>NC_087271.1:19668023-20898023 GCF_015220805.1 Pogoniulus pusillus | reverse complement strand
CCTCTACTCTGCCCTGCTAAGACCTCATCTTGAACACTGCATTCAGTTTTGGGCTCCTCAGTTTAAGAGGGACAGGGAACTGCTGGAGAAGGTCCAGTGGAGAGCTACAAGGATGATTAGGGAACTGAAGGGCATGCCTTATGAGGAGAGGCTGAGGGACCTGGGACTTTTTAGTCTGGAGAAGAGAAGACAGAAATGTTTATAAACATCTGAGGGCTGGTCAGGAGTGGGGGACAGGCTCTGCTCACTTGCTTCCTGGGATAGGAACATGGAGCAATGGATGTAAGTTGCAGCATAAGAGGTTCCACCTCAACACAAGGGGGAACTTCTTTACTGTAAGGGTCCCAGAGCACTGGCACAGGCTCCCCAGAGAGGCTGTGGAGACTCCTTCTCTGGAGCCTTTCAAGGTCTGTCTGGATGTGTTTCTCTGATTTGTGCTAGATTGTGTAGTCCTGCTCTGGCAGTAGGGGTTGGATTCGATGTGATCCTGTTTACATCTTGCTAATAAATATTAGTAACCTTTCTTTAAGGAACTAGCATAGCAAATATGCATCTAAAAACCTGATAATTCAGAAAATTAATTTTTTTTACAAGCAGATCTTATTAATTTAATTAGGATTCTAGTGGAGAATAAGTTACCATTATGTTCTGTGTTAGAAATACTGCAATGGCCAGACTGTATGGCTCCTAAGCAGACAGATACCTGATCAGTGATCAGGACAGAACAGGCAAATTTTGTGGCTCAGAAAAATAAGTGTTCTTATGGTTATCCATGGAACACAGGAGGTACATTAACACTCACATCCTTCTTCCTTCCTTCAGTAAGCAAGTAATTCAACATCAATACTAATCTGTGTGTGCCAAGTAATGCAAGGATATCCTTATCTTATTTTGCTTGGTTATGACCAAGAACCAGCAAGAAAGCCCAAGTCATATTCAAACATGAGCCAAATAGCTGGATTTATTCTTTTTTAATAAAGCTGCTACAAAAACTTACCGAAACCCCCATGATGATCAATGTGACAGCAATTATTCTTCATTACAAAGAGCAACTGGAATCTCAGACAAAGCAAGAGACCTTGTTCTCTAAAAGAACTAAAAAGTTCAGTAACAGTTATAAAATTTTCCCTGTAGAAGACAGAGTATCATCACCAGCTAACAGAGGACAGCAGACCAAACCTGGGATATATAGAAACCAGTATGAAAGCTCTAAATGAGCTAAATGAGGAAACTTAAGTCTTTTTAATTACACCTCATATTTGGCACAACCATGAACATTTGGAGCACTGGTGTGCAATCTAGGGCACCTGCCTTTTATCTAGTACATTGTTTATAGGGATTTGCCTTAAGTTCTCTGTGACATCTTAAGCTTCACATGGGCCTCCTCCTCTAAAGAAAGGCTTTGTACTTTCAGGTGGGTGGAGTGTCTCAATGAAACAATGCTCTAGTCAAGTTGTGGTTATGAAAATATCAGATTATACATGAGGTAAAGTCAAATGCACTCCTCTTCTAAATGCACTTCTTTGAAATCTTTTTCCTCACTGAAAGATAAAAGATTACCATAGCATCTGCTTTCAAAGAAACAATTTCTGTTTGATCAGTGACAATAAACTGGCCCAGCAGAACGGACTCTTACCAAATCAACCTTACTCATCTTGCCAGAAGAAACAAGAGGTCAGCTTTAAAATTCTATGAGTTTATTGACCATTTCAATTTCGGCTAAATGATTTAAACAAACTAGAATCCTTTTTTGGTAACTAAGAAAAGCAATGTTAATTTCCTCTCTTTTTTGAGAACACAGCTACTGCTGTCCAAATATCTTTACAACAAACAGAGGCAAAGAGTAAACTTCCTTTTTCTATCATTTCCAGTATTTCTAACAAGTAAAAAAACCCAAGCCACAAACAAAACAAAAAAGTAGACTATAAGAAGAACCATGAGCACAATATGACAAACATTTTTTTTTTCCCAGCAGGGACTAGCATGGTTAAGAGTTTTGGAAATGGAAAAACTGTAAGGTTTGGTTGAGGGGAGAGGAGTTTTTGGTGGTTGGGTTTTGCTTGTGATTTTTTTGTTTGTTTGGAGGTTTATTTTATTTCTTGTCTTTTTGTTGTGTTTTTCATTTTTTAAATCATAGATACTAGACTGACTTGTATTTTTAATATAAGGATAAAATGTGTTTTGTTCTTCAGTCTGCACTTCTTACACTTCTGTGAGACTCGTTGCTGTGCCATGAGGAAATCAACCCTTCTCCAAAAGCAGTAACTCCAACTGAGTTAAAATGAAGCTTTAGAATTGGACAGTACTAAATAAAATTCCCTTGTGATGAAAAAATACAAGCCAAACACAAAACTGATTGCACCAGATATGAACATTTTTACAGAAATGAAATTAATTTCAGTCAATTTATGTTCAATTTTACAAATAGAAAGTAGACAGGAGGACAGGGGTAAAAACCAATTGTGAAGGAACAATTATGGCCTCCTTATTTATTCTGGGAACTTTCATCCACATGAAAACATTCAAGCAAGCCGTAAGTCAAAATCAAAAGGTTACCTAAAAGTAAAGATATTTAGGAGCTGTTTATTAAATTACCTTTCTATTTCTTAATGATGACTGTGCTGCTTCACAGGTAACCATGAACTTTCAAGACTGGCTACCATCTAAAGATTGTCACTACTAAGTCTAGATTATAGTATAAATGTTAAATTGAAACTGTATCATGTTCCTGAATCCACCTAACGAGAAAGAGTGCAAGTATTGCCTCAGTGAATTAAAAGGATCTTGCCAGATCCACTCTACTGCTTTATTGCAAGCAACTGATGAGAAGGAAAGTAACATACAAAGTAATTAACATGACAGACAATCCAAATTATAATTATGATACTCTTACACAGAAAAAAAAGTAGGTGAGTAATTTCTAATGATGTCTGTATTTTAATTTCAACATAGCCAGTTTATGCTTCTGATTAACAGGCACTTCCCTCACCAGGACTATTCACTCTTTAGTCTTATCAACTGCAGGGAAAAAAATCCAAATAATCCAGTAACTGCAGAGATGGAATCCATTATGATTAAACAGCCAGTGCATGCAAACCTCACAACTTGTTTTCATATCACAATAGCAGCATGTGGAAATGAACTTTCTGTTTAGAACCCTAAGACCTGGAAAGAGAAATAAATACATACTTCCAAATACTAATTATTCAGATGCTTAACACTCAACCTCTTAAAAAATCTGGAGATTAGCCAACAAGTGTCACAAATGGTTTGACTATTTATCAGCATTCTTGATTTCTATCTGTGCACAGACTGCACTCAGTACTTAGCAATGAAATTGCTAAATATAACAGCAGTGCTAATTAGATCATACATAAGAGTTTGAGAATTTTCATTACAACCTAGATGTCTTTATTAAATTTAGTTAAGGAACATCAACTGCATCTGCTTCTGCTACCACACAACTGCAAGTGCTGTGTTCACAAGAGATGATGCAGAATCTCAACCTATTTGTGGTATGCATGCCACATCTGAAATGTGATTTCAGCAATGCAGTCAAGTAATTAGTCAGAGTAGACCTACTTCTACATAAATCAATATCTAATGGCTTATCTATACAACAAAGTAGTACTGTTACTCGTCTTGAAATGAATATGAGGTCTTGATCAGCCATACCGTTTAGTCAACATACCACTGACAGTAGGTGGAAGGATGGATATCAAGCTTCACTGTACAGAATCCACATGTAAAGGAACAGCTACAACACAGGGTGTTTAATTTTCTGTTTTTGTCTCTCTCTCCTTTCCCACCTCCAACCTCATTCAAAAACTTTTACATATTTTTAATGCAGAAATACATCCTATTCTGACAAGCTCACTGCTGTTACTTACGAAGAAGCAAGCACTTCTCATGGCTATGCTGAAATGGCCTAAAACAATGAACCAATTACAGAAAAAAGCTTTAGCTTAAGTAGAGAGAACAAAAGCAGCACAAAAGCAACCTCTCTTCCTCTTCTCATAGTGAGTGTTGCTGTTCTATGCTACCAAAACCCATAAGAAAAACCAGGGACAAAAACTCATCTTCCCAGCAATAAAGCAGAATAGAGCAAAACTCAGTGACCTCACAAGGGAAAAAAAGTTTAACCTCAAACATACACGTGTAGAGCTAACACCTCAGAAGTTATCTGTACTCACATAAATAAACCCACAGTGCTTCCAGGTATAAAAACTGTAATTAAAACACCCCCCAAGACTGATCTCAGATTGATTGTTAATGCACACATATTTGTGGGTCACTTGTTTGACTTGGCAATTCCAGTAATTATCAGTCGAAGTTCAACCACTATAGATATATATACCAGAGAACTGCTGTATATTTCAGAAATGTTAGTAAATTATTCTGGCCTGGTTCTCATTTTACAAGCTCTATGATGCTAGGGTCATTACAAAACCCAAAATAAGATTTGAGAACAAATTGTGAATTTATCTAAAGCAGATGATGTTTGTTTTCCTAGGATAACTTCCGACACTTCATTATATTAGTGAATGATATGCATGCAAAAATGGATAGTTTAGGCTTTATTTAAACTTATTTTTAAAATAAATATTTAAAACTCATACATCTACTTTGTTTGCACTTTAATAAATAGCAGAGATATACTTTGTGGCATTAAAAATTACTTAGGCATGATAAAAGCTAAAAATACGTCCTTGCCGAATGGTGAAATGAGATTTCCATGGACTACATAAGCCTTGCTCCCCACAATCAAATTGTCACAGCATGAAAATGCTCTCCTGTGTGTGGAGATTTTGATACCCATTTCCCTAGTGGAAGTGTGCAAAAGGACCCGAAAGAGCTATTGACAATTCATACAGTATCCCATCTTTCATTAGACACTACAAGCAGAGAACATATCTTAGTTCTGAAGGGAGATGAAGCAACAATGTTTTAAATGACTATTGACTCCACTAAATTTCCTGATAATGTCAGAAGACTGTAGTCTGTCAGGTTCATAAGAGACTCAAGATGATACAGGAATCCAATTATGCCAAGTCTATTTAGTTGTCCTGTTTGCTAAGTCAAAGGTTAACGAGAACTGCACTGAAAAAACCTCCTGTGGTATTACAAAGTATTTCTTATGCTGCATAACATGGAAATGAAAAAGTATTTTAATCAAGTCTTTCTTTAACTCTTTGATTGCAGTGGAGTACTATAAGGTAAAAAAGAAAAAAAACCCTGATTTTAAAAATCTGCCACTGGACTGAAGGCATTGTGACTAATTGCTAAATTACTGAATATTTCTAATTTGCAAAGGAAAAATATACTTAGATCACAGACCCATAGACAGTCATTCGTGACACAAAATCTTTATAAATACTTAGCTATGGCCTCTAATTTTAGACAGAAATTAATTATATTTTTGTTGGTAACACATTCAAATCTGTTTACACAGCTGACAACTCTCAGCTGCACCAGACTCGAGCAGTGAGCTCGGAGGACTCTCCTGCTTTGGAGCAGATGACTCAACATCCACCAATTTCATTAAAGATGAAAAAGCAAAAAAAATCACCTGCAACAATGTCACTTGCAAAAACAGACTTAAAACAGATTTATGAGTTTTACACATGTGAGGTATTCTATTCAAAAGGAAGAAAAGATTTGCCTTTTTATTTTCCCCCCGCCTTCTAACAGCTGTGGGAAAACAGATTAGAAGTGTTGAGTTTCCAATTCTTTCTTGGGGTAAATAAATAAAATGTTAAAATGGATCCACATTTCAAAGCCTGTAATTACCACATGACACCATGCTGTTATTTCAGATCCTAACATCTATGGTCTCAGATACGCTCCTGAACAGAGGGACATAGATTTACCTATCCCTCTCAAACTTAACTACTGTTTCTGCAAACACTACCACAGACATATTTTGACAAGTACATTAGAAATTCAGATAGTCTGTGCTTGCCTGGTTTTGTTTTCTGATTGGCATAAATGTTTCACCCAGCACAAAAAGGCAGCAGTCTTACCATACAAACAGCAAACCCCTCTTGACAAGAAGAGAGCAGTAACAGAGAAGTTACTGGATTGAAGAGAATGACAATATGTAAAGAAAGCAATTCCAAATTATTTTTTCCTTTTGTAGAATATTCAGGTTCCACCCCTTGTTTAAATTAATTGATAACATTTGAAATACATTTTTTTTACATTTTAATCTACATACAATATAACTACATAATTATCTTTCTGACTTTTGGGGATTTTTGGTTGGTTTGTTCGTTTAAAATAAAGGTGGATCTCACAGCTGGCATTGGGAACATACTACCAGAAGAAGATTATATAGTGAGCACAACTGAAATATATGCTGTAAAATACACTATAGGGACAATCATACAAAGGAAGCAAGTCTAACATTCAGTGGAATTCCACAGTTAAGTCCCACAATTCATAGTTAGCTGATTCTGTCACCAAAGGTTCATATTGATCCCTGCTAAGATTTCCCTCCGTTTCTAAATAATGGTGCTTCTAAAACCTGCAACACACATGTGAAAATGGAATACATATTGCACTGTATACATAGTATTTACTATTGCAAAATGTAACCTTGCAAGTGTCCATAAATTTTTACTGGTTCAGCAGAGATCAATGTAGATACTTCACAATAAAGTGAAGCTCTCCACTGCTTTGAGGAACACAGAATCACAGAATATAGGGACCTTAGAAGATCCCCCTGCCTAAAGCCAGACACAAGCAGAGCAAAAAGAGACATGCAAATGAAAATACATGTACAAAGCAGGACATTTTTCCTGAAGTTCAGCCACTGCAATAGGCTGCAACTTCCAAAACACTGTGCAGCTTCACTTCAGTCTAGGAACACGTCTCCTCATCTAAAAGACACACTGAATTTACTACATGTGAATCGTTTCCACATGCTTCAGTAGTTTGGTACTTCAGTATTTGTACTTTTCAGGATGAAGCCCATGAAGTAGGTGTAATGTTAAGTCACTGCCTGTGGTGATGCTCAGCAAAAACTCAAGCAAAATCAGTTAGTTGTAAGAAGACATAAAATGAGAAGCAAAGCTACTTACTGAGTCATCCGTGGCTGAAGGAGGCCAGCCTTCCCATAACTGGTGACGGACAGGGATACTAGTTAGGTCATATACATTCCTCTTTACCTGGTAAAAGTGAAAAATAAAAGAAAATCAGAGCTTGCTCTAACAAAAGCAGTTCAGGTAGATTGAATACTTTCCCTCAGCCTCGAGATTTTCACTTTGATTTTTTTTTTTTAATATAATTATTGTAAGCCAGGTTTCTCCAGCACTCGAGAATTCAGACAATTCAGACACACAAATCTGCCAGAATCAACTGGGAAAACTATGCTAAAAAACCTTTAAATCTGTAAATTACAGAATCGTAGAATGGTTTAAGTTGGAAGGGACCTCAAAGCTCATCCACTTCCAACCCCCTGCCATGGGCAGGGACACCTCCCACTAGAACAGGTTGCTCAAGGTTTCATCCAATCTGGCCTTGAACACCTCCAGGGAGGGAGCAGCCACAACCTCCCTGGGCAACTTGTGCCAGTGTCTCACCACTCTCACTGGAAGCAACTTCTTCCTATCATCCAGCTGAAATCTCCCCTCTGCCAGTTTAATTCCATTACTCCTCGCCCTGTCATTACAAGACCCCGTCAGTAGTCCCTCTCCAGCCCTCCTGTAGCCCCTTTCAGATACTAGAAGGCCACTACAAGGTCCTCTGAAAGCCTTCTCTTCTCCAGGCTGAAGAGCCTTAACTCTTATAGTCTGTTCTCATAGCAGAGATGCTCTAGCCCTCTGAGCATCTTTGTGGCCCTCATCACTCAGGATGATTCATTACTTAGTATCATAAATGCATTCAACAATTCATAATACACATTTTCTCTGTAAAATTCATTACAAAGTAATGAAACAAAATGGAAGCAGAAGGTAGTAACAACAAAGGTTGCAGGTTTTAATAGATAGGCATTCTGTTTCAGCCCAAAAATTCAGGTTCCTGTTGCATCTAATGCAATAAGAAACTCAACTAGTTATGCATAAGTTTCTCAAATGGGGTTAAAAAAGGATTATATTAATCATAAAAATATTAATATTTTCAATGAAGTATGCTAATGCAAATAAACTCATTTTTACATCAACTCTTTTCATGCTATTGAAACACAGGTCACTACCATGAATTATCTCACACGATGGTTGCCAGGAGGAAGAGGAGGAGAAAGAAGAAAGTTGAAACCTTCAAATGAGGGAAGAATACTGCAAAACACAAGAGCTACAAACCTCTGTCTACAAAAGCATTAACACAGATAAGAGAAGCTGCCACATTTTACAAGAGATTTTGTAATAAACCATTATTTAAATCACAAAAAAAGGTATTTTTTCATTTGGTGCAGGCAGTGACACCTCAAATTCTGAATAATACCTTACAACTGAATGGAAAGACTGCACAAACAACCAGCCCATGCAAATATTGCCTGGCTGGGCCAGAACTATGAAAGCTAAAACTTCTACAGCAACCAGTTCTGGCTTTAGGGTTCTCTTCTATAAAACTGCTGCACAGGTCTTCCTGTATCTTCACAGCTCTGTTTTAGCTTCCCAGTACAGATCTCCTCCATCTACATTACATCAAAAACCATTCCTCACTCTCTAAGAGATAAAAGTAAGGTTTGATACATTTAACCAATGCTTTATATGATTACTCACTAGACAGAATATCTGAGAAAGTCAAAAGTTCTGAACCTTATTCTCAGCTCTAAGAGGGCTGTGTAGTCTACTGCTAACAGATACAAGAACCAACACTAAGCCAAAAAATATTAAGGCAGATGGATAAGATTTGACTTCAAAGCAAATCATAGAATCAGCCAGGTTGGAAGAGACCTCCAAGATCACCCAGTCCAACCTAACATCCACCCCTATCCAATCAACTAGACCATGGCACTAAGTGCCTCATCCAGTATTTTCTTGAACACCTCCAGGGATGGCGACTCCACCACCTCCCTGGGCAGCCCATTCCAATGGCAAATCACTCTCTGTGAAGAACTTCCTAACATTCAGCAGAGACTACTCCAAAAACTGTCCTCTAAAGCCTAACACAATCCATATACTTGAAGTTTTCATATTCCAGAACAACTCTAAACTACCACTCTTAGGGACATCATGCAATTAAACCAAGTGATCCACTAGACAGGCATTTTGTATCATCTGACCCTACCCATTACTCAGTACTTGCCAGAGCTTCATCATTAAAGCACAGCTGAGGTTTGAGTAGACATGTAGTAAGGTAATACAGCAATAGAAACATATGGAATGTGCATATGTTCTCTCTAAATTTGTGGTTTATTTTTGGTACAGAATGTATACACAACATCTGGCAGTAGGTATCAACTTGAAAAATATGCATTTGCATAATGAAATATCACCAAAACTCTCTTCATTTGGATCATCTTAAGAGATAAATTGCTGCATGGACTCTCATTTTTCTATCTGCCCATAGTTTAAGCACATTAATACATGGATGAAGGACACATGTGCAGACATTATGCAGTAAAAGAACTATTCTAATCATTGTAAATTTCCTAAGGGAATGAGGGAGAAGGTAGGGATTTCTACACACACATTTGCTCACAAATGTTGATTTGGGCAACATTCTTCAAATGACTTCATGGCACTGCTGCATGAATTTGCCAACAAAAAAAGTATGACTGAGAAAATTCATGTCATACAGAGAACAAACACAAAGTGCAGTACTCTTAATGTATTTCCAGCTCTCAGATCCTCCATTCAATTAGTGTTATTTACTCTCACTACTTTTAGTAGTGGTAGTGATAGCAGTATTTTCTACTAATAAAGTCTCCCTTCATAAAACCTGTGAAGAACTCTCTCACACTTATGGATACATTTAATATAGAGGCTACGTGGATAGTAATTTTAGTACAGTTAGTTTAAAGCTTTATAAATATAAATACTCTGCACCAGCAGAAACCAGCAGCTTCGATTCATTATCCAAGCGTAAGATATATTACTTCAAACTCACTCATCTACAACTCACTGAAGGATGAAAGGATGACCATGTAGGTTTCTTATCTAGAACATGTACCTGAGTTTGATTTTCAGCTCAGCTTTACATCCATTGCATGGTTTAGAATCACCAAGAAAGTGCTCTCTCTCTTTTTCTTTTTGGCAAAACTAATAAATTATTTGTACAACAAATAACCTTTTCATTAATACTGGTTTGGCTCTGAAGTTTTTTCAAGGTGATGTGATCTAGTAACTACATGTCAATTAAAACAAAAAAAGAGTACAACTGACTATATTTTAATTAAAGAAGCTAAACTAAGCACACTGATTTGGCTTAGAACAAAGTATTAAAAGTATATAGTAGCAATTAAAATAGACTTCATATTAGTGAATGCTCACATTTAAGCATGCTATCATGCTTAAAAAAAACCCAAACAAAATGTCAAACACCAAAAACCCAACCACACACAAAAAAACACCACACAAAAAGACCCCGAATTAGAAAACAAGAAAACAAAAATCCCTCCACCTTAAAGACTTATTTAATTTCAAGTATTTTTTATGTCCATGCATATACACAAGGACTCCTGTGAAAAATGGAATTATGGAAGACTGGATTCTATAGAACTTGGTATATGATCTCATTCCTACTGTTCAAAACAAACAGCCTTTCTTCACTGCTGCTTAACAAGGAGCTGGCCTGCTGTGCAGTATTCATTTTGCAGCAGTATCAAGGTACAGAGGTGTCATTACTCCATATTGACCCCACAACAGCCGAGCAAAATGTAACAATACTGATCCCTGAGCACCAGAACACAGTTCTAAGCATTTTAGTTTTCTTCCATTAAAAACCAGGATAAACCACCCCTCCGAGTTAACCACTCAGCAATGACACACTGAAAAGTCTCACTAATATTATTTTGACAACATAAAGCTCTACAATGAGCCATTTTCAAATAACAAGTAAAACTTATTGACAGAAGCCTGGGATCCATAGAACTACGTAATATTGCCTTCAAAAAGCCTTCAGAAGTAAAAATAAATAACTCAGAAGTCACATTCCTCAGATTCCCTTTTAATTCCAAAGTACAACAGAAAGGCATTATGAAAAAAACAGTATTTCCCTTCTCTCATTAACTCATCTGTAACTGCACTGAATTCAATAACATTCCTCTGCTATTCTAAGCTTGAAAGGCATGCTTGGGGTAAAGTGTTATGTTGGTATAAAGCACAATGCCAGACTGATGTGCTGGACAAAAGTGATCAAAGTTGAAGTAATTTTAGCCAAGGCACAAGTATTCTGCTGCATTATTCGACCAGAATGACATCTGTTGAGCAACTCGTCGCAGAATAAACTTGCTGTTATAGTCAGGCCTGGTCAGGTAAAGGACCATGTAAGACTTATTAGAGTAATGTTTGATTAAACAAACTGCTCAAGCTAAGATCATAACTGGATGTGGAATTCATGCCAAAGCAGTCCTCTTCCAAACAACAAGCCACAATCATTTATTTAAGATAAAACAAGCGTGCTTTAGAATAACTATTTCATTTGGGCATCGTTGGTTAATTATTAAGAAATTAGAGTGCAAACATTTCAGGAATATTTACCAGGCAAGTACAGAAAAACCTCTTTTCTTAATTGACTTCATTTCAGGTTAAAGTTAAAAATTCTGTAGGAGGAGAAAAGTGCTAAAAGATTTCTATAAGGCAGAACTAGAAACTGCTTCTTCACTAGGCCAGTGAAATGAAAACCTACAGCCACACCACGCAACTGAATCGAGTCAGCAAAGTTAAGTGTAAGAATTCTGTTCTAAGGCTTTTATCTACAAATTCACATGATATTCATAGGAGGACTGCAATCGTTATAAATCTTCTTAAAGCAAACTCTAACTTCTAGTGCCATCCACTCAGCTACACTTATTGGCAAACTTTTTGGTTCCCCAGCTTTGATCAGCTCGAAGTACTAATTGGTGGCATTGTCTTTGTGCAGCCTAGATTTTCTTTTCATAATGTTCAGATGCCATGGTGACTGGCACATTACTATGGCAGCCACCTTTCGGATTATCATCTCCAGAATATACAAGATCATTTAAAAAGAAATTAATGGCGCTTCTATTTGATTCCACAACTCAGCTGTGAACAGTATCAATACAACCATATAAAGCAAATTACAGGAAAAAAAAAGAAGAAGAAAAATAGAAAAATTCCCCTTGATACTTCAGATGCAATTATACTTGGAAAATTGTGTGTAATTCCTGCAGTATGCCCTGCCTTGCAGCTATACACTGATGCTGGAGGAGTACACAAATTTTTCCCTCAGCTCACTTTCAATGGTGTTAAAAGAGAGTTTAAATACTAACCAACTTTGAATATTTTAAGAAAATCCATATGCTAAAGTAAAACTTCTCAGATACAGGCAGTCTTAGGTTCTTTTCTGTCACTCTATTTTCAAGTCAATTAGTATGTTGCTTTAATAGGAAGGCTAAACACAAAAGATATAATTTGTCAGTAGTTATGAATCCAGCACACAAAACCTTTACACACCAATATTACTAAGGAGAAGAGCATGTAAAAAGTCATCATAGGGCAAGAAGTCTGTACCCGGTAGCATGATGATGACAACTCTCTCTGGTGGTTTCACTTGTGAGGAGTAAGCAGCTATTTTCTTATTTCTGAATTAGGAAAACCTGATATCTACTGTCCAAAAACACAGAATTCTAGCACCTACCAAATTGTTTTAAAAATTAAATACTATGCTAGACCATCAAAGAACTGTCATGTCTGAATCTGCATCTTTGAATCACAACAAATCACAACAAAGTTTAACAGTACTTTCCCTCGGGCTGTTTTTCCGCTTATGCAGGTACAAAGTTAATTGAAATAATGTAGATAATGAACTTTTGTTAGTCTTATTATTAAATAGAATTTATGCAAAGCTGTAAATTGGCTGAGATGCTAAAGACTGTTCCAGGCACATAGGCAGCATGAAAGACAGTGTAAAAATGAGTGCATGAAAGGCAGACAAAAGGAGCAATAAAGTCAGAGGACTGTGAGGAATGTGGAATGTGAGTTGGGGGATGCAGGGAAATGAGATCAGATGCAGAGCAAGGTTGCATGGGTCACTGATAGCAAAGCCAGAATCTTGACTTTGACATTGTAACAGAGAAGGAGCCAAGACAAGTAAGTAAAAATATCTGGAAACAGCAACGACATGGACAGGGCAATGACAGAAAGAATTGCAAAGTAAGCAAAAAGCATCTTGGTCAAAAAAGATGGAAGGGAGGCAATAGTCTTCAAGATTAGAGATGTTAAAGGCTTTCCTCTATACCACACAAAATCCCACAGATAGCAAAGAGCATTGGGAACCTGGCTATGGGTCACATAAAAGTGTCGTTTTAGCTAACTATGGACTGACAAGAACTACTAAAAACAAAGAGATGTAAAACTAGCAAAAAATCTCTGCCACAGCCTATTGCACTGGCCCACACTAACAGAAGACACAGGACAGAAACAGAAGAAATTGGGAGGGGAAATTAAAAACAAAAAGAAGTGATTCACATTTAAAACTACCCCATAGGCAAGAAAAAATATATTGTATTTTCTCAGGACAAGGCTACCAGTAGTCAGTAAGAAACTGATTTTTTTCACTTTAAAAAGTGATACATGCAGCCATTTTAGCCAGCAATCCACAAGCAGGATGCATTTGTATAAAACAAGTAAGGTACTGTATGAACCATGACCAGCAGTAGCACCCAGATCAGAACACTTCATGCCACTTGACACAAGCTTCACTTGAGGGGAACGGTCTAAGCCTGCTCCATGCAGAGTTCTCTTTGCCTTTCTGTAACACCAATACATAATACAATAAATTATATTAAAATATCAAGAACAAAGGTTATCTCAATCATCAAGTTTTAAGTGTAGCCATTACATTAGAAACAATAATGCAATTCTAAGATATCAGATGATAACTAACCAGTCCTTGTAGCAGCTGACTGAAGTCTGAATGAGGGAATGCTTTCTATTAGTGAATTAAGATGTCAGAATCAGGCTGTTTTTAAACAACAGTGTCTGCCTCCTCAGAATTTCATACCACTGGAACTCTCCAAGGAAGACTCACTATGCTAAAATAACTATTTCTATTTGCACATATACTCAATCCACTCTGCTGGAATGTAAGGGGGGGGGAGGGAAACAACACTTCCAACCTAAATATTTAAAATCCACACCGAACTCAAAAGAACTCCTCTCATGCCAAAGCTTACCAAAAGTCAGTTCTAATTCAGAGTTTTTATTAAATTCATAGGAACTCAAATGTGTGTTTTACTACAGTACATTCTCCAATCAATTTTTTATTTCACAGCCCTCTCTTTAAATTACTTTTCAAAATCATTAATACTTCATTATCCTCTATTTCATTCATTTGACCTCGTACTTTAAAACTCTTTAAACCTTCTTGATGCTTTTTAATGGTTCTGTGCCAAGTTAGTATCTTAACACCACAGCCTACAATAAAATGATCCACTGGGTAATATCAGTGTATTTTTGTGGTTAAAAGAAAACAGAGAAGAACATTAAAGCAATGTTTTGACTAAACTTTACTACACTTCTGTAATGTGAACTTCTGATTGCTTCATGCAATACATATCTTCACCTAAAATATAACCTGAAAAGACAAATGTTCCAAGCACATGAAGTGGGGTCCCCTCAAACATTCAGCAGTATCAGCCTCCTGTCTCTTCAAGGTCTGAGGTTTGAGGATTAATCTGAGCTCTCTTCAAGATACTTCATAATACTTTTTTTGCCACTGCTCTGTATCTGGTCTTTCCTGAGCTGCCACAGCAAGTGGCAAATATTAAGTATATTCACTATGTTATATTCTACTGTTCACTATAACTCAAGTTCTATATACAACTGTTTCACTGTCTCTACAGTGTTTTACTTCTCAATGTCTCAATTTTCATGCACTTTAAGTCCATGGAATGAAGAAATTCTCTGCTGATCTCCATCTTTAAATAACTAAAATTATCTATCATTCTAGAAGATTGCTGTTGCTAAATGCAAGTAACAATCTCCTGGGCTTAAAGCAGAAGCTACTGACTGCTGCTATATGGCCTGCACTGCACACAGGTTCAGCCTCCATAATTATTATTCTTCATTGCTTTAGTGCCTAGGAGACCTAATTGTGGTAATCCCCTCTCTGAACTTCAAACCACACGACCCTTTGAATTTTTTAATAGAAGGTTAAAAGAAGAAACAAATTCCTATAGAAGAAAAAGGGAAAACATATTCTTAAGATATTGAGGCAAGAGCCATGAGTATTAGAAAAAGAAAAAAAACCCTCATTTTATTAGCATAGAAGCATGAGGTGAAATAAGAGTATAAAAGAATTGGGAGTGTGAGCTAGCTGTGACATTAGAGATTGAAAGGAAGATGTGATTAGGGTTAAAAGAGATCAAACAACAAAGACTGACTGCCAAAACAATTTTACAAATTTATTTGAAAATTCCTGAAAGCCTTTGACTAACAAAGTAAAACTGATGACAATACTTGAAGTTTTGTGTTTGTTTGTTCTACATATAGTGCACTGACACAGAAAAGATACATTTTGAAGCCCCAGCTTGTTTTTCTATTCAGTAGGAATGGTCATTTGAAAAAATAATGAGGTATATATGCTTAGTAGTAAGCTAAAGGAAGCACTGTCCAATAGAAACTTAACCAACCTTTATGCATATTACAAAACTCAACAGGCAACTGCTACCAAGTCCTCTATTATCAGATCACTATCAAGAGGCAACTATTCTTTTAACAAAGCAACCAGTTACAAAATCACAGTATCACAGTATCATCAGGGTTGGAAGAGACCTCACAGATCATCAAGTCCAACCCTTTACCACAGAGCTCAAGGCTAGACCATGGCACCAAGTGCCACGTCCAATCCTGCCTTGAACAGCCCCAGGGACGGCGACTCCACCACCTCCTCGGGCAGCCCATTCCAGTGTCCAATGACTCTCTCAGTGAAGAACTTTCTCCTCACCTCGAGCCTAAATTTCCCCTGGCACAGCCGGGGAAAATAAAGGGTAGATACTATTTTTAATATTGTTTCCCCAGGGACAGATATTAATTTGCTGAAAAAACAGGAAAAAAAAAACAACAAACAAACCCAAACAACAACAACCACCAACCAGACAGTTAATGCTATCATCTGAATTTCAGCTCCTTTTATCTCGTAAAATGTTGATACATTGAGAAACATCATTTTTTTCCATTTAAAATTAACATTTTAGGATATCTTTTTAAATGGCAGTACAAACTCAGGAGGTCTATTACTCATACCTTCACTCCATTATAGAAAATGTTACTTTTACTTAGCACTTTCCAGGAGATTTCAGAGTACCTCACAGGACATGGTAGAAAAATCACCTGAAGTTCAGAAGGTTATTTTGCCTTCTCCTGCAGAGGCTATAACAGAGCTGAACGGAGGTGCATATACTAAGGAATATGCAAGGCTGAATTAGAAGATCTCTAGAAAAAGCTAGAAAATATTAGAAAACCACTCTAAATCAGAAAAGTCAAACTATTAAGATCAACAAACTGTATGTGGACTGACCTGACGAAAAGCCAAGGGACAAGTAACTTCATATGGATTGCACACTTAGACTTAATAGATAATCCTAATAAATTATCTCAGTGGTTTCACCAGTAAGTGGAGAAACACATACCTTAATACTTACTGATTATGAAGTTATGGACATGACCAAGAACAGTTACTGTGATGCAAGATATTTAGAAGTGGCAGGAAAACAAAGTTTAAACTACTAAACACACTTTCTGCCCATCCCAACTTCTCTGAGACCTACAAAAGCCAAGGCCAGAAGCTACTGCCACTACTGAGTGATGGTCAAGCGTGACTTGAGTTAGATTGTAAGGTCCTGCTCTCACAGGGAGGTTGAACTCTATGATCTCTTTGGGTCCCTTCCAACCCCTACCATACTGTGATCCTGTGAACAAAGGTTGAGAAGCAAGAAAAAGCCTGCATGCCAGTTACACAGGCTTGATCCCAGCTTGTCTGCATCACATGTGCATATATTCAGACTACGATGCAAACAATTATCATTTTGAAGTTCTTGTCTTTCAATCTGTTCCAATTCCACTGTCAGGAATTGGCACAGTAACTCTTCAGCAAATAGTCTGTCTTACACTTTCCTGGTATCTGGTATTGGCTGTGCTACTTCTTTTTTAAGAACTAGCTGACTTAATGAGCTGAAGCACACAGAGTATTTTGGATATAGTCAGGTTCCTGCTGATAAGGGCCTCAGAGATTATTTTTAGGGTTTGATTTATCACTGAAAGAGTCAATGTGATTCTTGCAGAGGAAAGCAGAGCTGCTACATTTCACAGCTGTCATGTTCTGAGCAAAGGAAAAAACAGACAAATTTATTTGAAGATAAACACTCATCTTCATTTCAAAAGAAACTAGTTTGCCATAGCCTAGGCACAGTAAATACATGTATTGGCCTTTCATCACTGACCTACTCGTGCATTTGCCTAAGTCTCAAAAGTAATCAGTCATGTCAATAAATGCTGAAACAGCTGGCAATTTTAAGAACTAATAAGGAGATGAATGGAAGTCAGTTATAGTGAAGAGCAACATTTGTCCCCTCACTTAAAAAAAAAAAGAGAAAGAACAAAAGGCCTTTCCCTCTTCTAACTTTCTGTCCATTTCAGTCCAATGAGAGACTACATTTTACTGCCCTTCACAAATCTCAAATCATTTACAAAGACATGTGCTCCTTAACATGTCCTCATCAGTATTTTCCTCCATTCCTACCCAAACACACTTCAAAATAAATACCTGATTGTTGCAAAGCCTGAGAAAATCTGTAAGCTATGTGCTTCAGACACAATGCTTCTTTTGAGCAGTTAGCCTACCAATTTTAGGTAATAATTTTTGGTAATCTGTTGGGTGTTTTTCACTTGTCTCAATTCTAGACAATCAATAAATCTTTCATGAGAGAGCATGTTCTACTGTTGCTAGAGACAATACAAAATCTATTAAAATCTTTGCAAACTATTTGCAAGTTCAGATATTATATGGAAAAGCAGTTCAATCTATGACTTGTGAAGCAAGGCACCACAATTGTGCAGAGTTGTGCAGCACTTTCATGTAGAGAAATCCTCTCACACTCCTCTAATCTCACATTTTTTCCTACTTCTTCCCACCACTTTTACCTTTAAAGATCACAACAAACTTGCTGCTTAGTGAAGAGACAGGTAGGCACTCTCTGCAACACTTTTATTCCAGTGCCAACCAACAAAGAGCAGCTAAAAAGGAACATGAGCCACTGAAAGGTCTCACCCATTATGTTTTCACCAATACTATACCATGGCAACTAGACAAAGCTACATTCCTGTACAGCTTGCAATCACATTTGCAACCCCAAACAAAAAAAAAATACATGCAGAATGCATTTCTCTAAAGACTTGCTAATACCTTTACCACACAAACGAGAATATAGGTTACCCTGAAACCCATCAATAACTCAAGCGTTGACTTGCTTGGTTCACCAAGGTTGTTGGTATCAGGTTGGTAAGAACTGTCAGACTTACATGCAAGAACTCAGCATGGACTCAACACTAAACTGTGGTACCTTTCTCAGTCCTGTATGAATGTAAAAATTAAACCTGTGTGGTTGAGTTTGTCTGGATAGTCTATTCACATTATTTTGCATTCAAGCTAAGATAAATTCTAAGACAAGGTTTGTTGAGCTGTTAGCTTTTTTATTCCTCCATTTCATTTGCACATCTACCAAGTTGCTGCTTCTGCTGGGGTTTTTCTTTGCAGCAATATTCAGAAAGAATCTGAAACTGATTTCTGCTTTAGAAAATATCTGTTAGTTTCACAATGGAAAAGAAAATTATGCAGACAATCTGCACAGTGTATTTTAGGAATATATATGTAAATTAGTGACAAATATAGTTACTAATATTGCTACATTTAAGGTAAATGCATAGAAGATGCCTGACTATACTATTAACAGCTCTGTGATATATATATACATTTTAAAAATGAGAATTCAGCCAATTTAACAATTCATTAACAAAGCTATTCCTTAGCTCATCTCTGCCATAACCTGCTCTATTCAGAAACATATGGGAAAAGACATTAAATAACCAGTGAAAACCATGGACTTCTGGTATTAGTGCTACACATTGCATACCCCTATTCATTATTCCACCTCCCTTGTTTAATCTATCATTAAGACTCAGTGACCCTACACTAAATTTAAAGCAGATCCTTCCTTCCTCCCATGCCTAAACTCACATACTTTTCTAGTTGGGGATGCCCTCGAGTATTAGCCACTCTACAGGGTTTCTCTAATCTCAGCTCTGAACTATGTTGTGCTATAGAAGCAAGAAATTGCTGGTTTACATCTTTAACTATGGAATCTTCAACCAAAAAAAAAACCCACCCTCATTTACTTAATAAGATAGAGAAAAATCTTTCACTTAGAACATATTTAACATATGAAACCAATTATTTTATTCTATATATTATAGAATATAAGTTATAAAGTATATTAAAGCACTGTTTGCCTGCACTTATGTTCCAAACAGTTTCATCAGCAGGAATTCTAAAGCTTTCAGAAGTTTATTGCCACATCTTATATGAACTAGAGCTTTATTTACATTCAAAGTCAATACAAAAACAAACAAAAAAAAAATCAAGAAAACAAAATGACAAAAAACAGATAATGGATTTACTTTTATTTTTCAATATAGGAACTAAAAGTATATATATATAAACTATATTAAGACCTCTGCCTCTTTCATTTCTTTTTATTGACACAAGTTGCACTTTTAACAGCAGCGGCAGTACAGGTGAAAATATATTAAGAGTTTCTGAATAAAGGGCAAGAATCATTATTGTTAACATCTGTATGTATTTGTCAGCTATACCCTTATCTTCCTCTTCCATGGTAAGGTGAAAATTGATCTTCATCAGGATATTAAAAAGTTAAAGATGGTAAGACCATGAGTCTTCACAGAGATTAAATTCTGCGAAGTTAACGAAAGGAATCAGGCAAAGGCGGAATCCAAACACAGATTTTTATGTTTACCAAAAGAAGCCATAAAATTTTGTTTAGGCTTCATGAAAAATGGTATTTTCAGCATATTTAAATATATTTAAACATATTTCCTAAAAAAAAAAAAAAAAAAAAAAAAAAAAAGAAAACAAGTGCTGCAATCTGACCAAACCGTTCAAACTGTCAAAATCACATTTTCCTATGTACAGGCTATAAAGGGTTATTTCCAACTCCTGCTCTCCATTAGTAGTTATTAGACAACAAAAAAAAAATATTAAAGAGAGTTAAACACACTAAGCTAAGGGCTACACTGGAAAACCTGAAGCCCAGTTTCTACACAGGTGCAGCTGGGGAATACAAAAGGAGAGTGTTACTAGAGAACAAAAAAAACCAGTAAATGCAAACTCTCTAGAACTGGTACATACAATAATTTGGAGGTAAAAAAATAGATAGAAGCCTCTCCAATGAAGTAATTTTCTTTACAATCAGCAGCCCTTTCATGAAGAAAAGAAGTCATGTTTTGCAGAACCAATCCTTTTTATCAAAGGCATACTGGCACGCTCCTGCCAAAAGCTGCTTCACATGCTTGAACTGCATTTATGACAGAAAAGCTGACAAAGAAGCCACAGAAGCCATCTAGAGGAAAACATTTCTTACAAGAAGGAAACATTACGAGAGAAGCTCACAACTTTGTTTTAAGTTTTCCAAGATAAGGGATGAGTCCATTCATTCTTACTCCTTGCTAACTTCCAGGTTGTTCAAATGAAATTGCTATTAGAAAGCACATTTTAACTGGGAAGATAATCAACAAACCTCTCTTGACCTGTGTGAGAAAGTAACAAAACCTAAGGAATGCCAAGATCATTTGCACTAACTTGTAAGGCAGAATTTTCAGGAAGCAGAATAACTTAGTGTTCACATAACTACACATGCTAAGGTCTCGGTTCAGCACCTTGTAGTTCAGACATTCCTCCTGAATGGAATATTCCTTCTGGGCTGCTTCTAGAATAGGTTAAATTAAACCAGTAAGTAATCCCTATATCAAAATCACATTTCCATCTTAAATTCCAAGATTTATATTAAAAAAAAGTGAGGTGCACAAGTGAGTCTCAATGCAGTAAGAATGCATTCACTGTCTAGCCCACGTGACCCCAAAACCAGGCACTGCTGAAATCAAAAAGCTGTTTTACGAAGGCAAGGATCAGTATTGCTTGAATATACAACAAAGTGTAATTTCATCAGTGTTAGGCCAAAACCCTGAAAGGAGTCACCCCTTCTGCAGATCTTTACAAAGTTTACCAGTCATACACTGCAGAACAACAACAGAAAACATAACGACTGCTTCAGAAAAATCACATGAAGCTATTCTGGCAACTTCCACTATTCTAACTCTGCAACTTGACATCTCACTGAAACAATTATTTGAACAAAGGCTAACTTAATTATTTGGACATACATACTATTTTATATCCATTTTTCACTATTAGCTCAACATGCAACTCTATAATATCCTATTCAATGAAAAAAATCCCTTACGCTGCAGCTAATTAAAAATTCAGCTATTCATTTCTAAAAAAAATACCCTCAATGCTGCAAAAAATTAACTCCCCATAAGGATTACTTTTTCTGTAAAACTAGAAACTACATATGACAAAACAATACCCACAGATAATAAATACTAAGATCAGAAAAGATCTATGCAGCTCAAATTAACACATTTCTATAAATCAAAGCAAAATTTATCTTCACTTTCATTCCTGTTACAGAATTATCACCTCAACAGCCAATAAAAAGATCTAATGAGGTATTTCAGTATCTCCCAAAGAAATATTTTCAGCTTTGCTCTTCTTTTAAGTGTTTGATAGAAGTCATGAATTGCTCCTGCACACTCTTTTTTATTATTCTAACAAAAGAGTTGCACAGAGTTTATTTTTCACATGCTTAAAATGTATTTTATCTCACTCTCTACTAATGGGTAATGAACTGAGATGACAAAGACTTAATGAGTAGTTAAAGAATACCTAAGAGCTCTGCATTTTAAGATACAGGAAATACTTCAGTATCCCTTGGAAAGAAGTTTCCACGAGAGACAAGGATCTAGACTTCTACCACAACTCAAGTCATTCAGCTATATCTCACCGAGTCTCCTGGACTACTTCTACCTCTTAGGACAAACACCCACTAGTGGAGACATGCAAGCACCCTTTAACCCTGAAATTATCCATGTATATCATGGGGTCCATGGATTTCAGGTGGGAAAGACAGATCTGTTAAAGTCCAGCAAGAACAAGTCAGAAACTTGAAAGGACTTGGGAAATGTTGTTGGTCACTGAGCCACAGGAAATATGCTCCAGATCTAAAATTGTTTCAAACAGGACAGTGAAATCATAATCACCTCTTTCATGATCTAGGTGAGAACATTTATAAGAAAATCAATTAGAGGCACATCCAAGAGATCAAGAATGTATGTAACAGGCTAACGAGATGCAAGGTCTAGAATAGATTCATTAGCACTTTTTTTTTAAATTGTTTCTGGAACTAAAACATCAGTCTTGAGTAATCACTACCCAGAAAGTTTTGAGGATATCCTCCAAGGTCTTATTTGTCAGAAGCATTCCAAATAACTGAGCGTATACACTTGAGGCACTCACACAGATGAACCAGAGGGAAATGGGTCTTTCTGCAAGCCCAGATTGTAAATCTCTGAGTATCCTTGCTAACTTGTGATCATCACTATGACACTGGGCTATATGAGGCTTCTGTACTCACACCATCAAAACCAGCTGAAAAACATTCTATAAATCGCTTGTGAGCCTGCCTAGGAGAGTGAGCTGTCACCCATCAATCGTTAAAAAAGATCAGAAAACCATGTATCCCTTCGCATGAAGGGCCATGAAGATGTTCAAAAGGCTGAAGCAGCTCTGGTATGAGGACAGGCTGACAGAGTCGGGGCTCTGCAGCCTGGAGAAGAGAAGGCTTCCAGGAGACCTTGGAGTGGCCTTCCAGAATCTGAAGGAAGGCTGGGGAGGGACTATTGACAAGGTCTTGTAATGACAGAAGAAGTAATGGGATTAAACTGGCAGAGGGGAGATTTAAACTAGATGTTAGGAAGTTCTTTGCAGTGAGGGTGGTGAATACTGGAATAGATTGCTCCAGGTGGTTGTGGATGCTCCCTCCCTGGAGGTGTTCAGGACCAGGCTGGATGAGGCCTTGAGCAACCTGTTCTAGTGGGAGGTGTTCTATGGCAGGGGGTTGGAACTAGATGATCTTTGAGGTCCCTTCCAAGCGAAACCATTCTATGATTGCTGACAATAAATTTGGTGAATTTACATTGTAGCTTCATGTTTCTAAGTAACACACACACAAATAGCAGTAAGAAATGAGCTGCAATGTACAGACAGGAATCTGGCACAGACTCAAGCAGAGAAACCAGCTGAGTAACATCTAAACTCCCCACGTGAATGTGAAAATAAAAGCATTCAGACATCCCATCTTAAAGACAGCTATTCTACTCTTGTATTTGTTTTAGATATTTGGAATAGTTTCTGTAAAATCCTTTTCCTTTGAAATAAGAGGACATTATTACATCCCAATGGATTAGAAGCCTCAGAAACAGCTTGCCTGCAGATGTCTTGTAAAAGCAAATTCCTGAAAAGCAGCAGGAAAAAGGGTTGCAGGGATGGCAAAAAGCCAACAAAAAGCTAAGAGCTGCTGATAATGGTGTCAGAGAGATAAGCATTTTAAGTTTTAAGTCCAGACCAGAAGAAATGTGTGTAATCTGCCACCAGAGCTATGGAGAAAACGCACAGAACACACTGGAGGGGAAATAGGTCATTCCTTCCCAAAATCCTCCAAAAAGTGTTTTGAAAGTAGAGATTGAGATACCAGATACTGAATATAGATCTATCTATGGTTGCTTTGTTAGTGATGATATCCTGAGGACTCTATCATTGAAGTGAGTAAGCCATCCAAATTCATCTGCAGTGCATTCTGACGTGTACCTTTCAGCTTGTTGCAGACTCAGAGCATGGAATCAATCCATACTTTACTAACTGAAATTCAGAAGATCACTTGCATAAGAGAGAAAAAAAAAAAATCCTGTGTCTAGCTTTTGGTATACAAGTGAAAAAAAACAAACAGGAAGTTTCTCTTCATATCACCACCTTTTGACCTCTTCCAGATGTGATGCTTGGAAATAGGTCACCAAAAGATTAGAATATAGTATGGAGAAGTTGAGGATACATTAATGTCACATCATCTTAGAAGTACTTACAAGTACACATCAGACATTAGCCTTGGGAAGATGTACATTTAACAAGCAAGAAAGTTCTAATATCATCCAAATTGAACAGTAAAAATGACAACTTTACACTTTCCTGTTTCAGAAGCCGTCTCTGAATCACAAGATCTTAAGGTGTGTTTATTGTGCAGAGACAGAGAAGGATAGAAAGGCACATTTCAGAATAACAACTGTGTAGAAATACTTGCAAATTAAGCACCTCTTCTTACTTTCATCAGAGCTCTCCTTTTAAAAAAGAAGCAATAAAGCTTCACAAGAGTAAACTCTGTGCAGTTATTCCTCCAGCACCGACTTCAGCACCAATTAAATTCTGAACCTGAAATCTTTATTGTTTCCTATTAGCTGCTAACCAGAACAAACACAGATTTTCTGAGATCCCAGGCTGAGACTTGCTGTAGCAGCCACTAGAAAAAAATGCTCTTGTTTTGACTTGTCTGCTGGGCAATTTTGACATTGAAGCTACATGGTGGAAAATAAATACATAATACCAAGATGTTAATTTTACAGAAACACTTAACTTTTGTGACCACAATTAACACTCGGGGGAAAAAAAGCCATTGACAGGTCTGCCTGGCTCCTGCTTCTGCACAGTTTCTCAGCTTCCCTTTCCAGAAGAGGCTCCTGCAAAAGTTAGGCTGTAGCTGACCCCAGAGGTTGCCTTCAAAGCAGCACATGGGGAGGAAGAGGGAAGAAGGATGACAGGGAGTTAAACACAGCTATAAAACGACACTGACTTCCAGCTAGGATCCAAAACCGAAATCTAAGGGCAAGCAGCTGCTGAGAATTGCTCATCTTCTCCCACCCTCCGGTTCTGGGGGCACCTCTATGAGGGCAAGAGGACACAACTCCCAAAAGAAACCGTTTCGCAGGAGCAAAATCTTATCTGAGCAAGCAGACAGAAAGGCAGAACTTGCCCAAATTTATGATGCCACAAGGCCTTTTTTTTTTTTTTAACTAAATAACCATCAGCTGGTTTAAGTTGCATTTTGGGAATACAGCTAATTCGATTTTGCATAAACACAGCTTCACATCTCTCACTCCATTGCCGGAGATCACAGAACTGCTGCAACACAGAACTCCTTCAAAACACCATTAACCTCACAACACAATATTTTACTGAGTAACAGTGACATTTATCACTAAACTCAAGAAAGAACTGAACAAATTAAAGTTACAGAAGCTATCATTTTCATGGTGGTAGAACACAGACAGCACTTTTGCACAAATAAATAAACAAGATTTTATTTATAATGAATATGAACACTAAATTTTCTAGTAATTTCTACTCTAATACCACATTTGGACTCCAAGCAAATAAGAGAGTACAACTGACTTTTTTTTTTCCTCCTTATTCCAACTAAATTACAGTAACTTAGTTATGATTCTCAAATGGGAAAACAAAAAATGCAAGGAATTGAGAAAAAGGTTTTTAAGCGTCTGGGAAGCACTTTTTGTGCGTGAGATCAACCAAAGTCAAGTGACTCCTTTTGGCTTAGCACAAAAGTGATCTTGGAAAGAAATCCAGGAAGGGATCCTAAAAAGAGCATGCCACTTCTTTTTTTCTATTTTAACCTCACTGTTCCTATAAAGGTAATGCTTTTTTTGTTACATGAAATGAAGACTACGAAAGGTTCTCAAACCAAAGTCCTTACTCATACATTTGCAGATGAGCTAATTCAGAGGGAAATATTTAAGCTCATTATATTAAGCATTTTATCAGTGATTAAGGAAGCTGAACAACTTTCTTATGCAGAGAGACTGAGGGAGCTGGGGCTTTTTAGCTTGGAGAGGAGAAGACTAAGGGGTGACCTCATTCATGTTTATAAATATGTAAGAGGAGAGCACCAGGAGGATGGAGTCAGGCTCTGCTCAGTGACATCCAGTGACAGGACAAGAGGCAGTGGGTGGAAGCTGAGGCACAGGAGGTTCCATGTGAACCTGAGGAATTTTTTTCCCTGTGAGGGTGACACAGCACTGGAACAGGTGGCCCAGGAAGGTTGTGGAGTCTCCCTCTCTGGAGATACTCAAGAACCATCTGGATGTGTTCCAGAGTGATCTGCTCTAGGCGGGGCTGGACCAGATGATCTTTCGAGGTCCCTTCCAGCCCCTGACATTCTATGATTCTAAATTAAGGCAGTAAGAGCAGTGACAGAGGGTATGCTTACAAGATTTATTCCATGGTGCTATAGTACTTGATAGGACTTTTTACTTTACAGCTGGTTTTAGTGCCAACTAACAAGTCTCTATTTGCTTGCCTAGTGAATGTGGAACTCTTGAGTAACACCACAGTCATGCCTTCTACCATATATACAATTTCCATCTACATATCTGTGTATGTTCTGTAAATACATGGGATTAACTATGACTTATTTGTCATGTATTAACACCAGTTAAAATTATGCTTTTTACTTCACCAAGAACAATCTTACTTTGCTTTAACTTCATCTAATTCTTCCTCTATGTACGTGAAGTAGAACTGCCCATTAAGATAAATGAGAATATTCACACAACAGTTAATGTTAGTTTAACCAAATAAGATTCTGAGGCATACCCTTCTTTTAAAACTTTGATGTGGCCTTGCACTGAGCACTTCTAAGATGGAAAACATTTTTAACTCAGTCTCATACTCAAAGTTTTTTTTAATCACAACAACTCAGAAACATCCACAAAGTTGATACAGAAGTTTTAGTGTTCTGAAATTTTGATAACCTCAAAAAAAGTCAGCTAACTACCAACCAAACCCAGCCTATTTCAAGGATATAAATGGCTACCAAACCTTAATAACTAAGTAATAAATCCCTTTGAAGCAATAAATTTAGAACACTAATTCGAGTTGACTAAAGAAGCAGGTAACATTAAGAATTGAAATGCAGAGCACATAATATGTAAACATCAAACACAAAATACTATTAATTGTTATATACTTCTCATGTATTTGCACTACACACATATTTCAAATGCAAATATTAATTTGGAGAGAAATACCTACTGTATATGCACACACTGAAACAGTTTGCTCAGCTATACTGCATCAATGGTTATTTGACAAGTTATAGCATCACAAGCTACTCATTTACATATTCAGCCATTCTCTCTGTATTTCCCCTGTGAAGATGTTATTAAAACAACTGTTTTACAGATCCATACCAACAGCTCCTCCTCTGAACCACAAGGATACTCATAGTTATGCAAATTGATTGTATACAATATACACCCACAAACAAGAGACCAAAAATGTAAAAACACTTATTATCTAAATCCTAGGGAAGTGTAATTTTTATTGAACTATGGAAGTTAACACCTAGCATAACAATTTAGTTCCTAGGGAAAAAAAAAATCCATTTGATATTCATATAATAATCAATGAAAACTCAGGCTCCGAAATGCTAATGTGCAAGCACTGTACTCAGTAATCTCCCTCCACATGGGGACTGTTTTCAAGTGTAATTCAACATAGTTAGCACTCTGCAGTGCAGAAAATATAAAGAGCATAATAATTTAAAAGTTTCTATTTTACAGTATGTTTTTCTGCATTGTAAGGGAGAAACAGTGCTTTTAGAACAGTTAGGTCAGTCAAATCACATTGATCTTCCAAAAAATAACCAGCAAGGAAGAAATTCTTAGAAGTTCTTCATTTAAAACTGCAAAAGAGTTAATAAACCAGAAGATAAAGACAGAGAAAGGACAAAAAAGAAACCATGTCTGTGAACTAACAAAGAATAAAAGCAGAAGTAACAGATTCTCAAGGAGAGGAGACAAAGAAAAGTGAAAGATATGGTTTACCACACAAGCAAAATGATTCACAGAGGTGAAAATACAGATGGGGGACTGTCAAATTTTCAAAATTAAAATTGCATAATCTCAGATACAACCTAAAAACTGAGCAAGGCAAAAGACACAAAAAGAGAACTGAAACAGAATTTGTCCTTCTCTTCTGATACCAGTGTCTTGAGATGATAGATGCTTACTTGACACTGTATGATAAAACTATCCTCTGCTTCAAACTGAAAAAAATTGCATTCACATTTCAGAAGAAACTTCTAATCTCCAAGTTTTATTGTTCCTCAGTTCAAAATCACCTTAAAAACAAACAAACAAAACCACCAAAACACAAACCACCCAAACAAAACACAATGGTGTTGCACTTGATAGGAAAAATTATACCTTTTGGGGCATTCAAAAGGCTTGCCTTACTGCTCTGCTCACGTTGATTCTCTGCATGATTACTCTGCAGTGGGTTGAAAACACACAGGAGCTGCACTTTTCACTTAATCTTTCATTTATTTGTTCTCATTCAAGAACTCAGCACCTGTTTTCAGAATTATTAAAACACAACAGTGTTTCTGCTACAATGGAGAAGGTCTCCCAGTGGTGTAACATTTGAAAACACTGTTTTGCACCAAAAGACTGATGCAGACCCAGTGCGTGTTGGCTGGAATTAGAATCAAACTAAATCAGAAGATGCATAATGTTTACATTTCAGATAATAAGAAACATTCAGTCCACACAGGCAGAATAGAAATGGTTGCTAGTTGAATGTCAGAAACAAAACAGCCTGGATGTTAGATCCTCACCACCAACTGTTTCCTATGCAGACCTCCTGTTGTATTGTCCTATCTGCTAACACAGACATCACTATGAACTACAACTTAGCTTCTGTGGAAAGATTCAAGGAGGAATGTAAAGACATATCCCTGGCAATTAAAGTTTCACCTTGGCCTACTCATAGTTCACCAAAAAGTAAACTTCCATCCCACCCAGACCTCACAGAATGCTCTAGAAAAATGTCATATTTTTCACTGCTCTCATAATGCCCAGCCCTGAAAGGCTAACATGGACCCACCTAACTTGACTGTTTACATCCTTTAGCAGGGAGAGAAGTTTCACTTTACTGTTTTGTACCACAAGAAAGTGTCCTTTTTCACTGTTCTCTTGCTGCTTTTCACAAACACCAGAGTTTCTCCATTTTGTTTGCCTTAGTCCTAGCCTAGGCTGCCCTGTGGTCATAGTTCTCAGCTGCAGTCTATTCTCTGCCAGTCCACTGTCAATGTGGAGAATAAAAAAAGAGCCAAGACCTTTTAAGCAGAGCCAGTGAAAGAGACTGTTAGTTATAGGTGAAATAGTCAACACAGAAAACACTCCCCAGATTAATTCAAGCACTTCTTACACTCCCCACTTTTGAATTATTCAAGAATAAGTCCTTCTTCTCTTACGAGAGGAACTTTTTTTTTTGGCTAAGTGCAAATAGGAGCTTATGCAAGACACAGATGGGAAACGCTGAACTGAAATTCAACTTACAGGGACACAAACATAGCTGAAAATGTTCCCCAAGTAAGAGTTACTGTTTTAGAGCTGCTGAGTTCAGTAAAAGGCCTGTCATCAGGAATGAGTAAAAATATTTTGAGAATTTTAAACATTGTCTTTCTGCCTCTCCTGGAAGAATTTCCAGAGATATTCAGGGCACTGTCATTCTGCCTTGATGCTGTGAATGATAGGACTGAAATTACAGCAGTTCTTACAACTCATGAGTCCTTTTTCCATTTCCCTTTGTTGGAGCTGGACTAAGACATGTACAGCTATGCCATGTGATACCAGGCAGTCAGACCTTACTGTCATTCTACAGCTGCTTCCCCCCTCCCCCCCAAAAAAAACCCATCAGCGGTATCCTATGCTGCCTATGGTACAAACTGTGAGAGTTTCTGTAGGCAACTCAAGCGGGGGGCGGCGGGACACAAAACTCCAAACAAAAAAACCCACAAAACAAAAAAACAATCAAACAAGGGAAAAAACAAGAACCCAGGATTTTTTAAATAACCTCTTTTTCTTCCAATACACAATGAATTACATTTTTATAGCACTGTTGAGATCGCCTGGGAAGATTGCCTACAAACTTTCAACCTGATTTCATGAGAATTAACTCATGAATGTACCCTGGTTATTCAAAGTAGGATAAAACCAAACAACAAACAACACAATAAAACAACAAAAAAAGCTTTGTTCGTGGCTCAGCCCCTTTTTCAGTCAGCACCTACCCCAAAGCTCCTTCCCTTATTTTTTCTGAAGGCCACATTGCCAGTCCTTGCTGCAGGTGGCATTATGTTGATATTGGTTGTCATCCTACTTTCTTGCCTTTACTCCTAGTTTTTCTATTTTTCTACCCTTTTTTCACCAGTCAAACAATACCTCATGTAAGAGCAGCTAAAGGAATCTCAATGTGATTTTGCTTTACACAGTATGATGCGTGTAGTTACTCATGGCCTGAAGAGGAATCCATAAAGCCAGAAACCACTGAAGTCAACACTCAGTCACTGGAGTCAAACAACGATGGCAGCACTGGCTACATGCATTAGGTCTTGGTTTTGCAGGGCTTTATTTGGTTGGTTATCTTTCTAGAGCGAGCTCAAGAAGAGCAGAATGTTTTGGGTTTCTTGCTATTTGCACATTTGCCTCTCACAAATGTAAGAGAGCACTGTGCTCACGTCCTGCTGTGAACATCATCCTCAGAAGGTCCTTAGCATGTTCAAGATTAACTGCTTGCTTACATGATATGCAAGTAACCACAAACTTCACTCAGAGTGACAGGATCTTTTGGCAGTTGCCCATCTTCTGGAGGACTCAGTTTTCTTGTCTATTCTTTTTAAGCCTAGTTTGCTCCTATGACTTTGCCTAGCTATGCTTTAAATAGTTTGCCTCCACTATACCCAGCAAAGGTTTAACTTGGGAGATAGCTCTGGCCTATTTTCATTTATCTCTGCCCTTCAGCAGTAGACGGAGTTTTAAACAACTTGTGCCATGCCTACTGTGATGCTTCTCTAGTTGGAAACTTGGTCGTTTACTTTTCATATATCTTAACTTTGGAGTTTTACATGACAAGGTTATATAATTTCTGCTGTCCATCATCATCTTCTAGCATTGCTGCTTTCAAAACAAGGCAAGCATAAGTTCACTTTGGTCTGCTAACCTAGGCTGGGAAAAATAAAGTGGATTCAAGGTTTGGTACAAACCCAAAAATTGTGATCAAACTATATAGTTAGTAAATTGTTTGTCTAAATCTTTCATGTATGATGAAAGATTATTATCCTAATTCATTAGCAAATTACAGACTTTGTAATGCAGGCAGTCACAAATTTGGCTTTGTATCAATCATTTTAGACCAGCTGGGTAGAAATTAACACAACTCTGGGATACATAAAATGAAGTGCTCTTTCATTTTTAATTCACTGCAAACTTTGAAGGAAAGAAATGGAAGCTCTTTTAAAAAATAAAAAACCAGTCAGTTTTCCCTGATTCCATTTCACTGTGCAGATATGGGGATACAAGCACATGCATACAGAGCATATGTCATTGAATACCACAGCGCTCAGTATCAAATGCTCCACCAAAATAAATATACTATCAAGTATATGCAAAAGGAAAGCAGTGTCATTTCTTAAAATCCCTCTCCTTCACTGTTTCTGAGGTGGTCATATACACTAGTGTGAATTATTAAACAAACACTAGAGCTAATAACCACAAGATACAATATTGTCCAAAATCCTGCTCTGAGCTTTTTCAGTCTACCCAGATGACCTTGTCCACAAATGCTTGTTTTGATTATGTCTGCTTTGCCTAAGCTACAAGTGACAGCTGCATTTGAGAGCAACTTAAAACAAATTTTATCTTAGTGGCACCTAATCCAGAGACTGGTATGAGCAGCATGGAAAAGTCAGTGTCAAAATTAAACAATGAAGGCTTTTCTAGGAACAGATGCTTTTTGCCTGCAGCTGTAAAAACCTTAAAACAATCCTGTACCCCACTGTCTGGTCACGCAGCTATCACAAAGCAAGGCATAAATTTTGCCACTTATTGCAAATGTTTGCCAAGAGCTTCTATAACCCCTTTTTAAAAACAGTAACAGGGATTTCTTGAGGGTGATTATGAGGCCACTTTATCTTTTAAATGAGTGCAAGGCTCTTCAATTTATGCCCATGATTCTTGGTACTAAAACAAAAGAATAACTTTTCAAGATCATGTTTTATACAGATATAGGAACCTAACTGGAAAACAGTAAGAACCAGGTTTACTAACGGAGGAGAGAGCAAGCACTGCTTCACTAAGATGTTAAGGGCAAGACAGAGACAAGCATTATTAATCCACATTTGAAACAGCAATTGAGTATTTCCTTTGCATAGCAATTACAAAGCCACCTAGTGCATCACTAGCTTTATGCTGCTGCTAAGCTACTGTTGACCATTTCAGCGTTGACTTTCCACAACTGCTATGCTAAACATCCTCATCACCTCAACCATTCAAAAAAATAAAAAGTCCTCTTTCTATTAAATGAATGCACTAGTAAACTCCAAACTGAAATATCGACTCTTTGTGAAAAAAAAAACTTCCCTAACTCAATGAATAAAAGCAAATCATCAGTTCCCAATTAAGTGAGCCACTTACAATGTCCTGAATCTGGTTGTGCTCCGTATGAACTGACAGGGGTTTTTTAGATTAGCTTCTGTTGTGTAGTTAAAAGCGATAGCACCAACATGATTTACATAAGCACAATATTTTCAAATGTTTTCTTACCAAGTAAGCACTCTAAAATTGTGAAGTGTTTCCCTTTCTTACTCAAGTTAAAAAAAAAATTTAAAAAAAACAACTTTTCCAGAACAACAGTTCATTAGCACCTCACTATTTATAAGTATAATTGGGTTGTTTGATGAGAAAACATGAGAGGACACTGTGCCTACTATAATTTGCACAAATAAAAATTTCATTGTCTGAAAACAAATCAGCAATTCAAGGATTGTTGGGGGTTTGTTATATAAGTGTGTATGATGCAATAATGCAAGTGATCATATAGTTAACAGAGGACAGAAAGGTTAAATCATCTTCTAATACATGTTGTATTTTTTTTATTGCAAGAAAAGCTAACTTTTTATTGTTGATTCAACTTTATATAATTTATACAGATAGCAGTGCTGTGCTATATAGCTACACAATACTGCTTTCCACTTTAAATAGCACAGGAACTAGGGACATGGCTGTTTAATATGTTCCTAAAGCTGCTTCAGTTTTCTTGTCATTTCATGCTAACACCTTTTTAATAGCCAGCATTATGACAGAAGCCTTGGATAAAAATTCTCCACCTCAGAAGTAAAACATAGCAAATATTCGAAATCAGAATAACAAGTGATGGTTTTAATTGCAGTTTTTTAAAAATTCAGGCTTTTAAATTAGGTCTTGATCCCCAAAATCCTTAGCATCCTTAAATTACATGAGCAAAGCCACTCAATTCAACGTGATTACTTCTAAAATAAGGACAACTCACATGACTGAGCATTTATGGAGCCAAATCTATACCCAAAATTATATAACAATGACTCTCCTCATTACTTTGAAATTCGAATAAATGGATCCTTATCCTTTGAGAGCTCCTCTCAAATCCAACTACACTTACGGATGCAGTGTAATAGAGACAGAGAAGGAGAGAAAGGAAGAAGGGAGACAGAAACACATACAAAACTACAAGTGCTGACGAATCGAAAGCTAGCAGATGTGTGACTTCTAATTAGTTATAATAATCTGTGCCTCGACGCTATTGGAACATGTCTGGCCTTCCTTTGGAAATCAAACAGCTTCCTTTGGAGTTTTAAACTCTCTGCATGCTTCTAAATTTATTCAAGAAATAGCCTTGCTTTCAGCATATTTTAGAGATCTACAGTGATAACTTTATGAAAGGAAAATATTAAATTATAATTATCCTAAACAGACACAGTCTTGTGAAACTAACCCTACATTCATATGAAAATACAAAGCATTGACTATAATGAATTTGATTCATCCCTGGACACAAAGCTTTACCACAGTAAACTCAGTCAACTGTTGCTCTTGCCTTTATATTCATAGTACTTAAATAGCGCACTTTAAAACAAAAAAACCTCCAATTGGCTTTTCATACATCCACCCTCCCCAAAAATAACGCACTTGAAAAACCCAAATGATATGAAAAGGCTTCAAGGCCTCTTTTCTCCTTTTCACAGCACTTTTTTTTTATTTCTGTTTGCAGTAATCTGCCTTTCACTTTCTCATTGCTACAGAACAAACGAGGAGGCTCAGCACTTTGAAAAGGGGGCTCAATGTGTAATGGGTCCACTAGAATTAATTTAGTTGCACCAAATCCATTGAGCAGTGAGGTTTTTTTCTCTTCTCAAATCATTTTGAGTCGGACGCAGCCCCCAGCCTTTGTAATTCTAGTAAAGCACTTAAAGTGCACAGTAGGTGTTCATCAGGACCATCTGGTCAAAAGCAAAACAAGCTGCTGATTTTGCCTTTGAATAGAATGAAGCAAGTGTGAATTAGTCTCTTCAATTAGCACTATTACAACCTGTCAAGTGCATATTGTAAAACAGGATTATTACAGTATTGGTCACCAGTGCAATTATTTACTCTCAGCCTTTTCTTGCATATAAAAATGTCCATGTTTACTAGTTTTTGATAACTGAAGATCGTTTCTTTAATGATATGCACGTCGAAACCTACCAAAACCAAATTACAGGTTATGAAACATTCTGCCAGGAATATATTAAGCTTCATAATTAATAGAGGAGTAGAAGAGTGCCCTTGCTTTATCTCTTATTGCTGCTTCTGCTGCACAACAAGAAAAGGAGAACTAGTTATAAACCGTTATCAGCATGGTCTCTTCGAAACACATCTCTACAGTCAGGTATTAAGATATTTTAACTGTCTAATAAAGCTATCACTTTTGAACAGGTGCATAAATGGTATTTTCTCTTTATTTCCCAAGGAACTTCCCTTTCACAGATACCCTAAAACATGACAATTTACAGGAAGTTTATCAAGGATCTCTTTCAGCAAACACTTTTTAGCTTAGCCATGTGCTTGTCTTCTTTAAGAGAAAGGCAAATAAACAAATCGAGAGGTTGATTTAGTTTAAGGGAAACAGATTTTTTTTCCTCTCTTCTTGTTTACAAAGTCAAAACCTAGCTAGCTAACCAGTACTCATTTACCACTGTAGAACACTGAGTTTATCACAGTGATAGACATTTAAATTATGTATACCATTGTTATGACTTGCTACAAACTGAATATATTTTTTTACATCAGACATTTCTTTAAAAAGCAAACAAAATGGTCAAGTTTCACACACACAAAAAATTATGGTTCTCGAGTACAATCAGTACAGAAGTAATATATTTTAGTAGCTTCTCTGATACTAAAAGAGTAACTGAATATTAGTGCAGAATATTTGTGCATCTCCTATTAAACAGCAAACAGTGTTAGCTACAGATTTTTATTAGCATAAGAATAATTTTCAACAGTTTTGAAAGCAAGTAAAAATCTCCTCAAAATATTACACTACTGTTTCTGAAATGGTTAATATATATTTACCATATTTGGTTTGATATATCTGGTAATTACTTACCTACAGCATTAAAAAGAATAACATTATTTTTATATATATACAGTGTCTCCATGCCAATGTCTGACCTTTACAGTGGATGATCTCACTCAGTTACAATTGTCTTGAACATATTTTATACAGATATCAAAAATTAGATCTGAAAAATCTACAAGACCTGGATTATTTTTCTGCACGTCAGAAGTAATTCATCTGCTTATCTATATTTATTACACTTATTTAAGCCTTTCAGATAAGGTTTCTGCCTGCATGTTTACTAAATGGCAAGTCTGTATCTTGTTTCACATATATCCTCTTATCAAAGAAAAGTTTTTTAGAAATTAAGCACAAAGGACTTCAAACTCATTAGGGTCTGTCAACACAGAATTTATAGTATATCTCAGCCCGAGCAGTTGTATGCACAAGTAGTTCCTCCTCCTGCCTGGAGTGCTATTGGATACATTGCATTTCATATTCCACCTTAGCCAGTATGTCTATAGGGAACAAAGAACAAATATATTACCTATCACAGGTGACAGGGATGCTAAGCAGCTCGCCTCCGATTAGGTTATTGGCTAACGGAATGGAATAAAGAGCAGATGCAGCTACACAGAGGCAGCCAGTATTTAGAGACCCATCTTCTTTGCATTGTTTGCACAGATTTTGTGTTTTACTAGGAATTATAGTGCCCAGTACATGCTTTACCTAGTATTCTCAACAGGAATTCTCAGCAGTTACAAATAAAATCACCAATCTACAAGAGGCCCGAGGTTTCTGCATATTTAACTCATCCACCCTTTAGCAGCCACGGCTTGTGTACCCTGGATACTTCTGCAATCCTGCACACAGGAATCCCAAAAAGACTTCAAAGCAGTAAAACTGACAAACTCCTTGACTTTAACAAAGCTATCCAGTGTGTTAATAATTTTTTTTCTTATGCCACTGACTAGAACAGCAAAAAGTATGGAGCATGCTATTGTGATAAAAACTCAAATTCAAGAAGTTCTTCACAAATTATTTTGTCTAGCTTGGGATATGAACACAAACTTGTATTACCTGAAATGAGTAAATACAACCCTCTTTGAAATGAGTTGTCCTTCATTTCCATCAAATAATGTGACTACAACGTGAGAAAATTTGAAGTGGTTCATTGCTAAATGAGACCAAGTTCATAAAAATAGACAGAAAACAAATCATGGTGCATGTGGCACTGCCTTGTATCAATTCAGCACACAACTACTCAAATTAAAACTTAAAAAAATCTCTCACTCCAATTACAGATAGTCTCCACAAATTGTCTTATAAAATGAAGAGCACATATTCAGACAGAAAACTTTTAAGTATTAGGAGTTAAATTTCTTTGAATGGTCCTTATTTCACCATATAATGCAGCAGAAATATGTTTATTTACAGTCTTCAGATTGGTACAAAACCTATTAATTTTCCACTTTAAAATGCAAATCATGGCAAAAAGTAGCCATCATATTTCTCAGGACAGTATCTGCCCAGAATTAATTTAACACTGCAGTTTTATAAGAACAAACAGATGTCAGAAACGTGGGACACTGATTAATTTGCAATTTAGACCAACACATTATCATTACCTTTCCAAGCTCAAAATGCCCCCATCCAACTTACTGGGGAAAAAAAATATCCAATATGCAGCATACTGGATGAGATTGATTTAATTTTTTAATTTCATTTCTGAAGATTCCCTACAGACTCATAATCCCACATCAGTACAACTAAATGTAACTTACTTTTTTTTTTTTTTTTTAAGCTGAGAAAAGAATTGTTAATATGTAAACAGTTGAAGATTTAGATAAAGAATGATAGTCGAAGATTTAGATAAAGCCTTTTCAAGGAACGTCCAAAATCCAACCACTGAACTAATACACAAGGAATTGCGGAAGCAGACATGAGTGCTGCGGCTTCAGGCTGCTCTCAGGGAATTTTCTTTCAGATTGTTTCCTCATTACACACCAAGATTAGTTTGAAATAACAATTAATCCAGATATAATTTACTATTAAACATGCATTCTGAGCAATAAAAAAAGGGCAACACAGAACTGAAGCAATAGTATCTTAGGGAAGCACATCCGAGAGCTCACTGGATTTTGCATCTAATCCATTGCAAAATCTATTTGACAGTTTTGAAAAGGGTACAGATGAGGTTTTTGTGTGGGGCTGGGTTTTTGGTTGGTTTTGGCTTTTGGGGTTTTTTGGTTTGGTTTTTTTTTTTGAGACATTTTGAAAAAAAATAATCTATTCCTTAAAATTCACCATACTAATAATAAGCTAAACTAGCCTTGGAGTGACAGTTGCACCCAACTGTGCCAAGCAGCAGAACATTTATAGAATTTTAAGTATTTCCTTAAATAATTGATGTAGTCATTTTGAATCTTTCTGCATAGGATATAATGTGTGAGTAGATTGCATTAACACTGCTTAAACATTTCAACTTGTCAGTATGGCCAAGTCGATTTCTGAAATATTTGCAGTATTTTCCCATCGAAACAGTAATAAAGGTAGAATAAATATATGCCACTGCTTTATAATCACTGAACATTAATGAATATTTTATGTCTTTTTAAATCTCCCTGTTTAATTTAAAAGGGTGAAATTAAGTCTCCTCCCTGCAATATGCCAATTATCTGTAAATCAAACAATAACTTGGCCATTATACTCCTTTTTGTTAATATACCAGAAGCTAATTTGAAAACACTGAACAGCATTTTTAGGTAATAATTGAATAGTCCTTCCTGCCCTCTTGTGGTTGGCAGCTGCAACGCACATAGAGATTTTTTCCACGGTTAACAAAAACAGACCAGAAGGAAACTAAACTATTAATTTGTTTAAGTATGAACAAAAGAGGGGAGAAAAAAAAATTACTAAGGGGGGGGAAAAGTCTCTTCTCTCCATGGATTGTTAGATAAGGGAGAGAACACACAAGCTGTTACAAATTCCTGCAGCTCACACAGAGCAACTAGATTGATCAAGCATTTGTTACAATGCTCACTCTAAGCTAAAAGAAAAAAACTTAAAAGCTATTAGAAAGTTGACATACAAACCAGTGCTTGTTTTCTATAATTATATAAATGTTCACCGACCTCAGCCAAATCCCCAGTGATTTGCAAGAGGCTTTGCACAGACAGACAATATCCACCTGTTCAGCATCAGCTGCACAAGGTCTAGAGCTCTCTTTTAATTTTTAGCCCTTGAAATGGTCTCCAAAACTTTATACACTCTGTTGTATATAACAGGCAGACACAAGACAGAAATGCAAGGAAAGGTGTGATGTTCATGCTGGGCATGGAGTTCTTTGGTACTTGAAATGTTGAATGGGGAAAGTCACAACTGACTTTTAAATTACAGTAGTAGTTAGCATCCTGACTGTAACCTGCCATTACCAACAAACAAGAAAACTTCAGTGCAAGCAGAGGTAGCCTAAATTCCCATGCACTGTCATACCTCTCTGGTTCCTTTAAGCTGGTAGTTCCACCAGCAAAATAACTGATATAGCACAGATAAAAAAGCAAATTATATGCATGTACAATCCCACCATTTCAAAATTAAAACTAAGTATTCTGATCATTCGTTTCCATAAATATTCACACTATTTTTCACTGTAAAGAGTCTAAATTTGGGCCATCAAAAAAACAAATTGATGCAAGTATGTTCATTGATATGATTTTGAAAAAGCCCAAACCACAACTTACTATAATACACTGGAATAGGCAAAATAGAAAACAGGCTCTCATACAGAGGAAAGATAATATCTAGATCTTCAGAGTAGTAGGATTCCAAATTAAAACAGTAAATGATCATTTTTCATTGTCGTATGATATACTGCATTTATAGCTAATATTAGGAAACTTAATTCTGCCTACAATGCCAGCATGTGACATGAAAAACAAAATCTGTTCAGTACTAAAAGACTGACAAGTGTTAGAGAGACTGCAAACATACATTTAATTTGAAAAGCAAACATTTGATCTTAATATTTTGTAATGTGAATTCTGAAGATTCACATTTCTAGATTGTTTGTCCTGTTTCCAGTAGTTAGCAGCTTGTATGAAAAATAAACCCAAACATATGGCATCAGATATACCATGGAGCACTAGACAACTACATTCTGCTTTAGAAAGGAGTTTTTAAAGTACCTGAGGGCTGCTTGTTCTAAATTCACAAAGTCCAGAATCACGTTAGATGTATTTGTTCCTATAGGACTTAATTCTGAAGTTCTCTACAACATCACCCCTTGCTGGTCATCCTACAGAACGGCAATGACATCCATTAAACAGAAAACCATCTGGCTACCAACGCACTAAGGATTACAACACTACGGCAGCCACCAGCCATGGTAGAAGTGCCTATGAAATTGAGATGGAGCTGGTTAAAAGGAGGAGAGACAGAGGGAGATTCAAGGGGCTTCAAGATAAAATAGAATTTGAGTAACTGCCTTTCCTCATCACTCTAGAGCAACTCAACAAATACCTTGCTGCTACAATATAAAAAGAGACATCTTTTCTGCATAATTTAAAAGAAAACCTATTTTAGGCCAAGTTCTCTAATCAAATCACAGCAGTCTTGACGATCCAGTTGATTAAACAAAAAAAGGACTAATGAAATAAAGGAATATCCATCAAGACCCTCTTTAACAGAGCTGGCATTAGCTATAATGAGCTACATTTATTCTTCAGCTGTGAATCAGCACTCACCTCCTGAATGGTACTGCTTCCTGAGAAGTTGAGGTTGTACTCCCGCTGGACTTCTCGATGGGTGACAATCAGCATGAAGTTTTGATTTAATGACTCCTGCAGGGCCCTGAAATGGTTGAAAGAAAAACAAGAGAATCAGGGATAAGCATGTTATAGCTTGTTTTACAGTTAGATGCAAAAACCCCAGGGTACCCTAAACTCTACATGGACAAGTCCAGGCACAACATTATCATCTCTCTTTTCACTTTTAAACGCAATGAAGCATGCTGAGAACGACCAAAGGCCATTCCTGAACTCCTTCCTTAATAAGGTGACTGCAGACTTTAAAGCTTTTCTAATGTTAAGTATTCTCAAAATTGAGAGAGTCACTTTATCTTCACAAACACGGGGTGTATTTAGCACTCATAAAGCCATTAATACCAGGCATGTAAGCATCTTGATAACCAGGCAAAATATCAACCCACAATGCACATTAAAAACTGATGGTAAGTAGATCGAGGCAAAGCACGCTCTTGCTTCTCTAGGGTTATCTGAAGCATAAACCCAACAGAAATTCTTCCACTCAGTTTCAGACAAAACACAGAAACCCAGCTAATTAGAACTGGAAAACTAACCACAGCAAAATTTCTCATGAAAAACGCTAGTTCCTCTCAATTTGCTTTCAATGTACACGAAACCAGATTTAATAATTTATTTACTTCACGAGATACAGATTAAACAGGCCAGTTAGATGTCAGTGTTGCCACAAACTTGGGGAGCTTTTTTAGTTTTCCCAGTAAGAAAAGATCTGGATGTTAAAAAGGCATCCTGTTTGCTTAACTGGGCACAGTATTATGCAACTACTTAACTGTCAAAATAGAAGGTGAAACTTCTGCTGCAGACAGAGCAACTACAGCTGCGCACAGTTCCACCTAGGCTACAACACTGTGGCAACACTGTAACACAGCTTGGATTGCTAAGCAGTATCTATGCAGATTTGACTTGTTCAGTGGCATACGCAATTCAATTGGGCTAATTTGATTATTTTTACTTCTTTTTCTTATCATGTACACTTAAAATAATGGGTTTTTTCCTTCACATCTTCACTGTTCCATGACACTTTAACACGCCATTCTTCTCAGCAACAAAGGACAAGTTCTGTACCTTAGGATGCAAGACAATAAGAAAGATGGATAGATTATTTTCGGCCTGATTTGTTAGTGTGAACCTCTACTGAATCACACAGAATCACAGAATTAATCAGGTTGGAAAAGACCTTCAAGATCATTGAGTCCAACCCATCACCTAATACCTTCTAATTAACTAAACCCTGGCACCTCCAGGGATGGGGACTCCACCACCTCCCTGGGCAGCCTATTCCAATGCCAATCACTCTTGCTGTGAAGAATTTCTTCCTAACATCCAGCCTAAACCTGTCCTGGCACAGCTTGAGGCTGTGTCCTCTTGTTCCGTCACTGAGTATCTGGCAGAAGAGACCAACTGCACCTGGCTACAACCTCCTTCGAGATAGTTGTGGACATCAACGAGGTCTCCCCTGAGCCTCCTCTTCTTCAGGCTGAAAAACCCCAGCTCCCTGAGCCTCTCCTCATAGGGCTGTGCTCCAGCCTCCTCTCACCAGCTGCGGTGTCCTTCTCTGGAGACATTCAAGCACCTCAACATCTTTCCTAAATACTTAAATCTTTCTTAAATACTGAGACCAGTGCTCTGCAGTTTTGCTGCTGAGATGGTATGGAACCCACGCAATACTCACTGGATGCTTTAGCAAGAGATGAACTATTTGTTTTAACATCTCCAGAAGAGTTACCTTACAAAATACCTTCATTCAACTACTTAATTTGGATTCCGTGACATCTTAAACATAATAACCACATAATAGAGAACCAAATCATGAGGTACTATTTCTCGTCCTTTATGGTTTTGTAACATGGAAGATAAAGTTAATTTACTGGCATTGCTAGGTATGATTTAGTGTAGGGCAGATCACAGTATCACAGTATCATCAGGGTTAGAAGAGACCTCACAGATCATCAAGTCCAACCCTTTAACACAGAGCTCAAGGCTAGACCATGGCACCAAGTGCCACGTCCAATCCTGCCTTGAACTGCCCCAGGGACGGTGACTCCACCACCTCCCCGGGCACCACCTCCACTGTGGGGGACAGTGTCAAAGGCCTTGCTGAAGTCCAGATAGACCACAGTACAAATGTAACTGAAGACACCTAAGCTGAACATGAAGTTATCTGCACTTCTCACAGAACCTGGTAGAAAAGGCCTTTCAAAAAAATTTAAGTACTTAACAGTCCTTCAAAAGGGCAAGAGTCGTGCAAAGTCGTGTGCTTAGTTTCAAAGCTAATTCTAATGTGATTGTTAACAGTAAGCGTAGCATCACCATAACCACATTTTCTTTTGGCAAATGTTCAGGAGCAACCAAAATACCCTGCTGTGTTTTTTCAGATTCTGATTTTCTATTTGTTTTCAGCAAATACTGAGGGCAAATGACATACTTAGTTTCTCTGAAAACAGCATCTGTGAATGGCTCTGGATTCCATGCAGAATCACACAGCCCCTGTGAGCACCTATCTGAAAATCTGTAGATGCTAACTGATAATGTGACTCATGTTTTCATTCTGTAATTGATGGAAGCATAGAATGAAACCAGTTTGTTTCAGCAAACCCTAGAATGAAACCGGTTTGTTCCATCAAACCCTGTCTGTCAAGCTATGCATGGTACACATACTTCAGCACCATGTGAAATACAGCTAACAAAACCCATCTGTTTGTAAGAAAGGCTTTCAACTTTTCTATTTCATCTGGATGTGATAGCAGAGTATTTAGAAAAGGAAATAATACTCTTCAAATACAGTTAATTTAAATGACATGCATGCCTTAAAATTAGAATCGTAGAATCAGTTGGGATTGGAAGGGACCACGAGGATCATCCAATTCCAACCCCCCTGCCATGGGCAGGGATGCTCTACATTAAAATTAAATGCTTCCATTTTCAGACAAGAATTTTGACATGTCTGCTCTCTGAATTTCTAAACAACACAAGCTGAATGTTCACAAGCAAATTCTCAGTGCACATTCATAGCCAAATAAAGTCAAAGAAGAGGCTGAAATTTAAGCTGGCTTAAAAAAAAGAAAAATCAACACAACAAACAATTTGGAAAAAAAAGAGGGAAATTTGGTTTTGAAAGTGCTACCAATTAAAGTGTGTGGTTAATTATTCGCCTTTCCTTCAGAAAAATAACACAATGAGGAATGTTACTTCTGCTTATGCAGAAATGCAATGGTCAACTGGCCGAATCCTTTGAGCTCCTGTATCAAAATTTCACATGGTCTGACAGCCGTAACACCTGGACAATATAGAGCAGAAAGTCAACAGGAGGAAGAACTGGTGGCACATCTGATGGGCAGTCTGTGACACTGACTTCTTACAGGTGCCAATGCTCCTCTGCAAGATGGAGTTGATTTCAAAGAATCATAGAATGGTTTAGCTTGGAAGTCACCTCAAATATCATCCAGTTCCAACCTCCTGCCATATGCAGGGACACTTCCCACTAGAACAGGTCACTCAGGGCCTCATCCAACCTGGCCTTGAACATCTTCGGGGAGGGAGCACCGACAACATCCTGGGGCAACCTATGCCAGTGTCTCACCACCCTCACTGCAAAGAGCTTCTTCCTAACATCCAGTTTCAATCTCCCCTCTGCCAGTTTACATCCATTACTCCTCATCCTGTCATTGCAAGACCTTGTAAACAGATCCTCCCCAGCCCTTCTGTAGGCCCTCTTCAGATATTGGAAGGCCACTTCAAGATCATCTCAAAGCCTTCTCTTCTCCAGGCTGCAGAGCCCCAACTCTCATAGCCTGAACATCTAGCTGGAAACCACTGATGTTAGTCCCCACCCATATTAATTTCCTCCAGCAACTAGAGATGTAGATTATCCGAAATTATTCGTGCCAATAGAGAACTCTGTTTCCAAAATATACTTTGCTCTCAAAATATTGTATTTTCAGCTAACAAGACTGTGATCAAATGTATCAAATAAGTGTACTGAACGGAAATTTCTCACTGACAGTAAGCTGAAGCTTACTTTTACTTCTTTTTAGGTGCCCATAATTGTATTGACTGACTGAAACACAAGGCAAGTTTCTAAAGTTTTGGCTTCAGTGTTTGCCTACAAACATTGTAAGTTGACTACAAGCTTCCAAATGAAACATCTGCATTAAAAGGAGAACTGTTAGAAAAATAAAAAGGGCCAAACTCCAGGTCCCATTAATCTCAAGACAGATTTCACCGCCACCACCAGTGCTAACAGAATTTAATTAATCTGATAATTAATTAGTGGGAAAAGAAATTCAAATTCTAGAAACAGAGCCACTATTATCAGCATTATTCCCCCCCTACTGCAAATCCTAGCTTTCAAAAGCATTTCTGATAGGTTCCATGCTGCCATTTCATTTGTTTTTACCTCAGCTGAATGATTACATATTTGCTATTCAGCAAGGGAACTTGGTATTTTGGGCACCTCAATTCTATTAGAGGAACTCTGCCTACACCCCAAAAAAGGAAGTCAAAGAACAAAGAAAAGAAAATAGACTTGAGCACAATAATTGTGCTGAACAATTCTAGCAAGAGATTTGGGCGACTTCAGGATTTTGTAGGTATTGCATGTGTGTGTGTGTGTATTGCATGTATGTATACAACCAATATATCACCTATATATTGGTTATCAGCACAGAGCCACAAAGATTATTAAGGGAAATATTATTACAAGGAAAGGCAGCGGGAGATGGGTCCCTTTAGCCTGAAGAAGAGAAGACTGAGGGGTGATGTCAATTATGTTTACAAGTATGTGAAGGGCAAGTGTCATGAGGACAGAGCCAAGCTCTTCTCAGTGATGTCCAGTGACAGAACAAGGGACAATGAGTGCAAGCTGGAGCATAGGAGGTTCCACGTACACATAAGGAAAAAAAAGCTTTTTCACTGTCAGGATGGCAAAACACTGGAACAGGATTCCCAGAGAGGCTGTGGAGTCCACTCTAAAGACATTCAAACCCCACCTGCGTGACCTGCTCTAAGTGATCTGGCAGGAGGTTGGACTAGATGATCTTTAGAGGTCACTTCCAACCCCAAGCATCCTGTGATTACCACAGTGCACAGAAAAAACCAGCATTCAGCTGGAACTGAAACTCTACAGTATGCAAGCAAACAAAAACGCTCCTCTTTGAAGCCTGAATTTCAAGCAGAATTTTTTTCCCATTAAAATCAAAATATCAAGACTCAATTAAGAGTCTGGAAAAAGTTTCTTCAGTAGCTACTCTGTTTGAATTCCAATACAGCACAATTTATAAACCACAAGTGTGAAAACTTAACAATAGAAGCAATATTTAGAAAAGAAGCACATACCTGCAAATAATGCTAATTTTGGGGATAGTATCTGTTCAGTATAGACAATACTAAATTTTATTAGCATTCTTAACTATTATAAGTGTGCAGTTTTACTGCCTTTCTATTGTGCTGTAACGTTTAATATGCAAAATGGATTAGTTTTATCTATTGTTAAGTGATTGCCTTAATGCCTTATTTCCTGATGCACTATTTTGGGGTTTATTACTATTTTTCTTTGAAATCTTAGTAATATTTTAAGCCTTGAAACTGAAAGTATATATCATGGAATGGTTTGAGTTAGAAGAGACCCTAAAGATCCAAACCCCCTGCTTCCCCAACAATAAGCAAATGCCCCTTTTCATTTCAGTTCTGTAGGTTTTTATGAAATACATTCACTATCTCCCACAAGGCAATATCTTTCTTAGTCACATGGAGATTTCCCCCAAAATCCCCAAATTTTATATAAAGAGGTGTCATGCAAAGTAATTAACATTTCCATTTTAAACTTACAGATTTATACAAGCTCATGTCAACAGAAGCCCAAATTTACTGTAATTACAGATTATTTACATTAAAACAAAATAAGAAATCACTATGTAAATGTAATGTTTGTTGTAGCTAATGCAGCAGGAGGTGGTAGATTAGGTTCAAACAGCAATCAGTTAGCAAATCTGGCTAACATGTAAATGAGCAGAAGCCCTTTTGTTTACATTCTACTGCATTTTAAACTTCAGGATTTTTAAACTGTCTCATGAGCAGATGTGAAAATAAAACATTAATCTTACCATTCTTATTGAAGCTTTCAAAGTAACTAAAGCAAAGCACTCCTCCTGTCCAGCTAAATAGACAATACTAGTAATTGGAGTTGCAGGTTAGATCACTCTCAATTAACACTGCTACAGTGATAGTGTACAAGGAGACACCATGCCACAATCACCACTCTTCTGCAACAATCTAACATCCATGCATTCAGCAAAATATGGACCCATTAGGTCAAAGACAGTGCTTTTTATTCCCATACAGACAGATTATTACATTTCTTTAAATGGATTAGCAAAAACCACAGAATCACAGAGACGCTCAGGTTGGAAAAGCCCCTCAGGATCACCAAGTACAACCTAGAACCCTATTCTACAAGAGTCACCTTAAACCATAGCCCTAAGCACCATATCCAAACCATCCTTAAACACACCCAGGGTGGGTGACTCCACCACTTCTCATTCCAGTGTCTGACCATTCTCCATGAAAAACTTTTTCCTAATGTCCAATCTAAACCTGCCCAGCCTCAGCTTGAGGCCATTCCCCCTTGTTCTGTCTCCAATTACCTGTGAGAAGAGACCAGTCTCTCCACAATGTCTCTTCAAGTAGTTGTAGACAGCAATGAGGTCTCTCCTCAGCCTCCTCTTATTCAAACTAACCATCCCCAGCTCCCTCAGTTGCTCCTCATAAGATTCGTTCTCATGAATAGAAATACATTGTTTGTTATAACTGCCAAGGTATGCACCTGGTCAAATAGCTTTTAACTGTTTTGAACCTTCCAATGATTCATCAGGTGCAATAAAATACCAAAGATTTTAATCTATTTAGTAAAAAAGCATAAAATATAGTATACACAGTGAAGTGACAACTGAAGACAAAAATTGAGAGGTGCATCCTAGAACGTGCAAGACAGAAAGGAGACACAATCAGGACGACCTAGTTCCACACCCTGACTTGCACACCTAAGCTTTTGATGGTACCCTTTGCTGCATTCTCCAAAAGCTTTCCCTGAACTGGGCATGGCCAGCTTTCCAGAAGCACCAGAGGCAACAAAGGGAAAGAAAGTCACTCTGAGGAAGAGAAGAAGCCAATCTGATAAAACTGGTGCAAGTGATCTCCTTTGGAGACTTTCAAAGCCCGTCTGGATGTGTTCCTCTGTGACCTGAGCTAGACTGTATGGTCCTGCTCTGGCAGTGGGGTTGGACTCGGTGAGCTCTTTGGGTTTCTTCCAACCCCTAAGATCCTGTGATCTCTCCTCCCCTTGGACAACTAAATGCTGGACATTCTTTAGCTCTTTTGCAGAGAAAATAAAGGTTTTCTCACCCACCAGACCTACCAGTAACTTTGAACATATTCATGAGTTTCAAGGACGTCTGACACCATTATAAAAGTCTCAAAATGTAAAGCAACAGATGGGAAGAGGATAGGGACTCAAATTACCACCTGCCTTAGTAAAAGACTGCAGTACAAGCACAGTATTTTTATACTTCACCAACCAAATATTACAGAACTACAAACAGCATGTAATGTGTCCTTCACTTCAATAGCCCTTGGCTACCAGCTGGACAACAGTCAAGTCAACTGTCTATGCAGGGGAAAGCAAATGCACGGGTGCTGCAAAACACATAAGAACTGGAGGCAGTGTCAGAGGTAAGCAAGCTCAAGGAAAGCAAAGGAGAGGGCTATCTTACTGCAGCCACTGGAATGAGATGGAAATTCATCAGAAAACAGGTTTCATTACACCCACAGCTCCCAGAACATGGTGTTATTGTTCTGGATATCATGCATGGATAAGTATGGCTTTGCCAAATGAAATTGTGGAGCAGGGCATGCAACCCTACAGGTGGTGTTTGACATTTAAATTTAATCTTTGCACCTCAATTTACTAGCATGCAGTAGTAATTCAATGGGTTTCTATTACCTATAAAAGCTTTAGATATGCCACTGATGAATGAAGATAACCAAAGAGATTTTTGTTTGTGTAAACTGCAGGATCACTTTGCCATTACATTTAGATGCTAGTTTTAAGTCAGTTCTGGGTTAAACCCATTTGGTCTGTCACAATAAACTTCAATGCCTACATACCAATAGGTTGGATAAAGGTGTTTCAGACACTGCTCTTCCTCAGTGTCAAAAACAGGCACATATTGGAGTTTATAGAGCTGTGACCAGACTGCTCCTTTTAAGAAGGACATATACATAAAATGTCACGTACTGAAATCCCAAGCTTTTCAAATATCACTTTCTGAAGATATTCAAATCACAGCTATTTATCTCTAGTTCAAAATAGAAGGCATTTGAAGAAGATGACAGATGAACTCAAAGTAGGAGGCAAAGTTCCTTAACATCCATTAATAATAGATATGAGCATGGTCCTTTTAAAAATTGTGGGTAACAACCTAATCTGAATAATAACTGACCTAACAGTGGGCAGTAAACAGTGTAACTGGGTTTGGTACATTGCTTCAATTAATGTGTTTTGATCTGCATGGAGGCTTTAATTGAAGGCAAGCCTCCCCTTTCATCTAGAATTTATGACTTCAGGGAGAAAATCTAGCCTTCAAATTATCCTTGTTTAAATAGCCACTAATTAATCATCATTTGCTATCCTAAAGCTACCAACTTTATCTTTAAAAAACCATCCAGAACTAATCTCCACTATGAAACAAGTATAAACTATAAAGGTAACAACCGCTTTGATTTTACTAGCAAATGAAGTTCTTTTAAACTATTCATCCATTAACTGTTTTAAAACACTTTGTTGTCACATTTGTTTGTTGTTATATAGTTTATTATATAAACAACGTTCTTCAGACCAGAGTTTTCTTTCCAGAATATAGAACATTCACATTTCAATATACCATGGGACCTGGGTAGAAAATTTTGAAATAGCAAATGGACTTTAAAAAAAAAAACAAACACCAAACCTACTGTAGTTTTCCACAGTATTTTCACTATCCTTCATTTAGCTGCTTCAGTACAATCAGTAAGTGTATTCACACACAACTGCAGCTCCTGTCTGCACATAAAGAGCACATGTAGCTCAAATACATCTCACTGCCACTCTGCTACCTCTGTTCCATTGTTACCACTTCTTAATACTTCTTTATTATTTGTATAAATCAGATCAGCACTCTTACTCCCTCCACAGAGTACACAGTGATAGGAACAAGTATCTTTTAGTAATGCATAAAGTACTTCCAGTCACTAGGGAGCCAATTATTTATCTCTGTTGCTTGTCAAAGAATTTCCTTCACCAGTAACACGACAGCACCTGTAGAATATTCTCTTACCGACTACAAGTGCAGAAAGCCAACTCCCTCTTCAGCCAGCTTGCAGTCACTCCAGTTTAAGCACCGCAAGACGTGACCCATCCCTGCGCAGCCCCCTCGGAGCAGCGCGGCTCTACCAGGACCAGGCACTGGGCACCCTCTAGTGACAACCCAACAAAATTCCTGGTTTCGTAGCACAGAGCACATACTGCTCTGCCTTTGGAAAAGTAATCAAAGTAATTACAAATTGTTTTGTAAGAGTAAAGATTCCATTTTCTATAAATCATGTTTTTGTTTTTCAAACCTTTGCAGTGTTCACTGACATATACAAACACCAGGAGCTTTTGAGTATTCACATCAGTAATAAAAGATGTCCTGTTTGGTTAGAGGAAATTATTCAGTCTAAGTACACTTTAAAAATCCAACATATAGTAAAATACAATAACAAACTGCGCAGAGGGAGAATTCTGCTATGCTGTCAATAATTCATAACAGGGCATAGTAAAGTAATCAACACAGAATCATAGCACGTTTTGAGTTGAAGGAAACATTTAGAAATCAACCAGTTCCACCCCTCTGTAGTTAGCAGGGACATCTTTAACAACATGGGTTGCTCAGAGCCCCATCCAACCTGACCTGGAATGTTTCCAGAGATGGGGCATCTACCACCTCTCTAGGCAAGATGTGCTTGTGTTTTTCCACCCTCACTGTAAAAATTTTCTTCCTTATATCAAATCTAAATCTTCCCTCTTTTAGTCTAAAACCATTATATCAAATGCAATAACCAACGTAATGCAGTAACTTATGACAGGCCAGTTCTCATTTCCACAGGGAATAAACTTCTGTCAAAGTCATCATAGATTTAGGAGGTGTCAAATTCTGCATGTACCCAAGAGGTTCATGTACCACACCAACAGTTTAAAAAACATAACCCCTGTTTTTTCCCCAACAGTGAGGTGCTGAGGTAGTTCATCCCAGTGAAAATGTTTTGTATTTACTGATTGCATATTCCTGGGAAGAACACATGGGACTTCATAAAAATACAAACCCAAATCATACAAGTAGAATTTATGGCCAAAAGACTTACCCAGAATGACTGGAAGAAGGAGGAGGCAGGTCAGGTGTTAGAACATAAAGACTATTATTTTTTGGCAAGTGTAGAGATTTTAGAACAGTCTGAGGGAAGAAAAATCATTATGAATACAAAACATTCCCTGATTCTGACACAGTATTTATACTTAGCTACAATACCACCAAATATTTTCTTTCAAGAGATACTCATTTCATAGCATCCCTTCTGTAGGTGGACCACATACATATATATATATCACACAGTATCACAGTATCATCAGGGTTGGAAGAGACCTCACAGATCATCAAGTCCAACCCTTCACCACATACACAAAGCCAACACAAACTAAAGGGATTTGTTCTAATTTTTTGGTCAGCGTTTAAGAGTTTCTTGTATGCCACCCGAGACAAAGAATACTGTTTGAAACTCAGTTCCTGCATTGTAATCCCCACCCACAGATGCTTGGTTTGAAACTCTGAATTTAGTTAACTAAAAATATAGCCGAAAACTTACACTATCATCTACATCTCCAGTCTTCCACCCTTTTAACAGCATTTTGGATGCAGGAATCTGAAGTTCATTTTCTAGAATATGTTTGATATCTCCTGAAGAGAAAACAGGAAAAAAAATACAAAATGTATACATTTACTGCTTTATTTCCAAAGAGTTCCAAGTTACTGTTAAAAAAAAACCAAACAAAACAACACCAAGGTATAATTTACTACAAAACCCATTTTTTTAGCCTAGTTATTCTTGCAATATATTCTTCAAACAGTAAAGGACAAATGAAGTTTAAAAAAAAATAAAATTAAAAGTCACATCAAGCAGGACTCATTGGAGAATCACATGAGGATCTGACAATTTGGATAAGTGAGTAGCTCCACACTGGGTATGCTGGACATCAAACCATTTGTGGATGCATGCTATCTGGAGCAAGAGACTTTGCCAGGTCTAAAGAGGGACCATATTCTCCATATGCAATTCCATTAGCAACAGCCCTGATCTAAAAAGATGAAGTGCTCATACAATTTAACTCCTCTGACAGCTGTTTTAACATTTTGCACATTTCAGTGCCATCCTCTCCCTGAAGTCAACATGTTATAAAATAATTCAGGCTGGAAGATACCTCAGGAGCTCATCTAACCTAAGCCCAGCTCAAAGTTTAGCCAAGGATTTGTCCACCTGACTCTTGACATCTGAAAGAATGGAAGGTTGACAGCTTCTCTGGCCAATCTGGTTCACATTCTCACAACCAAAAGAACAAAAAAAAAATTAATCCCTATATCAAATGTGAATTTTCCTAAGTTGCAAATTGTGTGCGCTGCCTCTCATTTTATTATCATGCACCTCCAAGAAGAGGCTGGCTCCACCTTCTCCATGTCCTCTCAGCAGGCAGTTGTAGACAGAGGCAAGGTCTCTACCTCTTCCATCCACTTTCCCAGGCTGAAGAAATTCAGGTTTCAGGTTTTTTTGCCTCTTCTCTCATGCTGTCATGTGCTCCAGGCCTCTGGCTATCTTGTTGGCCGCTTCTGGACTCAGTGCAGATCATCAACATCTCTTTTGTACTTGGGATCTCAAAATGCAGTGTTCCAGATGCAGTCTTATAAGGGCTGTCCAAGGCCCTCTAAATAGAAGCGCTGCCTTCCAGGTTACCAACCACTTGATCTGATCCAGTATTCTTTTGGAACTTGCCAACTGTCTTCATTGTAACAAGCAGCTTTTCCATAAAGACGCTAAGTAGGACTGGCGCTAGGATCAGCGCCTGAGGAACATCCCAAGACTAATAACTGTTTACCAGTCAGACTTTGAGCCCAGTGGTCCAAGCAACTATCTACCTACTTTATTAGCTCACTTATCTAGTTCGTAATAGCATGATTACAAAGATACTACAGCAGAGTATGCCCAAGGTGTAATTAAAGTGACATCCACCATTCTATCCTTGTCCATGGAGCAAACCCTCAAAACATAAAAGGTAACTAATATTGGTTAGCCAAAACTTGACCTTATGTGTGCTGGCTGTTCCAAATCACCTTCTTTCCTTTCCTATGCTCAAAAAAAGAGCTTGGAGAAAGATTTGCTCCATTATCTTCCCACAGAACAAGTTCTTCACTGAACAGTAGGCTCATATTTTCTTCAGTCTTTCTTTGCACACCAAATGTACTTACAGAAGCCCTTCTAATCTCTCAGTGGTTCCAGCTTCACTTGAGCTCTGGTCCTCCTAACTCCAAACCTGCATACTCTGGCAACATCTCTGTATTCCTCCTGGAGAGCCCACCACTGTCTTCCACCTTCTGTGTACTTTCTTTTTGCAGTTAGCTTGGTCAGAAATTCTTTGTTCTTCTGTGCTGGCCTTCTACTATGCTTCTCTTTCTGTGTGTTGGAAGAAACTGTTCTTGTGCTTTGAAAAGGTTGTCCTTGAAGATCAACCAGGGGCCTCTCTGCTCTCCAGGGCAACCTCTGACAGACTCCTACCGAGTAGATTCCAGAAAAAGCCAATAATCTACTCTCTTGAAGTCCACAGATGGAATTCTACTATCTGCCTTCCTCACTTTTCTCAGGACTTTGAACACAAGGCTGCCCTCAATCTTCATGAGAAGATATTGACAAAAGTTCTACACCAACTGCCTACTGCCCTACAGGTTAATCATTTCCATTTGAAAGAAGTTAGTAACAAAAAAAAAATAAAGTGCTACAGCCGCAAAATTCAGACTGGATCAGACTTTTACGTCTGCTCTGCATGGATGCAACTCAGTGCAGTGTAAAACATGCAACGCTCAAAGATTAAAGTAATCACCACTAGATGGCAACAGGCAACACCAAATCGGATGCTGAAAGACGAAAACGAAGAGTTTCCATTTCAAAATTTCATCACACACATAAGGCTGCAGCACTGAAAATTCTTCTGATCAGCTGTTTCTTCCTTAATCCGATCTGTATAGAGATTTCACTTAAAAAAACCAACAAACCCAGAAAACCAGCAACAACAAAACAAACCAAAACCAAACCTCTTCTTCCTTAGTAAAAGTAAATTAACACCTGGTTGGAGAATGTGAAAAACAGCATGTGAAAAATACATCAGTTTTAAGCCAAAGACAACAAAACTGATAAAATAATTCTTAATTTGCATAAAAGAGTAAAACTGAGGAGAGAAGAAAGCACTGATAGGTCTTCACACTGGAAACGGTTCCTCCAATCACTAATCCTGCACAGAAATAGAGGCCAACAGATTCAAAAAGGAATTGCCAAGATTGTCTGCTTATTAGTAGATTGTATCTACACTAATACAATCCCAAATTACATTTTCATGCCACAACTTAATCAGTAACCTTCATGCTGTTCCTGCAGCAAGTTCACAAGAAAGACGGATTTCAAACTACATCTATTTGGCAGAACACTAAACTTTACAATGGATTAGTGAAATTTTGCTCTTTTTTAAGCTGCAAAAATATGTGAAAATGGTCAGTAGATGGCAAGGCTGCATTTTCGGGGGGATTTCTCTTATTTATTTGAGGGGCTTTGTTTTACTTAGCTTTTTGGTTTAGGATTTGGGTTTTTGGAGTTCGGTGGTTTTTTGTTTGTTTTTGCTTTCGCAACTCTACCACAACACTTTTCACTTCATTTTTACAAATCCTTACCTACTGTAGAGCTGTCTTCAAGTACTACATCCACATTTCTGTCTCTGTACTCAACCCTGAAGTCCAGCATTCGAGGTTGTCTTTCCACTATTTGTCTAGATGGCACTACATGGCGAAATGCTGAGGATGAGGAAGGAGTTGAAGAAGCTGCTGTAGAATGACTTGTGGGGCCATACGCTGGTCCATGTAAAGTCTCTCCACCATACTCACTGAAAGACATGCAGAAAAGGTTTAAAGTATACTTAACTAAAATTTAGCAAAGCAAATGAACAGTATTGTTCACTTAAATACAGTTCACAGCACACACCTCTTGAATAAACTACACTGTCTTATCTGAAATTATTATGTTATTAAGAATCAGAAAGTAACTTTCATACTAGCAGTATGAACATTTCAGGGACTCAGCTGTGCTATAAGAGAACAGCTTACAAACTTGCTGACAAACAAGCATTTAAGCAATTATTTCAAGTCTGAAGTTCACTATGTAATTAATACCAGATTTATCTTGAGAAGGAGGATTATTTCCTGTTCCAGGAGTGCTGTGAACATATAAAAATTGGCACCAGGGCAACAACCAGCTTTCTACATCACTGGGATAGTATCAAATGGAAATGAGAATAAGAAATAAAGCTGAAATACTGCACATGGATTTGCATTTTGCAATACCAAGACAGGAGAAAAAAAAGTCCGATACAAAAATTGTTATGTACTGAAAATAAATATCACATATCAGATCACAGAATGGTTTGTGTGGAAGGGACCTTAATAAGTATCTAGTTCCAATGCCCCTGCACTGAGAAAAGATATGTTCCACTAGAGACCAGGCTTCTCAAGGCCTTGCCCAATCTGACCTTGAACACTTCCAGGCATTCTACAACCTTCCTGGGCAACTTGTTGCAGCATCTCATCACCCCCACTGTGAAGAATTTCTTCCTCATCTAAATCTCTCTCCTTCCATCTTCAATTCATTCCCCCTCATCCTACCACTACAAGTCTTTATAAGAAGTCCCTTCCTAGTTTCCTTTAGGCCTGCTGCAGATACTGGTAGGCTGCTAAAAGTTAATGAGGCATCTAATGCAAAATTAAAATACCTAGAAGTACCATAGCAATGCAATGCTGAATTCTAGCTTGTCTGTAAGTTCAAAATCTTTCAACCCTCCTGAGCATTCATATGAAATTGTTTCCATGTGTCCAAGGACACATAGAGCATTACAGGTCAGAATAAATTGGGAAACCCTCCCTACTCCAGTGAGCCCCTCCACAAGAAGATTGTAACTGGGATTAGAAATAAAGATAACAAACCATGAAATGTAAGGAACATTACACTAGGCAAAAAAAAAAACCCTAAACCCTATCATTTATAGACACTGAATATGAAAGGCAAAGAAACTTCATAGGGTAAGCTTAGAGCTGAGTCTTAAGGATGATCTTACTGAGAAGATTATCTGCCCTGGGCAGTTAGAGGGTATTATGATGGAGGATGCAAGCTAATAAAATGTGTACCCAGAAGAAGGAAAGCTGAGCAAAGGAGGATTTTGGAAATGCTGAGGTGAAAGCTATCTCTTTTCCATTCTTAAACAGAACTCATTGGAAAAATATCTGGAAGACACTCCAAGATACCTCAATGGAAATGCATCTCACAGCAAGTCAGATCTGTCACTTAGAGAAGGCCTGAACTTAAGAAAGCTAAGTGTGGATGGGATGTCACAGAAGTGCAGGAATGCCATCCAGAGGGATGGGTTCAGGCTAACTTTATGACATTCAACAAGGCCAAGAGTAAGGTCCTGCACCTAGATCAGCGCAATCCCAGGCACAAATCCAGGTTGGGTGGTGAATGGCTGGAAAGCAGTCCTGATGAAAAGGCTCTGGGGGTCTGGGGTGATGAAAAGCTCAACATGAGCCAGCAGTGTGAGTGCAGCCCAGACAGCAACTGTGTGCTGGGCTGCAGCAAGAGCAGTGTGGACAGCAGGGCAAGGGAGGGCATTCTGCCCCTTGACTCTGCTTTCCTTAGACCCCATCTGGAGTCCTGTGTACAGTTCTAGAGCCCCCAACACATGAAGGACTTGGAACTGTTGGATCAAGTCCAGAGGAGGCCAACAAGATGCTCAGAGGGCTGCAGCAGCTCTGCTATGAGGACAGGCTGTGAGAGCTGGGGCTCTGCAGCCTGGAGAAGAGAAGGCTTCCAGGAGACCTTGGAGTGGTCTTCCAGTTTCTGAAGAGGGCTACAAAAGGGCTGGGGAGGGACTATTGACAAGGTCTTGTAATGACAGGATGAGGAGGAATGAGTTTAAACTGGCAGAGGGGAGATTTAAACCGGATGTTAGGAAGAAATTCTTTCCAGTGAGGGTGGTGAGACACTGGCACAGGTTGCCCAGGGAGGTGTTCAGGACCAGGATGGATGAGGCCTTGAGGGACCTGTTCTGGTGGGAGGCGTCCCTGCCTATGGTGGTGGCTTGGAGCTGGATGATCTTTGAGGTCCCTTCTAACCTAAACCATTCTATGCTTCTATGAAATTACGCAGAGCTACTGTAAATCCCATCACTGTGCCTTCTACAGTTGAAAGCAGAAAAACACATTTTGCTCATGAAACGAAACAAGGAGCTCCTTCACTTCTCACATCAGCAGGCTCAGAGGATGAATTCCCAGCTACAGGAGAAACATGCTCAAAGATCTGTGTTCCAAAGTCCAAGATCCACTTCAGAGGTCTAAAGAGTATAGGAAGCAACCTGATTTTCAGGATTTTAAAAATTATAAATACTAATTTAGATGGTATTATCTTAAATCTGATGGCCAATTATGAATTAGATGCTATAAACATTTTGTTAACAAACAAACAAAAAAATCCTGATTTTCAGGACCAGTTTTTTTCATTTTATTTTTCAAATAACACAACTGAATTATAAACTGGAATATTTTTTTCTTTCAATAAATTAGCTTACTTTGAGCCCAGCTCTAGTATTCCTATTTGATTCCTCCACAAAAGGTTGATTGGTAAGCTCTAATGGAGCATAAAAGGCCTCACATCTGTAAAACAGGCCTCATCTGAAAACTAGTGGGAACTAGGCTTCTGAGCTCCCTTTTAAATTATTTCCATTGGGGAAAAAAAAATAAGAAAGAAAAAATACCTGAGATATATTTACTCTCTAATAATTTTTAAACAAAAATAATCAACATGGAAGAAAGCTGCAAGTGGACATGGGACCAGGTTGTTTTAAGAGTCAGGCATAACTACTCCCTAACTCCTTCAGACTGGATGTGAGGAAGAAGTTCTTCACCATGAGAGTGGTGAGAGCCTGGAATGGGTTGCCCAAGGATGCAGTTGAGGGCCCATCCCTGGAGGTGTTTAAAGCCAGGCTGGATGAGACTCTGGCAAGCCTGCTTTAGAGTAGGGTGTCCCTACCCATGGCAGGGGGGTTGGAACTAGATGATCTTTTTGGTCCCTTCCAACCTTGACTGATTCTATGATTCCTACTAATCAATTTCTGAATCAAAAATTGGCTGTTTAGTGATAGCTTTAGTAAGTATTGACAGCGATGCCAAACCACCACTTAACCTACATTATCTATTTTTTTAATTGCTAAAATAAACCTTTCTAAAGAAGATTGTGTATTTTTCTAAACAAAATTTTAAACACTATTTTACTCTCTCGAGTAGCTCAATTCCTGTTCTGCTTTGTTCCAGTTGCCTCATCAGCACTTAAGATCTGATGCTTCAGTGACTTCAAGGTACCCTGGAGTCAGTGTACAAGCCAGCGTTTTATTCAGAAGTCAAAAGGAAATCAGTAAAGCCACTTTTAGAAAGGAGCAATCTTACTCTTAACACACTGTGTGCTTCCTGCAATTCAATTAAAAAACACAAACCCACACCACACAAAAAAGAACCCCCACCAAACAAACAAAAAACCTTCACACATGTAACACCTACAGAAGTACAAGTTTGGATTTTTTTAGCCAGGTACAGGGGAAGCATAGAATAGCAGTACCTTTGAAAATGCATAAGGAAAGAGAAAATACATAGCCAAGATCTGTGCATTTGCCTTGCAAATTTTAACCTTTGGAAAAAAACAACCACCAAAAATCCAAGTCCTAGCATTGAAGAAAACATACCCAAATCCTGACTTAGTAAAGAAACAACCCTACACAGAATGAGCCAACAACCCTAAATAATTAAAAATAAAAATCATCTAATAGGTGTTCATGCTGGTCTTCCATTAGCAGGGGAAGAAAACCTCAGTATTAAATCAGCTTTGTGGCTCCAAAAACTGCTTTACAGAATCACAGAACGTTGGGGCTGGAAGGGACCTCCAAAGCTCATCCAGTCCAACCCTGCTGTCAGAGCAGGATCTCCTAGACCAGATCACACAGAAACTCATCCAGGTGGGTTTTTAATATCTCCAGAGAGGGAGAATCCACAATCCCCCTGGGCAGGCTGTTCCAGGGTTCTGCCACCCTCACAGGGAAAAAATTCCTCCTCATGTTTACATGAAACTTTCTATTCCTCAGCTTCCACCCAGTGCCCCTTGTCCTGTCATTGGGCATCATCCAGCAGAGCCTGTTTCCAGCCTCCTGGCACTCATCTTTACCTTTAGATCTTTATAACCACTGATGAGGTCACCTTTCAGTCTCCTCTTCTCCAAGCAGCACAGCCCCAGCTCTCCTTGCAACAGAGATGTTCCATTCCCTTCAGCTTCTCTGTGGCTCTGCACTGCACTCTCTCAAGTAGTTCTACGTCCCTCTTGCACTAGGGAGCCCAGAACTAGACACACTACTCCAGATGTGGCCTCAGCAGGGCAGACTAGAGGGGCAGGAGAAACTCTCTCGACCTGCTAACCACGCCCCAGAATGGCACTGGCCCTCCTGGCCACCAGAGCACATTGCTGGCTCATGGTCAGTCTCCCAAATCCTTTTCCCCTTCACTGCCTTCCAACAGCTCAGTCCCCAGCCTATACTGATCCCTAGGGTTGTTCTTTCCCAGGTGCAAGACTCCACACTTACCCTTGTTGGATTTCATTACATTTCTTCCTGCCCAACCCTCCAGCCTCTCCAAGTCTCACTGAGCACAGCCTTCTGGTGTGGCAGTCACTCCACCCAGTTTGGTGTCATAAAGTGTTATAATAAGGTGTTATAAGGAGAATTACATCATCTTCTTAGGATTCAGGAACAAAAAAAAAGTTAACTACTGCTGAGCATCATTCTCTGTGTGTAGTACATCAGCCTTCTGTGCTTACCTTTGTAGGATGCCATTTTCTTGTGGTATTACACCATTTATAGCTGCCTGTAAACAGAAAACAAATTTTGAGACAGGCAGAGAGAGCAACAAAAATACATTAGAACTTGTATAAGTGATTAGATCACTTCAAAATATGCCATATAATGTTCTTTGTTCAAGTGAATGGTTTTGGTTACACAGCATCACCATAAAAGTACCTGCATGAAATAAAATGCATGTCCAAGTGAAAGCAAACATGCCCTGAAGCTCAGACTCCTATATATGTGCAATGGATTTCCCAGATGGAATGCATGGGAATAAACTCCACAGCCCCTGCTCAGTAAATCTAACACTTTGTAGACTTGGTACACACATTAAGGGAACATATTGCATTCAAATACATCAAGCTAACTGTGCAAAGAGCAGGCAGACAGACAGCACATACACAGAAAATCTAATGTTTCCCAGAAGTATCAGACCTGCACAGACCTATAAACCTGCACAGCTGCACACACACTGCATGGCACAAGCCTTGTGTGTTCATGAACTGCTGAGGTCAGTGCAAACAGCTGCTCAGCAGCACACACACACCTCCAATCACACCCACGCCTCCCTACAACCTGCTCAAGCTCTCACGTACAAACACCATCCAGCCTCTTAAGTCCTCACGTGCCAAGGAATCACAGAAATTACTACCTCCAAAATTCCAACAATACTCAGGTAAAAAATGAAGCATTTTAGAAGTAAGTTTTATGTGATTAAATATCATCCCATGATGTCCAGATCATCAGAATAAACAAAATATTAGTCACTGGTGTACCAGTACAAACCTGGCAGGTTGCATTCAGAGTTGGTCTTACTTGAAATTACAGAGTTGCTACCTATTAAAATACCCTGATGAATGCTGCCTCACATTAAAGTGCATTATTCTTTTAAATAGTCACAACGTACCCCAGCTGCAAGTTCAAAACCCCATTTCTGCAACGAGATCTTCCCCTCTGCCTGTTCCAGTGTTGCTCCATTCTACACTACAGAATTTTTTAATGCATTTCCAGCACATCTGGAAGTTTGTATAGACTTTGAAATAATATGGAAGTCAGGATGAGGGGAAAACTTCAGAAGTAAATAGGACTCTTTTTAACAGTATTTAGAAGGCTTATTTCAGACTCCTTTACACCATCAAAAAAGTAATTTAAAACTATCCTCTTGTTAGGATTTTTCAGATTTGAGGGGCACTGAAAGTGATACCCTGTGAGCTGGTGAGGATGATCTACACATTCTACTTCTCAGCTGAATAAACTTTGTTCTGATTATCAATCAAAGAAACAGGAGTAAAGATGTCAGAACACGACTTCATAGAATCACAGAACCAATCAGGTTGGAAGAGACCTCCAAGATCATCCACTTCAACCTAGCACCCAACCCTATCCAATCAACTAGACCATAGCACCAGGTGCCCCAGCCAGTCTTTTCTTGAACACCTCCAGGAATGGTGACCTCACCACCTCCCTTAGCAGCCCATTCCAATGCCAATCACTCTTGCTGTGAAGAACTTCCTCCTAACATCCAGCCTATACCTCTCCTGGCACAACTTGAGACTGTGCCCCCTTCTTTTGCTGGTTGCCTGGCAGAGGAGACCAACCCCACCTAGCTACAACCTCCTTTCAGGTAACAGTAGGCAGCAGTGAGGTCACCCCTGAGCCTCCTCTTCTCAGGCTAAACAACCCCTGCTCCCTTAGCCTCTCCTTGTAGGGCTGTGCTCCAGGCTCCTCAGACTTCGTCCTAGTCAAGCAATAGGCAGATAGAGTGGAGTAGCACAAATGAGAGGATCTGACAAGAAATGAAAAAGAATTCTAATACATAAATAAATCTAGAGAGAAGTTAAAAATAGACCTCAAAAGATTAATGCAATATATTTCTATTCTTTGATGGTTTTTACAATCACTATTGTGTTCAGAGGTGTATATTTGTCATGCTTAACAGTAACTTTGAGAGAGCTTGTAGCAACTTACTTTTCTCCACCAGTGATTTCTGCATTTCTACCGTCACAGAATCATAGAATGTTTTAGGTTGAAAGGGACCTTAAAGATTACCTACTCCAAACTCCTCACCATGGGCAGGGATGCCTCACAACCAGACTCAGCTGCTCAAGGCCTCATCCCACCTGGCCTTGAACACCTCTCCAGGGAAAAACCACTCACAACCTCTCTGGGCAACCTATTCCAGAGTCTCACCACTCTCATACTGAAGAGCTTCCTAAAATTCAGTCTAAACCTACTCTCCATCAGCTTGAAACTATTCCCCCTTGTCCTACTGCAAGTCATCCTTATGAAAAGTCCCTCTCCAGCCTTCCTCTAGGATTGTCATAGGTATTATCATAGAATTAGTAAGGGTTGGAAGGGACCACAAGGATCGTCCAGTTCCAGCCCTGCCACCATGGGCAGGGACACCTCACACTAGATCAGGCTGTCCAGAGCCTCATCCAGCCTGACCTTAAACACATCCAGGAATGAGGCTTCCACCACCTCCATGAGCAACCCCTTCCAAGCTCTCACCACCCTCGTGGTGAAAAGCTTCTTCCTCACATCCAGTCTGAATCTACCCATTTCTAGCTTTGTTCCATTCCCCTATGTCCTATCACTACCTGACATCTGTAAAAGTTCCTCCCCAGCTTTCTTGTAGGCCCCTTAAGATACTAAAAGGCCACAATAAGGTCACCTGGGAGCCTTCTCCTCTCCAGACTGAACAGCCCCAACTCCTCAGTCTCTCCTCACAGGAGAGGTGCTCCAGCCCTGTGATCATCCCTGTGGAAGGCAGCTGTAAGGTCTTCCTGGAGTCTTCTCTTTTCTGAGCGCAACAACTCCAGCTCCCTCAGCCTGTCAGCGTAGCAGAGGTGTTTCAGCCCTTGGATCACAACTTCTAATATCCACTCTTGTATGTCAGATATATCTGACTTGTTGGCCAGAACACCTGCTGAATGAGTGCCTGGTCCTTGATGAAAGGGAGCATGCTGATGGATTCCACAGTACTCCAGGAGAACAAAATCATACACCGCAACTGAACGGTGGGCAATTTCATTTTTACTAACTGATATTTTTAAAAAGGAAAAAAAAAAAGGCAGCCTAAGTGCTTAATGAACACAGAACCAGATTAAACCAAGATTTAAAAACTATGGTTTCTTTTTCTGTTAACATATAAACATGACTTCTTACCATTTCCATTAATACGCAGAAGTACGAAAAGTCAAAAGGTATTATTGCTCAACTCAGGTAAGTAACCATAATATTGCACTAAGGCTAAAATAAAACCAAACAGACAAAAGGGTCACAGGTATCTGTACAAACCAGAATGACCCACGAGCCCACATCAAATTACATTTAAAACAAAGTTTCCTATCAGATCAGTTTTTCAACCAGTTTCATCCACTGTGCATGGCAGTAATCTGCAGTCTTTCTACCGAAGTGTTTTGTTGTCATCACTGTTTTTTGCAGTCATGCATAGCTCATGTTCATCAAATAAAACTCCAAGGGGAAAAAAAAGAATAGTGGAAGGTTTTAGTTGGTTTGGGTTTTTCTGGACTGGTTTGCCCTATATTTGCCAGCAACATACATTTTGACCAGGAGGATGGAGACAGCTGCTTCTTGGTGATGCCCAGTGATGGGTAGAAGCTGATGCATAGGAGGTTCCATGTGAACCTGAGGAAGAATTTTTTCCCTGTCAGGGTGACAGAGCACTGGAACAGGCTGCCCAGGGAGGTTGTGGAGTCTCCCTCTCTGGGAGATATTCAAGAACTGTCTGGATGCATTCCAGTGTGATCTCCTCTAGGTGATCCTGCTCTGGCAGGGGGGCTGGACTAGATGAGCTTTCGAGGTCCCTTCCAGTCCCTGATTTCCCTTGATCCTTATGATTTTGTTCCTTTTAATCAACAGGTAAAGTTAGTTGAAACCAAAAATATCCTTTCTTTTGCATCTGTGGGACACAGACAGCAATTACAGGGTTTTGTACCACAGGACCTACCTTAATAATAACTCAGAGACAAAAAGCTGCTTCAGCTATGAAGAAAGATAGCACAGCATTTCCACACTTCTGTCAAAACTCATGTCTCTGTCTCAGAGGATTAAATCAAACTTTTTCTAAGCCCTAGTCAGAGGGGTTAAACATGATAGAGGCTTCAAGCTATTTTGTTTTTAAATGAATAACTCACTTGTTCAGGTCCACAGTTTTGTAAACTTGATGACATTTAAGAGGCACAGCAGTAAGAAAAAACAGCAGCAGCATTATGTACTTTTTTTGATGGAAAGACCTCTATTAACCACACTGTAAAAATAAAAGAGTCTGGACACTGTTTGTTAAGCAAGATGGAAGACTAAAATAATGTAGACTGCAAATGGTAGCTGTGTGCACGTAGATATTGCAGCAATGTTAAATATAGATGTCTTATAAGAACACGGGTAAGTAGACGTGGCAAAGAAAATAGGAAAACCAAACCATCTGGTGTAGAATTTCATAGAAAAGAAGGTTGTGACTAGAAAAAATATATTTAAAAAAGGAAAAATAAAAGAACAAGTTATTAAGGCAAGATCTGCTCCAGACTCTTCTTCCCCTATGTCAGTCCCCTTTGACAGAGGAGCAGGTCTCTATGGTTAAGCAAACATTCCCAGATATTAGATCTTTTGGTCTTTCCAAACAGGGACCATTTGATCTTCAAAACCAGCCTGTGTGACAAATATATAGTAATTAAAAAGATGTATTACTCTTGAAGCAATATTAGTTACAGGTACATTATATCTATTCGTGAGTTATTAAATAGAAATACATCTTATCTGACTCAGAAAACCTTTCAGCTTCCAATGATCTGCTGCTGAGGGTGCTACCAGGGAAGTGCACTCTCTGCTCATGTTGTTCTCACGCTGTACATCCATGAGTTTCCCTGCTGGGTACCGCAGCTGCAGCAGACCTTATTGGCCTGTTCTGATGCTATCCTTAAAGAGCGATACCAGAGATAGAATAGGTAATAGAGAATAGAAAATTACAGGGGGTTCCTAAGAATTTTCCCAAAGCCAAGAATCTTAGGTGTGTCTCAGTGCCAGCCATACACAAGCTTTACCACAACACTGTTCAAACTTGGAAAAGAGGAACAGAAGAGAGAACATAATTAACCGTTTCGATGACAACATTCAAACAGTGACCAGGGCCACCATTTATTTTAGCAAATTATAAGCCAAAATTACTGATTTCTTTTATTGATTTGTTTAGAGCTATCAGACATACACCCAGGAACTGAAACAGTTTCTTTTAAGACTTTTATCCAGCACTGTGACCCGATCTAATTGGGCATGCTTTGGACCAGACTGACATCCAGAAAGGACCTCCCATCTCAAGCACTCTATGACTCCATCATCCAACACTATAGAATATATTAACTAACACTATTGAGGAATATGATATAAGGGCCAACTGCAAAGGTTCAAAGCAACAATACTTTTTTTCGTGTTTGTTTTAGCTACAAGCTTCCATACTATAGTATCAATACATTAAATCCAACTTTCCTGTTTCCTGCAAACATAGGAAAACAAAGCAATCTGGTTTATGACAAGCCACCAAATTCATTAATAGTTTGAGCAACCCAGAAACACTGCAGCATTCTACAGAGTCAAGCTATTTAGGTGCTTCCAGAACATTGTGAAGCAGATGTGAAACTTAAAGCTTTCCCTCAAGGGTATATTAATTTTAATAGATTAGCTAGTTCTGACTAAATGGGACTATCTTTTAGGAGTACAAAACAGTGTTGGAGAGAAAACCAAAGCCCACCATTTCTTAATAATCAGATGAAGCAACACTGTTGATAGCTTCTCTCACAATACACAATTGTAATACTAATCATTCAAAAGCAGTTAAGGGCATCTTACAGGATCAACTGTGGTATTTCAGGTAGCATGAACGTGGTACTCCAGAGCTTAACATGCTCAGTGGCTGTCAGTAAGTTGAAGACATATTGGATTTGCCAATCACATTATTTAAAAAGCAGAGCTTTACCTGTACTGATTGTATATTCAAACAAGGCAGGAATTACTTTGTCTCAAAGAACTCTAGATGGGAGGTAGTTTTTATATGTCCAGATTTTAAAAGCGATGTTTAGATAAATTATCTTAAGCCTCAAAAGCAGGCCCAGGTAAAAGTGCAGTTAAAGGCTTCTGCAGTGGGTGAATCATAGAATCATAGAATCAACCAGGTAGGAAGAGACCTCCAAGATCATCCAGTCCAACCTATCACCCAGCCCTAACCAGTCAACTAGACCATGGCACTAAGTGCCTCATCCAGGCTTTTCTTGAAGACCCCCAGGGACGGTGCCTCCACCACCTCCCTGGGCAGCCCATTCCAATGGGAAATCACTCTCTCTGTGAAGAACTTCTTCCTAATATCCAGCCTATACCTACCCTGGCACAACTTGAGACTGTGTCCCCTTGTTCTATTGCTGGTTGCGTCTGGAGGCCACCTCTTGTTCCCTCTCCTTTCCAATATCCATAATCACACAATGGGTTTGGCCAACAAATACAGAGCCTACCCCAGATACAGATCCTATAAAACTTTCCCCATTCAATCTTCCACTCCAATGAAGAAAGCAAGAGCTTTTACAAAGCATGACATAAGATAGCTCTCCAAAACAGTACATTAGAAGCCATATCTCTAAGCCAAAGAAGAAAGCAAGTCCAAGCAGCACAGTGCTGGCAGAAAAACATTTTCAGAAGGGCTAGAGAGATGTAAACTCTGTGCATATCTGAAAGCTGCATGAGTATCACTGAGATAAAAAACCTTTATCAGCCAAACACAACTAGTAAGTATTAATGTAGTACCAGAATCTACATACAAAAGCTCACTATAGAGGGAGAGGTGGCACGCAAGAAGAACACAGTGTGGGTTTGAGTTCCGTAGAACAAAAAAAGTGATAAACTATATCTTGGAAATATCAGCCAGTATTCCTCTGTGTTAAAATCCATCTTGCTTGAGGATCACTTACGATCTGTTGAATTTAAACAAATGAAACACTCTTAAAGTATAATAAAATATACTAAAAGGCCCTCATTAAGCAATGCATAATACACTAGACAAAATATTTCTTATGTTGAATATTTTATTATCTACTTCTGCAGTATCAAAAAAGATAATTTATACTACTCTGGATACAATTGTAATTCCATTGCAATTAATGATATTTCTAATTTGGGCTAAATATTTTATTTCCCACTGAAAGACAACATTCTTGCTCTACATTTGTTGCTTTCATATGACAAACTGCTTATCCTAAAGATTTAAAATCCATTATTTTATTTGACATTCAAACAAAATAAATATATGAAACTCCAAATGCTTTGTACAATAGAGATCCAAAATTTTTAAAAAAAGGCAAGAAAAGAAACAAAACCCAAAACTGCACAAATGTTATCCAAGGAGAAAAAACAAATATATTAATTATAAGGTATAAAGGAAAGCATTAGTGAGACAAAACATGCATGAAAAGGCCAAAAAAAGCAAAAGTGAATTTGAAATTGCATCCAAACTATAAATATGTGTGACAAAAGGAACACACTTTTATATACAAGAGTGCAGCATAACAGGAGAAGCACAAAGACTTATTAGTTCCTCTGAGTTTCTTATAATGAAATTAAATTGCAGCATTCTGCTATATCCATAGGCTTCAGTAATACCAGTGAATGTTTCAAAATAATGTTCCCCTAATCATTTCCTTCTTGACAAATACTCATTTGAACTGGCATTTTCAACTTAAATGATAACAATGGGTAATGTCAGATGCAGACAAGTCAAAACATTTGTTCTAACCTGCTGATACTGTGATTTCAGGAAATTGAATGAAAAGTTGAGTGAGACTATGCATAGACTTTGCTTGTGATCAGTTTACAGCAATGAAAAGTAGCAAATTTTGGGAAAAAAACCCCAGAACTCTTACTGACTGCAAATATTAGTCAAATGTTGTAGTCAGTCTGGATTCATAAAATAAGGGTTTACAAGAATCAGCTGTAACAGAATCACCCCTTTCTGCCCTGAGACATCGAGATTGTGTTAAGTGATTCCTGAGCTGAGCAACACAGCTTCTCTGAAGCTTTATGCAACTATTAAATCCTGCCTGTTACAGGCAAGTCTGTGATAATCCAAACAAGAAATTCCATACAACCTTCAGCAGAAATACCAACTATTCTAGACCAGAGGCTTTTTGCAAACAAGACAGACTATCACCTTCCTAGATACACTGCTATTTTGAAACCATTATTTTAACAAGCAATGACTGCTATATGTTTGATTTATAAAGAAATACATATTATTTGGGTTAGATTTTTAAACGAATGCAATAACATTTAAAGTGAAAAAATTACTAATTGAGCCCCAGTAGTAACAGAAACAACTTCTACCTCTGTTATCTTTGGCAGGCTTCTCAAGACAAAGCAATGAGTCAGCTTTTTCCTGTTCTACTTGCTGGCATTTCCCCAGCTCTGCAAGTCTCAAAGCATTTCCAAGTCATAGACGTGAAGTTACACCCACAAAGTTTTCACAGAATGCAGCATTTGTCCCCATCGTGGTTAAAATTTAACCAAAAGCTGTAATTGAACTACAATGAATTGTCTTCTATGCATTCTGCTTTATTTCAGCTTGCTTTCCTTACCACAAATATACTGCAGGAAAAGCTGCAAAACAATAGAATTGCTAATAAAGAAAAAAAAAATTAACATTTCATCAAAAAATGACACATGACTACATAAATACAGATGATTCGCTTCATCAGCAAGAGAGCACGCGTTGAAATAGTTTACAATTAGCACTCTAGATGTGGTTTCCCATCTTTCCCTAGTTCTTTGGTGGCTTCAGCAAACTTTTTCCTGTAGTTCTTACAACATGCCGAAATACACTAGGAAGCCTTTCAACAGTTAGTTATACTTCTAGAATTCTAGGGAAGGGGGGGGACACAGAACACTTTACACAGTTCCTTAATTTTATATTGTTACTGCATAATTTCTGAAAAGAAGGAGGGAAAGTACAATCTCAGTAATAAATCTACAACTGGATGCATTTTCTTCCTGCAATGAAAAGTAAATAATGTGATTAGATTTATAAAGACGTTTACGGATCAGCATCCATCTGAGCTGAAGCTGTTTCAGCAGGAATAAAGGAAAATAACCTACTCTGGACTGTCCATTCAAAAATCATTGATACAGAAATGGAGAGGAGTAGACCACGACTGAGCTGCCACTTCGATATGCGTATATGTATCTTGGCCCAAGTCATTAACATCACAACTTTTTACACTTTCCAGCTTAACAGAAAGGAATGCTTGTGTTTGATATCAAAACGTATTTTGTTACTCCTTAAAACATTAAGCTAGACAGCAGGAGAGTCAGATAAAACAAAATCTATGCCTGAAAAAATATCTATGCACTAAACTGCCACATTTCTACTCCTCTCATTATTTTAGGTAAATAAGAGTGACAAAATTACAACGTGTAGATTGCTGATCACTACCCCATGACAAACTTTTTGTTCAGTCTAAGGAAAAAAAAAAATCTATTTTTTAAATGACTCCTTGTTATAACATACTAGATCTTAGCAAATATAGTAAAGCACAACAATCTCAGGAAACAAGGTAATTCAAAAATCTCTAGAGGCATTGCCTACAGCCTAAAGCCCCTTCACTGAGGAGCTGTAGTAACATCAGGCATCTTACGCAACGTTTTTCAATTACCCTAACAGTAGTCATCAGACTGCCTAGTCACCAATCCAGGACAATACAGCAATTATGCAAGAATCAGTTTAGGAGTTTGGAAACCAGAGGATCTCAAGCCAAAGTATGCAGCCTGAAAGTTGTCTCACAGATTTTCTTCTCACACCTCGAGAGCCTATCCTATATTGATGGTACTGCAGCAACCCAGGTCTTGTAGGACCGACTAGGAAGTGCTTATTTAAACAACACTAGGACAAAAGCGTTGAGATATTCAACAGTATTGTAAACAATTCCATTTTTTTTCAATATTCTGACTTGAAAGCCTGCTGAGTCTAGGCGGCTCCTATTTTCTGTGCTAAGATCTTTCACAATTAAGGTTCACTTGCAAAATAGTCACAAGCATTGACAAAGAAGCTGGTTCTTAACTAATTGACTTCATTTCTCCCCTATTCATAGTTGCCCAGCATGACTGCATGACAAGACTAATCACCTGTCAAACATGCTTACAAGATGTGTGCAATTTTCAGTTCAACCAGAGCAACATACTACAAACTGCTTACAACTACCTCATTATCTGACACTTCACTATTAGTACATTCCAGAAATAGGCTCTGAAATTTAAATGTGTCAGGGCAAATCACTGCTAAGCAAGCTTCATACAAATTGCCAACACAGAGGCACTAGCATCTGAAAGCAAGCATTAGTAAAACATAAAGCAGGCAGGTAATGCGTACACACAGCTACAGCAATACTGTCAGGCACTACTCAGGCAACGCTTTTTGGTTATTCTCAAAACACAAAACTCTCTGTTAAAAGAAACAAGACTCTTTTTCCCTCAACAGGAATCTAAGTTTATTAGTCACATTGCTTGTTTGATCACTGTGCAAGAAAAACTTAAATGAGAAAGCATATTTCTTAAGTAACTAAATTCTGTCTCTCATTTGGAAAGGAGAAACACACCAAGCACATAATCACAACCCCTCTGTTATCCTCCAGTGAATAAAAGCAGGCTTTTTCTATTAGAAAAATTGAAATCAATATCTATAAAATAAAATTAACTGCTTTAGATCAGCATAATCCCCTGTCTAGAACACTACTTACAACAGTGCGAGTTAACCAGTACATTTGCTAAAACTGTGAGGAGGTGGAAGAGACCTATCTGTTCACCAGATACTGAAGAATTATTCCCCCCTAACAGGAACAAAAGAGTGTTCATCTAGAAGACACGTTGCCCAAGCTACACTAGTTTAACCCTGTAGAAAAGATACATATCCCATTATACTTCCTTTCAATCAGCAATGTGAGAATTAAGTCATAGAATCGACCAGGCTGGAAGAGATCTCCAAGATCACCCAGTCCAACTTATCACCCAGCCCTATCCAATCAACTAGAATATGACACTAAGTGCCTCATCCAGTCTTTTCTTGAACACCTGAACATCAGTCTTTTCTGATGATCAATAAAAATGCAAGGCATATGTGAAAGAGCACTAAAGAAAATGAACATTTAAAGCTATGACTCTCATCTGACTTAAAACAATTAAACCCCCAAACCAACACAAAAGAAACACACAGAAATACTTCCCTGACAACTATTTGTCTTTTTTTCATCCTCCAAAACAACAGCCTTCAAATTGAAGGACAAAATCAATTCATGTATCTACTATTACTCTTAGCCAGGTTGGCAAAGCTCCTCAGGATCACCAAGTCCAACCCAGAACTCTACTCTACAAGACTCAACTTAAACCATATCCCTAAGCACCACATCCAAGTGACCCTTAAAGACATCCAGGGTGGGTGACTCCACCACCTCCCTGGGCAGCTCATTCCAGTCCCTGACCACTCTCTCTGTGAATTTTTTTTTCCTAATGTCTCAGATTCATGGTTTCCATAAAGTTGCAAACTGGACATCTCTTGGCCTCAACCTATTTAAACATGGGAGACCAAAAAGAGCCCTAAATAGTTAGTTACTTACTAAATAATATTTTTATCATGTTAATATTTTATCAGTGCCTTGAAAACAGGAGATTAGAACAACACTGCAAAGCACCAGTGTCCCATAATGAAAGCTCATGTCTTTCCAAGGTCTGAGGCCGTCCAGGCTTTTCTTTTTTCCCCTGTGAAATGAACACTGTGTTTCAGCAGAGGAGCAATTTAAAAAGAAATTAAAAATGTTTTCACCCAATTTCCAAACAATCTTTCTCAGACAAGGTTTTGTGCTGAACAAGAGACAGTAATTCCCACAGGGGTATGCCACAGTCTGTATTTCTTAACCATTCACCTTCCTTTGGATCAAAAAACAAAAACACTGAAATAAATTCAAGAAATCAAATGTTTCTCTGGATCTAGTACAAAATTTGGTTACTATTTGCTGAGGTACATTTTAAGGGGTTTATTTTGTACCTGAATAGTCCCAGGAAACTAATAAAGTTTTGGAGTAACAGACTACATATGAAGAAAAACAATTAACGTCAACTGCATCTCCACAGACAAACCAGAGACTATTCCTTTCCCTTCTTTGACTCTTTCTTTATAGGGGGTACACTGAGAAATCTCAAGTTCTTTAATATTTACACAATATCACCAACTACAGCACTGATCACAGCTTTTGTGGGTTTCCTTGCAAGAATCACAAGATACAGCAATGTTAACACAATCCAAGCAGCTTTTCCTCAACCTCTTTGGAGAGGGCAAAGAATCAGCCAATTCAGAAAACAAATCCAAAGACCACCTAAGTTATTTGGAGAAAAAAAAAATGGGAGGATCTAAGAGCCCAAACTATGCAGTAAAATAATAATTCTATTCAAAACAATCCAAAGTTTAGAACACACAAGTTAGACATTTGCTGCTTTTATTCTCCCTCTAGTACGTTTGTTCCCTTGCTTGAATATGTCAGAAGGTGTACATGACATTTTTATTGGGTTTGGCTCCCCCTCGCCCCTCTTTTTTTAAACTGTAGTTGCTCTGTTGTCTGCTTTCTGATGTCTAACAGACCACTTGCAGGCAACAGATCAAGACTGATGCAGAGACAATAGGTTCAGTTCAAATCTGCGCCCTTGTAGAAGTCACGTGAAACGTCTACAACTACCTGAAAGGACATTGCGGAGAGGCTGCTGCTGGTCTCTTCTCACAGGCAACTGGAGACAGAACAAGGGAAAACAGCCTCAAGCTAGGGCTGGGGAGGTTTAGACTGGACATTGGGAAAAAAAGATTTCACAAAGAGAGTGGTTAGGGACTGGAATGAGCTGCCCAGGGAGGTGGTGGAGTCACCAACCCTGGACATGTTTAAGGGTGGTTTGGATGTGGTGCTTAGGGCTATGACTTAAGGCAAAGCTTGTAGAGTTCTAGGTCAGACTTGGTGATCCTGAGGGGCTTTTCCAATCTGTGTTTTTCTGTGATTCTGTGACTGTCACAGTGGCAATGTGCTGAACACCTTCCTTCATCCCCTGCAGTATCAGCTATTGCCATTATTAAAGGTCTGGAAGCAGTTTGGATTTGGTAGGACCACAAAGACTGGGCTACCTTGCTGCTAGCAGAGTTAATCATCTGCCTATGAAGGACATCAGAAGTGACAAAGCAGCAATCTTGTTTTGCAGGAAAAGAACCTTAACTTCCTCCACATGTATTCTATTAGTGGTGGTGTTTTGGGTTGTATTTACTAGATGAATGTGCATAGAGCTAGAGCTATGTGAAAAACTGTACCATGTCTGCAGCTGCCTATAGATCTGCACATTTCATATGGTCTTCAGTGCAGAAAACACACAAAAAGAAAATACCCATTTTACTTAAGATGACAGCATTCAAAAGTAAATTACATTAATTGAACAGCCCTTAAAAAAAAAAGGTTTAGCTGGCCTTCTTTGCTACCCCCCAGCTGCATAAAATACACAGCATACATCTGAGCTTACTCAAAGACACAAAAATGTCACTTTGGGAGCTGCAAAAAGTTGGAAATACAAGGAATGAGAAGTCAAACAGTTTTTGCAATAAGAAATCTAAATTTAACAGAAAGTACATTAAAGATTTCCAAAGGGGATTTTCATAATCCTTGGTAAAACAGAAGTTCACATACAATTTAACTGTGTCCTATTAGAAGAGATTAATCATGCAACTGGACATACAAGAAACCTGCAACTTCTGTATTTCCTGGAGAACAGTCACTATGCCCACAGGACACCTGCACCAGTGGGATGCCTGTCCACCAACATTACATGCTGCTGCCTAACTCACAGCTTTTTCCTTAGTTCTGCTGGCAGCAGGATTCCAAATGCTGTCCAGGCCAACTCAGTGCACCCACAGCCAGCATACAATAACTGAGCTGAGAATAACTCATTCGACAGGACACCAAGATGCAGAAAAGGACACCTGTCTGAAACAAAATTAGAAAAGCTCCTTAAAAAAAACAACTGGGATACAAACCTCTTGTTCCCACAGGCAGATGCGACTGTCCATTTGACCACAGAGAGAACATTACTAATACTTAGATAATCCCCACATTCCTAACAGTGAAAACCCCTCAAACCTAGTCCTAATGAGGAGCACATCATGAACCTCTTACTAGTTCCACAATGAATGCTGTATGTGTGCCATATCCAGTACGCAAGTCTGCAGTGAACAAAATCAGAATGTCAACAATACAGGATAAAAGGGGCCAATGTGATGAACACAATCAGCATGATGTGCTGTCCTGGTTCTCCAGCCACTAAAATACAGCCCAGTTGGAATGAAACAAGAGAGCTGCTAAGCACATGACAATAGTGCCCTACATTTAAGGAAAACAAACGGCGTGTGCCAAACAATCACCTAGTTTCTGGAGGCAGATTAATTCAACTAGATCAAAAATATGTCCAATGAGATATCACATCAAAGCTTTTGCAGGCCAAATCAGTTAGAAAAGAAGACAAAAAACATTGTTAGTGTGTTGTTTTTTACCAACTTGTACTGAAATATACTACACATAACAAAGGAACTAAGTTAATGGCTAGAAAACAATACAAGTAATGGATTGTTGATAACTGTCAAGAGCCAGTAGCCTATTTTCTACCTAGGAATCCATTCTGAAGTGGCACCTCCAATAGAAATAAAAAAGAACAACTGCTCAGCTGAATTTTTTTTTCTCCAATTCTTTAAAAAAAAATCTCCAATTTCTTTCCAAAAAACTACATATAACTAAATGTCAATAAACAAAATGAGTACTTATATTAAAATCAAACAAACAACACAGAACTGCACCAAAAAAAAACCAAACCAAAAAACAACTGTCAAATAATGACTATTTTTATGAGGCTTTATAAATAGCCAGATCCAAAACCTATCAGCTCAAAAAACTACAGTTCAGAGTTGAAGCTTTATAAAAATAGATGTTCCAAATATTTTCTTTTTATATATATATAAATAAAGATATTTTCAAGGTACAGAAATGCTTTGTATCACCTGACTCTTGGAAGTCATGCACAACAGGAATCACAAGCCATTGGATTTCTTGGTACACTAAACTGCTGGCTTTACTGAAGTTATACAGTGCCTTGAGCCTCTATCAGAATAACAAAGCCAAACACAGCAGAAAGGCACAAAGGTGATTTTTAGAATATATATTGAAAATATTTTTTAAATAGTTATAATACACACATTTGTAGTAAATTAATATGGGAAAATACTCTTTTATTTTGATGGAATTAATTTTCTTCTTGAAGTGATGTTAAGCAGCACCTACATTACAATGTCTACTGAAAAAGCATGAAACAGGAGAAACAACAGAGACGGTCATATTCTAGAAAATGTGGAAAATGAAACATACTGAATCCTGCTTTTCATTCAAAAAATCTGTTCTGATTTCCAGTACTGAACATAAATTCATGCTATGTATGAAAGATTAGAGTTTTTCATTACATCTGTGAAAGGTACAGGAGACCAAGTTTCATGTTCAGATACAAGCATTTGATTTCAGAAAAGCAGAGTTATCACCTACGTAATAACCTCAGGGTCAAGTAGATTATAGATTCTTGCAAGTTATCCTTTAAATATTTGATATCATCAGAAATATTTCAAGAGACACATAGCTGGGATTTTTCATGCTTTTCTTGTTTTTACACGAAGTTAAAGATACAATTACACCATCATCGTTACCCTCAAACGGCAAAACAGAAGGTCATAGTTTAAATGGTCAAACCATGAAGCCATCAGACTTTTAAATGAACACAAATTCCTAACCTCTGCTTCGTCAGATATTAAAAAGGATTATAAATAGATAGGGCTCAAAGAAATGACACTCAGGAAATAACACATCAGCAATCCTGGCAGGCTTAAGAGAGTCGGATTTATTTATTGCAAAAGAGTTTCATAAAGATGAAGGCCTGAAGAGATCATTACATTACTTATGCTGATCTTCTCTATCTCACACAACATCTGAAACATTTCATTGCCCAGCCCATAATAAGCCTCATAATTAGTGTTCTAAAACAGAAAATAACCTACGCTGCTATATATGCAGCAGACCACCACAAAGGCAAGTCATATGTACAAGCAAGGAATGGATTGCTGGCAAGATTAGACTTCATAATCCCACCAAGTTATTCAAATGTTGTTACTGCATACAAATTCCTCTGCAGCACTGATTATCAATTTGATTTCAAGCACTTGAACAAAGCCTAGCAACTGAGCATTTATGAAAGACAGTTTCCTATGCCACTTCAAACAGCTACAAACACAATTGGAACACTGTAAAACATATACAGCTCTGAAGCACTTACATTTGATTTACTTAGTTCCAAGTCAAAGATAAATTAATGGCAGTTTATATTGTCTTGAAGTATGCCACAATACTAGACAAGAATACTTCTAACTGGGGGCAATTGTCTTTAAATGTTAAAAAATGGGAAGCTGAGATTTCAGTTCTGAACTGAAAAGATTAAAAAAAAAAATCAGATGAGTTCTTATCAAAAGTCATAAGTGGCTAACAGAAAAACTCAAACATGAAAGGATCTCCTTACACTTTGCTCAGGTTTTCTCTTGTTTAAAGGTCCAAAAGACTAAATGTCCTGAAGACACAAAATGCAGTAACACTCACTGAAGCAACAGGACAAACACTGGTGACATTTTAACCCTTGATATTAGACTCTACTAGCAAGGCCAGAAAAAGCAAAGTATGGGGAAAACAAGGAGCAGGAATCAATGCAAACAAAGAAATGCTCAAAAAAGTTTAAACAAAAATATAGTGCCTGAAACCTGGCATTACAAACTTGTTTTGTGAGATACAACCTCTGCTCTGTCTGCGCATTCTGATGAGCTTCTCTTGTCAGCCTATGTCAGCAAGTATTTCACTGTTTCTGTTTTGGAATCCTTCTGCTTTCCAACTCACAAAGACTACTTGTTCTTGGTTGTTTTGGCTGAAGTCCCAGAGAATTACCAATGCTCCTGAGTTGAGTCTCCTAGAGGTCAAGAACAGGTGCTCAAGAGAATCTTCAACTTGAGTCCCTAGCACAGCCTCCAGTAGTGCACAACTGTTTTTCCCAAATAGGAAAATGCAATTTGAACAGAACTATTCAGAATGAAGGGCAAGAAATGAGGGTGTCCAGACAAGAATTTCCTTAACTTATCTTTTTGGGATTCTCCTTAATGCTGCAGAAGTGCCCACGGACTTAGGTTAATCACATCCTAATACGACTTGCCTAGCTTTCTACTTCACATTATCCTGGGTGCCTCATGGCAGCTTCCTGATGAAGTTCTGGTTCTACTTACAAAATCATGGAAGCAAATGAATCCAACATTCTGAAAAAACAAACCCCATCCAAAATACCCTGAATATCTGCATGACTGTATTTTACTACTACTACAGGTCATGTTTATCAAAAATTTCAACTTTAAATATGTCTTTGAATAAGACAAACAAAACAAAATTAGAGAAGACATTGATGACAGTGCTAGTTTGAAGCAGCTAGAATGTTTTGGTGAGAAGAACTAGATTACAGGCTGTGAAAGGGAAACAATAGCCATGTCTACTTCCCTCATAGGCTTGCTGAGATGTATAGGAACAAGAAATAAAAAAATAGATAACCACTCTCACTGGGGCTGAGCTGCATCTTACTCTCTAACCTCACTCTCCATTTTGGACTAATCCACTTTGCTTCCTTACCCCCTGGCTGAACCTTCATGTTTCCTTGGGACTGGGGTAAGATTGAGAAGGGTGGGGAGGGAAGGTGAAGGGGCAGTTGGAAGCCCCTCCTGGGGACTCAGGTTTCTGGGAGGGGAGTTGTGTTTCTGTATTACCTTTTTACCTTGTATATTTCTGTATATAACTGTATATACTGTAAATATCTGCTTGTATATTGTGCTAGCTGTAAATATAAGCTTCATTCATATTTCCAGAGCCAGTTGAGTCTAGTCTGGGTGATGTGAGGGGGAGGGGCAGGGGCAGAGAACACCCAAACCACCACAATGATGTTACCTAAGAGGCTGGTGTTACAAGGATGACAGAGGAACAATTACAGAATCTTCACTATTGTCTTTCATGACTCGTGAACCAAGTCCTACAAATTCTGTTTTTCCTTACAAATCCAAAGAAAAATGTGTTCTGCCTTCAATATTTAGTACTGAGCAAAAGGATTTTTTAAAAAACTTTTTCATCTCAACTAAAAAACTTCAAAACCTTTTGGCTTGATCGGAACAAAGCCTTTTCTCTTCCACAACTTCTTGACACTGAATCTGTGCTTGATTACTAAATCAAAGGGTTTTTTTTTTTTTAAAAGGAAAGAAAAAAACACCAATCAGTTAAAAGCAACAAGAAACCACCACACACAGAGGTGTTAAGGCTTGGTTAGATGAGGCCTTGAGTGACCCGTTCTAGTGTGTACAGGGTTAACGCTCCAGGGAGAGTGACCTTGAACCTGACCCTTAGGTGGTCTTGACCCCTGCCCAGGAGTGGGTCTGAGCACCACCAGGTGATTCATGGTTAGCCCACTTCTCCTTCCTCTCTAAAGGTCTATAAAAGCTGTGAGATTTCCTGTTCTCACTCTCTGCACTCCCTGCCTCCCTGCTTACCAGCATCACCATTTTGTTCCTGGCTCTGTTTTACCATGTGGCCATCACCCACGAGGCAGACAAACCCCTTACCATCAAAAATCTGGTTGTATTTACACATTTTGTATTTGTTTTCCCTTTCCCTATACCTTTGTAACTTCCATTACTTCAGATACCTTTTCCTATGTATTGTTAAACTTTTTTTTTCTTCTTTTTTAACTTCCCAAATCAGAGTGAGATTATTTATTTGGGTGTGCTTACCTTTCCTTTCTCTACATCTAATTCCTTTCTTTTGGGAAAGAAGAGGGAAGGGCACTCTATAAATTGTTATTTGATTCTATCAAATATATTTGAGTCTCTGGGAATTTAACTTAGAATCCAGACAAAGTGGAAAGTGTTCTTGCCTATGGTGGGCAGTTGGAACTAGATGACCTTTGAGGTCCCTTCCAACCTAAACCATTTTAAGATTCTATTCTATGGCAAATACACTTTTAATTTTAAATTAAAAATGCTACACCCCTCCTAAGTCAGGAGTTGTTTTTTTTTGTGTAATGTTTTGCCTTTTGAAATACAGAAACTCCTTGCCTGACAGACATTTGATTCTTTCTCGAAGTAGCAATTCCTTTTCTTCCTACAGCACATTTCTTTTGTCTTCCTTTTCTTCACTCCTCTAAATCACCGCTAGATTATCATGATTTGGTTTTTCACTCTTTTTTACAAAAGGCTGCTTGTAATAAAAAGGAGATAGTGCCTTAGTAATTGCAGACTTCTTAGGGCATCTTCTTCACTTTTATTCTCCCCAATTTTATTTTCTTCCACAAGGTACTGTTTCCTTTTCACAGACACTCCTCTCATGTATCTTCTGTTTAGTTTCAAGAATTATGTGCTTTCCTGAAGCCACTCTGACATTCTTTCTTTCCTTTCTCATTTTCTCTGTCTTTTTTAAGCTTGTATTTTCTGTTCATCACTTCTTTTCCCACTATATTCTACTTCTAGATCATTTCACAGAATCACAGAATGTTAGGGGTTGGAAGGATCTCAAAAGATTGAATCCGAACCCTCTACCAGAGCAAGATCACCTAGAGCAGGTCACACAGGAACACATGCAATTGGGTTTTGCATCTCTCAACTGAAGGAGACTTCACAATCTCTCTGAGCAGCCTGTTCCAGTGTTTCTTCACCCCCACGAGTGAAAAAGTTTCTTCTGTATGTTCACCTGGAACCTCCTATGTCCCTTAAAGTTATTTAATCACCACTAGCAAAATTAAACATTTATAACAATTCTCCTAGCCATAGCTTTAAATATTTCAAAGTCCCTTTCAACTCATTCTGGAGTCTCAAAATAATAATATTTTTTCTTTAAAAATCCCCTTACTTGTAGCAATTTTTCATTGCAATTCTTTCACTCAATGCAAGCTGTGAGCATTTACTGCAAAAGAATACATAAAACATGTATTTTACAATTTACAAATGCCCCCAAATCACACCCAACTTATTTGAGAAGCTGTCAACCCAAACAGAATGCATAAGGTTATTCCTTGTGTTCCCATAAACACCTCAGATTTCAAAACAGCCTCACACTAAGCAATTACAAACTACACTGACAAAATACACTTTCAACTACCTGGCTGTGTGTAACACCCAGGATATGTTCTCTCTCTTCTGCTCATTGGTGTTTCATTCTTTCTTATACCATGACATGTTGCATAATAATGTCTCTCATTTTAAACATTTGCTTTGATGTGTTTGGAGTACATGGTGTTTGGTTACAGCTGGTTTCAATATTACAGGTAATTTTAATTACTGTGCCTTAAAAGAAAAGAGAATACTCATTCTAACAAACTCAGATTAAAACTCCACCCTCGCCTCTGTGATGCTTAGTTTGTAATTGTTAGAGAAAACACTCTGGGCCACATAGTAGGAACTATATCAAATCAGTTTTGGCAACTCAAATTTATTTCTTTTCAAAAGTAATTTTCTGATCACCTGGACTGATCCAAAGATTATTCATTTAGGAAAAAAAAGAGAGAAAGAAAAAAAAGAGGAGGGAAGAAATCAAAGGGATTACAGATTAAAGGAAGATTATTCATTTTTTAATTAAGTTTGTTCTATTATACACTTCTAAACCTTAAGAAAATGGATTAATAGTTTCTTTATTTAGCCTGATAATCCTACGGGGAGTCTTAAAGCACCTAAAACTGGTTTTGCTTGTTTTACTGGTTTCTCCCTATTTGTCTGAATATGGAACTCTGTTACAAACTAGAAGAAAGGAGTTTTTAGGATGAGTTTATTTGGGGGCGGGGGGTTGTGTTCAGCTGTGCCTGAATAACTTCGAATCTAAAGAAGGTATGGTCTTAATCTCCAATTCAGTTCTACCCAACAACTACCAACAGTTTTTAAGCTAAAAGCCTATGAAAGATTGAACAAGTTGGTTTCCCTTCCATTTCTTTCACAGGCATCTAAATCCTCAAAAATAATGCAGAAATACACCATCTGCAGTCTAAAAATGCTACCCTTAATAACACTACTTACAACATTACACACACAGTAAACCAAAAAAGGAAACTATCTGAACACAGTATGAAACATGGATTTAAAGGAAAAGAAACAAAGCAGAAAGATATGACAACAATCAGTGCATACCAGGGTATATAGAGCTCAATATACTGTTAACTTGGTAATGAGGCTTTAACAGACCAGAAATAAGCTGTACCTAACCTGCTTGCCTCAGCCACAGAAGACACACTCGGGTTTGAAATAAAGATAACAGCTCTCTCAACAAGATAGCACATCACTGTTATACTAAGTTGATTTATGAAGCTATTTTCTTAGAATACTTACCACTAAATCCCAGTTATTTTGTTCAAGCAATGTTATAGCTTCATCAATATTTTCAATACCAGTGCAGGCCTAAAAACAAAAAGAAGCAGTAAATGGAATTAAAAGCATTAATCAAAATCAGAGTACTAATAATGTCATTAATTTCACCAAACTGATACAAAAGGTGTTAGTCTTCCATTTCTGTTAGAAAAAGGTAATCCAGAAATCAGATTTCAAATTTTCAAGATCAATCATTTGAATATGTTACTTTGTTCCTCCAGAGGATTCCTGTGTAACTTTGAACACGCAACCCAGAGAAGACAAAGTAGTTATATGCAAAATTAGGACAATAGGGATGTCCCATGAAAGTGTTTTGAGAATCCTACACTCAAACCTATTAGATGCTCATATTGCCTCAAAAGGGAGTACAGAATCACAGAATGTTAAGGGTCAGAAAGGACTTCCAGAGATCTTCAAATACAACACCCCTGTCACAGCAGGATCACCTAAGACAGGCTGCACAGGAATGCATCCAGGTGGGTTTTGAAAGTCTCCAGAGAATTACTTAGTACTTAAAATTAAGTTTGAGGTGGATGAAATATTTTGCCTAAAGCCAGAAACATATATCAACCCTACTACCTCCTTCATCATCCTCTACTGGTCATTACCTAGTGCAGCATAAAAGGAAAAGACAGTAGCAAGAATGAATTTTTGATCATTCAATTGCCAGCTTACTACTGTATGTAACAGTAAGCATCCCTTGTCAAACTACTTTAAGTGAAGATAATATAATGAAACATTTACAATCTTTTCCTTTCAGAAAGAAAAAAAAAATCCCTGTGTGTTGGTCTAGTCCTGTAGTCAGGCTTCACCTAGTTCAAGAAATCTAAAACACAACAGCATTTTTAAATTAGTGGTAACATTAACTGTACATTGAGGTGAACGCGAAACTCAAAGCAGCACCTGTACACAGCAAACACTTTGATGAAACAACAGACTTTTTTTTTCTTGGATACCTATACCTTTAAAGCTATTCAACTTCAGCAGGCAGAGCATTTCTATTTGTTCTGTCACATTTTTACTACCATTCACATTGAAGGATATCAGACACGTTTCACCAGAGGGGAAAAATGAAAACAGTTTCATTTCATTCTAGAATTTATCTTTCATCCTCATCAAAACTAGGCTCTGTATTCAAGCACACAAGAGGAGTTCAGACTTTTACAAGACCTGAAACACAATCATATTCCTTTTGCTCTACCACAGTTATGTAAAAAGAAGTTTATGCAACCTTTTAAGAGTAACAATGCAGAGTTAAAGAGCAGCAGCAAACAAATCAGTTTTCCCGATTCAAGAGACACATAAGCCTGTTTTTCTTTTGTATGATAAGAGAAAAACGAAGCCAGGCATAAACCAGACACTTTTTGTCTCCAAAACCACAAAAAGCATTTTCCATGCTCTGACTTTTCTCCCAATTTACAACAACAAAGAAATGAAAAGTGGAATAGAAACAGCAAGGAAATTCACAGCCAATTCTATCTTCCCACATTCAATGCTGAGAATTGCCACACTTGCAAACCCTTGCATGCTGGATGTCTACACAGAATGGACCAGTCTGGAAGACCATGAGGATCACAAGAAGCCATTTTAGAGAATTCTTTTCTGCCTGCAGAGTAGAGATAGTGGTTTCTATTGATCCACAGCGCTATCATGGCCAGACTGATTCCCTCCGGCACAAGAGAAAATTTCTTACATTGCTCACAGCATGAGCCCTGTGTTAATACTGAATTTCACACACTTGCATACAAAGTGCTAAAACGTTTTGAAAAGTACAATTTTCCTCCTCAAAAGCAGAATTTGGCCTTCTTGTCCATTACTTCTTGCAGTTACATATCAGTTTAAAAATGATACAACACTCTAACACACCTCCTAGCAAATGCAATTTACATCAGGTAAACTTGATGAGTACAGGGCTTGAGCTTGTTATTTCTGAAATCACAGGACAATTGATACTTCCATAAACTTGCCACTGAAACTCAGCTCTGCTGAAAAGCACTCTTATTTTGAGAAAAGCTTCTACAGAAATGAGTCTAAGGCACTGCTTACAGAGAAGCGAAACACACTTACACGTCTGGTCACCGCATAAATGAAGAGTTGCTATTTCTCACTTATCAGCTCTGCAAATTCTGCAGGACCTTTCTAAGGTACTTTCAACCTACAATAAGAATCTGACCAAAAATGTGTTGTTTTCAACCCTGGGCTGGGCAGACAAAGTTGAGAAGCTACCTAGAATTCAGGACTCAAACACCAATTTTAGCTGTCCTCCCCTCTTATCATCCCTGCAGCTCAGCTGACTTGCAGCTTTCCATATGGACACTCTTAGGCCATACTAACCACGAAATCAATTCAGTTCACTTTTGCATACTTTTGAGATATACTAAACAAAATTGGCTCACCCTTCTGCCAGAGCAGACTGAAAAGAGTTACCTCATCACAGCAGAGGCAGAGTAATTAAGCAACTAATACACTTGTATGTCTGCATCCTTCCTAAATCATCTTGCTGGTGATTTACAATCTAAAACAGGACCCTGGTTTTGCTCACTTAACAACGCCGAGTCACTGGGTAATGAAAATGGATAGGTGTAAACATTGACTAAAAATCCAACTCACCAGAATTCTTAACATCCAAAAAAAAAGCAGTTTTGTTAAATACTCTCAAATCATTTTTACAATCCTTTTAACATTTGCCTTACAGGAGTTCTAAAACTAAAATTTCACACGGACTGTTTTTGCTACAAAATAAACATTTCTGAATGTCAACAACAAATGAATGATACTTATCAACCTAACCATAAAAGAGGCATTTCAAGATCTCCCTCAACGTCCTGTTAATGTCACAGTTCCAGCAAACCAAGATTCTTCAGAATAGTATTTCAATATGCAGACACTACCACATATAAATCCCTGCCTCAAGTCACAATCCAACAGTAACATCAAAACATAAAACCACTAAAAATGAAAGTTTGCTTACTTTTAACTGCATCATATCATGCAAGATAAATTCAAGAAAATCATCTGGTTTGCATGTCTTTTATTTTCCCTAAGAAATTAAGCACACAAAACAGGTAAGCATGACGTGTTATCAAGGTCTCTGTAGCAACAGATTAGTCCCAGAACAACCTGGCCTGCTTCTGCCTTTGTTTTCTCCAGGGAAACACACAGAGGAAACCAGCAGGTTCTGTGAGCAACAATATAAACCCATGAGGAAGCAGACTTGGTTAGGCTCTCATCCCTAAATGCAAGGGCTGACTTTTCCTGTGTCTGGAATATTTATAAGAGCTTCTTCTGATGGATTTCTTTCCATGTTAGCTGGCTACATTTTCACTAAATCTGGAATAATTTAATTGGTATGAGTTCAGAAACACCATGAGACTTACCTAGGAGGGCACACTAAAGTCACAGGGCTTACTTACAATACATAAGGACATTTTGCTTGTTTTTATCTCTTTCATTCTAAACAGGCAAGAAGCAAACAAACAAAAAACCCAAACAAACAAACAAAAAAAAATAGTAAAAGTTACATTTTTGCAGAAACAGAGGGGGGAAAAAAAACCTTCAAATATATCAAAATAGATGATCTCCAAAGACACAGAAGCACACCTTTGTTACTAAGCAAGGAAAACAATTCTAGCAGGGAAGACATGGGTTTTTTGGGTTTGGGGGTTGGGGTTTTTGTATCCACAAATCTTAGTTTTATTTTCATGAGAAACTTAATTAAAAGCATTAAATATTTTGTATTGAAATTCTGATCAGAATACTACTAACTCTTGATTCAGTCAACAACCAGTACATCCTCTAAGTCATCACACTGAAAGGAACAATCCACCACAGTAAAACTTTTAAGAATTGCTGATTTGTAAACCTTTACAAGAGATCCCAACATTTTTTTGAAGGACGAATGGGAAGAAAAGGTAGAACAAGTTCACAGAATGGTAGGGATTTGAAGGGATCTCTGGAGATTATCTAGTCCACCCCCTGGTTTTATTTCCTCCTCCTCTCTGCATTTCCACTCTGCAGTTTTTTCCTTAACAGCAGCTCCAGAGACTGTGCAGTCTTCTGTTTTCTTTTCAGCCCACACAAGGGGAAAATTAATGTGAAGATGGAAAACTATTGCTTTGCACCAAACACATAAAATTCAGATGCTGAACACAAACGTACTCAATGTTAAAACAACTTCCTCAGCACCCTGCTTTTCCAGACCAGGTAGGTGTTTCCATCAGGCAGATTTAGATTTGTACGCAGTAAAATTTCAGAGTGCTGCTCTGAAAGGTTTTCAGGTAGCACCACAGATTAACCACCACCTTTTGACAGAGATCATACCCTTGCAGAGATTCACAGCTAACCATTAGGAGCCCTATTTAACCGGCACAGTAACACTACACACTGTTGCATAAAACCAGTGAAGTAGCCACCAAAGAAGCCATTCAGTAGGAGAAAATTAAGAGGGCAGACAGACATCACAACATTTAAGAAAAACCTAGGAAGTGCTTCCAGAAAGCTATATTGCAGGATGACAGACTTGCTCTTCTAAATCCCTTGCAGGGTGGTCTGACCCCAGCAACCCTTAACAGCTGGATCTGGGTTTTGAGTCCTTCTGTGACCCCCGCCCCCCCCCACCCCGCCTCAACAGCACAGACTTTAGCCTACCTCCACATCACAGGAAAGCAGCTGACTTCCCCATCTGGCAGCAGCTGCTGTTGAAAATGCTTCTCTGACACCTGCTGCACAGACCCAAGCAGTTGTTCACAGCAAACCTGGAAGGGACAACTGCTGCTGCTAACACAGAGAGCTGGGCTGTTACTTTTGCAAAAGCCAGGAAAGCAACAAACAGCTGCTGCTAACTCAAACACAGAGGCAGACTACTGTTGTCCCAACAGACAGGGGGTGGCAGTTGTTGCACAGAAGCTGGGAGCAAATGGTACTCGGCAGCAAGGCAGAATTTGTCTCACCTGTGGCACCATTTCCCTTCTCACCAAGGCCAAACGCAGCAGCCAGAAGTCTCCAGAAGACCACACTCAGCCTAGCAGCCAGTAGTTGGATATGAAGACTTAGAAGTCTGCCCTCTCAACTTTTTTTGTTGAACAATTGCATATTTCCTCTGACTACCAACAGCAGCTATATTTTCTCCAAACAAGGACCATCTCTAAGCTAAACCAAACTAGGTTTTAGCCTGGAACATTTTGCACAACAGGTTCAGGCTCATTAAAATCAGGCAAACAGATGGATGTGAATTACACTCTCTCCTGTAAAAGTCATCTAGGAGGGGAAAAAAAATCTCACTTGGTGCTTAAGTAATCTCCACATGCACACTGCAGTTAATATCCTCAGCTGCAGCTTCTTGCAGTAATTCAGCGCAGATGCAAATACAGGTACCATGCTCAGCCCCATAACCAAAAGGATAAAATTAGAGCCAGCCATAGCTCCAGGGACCCATAATGGGAACAAATTTAGACAACTGATCTCCAGAGTAAAGTCATACCAGTTGTCAGCTACAGGCTTTTTCCTTCTGGCCAATATCTCCTGCATCTGTCTCAAAATAAGACTAAGCTACTGTGATTCAATCTGATGCCTAGTCCTCAGACACTGAAACAGCTCTCCTGAGCCAGATCAAAATGAAAAAAGAGCTTTCTGTCATCAGCATTTTTTTGCAACTGTAGCTCAATCTTTTTAATATTTATACAAAGAATGTCCAAATAAAGAACTACATGAAGGCACAAAAAAAATCAAAAGGTGAGACTACCTAGGAAAAAAAAAAAGCTTTCACCTTTTTGGGATCTCCTGCAAACTCCAAGAAGTCAGCATTAATACATTTCCACCCACAGCAACTGCACAGACAGCACCCTAGGAAATGATCACTTCTGGAAGTACTCAGTAAGTGTTTAGCACTAGATACAGCAATGCAACTAGGGCTAACTCTATTCCATAAAGATATACAATGTCATTTTAAAGAGAAATCAAAAAGCACTGTCAAAGCATAAATACTGATAAAATCAATTCACTACCCTTTCAGTAACTCTTCATAAAGTAAGAGAGATTAGGAGCATGGCAAAATCTTTTTTGGTAGAGGCTCTTAGTCTGCCCAGAAGGATGGCTGAATTCTGCAGGTCAGCATCTTGAAAACATAATATACACAAAATAAGAAAGTTCTTAATAGTATATGAGCTATAGCAAAGGGTATTACTCATCTCCTCGCTTACCTCCCCTGCAATATAACCAAAACTCAGTTTACCAGTTTTCTCACCTCTTCAGTTACAACCAGACAGATCAGTTCACAGATACACTCCAGCTTCCTCTCAGGTTTTGCATAGCTCCAAAGACGAAGTCTAGAGTCTCCCTGGGCAGCTTGTTCCAGCTCTTCAGCACCTTTCCTGGGAAATTTTGCTTCCTTCTATTTAATTATAATTTCCTTTGCTGCAATCCATATCCATTGCCTCTCATCCTTGGACTGTGTAATTCCAAGAGAAATCTGATTAACCTCGCCTTTCACAAAACATACTGCAGCCTCTTCTCTGCTAGGCAGCCCTCCTCTGGACTTGCTCCACTTTGTCAATGGTGGGACAGATACTGAAGAAGGTACTGCTGATAGCAATAGTCTCACCAGTACTGCACAGAGAAAGAATGGACTCCCTCAGCCTCCTGGCATACTGCAGTCACTATGTGGTTACTACTTCTACTAGAAAAATCTGTCATTCTCTTCTCAAGAATTCCTAATAAAAATCAGGTTTCTGGACGTAGGACTGTTAAAGAACCCAACCCCTAGTTTGCCATTTCTGAAGTGAAACATAGTACCTTGCTTCCTTTTCCCATTCCTCATGAAGAGAATGGCTCAGTTATCATATATAAAAGTTTATAATCTATAAAGCACCCAAGGACAACACCAAATTTTATCTGCTAGAAGACTACTCAAACCCAGAAAGTTTTAGGACACTAAAACTATAACATATTGGTAAAAGAGAAAATTTTATTGACAATTCACACACATGCTGTGGCAATGGCAATTACTCTAAAGCAACAGAAACAGAGCATAGCACTTGTTCCCTAAAAATAGGTAAAGGTACATGCTCAACCAAGCATGTAAAGGCATTAGTACCATAGTATCAGATTTAGGATCCACACATAACTCCCCTCTGGACTATCAGCTGAGGTTCTTGATACCTCAGCTCTTTTCACCCCAGAGTCCCACCTATCTCAGGACCACCTCCACAGTGTGCAACACCAGCTACATACATAGCACATATGTGCCTCTGTGGCATCTCTCATCATTCTAACTTTGCAACGACCCTACTGATGTAATGAGACTGTTCTTATTATGAGTCATCCACGGTTATTAAATTAACTTTTACTTCTTTCTGTTTCAGACAAAGACTGAGACACAAACCAAGAAGTCACCTACTGCAGGCATCTAAATGAAGAGGTAAGAATGCTTCTTGATTTTTATACATCTCAGGAGACCATCTTGTAAAAATTAGGCAGATTCACCAGCAGTTTGCTTAGGAAAAATCAAGCTAACCCACTTACCAGTATCACAAATTAAGAAAGTATTTAGGTAAATATGCAGGGCTAAAGTTTTGCCCAATGCATTTCAACTCCCACCTCCAACTAGAAACAAGCTTCCTTGTTCTACTATTCAAGCACCACGTTCAGCAAAAATATGAAGGAAGCATTAATCACTGTACTGTAAAAAACAGAAAAAATTGTATTTCTGAAGGCCACAGAAGACATTTCTACCTATTAGTTACCAAGATGACAAGAGTAAACTTTGCCCATGCTCTGAGATGACTGCAAGCCTTCTGAGCTAAGCAAGCAGAGTACAAAGTCTAAACTGGTAGCATGAAGCTCTAACCACTTCTTAGCAGAACTAGCTAACTTGGCACCATGCTAACCACTTTCAAATGGTTTCCAGCAGACTTTGCACACTCTCAAGACTCATGAGCAAGTTATGCTTCCGGAATACCACGAAAGCACATCCCTAGGAAGCCCACAAGCTGAGCCAAGACATGAATTCTAGTTTCCCAAACCCCATGCTAACACTCTAGCATTTATGCCACATGCATTACATACAAAGGGCAGTGGTCAAACTGAATTAAAAACCAAACCAAAACATAAGTCAGTACCCATTAATTAGTACTCTGGACTGCTAAACCCATTTGTCTTTCCTAAGGACTGAAGACAGCCTTTACCAAACAACTACAAAAAGTTTCAATTAGGATAATGCATTTTTTTTTTTGTGCTTGTTCAGTACTTTAACATAAAGTGTCTCAGTGAAGGAAAAACCTCCAAGATTTCCAAAATCACAGATATTTTGTTCTTATAGTATCTTATATGTTATCACATAAAAAGATAAAATGGTGGGAAAAGAACCACAGGCATCAGACACTTGCTTACTGGATATTTGCTGTCATCTGTTTTCTCTTCATTGACTCAAAAGCAGTGGAAACTTAAAAACAACTAAAGAATAAATAAAAGCCACTTTCTAGATAAGCACAGAAAGGAAAAATACTAACCCACACAAAAAACTTTTACTTAAGATTCCACAAACACTTAGGGTTTTTTTTGGTAAAGAACACAACCACAAGGAACAGAAAAAAAATCTTCAAAATCTGGAAATGGTATCCAAAGCAGTGAATCAGAACAACAACAAATCCCAGCCAAACACAGACCATGTACAACAAAGCAGACCAACAAGGAGTGCAGGACAAAAAAATAAGCAACACATTTCTCTAAAGACATAAAAATTATATGAGCTCTTAAAAGCACTAAGACAAGGAATGCTTGCCAGGCTGCCAGCAAGTCCCTATGACGAAAGGAAGAAGGTACTACAGAGGTATTCAAAGAAGGTAAGGGCACATCAAAAAAAGCTAAATTAATTCTATGTGCTCATACTCACTACAAAGGAACCTAGGGAGCATCCCATAAGAAGGCTGCTCTTTACAGGGAACTCTACCATCCTAAAGTGTCAGTAGAGACATATAGAACAAACCACCAGGACCAGATGATAGTCCCCAAAATTCTAATGGCACTTAAATACTAATGTTTCACAGCAGGCTGCCCTTTAAATGCTCTTCAGGTAAAAGTTAAACCAACTTCACATTCCCACGGTGCTGACTGACTCACTTTGGTGAGTTTTACTGCAGTGTAAACCAGAAGTGGTTAAGATTTCTACAGTTCAGACAAATTTGACTTCTCTACCATAAGAAACAGTAGAAATTCCCATAAGGTACACAGACTAAAATTAGTATACACATGAACCACAGAAAGTTAGAAGTTGGAAGGGACCTCAAAAGATCATCCAGTCCAACCCCTCTATCAGAGCAAGGTCATGCTGGAACATATCCAGATGGTTTTAAATGTCTCCACTGAAGGAGACTCCACAACCTCTTTAGGCAGCCTGTTCCAGTGCTCCACCACCCTCACAGTGAAAAAGTTTTTCCTTATGCTTACATGGAACCTCCTATTTCCAGCTTGCACCCACTGCCCCTTGTCATTTGACATCACTGAGAAGAGCCTGGCTCCATCCTCCCAACACTCAACCTTCACATATTTATAAACATTAATGAGATAATGTTACCTCATTAATGTTTGGAGAATGAGTCTCATCTTCTCCAAGCTGAAGAGTCCCAGCCACTCAAGCCTTTGCTCATAAAGGAGATGTTCAATTCCCTTAATCATCTTTGTGGCTCTGTGCTGAACTCTTTCAAATGGTTCCCTGTTCTTAAAATGAGGGGCCCAGAATTGGACAGAATATTCCAGATGCAGCCTCACCAGGGTGGAGGAGAAAGGGAGAACTTCTCTCAATCTACCAGCCACACCCCTTCTAATACATATTCCAAGTCAGTAAGGAAAAATGAACACAGCTTCTGCAGAGGAAATTCACACATCACACAGACATCTCTGAAGCACTCAGATGAAAAACACCAGGCTAACTCAGACTAACACACTTTTATTTCTCAAGTCTTATAACAAAGTCCGTCACCAAGCTTTTAAAGCGCTGACTTCCAGAAACCAGGAGAAGGTAAATCCATTCAAATGCTGTGTATTTCAGCTCTTTCCTAAGGACCAGTCACTGCTGCAGATGAGACATTAGGTCAGTAGAGTCTTCAATCTGAGCTGATATGGCACCTTTGATACTCGCTCACACAAACAACCTGCCCTTTAAGGGAAAAAAAAAAATAATAGAGGTGACTCGATTTCAGAGTTCTGGTCTCCACAAATTGTATTTTACCTATCACAGGAAACAAAACCTATCTAAAATAACTCAAGGGCTACTGTACTCTGTTCTAGTTTCAAAACCCATTTAAAAAACTTCAGCTTTAATGAATTATCTTTTGAAAGCATAACTACTGCTGCAGAACAAAGACCTGCTCAACCAGTTAGACATAGAGGACCAGCAGATGACTACTTCAAGAGACCAAACAACATGTTACGCATACATTAGGGCATTGGTTTCCTCCTTGTGCAGTTTGATTTTACAACTGCACATTATGCAGTCAACTCTAAAAAATGGACTTAATTAATAGGTACCAATTCAAGACAGTAAGCAAGTCATTTCCTTTCATCCAAATGGCAAGGGATGTGTAAAATGTTAGGTACTTCCCCAGGCTTTTTATTCTAGTTCTTACAGTAGTTAAAAGGAAGGATTCACCTAATGGCTGCCTCACAAATGAACAAACATATCCACTGACCAGAAAATAGGAAGTCCTGTCAAAGGCATGCCACCCAGTTCCTCTAATAAGCTATTAATTCTTGCTTCTAGTAGGAAAATGCATGGGAACTAGGCTTCCAAAGGTAACTGAACCATAAGAACTGCTCAAACAGAGGAGGAAGTTCTACCCTTTCAGATTTTCCAGCACCAATACAGTGGTCTCAATATAGGAGATTCTCTGAACCCCTTCAGACATGTAGCAGCTTGCTCCAATTCTCATCCCCTCCCTCACTTCCTTCCACACAAAAACAGGAACTTGGGTAAGTTATGTTTACTGTACATGACTCTTGCTTACCAAGAAATATCAGCTACATTTTATTTTCAATATGCCAAATAACTTTCACATTACCTTTCAATGAAAGCTCATTCTTAACCTCTGGGAGTACAGATAACTAGTAAGTTCAATATTATAATTAGTATTAGTTGTCATGACATCTGAAAAAAGATTCTCCAGTTACCACCTCTCAATCTGTTTCAGTGACCTACTAACCCAAATACCTACATGAATGGGCTGATGGAAACGGTGACATGATTACTATGATGTGAAGTCTTTTCAAGGTAATTGAATGAAAAGAACAGCACATACCTCTTTCTAAAGATGAACTGGTGCTTCAGTGCTAAATTATTCAGGTTCTCGCAGCAGGGCTGTAATGCACAGAAACCATGGTATATTTTCTTGTCTATACATGCCACTATCTGTGCTTCCATAGGAGACTTTAGCTGACTTTTCCATGAACAGCTATCAGTGGAAATATCTAAGTTACCAGGTTTCTAAATAGACACCACTCTTACTTCAGTTTCTTATTTTTGACATTGGAATGCACTTCACCTTTAATTTAAAGGCCAGAAAAGAGACTAATACATCAAACTAGCTTATGATGAAGATGAGCTTTGGGATTACAGGTGAGTCTAGCTTGTGATGAAGATGAGCTTTGGCATTACAGCTGAGTCTGAAAGCATCTGGAGAAATTAAATTGTTGATTCTTCAGAAAAACACAAAGAACAAATTACTAAAAGCAGCACTTTTGGTATCAGAAAACAACAATTGAATTAACCAAAGTGCATTAAACATGCAGTATTCTTTTAGCACACCTACTGACTCTAAGGCCATTTACAGCAAACCCAAACAAAGAAATCAAATAACCAGTTCCAATGCTGTTATTGACTGCAATTTAAAAAATTACAGCATGTGATAAAAAACAGCAAGTATTACCAGGAATTCTAATCAAAATGAAAATTAAGAGGCTTCATAGGAAGAACTTCAACATTTCAACTGTCCTAAAGTCCTCCTTTTTCACACTGAAAAGTAGCCCTGATAGCTATTTCAAAAAATAGCTAAGGATATAATAACTTACTTTCACACAAAAGTCAGGTGAAGTGGCGCTCAAAATCTTGGCACCTGCCTACTGAAAATGTAGCAGAGTCCACTTCTCCTTAAAGATATCCAGAATGAGTAGATGAAGAAACAAAGCTGCTTGTCTCAAACCCTGATTTCTAGAGTACTGGGCTTCCTTCCAGTTACTAGAGTTGCAGATCTCTCAGTCCAGCTGGTGTGCTCTAAGACCACCCACTACATCACATTCTACAGAGAAGCCACACAGAAGCCTGGTTTGAGCAAGACTGAGAACTTAAGCTCAGACAGATCTGAACACATATAAACCCAGAAATTTTGGTGCACAGGGAGAGATTCCGGTAAAAAACGTAGGCTTCCAAAGATTTTAAACATAACTTGAAGGACACTTCCAAAGATTTAAACTTTGATTGGAAGTCTCTCTTCAGCACCTGCCTTTTGTAGAGGATCTTGTTCCAAATGAAGTGCCAAACACTTCAGAGAAAAGTCTGCAAAGAAATCAGGAACAGTCTTTTCTGCTCTGATGCCTTAACAGAACACGATCTTGTCTTTCAGAAATCAGTGTCAAGGATATCAACTTTGCTAGTTGTTCAAAACCGCTTAGTGGATTGTTAACCCTTACCAAAAAAATGTTTGAAACACTGTTTCAAGCACTGAGTCTAAGTCATAGCCCAAGGTAAGAGTTAAGGGTAGTGACTCAAAGTGATTCCTGAACCTGCCTACATTTTTCACCCTTCAAATTTTCATATTAGCAGTTAACTTACAAATGATAGAAAACCTAGGCCACAACACCAGTAAAAGGAAAGCAAAGCTCCCTTAGCATCCCTCCCCCCAAAACTACACATGTATATTCTGCACACAGACAGTGAAAACAAAGTGCATAAAAGAGATAATCTTGCACTCGGCTGAAGCAGACAGATGTTTTCATAGCCACCAAAAAATAAGTCTTTAAAAACATATCTCATCCATTTTTTAACTGCACTGTGTTAACTTCCAGAGTTAAAAAGCTTCTCCAGTTTCTTTAATTCTAGCCACTCCAGAAAGAACAGAGTAGTCTGAATTATGTTTAAACCTTAGTGGTTCGGTTTTAGAACTTAAAACATGATTATATAGCATGCTTTCTCACCTTTCTGTCACTGATGCCAACGAGCTTCTTCCTTTCCAAGGCTCCCTTGCTCCTCCTACAAACCCCTGCTTTTATGTAAAAGACTGACACGAAGGTGAAGTTTGAAGAAAAACTATTTATATGTGTGTGAATTATGCCAAAGGCAATCTATTGCCCGGTTAAGGAAAAAAAAAAAATCATATAACTTTGTTTCACAATGACCACAGACAGAAGGAAGAAGAAAACTTTGCCACTCCACTCCAAAGTCTTTCACCCAGATCAGATCTTGAGCTACTTATTTGGTCAATGAAAAATGCGAATTCTATGAAAAATTCCCTTCTGAAGCTCCACGTACCAGATATTCTTGTAATACATGAACACCAGGGATGTGGCAAATCCCACAATACTCTAATCCTTAGGCCCACTCTGTGTTTAGAACTGCTGTCAGGACAGCCACATAGCATGAACAAAGTGGTCCTATGATTTACAATGACAAAAAGATATTCTTGCTAATTTTAGTTCCCACCCTGAGTGAAGCTGTAAAAACGAAGGCAAAGGTGATGGCTTACAAAAACATCAATGACTGACATTTCTGCCAATACTCAGAGACTGATTTTCATTCCTGAATAGTTTACATCATTTTAACTAAGTTCAGTGCAACTGAATTTGCAATTTAAAAAGAATGAACAAATTTATTCTCCTTCTACCGAAAACTGGACCCTAAATTGCATAGATCATGAGTGTATTTGCATCATGTGGATAACTGGGCATCCCACTGCAGATGGAAGTACATTTTGCAGGTAAGCACACTACACAAAAGAACAGAGATGTTAGCAAAAAACGGTAGAAATTATAACACCCTCATTTCCCCCCAGTATGCAAGGTATGTCGCAGCATTATTCTTTCACCAATTCACATACAGTTACCTTTTGTAAAGCATTTATGCTATGAACACAAGCTGTTGTGTTTTTTTTCCTATATGCCAATGACACTTTGTGGAGAAATTCTGAATTGCATTTAGTAAAACAACTAAAACTTGTTTGTGCACTTAACTCCACTGCTTTAGCTACTTCCACTGAAAACAATCAGACTACTCATGTATAAAGTTAAGCTTCTGGATAATCTTTCTTAAGTGAGGGCCTAAAAAGGAAAAGTTAGACAGGTTGCTTACAGCCCACATGCATGAATAAGTACTTTGTACTCTCTAGGTTGCATACAGTAACCTCATTAAAAAAGGAGGGGAAAACAAAATAATTACAAACCACATAGAACAGGCTTAAACTGTTTTGAGACATCCAGAAAAACATTTTGGTAGATCACCTACTCTGATTTACTCTATAGTTAAAACATTTTGTAAAGTTATTCAATGTTTGTCTGTGTATGTATATATACATACACATTTTCTATGCATAAATACAAAATATTGTATTCCTCTTGAGTACTTCAGAATGCAGAAGTAACCTGCTAAAATATCCCGTTGTAGTTGACGTGAATGGCAGAATTCCTAATGGCTTTGAAAGATACAAAAAACGTCCACAAAAGTTTCACAAAAACAGCATCAGTATAATTATGGCCTCATTGAAATGTATGTTACAGGAATGGAAAACCCTTTCAGGTTTTACAAGTCCAAAGACCACTGCTCTATCTCTCCTAAACATAACTCAGGAAAGGCAAAGGTAAAATGGTGACAGAAGTTTCCCTCCCGATTTAAGTCAGCAAAGATTAGCTGAACAATACTACAAAGAATTGCTTTTAAGATTTGCAGCACAACATTCTTCAATAAGATACCTCATGCAAACATAGAAGATAGCAGCAGAACTCTAGGAAACATATTTATTAAAAGATACATAAAATATAGAAGGGGAAATTATATGGAGCTCCTTTGCACATAGTGCTTTATTTTCCATTTTAAATTCTTAGTGAACGAGTTGTAAATTCCATCAAGTATTTAGAATACTCAAAATCCTTTACCATTTTGTAACAGGCTAAAGATACAAAGTCTAATAATGATTGACACTGTCCTTTACTAATCTGAAACTTTGACAGTGCGACAGTTGACAGTTCAGTGTTTCATAATCAGGTAGAAGCTTGATTAGTATTATTAAAAACAAAAAAGAGAGAGAAAAAAAGAAAAGAAAAGAAAAAATGGATGAAACATAAACCCAAAGTCATCTGCTGAAATACAGAAGAAAATGTTTAGGTCCTCTTTAAATAACCACTGTTATAGGATAAAATATTTCCTGGGTCCTAGGTTCACAAACATTATGTCATGCTCAATCTAAAACTGGTTTCTGTAACTCCACCACCCATCTGCAAGTTTGCAGTAGTACTTACTTGTCTTCACAGCACCAAACACTGCAGTTTTTTATTATTTGGTTTCAAAACCCAAGCACAAGAACTACTGCAGAACTGCACAACAGCATTAGCACTAAAGACTTGAAATGTGGATACTTGAACACACTACAACAACTATCTTCCATTCACCAGATACTAATTAAACCATTGTCTGAGATTCCTGAATGTAAACCTGCTTCATGTAATAATGTGTGAATCTGTCCCCACCAGTATGGATGTAATCCAGGGTCCCAGTTTCCTGGGACTCTATGAAAACACAGTGTATGGTTGCTGAAGGAACTCATTGATGAAACCCCAGCCTTAAAACTGATACGTCACACCTTACATACACAAAAGTACCTCAAAGCACAACAAAAGAAAAGCTCATTATAGAAACATTTGTTAAGCATTTTAATATATACTTAATATAAAGGTGTAAGGCACTCAGGTACAGGAAGGGAAGACATCTCCCTGTTATCAACTGGGAACTCCATGTGTTACGTCAGGGAGATATAAGATGCCTTTTGCAAAAAAGGAATTACATAATGTACACTACAGCCACCCTACTTGTAATCCCAACGAAACACTCTTGTTAAACTCACACACAGAGTAAACGAAGGGATTAGTTTTTAATGCTAAATTAAACAGTTTCACTGCTTGCAGCTGAGAAAGTCTTTTAAGAAGTTGAACGCACAGACAGTGCTTTTATAACTCAGTCCAAGATTACCCAGCAGCCCATCGATGCAAATGAAGAAAGCTTAAAAAAAAAAATCAAGATACAAAAGCAAATATTAAAAAGATACATTCCAGTATAATCTGATACCCTTCCAAGCTGCTTTTGACTCTCCCTGCCATTTCAAATGCAGGTGTTTTCCATTTGTCTGTTCACTAGTTCTTAGGTAAGCAATACAAAACCAAGCAGTATTAAGAAGCAATATACTGAACAGATTAACCAGGCTCCTAAACACATCACTTTTATTTCAAGAAAGGTTTTATTCTGGGAATAAGATTCAGGAGTTTGAAGTTAAATTATAACCCTTTCATAGGGAGGAATGAAGTTAACAAACAACTTCTAAAGGCACGTTCCTCCTTTCTACCAAACATGTTGTTTGGAATGGGATGGGAAGAGTTTTACCATCATTACAACAGTCATAAACTGAGGCAAGCGTGAAGCTAGTGTTGATGTTCCAAAGGAAACACCTCTGTTCAGAGTTAATCTGTAGCACCAGTAAGTGATTCACTACAAACACGGTGACAAATCATGAGGAGTGATGAGTTTTGTATCCTCCCTGGCATTTGCCTCTTCCAAGTGAGCTGGCTCACAGCTGTCCCAGGGCCTGGGTGGTTCTAGAGGGTTGGAACAAGCAAAGTGGATGAAAAGGCCTTTTATTTTTTTAATTAAAAGTCGAAACTCTGTAAGTTAAAGAAGACATTTTGTTCACGCACCTTGACAGAAGAGAGCATGTTTCCCATTTCTGATCAAATTAAAAAAAAAAAAAAAAAAAAAAAAAAAAAAAAAGAGGAATAAGAAAGAGGCTTTGGAGGGTGGGCTTCGCACCCACCACCCTGGACCTTCCCACAAAGAACGAGCAGCACAGCAAAGAGAAGAAAGAGAAAATCAGCAAGAGGCCACGGCGGTGCGGCGGCGGCTTGAATTTACCTGGAAATCAGCCAATATCATTTCTCGGTCCATGTTGGACGCCATTGCAGCCAGCTGCGTCCCCGACTCTACTCTAACCCGCGCACCTGGAACTGCTGCCGGCGAGGACGGGGCAGTGCGAGAGCTACGAGCTCATCGAGGCGCCGGGCTCCTCTCGGGCTCCCGCGGTGCCCTCGGGCTGTCCCACCTGGCAGCTCCGCGGCGGCAGCAGGCGGAGGAGGGGAGAAGGGAGGAGAGAGGCGGGCAGAGAGCCGGGAGCGGGCCGAGGCCGGGAGCGGGCAGCACTGCCTCAGCGGCTGGCCCGGGGAGGAGGAGGAGGCAGCGCCGCTCCCTCCCTGCCTCCACAGGGCCTGTCGCACACTTTGCCTGTCATTGAGGTCGCAAAGAGGCGCTTTGCGGCCGCCACGTGACCGCGCTCCTGTCAAGCGCTCGCGAAGCCGGAGAAGGGGGCGGGGCCGCGCCTTCCCGGCAGCCCGCGCACTGCCGCCCGGCCTGCCGCCGTGGAGGGCGGCCGCGCTGCGCCGAGCGGCCGCGGGAGTCTGCGGCTTTGCGCCTAGGCCTTTCCTCATAGGGTAGATCGCCTAAGCCTCCAGGAAGCAGCGGCAGCAGCCCCGGCCCGGCCTCGTCTCAAGGCCGAGGGAGCAGGTTGTTCTTAATGGGCAAGGCAGCTTCTGCTTTCGGCTCAGCCGGGGGCAGCGGCGGCTCGCGGGCTGGCACTCCAGAACTCCGTCTCGTTACCAGCGGTTCGCGGCTGCTCAGGCCTGGCGGCTGCGAGGAACAGCCCGCTTGGGTTTTGCCGCCAGCTGCGGCCTAACGCGATGGGGCCCAGGCTGCGGCGAGCCTGGATCATTGGGTCCGCCATGCGGGAGTGGGGGAAGTAAGGGCCGTTGCGGCCGAGGACGGCTCTGCCTCCCCGTGGGGGAATGGGGCATCTATTCGTGGCCCTAGCAGAGGAGCGGGCAGGATCGCGGTGACATCAGTGAATGTGATGACTCACTCCCCAGCGCGGTTTGCGTCTGCTCTGTCAACTTTAGTGTTCGCTGAGTGACCCCAGCCTTCCCGGGGTGGCGGGACACGCACTGATGCCGGGGGTTGGGCTCGATAAATCATTTTCCCGGTCTTCGTACTTCTCTCAAAATCTGGGACAGCATTTTCTACAGGTTTCTGAGCCAGAAGACCATGATCTGAACAGTAGCCCTCAGGCTTGTCTGCACTGTGAGATGAAATTGCATTAAATAGTACAAATAAATGTGTTTGGTGGGTTTTGTTTTGGTTTTATTAATGCAAATATAACTGTAATTAATGTATTTTTAAGTCTTCCTCCTACAACTCGGTGCCGTTTACCTACCACCTCTACACTGACCGTTAAACACAAACGAGCAGTCGGACACCAGTTTGCTAATTAGTCCAAGGTGTTTTCCTCTGCTCTTTATATGGGTGTCGCAGCTACCCAAGGTCACATCACCTATTAGCTAATGCAGCTACGTGATTATATTTTCGAATTGAGCTATTTTGCCGTTCTTAGAAAACACAGACCTTTCTTGTTTATTTCTCCACTCCCCTCCGTGAGGACTTTATGCGAGCGTTTCAGACCCTGTAACTCTCAGCTGCCTGTCGCAGCAGCCGGGCTGGCACCGGCGAGAGCTCTGAGGGGAGGCCACCGCGGCGGGATCCGGCCGCGGGGAGAGACAGGGAACAAACGCTGCGAGCGGGTAGGAGCTGCCCGTGTTCCCAGGAAAGTACTCCCGGGAATTGTCCAAAGACTGTTTGCGGTCGCTGCTGGGGAGCGTGGGTTTCAGGGCGCCTGGGGCAGGGGTCTGGCGGCGGCGGAGCCGTTTCGTCTCTCCAGGCGGGATGAGGCCAAGTTGAAACGCCTCTTGCGATTCAAAGCCAGAGTGTCAGAGACGTTGAATTTTGTATTTTATCGTGTTCCTGCGCTGGTTTACGTTGGCAGGGTTTGCCGAGAGGTTTTTATTACCCGCTGACGTTGGCTTAACAATTCGAGCTCCCCACCAGCGACCAGAGGTATGATAAAGTAATTGCCCTCACACCTGCCCTTTTTTAACCCCGGTCGGTGTTGCAGACAGTTCTGTGCAAGGTACGAGGTATGGTGCCGTGCCAGGGACAGCCTATGCTAAATTACAAACAAATCCACCCACATATTACTAGAGAGTAACTACAATAAAGGCTGAAAAGCGAGTTTTGGCAATTGGATTAAAGCCAATTAGTTCCTGGCACGAAGTGGAGCTATAGGTATGTTGTCAAGATTAGTTACACGGTGTTCATGTCTATTACAGTCATATTTTAATTAATGATACCTACATTAGATCAGAACAGGAAGAATTTGATCCAGAACGTGAAGAAAAAGTGAAAAGCTGAACGTGCCTCACATTGCACGAAGTTCACGTTCTACTCACAGTTTCTATTCTCACAGCCCCTTGCTCTGAGCCACAAGAGGTGGTTTAGGCTTTTTGTTTTCCTCCAACGAGTATTAGCCGTGGAGATGCTAATTTATTTTACTCCTTGCTATACCTGCCTATAGTATCTCCCTCCAGAAGGTGCTTTTTCTCCGGATTTTGGAGCAGATGGGGGAAGCTCTGTTTTAAGTGGGAGTATCTTTTGTCATTCTTATCCACAAACTGCTTTCTGCAGAGGTTCCTGACGGATCTGCACAGTGAAAGAGGTCTGACAGCACTTTCTGGACGGGCAGTTTTGCTTCCAAGAGGCCTGTAGCAGCCAGCTGCACTCCACTGAATTTTTTTTGTGTGTGTGGCGCAATGAACAGAAGATGAGACCTTTCTTCTGAACTGTACAACGACCAAAAAAAGTCAGGGAGCCCTGCTGCAACACTTGCAGGTCCAGTTCTGCAGCAAGTTAGCAACAGGTTAACACCACCAAAGCCTGTGCATTTGAGGTACTGATTTGTCACAAAGCAAGTAATTTATAAGCAGTCTAATTGAATATTCAAGGTTTTAATACAATTTCCTTCCTTACGCAGAAAAGCAGCTATATTTAAATACAACGATGCTATTTATATACATCCACCTGTATAGTTAACTTTGAGGAAAATTACCATTCACGTTTTTATTTACAAAGCTGTTAGCGCTATTACTTCTGGACAAGAATTACCATAATGAGGCCACTAAAAATAAGCTCTTTCCCCCTTCCTTAGTGGGGGGCCGAGGGGGTGTCAGCTGAGCTTAGTTGCTAATGAACTGTAGGCAGTTCATTACTTGTCACCTTTCTATTTTCACAAGTGTGGGTGAGAGAATAGGTACAGGGGGGGGAAAAAAAGTAATTTTCTAAGTCAGGAGCAGCAGTCACACCGACCTCCCCCAGCTGCACCTGTAGGACTGGTTCTGGCTCTAAGTCATGCCCCGGCCCCTGCCCAGCTGGCAATAGCAGGTCCACCCGCAGGCCAGCGCTGGAGGAGTCGATGTCACTGCCAGGTCCCTCACCAACGCACCTCCCCGAGCTGCCTCACAAGTGTTTACATTCAAATTCACCTTCCCGTTGTGTCCACGCAGAAAACAGACGACCGTCTGGTTACGTGTGCTTATCAGGGAGCTGTGACATTGCATCTTACCTCTCGGAGGGTTCACTTGGGCAGGATTCAGCCTTCCGAGGGTCCCTGAAACTTAAAGCAATCCGGCCATTAAAGTACTTTTAAGCCATTACATGCTGTCAGGCAGAATAGCAATGAAATCTCCGTAGCATCGGCACTTCTTCACCCTTGGAAGGAGAAGCGAAGCCCCCACGTCTTCTCGGTGCCCGGGAGCACGTGTCCCTCAAAATGGCACTTTCAAATCAATCAGACACCCAAAATGCAGAAAGCGAGACGAAGAGGGTTGCTGCGACCGGTCTCCTTCCGCCGTTAAGACAACTTGCCATTGACCCTCCGTCGTTGACCTTGTCCTTTCGGAGAGGAGCCCGCATCGCTGGCCGGAGTAGACCCCGATCTTGGAGCCGCTGCCCCGCGGGGTGCTGAGGGAGGGCGACAGGAGAGGAGCCAGAGCCTGAGCCTGGTCCGGTACTCCCGTAGGCAGGTGGAGACCGCCCAAGTGAAAGCACCGAGCAGGGGCAGCGGCGGAAAGCCGCCCTCCCGCCCACTTAGATCACCCGGTCCTCCCGCCGGGCGCGGCGGCTCCGGGCGCTAAAATCTCCTTTGCCTCTCCCTCTCTTTTTTCTTTTTTTTCTTCCCCTTTTTTTACTCCTATCCCCCCCTCTCCAGGCCTCAGCAGCGCTCCTCCTAAAAGCACGCTCCTATGATTGTGGCCGGGCAGCGCCGTACCCGAACTGTACGGCGAGGGGAACGACACAAGGCGCCGCGCTGAGGGGCCGCGACCGAGACAGGGACCGGCGCCGAGGCCTGCGCGGCAGCAGGGGCAACAGCAGCAGCACCACTCAGGCCGGGGCCGGGGCCGGGGCCGGGGCCGGGCGAGGGGCGGGCACAGGCCGCTGCAGGCCTTCCTGCACGGCCGCACAGTAACTCCGCCGCGCCTCCTTAAATCTCTGCCGTTAAAATGTGGGCGGGTATTTCAACTCAAAAAGCGCTCAAATTTTTTTTCTTTTCAAAAAAAGCTGATGAGGTTAAAAAAAAAAAAAAAAAAAAAGAAAGAAAGAAAAAAAGGAGAGAGAAACCGGCTTCGTGTCCTTAGGAAACAGAAGTAGCGATTGTTTGCGCTTGAAAAAGGGGGAGCGCAAAGTCGCGGGCGGAGGCAGCGCCTGCGGACCGGCAAGTGCAGCTGGATTTCTCCAAGTTGAGAGAGGCGGCGAGCGGCGGCTGTCACTGCGCCGGGCGGCTGCCGAGTACCGCCGGGCAAGGGCAGCGGCGGGCACCGGCGCGGCCCCTGCCCCCGCCCGCCGCTCGACCTCGGCTCATCGGCCAGGACCAGAAACGCGGTTGTCGCCGAGAATAGGCAGCGGAGTCCTGACGGGTGGCGGAACCGGCCCCACTCCGCGGCTTCTCCGCGTCCTGAGCGCGGGCGGCGGAACGCGGCAGCTACCCCCCTCTTCGCCTGACCCCGCCACCGCCACTACCGCCACCTCCACCACCACCGGCAGGCCCACGGACCAGCCGCCCTTCTGGATGCTCCGGAGCCGCCGCCGGGGACGGCCGCCGGCCGGGATCGCGCCTTCCCGCTGCACGGAGGCTGCACGGGGCCGCTGGAGTGAAGCTGCTGCGGGGAACGGGAGCACCGAGGGAACGAGCTCTGCTGCCGTGCAGTCGCCGCCGCCGCACCCTGCCCTCCGCGGGCGCGGCTCTTCCTTTTCGTCCCCCCTCGACACGGACTAGAGGCGGCGGTGTGGGAGGCAAGGGGGGGGGTCCTGAGCGAGACTTGGATGCACACTGCTATGGAAGACTTTCCCTCGGAGCTGCTGCTGCTGCTAAGGTCTCAGATCCCGACTGTGAACAGGGTGGGTTGTCTTCTTCTTCCAAGATCTCAGGTCTGAGTGAGTCTCCGGTGTACGTATAATATATGTTACCTGTAACATATACACTATGTTGCATAGCTATTAATCTATGCCCCTCCCCCTGAAAGTGGCCAAAGTCTTTTATAGGAGTTACTCTATATGTGGAAGCAAAGAAATCTTCTTTCAAAGTGGAGCTGCAGTTTTGCTGAATAATCACGTGTGAGTTAGGGGCGGGCTCTTGGCAAGGAGGTTTTTTACTAGTATTTACTACAAGGTCTACTCCAGAAGATTAACCATCCCAATCCTTCTGTCAGTCTCCGATGCCATGCCTGGGTAAAAAAAAAAAAAAAAAAAAAAAAAAAAAAAAAAAAAAAAAAATTCTCATCTTTTTTCCGATCGTCAGTCACCCTAAAGAATGGCCGAGCCTTCTGGGAACGAGCTGGCGTCCGCGGCTGCCAAGGGGGACCTAGTGCAACTTACTAATTTGTTGCAAAAGAATGTAAACGTCAATGCACAAAATGGATTTGGGAGGACTGCGCTGCAGGTTGGTATCCAGAGAGGGAGAAAGTATTTCATCACTGGTACCTCCGTGACCCGGGTTTCCAAAAAAGACAACGTCTTAAACAGGCTGGTGGATGAAATTCGAGTGGTTTTTCAAACTCGTTGGATGCCATATTTTTATAACTAGTGGCTCCAACTCCCTAAAATGACGTACTTGAAATAAAAGTGGTCAAAACCATGATTTCAGTCGGGGATCACCCTCAATGTCAAACGGGCTACGAGTTGGCTAGTATTTTGTATCTTTGTGGGGAGGAGGCAAGGAATGAAAGAGCTGAGATGAAAAGAAATCAGCTTAGGTGAGCAGCATTTCAGAGCAGGTCTGTAAACACAAATGTGCTGTTCTCTGAATCTTCGGGTTTGTCTCTTTTCTCTCTCTTTTTTTTTCCTTTTTTTTTTTTTTCCCCCTTTCTGCGATATGCTCTTAGAGTGTGGCTTGTCTCTGTTCTGGGGTCTGCTTCAGTTGGTACTTTTGCTTTTATAAGCCGTTTGTGAGGAATGACCTTTCTCATTGGGAAGCATGCTTGCTCAGAATTGGACCTTCGATATACATTAAGAGTTAGCCCTGCGAGTGAGGGTGCCAGCTGAATCGCTTGCTTTTTCATTCATATTTAAGGCTTTAAAACGCGCTTTTTTAGGTCGGCTGGCAGGGCACTGGCTCTAGCTATTTCCTTTCTGATCGTATAGGGTGTTATGTCCTAATTTTTTAAGTGTGTGGCTGTGCAGGCAGGAGTTGTAGCTCATCCTTCTGCTAACTATTGTAGCTGATGAAAGATTTTGGGTGTAATAATATAATGTAATTATGTCAAAAAGGCTAGAATACCTACCAAATAGTGAAAGAAGTGATTTATAAATCGGGGGGGGGGGGGGGGGGGGGGGGGGGAAGTGTGGTTATTTGTACTTAAGGTATAAGTAATGAAATGTGGAAGTGGAGCTAGAGGTCTTTTTAAATTCACACATTAGAAAAATCATTTGTTAACTCCTCTCTCCCCCTCCCCTGAAAACATGATAATAATTTCTGAAATGGGGTTTTTGAACAGCGTAGAGCTTGTGAATGTGCTCGAGATATTTACAGCTTTTTGGCTTAACAAAGAAATATCACAGCTGGCAAACAAACACCTCTTGCTAAAAAAAACCCAGAATGACCTTTTTTTTTTGACAATTTCGCTGAGGCTGGAGGTCTGCGAGCTCCTCTCTGTCCTGTGAGCACCTAAATGGGGCATCGCAGGGCAGGGCAGGCACTTGCAGCAACTTTGAAGAGAGTGTAAGGATTTAAATTAAAAGCTCACACAAACTGACTTCTTTTCTTCGGGAAGCATTTGGCTATCTAGTTTGTCCTCAGGACAAGGGCTGAAAACCGATTTGTCCTGCAGTAGTATTTTGTGGGTTGGTTTTCTAAAAGCAGCTAACTGTTCGTATCCTGAATGGAGGCAGATTTTGCACAATGTCACAGCATCCAGCTATATTAAACACGCATCGGTGTCCTAACAATGCTTCTTGTTGCTGCCTAATCATAACTGAATTAATGAACCACAACAAAAAACAAAACAGGAGAATCTGTCAACTTATTTTCAATATGTATCATCCTGAAATGTGCTGTGGGTGCGTGGCCACACTCGAAAGAGCTCTGTATCAGTGCACTCCCCACAACCGAGATAATCTCTCTCCATAGTCTCTGTCTCAATTAAAACAGAAAGAATGCTCCTATGTTAATACTAATTAATTTATATTTTTCTTCTGCGTATATGTTTAATTAAACAACTGCTCAGCTTGTCTTGCTTTGTGCTTTTTATTTCTGATTAAGTGTACTTCTGCAGGCCTCAAATACATCTCCTGCCTTTATGTTCTTCATCAGACTTACTTCAGTTAATGCTTTCTCCTTCTTTGCCTTCCTCCCCCCAAGTGAAACTTTGCAAAATAAAGGGCATTTGCTATACATTTGTACCCACATCCCAATAACATCACTTTTTATATGAATTTCTCCCTACCTCCCGCATCTTTAACTAAAGTCTTAAGTCCCCAAGCCTGAACACAGAAAACTCCCACTTAAACCAAATACATGTTTTGAATTCACAAATAATACAGCCTGAGTTCTCCAAAAGAGATCAAAATGTCCAGATTTTGATAAAGGGAGAGAGATTACAATGCTCTTGTTTTCTTTCACATCATTTACATCTCTACTCAGAAGTAAAAGAAATGGCACATGTAAAGCTGGAAGCCTTGGGGCACAGAGAAATCTTTTTCCTCGAATCCCAGCTTCTCTTATCTGCACTTTTGCTCTTGTCTGTAGATATAATATACTGGGCTGCTTTACAGCTCCAGATATGCAATAATTATTACACCTTGCTTTTTCTTAAACAGCCTAGTGTGCATTTTTCACTGGGAGACATTTTCAGCAAATCCCTTGCAGTAAATGTACAATATACTACAATTAAGACACTGAAATGCTCGTTTCTGCAGATAATTTTTCTTACCAAGATTTTAAAATCAGTATGTGGATGTTGCTAGGGAAGTAAAAAAGGGGAGGTTTGGGTTTTTTTCCGAATTGAACACTTACAATGAGACTGCTTACAAGGACAGGAAAATATCGTCTATTGGCTAGAGATTATACATTACCATGGTCTTTTTTGGAAAGTCTTTGAGAAAAAGGGGGAAAAAAATAAATTGGTGTAAACTGTTAAGTTCCACCAAGAGACATTTGTGTTTTAATTGTGGTAGCTTTATGATGCAATCGAGAACATTCAAATTTGATTTTTTTTTTCTCTGAAACAGTCAGAAAATCTAATTATTGCTGTTGTGATTTTTTTGTTTTGCATTTTTTTAATTTGTTGTTGTTTAAAAAAGGATGTTTATGTCAACAGAATACAGCCACATTTTACTTATAGCGAAATGATGAAAGTATTATAGAATAACCTGGGTTTAGAAGAGAACTTCTGGAACTTTGAGACATTCCTTTTAACTTCTTCTTTTTGGGTGACTTAGTGAAACACAAATATTGGGGAGAAAAATTTCTTCTAGCATTTATTTTTCTTAGCAGACAGAGCTATGGTACAGTCCAAATATTTGTTTTATGATACTGCACAGACAATGTAAACACCTGAAAGCTTATAAAAACACATTCTACATTTGCTGTTGCTGAGGTAAAATATCTGTTCCTCAGAGACTCTATATTTGATGTGTAACGAGATTAAATAGTAATGCAAAGGTGTCTCAATACTTAGGTAAATGAAACCAAACCATGCTTAATTTTTGCATGTTAAGAAACTGAGATAACCCACATTTAAAAAAAAAAAAAAAGTTATTAAGTCTCCATTCTGTGCTGCCTGTTTCAGACGTTAATCTCTCTGAGACAGAAAGCTATTACTAGTGAAATGATAACATCTTGCACAATTTCACCGCGTTTCGTAAAAAAATGCATTAAAAAAAAAAAAAAGGCTCTGATGTATCGTTGGATGTAGAGTAGGTGTCTTCTGTTTGTTCTAAATGAGGACTGAGCCCTGACAAAAGCCAGAGAGGAGAGCTAAGGCTCTGAAAGCCAGTGCTGAAGCAAACCTCCCCACCCTCCCTGCCCCGAGGCATTCAACTCTTCTCTTTTTTTCGCAGGTGATGAAGCTCGGGAACCCCGAAATTGCCAGGAGGTTGTTAATGAGCGGTGCCAACCCCAATCTGAAAGACAGAACTGGCTTCGCTGTAATTCATGATGTAGCCAGAGAGGGTTTTCTGGACACTTTGCAGACTCTGCTGGAGTTTCAGGCCGATGTTAACGTTGAGGATAATGAGGGCAACCTGCCCCTGCACTTAGCGGCCCGGGAGGGGCATGTGCGGGTGGTGGAATGCCTGCTGGCACACGCGGGGTGCAAGGTGGGCCACCAGAACAAGCGGGGGGCCACTGCCTATGACCTCGCCAAGCTCTACAGGAGATCTGCTGTGGTGAAGCTCTTAGAAGACAGCAGCTTCTTCCCTGGACCTATGGATTGAATCCGGTCTGGATGGGCTCCTCTTTGGACACTGGGGCTTTCCGCCTTCTTTGTTGTGGTTTTTTTTTTTTTGTTGTTTGGTTTCGGGGATCTTTCCCCCCCCTCTTTTTAAATAGCATTTGCTGCAACCTTACTTCTATTGTTATTTTTAATTTGAACATCTACTAGTGTAAGTCTCGGAAAAATTCTAGAAGTGGGTTTTTAGATAATGGAAATGTTTTAAATCCACACTCCCAGCCATTCTTTACACCTACCATTTACAGAGTACTCACAGACTCAGCCACGTGTGTGTTGGTTGCTCATACCTAGCTTTCCAGTATCAAGCTTTATAATGTATTTCAGGTCATTTTTACTAAGTCATTAATACCTATTCACTTGCTTAATGTTGCTGGACTTTTAAGGAAAGAACTCAGCTTACTGTGATTTCTCCCACCTCTCAGTGTAGCACACACTTTAGTCAGGCTTCGGTTTCAAGTCCAATTTTGGATTAAAACAGCCTTTTTGGGGGGTAACCTGCAACTCCCTGCTCAGGTAGAGCTTGAAGTCAAAGGCAGCTTGGCCTGAGGAGAGAGGATGGCACTTACAGGCTTTGGGAAATAGCTGCATTTTGACACTAACAAGAGCTTGTAGAATAGAAGTAGGTCACTTACTTTGTAAATGTAGATGACACTTTTCTCTTTTGTGTATTTAAACTTTCACCAGGCTGTTTTTTTATTTAGTTACCAGAAACTTGTACGAGTGGTGTTTTCTTGATTGCCAGAGTTTTTTTACAGTTCGGTTTAGTACTTTGTGTTTACTGTGCACTGAAGGAGACATTTTTGCTAGTTTCAAAACAAGCAGCAGAGAGCCATTGTCAGAGGCAAGAAGGATACGAAGGCTCTGATACAAGTTTTCTGTTGGCTTCATAAGTTGAGTGCAGTTTAGATGCTTGTCAAGAAATATTTTCTTTCCAACTACTCTGTTTTGCCTGAAAATGAGCTATTTTTAATGATAGATACATCTCACAAAACAGGAATCTGTGAATACAGTGACATTTAGGAAGCATCATGTGTGATAATTGGGTAGTTATGTTGTTGTTTGCACTTAAACCAGAATTTAACCATCAAAAGTTTTCCTTTAGGGTACAATTGAGAGTATTTATCAAACTCATTTGCCTCTTCAGTTACAACATGGAGCTAACGACACTCAGCACTACAGGAGAAAGCATTTAGTGCCAAACTCTTCACATGTGTACTGATCTAGTCGTTGGGTAGATGGGCCACTTAAAATGCTTTGTTTTAAATAGTCTACATTTTAATTTCACAAAATAGAAGGTTTTAAATCAAGGCAAAATGAACAGCACTTAGAAGAGGAGGGGGTGTATATTAATTAAAAAATAAAATAGCCCCACAATATGAATTACTGCCATTGTCAAGCAAAAAGTAATTTGTTGAAACTGTCTGTCACATGTACCATATGCTCTGTCACCCTGCTGTGTTTTCTGATTAAAAACCTCTACGAAATATGAAGGTTTGTTCACTTTTTTAAAAATCATTTTGTGTTCTCAAGGGATCTAAAGATCATTAGTCCAAGCAGCACGGTGCATAAGATGCATGACTGGGGAAAAAAAAAAAACCACACAAAAACCAAACAACAACAAAATCCAAACAACCAAAACCCACCACCACCAAGAAAATTAATCAACAACTAACTACCCGCTATATTAAAAAAAAAAAAAAACAACAAAACCAAACACTAAAATTATCTGAAGTATTAAAACTGAGCAACGTAATCCACAGGTGAATCCTCGAGGTGAAGCGACTCAAACCGTTGGCTGTTGCTCTCCACCTCCCTTCCCTCATGTCCTGGAGGATGCTCCAAGCTTTTCCTGCCTTCATACGCAGTGCCCTGTACTCCTCTCAACGAAGAAGAAATTTGCACTTTCACCAGGATTTCTCCCATTCGCTGCCACAGCATAGGCGAGCAGTAAAAGGTAATATTCACCATTCTCGCTTATTTTTCACCTATACTTTAAAAAAAACCAACCCTCACCCCAGACCCGTTTTGAGCTCCATCAGCACTTAATTTACCCTAAGACGAAGTTTAAGTAGTGGTTTAATAAACCAACTGCTTTTCCGAGACAAATGCCCCGCCTATTCAAGAATAGCGGCTTTTATTGCACTCCAGAAGCTCGCCTTTAGAGCCGGGACGTGTCACACCACGGCCGTGCCCGCGGCTTTAGCGGGTGAGTCACGGGCCATAGTAAACCTGGTTTAAGAGTACTTTTTATTTGCTTTTACTGCTGCATTTTCTCTGCAAGCCACCCTGCTTATCGGAAACAATATGATAAATTGAAATTCCTGGTTGGATACTTTGAAAGGGAGGACTAGTCCCTGTTGCCAGAGAAAGTTACCAGTTACTAGGAAAAGCCTCTGAGAACCCAAACACCTAACTCAGCTGGTGAGTTACTTGCACCTCACAGGGGCTGCTGGGTGCTGGAGGGTACTGAGGGTAAACTTTTATGCCGAACTTTTGACATTTATTGAGCGAGGGGAAAATAATATGAAACAAGTCTCTCCATCTTTTAATCGAGAAAGGATTCGGATATGGCTTAAGAAATTACTTATTTCCCCCCACTAGCTCTCTGTCAACATCAGAAAGACCACTTTTACCAGTTGGCATATTTGTGAAGATGTCGACATTAATATTGACTCGGAGACGTGCAACTGCAGCCGGTGAGATGGAAGGAAATCTTTTGCAGAGCTTTTATTGAGACATAAACCAAACGAAAGACAGCAGATCTCGCCTTGCAGCAGCACAGGAATGGTTAGCAAACAATACACTGTCGACACGACATGTACAAATGGGAACAAAACCAGCAAGCACAGAAAAATGTGAAGAAACAGAGTACAAAATGTAGCTGTACCAGGTTTCATGGTGACCAGGCTACATAAGGATCCAGCTGTGGCGAAAGAGTCCTCTCCCCTATTTCGGTTACACGGACTAGCAGAGCTGTTACACTTGACCTATGTTTCTAAATCATCCCTGGAACAACGGCGGAGGCTGTCAGTTTTCCTCTAATAGGGGTTAGAACATAGAGGGAGTCCACAGGGAACGAACAGAGTTTAATCTGTGGCAACAGCCCCGTGGGAGGGTGAAAGCCGATCTGTGGGTGCTAGTGGAGAGAGAGGAGAAATGCACAGCTAAAGCTGGCACATAAAGCTGGCCCTGAGTTTCTGTAGGGGAGGGTAAATGAGAAGGTGAATTCACCTCTGTCTTCAGTTCAATGACTTTTGAGTTTAAGTACATTTAAGTATACGAAAAGGCTTTCGTGCCAGTATACATTGCGGGAAAAGGGGTGAAATGAAGGCTTTATTCCATGGTGGGATCAGAAATCAGCTTCTCTTTGCAGGAAAAGTCATGGCATGGTTCACACGCAGAAAGGGTTAAAAAAACCCCCAGAAACTCACCACGGCTTAGCTTTTAAAAGAGAGAACAGTCTCACCCACAAACGTACCTGGCACTTCACTGGGTAACCAGAGGCAGCCAAACACCATGACATGTTTTTCTACCCACTAAGGTGTTTGAAATTCCCTCGAAAAAGCGAGGGAGTGAAGCTGTTGCATGTATTTGTAAGGGCTGCTGCAGCGTAGATGGCGGCGTGGGGCGTGCAGGGGGTAAGGAAAGAAAGAAGGAGTGAAAGGAAAAAAAAAGGAGAAACGAGAGAAATAAAGAAGGAAAGGGAGGAAGATTTCTCACCAAGCCTGCCCCACCACACGCACATTCAAAATGTCGGTGCTCCCGGAGGGCTCTGCCGGGATTCCCGGGGGAGGGAGGGTCGGAGCCGGCCGAGGTGCGGGACAGGTCGAGCAGCCCCCGGGGACGCGCCCGGGAGCGGAGCCGGCGGGCCGGGGCGGGGGGGCCGCCAGCTCCGAAACCGTTAGGTTGTCTCCTACGGTTCCTCTCCCCTTGCTCTTCCTGTCCAAATATTTTTAAATTTACGCGCCTTAAATAACAGTCTGATTTTATTTATTTAGTTTCCTCCGCGGGCTCTGCCGCCGCTTTCGCTCTGATCCCCGGCGGGAGGGGCCTCAGGGCGGCCGCCGGCCCGCGGAGAGCTCCGCGTCTGCCCGCGGAAAGTTCCGCGCCCGCCGCGGACCGGCCGCCGCCTCCCTCCGCGACTCCGCCGCTGCCGTTCCGCTCAACTTGCACTGCGCCTTCCCCCCCCCTTTCTTTTTTTTTTTCTGTTTTCCCCTCCCTTGCCTTTTCTCCCTCTTTCTCCCTGCAGCGCGGCTGGAGCCTCCTCAGCATGACTCCGATGCCGTCGCAGCCCCTCAGCCGCAGTAAGTACAGAAAAGGGACCCACATCTTGCCGGGGGTGGAGGGGGATGTTTAAGAGATGTTTGTGGCTATGCCCTCTTGGAGCTAGGAGCTCACCTCCTCTACACACCCCACACCCCCCCCCCCCAAATTTTAGGGATGCAGAAGCATTTTAGGGATGCAGAAGCATCTTTTCCCAGTGCAGCTCATGCAGAAGGTTAAAAAAAAAAAAAAAAAAAAAAGTGGGTTTCTTTCCAGGTTCCCTTAAAAAGAACAAAAAAAAAAAAAAAAAAAAAAAGGGAAGCAAAGTGTCCCTTCCAGACAGAGCTTTCCATGACCTTCTATTACATTTGAAAATTACTAACAAGCAAAAGAGGGGTGGAAAAAAAAAAGAATCCATGTTTCTCGGTGTCTGTGTCACAGAAGTGAGGAAATGGTCCTCAGATGTAAGTTCCACAGCACAATTTCGATGGCCAGGAGTGCCCAATCTGGTTCTGCAGACCCAAATGACAAAGCCCCCCCCCCCCCCCCAAACCCCTCACTTGTGCCATGGCACTGAGTGGTAAGATGGCTTCTTGCATATTGAAGAAGCACTAAGCACAGACGGGAGGGGACATTTTCCAGTGCTAAAGGTTACTGCTTGTCATTCTGAACTTTTCCCCAGAGCACTGGAATTACCTTTCAACACATTATCAGCTGTAGTTGTGTGAAGTTCATCTTAAGGACCTACAAGGAAGAAAACTCTCCTATGCCGGCTATTTCAAATTAACCTTGACCTTACATTAGCCCTTATCCTAAAAGATAACTCATACAGTGAAAGCAGGGAATTGGGCAAGGCACCTGCAAAAGCATAAATGAAATGTGTCTATTTTTAACCAGCTGCTAAAATGGCTTCTGAATCTCGCAGAACGAGGGTCACCAAGGGGCTAAAACACAGAATCTAGAAACCACTGTCAAAATTCGGCTTGGCATGCAGAGGACCCTGAGCTAATTTCCTCAGCCCAGAGTGCATTTTGTGCCGTCAATCCAATCAGCGTTGCTGAAACTCCAACTGCCAAAAAGGGTAAATTCCCTCTGAAAGAAACTGAATCAGCCAAAAGTATAATCAGCTTTTCAGGGAAGTACAAGACCACTGAACCCTGTTTCCAGTTGCATTTCTTTGTTCCTCTGCAACTGCTTTCTGATATTGGTAGAAGTAATCAGGAGGGCCACTGGTATTTATCAGTATTTTAAAGAAAAGGGCTTCATTCTGTGCAGGAAGCATGAAACATTTTGCTTCACAGGGCAGCCGCTAAAAGGTTAAAGATGATTCACAGCTCCTGGAGAAAGTTTTCCTTCAGCAGATAGTGCCTATCAAGATGGTCTTTTTCTCTCCTGTTACACCCTGAGAGCAGGAAACCGGGCAGCATTTATAGGGCAGCACAACCCTCCCCACTCCTCAATATCAAGATTATCATCAAGCACTCTGATATTTTAACGAACACTGTGCTACAGGGAGCTGACGAATGCTTAAAGGAAAAGATACAGAGCACGCACCAAATAAAATGCAGTGCCCTGTAGGAACACTGAGTATTCCAAAGCTTTTCAGGGTTTGACCCTAATGAAACACAAGACCAATCCCGGGTACACATCGCATTTATATGCAGAGTATCCTGCAGGCCGGAATAAGGGCTTCTGCTGAAGTTAATTGTATTTTTCTGGTGAGGGAGGATCACATGTTTAGGCCTTAAGTTATTAACGTCTATTCTGATGGAAATAGAGACATTTGGATACACTTTGTCAAAACAAAAGGAGTACTTTCTGCATCGGACATGTTAGTGCAGTGTGCTGTACCACCTTTGGAGTGGCTGCACTTCCAGGGCAGGCATACTAGCATGGGGGTTACTTGATCCATCAGGAACTTTTACTGATATTTAGTAACTTGAGGAGGATGGGCAGAGAAGATTTTTCAGTCCACACTAGCCAGAGCACCAACAGGCCTGGAAACCAAGCTATCAGTTGTAAATAATTCCTATAGAATGAATTTTAAAAGGTTTTCTGAAAGGAGATCTTCAGTCCACTCTGCTAGAAAAAGCAGCTTTATGTCTGGACATTCCACAGTCCTTGAGGGTGTGGCTGTAGGTACACCAACAAAGCTGTGTTTAATCTCTCTGAGGGAACTTCATAGAGAACATCTGTGAAAGAGAAAAGTGTGATTATTTGATGAATAATGTAACTTTTAACAGTATCACCTCGCACCAGCATATATGCTCTAAATAGTGTGATGCCTGGGGTTTTTTCAGAAGTAATTTGTTTTAGCTTCTGTGGAATAAGGGCTGCAGACATAAAAGCTATGCTACACCATGGTACATTCCACAGTATGCACAGCCCAGAAACTGCATGCATGTAGTGGAGTGAACAACAATTTCCTTCCTGTGTGAGCATTTTAATTTATAGAAACATATTGTTTTGTGTAAAGAAGGTAGTAGATAATTAACTGTGTTCATTTAATCTAATTATAGGCCTCTGAGGCAAAAAGCTGACACTTTTCATTGTGGTATATTCAGAGAAGTTAATTGAAAAAACATTGCAGCCACAAGGCATAACATGCCCATCGTATATTTGATACTAATTCTTTTCTCAAAATTGGGATGAATCTGATGCTTGCTAGAGATAAGGATTACTGTTACTCACTTGAGTAAGGCAAAGTCTGGGGAAGCTTGTTATACAATGCTGCAGAGCACTGCAATATCTCTGCAGTTCCAGAGCTAACCACAGACAACTTAATTCGTCAGATTGTGAGATGGTCTTGTAATGTACACAAGTATCTATTGCAAATTAAGAAAGGGATTGTACACACTTTTAGCTGGGATGTAGGTCAGAATTCGAACAGAGATCTGCTTCAAGAAGGAATAGGTCAGTGTATCAGCTCTTAGCTCTGTTTAATCTTTAGGAGGAACCAATTAGTAATAGCAGCCTGACTCCTATGAGTTGCTATTAGAGTCTAATTTGTATTTCTAAGCTATCAGTATGACAACCAGATTTGCTAATCAACACTTGCAACTCCAAGGTATACAAAAATAAATGTATGTCAGACCATTTGCAGTTTCAGAATATTTTTTCCTATCACCTGATACATATCAACAAATGAACCTTCTGACAGCAGTGCTACTTTCGTTCTCAAAAGGAAAGTAAAGAGCTCAGCTCTGCACAGCTTGCCTTCCAGCTGATAGAGAACACAACAGGCCAAATGTGCTGGTTGTGACAAAGTATTTGTCATTCATGTCAAAGAAATTACAGTCTGCAAGTTGAATCATGGTGTTAGATGCATATATCACCATTCCCCCTACTTTATCCCTGGCAGAGTGTGACTCCAGTGTCTCTGCAGCTCTGGCAGTACCATGGAGCAGGACATCTCCCACTACACCTCCAGCTGCTGTACTTCCTGGCTCCTGCTTGAGTGGCCTTCATTTCTCCTCTGCCTGTGGGCACACCGAGGCCACCCAGCTCACTCAGCCCTCTCCATCACTCTCTTCCTGTGTCTTCATGTGGTGTTGCTCCTAGCTGGTGGGAGGAAAAATTACTTGTCCTGTGATGAAGCGTGCCCAATTCCTGCAGTGATGGTGCAAGCCCACTTACACGACAAACACCTACAGTGGAGGGGCACCAAGCTAAGAGCAGGTCCTTGCTTTGCTCTGCCAGTGAGAGGCACTGCTGGCAGCTCTACCTATAATTTAGAAATTACTTACAATATTCTTCAAATGTATTTTGCAGGGATATTTTCTTTACTGTGGTTAAAAAAAAAAAAAAAGAAGAAGAAGTGTATTGCACTTTAGGCACTTCAAATATTTGTTAATAAAGTCAGAGGAAGCCTGAAAAGTAAACAGATAGTGACACACGGTCACCTTAACACTGGAGCTCTGGCTCAAGAGATTCAGGATACTTGATAAAGGAGCTCTCTAACAAGAAAAAAAAAACCAAACAACAAAACAAACCAATTGTGGCTATAGATGCTAGGCACACCCTATTCCTATACAATTACAGATAAATCACAATTTGCATGGATGTCTCATTCCACTCTGAAAAAATCAGTCTGTTCTTAAAGTTCAGTCTTCAGCCACACTCCTCTCCCTTGATGCTCTTAACTCATCTTTCTTCTGCCTGGCTTCTGCCTTCTCCTCCTCCTCTGTGCTGGTTTTGGGTAACTGCCAGTTCTTGCTCTTCTACATTTTGTTTATCCATCCCTCCATTCCCTGGCTCCTGCCTTCTTGAACTCTCCATGCTCTGTTTTGATCTCCTAGTTTCCTTTTCTTCATCTGCACATCCACTCTCTTATTATTTCTTAATTATTTCCCCTGGCATCTTATCTTTATCTCCATTATGCTTATTAACCTCCCTACTTAATATATCACATCCTTTCCCCATAGCATAGCGGACTCTCATTATGTATATATGTATAATCTTTATTTTTTTAACCCCCTAGTCATGAAGAACTGCTTCCACAACTGATTTCTGTCCACGATGTCATGATTGTCCTAGGAGAAGTCCTAGCACAGTAGTCATAGAATCATAGAATCAGTCAGGGTTGGAAGGGACCACAAGGATCATCCAGTTCCAACCACCCTGCATGGGCAGAGACACCTCACACTAGATCAGGCTGTCTAGAGCCTCATCCAGCCTCCCCTTGAACACCTCCAGGGATGAGGCTTCCACCACCTCCATGGGCAACCCCTTCCAGGCTCTCACCACCCTCATGATGAACAACTTCTTCCTAACATCCAGGCTGAATCTACCCATTTCTAGTTTTGTTCCATTCCCCCATGTCCTATTGCTACCTGACATTCTTAAAAGTCCCTCCCCAGCTTTCTTGTAGTCCCCTTAAGATACTGAAAGGCCACAATAAGGTCACTTGAGAGCTTTTTCCTCTCCAGACTGAACAGCCCCAACTCCCTCAGTCTCTCCTCAGAGCAGAGGTGCTCCAGCCCTCTGACCATCCTTGTGGGCCTAAACCTGTGCCTCCTGTGCTTCCCAAGAGAAGACAGACTCATGGGGCACACTGTTGGCACTGGTAAACCTGCTAGGATATGTGAAGCTCTGCTGATCTTAAGTTTCTAGAGATCTGGTTCGTCATTTATCATCAGCCTGTCTAGTTAGTCCTGAGATCCTTGTGGCCCTTCTCTGGACACCTTCCAGCACCTCCATATTCCTCTTGTACCAGGGGCTCCAGAACTGGATGCAGTACTCCAGGTGGGGTCTCTGATATCAGTGTGGAGCAGAGGGAGAAGATCACTTCCCTCACCCTGCTGCCCACACTTCTCTTGCTGCAGCCCAGGCCCTGGTTGCCCTCTGGGCTGGTAGAGCACACTGACAGCTCAGATTGAGCTTCTCATCCACCAGCACCCCCAAGTCCTTCTCCTCAGAGCTGCTCTCAAGCCAGTCATTTTCATGGCATCTACCATCTGTATCTCCTCCTTCTGCCTCTTACTTTGAGCTCCCTCCCATGCTCTTGCCGGTTGGAGGACTCCTCCCAAACCCTTTCATCTTTGTGACCCATCCTCCTTTTCTCACTGCCTCAGCAGCAAGAGAAGAAAGGGAGATGATGATGCAGATGTAGGCGGTAGCCTGATCTCACGGACAGCGATCCCTCACCAGCACAGAGGGAGGAATGGCAGCGAAGTGCTGCTTGCTTCCCCCTGCCTGAGGCAAAGAACATACTTGGTGGCTCTGCGAAAAAGCTGCACATCACAGAGCAGCTGAATGCACAAAGGGCTCCGTCAGCACAGGCTGATCTTTGGAAAATTTAGCTGCCAAAAGCTAACAATTCCTAACCGATCACGTGCAAACGGAGATTTTATGGAGTCTCATAAGTTTGTTACATTTGGATGCACATCTGTGAAACCACAGCGGCGGCGCTGCCAAATTCCAATTTGCTGTTCAAAAAAAGGTACATGGATGAAACTGGACCAGTGATGGTTTTCCATTTCAAATACTTTCTGCACAGAAACGGGGACACAGACACTTCTGAATGAAGCCACTGGGTAATTATTTTTTAATATGGGAAAAACATTTTTTTAACCTTGTTCTTGAAAATGGCAATGTAGCCAGCTGAAAACTGCCAAAAATTAAACCTGGGGCAGATGTTTGGCCTGGAAAATACCAGCCTAAACAGTTACAAGCAACTGAAAACAAGATGTTATTACAAAGTACCGGACAAGATTAAGCAGAGCAGCTCCATGATTTCAGCCTAAATGTGGAAGATTTTTAAGTGGCTCGTAATGAATTTCTTACTAACAACGTTGCTGCAATATACAGAATTCAGTCAGGTTTCACATTTTTTGGGTGAAGGCATTTCCTCTGAAAATAAAGGTTATAATCTAGAGTGCTCAGATGTTAAGAGGGAGAGGGAGGAATGTGCTGGGGTTGAGACTGGGACTGAGGGCTGGAGCACTTTCTCTGGCAACAGAAACAACTTCAAAGATCTACAGAAGCACAGAATAAATTTTTTTTTTTTAAAAATGTATTCTGTGGAAATTAAACTTCATGGAGGCAGCAGAGGGAAGGGAGGGAAAGGAATTGCTTCTGGTGGGAGTACATCAAAGCAACAGAAGGGGAAGTTCAAATATGCTGCCTCTGCTTCACGTGTGCCGATGTTCTCAATCCATGGAGTGCAAGCAGGTATCCCGGTGTCCACACCCTTGTTAGTGCATCTTATCGCAAGCCCCAGGGAAAACGTACTCTAACAGCCCCTAAGGGTGCTCCACTTCTCCCACAGCTGACTGCCTTCTCCCACGAAACTGAAAACTGAGGCAGTTCGGGAACTGCTCTGTATGTGGCAAGCTCCCTTTTATGGCAGTGGTGATGCATGTCAGGGCAGCAGGTTGGACAGCTGAGGGTGTACTTGTTTCAGTCATCTGACTGGACGCTCTGCTGCCTCCCTGCCAGAGCTGTCAAGAGTAGGTGCACACAACGGCTGCAGTGGTTATCAATGAATGCACTTTTGCATTTAAAATCCTCACTCCATTTCCCTGCTAGTGATGAAAGAAAGGGAGCCACAAAGGTCCCTTCTAACCATTAACTGCCCGCTAATTCGCAAGCACATTCATTACATTTTTGGCTACAAACTGAGTACTTTTGAATTCTTTTAGCAGATTTAGTGGATTGTCTGTCACTTGACTGAATGTTTACCTTAAAGATATGTTCTAACTCGAGAAGAAATCAATTCAGGAAGTCCTGTAGCCTTTGCTTTGCAGGAAGTCAGATGAAGTGAAAGTGGTGGCCCTTTGGCCATTTAATCTCTATCAGTATCTGTTTGCCTAGGATTTTAACAGCTAAATTACACTAATACTGTAAACAGTTAAAATATTCTGAGATATCCTGCGTGGCCTATGTTTGAAGAAGTTTGGTTTTCATGCAAGCAAAATGCTTCATGCTAATGATCTGGTCAAAATGGTGACCTGTGACAGCACTGCATGGAGAGCAGCATGAAATTAAAGCTACTCTAAATAAATAATACACAAGTCTGTCTTCATAAGCACAAAGGTAAAAATTCTAACTGGGTGTTGTTGCCTGTCATACAAACTCTTCTGCTTTCCTTAAAAGTTCTTCTCTTTAGCATGTTTAGATTTCTCTTCAGGCTTCATGTTAAACCTGAGTGGGTAGTGCTTTGTCCTGGGACCACTGCAACATTTGCACAGCATGCCTTACTTTTATGCTCAACACCTTCTTCCTTTTGATAGTGCATCATTTTTATAACTTTTTTTTTTTTTTTAAACAGTAAAAGTGAAGTCTAAGGATAGAAGAAAAACTGGCCTGGCAACATGATCAATGAACCACAAAGCAGCCCTCAAAGAGAAAAAGCAGCAGGAAGTTCTTTCATACCAGGTATTAAAAATAGGCTGCACCAGGTCCTGGAATGCACACAGAAGTTTTGTAATGATTTTTTCAGTGGCATGCATCAGAAAATGTACTCAGTGAAAGTTTTTGCTTCCCAACACCCAGTTTTTTTTTGCTGAAATTTAGAAATTCTTCATATGGATGCTTCTAAGAAGTCTAAAATGATAATGTTCATTTGAATGACCTATGAATTAGCAAGCCACATAATGACATCATCTAATGGTACAACTGACATATTTGAATTTAACATACCATTTTCATAATGCTACAAGAAGAATCATAGAATGAAATCAGTTTTCTTGTCCCCCACAAGTTAGTCTTCTTTCTCACAATGTAATAATTCTGTGCTGGAGGCACCAAAATAGAGAAACAAGTTTGGGTGCTGTTAAATAATGAGGTTATGAGCTATCTTAGGGCACTGAGTAGCCTTTCAAACATTTCAAAAAGGTTTACCTGGTATTAGGTGCCTTTTGTAAGTGGGAAGCATCTGTGAAGCACTGAGAGGAGCCAGAAGAGCTGTATCTAGCTTCTGCCATATTGAGAAAAATGGCTGGGCAACCTGTTCCAGTGTCTCACCATCTTCACTGTGAAGAATTTCTTCCTAATCTCTAGTCTAAATCTCTCCTCTTCAAACTCAAAGCTATCCCCCCTTGACCTGTCACTACAGGCCCCAATAAAAAGTCCCTCCCCAGCTTCCCTGTGCAGTCCCTTTCAGGTACTGGAAGGCTGCTCTAAGGTCTCCCTAGAGCCTTCTCTTCTCCAGGCTGAACAGCCCCAACTCTCACAGCCTGTCTCCACAGGGGAGATACTCCAGCCCTCTGAATTCATCTCAGAACACTGGTTTGAAATACCATGTAGCAAAAGGAGATGTGTGTGTTTAGCAAAGAAGCTGCAGTCATCTGCTGGCAAATATTGGTTCCATCTGCCCCATCCCTGGAGGTGCTGAAAGTCAAGCTCGATGAGGCCTTGAGCAACCTGGTCTAGTGGAAGGTGTCCCCGCCCATGGCAGGGGGTAGGAACCAGATGATCATTAAGGCCCTTTCCAACCCAAGCTATTCTATGAATCTATCTTGATGAACACCTTCCTTGAGTTTCCCCTAGAGGTCGAGGAGGGCTCACTTTGCAGGGCTGCTTTCTGTCACCTTGTCCCCTGGCCTGTATTGATAGTGAGAATTGTTCCAGCTTCTATCAGTATGTTTTTCCCAATTCAAGTAATGGGGATTAAATAGCAGGAGATCCTAAGTGGTCAGATAAGATGACCATAGTAAAGCAAGAGAAGTCTTTTTCTAAGACAAGTGGAACTCTTCTCTAAGTATTGGGTTTGGCTTTCCTGAGATGTCTTTAAAGTATTTTGAAAGCTGAAAATGTTTATTCTGTGGAGCAAGTGAAGCTCCAAACCATTCTTTTTGAGAACACAAAAACCTTACCAAGGCACAATCAGAGAAAATATCTGGTGTATTTTATCTCCTTACTGTTCTGCAGAATGACAGAGTTCAAAATACCCATGCCTGACACGTGAAAATAGGTGTACCACATTCAAAACTCCTCAGTTTGGAAAATACAGAAATAATAAAAGCAGGAGAACAAGTTAGCCTCCTGTAGGGAACTCGTGTTTAGAAAGAAATTTCTTAATTAGCAGTCTAAAAGAAAATGGAATAGGGCATACTGAACCCATGTCAAAAATCTATGTTGGGAGAAGAAGGAAATGAGCATCAGAGCTGAGATAAAAGGTTTTTAAATGCTGAACACAATTTTCCCAAAATCAAGGTGCTTTTAAGGCTAGGAAATGAAGAAAAACAAATTCATTTGATTCATTTGCTTCTAGATGCTGTTATATGAGCATATTTCTGGGAACTCGGTGCCTAAAAAGTAAATTGTGAATAAGTCAACACCTATTTTCCTGTACTGATACATATGCAAAGTCGAGCTGTTTATCAGGGGAGGAACACTTTCATGCATAGTATTCAGCAGTGCTCTGAATTACAGGAAGACTTCACTCAGCCTGATTAATTCACATGAAGTGAAGCCAGCGATGTTCTGTCTTTTCTGCCTATTTCCATATGAGCCAGAATGCCTCAATCAGACTTTGCCCGTTTTGAGAAGAGGACATTTTAGAGCAAACAGCAAATTGCAGACTCTCATTACACCTAACTTCTGTAGGCTGTGCTTCATGCAGTCATTTGTGAATAGTCATGAGTTTTATTGGATACATTTGCATGCTTCTCGTATGAGATTTGCTGTCACTGAATGTGATACTCAAACTGACACTGCAAATGCAGTTGTAAAGGAAAGCTTCTATTTTGGATGAATTTTAAAACAAGTCCAGTTCTGGACACAGCCCTGGAAGAGAGGCTGAGGGAACTGGGGGTGTGCAGCCTGGAGGAGACTCAGGGGGGGCCTCATTGCTGTCTACAACTACCTGAAGGGAGGTAGCCAGGTGGGGTTGGTCTCTTTTCCCAGGCAACCAGCAACAGAATAAGTGGACACAGTCTCAAGTTGTGCCAGGGGAGGCATGGGCTGGATGTTAGGAGGAAGTTCTTGCCATAGAGAGTGGTTGGCATTGGAATGGGCTGCCCAGGGAGGTGGTGGAGTCACCGTCCCTGGAGGTGTGCAAGAAAAGACTGGATGAGGCACTTAGTGCCATGGTCTGGTTGACTGTCTAGGGCTGGGTGCTAGGTTGGAGTGGATGATCTTGGAGGTCTCTTCCAACCTGTCTAATTCTACAGTTCTATGTTCCTAATCAAGCATAGGAAACCCCATTTGCAAATTCAGGAAAAAAAACCCCACCCCTTTTCCAAAATTTGCTGCTATTTAGCTTGCAATTTTCCTTTTGTTCACATACCTATATTCTCATTAAGGCTGCTGGTGTGCCTAAATAAATAAGTCCTATTATTGTATTCATTGATGGGGCAAGTTGAAGAACATCTCTGAAAAGCTAAGCAAAACTCTGCCACACCACATAGAATCACAGAATCAGTCAGGGTTGGAAGAGACCACAAGGATCATCCAGTTACAACCCCCCTGCCATGGGCAGGGACACTTCACACTGCATCATGCTGTTGAGAGCCTCATCCAGCCTGGCCTTAAACACCTCCAGGGATGGGGCTTCCACCACTTCCCTGGGCTACCCATTTTCATCTCATTTCTAAAGGAAGAGATTATCCTGTAGCATCAAAGGCTTCTGTGGTGGGAAGGAATTCTGAATTTGTTACACTGTTTTCTGACTAAGTGCAACAGAAGAATAGATAATGCCATCTGAGTTCAGGACAATTAGCAGGATACTTCTATTACATTGATCTTTCATTTTCCTTCAGCCAGCATTTCCTCTGAGAGGAAGAGACATTATTACAAGACCATTTACTATTGCTAATTAGTTGTATGGTCTATTTCCCAAGTATTTAATTTGGCCACAGCAACCTGTTTAATTCAGATGAGCTGTCAGAAAGTGACATAAGAGGTGATGTAGCTTACTGTACTAACCTACACCTCCTTTCGCTGTCTTTCAGAGTCACCCTGCTGAGCCAGACTCTGCTGAGGTCCCAGCAAAGACTGCTCACAAATACCTGTTCTAATTTCTGTTTTAAAGGAGTTGTGAGTTTATAGCCTTGTAGGATTCAGTAGTGCTAGCAATGAGGGAATTTTTCTTTGAACATGGCTCTCACACACTTGCCTTTCTCTCCCAGCCTAAAAGATTCATTTTATTATTACAGAGAAGAATTTTATCTTACTTGCCTTCAAATCCAATTAATGCAGCCTCTAGTAGTTAGACAGCATGAGAGGGAATGGATTGAAGGCTGAGGAGGGCAGACTGAGACTGGAGATTAGGAAGAAAGTCTTTCCAGTGGGGGTGGTGAGACACAAGCACAGGTTGCCCAGGGAGTCTGTGGCTGCCTCCTCCCTGGAGATGTTCAAGGCCAGGTTGAGTGTGGCCTTGAGCAGCCAAGTCTAGTTGAGAAATGTCCCTGCCCATGGCAGGGAAGTTGGAACTGGATGATCTCTAAGGTCCCTTCCAACCTAATTCATTCTATGATTCTATGATAAGAGAGAGACCAAATTCTTTAGAGGTGGGCAGTAATGTTAAAGGGACAAAGGGAGATTGTTGTCATTGTTTTCACCCAAATAAAGCCCCTTCTAAACATAGTAAAGGGAAAATAAAGGGATTTGACCTCACCAGGTCAAGCCTCCCAGTTTGGTGTCATCAGCAAACTTGCTGAGCAGACACTCTGTTCTCTTTACCCTTTTACAAAGGTTTGGGTTTTTTTTTTTTTTTTTAGTTAAATACATCTCATTTTTCTAGGAAAACTTAAAGGCAGTGGATAATGGAGGCAGGATAGGATTTGTCATTTCATCAAGGAATAGCATCTCAAGAAATCTCTCCCTGAACAAGCTCAGTTTCACTGGGAGTTTTTATTGTTCAGGAAGCCACAGTTAAAAATTCCCTTGCAAGGAAATAGTTCTTCAAAATCCTGTAGGTGGTGGTGTATAACCCCAGACTTCCACTGTTCTGATTTCTACCCATGATGACTGTACTTCCACCAAGCAGACAGGCATGAGCAAATAATTCTAACAGGGAATTACTATTTCAGAATAGGATATAGACATTTTACTAATTGTGAGTAGATTAACAGACATGAATACAAATTTGGAATGGCTAAATTATTTATCCTGATGCATTTTGAAGACAATCAGTTCCCTTTTTTTTAGCATGTTTAAGAGATGACCCGTTTTTAGAGAGTTATCTTTCACCATTTTAGACTGGATTCATCATCCCTGAAGATGTTTAAGAAACGTGTGGACATGACATTCAGGACATGGCTTAACAGCCATCGTGGTGTTAGGTCAATGGTTAGACTCAGTGATCCTAATTAGACAACTTATCCAAGCAAAACAATTCTAGGATCCTGTGATTCCAGAGAAAAATAATTCTCAGAAGTTCAGAGATTCCTATTGCTAAACTGACCTTGAGGAATAGATCTGTGCCTCGTCTCTTTGCTTCCTCTCTCCCCTTATCACTTTTGAGAAGCTGGTGCCATCAGTGACATTCACTCTGCAGGCTCTGTGCTCCTGCCAGCTTGCATGCTCTGCACACAGCGAGCAGCAGCAAAGCTCCCTGCAAGGACCGGGCACAAAGTTCTTCTAAATGTTACTCAGAATCTGAATCTTGGTACCAGATTCATCTATTGCGAGCAAATATAGCAGACAACCAATGCTGCACTTTTTCTGCTATCCAAACCTGCTGCTGAGAATGAAGAAGATGATGTCATTCCCTGGATGTGACAAAGGACTAATATTATATGCAGTAAAAACAATGAGTCAACAGTTTCTGTGCCCTTGAGGTCAAAGCAGTCAACAGTTTTGAAAATAGACTGTTCTTTTTGTGCACAGAGCTTATAGTTATGCATCAATACAAAATAAGTGAAATCAATATACATTTTAAAAAAAGGGTTTTTTTTTTAATTGCAAACAGAATGTTGCAAACTAAAAGTCCATTCAAATATCTTGTCTTGCAGACTAACTGATAAAACAATGTGCCCAGACATGAACTGACAAAACAACGTGCCCAGATATGTGAAGCACAATATTGCAAATCACTTTCTGGTTTGTTTTTCCCCATGTCAAAAATGCAGTATCTATGTTATCATTCGTGTGATCTTGAGAGGCACTTTGTAGTTCACAGGAACAGCAGTAAGAAATGTGAGTATTAATGCAGCAACTAAATAATACAAAATGTTCTGGAGCTGTGTTGTAACAGTCTGAAAGATAAGACAGACCTTTAACATGGAAATATGTCTTGAGACACAACTGCAAGAAAGAAGTCCACCAACCAGCACTTGCCAGATTTCCTGGAATACACAAGGTATTGACCAAATCTTGGCCATCTTTAACCACAGCTGCATCGAGGTCAGGCTAGGGCAAGAAATTTCTAGTGCTGATAGAGATCCCTTCCTCAGTAAATCTAGAGTCATTATGAGGGATTGTGATCTTGCTCACACAGACAGTGAAACACAGAGAAGTGTCAGCTCAAGGTCATTTAAAAGTCAGGAGAATTTGGCAAAGAGCTCAGATTTCTCAATCTCTGTCCAGCACTTTGCCCACTGGGCTTCATTGCCTTGGTGAGTATCTGCTTCCTACAGCTTCTTTTCAAAACTAGAGAAAATCTATCAACTTGGAGAAGTTTCCAATTCACCATATTGTTGTCTATAATAATTGTATTTTGTGGAAGAACAGGCTTGCCTAATAAGGTCAGGCTGCTGACATGATCAAGTGGAAGGGAATCCAAGGCCAGCTGCAGCCTCCATTCCTGTTGTCCTTGCAGACCAAATTCAGAGACAGGAGAGCAAACTGCATTGTATTTTAATGGATGGACTTCTGTGTAGGAAGAAGTATAACTTTGCCTGCATTAATGCTAGCTCATTTTAATCCACTTGGATTAATATGAGCCCTAGTGTGGAATAAATAATATTCTGCATCCTGACAAGTAGTTGAAATTAAACATTAGGACTCTGAATCCCAAGGAATTTCTTTTGGCATGGTGACAAAGTGCTAGACAAAGTTTTCTCAGTTTATGCTGACCAATTTATTGTGTTGCCTAACTGCAAATGGGTTCAGACATAACTTGTACAGCAGATCCCAGGCCCAAGTGATTACTTACCAAATCATGGAAGAGCACATTTAGCAGGCCAGCTGGTCAGCATCCTGACAGCTTTGTTGAATAAATAAATCCAAGAGGCATGGCTCAATCTGGTCTTTAAACTCTGTGTCTTCTGAAGCTTAAGAAACTTATCTTTTACTTAAACCAAATATTTAGGCACCAAACATATCTCAGGTGTTTTTTGAGTTGCATCATACTGCTCAAGAAAGATGAAGAAGGATCTGAATTATCTAACAGTCTGGAGGGCTCCAGGGCTCTGCAGGATTCCCTGCAAGTGGCAGAACTCAGGGGACTTTGGTGACAAGGACTTGTTAGAGCACTTTGGTTGAAACACACACATTTCCATCAAAAATTCAGTGACAAGTTACTCTTATGAGATCAAAATCAGATATATTTAAAAGGCCAAAATGAAGAGAATACCAGATAATTCCCTCTGGATATCTCGAGCTAATTACATATCTTATGCAGAGTCTGTGTCCTAGTTTTGGTTTCCATTTGCAACTGATCATCCATAATCATGTTGAAGGAAGGGCACAATGGTTTTGATGCCATGTAAAATACTGCTGAAATGTGTTTACCATGTGAAACAGACAGATGTCTTTTTGAAGCTGTGAGGTATTTTTACAGGCAACATCTCTTACTGCTTAATGAAAGCCAACATCTGAATGTACTGCAGAAGGATTCACAGATGCTGCAGCCATGTTCAGCATGCTGTTTAGCAGAATATCTGTATGTGTTCCTTTCCCTTGACCCACACAAAGATATTTAGTTACATTAAAAGATAAAGTTATTATTGGTCTACTTAATAAGTAAGACTCAGGAAGGAAAAATAAACACAGGGGCTCATATCCTAGTGTGTTCCAAAGAGAGAGCTTTACCTGACCTTTGCTTTTTAAAGCCCTGATTTCAGCAACAAACTTTGAAAACTTGCATAACATTAAACTGCTGCTTTCTTAAGCAGGGTATTACAAGTTTAAAAAAGGGACAGAGATTCCTATTCAGGAAAATACTGAAGATCATCTTTAAAATTAAACATATCTTCATGTTGTAAACCAAAGTTTACCTAAGCAGGTGACACTTGAAGAAGTGTATCATAATGATCCCACCCCCCCAAGCAAAGGCACATTGACAAAGACATCAAACACCTTATTCTTTCATAATTTTGCCAATCTGAAGTCTGACAAAACCTCTGTTCAGTGTGTTTGACTGTCAGCATGAAAATTTCAGACCAGTAGCTTTTGTATATTTGTAAAGATAAATGGATTCTTAGTATTATATAATGTAGCTAGAATCACAAAATCACAGGATTAATCAGGTTGGAAAAGATCTCTAGGATCATCGACTCTACCCTATCACCTAACCGGTCTAATTAACTGAACCATAGCACTAAGTGCCTCATGCAGCCTCCTTTTAAACACCTCCAGGGATGGGGACTCCACCACCTCCCTGGGCAGCCCATTCCAATGCCAATCACTCTTTCTGGGAAGAATTGCTTCCTAATGTCCAGCCTAAACCTGCCCTGACACAGCTTGAGGCTGTGTCCTCTTGTTCTGTCTCTGAGTGCCTGGCAGAAGAGACCAACCTCACCAGGCTACAACCTCCTTCGAGGTAGTTGTAGACAGCAATGAGGTCTGCCCTGAGCCTCCTCTTCTCCAGGCTGAACACTCCCAGGTCCCTCAGCCTCTCCTCACAGGGCTGTGCTGCATCCCCCTCACCAGCCTTTGTGTCCTTCTTTGGACATGTTCAAGCACCTCAACAGCTTTCTTAAATTGAGGGCCCCAGAATTGGACACAGGACCCAAGGTATGGCCTAACCAGTGTCAAACCAGTGCCACGTACAGGGGCAGAAAGATTTCACTGGTCCTGCTGGCCATGCCTTTCCTGATCCAGACCAGGATGCCATTGGCCCTCTTGGCCACCTGGGCACACTACTGGCTCATGTTCAGTCACCTGTTGACCAGTAGCCCCAGGTCCCTCTCTGCCTGGCTGCTTTCCAGCCACTCTGTGTCCCGTAGCGCTGTATGCAGTTGTTGTGGCAGAAGTGCAGAACATGGCACTTGGGCTTGTTAAAAGTCCTGGTGCTGGGCTGCACTCATCTACCCAGCCTGTCCAGGTCCCTCTGCAGAGCCCTCCTGCTTTTCAGAAAGCTTTTCAGCTTATGAAGCAAATCATCAGACTTTGGGCTCTTTTGCCTATGTGTCTCTCACACCACCATTAGACCCATTAGTAGATCAATCCTTTATTACATGCAGCGGTGTCTGCTGAGAACCTCACTTGTAATTATCATTTCAAGAAATCAATTTACAGAGCACTGCATGATATTATTGATCTGCAGCAGCATTACAAGTTCCAGGACTAAAACCAGGGCAAGTATCAAATAACATCACCTTTAGCTCTGATTTTTCCCTGCAATACAATTGAGATCATGCTGCACTATGGATGTAGATTGAGCGGTGGCCCAGCGATTTACACTCTTTTGATGTATTCATTTGTTTCATAGTTCTGCTGTTACTTTTCTCGTGTTTTAATAGGGCAGGAATGCTTCATAATGTTTAAAAAAAAAACAATTTAGCTGGGAGGCTTTTTGAGAGAACATCATATGCTCTCCTCTAATTATTCCATAAAGTTAAACCTTTGTCTTATTTTCTCTTTCCTGGTAATTTTCTATTGTTGGAAGGAACAAGAGGGAAACTTTATAGCAATTTAAATCTATTTTCCCTTGTGAAACAAAGTAAGAAATAGGCATAGCATGCATAATGTGTTAGCTCCCTTTTGTCAGGTGGTGTCATCTGGAGAAGAGGTTGGCATATGAAATCTCATGGGTGTTCCCTCCCTCGTCTGGACAGATCCATACCTCCTTCCACCTGATTTGATCACTAATTTTCCTAAGTGCATAGATAGGTTTGAAGCCTTTACTGTGAAAGAAACGGTGAGAGAGGGTCTGAGAGGGGCCTATTACCATGTCAGAGATGAGGGTGAGCCCAAATTCCACATCCTGAGAGTGACAGTATGGATGGCTGCCTCTTTTCAAACTGAGGTTGGAGCCTGAATCGCAAGACGAGGATTGGGGATGTTGGATAGAGAACAGAGCTATGCCTGAATCCTAATATCAAACAAACAGGCATAGACAGATGACAAGTAAGCTGGCACAGTGGGCAGGCTTTCTTGTTAAGCTGAAGACATAGGGCAAGAGTTTAGATGGGATAATTTTCTTGCAGGATGCATTATCTGCCCTATCAGTTAGACAGAATTATTACCCACACACGGCATTGTGTTCAGCTGGAACGGTATTAGTCATTCTCCTTAACAGAAACCTAATACTGTGGTTTTGGTGGTGCACAGAATTTTTGTCCTTTCTTCTGTTTTCAGATGTTAAGGTACTGTCTCCTTCCTGGCTGTGCTGAAGTTTGGGTTTTTTCAACGTGATTAAGGGTAAAAGTTTACGAGGCTTTATTTGTAAATGCTGGTTATGGGCCTCCCATAATGAATCAGCCTTTTCCCTAAAGGTCTTGCTAAGTACAGGGGAGGAAACTGTCTATTTTCTCTTGAAATTAGGTAGGTGTTTTTTGACCAGAATAAAATGCTGCTTTTTGAACAGGGCTGGATGTTATCACTTCAGAAGTGCTTATATGTATTTCCTGTGCTTAGACACAGCCTAGCAATAACAATACCACAATTACCAGAAGGTATAATCTATAGTGCAGTCCTGTGTAAATCAACGGGCAGCTGAACAAGTTGCACACATCCTGCAGGATACCACTGACATTCTAAATTGCTTCCGGTTAGCACTGTGCATCTGCAGGATGATTTCTGAGCTGTGCTCAGACTGACTCCAAACTTAAAAGTGACTGGAAATTACCCCCTACTAGTATCTGATGAGATCTAAACAGAGATTTAGGTTTAGACATAGAGGTAAAGCAAGCTTTGGTCATCATTGCCTAAATGACACCCAGGTGTGTGGCACAGTCGACTTGCTAGAGGGCAGGGATCCATCCAAAGGGATCTGGACAGGCTGGAGAGGTGGGCCCAGGCCAGCCTCATGAAATTGAAAAAGGCCAGGTGTAAGGTCCTGCACCTGGGTGAGCACAATCTCTAGCTAGGTGGTGAACGGCTGAGAGCAGCCCTGAGGAAAGGCCCTGGGGGTCTGGGGTGATGCAAAGCTCAGCATGAGCTGGCAGTGTGAGTGCAGCCCAGACAGCAACTGTGTGCTGGGCTGCAGCAAGAGCAGTGTGGCCAGCAGGGCAAGGGAGGGCATTCTGCCCCTTTGCTCTGCTCTCCTGAGAGCCCACCTGGAGTCCTGTGTGCAGCTCTGGAGCCCCCAACACAAGAAGGACATGGAAGTGTTGGAGCCAGCCCAGAGAAGGACCACAGAGATGCTCAGAGGGCTGCGGCAGCTCTGCTATGAGGACAGGCTGTGAGAGTTGGGGCTCTGGAGGTATTGTTATTGCTAGGCTGTGTCTAAGCCCAGGAAATACATATAAGCACTTCTGAAGTGATAACATCCACCCCTCTCTCCTTTGAGGAGACCTTGGAGTAGCCTTCCAGTAGCTGAAGGGGGCTATAGGAGGGACTATTGACAAGGTCCTGTAATGACAGGACAAGAAGTAGTGGGTTTAAAATGGCAGAGGAGAGATTTAAACTAGATGTCAGGAAGAAGTTGTTGCAGTGAGGGTGGTGACATTGGCACAGGTTGCCCAGGGAGGTTGTGGCTGCTCCCTCCCTGGAAGTGTTCAAGGCCAGGCTGGATGAGGCCTTGAGCAACCTGTTCTAGTGGGAGGTGTCCCTGCCTATGGTGGGGGCTTGGAACTGGATGACCTTTGAGGTCCTTTACAACCTAAACCATTCTGTGAGTCTATGAAATGGGAATTCAGAAAATCAGACTTAGAGGAAAACCAGTTTTGATGGTTTAAAAATACTGATCTGATTTCCAAGAAGAAAGCAAAGTTCTTGCAAATACTTTGAGGGGAAAATGTTCAGGATCCCAATTCAGTTGTTATGGCTAAAATATCGCATACCTCGGTCACGCATACAGGTGAGACTCAGATGTATGATCTCTGGTGCTCTGCCATTGGCTGTAGAACAGACTATAAATTCTTCTCCATGTAAAATATCTGAAAAACAGACATTTTTGAATGGGCTTTTATGAAGTCAGAGAAAAAAGCAATGCTCAAACTAAACCAGAAATTTGCTATTTTAATTGCAGCACACGTTGCAGCCACACACCCTGAACAGTCTTACAGGAATACTCTGAATGTCACTGTTGTGATTCAGAGCACTGACTGACTCAGACGTTAGATCTAGTTCACCTCTCCAGTGATTTTGTACTTCTAGTTCGTTCTCTGACTCTGACTTTTCCAAAGAGATGTTAGAACCAATGCAAAGTTTTAAAATGCCATAAACTACAAAGAGATCATAGAACCATAGAATCAGTCAGGGTTGGAAGGGACCACAAAGATCATCCAGTTCCAATGCCACTGCCATGGGCAGGGACACCTCATACTAGATCAGACTGTCTAGAGCCTCATCCAGCCTCCCCTTAAACACCTCCAGGGATGAGGCTTCCACCACCTCCATGGGCAACCCCTTCCAGGCTCTCACCACCCTCATGATGAACAACTTCTTCCTAACATCCAGGCTGAATCTACCCATTTCTAGTTTTGTTCCATTCCCCCATGTCCTATTGCTACCTGACATTCTTAAAAGTCCCTCCCCAGCCTTCTTGTAGTCCCCTTAAGATACTGAAAGGCCACAATAAGGTCACTTGAGAGCTTTCTCCTCTCCAGACTGAACAGCCCCAACTCCCTCAGTCTCTCCTCAGAGCAGAGGTGCTCCAGCCCTCTGATCATCCTTGTGGGCCTAAACCTGTGCCTCCTGTGCTTCCCAAGAGAAGACAGACTCATGGGGCACACTGTTGGCACTGGTAAACCTGCTAGGATATGTGAAGCTCTGCTGGTCTTAAATTTTTAGGGATTTGGGTCTTCACTCTTCATCAGCCTGCCTGCTTAGTCCTGAGAGGTGTCTTCAGTTTTACACACGACTTGGACAGTCACAGGTGTCTGGATGCTGCAGACAGGCTCAGCTCTGCTCACACAAGTGCTTTTAAAAACAGCCCCCAGCTTTCAAACTTGTGCTGTCCTCAGCGATGCAGATGTGATTACACATGTGAAAGAATTGTTAATCATCCAATGATGCAGATAGTTACAAAAAGCAGGTTGAGAATTACCAAACTGTATTTATTTGTTGTTAACTTTTTAGCTGTGGCACCACCTTGTGGACATTGCTACGCAGGGATGAGAAGCTCGCCCATGGCAGCAAAAGCAACTGAAGTAGAGAGCAGGCGCTTTGGGTAAACGGTTCTTCACACCTGGTTTGCTAAAGCAGAGTAAAACAACTCAGTTTTTGAAAAATCCTAAAAAAATCTACCTACAAGAACAAAATGTTTCATAAATACTGCCGGCGGTGCACCCAGATGTCTCTGCAGTTTCCATCAACTCTTTTGAACCTCAGGCAAGGAGGACAGCAGCCTTCAGAACTTGTTTTGTTCCTTCTTGATTGACTAACAGGCAGCCTCTGTCTGAACAGAGGAATGAGCTGCCCAGGCGGTTGAGTCACCCACCCTAGGTGTGTTTAAGGGTCGTTTGGATGGGGTGCTTGGGAATGTGGTTTAAGGTGAATCTTGTGGAGTAGGGTTCTGGGTTGGACTTGGTGATCCTGAGGGGCTTTGCCAACCTGCCTTTTGCTGTGATTCTGTGTGATTCTGTGAATTCCAGCTCTGTTGCTGTGCAAACAGACACCACTTCTGCATTTACCCCAAGCAACAAGGGTTTCTGCAAAGTCACAACCACAGTACTGAATGCATGGAGAAAATATTAGGTCCTACTAAATAAAAATAGTGATATTAGTGTCCAAGATAAGGCACAAGAGAAAAAGACATCGCTAGCGGAGATGAACTGGCAGATCATTTAAATGCTTGCATAAAAAAGCAATACAAACAATTGCATATTCCTGCCTGCTGGCCATTAGATTCCCAGAATAAGCTTTCAGTGCAAATAAAAGGGTGTTATATGCTGGCAAATCAGAAAAGTACAGAAGAGACAGAATTTCAAACAGGAGGAGACCTTCAATTTTTGTGCAGCATCTAAGTATGCTCAGTGTGTCTAGCTGAGTAAGCTTGAGAAGTAGAACATTGAATTGCATTTTCTGTTTCTATTTGTCTTCAAAAGATAAATATCACTTGCTATTTTCACTAGCATGAAGTGAAGGTGGAGCAGAAGATGAACTTGGACCAAGTTCCTCCCCTTTTGGATTGCCAGTTGCCTGCTGAACTCTTGCCTGGAGGTCACATGCACTAACTCTGCTGGGGATTGAACAGTTTCTCATAGAGGCACAGAGCCCTCATTTCATGAGCCCTCTTCAAACATGGACCTGTGCCTCCCACACACTGCAAGCCTTTTGTCTAATACTGACTCTCCCCATACTCTCCTTAGTAGTATAGGAAAGTTCACCCATTTGGAGCATTTCCATTTCTAGTTTAACTCTTTGACAAATATGTAACTGTAAGGCATGGAAACTCTGCAGCCCTCAACTGAGAAAATTGAGCTTCTGAGTAGCTGTCCCAGTTGATTCTGTAACTTTTCCCCTCCCTTTGTCAATATCTCTTTTTAAATAAAGTTTGCACAGGTTTATTTCTTCTTCTTCTGGATTTATGTGCCTCCACAAACTCTTTCCAGTGCATCATTACAGAGATAGTAATAAAACTAGAAAATAGATAGAAAAAACCCCACATGCTTTTGGCTGATATTCTGAAACTGCACCACAACAGCCTACTGCCCTCATGCCATTTCTAACTGAAACAGAGCATTACAGCAAACATCAGTGTTCACGAAATTGAAAGAGATAATAAATACAAGCAGTTAAAATTTTACAGGGATGCTTGATTGATATGTAAGGTAACTCTTAGCAGAAGTGGTCTGGCACTTGAGAGAACTAAAGCCTTCTGGGAAGAAACAAAGAGGGATATGGATGTGATGAAAGTGTCCAGAGAAGGGTCATGAGGATGATCAGAGGGCTGGAGCACCTCTCCTCTGAAAAGAGACTGAGGGAGTTGGGGCTGTTGGGGAGAGAAGGCTCCCAGACTCTGACTGATCCTATGACTCTAAAGCACAGAAAACCTCAGGCTAGGAAACTTGCACTGAGCACTGTCAGCCTGGGAAACAAAACTCATCTCCAATGGAGTTTGCACATCTTACCCAGGAGCTGTGGATTGCTAGGTATTGGTGACACATTACTCACACGGGTCCCACAAACCCTATGAGGAGAGGATGAGGGAGCTGGGGGTGTGCAGCCTGGAGAAGAGGAGGCTCAGGGGTGACCTCATTGCTGTCTACAACTACCTGAAGGGAGGTTGTAGCCAGGTGGGGGTTGGTCTCCTCTCCCAGGCAACCAGCAATAGAACAAGGGGACACAGTCTCAAGTTGTGGCAGGGAAAGTACAGGCTGGATGTTAGGAGGAAGTTCTTGCCAGAGAGAGTGATTGGCATTGGAATGGGCTGCCCAGGGAGGTGGTGGAGTCACTGTCCCTGGAGATCTTCAAGAAAAGACTGGATGAGGCACTTGGCCCCAGACATGAAAGTTTCAGGGGGGTCCTTCAATGAAGTGAAGAATATTGAGGTGACATTCATAATGCTTGCAGAAAGGGATGTATAAAACCAGTCAGCTCTAGTCTAAATGCAGAACCTGTTTGGCCTACAGAAAAGCAAAGTGCACAACTCACTAGCTCATGAAAGACAAGGTCGTATGATTATGCTATTGGATACTCTTCTCAGTAAGCAAAGGCTGCATAAGCCTGTAAGATTATTAGGCACAAATGTCCTGTATTACTGAGAAAGGGTTGATTTGGAGCTATGCTAGGCTTGGACAGGTGTAACAGACCATATATTTATAAAAGGAAAGCAGCAGAAACTCCTGCTAGAGGTGTCAAAATAAAGTAATGCTCTCCCCACCAAAGCACCTGTCCCACACAGAGACTACTGCCATCAGAGACAGGTGGTAAAAGCATTAAGTCAGGGAAAAATGGTGGCAAAAGATGGCAATTTATGACTTAGGTGCTTGAACATGTCCAGAGAAAAGGGCACCAAGGCTGGTGAGGGAGATGCAACACAGCCCTGTGAGGAGAGGCTGAGGGACTTGGGAGTGTTCAGCCTGGAGGAGGCTCAGGGCAGACCTCGTTGCTGTCTACAACTACCTGAAGGGAGGTTGTAGCCAGGTGGGGTTGGTCTCTTCTGCCAGGCAACCAGTGACAGAACAAGAGGACACAGCTTCAAGCTGTGCCAGAGCAGGTTCAGGCTGGATATTAGGAAGAAGCTCTTCACAGCAAGAGTGATTGGCACTGGAAAGGGCTGCCCAAGGAGGTAGAGGTGTCCCCATCCCTGGAGGTGTTTAAGAGGAGGCTGCATGAGGCACTTACTGCCATGGGCTAATTTACTAGAAAGTGTTAGGTGATCGGTTTGACTCAGTAATCTTGAAGGTCTTTTCCAACCTGATTAATTCTGTGAGTCTGTGACCCACATATGTTATGTCTGAAGAGTTGATTTTGTGATTTAAGAACGTGTTTATCTATAGGTTAACTTGATGTCTTTAATAATTACCATAGGTGTTGTTTACACTTATTTTTCTTGGTCTGTCAGGCAAATGTGACTTCCTACATTGATAACAAAAAAAACCCAGGTTATTTACTTTTCATTTGTTGAAGTAAAAAAAACCCAATCAACCAAACAAAAAAAAAAATAAAAAAAAAAATTTAAAATCCATTTATTTCCTAACTCCTTCTGCAACACTGCTCAATTTCTTGTTTTCCAGAGTGCTTTCCCACTTTCTTAGAGGCAGTATGAAAGATAAAGAGTTTTCAAAAAGAGGAGGATCTGGGAATTCTCAACTGCAAGTTAGCTCCTTGGCATTTTTGTGATGAAAAACCACAAGTAAACCTTCCTATCACTCTTCAACTGATCTGAAAAACACATTTTCTTTGCCTTTCCATATAAATCTTGTGTCTATTAGAATATGAAAGGTTGGTTGGTTTGTTTGTTTTTAAATTTAATCTTTGTTCTTATTCTGAAGGTGCTGCAGGAATACTCCCAGAGTGTCACAGAACATGCAATGTGATTGTATATTTTAGTTTTACTTTGCTCAAATTGCAATACTCTCAACTTCTTGAGACAGCAAGTGTGCCTGTTGCTGAAATAACATGTTAATATCAGTAACCTTAAGGACAGAAAGCATGTAACAAACCAACAAACCAAGTCTGCACCATAAAGGAAGCAACACTAATTTCTAAAGTATATGGTAAGATTTTCCAGAGCAGGATTAGACACAGATGATCAGACAGAGAGAGGTTGTTTCCATCTGCAGGACAGCTGCAGTGAGGCATCATTGTGGGCACTCAGTGTCACTGATAGTAAGACCCAAGCCACTTCTATATATGTATTTTTAAGTCAGGTATCATTCTGATGAGACATTTGAAATACTCAGCAGCCCTCATTGTGTCTTTTCTGGGCCTCAGCCACCTGGGTGTATTTCTAGAGACACAGACTTTGCTTTCTTCAGGATTCCCACACAGTTAAGTTCCAGCTAAAATGCTGAGGAGACAGAGGCAAACTATTTCAAATACAGCATCAGTGAGGTTGGAAGCACCTCTGGACATCGTTCAGTGCCACTCTCAGCTCAAAGCAGGATCACCCAAAGCAGGCTACTCAGCAGCTCGCTCAGTTACGCTTCAAGTGTCTTTAAGAATGCCAACTCCACAAAATCTTTGGGGACCATGTTACAAATGCTTCCATTTTTTAACATCTTCATGGCCCTCTCCTGCACTTGCTCCAGCATATCCACATCTGTCTTGCTGTGGGGAGCCCAGAACTGGGCACAGTATTCTTGCTCCAGTCTCACCAGTGCTGAGGAAAGGAGAATAATCACCTCCTTTGAACTCATAGAATCATAGCATGTCAGGGGCTGGAAGGGACCTCTAAAGCTCATCTGGTCCAACCCCCCTGCCAGAGCAGGATTACCTAGAGCAGATCACACTGGAATGCATCCAGATGGTTCTTGAATATCTCCAGAGAGAGAGACTCCACAACCCCCCTGGGCAGCCTGTTCCAGTGCTCTGTCACTCTCACAGGGAAAAAAATTCTTCCTCAGGTTCACATGGAACCTCCTGTGCCTCAACTTCTACCCATTGCCCCTTGTCCTGTTGCTACTCTCAGAAATGCTTTCCCTAATGCAGCTGAAGATGCTGCTGGCCTTCTTTCCCAATATATGTTTACAGATGCAGCAGAATTTTAAGGACATGGTTAGTTTAGCATTTCCAGGGCCTGCCTACATATCAGGGAAATACAAACTATATTGTTCTGCTAATACATGTTTTATGTCAGTATCAGGGACTGTATTTATGGTCTTGGTACATGCTTATCTTAAATAAGTGGCCCATTAAAACCAGTTGTTTGAGATGGCTATGTACTGCCTTGTGAAAACATCTGTGCAAAGCTCCAAAGGTAACCCTGAAAACCTCTAACAGTGCAAATCTGGGTGTCTTCCTAGGAATGAAGGCATCTAGGGAAACTGCAGTTCTAAAGACAAGGAATTCTCAATCATGTCATTACTGCTGAGATCTAAAGATGGCAGATTAAATCACTATTATGTTTAATTCACAGATAACCTTTCGTAGCAGTAACATCCAGCTCATAAACTTCCACAGTTTCCAAAAGCAGTCCATACCATTCCAAGAGCCAAAAATCCAATTCTCCCTCATGTATTCTTGAGACCCTTCCACTTCCTCTGCAGCTGCCCCAGTACAACCATGGACAATACACTTATGTCCTGACAACACACACATTTTCTGTGGAGAAAGGTCCATTTCCAGTGGCTCCTCAGGCAGTCTAAAGCAATGGCATGTTCTATCAGATTTGTTTGTCTTGGCAAGGAATAGAGCAACCTTGTTCTTGAAAAAAAAATGTCCTACATTTAGTTCTTCATCTATAAACAATTTCCATCAGTTCTTCCACCTGCAGAATATGTCCTTGTTTGGCAAACAATGTGCAGTGTTTCTTGTTCTACATGTCAAATTGTTCCTGTTCTGCATGAGCTATGACGACTTAAAGGACCAAAGCTTCATGTGGTGCAAGGAGTTTATTCCCTCTGGATCCAGTAGTACTCTTTTTGTTTAGTTTGGTCCATGATTTCCTCACATTTCTCATAGTCTGTGATTGCAAAAAAATGGGAACAATTAGGCAAAGCAGAACTCCTTGCCATTAGTGACACAGCAGTACACAAGCCAAGACACAGTCTAGCTAATGCCTTTTTACCTTCTGGAATAGTTTAAAGCAGGATGCAAAGCATTCTTCTAAAATACACAAAGTCCCTTCTACTCTTTTTTTCTATAAAGCTATGCCAAAAGCCCTGGAAAAGCCTTTGGACTCTTCAGCTAACATGCTCAAAAGAAAACTGGGGGACTGGCAAATACCCACAATATAATTAGGACAATACTGGGACTCAGCTTAACAAGATGTAAAGCAAAACACCTTTCACACCCCTCCCAACTCTCACACATCCATGCTGAAGTGAGATTAAATATCAGATGCTAGGAAGTAGAGTAGCTCTTCCCGAAACAATACTATGTTGGCCCAGGTGGTCATGACCTGCACAATTTTTCATAAACCGACTTTCAAAGTGTTTCATAGCTGCCTCTCAGTCTCAGAGATGTTGAAAATCTTCCTCAGCTTTTTCCAATGCAGACCAGATGTTGCACTGTGATAATTCTCTCATGGGCCTTTTCCATTTTGACTCTCCATCAGCTAGAGATCCAGAGAGACATTACTTGAAAAACAGGAACCATAAAAGAGCCAGGAACTTATAAATTAAAACATAAACATTAATTTGTTTTTCAAGATACAGATGTCTTTTGTCAGTTCAAGCCTTGATCTCTCCACCAGTTAAAGGCAACAGTTGTTCTGCGGAGGCATGCGCTGGAAATTAGCCAATGGGCATTAACTTTTGGTTCTGATTGAACTGGAGAAAATTTGAAACAGAGACACAGAATTAAAAGTTGTGATAGTAATTAATGGCTGATGCAGTTTTAAAATGCTTGTGACACAGAGCTTAAAGAAGTGTAGAATTATTGGACCTTTTGGACAAGCTGGAAGAGTTTCAAGTTGTCTTTGGTGATGGCAGGGGCCTTTCCTTCTCCTTACCTTGCTGATCTGTCTGTGCACATGGTGAAAAACCCTTTCTGAGGAAGTGGATTCTATGGTAGCAGCAGAGTTGCAGCAATGTGGCACCACCACAGAATAACAGAATGGGCTGGGCTGGAAGGACCTCCAAAAGTCATCTAGTCCAAACTCCTCTGAAGTCAGTATGGGCATACTGTCAGCTAGATCAAGTTGCCCTATTGAGTCTCACCTACCCTATTGCAGTCTCACCTGCAAGGTTGGAAGAGAAAGGGATAGAAGGCATGGACAGTACGGAGTAATGGAACTGGCTGATATCACAGACACAAAAATATACCGAATTGTATACTTTAAATAACTATTCTGGTAAAAGGCTACAGTAGCATTAATCCTGTTCCTCAGTAACTTCTACAGCACAGTGTCCTTACAGAAGTTAATTTCCAATACAAAATAGTGATCAACATAACCTGAACTTTGGTACCAAGGATCAGCTCTGCTGGGTTTATAAAGAGATGGAGCAAAAGTTTTCCTCCTTTTGATTAAAAGAAAGAATCCACTCTCTCACTTTGCTGCAAACACCTACGCTGCTGAAAATAAAGCATAGAATACTAGGCCAAACTACAGACCAAAACTGGAATTAAAATGTCTTTATGAAGACACTGATTTAAGAGAATTCTCTCTCATGCTATGAACAGCAGTGCTTGGAGCTCAGCTGCATACATTTGATTTTGTAGTAACAACACATCAAGCCTTGTTTTCAAATGGCCACAGGGAAAAAAATCTGTCTTTTTACAAAGCTAAATCACTTGATACATAAGCATTGTTACATCTCTTCATATTTTCTGTTAATATTGTTGTACTAATATTTTTAGTAATTCTAGGTCAACATCAATACTATATTAATATTTTTATGTCAATACAAATAAATATTCACAGATTTCAAACAGTAGTAGAAAGGCCAGAGGCAACAAAAGAAATTATTTATCAAAATGTAAAGAGATAAGGCTGAAAACGTTCTTTTTTAACGTCACCTACATGTGAACTCATTTTTTGTCCTTATGTGATGGTTTGGGGGTTACCCCGCCCCTCCCACACTTTGTATTTGCCCCAGCTAACTCAGACGGCCTCTGGGAATATAGATGAAGCAATTTATTTACAGCTAGCAGAATTTACAAGCAGCTATTTACAATATATACAGTTATATACAATTATATACAGAGATATACAAAGGATAAACAATACAAAAGCACAACTCCCCTCCCAGAAACCTAAGTCCCCAGGAGGGGCTCTCAAACCACCCCAACACCTCCCCCCGGCCCTCTCAACCTTACCCCAGTTCTCAGGAAGAAGAGAGGTGCAGCCAAGAGGTTAGGGAGCAAGGTTAGTAGGAGCAGGGTTAATGAGATGTGACCAGGTCTAAGGCCAAAGCAAGAGTGAGAGACAAAATGGAGAATGTTTTCTTCTTCTTCCCAGAGTTCTCAGCGTGACTGTGAGAGAAGTAGACACAATTGTTTTTCATTTCACTGCCCGTTATCTAGTTCTGTTACCAAAACATTCCAGCTTGCTTCAAACTAGCACAATCCACCCCTTGTCTACTTCGCTCAAAGTATCGCTGAGAATTATCCAATCTAATCTAAACCAATATTTACACTAAAACAATATATACAAGTTCAGTTCACACTTCAATCAGATGTAGGTGATTCAAAAGCTCAGAACAGGGACTCCCAGATGATGTTGGGTTCGTGCTCACGTACTGTAGATTCTATCGTAGATTCTCTCAGTGTTGGGCGCCGATGTTACCTAGAACAGAAAACTCCTAACAGCTTAATTTAAACTCTCTCAGCTAAAGTTAAATTTCTCTGTGGAATACACTGGATTTCACCATTCTCCTGCATTACCCAGTAGGTATGACCAGGACCTTCAGCAGAAACCACCCCTCGGACAGGTTTCCCTTCGCCCGAAGGAGAAAATACCCAAACAGTTTTCCCTAACAGATTCTTTTCACGTACAACAGGAACTTTATCACCGTCTACTGTTTGGACCAAATCTGATTGTGCAGGTCCTGCTCTGTTTACTGAACCTCTACTATTTACCAACCAGGTAGCTTCTGCTAAATGTTTGTCCCAGTTTTTCAGAGTTCCACCCCCCATGGCTTTTAGGGTGGTTTTCAGCAAACCATTGTAGCGTTCAATCTTCCCTGAAGCTGGTGCATAGTAGGGTATATGATAGATCCATTCAATACCATGCTCTTTGGCCCAGTTTTTTACAAGATTATTCTTGAAATGAGTACCATTGTCTGACTCAATTCTCTCTGGAGTTCCATGTCTCCACAAGATTTGTCTCTCCAAACCAACAATAGTGTTACGTGCAGTAGCATGTGGAACTGGATAGGTTTCCAACCATCCAGTGCTGGCTTCTACCATCGTTAGCACATACTGCTTGCCAGAACGTGATCGAGGTAAAGTGATGTAGTCAATCTGCCAGGCTTCACCATACTTGTACTTTGACCATCTATCACCATACCATAAGGGCTTGATTCGCTTAGCCTGCTTAATAGCAGCACAAATGTCACAGTCATAGATGACTTGGGTGATAGCGTCCATGGACAAGTCAATTGACCTATCACGAGCCCATCGGTATGTTCCATCTCTGCCTTGATGTCCAGATGAGTCATGGGCCCACCGAGCTAAGAACAGCTCACCTCGGTGTTTCCAATCAAGGTCAATGTCAAGTTCAGAGTTGGTATCAACTTGAGCAATCTTAGCAGCTTGATCTGCCTTCTGGTTATGTTGATGTTCCTCAGTTGCTCTACTCTTAGGCATGTGTGCATCTACGTGCCGCACCTTCACTGGAGTTTTCTCCAGCCGTGCATCAATGTCCTGCCATAGATCAGCACACCAAATAGGCTTTCCTTTCCTCTGCCAACCATTCTTCTTCCAGTCCTTCAGCCAACCCCATAGAGCATTGGCTACCATCCACGAGTCGGTGTAGAGGTAAAGGATAGGCCAATTCTCACGTTCAGCCACATCAAGAGCAAGTTGAACAGCTTTTACCTCAGCGAACTGACTGGATTCTCCTTCTCCATCTTTCGTTTCGGTAACTCTCCTGGTTGGACTCCAAACCGCTGACTTCCATCTTCGCTTGTTCCCAACAAGACGACAGGAACCATCTGTGAACAAAGCATAGTTCTTTTCCTGATCAGAGAGATCACCATAGGGAGGAGCTTCCTCAGCACGAGTTATTTTCTCCTCTGGAGGTTTGGAACAGTCTGTGCCTTCCGGCCAGTTGGTGATCACCTCCACCAAACCAGGTCGGTCAAGATTACCCATTCGTGCTCGTTGGGTTATCAAAGCCATCCATTTAGACCAGGTTGCATCTGTGGCATGATGCGGTGATGAACCCTTGCCCTTGAACATCCAGTTAAGAACTGGCAGTCTAGGAGCTAAAAGCAATTGTGACTCAGTTCCAATCACTTCAGAAGCTGCTTTCACTCCCTCATAGGCTGCTAGAATCTCTTTCTCAGTTGCAGTGTAATTTATCTCTGAACCTCTGTAACAACGTCCCCAGAAACCAAGTGGACGACCACGTGTCTCATTTGGAGCTCTCTGCCAGAGACTCCAAGTTGGACCATTGTCACTGGCAGCCGTGTACAGAATGTTTTTAATGTCCGGACCAGATCTCACAGGTCCCAAGCCCACTGCATGGACTACTTCTCGCTTAATCTGATCAAAGGCTGCTTGTTGTTCAGGTCCCCACTCAAAATTGTTTCTCTTACGAGTCACATCATGCAGAGGTTTGACAATCTGACTGAAACCAGGAATGTGCAGTCTCCAAAATCCCACCACACCAAGAAAAGAAAGTGTGTCCTTCTTACTGGTGGGAACAGCCATGGTAGAGACTTTGTTGATCACATCCTGAGGAATGTAACGGCGACCATCCTGCCACCGCACTCCCAGAAACTGAATTTCTTTGGCAGGTCCTTTGACCTTGTCTCTCTTAATGGCAAAACCTGCTTGCAACAGAATGTCAATGATTTTGTTACCTTTCTTGAAGACTTCCTCAGCAGTTTGGCCCCACACAATGATGTCGTCGATGTACTGGATGTGCTCTGGAGCTTTACCTTTCTCCAGTGCATTGTGGATGACTGAGTGACAGATGGTTGAGCTGTGTTTCCACCCCTGAGGCAAACGATTGAACTGGTACTGGATTCCTCTCCAGGTGAATGCAAACTGAGGCCTGCACTCCTTTGCTATGGGAATAGAGAAGAAAGCATTAGCAATGTCTATGGTTGCATACCATTTAGCCTCCTTCGATTCCAGCTCGTACTGGAGTTCCAGCATGTCCGGCACAGCTGCGCTCATGGGTGGTGTCACCTCGTTGAGGGCACGAAAGTCAACTGTCAGTCTCCAGTCGCCTGTAGGTTTGCGCACAGGCCAGATGGGACTGTTGAAAGGTGAATGAGCTTTCTCGATGACAGCCTGACTCTCCAATTGACGAATCAGCTGATGAATGGGCAACAAAGAGTCACGGTTAGTTCTGTACTGCCTATGATGAACAGTTTGAGTTGCAACTGGCACTTCCAGGTCCTCTATGTCATGATGTCCCACAACTGCAGATTCATCAGAAAGTTCAGGTCTAACAGACAATTTCAATTTATCATCCTCAATCTCTACAGATGCTATTCCAAAAGCCCATTTATGACCCTTAGGATCTTTGAAACAACCTTGTCTCAAAAAGTCAATTCCCAGAATGCAAGGCGCATCAGGACCAGTTACAATAGTATGTGTCTTCCACTCTTTACCAGTTAAACTGATCTCAGCCTGTATCTTAGTTAACTCTTGAGATCCACCAGTGATTCCAAAGATAGAAATGGACTCTGTCCCTTTACAATTAGATGGCAATAAAGTACACTGAGCACCTGTGTCAACTAAAGCCCTGTATTTCCGAACTCTTGAACTGCCAGGCCACCTAATGAATACATTCCAATAGATTCGGTTCTCTCCACTATCCCTTTCCTCCTCCTGGCTGGAGGCAGGGCACCCCTAATGCTGAACATGGCATGTAGGGTGCACACAATGATTGGTGTTGTTGTGAGAGGAACTGCAACTGTTGGAACAATTGCAGTTGCTCTCAGGAGCTGAAGAAGTGACAGCTACTTTCCTGGCATTGCTGCCTCTGTTTCTGCCACTCTGCAGTTCCCTAACCCTCTTTGAAAGAGCTGAAGTAGGTTTACCATCCCATTTGTTCATGTTCTCACCGTATGTGTCACGCAGAAGTATCCACAGTGACGCACGTGATTGCTGCTGTCTAGGTGGAATTTGTCTCCTCCTGGGCTGGAATTGCCTTGCAGGAGGTGGGCGTCTGTTCCTGACGGCAGAAACATTCACCCATTCAGATGATGCAGGAATGGTATCTTTTACCAGATTTTTGAGATCCTCCTTCAGTTCTTTCATGCTCTCCTTAATGCCATCTCTTATACCATCTTTAAGCTCTGTAGTCATAGTCTTTATGGCACAGATTATACCAGAATGTGACAAGCTGTCCTCAATCTGCCTGAGCTGATCAGTGAATTCACCAACAGTGAAAGATCTTCCATTATCACTCCTTGCTAGGAACTTACTGGCCAAGATGTTAGCATAGGATGAAGGAGCAAGCTTAATCAGCTTCTTCATGAGACCTGTTCCCAAAGGAATATCATCAGGCTCATGAGTACCATGATCTCCATAAAGCACTTCCTTCACAGCAAACTCCTTCAGAAGCTTAATTCCCTGCTCAACGGTGTTCCACTTCTTGGCAGCCCATGGCAAATCATCTCGGGAAGGATATCTCATAGCCACAGCCAAGAGAAGGCGTGTCCACAAGCTAACCCTACCAAGAGGACTTGCTAGGTGTTTGTCCACTCCACTCTCCTTAGTGAGTGGTCCCAGCTGCTTGGCAGACTTGTCTCCTACCTGCAGAGCATTAGCACCAATGCCACGGCATCTCACTAGCCAGCTTAAGATTGGCTCACCTGATTCCCTTGTGTATTCCTTCCTAACTTCCCTGACCTCTCTGAGTGGATCCTTTGAGCCTTGGATGTCATCTTCCTCCTCTTCCTCCTGTTGTTCTGGTGGTGCCGGGCCTAACACAATCTTCCTCATAGCATTCCTAAACTCATGGGAACCATCCTCTCTCTTGGCAGCTAACCTCACAGCACTCCTCTCACTTGAGTATTGTTGTCTCAGCACATCTACAAGGTCTCGCAGACTAACTATCTCCTCTTCCTCCTCTTGCTGCTGATCACCAGAGGTCCCCTCTCTTACATCCTCCTGCGAACCACTCTTTGTCTTAGCTTTTGCCTTAGCAGGTGCCAGAAGGGCCTGAGCAGCAACAGACTTGGATGTGTCTGCTGGAGGATTTGAATCTTTAGGAGTCTGACTTGGAGGGTTTGAATCCTTAGGGGTCTGACCTGGAGCTTGTGAGTTCAAATCTGCCTTGCTTTTAACAGGAGGATTTTGGTTCTGGTCTGCTGGCTGGGGGTTTGAATTGGCTGAGCTGGTGTCATTAGGATTTGGACTGACTGGGCTAGCGTTACCAGCATTAGCATTAGCATTAGTGGGATTATTTGCCTGTCCTCCTGGGATGCCTGCCAACCCTGAGGTGTTATCATTTTTGCTGGGAACATTCTGATTTTGGGTACCTGCCTGTGCTCCTGAGGCTCCTGCTAAACTCTGCGGCTTGTTTTGGTTATCCTTATCATTGTTTTCGTTAGTGGCGGGAACACTGGCTGTGTTCCCAGCACTCGGAGAAGGAGGGGCAGAGGCTGGCAAGGGGGAAGCTGGTAACTGTGTTCCCTTGTTTTGCTGTGAAAGAGACTGCTTCTGAGACACAGAAATTTTCCTAGCTCTTACAGAAGCTGGTTTTGAATTTTTCACACATAATGCCAAAATTAATATGAAATTTAAAACTACAAGAGCCAGTATAATGCCCAGCATCCCTGCCATGCTCTGTTTCGAGTAGAAATCCTTGCATGGATTTGGCATTTCAGTTTGGGGCTGGATGACCCTCATGAGAGCAGTAGATAAAGCAGACTCTCGATTGATTGTAACATTATTGACAAAAACTCTTGTAATATCACTAGTAATATTCTCAGTGACACTAAAACCAGCATAACCAAGAATAAAATCACCCCAGCTCCAGAATATGTTTGAAAGCTTAACTTTAGCCTTCTTAAAAACTACATGAAGCAAGAAATAACCAATTTGATCTTTGATCCAGTTGTACACAAAAAACCAGAAAACAGGCCACACAGCAATCCCCACCAAGTACAATAGCTGCTTGATTAGCTTCATCTTAATTCCCAGAGCTAATTTCCACTCACTGAAATATCTAGCCCCACGTTGGGAAAGCCAATTAAAAAATGTGATGGTTTGGGGGTTACCCCGCCCCTCCCACACTTTGTATTTGCCCCAGCTAACTCAGACGGCCTCTGGGAATATAGATGAAGCAATTTATTTACAGCTAGCAGAATTTACAAGCAGCTATTTACAATATATACAGTTATATACAATTATATACAGAAATATACAAAGGATAAACAATACAAAAGCACAACTCCCCTCCCAGAAACCTAAGTCCCCAGGAGGGGCTCTCAAACCACCCCAACACCTCCCCCCGGCCCTCTCAACCTTACCCCAGTTCTCAGGAAGAAGAGAGGTGCAGCCAAGAGGTTAGGGAGCAAGGTTAGTAGGAGCAGGGTTAATGAGATGTGACCAGGTCTAAGGCCAAAGCAAGAGTGAGAGACAAAATGGAGAATGTTTTCTTCTTCTTCCCAGAGTTCTCAGCGTGACTGTGAGAGAAGTAGACACAATTGTTTTTCATTTCACTGCCCGTTATCTAGTTCTGTTACCAAAACATTCCAGCTTGCTTCAAACTAGCACACCTTAGAAAGTAGCAATTCACAAGTCACATCTCTTTCCTTCCAAACCAACTTCACACAGCTACACAACTCTTCTGCCAGTGGATTACTTCAAAGTTTAGTTTTAAACTTTGAGTTTCCAGATGAAATCTGTTAGTTCGAGAGATCCCGATTACTCTGCCATGTTTAGTAATCATCCCTCTGGTTTTGATGCAGTGCAGCTGAATGTTTTATCATACATATTTGCAGGGGAATGTACCAAAATTGCTCTTCAGGGTCTTGATGTGCTCAGTTTCCTTCCTTCTCATATAGGGATAGACAAGTAACAATAATCTCTAAAAGAATCTGACAGAAAAAGCATCACTGAATGCTTGGCCTTGTCCTACACACCTCCAGTGATTTCCGCATTCACCAGTGCTGGCTTTTTCTGCTCAGATAAAGGAAGCAGTCTGGCCTTAATACCAGAGGTTTTCCTTTCTCTGTCCACAAGTTCACTTGGTGGAGCAGGGACTCTGAACAATCCCTATCCCTGCCCTGCCCACCTCTGGAATTAAATTCTTACTTTCTAACACTCTTTTACTACAAGCCTTACATATGAAATTTCTTTTCCTAAGCTACAGCTTCTGATCTACATTTGATACCATACTAATATCTGTCTGTACTTCTCTTGGTGAATTGTTCATGTTTCACTGTTTAAGCACAGGCAATTCTAACTAACTGTTCCCACTTCATATGCTCTTCCCTTGAGGGGTTAACTAGCATCTGCCTGCTCCCTGCCTCTTAAGGAAGAAACACTTCTCACAAAAAGGAGCCACATAGCTCCCTTCATGGCTTCATTTCACACTAAGAAAGATTTTAAGGAAGTACATTTTTGTGTGTGTGTGTGAAATTCCCAGACTACTGAAGGATAAATATCTGTCTCTTTAGATTCAGTATGAAGTAAACAGTTACTTTAAGCTAACCTGCAAAGTGGCAGATACACACTCACTTCTACAGGTAACTTTAAATATTAAAACATACAGTACCTGCTATGTCTTCAAAGTGAAGATTTCATTCAGATTCCTCTCAATAAGAACTAGGAAATTATTTCCTGTCTTTGTCACATCCAGATAATGAACTTTTGTCTCATTTTTTAATCACTGTGCTTAGTCAAGACATCCACCTGTAGGACTGGCAACCTCAGTTCTGCTCCCAAAGGAGAGGCCCCTGTGTATGGGCCCTCTTCACATGTCATATTCCTATTTACTCTTGTCATCTCAAGTAAGCCACTCTAAAAACTTCCCAGAGTACAATACTTTCACAGCAAAGGGAAAGAAAATTAGAAGCGGTTACATATTCAGTTAGAGATCACAGAAATTTAGGGGTTAGAAAGGACCATCAGAGATCATCAAGTCCAGTCTCTCTGCCAAGGCAGGATGATTTACCCTCTGAGTATATTGATTATTTATAGTATTTAGTCAGAAGAGATCTCTGTGAGATTAAGACTGCTGGACTACCTTTTAATAAAATATTATGTTGCTTGGAGGTGGGGAATTGTACCAGAAAATGAAGGAGCTTTATTACATAATTTATGTTAAAAAACACTAGGTTAACCTGCATGGATACTATTCACAAATAGGAATCTAAATTCAGATTAAAGGGGACTGACCTGCTGGAAAGCAGTGAAGAGGAAAAGGACCTGAGGGTCCTAGTTGATGGGAGGTTGACCATGAGGCAGCAAAGTGCACTTGCGGCCAGGAGGGCCAATGCCATTCTGGGGTAGATTAGAAGGGCTGTGGTTAGTGGGTTGAGAGAGGTTGTCCTGCCTCTCTGCCCTGGTGAGGCCACATCTGGAGAACTGTGTCCAGTTCTGGGCCCCCCAGTTTGAGAGGAACATAGAACTGCTTGAGAGTGTCCAGTGTGGAGCCACAAAGATGCTGAAGGGAATGGAACATCTCTGTTAGGAGGAGAGCCTGAGGGAGCTGGGGCTGTGCTGCTTGGAGAAGAGGAGACCAAGAGGTGACCTCATCAGTGGTCATAAAGATGTAAAGGTAAAGGTGAGTGGCAGGAGGCTGGAGCCAGGCTCTGCTGGGTGATGCAAAGGGCACTGGGTGGCAGCTGAGGCATAGGAAGTTTCATGTAAACATGAGGAGGATTTTTTTTCCCTGTGAGGGTGACAGAGCTCTGGCACAGGCTGCCCAGGAGGGTCGGCGAGTCTCCCTCTCTGGAGATATTCAAGAACCATCTGAATGTGTTCCCTGTGTGACCTGGTACAGGAGATCCTGCTGTGGCAGGGAGTTGGACTGGATTAGCTTTTGAGGTCATATCAGTCCCTGACATTCTGTGATTCTGTGAAACCAGTTGAGACTTTAGTGACTTATAGCACAAAACCCAAACCCTAATCCCAAGATCAACCCTAGCCCTAACGCTAACCCAAACTGTCTAGCCCTAATGCTAACCTTAATCCTAACGGCCTAAGCCTAAGGCCAGCCCTAATGGCCTACCCCTAACACACTGACCTTAACCCTATCCCTCATGGCCTAAATCTAACCCTAATGGCTGAAATGCTAACCATAGAATAGAATCGAATCATAGAATCAACCAGGTTGGAAGAGACCTCCAAGATCATCCAGTCCAACCTATCACCCTGCCCTATCCAGTCAACCAGACCATGGCACTAAGTGCCTCATCCAGTCTTCTCTTGAAGACCCCCAGGGACGGTGCCTCCACCACCTCCCTGGGCAGCCCATTCCAATGCCAATCACTCTCTCTGGCAAGAACTTCTTCCTAACATCCAGCCTATACCTACCCTGGCACAACTTGAGACTGTGTCCCCTTGTTCTATTGCTGGTTACCTGGGAGAAGAGGCCACCCCCCACCTGGCTACAATGCCCTTTCAGGCTAAGCCCAAACCTAATGGCCTAACACTAATCATAACCCTAATGACTTAACCTTAACTCTGAAGGCCTAACCCTAACTCCAACCCCAACATAAACCCTAACAGCCTTACCTTAGCCTTATCTCAATCTCTACCCTAATCCTTACCTTTAACCCCTAACTGTAAGACATCTCTAACACAACTCTGATCTTTGCCTCCAATGCTATTCCTGACCCCTAAACCCTAACTGTAACCCCTAAGCCTTCTGACCAGCCCCATAGAGGCACAGGTTCCCACATCCTAAAATCCCCTTTATAATATAGTAGATACGGGATATTTTTTTAAGTATAAACGAGTACCTTTTTCTCAATACCTATGTAATAACGCGAGCTTTTTCTGTTGAGTTCCTCACACCCGTAGAGGCAGGTTTGATTTTCAGGGCATACAGACGCTAGGCAGCAGAACCGAGCACTACTGAGGCGGCACAAGCCGCTCTGCAGCTGCAGTGACCACTATCGAACACATGGTGGCAGCACTGCACACAGACGCGGCGCCTCCTGCCCCTGCGCGGGGAGGGCAGGGCAGCTCCTTCGGCTGCCCCATTTGCCTCTTCCATGCAACACCGCGACACTTACCTGCCACCCCTTTCCACCGACACGGCGAAAATCGAGCTGTCGGCTAGCTCTCATCTCCACAGCCTTTTGAGTTAGGCGCTGGGGAGCAATTCTGTGTCATGATGGGGGCTCCGAAAGACCTGTGCATCCCTGCAGGGGAAAGGTTGGGAGGACCGGCCCCAAACCAGCATGGGAAAAGTGGTTGCTTCTGAAAATGTTTCTTTCTTTGGCATAGAGACGTATCTCAGGAGGGTAGAGGTTTTAAATCCTTGCTACAGGTGGCATTTATGCACATTTTAGAAACATAGTTAACATTTGCACTTCGGTGTCTATTGAAACGGAAATGTATTAATATAATAGCTATCAATACATTCCTCTCTACACTGTTATATGTATATAAAGGTATATTTTGTCACCTTGATGCTCAAGTCTAAATAGAGAAGTCTAAAAAGATTCCTATTTCCAACCAGATCTCATGCTTACACTTATCTATAACCTCTAGGCTAGTGAGAGCATCTGCTTAGATTTACTATGTAACACAGTAAGTACAGATGGCTTCATTCTGACTTTATTCCTACCTAAAGTCATAAAATGAAGCTAGAGATGAAGCAACTTCAAAGTCCATTATTTTTTAACTTATATATACACAAGATATTTTTATACTGTAAACCCCTTTGTCTCTCTGGTTTGGATTTTATGTTCTAAACACCTTCACCTAATACAGCAGGTACAGGGGGCTATTTTTAACTCCTTTTTTATATATAAATGAATAACATTTTTTCAATGTGTGCATAAAAATATTTTTATTTCAACACCTTGCTCCCATGCTTACAGTTTTTAAACATTTTAAAATCCTCTCCAAGAATTTTCAGACACTTCAACCCGTGCAGTGCTGCAAGTACCCTTTTTGGGGGACACCCCTACCCAAAAGTCAGACACTCACCTGCTCCTCTGCTGCATCATAGCCTCCTGCCAAGTGACATCATCACTCCACCCAGAAGACCCTATTCCATTTTATTCACCCCCCCCAAAAAGGCACAAATCTGCTCATCCATCAGCTCATTACTGTAGTAGTTATATATGTACACATCTTCCTCCCCACAAAAGGAGAGCTCTGCTAGAGAAATAAAGGTTAGGGTGGCCCCCTCAAATGATATCAGCCCCCCGCCCCCAGCCCCTGTCCTGCAGGCTGGTGGCTGCCCCATGGTGGGCAATGTGGCAAAGGACAGCGGCATGTCTCTTTCCTCAGGCTTTGAGCATCTTCTCATTTTGGTTTGGAACCCCTGGAAGCTGTGCTAGTTAGAAGGCATCTGTCAGCTACACGTGTCAGGCAGAGCTAACATTTGATGAGGCTCTAGCCAAGCTAGGCTGGAATATTTTGTTCTCTGTGGTCCTTCTTTCCTTCCTTTTACATACCCAAGTCCACACCCACAGGTCTCCTCTGCTTGTTTTCCAGCACACCAACAAGGGGTCAACAACATGAGGACTGTTTTGTCTGTGATGCCAAAATGCCTCTCACCTCAGCTGCCCTGGAAACGCTATACATGGAGAGAGGCCTTCGGGCAGAGTGCTGATGGACTCTCTGTATCCAGAGGCTCTGCAGTAAGGTGGAAAAGCTCTGATGGGGTCTGAGCTCCCAAACCAGAACCTCTTGCACTGTTTTTTTCTCGTGCTGTGGTGGCTGACCCCACAGGGAGATCTGCACCCTGTTCAGTCAATGTCTGAAACTTATTTCCCTCACCTTCAGGTCTCTCTTGCTAAGAAAACAGGACACAAAATGCTTTTTCTGCCACAATCTTCACTGAGACAGAAAACACATTTTGTATTATTTGTGCATGTGACTGGTATAATTGGTGACATTTGAGCCCTTAATAGAGGGGACATGTAGTTAATAGGTTAAATCAGTAAAAAAAACCAACCAAATCTTAGGTAAAAAAAACATAGTGTGTCTACTATAAATGTTTTTTTGTAGCACTGGTATGTTTGTAAAGGTAGACACCTAAAAAAACCCTACTAACCAGTACCTATTTTTTGTTATAAATCAGATACCACACTATTGTATGCTACCTATTTTATAACAATAAATTTCATGCATACACAAACGTATTTGTATTTAAAAAAAATATATAACAACTCTTGGCCAAAGTTGGTTAGAAAGAAGGGAGGAAAGCTCCTTCAAAATGGAGTAAATGGCTGTAGTCACCAGGGAAGTTGTACTTAAAAAAAATCAAGGAAGGATATTCAACTTGATACTCACTTTCTAAACAAAAACTCATGGGTGTTGATCCCACAGTAATTTGCTGTTATTGCCAAGCCTGAACTGCCTACATCATATTGGCTGAAGCATAATGACTGAGCTAGAATACTCCTTGAGTAGGTAACAAGATTTGCACCTGTATGTGCATGTTCAACAGTGCAAATAGAGCTTACCTATGCAAGACAGGTGGACCATGTTTCAAAGACTGCTTTTTCTTAGGCAAGACCTTTAGCTTCTGATGTAAGAGCTGCAATACCAGGTACATCACATAAACCCCACTAAATATTATGCAACTGTTGTCTCTAAAATAATGAAAGAAATATAATTCATTCAAAAGAAGATTTGTGTTCCTCATACAAAATAAATGCTTTTATTTCAGGTATATTTTGGGGGGAAAAAGCATGAAGGAAATGGTATTTCAGTAGCAAGTATAACCTAGACTAAGAATGAAGAATTTAAACATGTGAAATGCACTGTTTTTTCTAGTGATATGGAAAAAAATAGCATCATCTTGCAGTGATGAAAAACAGAGCAACATCCCACATCACTGCTACTCATTGTTTTGTCCGGGTGCAGGACAACTCTCCTCGTACTTTTTCTTCAAGCCTCTCAAATAGATGCGCAAACTGTCTGGATCCAGGCGAGAATTTCTGGCAGTTTGAACCAGCCTCACTGCTAAATGGTACATGGCTTTCTGTTTTGTCATCTCAGGAGTGCTTTTCTGCCTGTGCTGTTCTTAAAAACATACACTTGCATTAAAATATTAAATCAACTATACGTTCTATTATTAAAAGAACTATTTCCCAGCCTATTTCTTATTTCCTGATTCTTGGTTTGTACTCCAACTTTACATCCAATACTACTTTAACCATAAAGATTGCTTTGTGTGGTACCTCACAGCAATTTCAGTATCATCTCTTAGAATGATTGCCAGGAATCCAAATTTGAGTGAATTCTATTCTTGTAAAACTAGGCAGTACTTATCCCATAGCCTTTAAGAAGCTGAAAATATATTTTTTACAAAAACTAGGAATTATATAATGAGGTTTTTCCAGTACATACCAAAATTTGCTTTGCAATATGATTTGTGATTTCCTTTGCATCTGAAATTATAGATGATGGTAGGGAGGAAACTTCTGCAGCTTTTAATCCTAAACACACAGAACACAAACCAAGATGTAATTTTCCCCCATCTTCCATATTATGTTTGCCAGTATTAGCTTAGCCTGTTTTTTAAAGGGTAAGTTTTCATTTTTATTAAGATAATATTAATATATATATATATATATATTTGCCTCAAACAAAAAAAAAACCCCAAACCCACCCAACCACAAAACCATCATAATTTTGAGAGTCTACTTTGTTGTAACACTACCTCTAAAAGGCACTTCCACATAAAGTTACTTATGTTTATACTGTCACCGGACAAGGTAAGACACATTAGAGGTTAAAGGGAAAAAATGGCACACAGTGACGTTGGCAGCTTTCTCTGTTGACATTCTTAATCTGGCAGGCCAGAGAATACTGAAGTGGCACCAAATGCACTCTCAGTTAAATCTTGATGCACAGTGGACATCGAATGATAGAATGGTTTAGGTTGTAAGTGACCTCAAAGATCATCTAGCTCATGTTCCAACTGCAGACAAACTACCAGTTACTCAGGGTAAAAAAGGACATGTTACATATTTATTTTCCACCCTAGCATGACATTTTTAGTTTCCTTTGCCTGTGACTGGCTATTCTGAGGAAATTCTGTGCTTCATCAAACTGTAGGGTTAAAATTTAGAAAAGGACAAGACAGTCTTCACACCCTCTCAGAATCTAACTTTGCTCTTGTAAGGTGAAGTCAAGATACTGAGTGTCCTATTCTTTGAGAACACATTAAACATATAATTTCACTGGCTTAGTGATAGTGTAGAATCTGAAATTGAGTTTGTACTGCCAAAGGGAAAGAAACTAATTCTGAACCTCTGATAAAGAAACATTTTAAAGTCCAGTTAATTGAAGCTTGACCAGAAAAAAAATCTGTCATCTTCGGTTAACACTAGTTTGCAAATTCATGTGCAGCTCGTTTCCTACTGATTAAATGCCACCTAAATCAAGGATCATATTTCAGAAGCTAATATTTGGAAACAGGGATTTCTGTACCTCTTGAAAACAGGCATCTTATGCACTGCAGTCACTTGCTTACATTGACTCATAATCTGTCAATCCCTTCAGCATGACTGCTTTATTCTAAAGTTAAAAATCAAGTAAACCCACTTTCCTGAGAACCCTGGTGCTCAAAATTGCCTTAGGTTGATACGCAGTAAAACTCCTGTCCTTTTCAAAAGAAATTGGATTCCTTTTTGTTAATCAACAAGGTCAGTCAGGTAGCTACCAACACTAATAAAATGGTTTTTTTCCCCCTGTGAAATATGTTTTTAATTCTTCACATTACCCCAAACTACTTCAGCAACTGAGGGAGCTGGGACTGTTTAGTTTGAAAAAGAAGCAGCTGAGGGGAGATCTCATTGCTGTCTACAAATACCTGAAGAGACATTGTAGAGAGGCTGCTGCTAGGCTCTTCTCACAGTTAGTTGGAGACAAAACAAGGGGGAATGGTCTCAAGCTGAGGTTGGGGAGGTTTAGATTGGACATTAGGAAAAAGTTTTTCATGGAGTGGTCAGGGACTGCAATGAGCTGCCCAGGGAGGTGGTGGAGTCACCCACTCAGGATATGTTTAAGGGTGGTTTGGATGTGGTGCTTAGGGATACAGTTTAAGGTGAATCTTGTAGAATAGGCTTCTAGGTTGGACTTGGTGATCCTGAGGGGCTTTGCCAACCTGCATCTCTCTGTGATTCTGTGATACTTTCTCACCACGTGGTTACAAAAATATTTGCAACATATTACAAGTCTGTAGTTACCACTCTGTGAAGAGATACAAACTCAGCAGAAATCTTACATAATCTTTACTGAGTTACAATTGAAACCATTACCATAGTTCTTTTCCTCTGTATATCCTTTAGAGAGTGTGTAAGTGTATGCAATTTTCTCCTTATTTCCTGAACTGCTTCTCACATGTTGCACTTCAAAATGGTAATTTTCCACATTGGGATATAAAGCATCTATATGACACAGTTCCAAGAAATGTGTAGCAAACAATGTAAATGCCTAAAATATGGAAATGAGAAAGAAAAATTATTTTGGAAATGATCATTGCAATAAATAATAAAAATAAACTTATCTCACAGATGGCCAAATTTTCCTACAAAACATTGAAAACCTGGCTCCAAATTACCAAAGCAAATTAAAATCTTGAAGTGATGAGTTCTGCCATTGATACAGATCACAGAACCCCAGCATGGTGGGGGTTGGAAGAGACCTCTTGAGATCTTCCAGCTAAAACAAGGTCACCCAGAGCAGGCTGCACAGGTTATCTTTTGAAACTGGTGTCTCTTCCACTCTTTTCTCAATAGAAGGAAACTAACATCAGAAGTAACGGGACATTCATATGATGTAGTAACAAAAGATAGGAGGAGAAAGATCTTCAGAGTGATCACATTTGCCTTCCCAAGTCACTGTCACATGATGGGGCTGTCCAGGGACGACCGAACACCTTCCTGCCCATGGGAATCATGGTTTGCATTGGTTTGCTTTTCCTGCTAAACTGCTTTCATCTCAACCCACAACTCTTTGCACTTTTACTTTTGCCTTTCTCTCCCCAGTATCACTGTGGAGGAGCAGGCAAGCAGCTGGGTGGGCCCTTGGCTGCCTGCTAGGCTGAAACCACACTGATGAGCAAACAGAAGCCTGGTTTATGCCAATCTCTTTTTCTCTTTCATAAGTAGTGAACAGTAAAAACCACAGTGACAAATACCATATTCAGGCAAAAAAAAAAATCTATAAAACTGAAGGTAAAATTTAAGAGAATAATACACTTATTTTCAGTATGACAAAACAATTCTAGAGATTTTAAATAATTTTCAAAACAGAATTACCTTTAAATTCAACAGACATTCACAAACGGCGTAACAAATACCAATACCTTCTTCAGCACTGGTACCTCTGCCAAGTTCATCAATGATGATGAGAGATCTGTCATTAGCATTTTGTATGATGTATGTTATCTAGGAAAATATTTAATGTGTTAGCACTCCTACAAATGCCTTTCTTTAATAGGAATACTTTAGTGTTATTCAAATGAAACTTAATGCAGAAATAATAATTAAAAAAAAAAACAACTCATCAGATCCACAAATTTTACCTTTTCTCAGCTTTCAAACAGTTGTCAGTCTTAATCATACTCAGCATTCTTTCTCTCTTCCACTGAACTACAACTTTCCCTCAAAATGATAACAATTTGGGAGAGGGAATTAAGTATGCTTAGACTTCTGAAAATAACCACTTAAGACCCCAGAAATAGCAAAACATTGGAACTACTGTCCAAAAGAGCACTGGTTTGTATTTAAATGGGTACATTTCCACTTAAGACATTCCTGAGTTTCTGTGGTTTACCTCAAGGTAATAAATGAATGCTGAACTTCGGCCTACTTTTCAAAGTATACTCTTTCAGTGGGAATACACTAGTGCAGTTTCTATTATCTTAACAGTAAAAATAGGCCTTGGACCCTGGGTTAGCTCTGTTTAATACCTCTTTCATTTCCTTCATGAATGTTGATGCATTTGTTTCTATATCATCATCCATACCTATTCTGGTAAAAATTTGTTCTGCAATTCGAAAAGAACAATACTCTGCTGGGACATAAGAACCTACAAAACAAGTAAAAGGTGAGTTTTCTCATATCAGTGTGACAAATGCCAATTTGCCTGAATGTGTCTATGGGGAGAAAAACAGAATTAAAAAAAACAAACAGCTTTACATTTGGTCTTCTCACACTGTAGAGTAGAGAATGCATCTTAATCTATAAGGTTTCATAACATTAAGTTATGCTCTGCAAGCAAAAAAGATATACATGCTATAATTAAAGAAGCTTTTCAGTAAAAGCTTAAGAAATCCTATGTCTGAAGTAGTGCACCAGTCTAAAGGGATGCAGAATTGAGAATGCTAGGATCAATTTACATTTCTGTAGCCACTATGTTACTAATTGCAAGGAATCTGAGTTGCCCAAACCCAAGACTATATTGGACTACATTTATCAGACTCTAAGGCTTATTAGTTTTATTGCATAGAAAAGAACAGGAAACCTGAAGAAAGACTTTACAGTCTCTTTTATTCATTAAATTCATGCTTTTTAGCTAAATTCTGAAGAACTTGCAGTTCCTAAAGATTGGCCCCAATAACAGAATCATAGAATCACCCAGGTTGGAAAAGACCTCCAAGATCATCCAGTCCAACCTAGCACCCAGCCCTAGCCAGTCAACTAGACCATGGCACTAAGTGCCTCATCCAGTCTTCTCTTGAAGACCTCCAGGGACGGTGCCTCCACCACTCCCTGGGCAGCTCATTCCAATGGCAAATCACTCTCTCTGTGAAGAACTTCCCCCTAACATCCAGCCTATACTTCCCTTGTTCTATTGGTGGTTGTCTGGGAGAAGAGGCCAACCCCCACCTGGATACAATGTCCCTTCAGGTAGTTGTAGACAGCAATGAGGTCCCCACTGAGCCTCCTCTTCTCCAGGCTAAACAACCCCAGCTCCTTCACCCTCTCCTCATAGGGTTTGTGCTCCAGGCCTTTCACCAGGTTTGTCGCCCTTCTCTGGACATGTTCCAGCACCTCAACATCTCTCTTGAATTGGTGGATAAATTTTATTCTCCACTGGTAAACAGTTTCATTCTAGTAGTAGAGTTCTGGTCAGTCTCTTAAGATCTTTCCCCTTTGCTACTAACATTACCTTTCTCTTTAAGGTAAAAATCATGACGAATTCAGAGCATAGAGATGACTCACAGTTAAACTGTACAAATATTTGGTTTACTTTTCTAATTTCAATGATAGAACCTTACAGCACTTAGTACCACTTTTATCTGAAGTAGTTGCTTATTTATCTGTTATTTCCCCTTGGCTGCAGGCCTGTTACTATACGTAACTGATGCTCACTGGCTCCTTTTGGATGACTGACACGTATACAAGCTTGAAAAGAATTCACTGTCAGTCTAGTTTAATGTGCTCTCAAGAATTCAAGTTCTCAACCCTGCTTCTAAAGGCAGACTGGGGAGGCTTCCAGACACACAGACAGAGTCCTCTAAGCTTCCAGCAGCACACCCAAAAACTTGCAGTTACCTCTGTCACCAACTAGTAGGAGCAAAAAAAAAAAAAAAAAGACTTGATATATTTAGATAGATCTTATTCTAGAAGCCAAATCATTCCACTTTGTGAATACTTTTAAACTAGAAAACAATACAAGTGCTGCAGAAGACTGCCAATACAGTACACCCTACTCACCAATCTGTGCCATTATTTGACAGAGAGCAATCTGCCGTAGGTATGTTGATTTTCCACTCATATTTGGTCCTGTAATAATGACAAAATTGTTGCCCTCTGTCAGATATGTGTTGTTAGATACAGGTTTTTCCACAGCTATCTTTTCAAGAATGGGATGCCAGCCTTGTTTGATTGCTAAAGTATCTGTAAATTCTGGACGAACTGCACGAGAAGAAGGACATAAAACACTGCAGAGTTAGCAGACAAACCTTTACATTATTGAACATTCAAAACAAAGTAATTCTTGCAGAGTAGAAATTAAACTCAGTCCAAACCTGACTGCCTGATTTTTACCTTCCCATAGTGAGCAGGCCTAACATGCAGCACTCAGGAAGAATTACCAGGCACTTGCAGGTACAAATTCTGACTGCATGCAAGAAGCCCATAATTAATGCTTCCCTTCAAAATTAACTGCTGCGTTTGTCTTCTGTATTAAGTAGTGTTGCACTCCACTAGTAAAGGAAAATGCATAGAGCCAGACTTGACAAGTAATTAAAATAGAAAACGTGAAAGCCAATTTCACAGCTAATACATTTTTAATACTTTATTTTCTCCCTGCTAGAAGCATATAAAGCACAGGAATCATGAATCCTGTCACTACCACAGATGTACCTCATTACATAAGCATGAGAAATAACAAAGTAGCCTTGCTTCTATTTTTTCTATATTTTATCACATTGATTATTTGGGTGCATACTATGCCTACATAGATCCATTTGATATTGGGACTATCTGTGTGCACTTCTTTTGTGAGCCTGTTCCATATGCTGCCTCTTCATGTACCTCAGTGCCAGTACCCCAGGATAACAAAGAAGTACTGTCAAATTTGGTCTGCTTAAACAAAGCAGCCTCCAGAAAAGAAATGCCAAGAGTTTTTCTATTTAAACTTTGGGGAATTCTAATTATCTTGTGTAGGTTTCAGTCAGGTAATGATTTCCACGAGAGAATCAAATGGCAAAGAGGACTAAAAACTACAAATGACAGTCTATTTCTTTTGGTGAATAGCATTCATGCCTGGCTGTGCAAACTGCAAGTGTAGATTTATGCTTTTAGTCTTAGCGCTGCTGAAGAAAACTTGTGCACATCATTGATGTGACGTCTTAGGCACAGCAGCTCCTGATTCGGCTTCACATCAATTCATTTGCCCTGACTGGAATCACTAGTTTGTGAAGATTCCAAGTCGATACTGCAAAGTAAACTGATCCTGCTCATGAACTGGAAATTACATAGCAGCATCAGTGATGATGAACGAATACATCTCTCAAGGTGGCTTCCAGACGTGATTTAGTATTGTGCTACAGATAAGCATCTCAGACCAATGTGAACTGAAGGCAGTACTCTCATTTGTACATTTCAGGACTGGACTAGGGAAGCAGGATCAACGTGCAGGTAAATACATGATCCTGAATTTCTTAGAGGATTCCAATTCCAAAAATGTCTAATAGTTCCACAGAAATTGAAGTAAATAAAAAAAGACAGAGAGGTATTTTGACTTACAGTATATACTTACTGTTGATCTACTTATATTGTTTTGTGCCATTTGAGAACAGAAGTGTGAACTCAGAATTTGTGCTTTTGAATAACATGTGTTTAAACTGTCCATCTTGTGAAGACTGGCTGTGAAGGTTTATAGCAGCTGCACGGCAGAATGTAATGTCAATGAATGCAAATAGAAAAGAACATCAGCAGAAAACTAGCAAGGACTGACCAGAGACCTGAAGCTTACTGAGATCCAGGAAAACAAATGATGAGAACTGGAGAACCAGACAAAATAACCTGGATACTCTCCAACCAGGGAGTCCTTATCTGGCCTGTGATGGAATCAAAGAAGAAACTCACCATAATCAGAAAGAGTGCAGGCGTGGGCAAATGCAAGGAGCATGTCCAGCATTGACACGATGTCAGACAGCTTGTAGAGGCAGTGGATGTGCTCATAGATCTCATTCAGCAGCTTACACACTATTCTGGAGTAAGACACAATACTTACTGTCACTTTACATAGCTTACAGAGATAAATCAGGTTCATAATGTTCACACTGCCTACATTAGGACAGGAGGTACCCTGTTAAATGCAACTATCTCTGCCAAATGCAAGTTAATGTATACAGCTCTTTTAAGCAAATTAAGATCTTATACCATCAGCTCAGATCAAAGGGCTCAAATACCAACAGCTCACAAGACAGCTTCACAAAGACAATGAACTAAAAATACAGCTATGAATACAAAAAAGGTTGTGGAATATTTTTATTAATACATCAAATGTGACTCTAATTCCCTTAGGCCTTTAAATTAATATAGCCCAATGTAGTTTCTAGAAAGAATTCCCATAAAAATTACATGCAACATTACACTTCATAAGCCTTCTGAAACAGACAGCAGAGCACCATGACTTGCAGGAAGGACAAAAATACATGAATAGACAGTTCTACAGTAAATGCAAAGAACTGGTTAAAAGTTTCAATTCTGCATTACAAAATGAATGCATTAATTGTCTCATTTTGTGTAGATAATACACCCATAAAAATGTAATAAATATGATGGCCAGACACATGAATAACTGCCTATGTGTTTGTAATGATGTTTAATGCAGTACACACATTGTGAAGGGTTTTTGTCTCAGTAAGCAGATTTGTTCAGCTTTCAATTGTTTCTCTAAGTAGCCATTAAGAGAAAGATAGCATTAATAAAACATGGAATTAGCTGTTAGGCAGACAAAGTACGTGTAGTTAGCAAATATTACAATTTTAAATGGTCTTACAAGTAGGTCATGTGATATATCTCTCTCAGAGACTCCTGACATCTTTCATTCATTTTTATTAAGTCTGGCGAAGTGAAGCTGTATGTGTTTTTCATTTTAGTGATCTACAGGGAATGCAAGCAAACAGTAAGAATTTTCCATATTATCAGAAACAAATATAGGTTCTAAAAAGCAAACTGGGAACAAGTCAGGGGAGGGAAGTTCAAAAAACAATTTCTGGTTTCATTTTTCCTATATCAATTTTTATGAAAAATACATGTAAGAGAATGCAGGTCTCAGTAAGGCAAATGTGATCACACACAACATAACTGCCTGTTAATTGTAGGTTTCTGACTATAATATGTTACAGGGTAGCTTTAAAAACATACCAATTATATCTTCATTTACTTCTAGATATCTCTGCTGAAATTATCTTAACTGTTGATTAAATTACTGTCTATTTTGTGGTTTATTCATGCATTATACATTTTATACACATTAGGCATACAGAAATGTTATAAGAAACGTCTCTCCCACAGCTACCTTTGTAAACTCTGAAGGAAGTTGGCCATTGGGTAGTGTCGAAGCATCAATATTCATCTGGATAAAAAATCCACGGGCAGAGCTGAAACTTGTTCTCATTGGGAGGTTGTACTTCTCTGCAAGCTGTGTTATCATACCTACACACCACAAATAAGGATTTGGTCTTAATTATATACACTTAAGTGCATACACACACACACACAGAGTGTCTGCTGGCACAAAGATGCATACTGTTGATGTGATGAATGAGCTGCATTTGTCACGTATGATGACAAAAGGCCTTCAAAAGGTGAATCTTCAGGGATTCATTTAATCAACACATTCATGCAGTGGAGAATCAGCTCAATTCATGTGTTTTTAAATACAAATCATGCAGTTGGCCAACTCCAGGTGGGTCTAACTATGGAAAGGGCAGTTTGTTCAGCCATGTAGCATCAATGTCTCACGAGGAGACAGAATATAATCCCTATGCTAGGGACTCTCAGTTCACAATTTGAAGCAACCTTTTTTTCCCCAGGTAGAGGATAATACTTTACATTTGTAATCTCCCCTTCAATCCATCTTGTTCCTAGCTGGGAATTATAGAATCAACCAGGTTGGAAGAGACCTCTAAGATCATCCAGTCCAACCTAGCACCCAGCCCTATCCAGTCAACTAGACCATGGCACTAAGTGCCTCATCCAGTCTTCTCTTGCACACCTCCAGGGATGGTGACTCCAGCTCCCTGGGCAGCCCATTCCAATGCCAATCATTATTTCTGTGAAGAACTTCCTCCTAACATCCAGCCCATGCCTCCCCTGGCACAATTTGAGACTGTGGCCCCTTGTTCTATTGCTGGTTGCCTGAGAGAGGAGACCAACCCCCATCTGGCTACAACCTCCCTCCTGGTAGTTGTATACAGCAATGAGGTCCCCCCTGAGCCTCCTCTTCTCCAGGTTAAGCACTCCCAGCTCCCTCAGCCTCTCCTCATAGGGTTTGTGTTCCAGGCCCCTCACCAGCTGTCGTCCTTCTCTGGACACGTTCCAGCACCTCAACATCTCTCTTGAATTGAGGGGCCCAGAACTGGACACAGCACTCAAGGTGTGACCTGACCAGTGCTGAGTACAGGGGCAGAATAACCTCCCTTGTCCTGCTGGCCACACTGTTCCTAAGCCAGGCCAGGATGCCATTGGCTCTCTTGGCTACCTGGGCACACTGCTGGCTCATGCTCAGCTACTATCTACCAGTACCCCCAGGTCCCTTTCTTCCTGGCTGCTTTCCAGCCACTCTGTCCCCAGCCTGTAGTGCTGCTTGGGGTTGTTGTGGCCAAAGTGTAGGACCCTGCACTTGGCCTTGTTCAATCTCATCCCATTGGCCTCTGCCTACCCATCCAGCCTGTCCAGGTCCCTCTGCAGGGCTCTCCTACCCTCTGACAGATCAACACCTGCTTCTACCTTGGTGTCATCTGCAAACTCACTGATGCTGGACTCAATTCCCTTGTTCAGATAATCAATAAAGATATTGAACAGAACTGGGCCCAGGACTGATCCTTGGAGAACACCACTAGTAACTGGCTGCCAACTGGGTGTGGCACCAGTCATCACCACTCTCTGGGACTAGCCTTCCAGCCAGTTCTTGACCCATGTCAGAGTGAATCTGTCCAAGCCACAAGCTTGTTGTGGCAGACAGTGTCAAAGGCTTTGCTGAAGTCCAGGTAGACTACATCCACAGCCTTTCCCACATTCACCAGGCAGGTAACCTGATCATAAAAGGAGATCAGGTTGGTCAGGCAGGACTTGTCCTTCCTAAACCCGTGCTGTCTGGGCCTGATCCCTTGGCCACCCTGTAGGTACTCTGCAATAGCAGTAAAGATGACCTGTTCCATGACTTTGCCTGGCACTGAGGTCAGCCTGACAGGTCTGTAGTTTTCTGGTTCCTCCATCCAACCCTTCTTGTGGATGGGTATCACATTGGCCAGCTTCCAGTCTTTGGGGACCTCTCCAGTGAGCCAGGACTGTTGATAAATGATGGAGAGTGGCTTGGCCAGCTTAACTGACAGCTCTTTCAGCACCCTAGGATGGATCCCATCTGGTCCCATGGACTTGTTAGGATCCAAGTGACTCAGCAGGTCCCTTACTTCTTCCTCATGGATTACAGGGGGACTATACTGGCCCCTGGCTCCATCTGCCACTTCAGGAGTCCATTTGTCCTGGAGAGCACCTCTGCCTTTTCCTCATCCTTTGTCACTATATTCCCCTCTCCATCTAATAAGCACTGGAGATTGTCCTTGGCTCTTCTCTTGCCATTCATGTAATTATAAACATTTTTTATTCTCCTTAACAGCAGCAGCCAGCCTAAGTTCTAAATGGGCTTTTGCCTCTCTATTTTTTTTCCTACAAGACCTAGCAACATCCTTAAACTCTTCCTGGGATACCTCCCCTTTTTTCCAAAGGCAATACACCCCTTTTTTATCTTTAATTCCTTTAGCAGCTCCTTGCCCATCCAGTCTGGCTGTCTCCCTCGTTGGCTCGCCTTCTGGTACAATGGCACAGCCTGCTCCTGCGCCTTCAGGAGTTCTTTCTTGAAGTGGGCTTTTGAGGGCTGTTTCCCAAGGAACTTTCCAAGTTAGTTCCTTAAATAGGCTGAAGTCTGCCCTTCGGAAGTCCAGTGTGGAGGTTCTGTTGATGCCCCTCCGGGTTTCACCATATATTGAGAAACCTATAATTTCACAGTCACTGGACCCCAGGCAGCCTCTGTCCAGCACATCTCCCACCAGCCCCTCTCTCTTTGTGAGCAGCAGGTCAAGCAGGGCTGCACCCCTGGTAGGCTCATGTAACAGCTGAAGATACTGTACAGGGAAAGTGTTAGATGTCAGGAAAATACAGACTGTTAAATCGTGGTGATTCTGAAAGCAGTAGAGAGCATAGCAGTGTGGTATTCCTGGGAGAATAAAAGATGGGGTTACTTAGTGGTACTTCTCTGCTACTCAATGCTCTAAGCAATCCCTGGTTACCATATATTATTATTATTATTATATATACATAAATACACCAACACCAAATGTTTTTCATACAATAAAGTTACACTACAGGAGCACAGGGCTTCTATATGCCAATACTTTGAACTCCAAACACATAAAAATCTTGGTTTAGAAATACCTGCTATGTCATCAACAATTTCTGTGTATGTTCTACGTGCTATGTCAAGGAATTCACTGATGTTTGGCTTCACAGCATAGCATTTCTGAGTCCTCATACTCAAACATCCCTTTGTATACCTTGTGTCATCATTAATTACCGTTGTAATCTTTTCAAGTATAATTCCAAATCTGCAATTATAGTTGGGTTTCTTAATTAGCTATCTAACACTTGACAATTTTTATTTGCAATATTATCCCAAAATCACAAACAAGAGACTTACAAATAAATGAAGCAAATTATTTACCGCTAAAATCAAACACTAAGTTTCAGGTCTATTTTCACCTCAGAGTGACATATGACTGTGCTTAAGCTTGCTTAAAGATATCATTCAGATCTTTGGGAGGTATAAACTACTTCTCAAACATACAGGCAACAGCTGATTATTGCATTAGTAAGAGGGCTTCAGGAAAACACTACTTCTCTGTTTTGAATTACTTGTGAATAACAAAAACATGACTGCAGTTCATCAGCAATTGCACTATCATATCTAATGTTGTGTTTGACTTTTTCCCTTTATTTGTTAGTTGAAAATCAGAATTTTTAACAAAATCAGCTTCTACACTAAATATTTGAGATAAACCAAGCAAAGACATAATATTTTTAATCTTACATTAAAAAAATCTTAGGAAAGTTGAGTTTCTAGTTAAAGAACTATCATAAATACCTTATATCTTCAAGAGAATTGTAGTAAGCCTTTAGCAGTGCTGTGTTACAGCTTCTTAAAGCAGCCTGTTGAAGATTAAAACACAAATGAACAGTTATTCTTTTTGGAGCCCTTTTAAATGACTCAAAAGTTCTTTGACTCACCGTGGCCTGTCATTGGTTCCATAAGTAGCTTATGGGATCTGAGGCATTTCAGTTAAATGTTTGTTATAAAAGCAATTTTTCAGGCAATGGTATGAACCCAGTTCTTCAGAGTATTAGACTTATATGTTTATTTTCAGCTGCCTTAAGAAATAACAAACTATTGGCAGTATTCTGATAAGCAACATATAAACCTGTTTTTTTTTTATTTGATGATCTCTATCAGTCCATTCCAATTTGATCACATGAAGAAGAGGAGGCTCAGGGTAGACCTTATTGCTCTCTACAACTACCTGAAAGGAGGTTGTAGCCAGGTGAGTTCGGTCTCTTCTGCCTGGCACCCAGTGACACAGCCTCAAGCTGCAGCAGGGTAGGTTTAGGCTGGATGTTAGGAAGAAGTTCTACACATAAAGAGTGATTGACATTGGAATGGGCTATCTGGGGAGGTCACCATCCCTGAAAGTGGTTAAGGGGAGGCTGGATGAGGGACTTAGTGCCATGGTTTAGTTAATTAGAAAGGTTAGGTGATAGGTTGGACTTCATGATCCTAGAGGTCTTTTCCAACCTGGTTAATTTTGTGATTCTGTGACATATGCTATTCCATGAAATGTAACAAACAGCACTGCATAAATCTAAGGATAAAGGACACCGTACTTTAGAAGCAAAAATAAATAGCAGAGCTTACTTTTAGAGGCTCCACAAGTTCTAGAGTATGCTTCAGGTAGATTAAATTAGTTATTTTTGATTCAGCAGTTTTAACCTGTTGAAAAATTTGACAAATAATGGAGATGTTTGTGTATCTACCTGTTTTAAAAAGTACTTAAGAACTAGCACAACTCATACAGTTAACAGGTTTATACTTTCAATGAAAACTGACAAAACACTTCACAATCTCACTTTGACAGACTTGTGACAGTTTGCTTCTCAGTAGCTAATATTTTCATGACTGCACTGATAATGGCTGCCTGAGAACACTGCTAAGCCAAACTGCAAAAATCTCTTTTCATTTTCTGTATACACATAGCTCTCAATCTACAGCAATATTATTCCATGTCTTTCTAAGCTGCAGGTTTTTTCCTTATTATGTCAGTCATATTTATAACTATCATGTTTATATATTGCGTATTTAGAGCCAAATAACTGATCATCGAATATGTATTTCAAAACATACTGTATCCTGCTTTGGAATCTGTACCAAAACTGAAAGTAGTTGTTCTGTATCCAGGAATTTTGAGATTACTGTAAAACAAAAGGAAACAGACCAGAAATTAAACTGCAATTGTAGTAATTTCTAATTTTTTTTCAAACACACATAACTACTTAGTGATACTTATGCTAATAATTTTCTTTCTATCATCAGAAATTATTTGCTGGGGTAAAAACTAGGTTAAAAATAGCTGTCATCTAAATTATTTTGTCTCAATTACACTTACTACAGCGAAGCATGTAGTGATTATTGCATGCCTGGACATGCATCAGTTCAGTGATATTCTTTTTGTTAGACAGAATCATATTCCTCTTGTGATTAAGATTACATGAGGCAGCTTCAGGTGAACTAATTCAGACTCAGGTATTGTATTTTTTTATTTACATTTGTCCATGAAGCATGTTTTATGAAGCAATGAAAAAAAATGCATACACAACATGTAACACATCAGCGATGCCTTTAATGTATATATTTTGTATACATATCTACTTCAAACTTAGTCCATACCTAGCCATAAAAATAAAGAGGCACTCTAATTCTTAAAAAAGGCTATTAGGTGACTGACTTTTATCCACTTTATCAGATAAATTTTCTTCTCTTACCAAAATACTTGAGAAAAAGTTCACTTTTATAATAAGGATTATTTAAAAAAAAAACAAACAAACCAACCAACCAACCAACAACCAAAAACAACAGAACATTGAAGTGCTCATCATGTAAGTGCCACAGAATCACAGAAGTATCCAGGTTGGCAAAGCCCCTCAGGATCACCAAGTCCAACCTAGAACCCTACTCCACAAGATTCACCTTAAATCACAGCCCTAAGCATCACATCCAAACCACCCTTAAACACATGCAGGCTGGGTGACTCCACCACCTCCCTGGGCAGCTCATTGCAGTCCCTGACCACTCACACCATGAAAAACTTTTTCCTAATGTCCATCTAAACCTCCCCAACCTCAGCTTGAGGCCATTCCCCCTTGTTTTGTTTCCCATTAGCTGTGAGAAGAGACCAGCAGCAGCCTCTCCACAGTGCCTCCTCAGGTAGTTGTAGACAGCAATGAGGTCTCCCTCATTCAGCCTCCTCTTTTTCAAACTAAACAGCCCTGCTCCCTCAGCTGCTCCTCGTAAGTTTTATCACCTAAGTTTTATCAAGTTTTAACAAGTCAGAAAAAAAACAACTTTTCACACTGCAGTCACACCGCATACTTCTATCATTTAGAAAAAATGGTTAAAAATAAATATTTTATGTATTTAAAAATAAACTGCACCTGCTTGAAGACCAAAAAAGAGTTCTTCATCTTGGAGCAATTCCTGAACACAGTCCAGTCTTGTGTTAATTGTTTCAGCATCAGCTAGTGGCTCCAGGATATTTGATCTAAGTCTTCGACTTCCACCTGGAGTTTTAGTGTAATTTAGGACACCAAAAAGGGTATGACCATTCCTTTGAAAACAAAATAGATGTGAAGAATAGACTGAAAAAACAAAGATGGTAAATGTAAAGTGATATTTTGAGATAAGTGTATCCTATGAATTTGAACCATAATAAAATCTAGGCACTTTCACTCAACATGAGCAGATTCTTGCAGAAATATTGCCTCTTTCATTTCACAGTCTGTGACATTTTGCATCAATATAATTTATAAGTTCGAATAAAATACAAACATCAGTAGTAGTCTACTATCAGTGTAGTCTACCTTGACCTTAGCAAGGCCTTTGACACCATCTCCCATGACATCCTAGTGAGCAAGCTCAGAAAGTGTGAGATGGAAGACCAGACAGAGGGCTGAATTAGGAACTGGATAGAAGAGAGAGTTCAAAGAGTGGTAATCAATGGTATCAGGTCCAGCTAGAGTGCTGTAACTAGTGGAGTCCCCCAGGGATCATTGCTGGTCCCAGTGCTGTTCAACATCTTCATCAATGACACTGATGAAGGGACAGAGTGTCTGCTCAGCAAGTTTGCTGATGACACCAAACTGGGAGGCTTGGCTGATACAGCTGAAGGCTGCGCAGCCATCCAGCAAGACCTGGACAGACTGGAGAGCTGGGCACAGAGGAACTAAATGAGGTTCAACAAGGACAACTGAAGAGCTCTGTGCCTGGGGAGGAATAATAAACTGCACCAGTACTGGTTGGGAGAGCAGCCCTGTAGAGGGGGACCTGGGAGTGCTGGTGGATAACAGCAATGTGCCCTTGTGGCCAAGAAGGCCAGGGATCTGCTGGAGAAGGTGCACTGCCTGGTGAGGAGAGGCTGAAGGACCTGGGGCTTTTTAGTCTGGAGAAGAGAAGACTGAGAGGGGATTTAATAAATATTTATATAGATAGCTGAGGGCTGAGGTCAGGAGGGTGGGGGAGAGGCTCTGCTTACTTGCTCCCTAGGATAGGACAAGGAGCAATGAATGTAAGCTGCAGCACAGGAGGTTCTACCTCAACACAAGGGGGAACTTCTTGACTGTAAGGGTCCCAGACCGCTGGCACAGGCTGCCCAGAGAAGTTGTGGAGTCTCCTTCTCTGGAGACTTTCAAGGCCTGTCTGGATGCATTCCTCTGTGACCTGAGCTAGATTGTATGGCCCTGCTCTGGCAGGGGTGTTGGATTCAATCTCTTTGGGTCCCTTCCAACTCCTGCCATCCTGCGATCAATGTAAAGATGTCTACATATCACCTTTCCTATGCTGGAAATCTTGTGCTGTATTGTAATCTGTTTTGCTGTCCAAATATTGTCTTTTAAAGGCTCTGAATGGTATGTAAGTTCTATCATACAGAAATAAATCTAATGGTCAGCTCTTTGACATGAATGTACATAGAAGTTTAATTTGTACACTTGTATATGTATATAGAAGCAAAATACAAATTAAAATGTAAATAGTAAATGGAATTTTCTTACCGAGAATCTCTGTTATTAATTACTAGTTCAAGATTTTGTGCTGATGATGAATCTATCATAGCTGTTTTCTCACTCCCCTGGAAACGCACCTTCAGTGATTTTGGAGCATAAACTGAATTTTGAATAAATTCAACATATTTTAGCAAAGCTGCAGCAGCTGCAAGACAGTAATACCTTGGAAAAAAACAGTCTTTCATGAATATTGAATTGTGCTATTTAAATACCACAAACTCAAATGCTGCACTACAGAAATCACATTCACACTTCTGCCTGGCAGCAACCTGGGACTGCAAAAGCAGCGTGCTTTAAGTCTGCACTAACCCTCCCACAGTGCACACATACACATGCAAATCAAATGCCCATAGCTGTTGTGAGTCTGTACACATGACACCCTACACTACACAGCTGCTATTGTGAAGGTAATTACATGTGACTTGAAATAAATCATAGAATTGTTTGGGTTGGAAAAGACCTCTAGGATCAAGTCCAACCACCAACCCAACACCACCATGGCCATTATACCATGTCCCCAGGTGCCACATCCACATATTTCTTGAGCACCTCCAGAGATGGTGACTCCACGACCTCCCTGGGCAGTCTGTTCTGATGCCTGTCTACTTTTGCAAGAAGGAAATTGTTCCTCATGTCCAACCTAAACCTCCCCTGGTACAATTTCAGGTCATTTCCTCTCATTTAAGGAAGAAGAGACTAACCCCACTTCACTCCAACTGCCTTCCAGTGAGTTTCAGAGAGCAATGAGGTCTCCCCTCAGCCTTTTTCTCCAGGCTGAACAATCTAACAACAGACTAAACAATAAAGATCCAGCTCACCAAGTATCCCTGCTTAAATTTTTTAGCACAAGAAAAAAATTTGCTGAGCCCAGGAAGAAAGGCTGTGAATTTGTACCTTTAGTGGGAGAATGAGGAGGAGAAAGCAGAAAGCTATAGAGAGGAGTGGAAATTTAAAAAAAAAAATCTGTAACAGGCTTTCTATTTCAGTTTCTAAATATCAGAAACACTGGAGACCAAAATTAAAGAACAGCTCTATCAAGATTTTCTAACTTTTGCAACAAGCCACAGACTTAAGTAAAAAACTGTTAAAAACTTATCGGGGGAAAAAGTAAACTTTTCCCTTACACATACTTGGATTGAACCTCCATGAGAATGGTACCAAATTCAGATGCACACAGCTGTTCTATGTACTCCAAACCCTTTGCTTCATTGAAGTACTTTCTTTGGACAGTTGTAAAAGTTACATTCTGTGAAGATGGGGGAATAAAATCAAATTGTTTTAAAAGTTACCCAGAATTTTTCATCAGGCAGACTTCTCTATTTCCAAGAAAATCTATCACCCACCTGTATATGTAGAAGTATCCATTACAAATTATTAGCGCCTACAAGCTGCATTACTGTCATTCATCTCTCCTCCTATGTGACATCAAGTACACAGAAAAAGGCTAACACTGCTGTTTTGAGCAAATTATCATGGGCTTTTTCTTGGACAGCTTTCCCTCCCAGGAACTAGCCATGCCAAATTTGGTTGAAATTAATTACTTTTCAGGAAGAGTTAATTTAATGCTGGCATCAATGCTAACATTCAAACTTTTTCTTGGCACAGCTTAAGCCCAAGGGATCATCAACAAGCTTTCACCTGTAAGGTCAAAGTAACTGAGTGTGATGAGTAATTTATGCAAAACGAGAGGAGTCAAGAAGTAGAAGAGAAATCATGAGAAAGCCACCAGCAGTAGAATCAATTGCAGTAGCAATTAACACAGCTTTTTACAAAGTTCTGAGGCTTTCATATTCATAAATTACATATAGTAGTTCATCTCACCCTCTTCTGCTCAGCCAGTGCTCTTTTTCTAGTCTGTGGTATACATTAGCTTCATCTGTTTATCATGTTTAGAGAACAAAGCAGCAACACAGGAAAATGATTGTGTTTTTTTCATGTCTTAAGCTTTCCTGGGACTGGTACTGCTCAAATTACTTCAATGCCACCAATTCAAAACTTTCTGGTTTCATCAGTAACACACTGCAACTGTTAGGATTAGAACTAGCACCATTTGAGTTGCATTTAGATTCTTCCTTAGCATGGTAAAAACAGCTCCCAGAAATGATGGAAAACACAAAATCTGACTGTATTCAAGTTTTCAGAAGTAATGAAAAACTCTCAAATCAGCAATCATATACAAGTAATCAACAAGAACTCTAAAATATAGAATGAAATTTAAGAGCTTACCTTGAAATGTTCTGTTATCAGACTGAACAACTTTGTTGTGCTCCCTGGATCACAAGCTGTATTTGACATTATTATTTCTAGTGGTGTTAAAATCTTGAGTTTGGTAATAACCTGAACAACAACAAAAGAGTAATTAAATGAAAATTCACATTTAATCCAAATCCAATGAACCAGCAATAAATAATTATTGAATTATATTTTGTAATCACAGTTCCAGTCTTGTAAAGATCATATTTTGTAATAACTACTACATTGTATCAAATTCATGTGTATATTTAGATACAGATATATAAATACACATTAAATTAAATTACAATTTAAAAACGTGCTTGTCTGGGAAGCAAGACAGCTAAGATGGGAGAAGGACATTTTTCTCAAGAGATAGCAGCTTTCTGGGTTTGCAGATGAAAAGTTAATGGTGGTCTCCAGACAAAGAAATCATAGAATCAACCAGGTTGGAAGAGATCTCCAAGATCATCCAGTCCAACCTATCACCCAGCCCTGTCCCATCAGCTAGACCATGACCATGCAACAGGTTTGAATAATAATCATCTGCTGAGAATTTAGACTTTGTTCTAATTTTCTCTTATAACACTTAGCTCAGTCTTTTCCAAGAAATAACTGCAATTTTCATGAAATGATTAAAATTAGTTAACAATTTCCATTAAAATAATCTGAAGTTCCCTTGAAAAATTATAGTCTTATCATTCTTTTGATTACACAGGATTTCTTCCCTCACCTTGAGGCACAAAAAAAATGAACTTTTTTATTTTCAAAACTTTAAATTGTCACTGAAATTGGGACTCAAACTTTGTAATATTATGAAACACAGTACTAAAGAGCAATGTTTCCTTACTGCTACACACTGAGGTGCACTGGGGGTTCCTCCTCAAGGCAATGCTCCCCAGCAAGGATTTCCCATGGCTGTTTACACAGGAGTGTTACAAAGCGAGGCCCATTCAATGCAATCATTCCTCCTGCCTATGACATATTCATAAGGCTGCATTAGCACATCCAGACACTTGTGTCTTCGTTTTGCTGCCAGTCTTCTCGACACAATCAGGATGCCTCTGACAAACCACAGCTTCTTTCTTATCTATCATTAGTTTACATGTCTGAAGTGCACAGGTGAACTTTGATCTGGCTGGCCTCATATTTCAGGATAATGACGTTGCTACAACATCCCATGAACATCCCATGACAAATGGCAAAAACATTCTCAAGGTCAAAGAAACAAGAAAAAAAAGCCAAAAGATACAGCAATTTAAGTATGCCACAGTACCTTGGCATAAGTCGTATTGTCTGCAAACTGTGATAATATCACCTCAGGATTTTTTAAGTCAATACTGGCCATTCCTACTTCACCTCTGGCAAGGCCTCTTCCTTCTACTACAGCTACAATAACTGATGCAGTGCTGTGAGCAGAGGTTGCAGATGAGGAGGTAACTGTAAAAGTGTTGCATATGTTCAATTACAAGTCACTACTTGACAGTCACAAAATCATGCTTTGATATTCCATGTGAAATGAGTGTTTATATTCCCATATCCACAGCAAGCCCTTTGAATTAAAAATCCTGGCTGTTGAACTCATTACTTGACATATCCTAGAGACAAAGCACACTTTCTGAAGTGTGAAGATCAGACTGATTGAATGCATTCATCCAAGACTGCCAGAACTAATTACATTTCTGTAGCACGCGAAAATACAGTTCCTGAGTCACTGTATCTACCAAACAACAACAACAACAAAAGACAGTTAGTATATGTCAAAAGGCACAGCTATGATTAGATGTTTGCCATTTTAAATTCAGAGTCATGCATAGCTATTACCACTAGTTAAAATCAGGTTTATTAATTGTGGAGAGGTACTGCTAGTTAATATTCCAGTAAAAGCATAACTCTTGTCAAGGTGGCTTAGATCTTATCTAAGGGCAACAAATGTTTTTTAAGTGTAGATATCTGTGATGGTTTGGGTGTTCCCCACCCCCCCCCCACTTTAGAAATCACCCAGACTAGACTCAGCTGGCTCTGGAAATATGAATGAAGCTTATAGTTACAGCTAGCACAATATACAAGCAGCTATTTACAGTATATACAGTTATATACAGAAATACACAAGGTAAAAGGTAATACAGAAACACAACTCCCCTCCCAGAAACCTGAGTCCCCAGGAGGGGCTCTCAACCACCCCTTCGCCTTCCCCCTGCCCCTCTCAACCTTACCCCAGTCCCAAGGAAGAATGGAGGTTCGGCCAGAGGTTAAGAAGCAAAGTGGGTTAGGCCAAAATGGAGGGTGAGGTTAGAGAGACGCAACTCAGCCAGAAGCCCCAGCGAGAGTGATGGCGAGAGTGTTATCTAATGTTTTTATTTCTTGTTCCCATACATCTCAGCAAGACTGTGAGTGAAGTAGACATCACCATTGCTTGTCTTTCACAGCCTGTAATCTAGTTCTTCTCACCAAAACATTCTAGCCTGCTTCAAACTAGCACAATAGCTAATTAATTTGATTTTACTATAAACTTGAACTATTTGAAAATACCTATCTACAGTGCACATGAGGTGCATTTAAAAAATAAAATATGTTCATTATCTAAAATTTGGTTTGGCTTAAATTTTCCTAAATATTACAAATGAAACTAATCTTTCCTTCTTCAGCTATCCAGCTAACAGAGATATCCCTTACAAGGATTAAGTGTGAATATTAAGATTGTAGCCCCTTAACACCTAGCATGGTCCTTTCTGAAGGCACTAAATATCGTTTTCTTATCTAGTCTCTCTCTTTTCCTCTGCAGATAAAACCACCAACCCAGCTGTTCTAGCAATTTGCCCAACATAACACAGCAAATCCGCTTTAGGATTGTACTACAGACCTACAATAAACCAGATGTTTATACCTAAACTGAACTCTATAGAGCAATAATTCCTAATCTCAAATCATTCATCTCCAAATAGCTAATTTACAAAATGGGGATATTTCGTGTTCCACATAGCTGACAGGAGACAAATTTTGACACATTTCTTCACCTCACTCCTGCTGTACCTCTTATATAGCACAGAGCTTTAAATAGCACTGTGATAACACCCAACTGTGTTCTAGAACTGTTGTTTTGATGACTAAAACCTAAGCTGTGAGCAGATAATAAGGAGAGTCTCAGAGATCAGATGGGGGGATAAGAAGTTGTCAAAATGAGATGACCTTTCCATTTCTCCTCAGCTTTCCTCTGGGTCTCTGCCATCACAGATCTATGCAATAATCTAATCTAATAATAATAATCTCACACACCAAACTACACTCTACTGTTTAAGAAGCAGGCACTTCGGCCACAATAACCCCAAGCAGCGCTATAGGCTGGGGATTGAGTGGCTGGAGAGCATCCAGGAGGAAAGGGACCTGGGGGTACTGATAGATAGTAAGCTGAAGATGAGCCAGCAGTGTGCCCAGGTGGCCAAGAGAGCCAATGGCATCCTGGCCTGCATCAGGAACAGTGTGGCCAGTAGAACAAGGGAGGTTATTCTTCCCCTGTACTCAGCACTGGTCAGGCCACACCTTGAGTACTGTGTCCAGTTCTGGGCCCCTCAATTCAAGAAAGATGTTGAGGTGCTGGAACATGTCCAGAGAAGGGCAACGAAGCTGGTGAGGGGCCTGGAGCACAAATCCTATGAGGAGAGGTTGAGGGAGCTGGGCCTGTTTAGCCTGGAGAAGAGGAGGCTCAGGGGTGATCTTATTACTGTCTACAACTACCTGAAGGGGCATTGTAGCCAGGTGGGGGTTGGCCTCTTCTCCCAGACAACCACCAATAGAACAAGAGGACACAGTCTCAAGTTGTGGCAGGGTAGGTATAGGCTGGATGTTAGGAAGAAGTTCTTCCCAGAGAGAGTGATTTCCCGTTGGAATGGGCTGCCCAGGGAGGTGGTGGAGGCACCGTCCCTGGGGGTGTTCAAGAAAAGACTGGATGAGGCACTCAGTGCCATGGTCTAGTTGACTGGATAGGGCTGGGTGATAGGTTGGACTGGATGATCTTGGAGGTCTCTTCCAACCTGGTTGATTCTATGATTCTATGAAGTGCTATGATACAGTACTTCCTAAATATCCCACCTCACTATTAAGGTGAAGTAATTTCAGTTCTGTGAACCGAAATTCTTTTATTCTACAGAAGACTGAAAATATCTATACAGTGCTTTTTTTAGCATCTCAGCTCATTTTTGCTTCATGTTTGCAAAATAGTGTTATATTCTTCCAAATTCTACTGGAGAACTGTCACTTTCTTTGGAACTCTGCAAAGACTGTAAGGTTGCACTATTCAAAGAAGCAAATGGCTAACTTGCTGAGTAACATGAAAGTAATTTCACACTATGTAAAGCAGCTCCTAAATACACTTTGGTGCAACTTCAAAGACAAACTGGAAAAACTCTTTATGATCTGTCTTAATTTTCAAGTGAATGTCAAACTAAACTTTACAGCAACTGAATTGAACAGATTCTTCACTTAAGCATTGAATTCACAGAGATGAAGAAAAATGCCTGCATATAAAAGGCATCCTAAACTGATCCTACTGGGAATCTAGAAGGGAAATCAGAGTTTATCTAAGAATTTAAGATTAAAAAGCTGTTTGAACTGCACCTGAGCAAAATCTTTGATGCTTCATAAAAGCGAGTCTGAACCTTCATTTATTCCACCTATATTCTATAGGCCACAAGATGTCAGCAACTGCATTCACATAAAGTTTCACCTGTAGCCTGCTGAAAATGTAATTGTTATTCTGCATCTTCTACTTGTCAATCAGCAGCAGCTGATGACAATATTAACTCTTCCTTCAAAAGTAAATGAAAAGGTAAGATTATAGTATCTTAGATTAGGTATGGTGATTACACAAATGTTATTTGTCACACTAAAAAATAAACGGTGACTAACCAGTGCTCTTCAGAATAGGATCTTCTGTATATACTGTCTTTAATACAGATCAATGAAACACACATCAAGGAATGTCACACAATACAGCAAGCATAAGCAAATACATAAGATCTCACAGAAAAGACCTTCAAGATCATGGAGTCTAACCATTAACCCAGCACTGCCAGGTCACCACTAAAGCATCACATCTCCATGGCTTTGAAACCTCTCCAGAAATGGGGACTCTATCACTGCCATAGCTAGCCTGGGCCAGGCCTTAACAACCCTCATGGGGAGGAAATTGTTCCTCAGGTTCAATCTAAGCCTTCCCTGGCACAGCTTCAGGACATTTCCTCTTGTCCTTTTAGAATCAAGAAACTTGAGAATGGCATCACAATATATGATGCACAATGCATTAACATCCCAAAAGCCCCACCTCTGGATATGAGCATGTGTATATTTGGGCTCTTTATTCAGCACATGAGCCAACATGTCCACAAAAACAATTCAGTTCTAGATAATTTAAAAGAAGTCCAAGGTCCATCTACATTGGTAATTCACACATGAATGCAAAGTAAGTGTCAAGAGGCTCCAATACCAAAACATATATTCACTATCTAAAGCAGTATTTTCCCCTATAGGTGCATCTTTCATTGGCAGACATCCTCTGTAGTACAAAACACGTTTTTTTGTTCTGAGTGTAATTCAGTATCTCACTGTATCAGATTAAAAAATAAAAGTATGCTTAAATAAAAGAATGTTAGAAACATAAGTAGGACTGCTTTCTTTTAGAGCTGATAATCTCACCTGAATATCCCATAAGAGGAGTATGGCTTCTGTAAGCAGATCTGCTAGCAGAGGGGGGTGGTTTTACTATGTATGCACTATGCAGGCCTTGCACAGACGAGGAACTTGTGAGATTTACTGTGCTGGTATTTTCTATATAGGAACTTTTGTCTCCAAAATATGATTCTGAGGGAAGAAAAAAAAAAAGGAGAAAAAAAAAAAAAAAGCAGCAAAACCCCACTTTTGAAAACAGACACATTGAACTGTGTACAATTTAAGTGAAAAGATAAAACAACTAATTCAGAGGCCAGGGAAAAAAAAAAAACAAACACCCACCCCCAAATTAAAAATGAAAATCAACAAAACCACTTCAATACCAACCAACCACAGAACCAAACCCCCTAACCAAGTGAACACGGTTCAGGTCTCACATAAAACAAATAGTTTTGTTTCAATTTAAACTTGACCTCAGCAGAGAACTTAGACACTGTCATCTGAAAAGCTTACAGAAAGGAAATGATATATATAAGTAAGTACGAGGAACGACTACCACTGCTCTGACCAGCTGAATGAATAACAGAGGCTGCTAAACCGAAGAGATGCTGCTGATGCTGCCCCGTCCCGGTGTAAGTGCAGCTTGTAACAGCTCTTTGGAAGCCCGCCCCAGGCACAGGGAGCGAAATAAGCCAAAGGAATGAAAAGCCGGAGATGGCCGCGGCGCACCCTACCTCCTCGCCCAGAAACCTGAGGCTTCACTCCGCCACCACCGGCAGCGCGGCTGGGAGCGAGGCCTTCCCCGCTGGAGCAGCCCGGCCTCACGCCACTGCTGGGGCAGTCGCCGGTGCTGTCCGTTGTGCTGCGCGGCGTCTGCAGCAGCCCGAAGGCGTAGCGGGGCGTCCGCTCAGCTCGCCCGCCCGAATCCGACGTGGAAGAGGCGCGGCCCGTGTAGGAGTCTGACGCAGCCGCCTGCCCACGTGTGTCTGCCATACCGTTTGCTTTGAACGTCGCCACCTGGCCAGCGGCAAGCACCGGGCGAGACCCAACCGCCCCCGCCCGCCGCCAGCACAGCGCGCGCAAAATGGCGGCACCGGCCGCGAGCGCGCCGGCTCCTCGCACCCGTTCCGCGGCTGCTCCCCGCCCGCCGCCTTCCGCCCGGCCCCGCGGCCCGCCCGACCCCGCTCCACCGCCCGCTCCCGAAGCCGCGGCAGCAGAGGCCGCATAACCCCCGGGCTGAAATGGAGCGCCGCTGTTACGGAAAATAACGGCCAAGCCGCAGCGGCTGGAGCAGCTGTAGATGATACAACAGCCAGCATAGCTGCTGGGCCTGCAACAAGTTTCATGGCAACGGTCGGGGCAGAGATAGAATGGGCCTTCTCAGGAGCCTCAGGGCAGACTTACTGCTCTCTACAGCTGCCTGAAGGGAGGCTGGAGCCAGCTGGGTTTGGTTTCTTCTCCCAGGCAACCAGGGACAGAACAAGAGGACACAGCCTCAAGCTGTGCCAGGGCAGGTTCAGGCTGGATGTTAGGAAGAAGTTCTTCAGAGCAAGAGTGATTGGCATTGGAATGGGCTGCCTGGGGAGGTGGTGGAGTCACCATCCCTGGAGGTGTTTAAAAGGAGGATGGATGAGGCACTTAGTGCCAGGGTTTAGTTAATTAGAAGGTCACAGGATGACAGTGGTTGGAAGTGACCCAAAGAGATCATCAAGTCCAACCCCCCTGCCACAGCTGTGCCATACAATCTAGCTCAGGCCACACAGGAGCACATTTAGCCAGGCCTTGAAAGGCTCCAGAGGAGACTCTACAAACTCTCTGGGGAGCCTATGGCAGTGCTCTGGGATCCTTAAAGAAGCTCCCCTTTGTGTTGAGCTGGAACCTCCTGTGCTACAGCTTACATCCATTGCTCCTTGTCCTATCACAGGTGTTAGGTTGGACTCGATCTCAAAGGTCTTTTCCAACTTGTGATTCACTGTGAAGATGCTGCTTGGTGAGACTTGAGATAACAAAGAGAGGATGAAGTTGGGAACTTCAGCAATTTGACCTATGTTTAACTGCAAATAACAAAAAGCCTCTGCATCCTCCTTGCTGCTGTCTCCACAGCGGTCTGTCCCTCAAAGATAGCATGAACCAGGAGCAATGGACATAACCTGAACTTTTGATATAGTGCACAGGCTTATCAGGCTACTGAATAGTAACTTCTCTGCCCAGAGAGGTGTAAAGCCTCCTTTTAATGAAGAGGCAATGCATGGTTCAGGGAGGTGAGCATGTGAGAGGGTAACATTGAGTAGGCAGCCTAGGAAGTTTGTACAGTCTGAGTACATCAGCCAGTGAGGAAAGGCGGTCACTTGTGGCCAGGAAATTAGGGCAAAAGGAAGCTTTGTCCTCCAGCAATCCCCCTCAGGCATCAGCCCTGCCGACTCTCCCTTTATTCAAATAAAGATCTACAGGACTCCTCCCTATCCTTTGTGAACATTAACCTCTAGCTGTCACATTTTTCCTTACACAAATATGCAAATACAGACAATAAATGGGTGGCACTGCAATGCTCTTGCAAACAGAAGTAAAGGCAGTTAGATGTAGCTTGTCCTGCATTTGTTCTTCACTGTTTAGATCGATTTTAGTGAGAGATTCCACAGCTCTCCTCTCCCTGCTCAAGAGTTTAGATAGCAAAACATTCCAATGAAAACCACAGAACTTGTTTACATCTAGAATAGTTTTAAATAGCCATTCTACATGGTTTAGGGCACTGTAATGCTGCTCATGCCACATGTACCACTAGAACTGTTTCCACTGAAATTTTGACTAGGTAGTATTTTGACCCTGCAATTTAATAGAATCACATTAAAAATCACACCCAACTGAAGCCACCTTTTACTAGGCTGTTGTAGTCTGTTGGCCCCTCAGCCTCACAATAGAAATTCCATCAGTTGCAGCTCCTCAGCTAACCTCTGAAAGGTACTGTCCCTGCCTCCTAATTCAGATGAGACATGTGCTCCCTCAGCACCCTGCACCATCATCATCGAGGCTGAGAAATCTGAGTATCAGACACTTCAGTTTGACTGCAGACCAAAGCATGGACGACAGCAAGTGCAGGTTCCTGTAACAGCCACTGTCCTGAACTCCAATTCCTACATGTAACTTTCAGTAAGCATTCAGGCTCATGAAGCAGGTGTTAGAACTTCTCCATTTCTCTGACAAAATCTAAGTGCATGGCAAGAAAAGCAGAAACAAAATGAATGTTCAGTTTGCTATGGTAAAAAAATCACAAGGCTGAATTCACCTAACCAAACTGCTACAAGGAAGCATCCTTGGAATAAAGCATGTACCTCTGGACTTGACCAAGTTTTTAGAAGGTAACAGAATGGCTATTGATCTTCCTCCCCAGTTTTCTTTTAATACACCTATCTACAAACACACAATTTTATGTACCTGAATTATTCATTACTCTTTCACAAATTATCACACAGCATACTGCAAAATTTATTGCTGGGAGTGTTGGCCACACTACAGTATGTAAGATCAAGTACCAAGACAATGTCAGAACCTTTCCATATAAGGATTTCTATGGGAAAAACAAAAGGAAAGCACACATTTTTGAAAGCTTTTAATAAAGCACCTGTAACTGAAGACTGGGAACAGCAGAGTAATGGCTGCAAAGATTCTAACTACATAAGCTAAAAATAATTCTAAAAAAGTAATCAGTACTCTTAACAAAATAGAGGTAGACAGTAACAATGGATTCAGCACCAAAATTATGTCTTAACACAGACACAGTGGGCAAATAATATTTTTCACAGTGTATTTAACAGAAAATGTGATTTTGTTTGCCTAAGGAAAGTTGTGATGACTCTCTCTCTCTCCAAACACAGTATTTTAAACAAGTGATTTAAAGAATGGGAGAATATTCTCAAGTTTGTAGTTTGTGTATCTTTACAAATCACAGCTGACTTTGAAAATTAAATTCACCAGACCTCCTTCAGAGAAAAACTCCATTAATGTTAACAATTTCAAGCTACGCTGTCATGCTGTATCACCCACATATCTCCCAGGGTGTTTCAGTTTATGCGAGGCCAGAAATTCTGAGGAGGGTTCAACTTTGTCAGTACAATGTGGAAAAATCAGCAAATTCTTATGTTCTCAGCAATGTTTCCTTAGATGAAAAGAAGTGGCACTTGCAAAGGTAACCTGGAGCGAGAAAAATTTATTTTATAATGTTTTGTTAAGCTTTACAGTTAGATAAAACCTCACCAGTGCTTTCACCATGTTCAACACACAGCCTACAGTTACTTTTTCCCAATCCTTGTATATTAATTCCAGGCTTTGACCAAAGAATTCGAAAGGCAACTGGAAAGCTAAGAGTAGGGGTTTTAGCTTACCTAAAAGCCTGTAGAGAAGGCTTTAAAAAAAACCAAGTATCATTAGAAACACTTGAGCATCCAAGTCCACATCCCATCTTTGACATTCTCTACAAGTAAAGGTCTACCAAAAAGTTACCTTATCCAGTTCTAGCTAACAGTCTACTAAGGCAAATAGACTTAATCAAACTAACCAGCAGCTTTTAAAAACCATTTGAAATAGCTGTAGACCTTTGTTAACCTTAAATACAGAGATTATGAAACACTTCCTCCCTTTTATCATCACCTTTTACTTTCTATTTCAACTGGAACATCCTTCCTTCTCAGCCAGGGTGCATGGCATGTAAATTGAGAGGCAATTTTACAGCTTCTGTGAAGACAATGAGGACTTCATCCTTCAGACAAGTATTTTCCACAGCTGGTTTTATTCTCAGTTGCACCATAATCAAGTGCTTACAATTACTCTCTTATAAAGCAAGATTTCAACCTAGCAACAAATTTAGTATCAACTCTAAGCCACTGTCCTACAGAGCCCTTCCCTAGAATGCTTCATTTTAGCAAGTTTCACTATACATACTCCAAGTATGCTCCACTGCAAGTATCAGCAAGTTTTGCCTAAGGGACTCATTAACAAAGACATGTATATACTTAATAGAACCGTATTTTTTTTTCATTGGTATCCATTGCTATCAGAAGAAAAAGCTTGTTTCTCACTATATAAAAGTGTTGGGAAACATGTATTTAATTCTTCCTGTTTACAAATGTGTGGCGTTGAGTGCATGGCTTAAGATGGATTTTGTTTGTTGGTTGGTTTGTTGTTGTTTTTCTTTTCGTATTCCTTTTAAGTGCTTTGTGTGATCTACCATCAAAACATGCTTGTGAAAAGATAGATACTAGCGTGGTTGATATCACAGAAAGACAAAAGACCAAGCATTTGCACTATTGCATTGATTCATATATTAAAAAAAAATAATCAAAAGCAGCAGAGGTCTATGTACTTAAATACAGATTAGAAATGTTTCTACATCTCTTATATACAACCAAAGAACATGTTACACTCTGTTATTAGAGCCAGCCTGTTCCCATACAGTCTAGGAAGTGACACAGCCCACAGCACAGCTGTTGCTTTACTCTCGTGACACAAACACTTTTAACCGTTCCAGAGATGAGATGACTTCACTCAGCAAAACCAAAGCAACCAGGCACATCAACCTTTTGTCTCTCCAAGACTTAGCTCACCAGCTCAGGCTGTACATTTATTCTCTGAAGGACTTCCTCTGGCATGCAAAACACAGGATTCACAGCCTTAATTTGTTCTTCTCCTAACAAAGACAGTCCAGCAATTCCAAATAAGGTATGAAATGGATCCACCTGTGAGAAGAAAGGAAGCTTGTGATCATTTCCAGCAGTCTGCTAGCAAAAGAACTGTAAATCTTCAGGGCTGGAGAAGACACTGCAACTGAACAAACTTTCCTTTGTGCTGACAAGCAGGGTAACTTCTACAAAATGCACTTAGTATGATTTACTTGGAGGTGCTTGTTGATTGCCTGCTGCTAAGATGATTTTCAACTGAGATTTTGGCAGGAAGCCACCTGTCTCCATTAGCATGCAATATCATAGGGTAGCAGAAGCAAGGATAATAAACATTTTAGAAGTAAATTTGATCATCTACAAGTACCACTTCCATAAATCCCCCATTTGCTCTTCAGCAACATTATAAGGCTCTTTAACAGTCAGAGTACAGAGCTGTGCTCTGTAATCTTGAGGGGGGAGAAGTATTGTGCAAGCAAGCTGAAAAGAATAAAAATCCCAGAAATACAGGAACAGTTACTTAGTGTCCAGGTATTCCTTCATTATATGAACCCTCCCTAATGCACCTATCACCACATTACTGCAATAGATTATGAAATCTCACGAGATAAGCATCCTGCCAGTGTAATTAAGTAGGCATTGCACAAAATGCTATCCCAAGGTAGCTGTGCTCTCTGGTGCAGAGAACATCCTGTTTGTATGAGTGGGAACTCTGAATCTTCCTGCAAAGGTTCTATACTGCAGCAAACTAAGATCAGTTACCATGTTACGGCTCCATACAGGACATCTTAGCACTGCAGCCTAGAAGGTTCAAACAGCACTAGCGTATCAAGTCTAGCTCCTCAGTGGTTGGGCAACAACCACACTACAGGTGTGGTCAAAGCTCAGACATGTTTACTTGCTCATTCCCAGAAGTATCTGGCCATTGGGGTAAAATGAACATAGCAAAGTAAGCAGCACACTTCAGGAACAGCAAGACAGAATTTCCTTGTACAGATAGGCCCAGAAGGGGAGACAGTCCCTAGTGAGAGGTATGTAGTTGAAGCCAGAGATTCCAGCTCTTGATGAACAGTATCTATGTTCAGGAAACCCAGATTCCTAGATGTATCTGCTGCCATGCTGGTTGATCCTTTCTGCACATTTCTTTAAAGCACATAAAAAAACCCTGCTGAATTACAACTGGCAGCTAATAAGCACAGCTACAAAGTTAAGCTTCTTGGAACTTAAAAGATGGCAGAATTGTCTTACTGGTTAAGCAGTTCAATAGCTGAAATACAATCACTATGTCAAATCAAAAGACTAGAACCTAATACTAATGAAAAAAGCCCCATCTCCCTCAAAAAAACAAAACTCAGAAATCCACAATCCATCCCTCCCAAAAACCCTAAACTAAAAATCAAACCAATTCCATAACCCCCTTAAAAATTCACCCAGAGCAACAGAAACTGTTAGGAATGAATTACTGCAGGAACAAAGCAAAAACCTGTAGCCATCAGCATTTCTAAGGCAGTGCCCACTTGAGCAATGGATGACAGATAAATATAACATGAAATGACCACAACTTAAACACACTAAAAACCAAGGACACCTGCATTAGGTATAGAGGAAAGGCTTTCAAAGTTGCTCTTCTAGCAAGACAAAAATAGTTCAATAGCTCAAGTTTAATCTCAAAGGCAGAAAAGCATTAAGACTTGAAGGCTTTTCACTGAGAAATCCACAATGGGATAAAGCCTGTGAGCTTTTTTTTTTTGGTGTTTTAAGAACACCAAACCACATCCCAAATAATAGAGCAGAGTAAAAAGATTTCTTTCACTCTCCTAAGTGGGAATAATAAACCAGCTTGCAAAGAAACAGAAAACTACTGCAGTTTTTAAATGCGTTTGTGAAAAAAGGAAAATATGTGGTCAGCTGCAATAAAACCAACAAAGACTTCCCCCTGACCATTGAAGAATACATAGCCAAGTGTTCTATACAAATTGCACTGAGATCTCCTAGTACTTTTTATCTGCCTACACCCTTGAAAGATACAAGTCTTATCGGCCATTTTACCTGCCTGAAATCAGAGAAAACAGACCAGCTGAAGTGGAATTACTGTCTCAGTGAACCAGAAAATCCACACTACCACCCTCTTCATAATGTTATCACAGAAGCTTCTTCCTCCCTCATTTAGAAAAATGCCACTGAGATGATTTATTCAGAAGCTGAGATGGCACAGAACTCAAGTTAGCTTATAAGGATTCTTAGCAAAAACTTAGGTCTCATTTAAATGAGTCAAAACTACCAAAAAAGCTGAAATGATTTAACCTGCATTGGGTAATGCTAGCTTACAATTCCTCAGGCAACCCCTCCAAAACCCACCCATCAAAAGAAATCCAGCAAACATAGGCTTTTTAAAGAGCTCTTCCACATGGCCTTGTGAGAAATGTCTTAAGGGAACCAAATCAGAATTTTTAGGGAACAGCAATGAACTGCAGTGGGGGACATAACAGCGCAAATGCCCCTTGAATAACCATGAAAAAGCAACTCCACCTACTTCTGTCCTTCAAAATGCTCTGCAAGATGCTCACACCTGGATCATGAATTGAGTAACATTCAAATGAGAAAACTTACCTTCTCGGTTGAAGTTTTATACATATGTTACATAGGTATATTTTATTTAGTAAATAATTATTTACCATATCTCCTGGTCTGTCAGCAAATCCTCCAGTCTCCTCATCCTGGCAAGCCAAAATAAAGCAGCGCAGTTTCTCTCCATCAATCCAGTGTAACCTACCAATCATCTTCAAAGATGCTAGCACCCACCATGAGTAACATACATCAGGCAACTGGCAAGCAGAGAAGTAGATTATTACTTGATTTTGGTTTAAACATGTTATTTCAAATGACACTGTGCTGTCACAATAATATTGCACAAAAACAACACTTAGAAGAGCTTCTTTGGAATGAAAGAGAAGTTTCCAGATGCAGTTTCCTCTCAGACTTCATTTTCCAGCAAGTAAAAGTCTCTTTTCTCAAGTCTTTTCACTTCTCCAAGAAACAAAACCACAAGCACATGATTTTGAAACAGCCTCCACCTTTTGTAGGAGAGATTAAAACCTCACAGTGCCTTTTTCAGGAGTAAGTACAAAGAATTTCAAATCAACTCATGTAATTATGGAAAATAAAACACTGTATCTGTTGCTAGGTTACCTATTTGCCAGCAGAGATCACTCTAGGTTACACAGTTTCCTAGCGTGAAGAAAAACACTACTACACTCAGGATTTTCATGCAGTGAAAGCAGTGGGTTTTGTACTAATACTACAGAAGAGATAATTCCTAATGTCACAAGAGGCAGGGCCTGATTAACAAGATCCAGAGGAGAGCCACCGAGGATGATCAGAGGCCTGGAGAACCTCTGCTATGAGGAGAAACAGAGGGAGTTGGGGCTGTCTGGAGAGGAGAAGGCTCTGAGGTGACCTTATTGTGACCATTCAGTATCTGAAGGGAGTCTATAAGAAAGCTGGGAAGGGACTTTTTAGGATGTCAGGTAGTGATAGGATTGGGGGAAATGGAACAGAGCTAGATATGGGTAGATTCAGACTGGATGTTAGAAGTTCTTCAGCATGAGGGTAGTGAGACCCTGTAAGGGGTTGCCCAGGGAGGTGGGGCACCCCTGAAGGTGTTTAAGGCCAGGATGGATAAGGCTCTAGACAGCCTGATCCAATGTGAAGTGTCCCTGCCCATGGCAGGGGGGTTGGAAGTAGATGATCCTTGTGGTCCCTTCCAGTCCTGACTAATTCTACGATCCAGGCTCAGGTAGTCAGTGAGCCAGACGTCAGCACATGGATTCTGTAACTGAGTGCTCAAACCCTCAGTTTGAGGACAGCTAAGGATAGCCAAGGACTGTGTGACCAGTGTTAGTGATGAAGAATTAAACTTAAGGCCTGACTTCTTTGATGAATTTACTACATGGCACTTTCTGGAAGAACTTCAGCTTTAGCCAAAAATAATCTTTATCAAGGTCTGAACAAACAAAAGAAGCCATCAAATACCTTCTCTGGTCGTCCGTTGAGACCTCCAGAAGGTAACTGACGTTCACAAAGCCACCAACCCAGCAAGTCAACATTTATTTGATGCAATTGGTCTGTTATAGCCAGAAATCCTGTGCAACAATAGATCTAAAATTACAGACATAAATTTTTTGTGTATTTAAAAACTACATACAGTTCAGCAGACTATACGCAGGAAGATCTAAAACTGAGAATACGGTCATGCAAACAATTCAATAAGCATGTTTTAAGTTTCACTTTTCCATTAGAAAGGTTTGTTACTGTTACAGTTGGTTTTGTATAGAGGTACCTGCTGCACAATGCAATTACAGAAGGGTCAGATTTTACTGATATAAGACAATGGAAGGTTTGGAGAAAGAGCCTAAAAGATTAGGCAGCACCACACAGCTTCCTTTTAAAAACAGACTCCCAAGCCAGAGTACTCAAATTTATTTCTGTATGCTGGATATGGCCTTTATGAAAACTTTGCATCCAGCAAAGGTTTTGTTCCAGCAAATGGTTTGTTCCTGTGCCCTAAGGCTTGTGGAAGGCAAACTAAAGACCAAATGAATTCTCTAACAGAAATGCATTAACTCTGATGATCCTAGCAGTCTCACATACATCTAGTCATGTCAGTCCTACTTTCACTGTGCCGTGTGAAGCAGGCTGCACCTTGAATCTGACGTTGTTTTGGATCCCCTACTACAAGAAAGGCATCAGGTTGCTGCAGCATGTTCAGAGAAGGGCAAGGAAGCTGGTGAAAGGTCTCAAGTACAGGTCTGCTGAGGGAACTGGTCTTTTTAACTTTGGAGAAGAGGTGGCTGAAGGCAGACCTTCTGGCTCTCTACAACACCCTGGAAGGAGGCTGGAGCCAGGTGGGGGTTGGTCTCTTATTCCTAGTATCAAGTGATAGGATGAGAGCAAATGGACTCAATTTGCACCAGGAAAGATTTAAGTCGGACATGAGGAACTTCACTGAAAGGGTTGTCAAGCCTTGAACCAGGCTGCCCAGAGCAGTGGTGAAGTCATCATCCCTGGAGGCGTTCAAGAAACGGGTGGTCATAGCACTGGGACCACCACGGTTTAATGGCCATAGTGGTGTTAGGACAATGGTTGGACTTGATCTCAGGGGTCTTCTCCACCCAAAACAATTCTATCATTCTATGATGCATCCCCTGTTTATTTTTTCCCCTGGGAAATAGCATTTAGAGAACAGCATCCTTCGGTCACATTTCAGACAGTCACTAAAAAATAAGACAAACACAAACTGCACGAAACCACAGCATCCACTAAACCCTGCTCATAGTCACCTTTACCTAGTACAATGCACCAAAAAAGACAGCAAGAAGAGCAACAAAAATCACACATTAACAGGGACGAGTCTATTCAAGAATATTGCAAAATAAATATGATAATCCCAGAATACATTTGAAGTACGATGTAGATAAAGGAGCTACCCTTTATGGCATTTTTCAAAGTGTGTCAACATGCACAACAGACTAAATCCTCCCAGGAAAAGCTAGCTGCAAACAGAGTGGGTTCTCCTACTGCATCTGACTGACTTGAACATCAGACCATGGTCCAGCCATTTAGACCACGTGAGCAATGGTACATGTACCAGGTTCCACCTGGTAGTTATGCAAAATAAATCACAGAATTAATCATGTTGAAAAAGACCTCTATGATCATCAAGTCTGACCTGTCACCTAACCTTCCTAATTAACTAAACCATGGCACTAAGTGCCTCATCCAAGTCTCCTTTTAAACACCTCCAGGGATGGTGACTCCACCAACTTCCTGGGCAATGTATTCTACTAAGCAATCACACTTTCCGTGAAGAATTTCTCCCTCATGTCCAGCCTAAACCTACCCTGATGCAGCTTGAGGCTGTGTCCTCGTTCTGTCACTGGGTGCCCGGCAGACGAGACCAACCCCACCTGGCTACAACCTCCGTTCAGGTAGTTGTAGAGAGCAGTGAGGTCTGCCCTGAGCCTCCTCTTCTCCAGGCTGCACATCCCCAACTCCCTCAGCCTCTCCTCACAGGGCTGTGCTGCAGCCCCTTCACCAGCCTTGGTGCCACTCTCTGGACACGTTCCAGTACCTCAACATCCTTCTTAAAATGAGGGTCCCAGAACTGGACTCAAGGTGTGGCCTGACCAGTGCTAAGTACAGAGCCCGAAGGACTTCCCTGGTGCTGCTGGCCACACTATTCCTGATACAGGCCAGAATGCCATTGGCCTTGTTGGCCACCTAGGCATCTGTTCAGTCAGCTGCCAACCAGTCCCCCCAGGTCACTCTGCCTGCCTGCTCTCCAGCCACTCTGTCCCCAACCTGTAGCACTGCATGGGGTTGTTGTGACCGAAGTGCAGATCCTAGCACTAGGACTTGTTAAAACTCATGGCGTTGCACGGTGCCCATCTGTGCAGCCTATCTTGGTCCCTCTGCAGAGCCCTCTTACCCTCTAACAGATTGATAAATGCTCCCAACTTGGTGTTGTCTGTAAACTTAACTGATGGTGGGCTCAATCCCCTCATTCGGATCATCAATGAAGGCATTAAACAGGACTAAGCCCAGCACTGATCCCTGGGGCACACCACTAGTGACTGGCTGCCAAGTGCAATAGCATTATAATATTGTATTAAAATTTAATTTATATTCATAAATTCAAGTGCAATAATCTTTTCCATTAAAAAAAAATAGAGGAGAGGTAGTTTTAATTTTAAGTTTTCTTCTGGGAATCACTGAGACTCTCTTCTCAGAGAGATCACTACATTTGTTCCAATTATTCTACAGCATTCCCCTCTCAACCAGATTTTACCAAGCATTTTTCACAATTCCCTATCACTAGTAAAATACTCTACATTGCATAGAACAAACTGTGGGAAAATATCTGGATTTGAGGCATCTCAGCTTAAAACTGACTTATCTCAAAAAAATAAGCAAGATTCCCCCCTTAAGGTTTGCATTTGAGTTCATCAGCTGCTAAATATCAGAATAAGTTTGCAGAAGACACCAAGCTAGGAGCAGGTGTCAAACTGCTGGAGGGTAGGAGAGCCCTGCAGAGGGACCTGGACAGGCTGGATGGGTGGGCAGAGGCCAGTGGGATGAGATTTAACAAGGCCAAGTGCAGGGTTCTACACTTTGGCCACAACAACCCCAAGCAGCACTGCAGGCTGAGGACAGAGTGGCTGAAGAGCAACCAGGCAGAAAGGGACCTGGGGGTACTGGCAGATAGTAGGTTTTACATGTGCCAGCAGTGTGCCCAGGTAGCCAAGAGAGCCAATGGCATCCTGGCCTGTATCAGGAACAGTGTGGCCAGTAGGAGACTCTGTACCGATCAGGCTACACCTTGAGTGCTCTGTCCAGTTCTAGGTTCCTCAATTCAAGAGAGATATTGAAGCACTGGAACATGTCCAAAGAAGGGTGACAAAGCTGGTGAGGGGCCTAGAGCACAGCCCTGTGAGGAGAGGATGAGATAGCTGGGGTTGTTTAGCCTGGAGAAGGCTCAGGGGTGACCTCATTGCTGTCTACAGTTACCTGAAGGGAGGCTGTAGCCAGGTGGGCTTTGTCCCTTCTCTCAGGCAACTAGCAACGGAACAAGGGGACACAGTCTCAAGTTCTGCAGGGGGAGATATAGGCTAGATGTTAGAAGGAAGTTCTTCACAGAAGGAGTGATTGGCATCAGAATGGGAAGTGGTGAGTTGCCATCCCTGGAGGTGTTCAAGAAAAGACTGGATGGGGTATTTAGTGCCATGGTCTAGTTGATTGGATAGGGCTAGGTGATAGTTTGGACTGCATGATCTTGGAGGTCTCTTCCAACCTGGCTGATTCTATGATTCCATACAGCTGTCCTTTATGCTTCATCGTGACAGACAGAGTGATAGATCTTGCCCAACATTTCCCCTAACACATTTCAAAATCTCTAGAAACCCTAATGCTAACTATTCCAACATCACTTTACGAAGACTGAAATACACTTCAAAGAGTTGTTCCCTTAATAAACTTCCCAAACTATAACCACCCAAATCTCTGTTCATGTTCTGATTTATCTACCTGTCTGTTCACTTAACTAAGGTGCTAGAGTCGGGCATTTGGGAAACAAAAAAGGTACATCAACTGACATCACTGGCAGACATTACAAAGAAACACTTACAGGCAGTATGTGATTCTTGGAAATTTAAAACATCTCAATATAAAGAGAATCTCACCTGTCCTGCATGTGATTCAGAACCTGGTCTACAACCAAATCCTCCATCAAAGTTCATACAGGACAAAACATATTCTACTGCTTTCTCCACATTAATGGCATCCAGTCTCCCCTACAAGTCAGAAAAATAAATGCTCTTTATATTCTACCAAGCTCACTGACAACAGTAATTCAGCAGTAGCAAAGGGAAGATTCCAAGATTCCTTACTTAGGTCAAGAAATGATTTAGGACTTACCAGAAGTGCAAGAGTTGCAGCAGCACAGAAGGAGAACCTTGTATCTATCTCTCCTAAAATGTGGGGGGGACAAAACAGAAGCATTTTATTAACAAAAAGACATTAAAATCACTAGAGAAAATATGGAACAAAATATTTAAATACTAGGTTTTACATTGGAAAATATAAATCAACCACAAACTGTTGTCATGTACCCTGCCTCCTGGTCCTATTCCTTTTCCAGCACATGATGTCTCTCCTCAGTCATTAGAAAGTGATCTGCATTTTTACTGTATTTGGAAGCAAACAACTCATTTTGAGAAGATGCAGTCAGATCTATATCCACATCAATTCAGCAGTGGTAACTTAATATTGGAGTTGATGTCTAATGCTCTACTATATAATTTCAGAGCAGTAGACTCAAAAATACTCTGATACCACTTTCTTTCTGCCCCAAAATTGGGCAGAAGTAATTTCTGGGTTTAGAGGAAGACTGATAAAAGTTTTATGTTGCATATTCACACCCGGAAGCTAAATCACAAACACACACCTATAGCAGAATGATTGCTTAGCACACCCACACCAACATAACTCCCACAACAGAAATCCCAAGGAATTAATATTTGGAAGTGAAAACTGGAATTTGAACGCAGCCATGAGCATTCATTTTCTGGTCAAACTGATGAAAGACTTTTCTTCTTAAGAAATCCACAAGTTGAACCATATAAACCAAAAGTGGTGTTCTGTACTGTATCAGCTATCCTGCCTCTTCTATTGTGCTGTAACCACCTCTACCAGCGGTGTATTTAGTACATTTATTTCAACACTCGGAACAAAAAGGATGCAGTGAACTATGAACTGTTTTAATACACAGCACAACAGCTCCCTTTACAGTAGCACACATATACTGCCATGATCTTGACGCTGAATTTTACCAGAACAAGTGATATGCAATAGGTTTTATTCAAATTTAAGTATTCAGGGAGATAAACATTTTTAGAGTGACTAAATATTTATGCTACTGCTTAAAAACACCTGAAGAATGCATGCGCAGAAACAAAGTCAGTAACAGAAATTCATGAGTGCAAAATCAGCTCTTCTCATTCCCATACAGTGAAAGATCTTTTCCCACGACATGGATAAAGATTGCAGCTGACTGCCATTAAAAGCCAAGCATCAAACATTCCTTATGGAAGAGCATATCCAGTACATCAAAGCATAGGCAAGTTACAAATGCCCAAAAGTTCTCTTCTTTTAAGAACTAGACAATTCATTTTTAATACTAGAATGGAACTGAAGTTTAGAGTATTCATGAAAGGAATGAAACAAACCTGTCCTTCACAAAATCACCTTTTACATACCTCATAAGTGTTGACACAAAATATGTAAGCAAAACCAACATCCAATGAAACAAGTTTACAGACTCACTAAATTTTAATGTAAAAATTACCCCATTTGTCTCCAGCAAATGATCCATCTTCTTTTTGCAAGTTCTGTATATATTCAACAATTTTATTTACATCAACAACATGTAGACTGTCATACAGAGTAAGAATCTGGGGGGAGGAAAAAAAGACAGTCATAATCAAAGAGATAACAGTTGTTACAATTTATTTGTTAAATTAAAAATAATCCTGGATTTATAAAAAGCTTTATTTAATTGTCTGTGAACATTATTTGGTAAGGTTTATTAAATCAAAATTGCATTTGCTGCAATTCATCTACCTGTCTCAAGACTTCAAGAAATGTTCAAATGGGCAATTTGGATTCTCAGATTGGCAATTCAAGCTGAACTCTCTCATGCCTTGTTACTTTCCAACTTCCAGCTCTCCTTTCAAACACATAATCAAGTTTATGTGGATTTACATTAGCATTATGTACAACAGAGATTTGATTATGGTTAATTTTGTAATGGGATAATGACATCCTAGACATAAAAAACTGAAGCTTGTGCACTGCTGCTAGCTGGGTATGTGCAAATGTAAGTTAAACATCTAGTTTCTAATGCCACTTACAGTCTGAGCCTGCTGCCAATGATTAGCTTGAAATAAGATTATTTACATTCAATTTGTAAATATGAGTAGAAGCAAACTGCAACAATAATAGTATAAACGATTAGATATAAGCTGTACAGTCAATAAATTCTGAAGAAAACTAAAGGTCATAGTAGAGAATACAGTTTTCTGAGCCAGCACCAATTTGAATCAGTAAACCCATAGGACAAAATACCATATGAAAACAACAATACTCCTTTCAAGCCCCAGATGGCTTTGTGTTTTCATTTCTAAGTTGCATAACCTATACAGAAAGCAATTAAGTTGAAACTATGCAATATTATAGAGCAAATTCTGAAAAATACCAGCTATGGCTTTGAACACTTAGAGTTAGCTGGAATCTTTCAATTGTTAGATTAAATTTCTGTCTTGAGGAAATGCATGAAAGAGTGTGCAGCTGCAAGAGAAAAATACACAAGCATAGAATGCTCCTTAAAAAACAAATCTGCACAAATGATTGTTAATTGTGATCAAAAGAAAATGTTAAATGACCATTCAAACATTCTGGATATGAAGACAGGACTAAATTGTGTTTGTTCACTATGACATGCTGTTTAAATTTACCACAAAACCTTTACATCAGCACTTGCTAGCATTTTTCAGATTTTCACATCTTTACCTGCATGCAGTTAACATGAAAACATCTCCTAGCACCAGCAAGCATTCACTTAAGAACTAACACCTCCAATATACAAAAGTAAACACCCTCAAACTGCACCTTCTCCTCCTTACACTGGATTAGAATTTATGAAAGTAGCTTGATTGGGCAGTTTGGAAAAGCTCACAGCCTAAAGAAACTTCAGTTTCATGGCTCCAGTAAACCCGGTCACTAAGTATTTTAAGGTGACTGTTACAAAATTTATCAAAAATACAGCCACCACTAAAGGACCTCTGAAAGGAGACAAGAGAAGAGATCTGGTCTCTTCTCACAGGTAATTGGAGACAGAACAAGGGAGAATGGCCTCAAGCTGAGACTGGGTAGGTTTAGATTAGATACTCGGAAAAAGTCTTTCAGAGAGAGTGGTCAGGCACTGGAATGAGCTGCCCAGTGAGGAGGTGGAGTCATCCACCACGGATGTGTTTAAGGGTGGTTTGTATGTGGTGCTCAGGGCTATGGTTTAAGGGTGAATCTAGTAGAGCAGGGTTCTAGGTTGGACTTGGTGATCCTGAGGGACTTTGCCAACCTGCATGTTTCTGTGATTGTAATTTTTTAGAGGAAATGCTTTAGCTAAATTCTAAAGTTCCGTTCATTAAAGTTCATATGACCTTACCTGGTTCATAAACCTGCAGTCATCAAAATAAAACAACCTTGTTATATTTACCTGGACAGCACTGAGAGTATACAGGAGATGAGGATCGTGACCGGTGCTGGGGCTTATCCCACCACATTCGTGTTGACAGGATTTGATGAACTCTAGAATTTCCTCTTTGTTCATTCGGTGCAGCTGCCCTATGAGGTCCATTGCTGTCAGGCCCCAGTAGATACCACTCATCCTCAAATACTCTGACATGCAATATTCCTAGGGAGGACACGCTTTAGTTCTTAATCATATCAGCACAGCAGCCATGTAGCAAAAATACAGTTCACATTTTCAAACAGCTTCCAGTATGTCAGTCACCTTCTGCTCCACTGACAACTTAGGTATCAGGTACTCAAATACTCTACACACCTTGCATGTCTGTAACACACATGCGAGTGCCTGTAGGTACACATGTGTATATCCACATGTACTGCATTACCTTGTCTCGGTGTTCTAGTTCAAAGCATCAAGTTCAATGTCAAATTAAACACATTCAAGCAGTTAGGCAGTAGTTTACTTCAGATCATGTCATCTTGGCACCCAAATTACCACCTACATCACAGAAACAAGCCTAACGTTTAATGAACCTTACTTCCAAGTGCCAGAACTGCCACAATCTGAAGTTGCATTACAAAGTGACACTGCACATAGAATTTTCTTACAGCAGTTACATCATCTACACTACCCATAAACAGTTTTCTGTATGCAGCACTCTTTAAGCACAACTATCATAAGCAATAGCGCTTTTATGGATGGTAAAGGTAACTGCCACTTCCAACACAGCAGTTATTGACATTTTTCACCAGCTGGAGTACCACTGTGGGCTGCATCCGGTGACCTGTGACTATAAAACTGCAGCTTATTAAAGTGTTTATCAAGTCCAAAAAGAACAAAACAGTGCTGTGGTGAGATTCAGTCACTGTCCCATCAAAGAGCAAATGTGTAAATCCAGCTCTACTTGTGCATTCTAGCGGATAAAGAAGCAACAAATAGATAATTTTTCAGGTCTCAGAGCTAAACAGATTATCTTCAAGTTTATACTCGGATAATACATGCCGAAACTCATCATGGACCTAGAAAAATTAACAAAGACACCTTTCTTTTATACTTTCGATTGCAGGGCAAGAAACGATTAGTTTGTGAACCTGCATCTAACCCTTAGCAATTAAGTAGGGGTGAATATTACTCTCAATTAAACAAGAGATGTACAGAAACAAACTGGTACCTACATAATCGTCTTTCTTCGTCCCATAGGAAGCTATATATTCCGCATGCTTCTCCGAAAGCAACGTGCTTGGAGCATCGGGTTTTATTACAACATCCTTTTGCGGTGTCCCCTGTGGAGGAGAAAAAAAAAGGCCCGAACAAAACGTTAGCTGTGCCGTCATCTCGAGAGGCTCCAGCACCTAGAGACAGTTTAATTAAGACCAGTCGCAAAAACATCGTTTTGGCCGTCGCCTATACGGGGTCGATCTCCTATCTCCCACTGCCACTCGCGGATCCGATAAAGGATGCAAACGAAACCTCCTAAAGCAGCTGAACCTCCCCAGTTTTCCGGAAGCAAACCGAGCACCCGGAAGAGCCCCGCGCAGAGCAAAGAAGGCCTCACCCTTCGCCGCAAAAGCCCCAGCCGGGCTCGGACCACGAGGCCTCATGGCCTGGGGCTGGCGCCGGCGCCCCCACATGACACACTCGGGTGTCCTCGCCATGCCAGACCCGGCCCGGGCGGGCGGTAGTGCCACTCCCATATTCGCTCCGCAAACGGAGTGGCGAGCGCCACAGTCTCAGCACTCAGCCCCCCACAGCTCCTGACCTCCCGCCGCGTCCCCCTGCAAGCAAAAAAGTGCGAGCTCCGCCGCTCCAGGCCATGCCCTCTCCCCGGCGCGGAGAGCAGCACCTACCATGTTCGCGGCCCGCACCGGAAAGAGCGGCGCGGTGCGGCGGGGCGGAGCAGGAAGCAACGCTTGGCAGGGCCCCGTTATAGCTGCCCGACAGCCGCCCGCTGTCGGCCGAGCTCTCTGTTCGGGCAGCCTAGCGCCGCCTTGGGGATCTTGCCGTATTATACGTGAGGGCTGTGCACTGACTGCAGTTGCCGCTGCAGCCCGGCCGCTGTTGGTGGGCGGGAGGACGGCGGGTCGCTTCCAGGGCGGTAGAGGAGGAGACGCGGTGTCTCTGGGTCGGGGGGCGCCCGTCAGACCCGACCAGCCCCATAGACCGTCCGGCAGCCCGTCGGTGAGCCCGCGGCAGGACCGCTCTGGAGCTTGTGTGCGTATGAAGGCGCCAGGCGTTCCACAGTAACGGTTATCATAGAACAGGCGAGGGAGTGAAGCTCAAGTGTGCTAACGCCCGCTGGGCACTTTCTGGCATCTCAGCTAACGGTAAACCGTCCCGAAATAGGCTTTGTTAACGAAACCGGTCATCAAATTCCTGGGCACCGACGCAGTATCCAGAAGCAGGCATTTCTTTTTTGTGGCTGTCGGCATACCACCCAGCACTGCCCGTGGCTGTTTACAGAGGAGCTTGCACAAAACCGTGCCTATCTAATGTAGCTATTCCTGCTGTTTGATGCGTACTCACAACGCGTGTTTCAGCAAAACATTTGCACGGTTGTAGGAGTCACCTGTTGGTGGTGAATCCCCCTCCACACATTAGCTTTTTGGGCTATTAAGGACGCTTGGACGTCTAGCCAACTCTGCCAGCTTTCGACAAGATAAGGATGTTCCTGATACAACCACGACTTCGTTCTGTTACTGGTTTGCATATTCAAAGCACACAGATGGTCTTTGAGCTGATTAGCCACTTGACTGGCCTCTCGTCTTTTGAGATTAAAAAGCTTTTTAATTAACTCCCTAGACAAACATTAAAAACATTCTCAAGGCCTTATGCAATGGACAAAGACAACTACATAGTTACACAGTCAGTTAAAACACTAACGTTTTGCACTTTGAAATGCAGCCTCAAGGTAACAGCTTTAGTTTCATTCTGTTAGCCCTTCAAGAAAGCAGATCCAAGAATTTAGTCACAGAGGAGGAAAAGATAAGAAAACCCCAAACAAACCCAAACACTACAACAACAAACCCTCACCAAAATAAAACAACCTCCCACTGCTTTTTTAAAACTGTCTAAGGATGATTATTTTGCTGATTACCAACACTTGATGCTGGCATGTGGTCACCACAGACCTGTACCCGGCAGGAACACCATTTCCATTCTATATTTAGAGATCTATGCTGTCTTGCACAGAGCAGTCTAAGTACAAATATTATAAATAAATATTTTTACATATGCCAAATACTTATCATGGGTGTTGCATTATTGCTCTTCCTGCAGGGAAGATGGTAATTTATAGTGATTAAATATTTAAAGAACTAATTTCCCAGGTGGCCTATCTGAGAAATAAGCATTGCAAAACTGAAGCCTGATAACAGTAATTGTGCCATCCAGCACTAATTTCAGATGACGGATGAAAGAGACCACACCAAAGCAAGGACATCTTGTTTAGAAATTGAATCCACAGGCATGTCAAGCTTTGAAAGGACCTCTTAGACCCACTTGTCCAAGCAAGGTCAGCCAGAGCAGGCTGCCAAGGACTCTGCTGAGTTTTGAATATCTCCATGAATGGAAGCTCCACAACCTCTGACAGTGTATGACATCCCTCACAATAGTAAAAAAAATATTTTCTTGTGCTCCAGTGGTATTTTATGTGTTTTGATCTGTGCTCATTGCCTCCTGTCCTCTTACTGGCCACTATTGAGAGGCTGGCTCCTTCCTCTTCTCTGCATCCCATCAGCTATTCATGCACATGCATAAGGGTATCCCAGAGCCTCTTCTTATTCAGGATCAGTCTCAGCCTCCTGCCATGAGAAATATGCCACTCCTTCAATCACTTTTGTGGCCCTGTGCTGCACGTCCTGCAACTAATCCCCATCTTTCTTGTACTGGGAAGCCTAAAACTGGACACAGTACTGCAGGTATGGTCTCACTAGTGCCGAGTGACTTGTTCCAGAAATCCCAGAAACGTCCATTCTACCAGCACTGCCAAGGGTCTATCTAAGGTTTATAAAAAAATAAGTCTGACAATGATACTTTCTCAGCTGTTCTTCCTGCATAGTGAAGTGTCTATACTAGTGGAGAGATATAATAGGTTAAATATGCAGGACTTGAAATAACACCCTGTTGTAATCATTCCAAAGGAAATTCCATCTGAAAGGAGTCACTAGGGTAACTTAGGAGACAGTTTTCCAATTAGTATCTTCTATTTGCTTACCAAATATATCTTGTTAGCTATTCCCTGTCTTTCAGTAAATGCCACTGTTTTTTTACAAACCAAAATGGACTAAATTGCAAGTCCATGTCCAAAAAAAGTAAAAAAAAAACCAAACCCAAAAGATAAAATAGTCATACTATTAATATGGTTTAGTAACATTCCCCAGTGTAGCAGCTATATTTACACACATCATCGGTTCCTCTGATGTTCTTTCTACGTATTTTTTCTGCTGACACTCATTTCCTGCAATGATTACTGGCATTTGCTGAAAGAGAATATTTATACCATTAATCCATCATTTTAAAGAGGACAGATTATAGTTGAAGTGATCTAGGAAAAGACAGAGCTTACCCCTAGGGAATTTGTTTCAGTGGTAGTTTGAACCTCTGTACATCCTTAAGCTAACTTTTCCCTAATAAGGCACCTTTCAAAACAGCTGAAAGAATTAGTGCTAAAATGGTCTTAAATTGTAACACATTAGTGATTAACACAAATTAATTCATAAAAAGGTATCCTCCCATGTACATTTCATTGTCTGCCATGTTTGATTAGACATTCTCACACAAACTTTTTCACTCAAGTTTGATCATCAGACAATTTCAAATTCAGACATTCCAGTTCTAGGATTACAGTGCAGGACAAGTTGAAGTGAAGTGCCAGGAATGCACCACTTTCAGTGTTAGGAATGCACCACTTGCAGTGTTTCACTGCTTTACTTTTGAGAAGTAAGAGTTCTTAGGAAGCAGAGAAAGGGCTCCTGATTTCTGTCAGAGGCCAGCACTTTGGGAACTACATACAGATGCAATAACAACAGAACTCTACTTCCTCAAAAATATTTCCCGGAGCCTTCACATGACATCCCTAGCCAAAGATATATCTCTTTGGTATCTTTGTTGTGTTAACCCTTGTCAGGTGTTTCCTACATTAATTGTCTCTCTCTCTCTTTGAATCTGTGGAAACTTTTAACATCAGTCTCGTCCAGGGGCAATGAATTTCACAAATTGACTATGCGTTGGGTGTAGAACCACCTTCCTCTCATTTATTTTGAACCTGCCATCTGCTGAATTAACTTGATGTCTTCTAGTTATATTGAAAGGGACAGCAAACTATCAATCCCTTTTCACACTTTCCATGACACTGACATAGAGAAGCTCCATCTCAGACAGACAACTCATAATCTTTGTCATCCTTTTAGGAACATTTTCCATTTCCTCAACACTGTTTTGAGATGGAGGGATCTGACAACCTAATAAATTAGAGGCATGTGCAATTTGGATTCAGGCAGCAGCATAATTATGCCTTCTGCTTTTATCTTCATTCCCTCAAAGGTCCCTTCTGACCTTAAATTTTATGGTTTCGACCAATTCTGAGCATTATGCTGGCACTCACAGAATTATATATTACAAAGAAAAAAGATTTTTTTTCTTGAGAGGCAAAGACTAGATCAGAAGATACCATTTCTCTGTGAAGTTCAGATTGCCTCTTTTTCTTTGCATGTGCATCACTTTTCCTCTTTTGAATTGCATTTGCCATTTTAACACTTAGTTTCATGACTGTCTCCTGCAGCTCTCTGCATCATCCTCATCTTTTCCACACTGAATAACTTAGTGTTATCAGTAAACTCCATCACCTTAGTATTAACCTCTTTTTCCCAGTTTATTTATAGATATTCCAAATTGCACAAGCCTTGACCCAGCAAGGCTGTGCTGCTAATTCTTCCACTATGAAACCTGATGATTTGTGAAATTCATTTTGGAAGTTCAAGCTTTCTATATTAACCAGCCACCCATTCTTCGAATACTTACTAGCTCCTTGAAGAAAACTCCGATGATTTTATGAAGCATGACTTCCTTTCACAAAAACACTTCTCTAGCATATCATGTTTATCTGTGTCTGCTGTATTCCATCTTACTTGTTCTTACTTAATACATATGGTATATCAGGCTTACCAGTCAGTATTTTGCCAGATCTTGCTTGGAGACCTTTTAAAGCAGTGGTGCCCCATTTACCACCTGATGATCTTGGAGGTCTCTTCCAACCTGGTTGATTCTATGATTCTGTGATTTAAAAAACAAATGACTTTACACTTCAGTAGTTCAGCTATTTCAACCTGTGTTTTTTCTAGACTCTATGGCTGAATAAATATAGTCCTCAAAATTGCTCCTTTTGTCTCTTTGTTCCTTAACATCATCCATTAAATTTTTGATACAATATCTACTCTCAGACTAGTCTGCCAAAAAGTGTCTGCTATGGACACTTCCTTAACAATGTCTTCAGGTAATAGAATTGCAAAAAGAAAATCATAAGGTAATATTATTTCCATGGTTACCTGAAGACTCCCAAGAGACCAACTGTTATTTGGAATAAACTCTTGAGTTGCTCCAGTCTGTGTCAGAGGCTACAACTAAATATGACCTTCTAATTTCTCTGCCTAATCAGCTGAGGCAGTGCACTAGAGGAACATTAGGCAGTTGTAATCACAGCAGGAAAATCTGGTCATAAATTACTAAATCATAATCTGTCTAACTTCTCTCCTGATTACATCCACACTTAGTAAGACTTGTATGCATTAACCTGCCTACTGATTAAATTTAGATTACTCAAGTATGCAACTGTTTAGTTTATAATTACACATATAAATCTCACCTAAACCCTTTTCTTTGTTTCCTCTTACAGTTTGAAAAGAATGTTTACTTACCACAGCTTTCTGGTGTGTGTGAATTTGTAAGACCAAGTTCCCGAGTCCACTTTCTAAGTGGAAGAGGATACTGAAATAGACAGGGAAAAATCACTTTCTGATTCACCATAACCAACATTTTACATTTTATGCAAATTAAGATAAAACTCTACTTTTTCCCTTACACGATGGTGGAATTAACTCTCCAGGTATGTCATATTGTGCAGCAACACAAATAATTTCCTCCACAGCAAATTTATGAGCAGTAGCTTGAAACTCTATTTGTCACTAAGTTCTATAAAACAAAACAAACAAAAAAACCCCATAACAACGCCCCCCCCCGAAATTCTTTACTACTTTCTAATTTTTTTAGACTAAAAGAAAAGACAAGAGTCCTTTCAGAGCAACCCAAATCAGCACTTCCCAGGCCTCCTCAGGAAGCAAAAAAGCTTAACTTCCTCTACCTCTTAGAATCAAACAAAGTCAGAGATTGCCTAGGAAAAAAAGACCTTTATGATCATCAGTTCAATCATTAGGCTAACACTGACAAGTCCTTGAGCAAACTGTATCCATAAGCACTACACCTGCAGAACTCTTAAAACCTCCATGAGTATGGACTCCACCACCTCACTGGGCAAGCTATTCCATTGCCTGAGAACCCTTTCTCTGAAGAAGTTCTAATATTCAACCTAAATTCCCCTTTGTGCAAGTTCAGGCCATTTTCTCTTGTTCTATCATAGAATCATAGAATAGTTTAGGTTGGAAGGGACCTCAGAGATCATCTAGTTTCAGTCACTTGTTGCTTGGTTGCACAGACCAACTTAAGTTGTGCCAGTGGAGTTTGGAAATAGGAAAAAAAATTTCCTGCAAGAGTGGTCAGGCATTGGAACAGGTTGCACCGGGAGGTGGAGGAGCCACCGTCCCTAGAGGTGTTCAAGAAACGTATGGACATGGCACTTAAGGATATAGTTTAGTGGTGATGATAGCTGGGTTATGGTTGGATATGTTTAGCTTAGAGACCTTTTCCAACCTCGATGATTCTATGACCCGCAGGTAGCCTGGCAAGCTCAGCACAGCCGCCCGGACAGCTCCGCTGGCCTTCGCGGCGGGAGGCGCTTTCCAAGGTGGCTCGTGGGACCGGCGGAGCCCGAGAGGGCAGCCAGCGGCTTCGTGACCAGCTGTCCGTCCCCCACGGAGGGAAAAAAACTCTAGAATCTGGGCACGGAACGGGTAAGTCTCCACGCCCTGACGACAGCAGGGGATCCCGCCGCCCCTTCCCGAGTCACCCCCACTCCGAGCCAAGTCAGCTGTGTGGCGGGGTCCGACGGGCGCTCGGTGGCAGGGGGAAAGGGATGGCACACTTCTCGCCGCGCTGCTCCCCACCAGGTATTCTCTCGCTTCCACCAGCTGCCGAAGTTGGCGTCGGGCCCAGGCGAAGTTCGCGATGCGCGTCCCGAGGCGAGGGCAGCAGCCCAGCTGCCATCCCGCCACCCCTGCGCCCTCCCGCTGCGGGCCGTCCCGCCGCCCGTCCCACCGCCCCTCCGCCAGCCCTCGGCGCGCCCCTCCGCCCGCCGCCCCCCCGCGCGGCTTGGAACCGCCCCCGCGGCCTCGGCGCAGGCGTCGGCCGGTGAAGCCGACGGGACAGGAGGGTCAGCGTGGGGTGCGGGTGGTGTTTGGAACGACTGCGGCGAGCGGAGAGGGAGGCTGTCCGGCCGCTGTCGCCTCTCATGCCTTCACGGCAACAAAGAGCGCGCTGAGCGGCGGGCGGAGGCACCGGGCCCCTGGCTTTGCCGGCGCGAAGGGCACCGGGAGACGATGGCGAGGAAGGGAGAAGCCTCCACGCCTCTCTACGGTGAGCTCCCGGGTTCGGGGGCAAGGCGAGCCGCAGGCAGCCGATGTCCGTGCCTGCCTCTGGCCTGTTGATGCTGCGGACGTATCCGGCGTGCAGCAGCACCAGAGTTTGTTTCCCTGAGCGGATGCTGGGGGCGGGGTGGGCGTCGGGACCCCGCGGAGGAGGGGCCCCGCAGGCGCCGGGCTGCTGGCGGCTCCGCTGCAGCTCGCCCGGCCGCAGGAGGCGGGACGGCCGGCTCCGGGGAGGGGAGCCGGCGGGCGCAGAGATGGGGGCGGGCAGGGCGAGAGCCTCCGCCGCCTCCCACTCCCCGGGAGCAGGTGCGTTGTAGCTGCTTCGTACGCGCTCCAGGGTGGCTGGGGCTGTGGTGCGAACCCCCGGGGCGGCGGGAGGGAAGGCCGCTGGGTGCGGGGGCCGGGCCAGGACAGGCCGCGCCGGCCGCTGGGCGCAGGGGGCTGGCGTGTAGCGCTGGAGGCTTCATAACGCGGAGCGCTGTACCGGGCCCGTGAGTACGCTGGCTGTGAGGCAGGAGCTCGCCGCACCGGTGGCACTTGTATGGTGCTGGTGCTGGAGGAGTAGGGGATGGGAGCTCTGCCGGCGCAGTCGGGGTACCCAGGCTGGATCCTGCTAGCCAGCGCGACAGGAAGGTCACCGGGGGCAGGACTCATCTCCGTGTTTGAGCTCTGCGTTAATTGCTCCTTAGAGGCAAATATGTTTGCGACAGAGGACACGGGGCTTGCAAAGCTGCTTAGCTTGTTCGGAGGTGTTGTCACAAACCCGATTTCCTCTCGGCGTGCGCGAGATTTCATGGCAGAACTGATCCGCAGGGTTGAGCATAGCCCCGACACGGGGCTGAGTCCCGGCGCAGCCGGACGCTGTCCGCTGCTACCCACACGGGCTGCCCGGGCTCGCTGCAGCGGCCTGGCCGTGACACCGCGGGTGTGCTGTGCTGCGTGTGACAGCTCGGAAAACTCTGCTCTGCGGTTTGCCGCTGTTCTCTGAGCCTTGGTCAGACCGAAGGGAAAATCACAGATCGGCTGCCTCCCGAAAGGGAGAAAAACAGCCTTTAGCAAGGCGACAGTAAGCCAGAAAGAAATGGGAGTGTGCCAGAGGTGAGATCTGAATAGGTGAGTCAGTAGTTAGTTAACTTCTGAGGGAATCTGTGCCTAATCTTGTAGAATTCGAATGGTTTTGCAGGTTACTGCAGAGGGAGTAGGCCTAGGACCACAGATACCGGCACTGATGGTAGAAAGATAGGCATGGGACTATTTCAAAGAAGAGCAGGAATGCAGCCTTCAGGAAGGGAAAACGCCTTTTGAATAGGGTTCAGTAGGTACTTTGTGTGCCTTCTCGCGTGCTGTTGATAAGCCAAGAACACTCTGGTGAGAAAGGCATGGTGAAGTATGAAGCGTTGCATTTGCCACAGTGCAAGCATTTTTTGAATTTACTTTCTCAAAGCATCTCACTGTGGTAAGAAAGAGTGGTTGTTTAGTTGCCCAGCTGGAGCGGGGAGGGCAATGTGTCTGTAATTAACTTGTGGTTCTCAGGAATTACTAGCTTTTTTGCTCTTTTAGCTGTCTCATGTCGTTAGTGTATTTGCTTCTGTGCCATTTACTTATGTGGATTTTATTAGTGGTGATGTGTGTTGTGCCACACTTGCAGGAGTGTTAAGTGCTCTAGTTGTATTGGGAAACAAGACTTGAATTCAGATTTGTTCTCCCTCTTAGATCACGTAATGTTAAAGATTTAAAGACTTCCAAATTCAGCATATACGATATGGTTTTCATTTTCAAGTTAGGTTTCTGTAATAGTTTCTTGACTTTGTTTCTATGTCAGTAACTATTATGCCACAGGTATATTTTTCGGAGGTATAGGTGTCTTAAGCTTCTCTCTTTGGAATCTTGAGGTTCCTAATTCATAAACAACAAAGGCAAATTCTCAAAGGTTTTGATCTTTTAACTTGTTTCATCAGTCTGATTCTTTAGAAAAGGTGAGTCAGATGGTGGTTGGCTCCTGGAACAGTTCTATACCCACCTCAGATTTCTCTCTGAGGTAGCAAGTGTTTCCTCAGGTGAGTGGTTACTGGGAGTTAGAACAGCTGCTGAAAGCCTGAGGTGATGGGCAGAATGGTTGATTGTTAGTGGAATGTGGCTTTGTAAAAGGCTTTGAGAAGCCCGTCTGCGTTTTGAGAATTGTTCCGCTTAAGCACTCTCTTATAACTGCTTTGTCTGTCTGCATATATGTGTGGGAACCTCTTAGTGGTTCCTCAGGTTTAAGCTTCGTTGGGATAGCTGTAAGATGGCTCCAGAACTGCATCAAGTTCTTCCTCAAAATGTGGGAAGGTTTTGTCAAGAACAGATGACATTGACTTTATTGAGGCCTCTTGCTCCAGCAAGGGACTTCCAAATAAGAAAAAACAAAGTGCCAAACACAAAACCAAGGAGACTTTTAAAAGCAACACTTTATAGTATGTTTCCTGTTAGTTATTACTGCAGACAGGTCTCTTTGACTGAGAATTTATTTTTTATCATGCTGTCTTTTTTTCCTCTGGTCCTGTGGTAGTGGCCTCCACAATGTCCTTGTCCCAGTGTCTCAGTATCCAAGTGGAAACCAGTAATAAGTGGTGTCCATATCGGAACCGATGGTCTTTAATATCTTTGTCAACAACAACAGAGAATAGGATTAAGTGTACCCTCATCAAGTTTGCAGATGACACCAAGTTGAGTGGTGCAGTTGATTTGCTAGAGGGAAGAGATGCCATCCAGAGGGGCATTGACAGGCTTGAGGAGTGGACCTGTGTGAACCTCGTGAGGTTCAAAGAAGGCCAAGTGCAAGGTGCTGCATCTGGGTGAGGGCAATGTCGGTTACCTGCACAGGCTGGGAGATGAGTGTTTTGAGGGCAGTCCTGTGGAGAAGGACTTGGGGGTGTTGGTGGGTGACAAGCTGGACATGAGCTGGCACCATGTGTTCCCAGGTGTTGGGAGGTGTCTGGGGCTGATCCCCAACAGCATGGGCAGTGGATGAAGGGAGAGGCTTCTGCCCCTTTGCTCCCCTCTGCTGAGACTCCATCTGCAGTGCTGGGGTCAGCACTGGAGCACAGGACAGACAGGGACCTGTTGGAGTGGGGCCAGAGGAGGCCACAGCAATAATGAGAGTGCTGGAAGCCCTCTTCTGTGAGGCCAGGCTGATAGAGCTGGGGTTGTTCAGCCTGGAGAAGAGAAGGCTCCAGGGAGACCTTCTGGTAGCCTTTTGCTGCTTAAAGGAGCCTGCAAGAAAGATGGAGAAAGGTTTATTTTACCAAGGCCTGTGTTGATGAGATGTGGGTACAGATTTCCCAGAGAATCTGTGAATACCCCATTCCTGCAGGTATTCAATGTCAAGTTGGATGTCTCCTAGAACAACCTGATCTAGTGAAAGATGTCCCTGCCTGTGGCAGGGTAGGGTTGACCTAGGTGATCTTGAAAGATCCCTTCCAACCCAAAACATTCTATGGTCTTTATACCACTTTGTATTTGTATCAAGCAGCTATTGTCCCGAGTTGTTTAAGTGATTAAAATTCTTACCCTGTCCCTGTAATTTGCATGGGTAGTAATTGAATGAAGGAGAAAGTGATGTGTTGGCTTTAAATTGTGGTGAAATTCTGGACAGTAGGTAATGAAATGGAATTTCATGATATGTTCCAAAATTTTCAGTTAGAGGAGTAAATTCCATGAGTGCCAAAACTCAGGAAGCCATTTTTCTTATGCTCTTGTCTTGTGACTGGTTGGCTTTGTTGTCAGACTCAATCAAGTTTTGTGGGGCATTTAGGCAATAACTTCCTTTCCTCCCATCTTTGATTCTCTACAGTTTAATATAGTGTTTGCTTAACCTTTCATGCCTCAAGGCACATGTAGAGGAGTCTTTCTCTACCTCCTGCTGATTTTCTTAGAACATATTTCTTCCGACCAAATATATTCTGTGGTTCTCTGCTTTCAGGCTTGTTTAAATGCATATTTTCATAATCTGTCCTCTTAAGGCTTTAAATGCACATTGACTGCAGTAGGGTGTGGTATAAATACCTAGGCAGTGTTAAAGACATGCTATTTGTATGGGACTATGGGTATTTGAAAAAAATGCAGAGTGTTTACTCAGTAGCATAGGTACTTTCCGAACAGCAGTGTGGTTTATTGTTCTGTGATGGAGGTAACTGGGTGTTCTTGGTGTCTTGGACATTTGTGAGATTTCAGAAGTGTCTGTACTTTGGTGATAGTGATGCCCTCACAGAATTCCTACGTCGTGCTGATCTCAGAAACAGTTTAAACATCTGTTCCTTGTTTGGATTAGCATGGAGACTTTGATGTGATGCTTTGGATTTATAAAACTAGGTGCATTCTAGGTTTTTGGAGTGGTCTTTAACAGATGACTGGAGATATGCAAACAGTACTGCAGTTACATTTACAAACATCTCCCTTGAACGCAAGGGTAAGTGCTTGCCTTACTAATATAAGTAGCTGAGTTGAATTTGTTGTATCTTCTTAAAGCATGAAAAGTACTGCGTAGCAGAAATGGCTGGGTCAGTAAGTGAATAGGCAATAAAACCAGTAGGATCTAGTCAATACAAATTGCTCGTCTAGTAGTCTAGTATTTCTTTATATTTCCTGAGCCAAATTAATTACTACACTTTTCCTGTCCAGTTAAGATTCCAGAGTATGTGAAAGCATCCAGACTCTGATTTTATCATCTTTTAGAGCTTGGATATTGTATGTCTTTCCGTTTATTGCCTTAAGCTGAGCCATTTTTGGGATAAGGTTATTGCTCAGCCATGAACAAAGATGATGCAATCAGAGCGTCTTTTAAGTAAGAGATCAGCTTAACTGTTAGGAGTATTTTACACTATTCAGTTGATTATTTATTGCCAAGCATTATGGCTGTCAGTGAACATTACCCAGAAAAAAACATAGTTTAATAAGAAAAGCCTCTTCATGACTAAATTATTTTTATGTCTTTTAACAAGCAGGATATTAATATGCAGTTGAGGATAAATTCTGTCTGCTACCATACAATTTAACAGTGATGTAATGAAATTAACTCTGACCTTTGCCTAGTCATCTGCCAGATGAAGTAGAGCAGTTTCTACATGATACAAACTCCAGGAAAGTGTGTGTGTGATGGAGTTGCCATGCAGGAGGAGATAAAGCTTCAACCCACTGCTTTTAGTGTAATTCCCTGTCTTATCAAAACAAGGCTTTTTACGCACGTGCATGGAGTTTTTGTTCTTCCCTATGCTGTATTTTCTGCCAAATGAAACATTGCAGAGAGACATGAAGCATAGCTATTCAGGAGTTAGAATTGGTACACTTTAAATAGCATGGTAGTTTTGTCAGAGTTAGTCAATCTTTCTGCTTGGGAATCCATTGATGTTTCTCTGGATGAGAGGTCTGTGTAATTTAAACTTTGTTTTAACATTCTTGCCTTTTTTCCCCTCTCCATATTGCTCCATCTGAATTTCTTAGTACCAAACCTTCACAATCATGGAATTCCAGTCTCTGGAATTTACCTCTATCCAGGGACAGGGATATGAAATACCTTTATACCTGTCATTCTGAATGCTAGTGCTGCAATCCACGTTAAACATCAAGGGTGGTTTTTTTTCATATCCTGTTAATCTGCTGTGGCATTTCACAGCAGCTGGGCTGCCAAAAGCACCCGTTAATAAAAGCAGCCAGAAGGAAATCTCTCCGGCTTGTGCCATAGCTCCACACAGTCTGCTGCTCATGTAGGAATTCAGTACTGTCCTCATGCCCACACTAATTATGGGGAAATTTTGTGTGCAGGAATGGGATGCTTGTGACTTTCATCTAAGGAAAGGTCACACAATAATTGCACATTTCCAACCTTGATTCACGTAAGTGAATTCATCCTTTCCTTCCTAGGTTGTGCTGAAGAAGGCTGCAGCGGGTGACCATACTACTTGAGTATACTCTGAGCAGTCATTTTGAGATGAAAGCTCATTTATTGTACTAAAACCTAAAACTGTGCAACTGATTGGGCTTTGGCAGCTGCCAAGACAGGGAAGTTTGCCCTAAAGAAATCCTCTCCCTGACGAGGAGTATTGAGGTTCTTGAAAGATGTTGAGGTGCTTGAACATGTCCAGAGAAGGGCATCAATCTGGTGAGGGGGCTGCCTAGGGGCACAGCCCGGTGAGGAGAGGCTGAGGGAGCTGGAGATGTGCAGCCTGGAGAAGAGGAGGCTCAGGGCAGACAACTACCAGAAGGGAGGTTGTATCCAGGTGGGGTTGGTCTCTTCTCCCAGGCAACCAGCAACAGAACGAGGAGACAGTCTCAAGTTGTGCCAGGGAAGGTGTAGGATGGATATTAGGAGAAAGTTCTTCACAGCAAGAGTGATTGGCATTGGAATGGGCTGCCTGGGGGGGTGGTGGAGTCACCATCCCTGGAGGTGTTTAAGAAGAGGCTGAATGAGGCATTTAGTGCCATGGTTTAGTTAATTAGAACGTCTTAGGTGGTAGGTTGGACTTGATGATTTTGAAGGACTTTTCCAACCTGATTAATTCTTTTGATTCTGTGAAAGATGTTTGGTGGGTTCTATCTCCAGCAGGAAGTCCCATGCTTGTACCTGTTTCTTAAAGCAGGAGATAATCTGTTAAAATACATGATTTAGCATGTGCTTCTGATATGATGAGGGTAGGGGAGCTCTAGCACATGGGCATGTCAGAATTCTGCTTAATTATATCTTATATCTTCTTTTTCAGGTTAACAAAGTCCTGTTGGGCCAGTTGCATGCCAAGCATCTAGACTTGCACAAGCTGATGTGTCATGAAATCTGGTAGCTGAATTAGTGTCCTTCATAATCAGTGCACTTTCAAATAAATGAATATGCTGAATACTAGCGCTGGTACTTATTATTTAAGATTATTTGTACTGGATGTTAGAGTAAAATATTTTTTTTTTTTCATCACTTCTATTTTTCCACAAGAATTAGGATTTCTTGGACGTGATCAGGTTGCTAAAAAACAGCTGACTAACAGTGTGGCACAAAATACAGTATTTATTTTTAGATTTACCCCCCCCCCCCCAGCAGAATGATAAATAGTTCCTCTGCTGCTGCTTTTCTCTGTCTGACAAAAGGCAATGAGCTGTATCTGTGAATGCTCCTTTTTGTTGCTTTCTGTACAATGCGAGGGCTGTGCTGGATCTGGACAAGTGCTATAAACAGGAAAATGATAATAAGTGCTATGTGCCTGTGACCAATGCTCTTGAACTCTTGTCGTGTTTACTCCCATCAGTAATTTAAAGGCTTGGGTGGAATTTGTGAGATAGTAAAGTGTTTTTATGTATGTACTTTATTTGTGGAAATACGTGTATATTATATACATATATGTTTCCTTGCTAGCATTTTTCTGGCATCTGTCCAGGTTCCTGCTATACTTAACCAAAACATCAATAGCACAATGATTATGGCCATTGAATGCATCGTTTAATTTGGAAAGCAAGTGCCATGGTATGTGTGTGCATTGTATTTTCATTTATGTGATTCATGCTGAATAGACCTTTCCTGATTTATGCTTACAGACTTCACAAATGATGGAGTGTTGTGGTAAAAGGAATGTAGCACTGGTCCAGCATCTTGAGGCTAGGCACCATTTTGGGACTCCAGTCTGAGGGATAACATCCATCTCAGAAGCTGTCTTGAAGCCTTCAACTAGGGGGATCAAAAAAAATCTGTAGGTAGTGAATGAGTGGGTAGGGATAGTGAAAAGCAATACAGGAAGAGAAATCCATCAGTTTCTTAACGAAACAAACCAAGACTAACCACCAAAGGAGTGGATCTGTTACAGGGAATAGTGAAAAACAGACCCTCTAGAATTCTGAGCTATAAACTGTAACATTGGATACAACACCTGAAGTGTGGCTTTGCAAGCAGGAGGCGGCAACCCCCCAGCTGCCAAGAGCTCTTTTCCAAGACTTTTGTGCTGTAACCACTGCCAGGAAAAGATAAATGAGAAAGTCTATGAATGTTGTTTATTTCTGCTCTGTCTCGCTCAGAGGTGTAAAGAAAATAGAGTAAGAAAGGGTAACACACTGAAGGAGCAATTTGGGGAAATGTTCCTTTTCTCCCCACAGAAGCCATTTGTGGATGCTAGCTAGCTGCTAGCTACTCATGACATAGCTGTATTTGCAAAATGGGAGCTTGGGCCCTTACAGGTATCAAAAAGGAGTTCATATGTTCTCTCTGACAGCACTGGAATGTTCTGACACTTGGTATAATATGAAAGTATAAATGTGAGTGTTAAGAAATCCATATAAACTCAGTGAACAATTTAAGGTGCACTGGAACTGGCCTAGGATAAGGGCTTGCACACACTGCAGCTAGTTTGTAGCCTCTCTTGCTTTCTTCAGCACATGGAAGCAGATGAGTTGAGCTTTTCTGGAGGAAAGGACAGGATTGTAGTCTGCACTGCACTTTTTGGTCCTTTCAAGCATGTTTGCATTGTGCTGTCCTGTCTGCACTCGCACACACCTGATAAGCAGAGCCTTGGTGTAGCTGGGCAGTATTTTCCAGTGTGTTTTCTGATGTTAGTGCAGTTTAAACTGACTGTCAGCCAGCCATGGTCAGTGTAATGCAGGGCACAGTTTTGTGTTTCCCTGCTCTCCCTCCCTGTCATTGTAGCATGCTGGTTTCCATTTAATGGGATTGGATTACTTTTCACCTGTGACCTCTCCTTTCCTTTTTCAAAGAGGGACAATAGCTAAATATTTGATGAGAATATGAAATTATGTACTTTTGTGTGCTATGTTGAGATTTAATGGCAACTACATGTTGTTTTTCTGTGCTGTTTTGGTTGTGTTACCAAAGCAGCATCAAGTTAGGTTGTGGTTACTGGAGCACTGCCTGATGAGGAGAGATTGAGAGACCTGGGGCTTTTTAGTCTGGAGAAGACTGAGAGGGGATTTAATAAATGCTTGTAAGTATATGAGGGCTTGGTGTTAAGAAGGAAGGGACAGCCTCTTCTCTCTTGTGGCCTGTGTTAGGACAAGGGGCAGTGGATGTAAACTACAGCACAGCAAGTTCCACTGCAACATGAGGAAGAACTTTAAGGGTCACAGAGCACTGGAATGGGGTCTCCTTCTCTGGAGAATTTCAAGACCCATTTGGATGCATTCTTGTGTGACCTGCACTAGATTGTTGTCCTGCTTTGTCGGGGGAGGGTTGGTCTCTATGATTTCCAGAGGTCCCCTCCGACCTGTAATATCCTGTGAACTTCAACCAGAGGCCTTTGAGCCCCAGTCTCTCAGACACATACTGGTCATGTTACTGGTGTAGATGCTTCAAAGTAATTGTGAGGTTCCATTCCTGCAAGGATGAAAAATAAAAGACAAATATTTAGTATGGATGGTAGGTTCTTGTCTGATAACTGCAGTTGTTGTTTTAACATCAGTGTGTGACTGCTGTGCACCTTGACTCAGCAGTGTCTGCTTTGCCTTCCATTATTGTCTGTCTGTCTCTGTGTTCTGTCCTTTTGTTGCAAGAGACCATTTCTGCTTGGAAGTTCAGTTTTAGTTTATCGTCTCCTCCTTTGTTGCTTTCCTCTGTTTTAGAGTAATTTTGTGACTTCTTTTCCCCACCCTCCCTGTACTGGTGTCAGCACCACAGATGTGACTTACAGCAAAATAAAAGTGAGTGAAAGGCAGAGAATCTGATGTTTTCTTCTGTGTTACATTTGCCTTGTGTCACCATCTGAAATAGTGCCCTTTTTTTCCTGTAAGGTAATTGCAGGTGGCCAAACTATCATCATATTTAGAATACAAGATACCTATCAAGATGAATTTGTACTTGACTTCCAGTTGTGAATTCTCTGAAAGGGATAATTTTTCCCTGTAGGGAAAACTGCCATTCTCTTTTGGCAGAACCTCAGTAGTGATAAACATTGATCAGCAAATTGTTGGAGGTGATTTTGTTCATTTGTTTTGTGGTTTTCATAGGACTAGGCAGAAAACAAATTGCAGCAGAGGCCCTCCAGTTCAAGAGGGATATAGAGCTGCTTGGGAGAGTCCAGCACAGAGCCACAAAGATGATGAAGGGAATGGAACATCTCTCTTAAGAGGAGAGACCAAGGGAGCTGGGGCTGTGCTGCTTGGAGGAGAGGTGTCTGAGAGGTGATCTCATCAATGGTTATAAAGATGTAAAGAGTGAGTGCCAGGAGGCTGGAGCCAGGCTCTGCTGGGTGATGTCCAATGCCAGGACAAGGGGCAATGGGTGGAAGCTGAGGCAAAGGAAGTTTCATTTAACCATGAGGAGGAGTTTTTTCCCTGTGGGAGTGACAGAGCTCTGGAACTGGCTGTCCAGGGGGGTTGTGGAGTCTCTCTCTGTGGAGATGCTCAAAACCCTCCTAGGCTCATTCCTGTGTGATCTGGTCTAGGAGATCCTACTCTGGCAGGGGGAGTTTGACTGGATGAGCTTTCGAGGTTGCTTCCAGTCCCTGACATTCTGTGATTCTGTGACTTCTATACAGCTGAAGGTTATTTGCAAATCTTTTTTTAAATTCTGCTAAGTTAAAATGCTGAATCTGTATTAAACATTTTGGTTGTGAGAAAATTCTGCTTTGGACACACCATGTACAGTGAATGTTGTCATGTTAGAAAAAGGTCACAAAATATTTAATGGGTAGAGGAAGCCTCTTGTTGTCATCAGTTAGCTTTTCACATCTTGGGTGTTAACAGAAAACTTGTAGAATATGTGTCAAGAAGCACACATTTCAGGGCCATTTCTCCATTGCTTTTCTTGTTCTGGTAATACACTCAAAGCAGAACTAAATGCAATTGTGTGGATACAACTCCGACAGAGCATCAGAGTATCTTAGAAATAAGAGGGCTTGATATTTCATGATCAGATTACATCAGCCTCTAGACTGATGGGATTCTTTCTGGTGATGTCCTGTGCAAAACAACTGAAATGCTTCAAACACTGAGAATATGAGTAGGATGGAATGTGAACTGGGGGCAAATTTTTGCTTGAATTATCTAGTGAGTGGGAAGTATTTAAATACGGATTGAAAATCCAAGCACAAACACAAAGAAAATGTCTTTTTTCATTTTTTCTCTCTCTTTTCCCCCCTCCCCAGACTTCAAGTCTTAATGGTGCCTTTTATGTGAAAACACATAATTGCTTTTGTGTTTCAGCACAAGTTGGACAACAACTAGACTAGGACTTAGTAGGGTAGATACCGAAATCATAGTGAGGGAGATGAGGCCTATGTCTTAACATAAAATAATCAGCAAACGCATAGCTAAAAATGTGGTGCAAGACTATAAAGGCCACTTGCAAACTGCTGTTGCTTAAGAGTTTCAGACTTCTAAGTGCAGTAATCCACAACTCTAACAGTATTTTACTTTTTTAAGTCTATAGTGAAACAGAAAGAGAGACTGAGGACAATTACTGATATGTCTTAAAAAGCCTGGAATTGAGAAGCATTGGCCTCCATCTAGAAGAATCCATCCAGACTAGAACAGTAACCTCTGACAGTCTTCTGGCATGTGGTCTTAGAATAGCCTTCTGTATTCTCGAGTTGTCACATTTCATCTATATTAATCTCAAATTTTATAGAAGCCTCAATTTGGTTTAACAATTGAGATCTCACCTAGAAGATATTCAAAGAGGAGAACTGTGTTTTACCCTTCATTTTGTCGGTTAATAACAGGAAAATGCATGCTATGGTTCAGGTAATTGATGCTGTTTTTTCTTCAAGCTAATTTATTACTGCATTTCCTAAAGCATTCAGGATTTACATGTATTGTCACTTTAAACTGCATTTTGCCAGTATGTACTCATTATTTATATGATTCTGTCAAGAAATCATATGGGGCTTACTGTGTTTCTTTATCAGCATTCAGGAATCATTTCATTAGTATATTATACAGAAGTCAAAACCAAGTAGAAATGTATTATAGCTATCAAGTTCTTATTTCTATAAGAACTTGATAGCTGTAGGGTTTATAGTTTGACTTACTTGGATTCAGTTTATGGGACTGTAGTGTTGGAAAATGCTTAGGTACATTAGAAGGAATTGTTGCTGATGGTTAAGATCGAGTCATGGCTTGCAAAGAGTTGCACCTTGAAAACATGCTTGGATTTAATCTTCCATCATACACTTAATTCCAAAAGCCTTCTGCTTTAGATTAAAAAAAACAACAACAAAACAAGCAACAAACCCAAAGTTTGGTTTTTAGCAATAGTTTATTCTGGTTTTCAGCTGTCTATATAACTGAATAGTGATTTTTAACTTGATGCCTTTAGGCATCATGGTAGACATATGGATAATATGAATAAGTCTGCTGTTGTTCTTGGACACCTGCTCAGTCTGGTAAACTCTTTTACACGGGCTTTGCTGTTGTCCTTCTGTGTACCCTACCACATCACCTCATTTGTGTGTCACTTGCTTACCTGATTAGGTGCTTCCTTTTCCACTTGCCTTGAAGTTCACCTATTTTCCCCCCACCCCAAGCAATTTTTGTTCCAATTAACCAAGCTCCATTAACTGCAGTGTTGATGGAGCTCTGGTATAACTGGATAAGGGAGGAGCAACTGATGGCATCTATCTGGAGTAAGCATTTAACACTCCTCTGCAAGACATACTGGTCACTGAATTGGGAAAGGGCTTGAGGAGCAGACTGGATAAGAAACTGGCTGGATGGCTATGCTCAGAGCTGCAGTCAGTGGCTCAATGTCCAAGTGGAGACCAGTGGTGTCCCTTAGGGGTCACTACTGGGACCAGGGCTTTTTAACCTTTTATTTTTTTCAGATGCACAGTAGCTGTGTAAACTGCCTTTACTGAGAAGGTGTTTAAAGGCCCAGCCTGAGAGGATTCTGGGCTATCTCATTTAAACTATATTCTTACCCTGAAAGGCTGGAGTAGATGATCCTCAAGGTCCCTTCCAATCTGGTATTCTGTGAATAGTAGATAGTAGTGCCTTCCTGAGCTAACTGGACCAGCATCAGGCAAGGAAAGTATATACATGGCTCAGCCTATCATAAACTGTAAAGCTGGAACAACCAACAAAGTGACCTTTGAGGAGATGGCTGTTGATCCTGGCTCACTTTCCAGAGGGCATATCTATCTCTGGGGCTACACAATAAACTGTTATGGTTTAGACTCTGGTAATTTATCAATCTATTTGTGTCTGTTTGGGCTGATTTTCTAGCTCAGACATAGAGGAGAGGTGAACATTCCAGGGATAGGTCAAATAATGGCAACAATAGATAAGTTAATATAATTTCATTGGAGCATCAAGAACTTCATGTCTAGAAGCACAGCTTGTTCTCCTGTTTTGCTGGCTTCTGCTGCTTGAGCTGTGCCTGCCTACTATCTTCCCTGGCTGCTGTTTTGGCTGCTGCTGCTTTTGCTGCTTTGCCACCACTTGGCCCCTTCCCCATCTCTCTTAAGGTTATTGCATTTTTTTTCTTCTCTAGTAGTTTATCTCTCTTTATACCGTTATACTTACACTGTAGGAAGTACAGTTTCTTCTTTCCCTGACTTTCAGAAAATCTGTGTTGTGGTGAGTTTATTCTCCCAGAGAGGGATCCACCCTAACCCAGGACACTATCCCTCGTTGTCTGCACCCACTAACTTCCTTAAAAGTAATTTTCCTTTGTACTCGGAGTACCTGATGACATCAATAGCTAAAAATGTCCTCTCTTGTTCTTCACAGGGTTCTGTTAACTATTTTATGCTGTAAAGTTGGTCCCCCAGATAAAGGAATTTACTCAGATGCTATATGGGTCATGATAGACAGTGCTGTTTCTGAGCCATTGGTGGTGTCTTTCCTGAGACTTGGCTGAATACATCAGTGGTTAGTGAATAGGTTTGGAAGAGCTCTGTCCTGGGTCTGAGGGTCTCTGCTTTGAAATGCCTTTTACTTGGAGGGAACAAGGGATGCAAAATTCCCTCTAGTATCTACAGTACTCTTAATGAGTCTCCCTTTGTCTTCTGGGCATTTGGAGCATGGTCTTCTTATGCAAGAGTGGAAAAGCATACTGAAAGCAGTCATCTACCCTTAAGTAGCATAAAGAACAGCAAGCGCCAAGCTGGATATAGTGGGACATAAAAAACAACTCGGAACGTGAGCTGTCTGTATTTATTTGAAGTTCTGTGCTTTTCTAAATCACACCTTTTTTCTTCAAGTAAAGACACCCTCATTGCAATAGCTGGTAATAATGTTCTGCTAATACTGTTAGTTCTACAGACTCAAAAGGATCAGTGTTGCTTTACCCAGGTGGAAAGAAATGGAAATTGCACATAGTCAGAGAGCACAGTGATGCAGCCTCATAATACCCCGATTACTTCCTTCTCTAAGGTAGTTTCTTCTACCTCATAATGACTTTGCAAGAAGCTTACTGAAAGGCTGTAACCTTTCTGCAATTAGAATAATTATAGCTTCCTCAGATTAAATTGCATTTCCTCCTTCCAATAGCATTACCTGCTTTATGGGCTTATTTGGCAAAGAACTGTACAGCACCTTCCTCTAAAGTCTCGTCCCAGTCTTGATGTTAATTTAGCAGAATTTTATTAACATTAACTGCAATTTAATAGTTATTCACTGTAAGAGTCATGATTGCAGGAGATTAAAATAGAAAACTGAGATACGTATGAACGTACTTTCTCCCTCAAAATGATTTAGGCAAATTGCATTTCTAGACAAACACTGATATGTGGAATTTTTTTCTTCTGCTATGAATAGAAAGTCAGAGTGATAGAGGAGCATGCTCTGGGCTGGAGGATCAGAAGAGCTAGCTGATAACCAATTTGCTGCATCTTCAGGACTACTTCCACGGGGTGGGTGTATTTTTCCTCTTTCTTGGAAAGAGCACAGGTTCTTCAGACAAGCTGGCTTTATCTTGTTCTCTGCATATGTGTGTGGTAGGGTTTTTTGTGTGTGTGCTTTTTGTTGCTGTTGTGGGATTTTTGGTTTTGTGGTGTTTGTTTATTTGTTTTCTTCTGTGTGCCACCTTAGCATATGGGTATTTACAATAAATTTTGCTGCTACTGAAGAAATGTTTTATCTCATCTCTTCCCCATACTTACAGAGACTCAATTTCTAGCACATTATTTCAAGGTTATGTTTTAGGGATCCAAGATGAGGCACAGCAATGTGAAGTAGGAAGTGAAAGAAAGGAAAGCTTAAAAGAAACACTGAAGTGGATTGGTAAATGTATCCTCAAAAGCTGGTAACACAGATGTGGATTAAGCATAGAGTTAAGCATAACCAGAGTCTCTCCCCTCATGTTCCTTTCAGAACTTCCTGTCCTGTTTCCACAAATAAAGAGAACACTTTGGTAACAGGCACAGTTTTACCAGGATCCTTACACTATCAGAACATTGCGAGCAGCTGAGGGCTGTGTGGAAAGAAAAGAGAAAATTCTGATTATATGGAACAGGGGAAGAACACAAAAAAGTCATTCAAAGATAATATATTGTTGTCAAAGACAATGGCAATCATGGCAATAGAAACTCACAGGAGCATGAAAAAGACTGAGGAAGGCAAGTTATCGGAGTGAGGAGAGACCTGGATTTGCCTCTGCAGTAGAATTATTACTATTATTATTACTTTTTTGGCTGCAAGCTGTTCAAAATAAAGTAATTACTTGCACAGATTGGAAATCGTGCTTCCCACAGCAAGCAAGTCTCTCTGTCTGCCAGTCCTGTTTTCTGTTGGCTCACCGACTGCCATCTCGCGTTTTACATCCCTGTGAAGGTAGTGGTAGGTAGTGCTCGCTTGTAACAGGATCCATCTAGCCTACCTAGATCCTTTTTTTAGGCCCCTAATTCAGTTTATAGACCTGTTCCTTCACACCTTAGGCCACCTTATACTGGATTACTGAAGTGGAGAAAACCTTTCAGCAAATAGTGTAAGGCCAATCAGGATTACTCAGATTCTTATCTTCTGCACCTTATTCTTTAGCATAAGGCCTGCTCCTTAAAACATTATATAAACTCTAAGCTTCTGTGATTTTTCAGTGCAAACATAGCTTTTCTTGGAATTGCTGCTGTGTGTAGCGAGTGCAGCACAAATTCAAGTTGCTCTTCAGAAACTCCATCTGCCTTTTTTGAAAAAAAAAAAAGAATAAGATTGAATTTAGAAGCACTATTTTAGACTAGTTCAAGTCTCAACATGAGTCCTTTCCTTGGAACTGGTGGAGAAATCTCTCCTTTTAACTGATCAACTTACAGAAGGTTTGCAGATATTGCTGTAGAATACTTAGTAAATGCACATATGATCACATATGATAATAAAATGTGTTACAAAATATAGTCATAGACTTTATATATATATATTACTCTTTAAAGCCCAGGTGCCCTGGTGAGGTATGCTAGTACCCATTGTCAGAAGTTTAGAGCTTTCATTCTAGCCAGCTGATGAGCCTTCAGAGATGCTAAAGCTTCAAACAGTAACCCTGCAGTTGGCATCCAAGTTGTGGTTTCCACACTGCCTCAGTGGAAGACAGTGTCTGCTGGAGCTGTTTCCATTGCTCCTGTTCAATGGATAACTATAAGGTTTTGCTCCTTAAGTTCACTTCATGACTTTTGAGAAGTGCTGGCTATGAGATTAAAAGAAGTTGTGTAAGTATCTGAGTATAAAAATGTGTTTGCTTAGTTATTTAGTCTTTGCAGCTGTGGTGATCCTGGCTGGAAGACCACTGCACTTCAAGGAGTTAGCAATTCACATAGCAATTAACCTGAAAAGGCCCTGTGCTGTGCTGCAGGGAGAGCGTTGTCCTCAGCCTGGGATGTGCTGCATATATCCTTTGGCTGCAAGATAATCTCAGCTGGCTAATTAATTGTAATGAAGAGGCCTGCAGGCAGCTCCCACTTGGCACCAGCCATGGCCACCTTGACACAGCTGCATGGCCTTGGCTTTATCTTGAAGTGCAGCAGCAGGTTCTTGTATGGACGTCCTTGTTTGCAGCTAGAAGTGATAATAGAGTTGTTTTCTTATGTGAAAATCCTGTATGACTTCTCCTGACTGAAGTGTTGGTCACAGAATCAACCAGGTTGGAAGAGACCTCCAAGATCATCCAGTCCAAACTGTCAGTTTCTCCAGAGATGCCAGCATGCCATGCTCTGACTGAAGTCTGTGTCCAGTGCTGTGCCACTTGGGTTTCCCAGCATCTGCAGGATTGTTGTATTGTCCTCTTGTTCTAATCCTAGCACCAGTAAATTGTATTTTGATCAATACCATCAGCATTTTAATTTCCTTGTTTGTTTATGGCACAGTAGAATGACAATAAAAATGTTGTTAGGAAGAGAAGGGAGAAGAATTTGGGATTCGGGATGGAGGATTACTTAAGGATATGTGAATTAGGAAAACAAGGATTGGAAAGGGCATCATGGCATAGAAGGAAAAGGATTACAGGGTCTGGAACGTTGAAGGTTGTAGATTACTGAAATACAAATTTTGAATTCTTGCATATGTCCTTGCACTTCATCCAGAGAAATTCCATGGAGATCTGCCTATTAGGAAGGGATTGCTGTCTTAACAGAACAGCCTCTTCTGCTGAGCTAGGAAGGGAGTGTGTTGTCTGCTAGTAAGGTACAGGTGGCTGTTATCATGCGGTAACACATGGAGCATGTATCCCTGGAGCATTAAAGTCTTGCATTTCAGTGTCAGTGAAGAAAATCCATCCAACTATGGTTTTAAATCTATACATGTGTATATGCTCACAGACACGCACGGAAACAAAGTAAAATAGAATCATTGCAAAAGTGCTAGTTAATTGCCATTTTCTTAAGATTCTCTAGAGATTTGGAGTATTTAGTGAATGTATTTCACAATTTTATGTAGTATAGCACAGACAGTCTCCCTCCTTCCATTTTTAAAAGAAACCAGTGGATTAACAGAAGGCTAAGGAAAAAGTGTAAGCTATAAGCACAGTCTGTGAAATCTTCCCTTCACACACTGACAGTTTAGTTTTACAATACCTTTTGTTCCTATCAACCAGAGGCCCATCAGAATGAGTGGTACAGTGTGGTGGTTCACTGTAGAAGGTAAATTCAGACTGCAGACCATGAAATTTATGTTGATATGCAATTCCCTCAAGGTCTCTAGAGGTTAGATTAATGTACTAGGGTAATGCATTCTGTAAGCTCCATTCCAATTTATGCATGGTTTTAAAGGCCGTGAAAAAAGTGCTGAGACCCGCCCTGTGTGCAAGTGCATTCTATCAGCCTGCCGTTCCCAAGTAGAGAGTAGAGTTCTTCGTGGCACTAGTAACACTTGCTGGCCACAGAAACCTGTTTTACTGCTGTAGCCTTCAATGTAGCAAAGCTTGGTGGCAGCACCTTTCCGGCTGAGTGTTGGGCTTGTGTGCTTTGCAGCATTTGGTGAGAGCTAAACACTGAATAGACCTCATTGCATCTTTTTGGTATCTGTGTAGTAGAATCACAGTATTAATAAGGTTGGAAAAGACCTTCAAGACCAACCTACCCCTAACCCACCTAATTAACTAACCCGTGGCACTAAGTGCCTCGTCCAGCCTCCTCTTAAACACCTCCAGGGATGGAGACTCCACCACCTCCTCGGGTAGCCCATTCCAATGCCAGTCACTCTTGCTGTGAAGAACTTCTTGCTAACATCCAGCCTGAACCTGTCCTGGCACAGCTGGAGGCTGTGTCCTCTTGTTCTGTCCCTGAGTGCCTGGGGGAAGGAACCAACCTCACCTATCTACGACCTCCTTTCAGGTAGTTGTAGAGAGCAATAAGGTCTCCCCCAAGCCTTCTCTTCTCCAGGCTGCACACCCCCAGCTCCCTCAGCCTCTCCTCACAGGGCTGTGCTCCAGCCCCCTCCCCAGCCTTGATGCTCTTCTCTGGACACATTCCAGCACCTCAACATCTTTCTTAAACTGAGAGGCCCAGAACTGGACACAGTACTCAAGGTGTGACCTAACCAGTGCTGAAACTCACTTTATAAGTATTGGGAAAGGTGTAAGTACCCTGGGTGTTAACGTGTGCCACTTTAAATACAGGTTTTGCTGGGACATGAAATACACTAATTTATTAGTTATGGTTTATTATTATTATATTTCTTGGCTATACTTTTCAGCACCAGATACCTCTAGTGGAAAAAAAAAAAGGCATTGCAGCGGATTCAGCAACAAACCCATAATGCTAAGGGCTCAGTTTTCAGGATTAAATTCCCTTCTCATTGCTAAGGTCTCACAGTTTTCAAAGGAAGATAAAACTTTGTCCTGATAGAGTTTTGTAAAAGCAGGAACTGTAGTTTCCACTTATAATCCACACAATTATTAATATGTACCAAACATAAGCTAACAATTTATAGGACTACATTGAAGATTAAAGTAGAGACTAGTTTTAGGCATCTGGGCCTAATATTTAAGTATCTTGAGTTGAGAAACTAGTAGCAGAAGTTCTACTGAGTGAATTTTTATGTCCTTTATGATTTTTGTGGGCTAGGCTAACATTGAGTAGCCTTTCTTACGAACAGTGTGTTTAGACTGTAGAAAGAATTATACATATGATTCTACAGGTTTTACCTTTTGTAATCACCTCTTCACTAATTCCACATTGGCTGATCCACATCTAGTGATTCTTGGATATGGGTTTTATTCCTATGATCATTTCAGCCTAGGCTGAGCATGGTATGGTTCAGGACTGTTATTTGTGCCATTTATATTTCTGAATTTACATTCTTCAGCTGTTTTGGTTCTAGACTAACAGCAACAGAAAATGTGTTCCTAATTGCTTCACAAAGTGGGAAGTCTGCAAACCAGTTAGAATGAAATGAGCTTTGTACACTGAGCACATCATGTGTTTTTGCCACTGAAATGGAATGGGGAATCTGAGTCAGCTCTTTGCGAAGTCACTTGGCGCCTGCTTCTGTGTGAACAGGTTGTTTCTCATGATGCACAGTGGATTGGGGGGGCATATCTGCAGAATATAATTTCCAGTTACCTTATATACAGATTAAAGAGTCACCCTGTGTAATTTTGTTCTAAATATCTATCTAATGTGAAGTTTTTCAGACTTGCTCCTTTTACACTCAAAATCCTTCAAACAATTTTTGGATCACCATTCAAATTGTATTTCTTTTAATTGCAACTCTGAATAATTAGATGTATGGAGGCATTATTTTGTGTGTCAGTGTAACAATACCTCATTAACTGTGTATGTTGGAAATGCTGACAAGTTCCTTTTTAGGAATGGAAATTTTTAAGTCATGTTGGATTACTTCATTATTAATGATTTTATTAACTAGGCATAGACCCTGACTCAATAGATGCAGACCAGCTCAGAATAATATGAGGTCTATAGAAGCAGAAAATATCAGTAGTCACAGTCCCCCTCTTTTGTCTGAGAACAACACATTTGGCTTTGTTTAAACTCAGGCTTTTAATAACAGAGTTTTGTTGTTTGTTTGTTTTATTAAGACAAAATAGAGAATATAGTGGAAGTTTGTTTTTTATTAATAAGCAAAAAAAGCTTGGAACAAAGGGTCACTTTTGACCATTTCTAAGCAACTATCAGGGATTTATTTGCTCAAATAAATTCTCAGATTAAATCTTTATTATTTTGTGAATATCTTCACTGTTCCAGACATACAGAACCATTGTTAACACCGGTGAGACTGCGAGCACATCCTACAGTAAATAGCAACAGTCTCAGAAAGGAAGGCCAAATAAATGAGAATGTGACTGTCTATTGAAATACTAGATCTAATTAACATAATCTTACAAACTCCACTTGTAACCGCATATCTAATGGTTCAAAAACATCCATGGAGAGCTGGTTCTTTGTTCATTATACCAGCCAGAGTGCTGCACACAGGCTGCTTTCACAAAGCCTTGCTTTCATCATAATGCATCTTATGTATGGTGTTATAAATTTTAACCTCTGTTAAAACAGCAATAGACATGAGTTCACCAAATCTTTATCTGAATAGTTTTCTTTATGTCATTCTTTCTTTCTTTCTTTCTTCTTAAAAAACCCAAAACAAATCAAAAAAGAAGAATACTCTACAAGGTATGTGTATCTGTACAGAGAACATCCAGTGAATTAGCAAGTGTCTCATGAAAAGGCTTTTTCATCTTATCAAGTGAGTCATTTATTTTCTCGATGAATTTCTCGTTTGCCTAACATTGTAATCAGCTGCCACCAGGACAACCAGTTATTTTTGCATTCAAATATCATGCCAGATAGCAGCAACCATGTGCAAAAGAATTGGTCATGCAATCAGACAGTCAGACTTTCACACAGAGCAGTGTGCCTGGTGTAAAATACTCCCTTCAGAAAGGGAAAGCAAAATATTTTCTCGCTTTTGGAAGTGCTTTAAACTGTCAGTATGTTGTAATATGTAAAATTGTCCAGACTGATGTGGTGTGATCTACCAGATATTGCTCTGCATACGTTGTCTGTTGGTGTTTCAGCTATGTTTGGGAAAAAAAAAACTTTCAATCATTTGAAAGTTTTACTGATGTTAAATATGCTTGAATTTCCCCTGTGTTGTTCTTTGAGAAAAAGGAAACAGTCACTCTTTGTGTACGCATCATAGCGTGGTCCAGGCCAGAAGGGACCTCCAGAGGTCATTTAGCCTGGAGCCCTGCAGTCAGCAGGGACATCCCCACTAGTCCAGATCACCCGGGGCACCCTCAAGCCTCACCTTGAATGTCTCCAGGGAAGGGGCCTCAACCACCTCCCCAAGCAAACTGTTCCAGTGCTCTACCACCCTCATAGTAAAGAGCTTGTTTCTAACATCCAATCTAAATCTGCTCTTCTCAAGCTTGAACCCATTGCCTCTAGTCCTGTCACTGCAGGCCTTTGTGAACAACTTCTCCCCACACTTCCTGTAAGCCCCTTTCAGGTACTGGAAGGCTTCTGTTAGGTCCCCCTAGAGCCTCCTCCTCTCCAGACTGAACAACCTCAGCTGTCAGGACCCAGCTTGCCTTGGGGAGTCTGGCAAGTGAGTGCCATGACTTGGCTGGCAGGACAGGGGCCTCACAGCCAGGGCCTGTTCCCTGTTACAGGGGTGGCCTGGGGACAAGGGGTGAGCCCAGGCCCTCAGCCAGTCAGACAGTAGGCAGCAAGGCTGGCATGGCTGCTGGCACAGCTCACCAGGGCAGCGTGCAGGTGGCTGGCTGCCTGGCACAGGCATGGCTGCGCTGCAGCAAACAGGGAGAGGCCTCTCAGCAGCACTGCCTGGAGCCTCTCTCCAGAGCTGGGGGAACAGAGGGCAGACCCCCAGCTGCCCAGACAGGCCACCAAGCTCAGGTAGGGTTATGGCACTTGCTCATATGTGGGCCAAAAGGTGGTGCCTGCAGCATAGACCTGAATTAGGGCAGAAAACGTCTTGCTTTGTTTCCAATTATTCAGTCTCTGCTAAAGAAAAGGGATGAGTTACGTAGAGTACCAAAGGCAGGGCAGCAGGGGGAACCACAGGCAATGTGTTGTACCAGCTTGCCAATAGAGGTCATTCATGACATCTGAAGACCCATCAAGGAGACCGAGTGAAATCTTACTGATTCTCCAACCTATGCAGGTAGATTTTCTGGATGTGTTTGTGTTTTCTCTTGTAAGCAGCTGATCATAACTGGGTGCAGTTGACAGGCCATGTTCCCATGGACTGGAGGACCTGGCACTCCAGAAGTCATACATTAAATTTCTAGAGACAATTTTCCTAGAGACTTCATGCTACCTTGTAAGAAGCTACTGCATGGATTTCTGTCACCTTTTCGAGCAGAATAAAGGACTGTGGGGTGAATATTTGTATATTCTATTAAAAAAAAAAGACAGTTTGAGTGGATCAGGATGCCTGGTTTGCAGTTTCTAGAAGTTACTGCAGTGTCTTAATGTTACAAAGCTAGAAATGGGTAGATTCAGACTGGATGTTAGGAAGAAGTTCTTCACCATGAGGGTGGTGAGAGCCTGGAAGGGATTGCCTAGGGAGATGGTGGAAGCCTCATCCCTGGAGGTGTTTAAGGCCAGGCTGGATGAGGCTCTGGACAGCCTGATGTAGTGTGAGGTGTTCTGGTCCACGGCAGGGGGGTTGGAACTGGACGATCCTTGTGATCGCTTCCAACTCTGACTGATCCTATTACTCTACTTGAAGAAGCAGAACTTCATGGGTATACTTATGTCTATTGATTACTCAAAGGATAGCCTTGTGCAATTTCCATGGTTTGGAACTTAAATACTTACTCTTTCCTTCCGACCCCTAACATTCTATGATTCCAGTGCTTTATTTACATCTAAAAGAAATTTTGACTTTACAAAATAAAGTTTTAACTTGAAGGTACTGTATAAACTGTAATAGTTGTTTATGAGTAGATGCTGGTTAGTATGAAAAATGAACAGGCTATAAGATCCAATTTTAAATTACCATTTGACCTTAGTTCTTAAGGGAACATCTGTGAAAATCTGTGAGTTTTCTCAATTTGGAAATCATTAATTGCTTAGAACAGAGCTTCCAATTCACAGGAAAATAATAGTCATTATCAAAGGTCCACTAAAATGCTAAATGTTGAGTGGAATACATTGCTAGTCCTAAAAATGTATTGTAGAGGAGTATTAATAGTCCATTTTCCCCATCTTGTTCTTGAGCTGAAGGTTATCTTGCTTAATTTATGCCATCCCTTTGATTTCAGAGTGAGGCTCATTTAGTGTGTAATAATGGTGGGATTTTTGTTGTTGTTGCTCATAACCCCAGAAGATTGCTTTCAAATTCCTAAGATCACCTGCAGAGATACACTTCCCCCTAGAAGGGTCTTAGCTGCAATAGTTGACTCATTGCTTTCTGAACATGTGCAGCAGGCACATTGCCAGAAGGCTGCCAAGGTGGAAGAGTAGCACACATCCTGCACCAGCAACAGGGTAGGACACACCATGAACAGAGAGGGCAAGACATGAAGAGCCAAAAGAGGGAAATGAAACTGAAGTAGTTGTCTTTCAAATTTGGATGCCTGAAATGTTTTCAAGACACAAGGTACATTTAAAATGTAAAAACAGAAGAAGAAGAAGAGGAAAGGATATGTTGAGTTATTGGTGTGTGTCCAGAGAAGGGCTATGAAGCTAGTGAGGGGCCTGCAGCCCAGCCCTGTGAGGAGAGGCTGAGGGTGCTAGGGGTGTGCAGCCTGGAGAAGAGGAGTTTCAGGGGAGACTTTATTGCTGTCTGCAGCTACCTGAGGGGAGGTTGTAGCCAGATGGGGTTAGTCTCCTCTGCCAGGGAACCAGCAACAGAATGAGGGGACAGTGTCACGTTGTGCCAGGCTGGATATTAGGAAGAAGTTCTTCACAGAGAGAGTGATTGACATTGGAATGGGCTGCCTGGGGAGGTGGTGGAGTCACCATCCCTGGAGGTGTTCAAAAAAAGACTGCATGAGGCATTTAGTGCCATGGTCTAGTTGATTGGATAGGGCTGGGTGCTAGGTTGGACTGGATGAGCTTGGAGCTCTCTTCCAACCTGGTTGATTCTATGATTCTATATAACCTTGTCCGGTTTGCCTCCTGAGAGCTGGGTAAGAAATCATGACAAAAATGAAACATTATTTGCTTTATGGAATTACAGAAAAACCTAAGACATGTGAAAACTATGTGCATTTTGTGTTGGTCACTTAAAAGCATGTTACATTAGGATTTTTAATGCCTTAATTTTCACCAGAGAATGTTAACTCACTAGACAAATTCAGCTAACCAAAACCAGGCAGCCCCTGGCCATTCTTAGTTTAAATCAGCAGCCATTAGAAAAGGCTTGGTATACAAAAGAGGACACTTTTAAAAGCTAGGCATTGCTGTTGAGAGTCTGATTAATACAGTGTCAAGGTGCCTTTTGTGAACTAGACACTGGTTTATTCCAAAGATTGTGGGTCTGACTGTCCCCTTGCTTACAAAGTTATTGAATGCATGTGCACAAATAAGAGTGAAAAATAATGATGTACACAAAGCCCCCAAATAATCCAGCTTTTGTTTCCTTCACCTGAGATCTTTGTATCTGAAAAATGAGTGTAATTATTCTTCCTTTCCCAGTAGAAACAGTGCAATGGTTTAATTATTAGTGGTGTATGCTGATAGACAGTAGCCTTCTTCTGAGGTCATCAAAGTGTTATTTTAATGTTGTTTTAGAGGTCTATAGAAAAGGTGTCAGCTGGTATAGTGTCTGAATGCAGAATGTGACAGTATAAGATAAACTAGAAAAGGTTGCAATGCTATATAATGGTATTTGAGGCTAGAGACTCATCTAGGATAAAAAGATCATTGGCTGACATCTGTCCTAGATCAGCTGGAGTAAAGCAGCACAGGAATGGAAACCTTTAGTTTCTTCTGATCCTGGGTAGGAAACATCTGCTTGTTTCAGAACATCACTTTTGTCCAGTTAAAGTGTAGTCCAAGACTGTATTTTAGATTTTTTTTTCCCCCAAAGCACGATAGTATGTTTTAGGACCAAGCACCCTTCCTAGCTGGGTTAATAAGTAAAGATGTTGGACAAAGGAAATACTAACAAATCTCTTTCTTCAAACATAGCTGTATGATAGTACCTTGCTTTTTTTCCAGAGTTCACCTTGGTCCTGTGAGCCAGCTCTCCTCACATGCTTTGTTGCATTTTGTAAATGTCTTGGCAGCTGTGTCTTTGCTTGGAAATTCCACACAACTTGTGGCTGCAACAGTCCCAGACCAAGAATAAGAACTGGAAGCCATGAGACACAAGAACAAACATTATTTAATCTCTAAAGAATAATTTGGGAGAACAGCTAATAGATGAAAGAGGAGCAGTCTTGTTATTCACTGTGTCTTGTGGCTGTGACATGGAGAGCATCATGCTTCCCCAGATATATGCCTAATTAGGAACAGGAAATGAAAAAAGCAAACTAAAACCCCAGAGTCAGGAAAGTTTGGCTTCTCTGGGATTTATAAATGGGATATAGGGTAAGTTGTATTCATCCCCTCATTAGCTTTTCTGGCTGGAATGGCTTCTACTGTCACAGTAAAATATAATTCAAAGAAGGCTGACATTTAATATGATTTATTACACAAGAGGGGAATAATAAGTGTGCTTTTATTGTAACTGAAATGTAACTGTGTGTTGGTGCATGATCTCATAACAAAATTACATCTGAGTCTTTCAAAGAGGATAAAAGCCCTGTATGCCTGTAAACTGGGTACAAGACTTCCTGGCAGAGCTGTTTTTATACTGTTGTCAACTTCTTGACTTAATAGACTGCTTCTGCATGCTTGTGTCCTACTGTAATGCCTTATATTAGTAGGATCATGAGGCTGTTTCTGTATAAAGAACATTGCATGTGACTTACAATGCAGCTACAGAAGAATCATGTTTAAGTGAAATTCAGTTTGCTGCTAATAAGCAGCTCTACATTTCAAACATCCATATGGTTTTTTTTTCAATGTTAAACTGTAACCCTTGCAAAGATTAGACTTCCATAAAGGTTCAGAAAGTTTCTACTTCTGAAAGGGTTAGAGGAATTATGCAAGAACTTCTGTTATTTTTGTGTTTTCCTACCCCTACCTAGAAGGGCAGAAGTAGCAAAATCTTCATATGGTTTTTGTTAGAAACATCATTTGGGATGAATCTCCTTCAGTCTTGACACACCCTGACCATTCATTAGCAGCCTGGTTTGTTGGCTTAGAATCAAAGAGTTGTTCAGGTTGGAGTGAATGTCTGAGATCATCTAGTCCAACCATCCTGTGTGCTTGTAGCTTTGAGTACTGAATGAGAAGCTTGTATACACTTACTCTAAAGGAGGCATTGCTATTGCTGAGGCATAGTATAGGAATGCTTTTAATATCTTGATTCACCAAAGTAGAGGGAAGCAGCACATATACACACAGCTCCAACACCTTTCTAATAAAAATACCCCCCCCACACACATTTTCTACTCATATATAATTGCTGCCCAAACACCAAGGAAGAACCCTGAGTAGTCTAATAGTTATTAAAGTAGAAATACAATTTGATTAGGCTTGGGTAGCATACTGCTGGCCAAATGCCATGCTAGCTGGTGTACATCTGTGTTCAGCAGTGTCTGTTCAGGGCCTTCTGTTACTGTGCTATATTGAGATTTACTGAGGCTGCCTTTGGCAGAGCTGCATTTCCTTAGCATTTGCATAAGGATAGCAGGAAATCTTGGGAGGTAGCTGAGTGTGAGAGTTCAGGCAATGAAATAATAGAATCATAGACTCAGTCAGGGTTGGAAGGGAGCACAAGGATCATTTAGTTCCAACCCCCCTGCCATGGACTGGAACACCTCACACTAGATCAGGCTGTCCAGAGCCTCATCCAGCCTGCCTTTAAACACTTCCAGGGATGGGGCTTCTACCACCTCCCTGGGAAACACCTTCCAGGCTGTCATCACCCTCATGCTGAAGAACTTCTTCTTAACGTCCAGGCTGAATCTACCCATTTCTAGCTTTGTTCCATTCCCCCCAGGCCTATCACTACCTGACATCCTAAAAAATCCCTCCCCAGCTTCCTTGTAGCCCACTTAAGATACTGAAAAGCCACAATAAGGTCACTTCTCCTCTCCAGACTGAACAGGCCCAACTCCCTCAATCTCTCCTCAGAGCAGAGGTGTTGCAGCCCTCTGATCATCCTTGTGGCCCTTCTGTGGACACCTTTCAGCACATCCATATCCCTTTTGTCCCAGGGGCTCCAGAACTGGATGCAGTACTCTGGCTGGGGTCTCACCGATGTGGAGTAGAGGGGGAGGATCACTTCCCTCACCCTACTGCCCACACTTCTCTTGCTGCAGCCCAGGCTCTGGTTGCATTTTGGGCTGCAAGAGCACACTGACAGCTCAGATTGAGCCTCTTGTCCACCAACACCCCCAAGTCAACATCCTCATTATGTTATCTACTGGTTATGCTGAGTATCTCTTTGGGTAAACATTGAACATTGCTGTGAAGTTCTGTAATAACAAAATGGGAAAATGACTGTGACTTCATAGCACAGGCATCGCCTGTGAACTGGGAGATTGTTTTCTTTGTCTTTGTGTACTGCACCATGACAGGCCATTTAAAAATGTGATTTTTGTTATTCCTACATGGAGTTCAGCCCTTGTAAGATTATCATGGGAATGCACATACGAGGCTATGTGTTTCTCACACAGAATTATTCACAGGATCACGGGATGTTAGGAGTTTGAAGGGACCCAAAGAGGTCATAGAGTCCAAAGCCTCTGCCAGAGCATGGCCATACAATCTACCTCAGGTCACAGAGGAATGCATCCAAACAGGCCTTGAAAAGTGACAGAGAAGGAGACTCCACAACCTCTCTGGGCAGCCTGTGCCAGTGCTCTGGGACCCTTCCAGTCAAGAAGTTTCCCCTTGTGTTGAGGTGGAACTTCCTGTGCTGCAGCTTCCATCCATTGCACCTTGTCCTATCTCAGGGAGCAAGCCTGTCCCCCCACTCCTGACACCCAGCCCTCAGGTATTTACAAGCATTTATTAAATCCCCATTCAATTGTTTGTTTTAGTCATCCCACAGAGAATGGAAGTTTTGTACTGCTCAGGATCATGCAGGGATTCTGTTTCTTTGTGGGTAAAAGGAGAGGTTGCTAGCTTGCAACTTTTTTAGATGGCTTCAGGTTTTTGGACTCACATAATATAATACCTTATGCTTCCTTTTACCACAGAGACATTGCAGTATCTAAATTGACAATGCTAAGGTTTTTCAGTGCTAGCTCTTCTATTCCACACTTCTGCGTGGTGCAGAAATACAAAGTGATTAAGAAAACAATTTACTAAATGATGACTACTGTAGATAAATGTTCCACTTGACAGAAATGAAAATGTGTTAGCAGACAGTTCATATTTTTGGATTTAGATGTGTCAAATAAATCTTGAGGTCTCTGCTTGCATGACTTGTCATTGGGGAGCTAGTGATGTGTGTAGATTGGCCAGCTGTGACATGTAAAGGCTTTCCTCACACGGTAGCATAGGCTGGAAAAGCACAGTAGTTACTGGCAGTGCAATACCTTATTCTCAGTTAGCAAATCACAGGCCATTTCTTTGGCTGTATTGACTTCCCTGAGATCCAGTGGCATTCAGGTGCAGACATTTCCATTTCTGCTTATTCACTGTAGGTTAATGCAAGCTGATAAGAGCCGTTTGTGCTATCAGCCATGGTTGCAGTAGGTGGGCCAGTCACTGCCTGATAACTTCCCATGCACAGAGGCTGCCTGCTTTGTGAATTTCCATTCTTGCTGGAGGAGTCCCTGACACTCAGTTGTATTTAATAATCTGTTTGCATGCCTGTGCTTGCTGGGGAAAGGTGCTAACAACACAGAGATCCACAGTTAATACATCACACAGACAGCTTGCTGAAGTGATGCAGGTACAGCGACATGGACAGGGATGAAGAAAACTACTATGGAAAACATGGTAATTTACCTGCTTGCTTTGGAAAATTCTTAAGAACCTAATCTATTTCTCATTTACTTTGACTGTGTTATTTCAGTGACTTTAATGGGCTTGATTCCAGCCCTAAGTGTTTTTTCTTCAGTTATTAACAGTATTTTAGATTTTTTTTTTCCAGCTTGACATGAATAAGTTTATGTAAATTCCAGGTCAAAGGTAAACTTTATATATGTATAAAATTTAATTTAATTTTATTTTATTTTAGATAAGTAATTTAGATTTGATTTTTTAAATTATTGCAGTGATAAAGTGCAGCACTGAAATTTCCATGCTATTTTGAGTCAAAACTGGTAAATGAGATATCTTGTAAAATACTTCTTGTAGTGATAACTCAACATACAAAGTTTAAAGCTTTCCATTTTAAAGCAGCCTGTGCAGTGGATTCATCTCACCTGCAAAGAGTGAACATCTCAGTATTCAGTCTCAGCATAAAAATGATAGTCTGCTTCCTACACCATTGCTTTCTTCCTTATGCATAGCATACTCCTAAAGCTTGCTTTTTAAATGTGCTTGGGCTATTTTAGAAAGTGCTTTGCTTTTACCAGGGGCTATGTGAATACTAATAACACAAATAATTTGCATTTCGCTTCCAAAGAGTCTTAGTTTTTTAAACAACAGTAGTAATTCAATAAGGAATTTGATACCTAAATTAGAAAAAAGAGAATGAAACAAACAGGGTCTTTTTTATTGTTGTTGTTCCATGATCACAGTTGGTAAGGAATATTCCAGTGATGCTAATGGCTACTTCTGTCAGTGATTGTTAGTGTATTTTTAACTTAGCATAGAGTTACCTTTTCCTAGGTAAGCTGCCACACTCTGTAATTGATTTATTTCTAGAGCAGAATGAAGGTCTGAGCAGTGTGGCACTGCACAGTGCCACAGGAAGCAGCCTGAGGGCTGGTAGCGAGGATCAGCACTTGGAAGAGGTTTGCAGGACTGCAATAATTTCACAGCTGTTAATGACTGTTACTATCCCACAGCAGAAATCTTTCCTTTATGTCTGGGAAGCAGTGAATCATAGAATCACAGAATCAACCAGGTTGGAAGAGACTTCCAAAATCATCCAGTCCAACCTATCCCCCAGCCCCATCCAATCAACTAGACCATAGCATTAAGTGCCTCATCCAGTCTTTTCTTGAACACCTCCAGGGATGGTGACTCCACCACCTCCCTGGGCAGCCCATTCCAATGGCAAATCACTCTCTCTGTGAAGAACTTCCTCCTAACATCCAGCCTAGACCTCCCCTGGCACAACTGGAGACTATGTCCTCTCATTCTGTGGGTGGTTGCCTGACAGAAGAGACCAACCCCATCTGGCTACAAGCTCCTTTCAGGTAGTTGTAGACAGCAAAGAGGTCACCCCTGAGTCCTCTTCTCCAGGCTAAACAACCCCAGCTCCCTCAGCCTCTCCTCATAGGGTTTGTGTTCCAGGCCTTTCACCAGCTTTGTCACCCTTCTCTGGACACATTCCAGCACCTCAACATCTCTCTTGAATTGAGGATCCCAGAACTGGACACAGTACTCAAGGTGTGGCCTGACCAGTGCTGAGTACAGGGGCAGAATAACCTCCCTTGTCCTACTGGCCACACTGTTCCTGATGCAGGCCAGGATGCCATTGGCTCTCTTGGCCACCTGGGCACACTGCTGGCTCATGCTCAGCTACTATCTACCAGTACCCCCAGGTCCCTTTCCTCCTGGCTGCTCTTCAGCCACTCAGTCCCCAGCCTGTAGCCTGCTTGGGGTTGTTGTGGCCAAAGTGCAGAACCCTGCACTTGGCCTTGTTAAATCTCATCCCATTGGCCTCTGCCCACCCATCCAGCCTGTCCAGGTCCCTCTGCAGGGCTCTCCTACCCTCCAGCAGTTTGAAACCTGCTCCTAGCTTAGTGTCATCTGCAAACTGATGATGGACTCAATCCTCTGGTCAATATCATCAATAAAGTTATTGAACAGGATTTGGCCCAGGACTAATCCCTGGGGGACAGTGCATAGTGTGTAGGAAAATACACTGGAACTGCACAGGAAGGCTGTGGATGTCCCTCCCTGAGAGGGACAGGTTGGGTGGGGCCTTGAGCAACCTGTTCTTGTGGACAGCGTCCCTGCCCATGGCAGAGACATTTGGAATTAGATGATCTTTAAGGTCCCTTCCAACACAAATCATTCTATGAATCTCTGATTTTATTTGTGGTGACTATGCTATGCAGTTGTGTCCCTTCCTTTTCCAGTGATTGTTTTAGAAGCTAGGTAAGGTGGACCTGAAAACCTTGGATGAAGGGCATATCAAGTTTTGTTATCTGCTGTGTTTATTTTACTGGGCTATGTGTATTTTGATAAGGTTTTCCTGCTATAAACCAGGAACAACATCTGACATTTAGTCAGTAAGTAAATTCTGCTTCTGAGAAGTTGCTTAATTCTTCTCTAATTGAAGACAATTAATTGTTTTTCTTTGGGTGGGGCAAAGCCTAGACTGGTCACACCCTTTAATGCAAGGGATGTCCAGAAGATGACAACGCTCTAAACCAGTAATTTGTATTGTAGCATTGACACATGAATGAAGAAGTAATTTTTCCTTGGAAGAAGTTTGGTTCAGCAATTCTCCATAAATACTGATCTTAAAGAAATCAAAAAGCCCCTGAAACTGGATAGCTAGCTGCAAAAGGTAAAATCAAAGTCCTGGTTTGCTGAATGAAGGACTCTTTCCTGCTCTTCATGCAGTAGCTTGAAACTTGAGAACCGAGATGCTATTGTACATTTTTGTTACTTGTTTCCCAGTGAAATCACACTGTAATTCATCTTACTCAAGTCCACATCTGAAGGACAGCTTGGTGGGTTAGTATTTGGCAGTTTCTTAATATAGTTTGCTTATGTGTAAAGTGAATCAATCAGAACTATGCTGATCAGGGCAGCCATGTGGGAAAAATGTGTCATGTTTGACTCCTTCCATCTGTACACCCAGGCCAGATGTTACTGCCTGTTTCTATGAGGGCCCTGACTTTACCTTCAGGTTGTTCTGAGATTCATATAAAGCAACAACCATGTTCAAGGGTGTCTGGATAAATAACTGTAGCTTTAAAACCTGCTCTGTTTCTGGTACTGCAGTCTGTGGTGGATGCATCTACCTGGGAGTTAGAGAAGGTTCTTCTGCCTGCCTTGTGGTGCCGTAACTCATTTCTGGCTTTGGAGAAGCCAGTGCAGTTACACTACCTGTGTTGGGTAGCACAGGGCAAGGTCAGCACTGAATTTCTGCAGTCTCCAGACATGTGTTGTCATCTGATAAACCTAATACAAGAAGGGCAAACTCACAGCTCAATGTCTGTAAATTCCTTTAACCAAAGCGGTGGGAAGTACAAATTACTCTGCAAGGCTGTAAGCACAGAGTTAAGTACAGGCATGACTAAAGTGTTCTTGTAGAGACAAATCAGAAGGACTTAGCTCCAGAGAAGTGGGTTCACTGCTGCCAAACATGCTTAGCACGTGAGTGTCAGACTCAAGAGCAGCTTTCTGCTGTGAACACTGTGCATGGGGCTGGTGATAGGATGAACACTACAGGTAATTTATCATGTAGTAAATGTAAAGCACTCCCAAGTTTTTAAGCTAGAAGAAAAAATTTTTAACCTCTTCTACAAAAACTAGGTAATTGTATCAGTGAAATACTGAGATTGCCTTCATGAAGTGTTTTTAACAGAACTGATTAAACAGGAATATATGGAAGACATTCTTCAAAGACTGCTGTTAGCACTCCCCTGTCTTCAGATTTTGGTTCTAAATAAGGACATATTTTTATACTGTTTTATTTTGAATGCAGGTGAACCAAGGAAATTTGACCCAAAGTTCAGAGGACCTATTCATAACAGGTAAATACCCTAACTTATTCTATGTAATTCTTTTGATTTTGCAGTGAACAGAGGATAGAAAATTTTGTTAACAAATCTTGTGAATTTGATGCTGCAGCTCTATGAAATCCAGAATCCAGTCCTTACCACTCTAGAGGATGTATGATTACTGGGGCATATTTAGCTGTCTACTCCTAAGTACTTTTAATTTGAATACCAGTTCTGTATGCCTGTTAGCCTTGTACCTGCTGTCGTGCCTGATACAAGGAGGAGCATAGGAGGTGATGTTACATTCTGGGGTGCCACAGCCACGGGGTGCAGTCTCTCTTTTTCCCCTACAGCACAGGGTTGGAACCCTGGCACACTCTGTGCTTTGGTCTACAGCTGGTTTCCTGCTCCCGTGGCCACCTCATCAAGGGACTAATTAGTCCTCTTCAGAGCATGCCTGGGTGTGCACCATGCCATCCATGCTATGGCTAGCTGGCAGAGTAGGTCCTAGGCAGAACTTGGGTAGTGCCTGAGCAGTGACATGCTGCCAGTGATGTCCGGGCTGCTGGAGAAGCAGCCCTGAAACCCTCACTTGAGTGAGCAGCTGTTGCCTGTTTGGAAAGTGTCTCTGGAATGAGAGATACCTGTGGCACTGTAGGCTGCAGCTGCACCCTAAAAGAGGCCAATTTAATGATCTGGGCAGTCTGCTGCTGTGCCTTTCCCTCATGTGTGTGAGGGGTGGTTAAACTCTAGTTATGGTATGCTGACAGAACTTCTCTTGGTTTTACTGTTACTTTGTCACAGCATTGGTAGAAAGAGGTTTTGTACCGTGGCTTCTTGTTCCACCTCTGGAGGTGCTGTGGCAGTTTCCGCAGCTCCAGGCATACACATTCGGTGTTTTAATTGCGCATCCCCAGCAGCGCCATGACCACACACAGTGCGTTCTGTAATGCTTCAGGGATGTGGTGGTGTTTGGAACACAAAGGATCAGTTTTCAAAGCATTAAGGGTATGATTTCATTGTACTACAGGGCAGTAATAGCTACATTCATGCTTACTGAGCATGCTTTGCACTTAAATTCAGATTCAACACTCTCTCTGCAAGATACCCAGGTGACTTGCCTGCCTGTTAGGGTCATCAGCACTGTGCTATAGACAATGCTCTTGAAGTAGTTTATTATTTTTAGTAAATAATAATTAAAAAATAAGACAAGGCAGCTTTTAAATTAGTTTTCACAATTACTAAAGTAAAATTACTAAGAAACCACAGGCATTAAAACAAAAAGATTACCTAGTTCCTATGATTGGGGTGGGTTTCTAAGGAGATAGGCTGCAAATTGTACATACCTGCATGGAAAGGTGCAGAGCCGGATGGAAAAGGTCACATCCTGTCACCATGGCTGCTGAAGCTGATGAGGTTTTGAAGATGCTGTAGAATAGAAATGATTCTTTGCAGTTGCTGAGCACCAAGCTATTCCCTGAACCATTAAAAGCCTGGAAAATAGAAAAAGAGAAAGGCAGGACTTAATAGCAGCGTATTCATGTCCACCAATGTGCATAGTACACATGCTGTGCTAGTACCAATGTTCTCTAGGAGGTTGTGTGTAGAGTTTGTTGTATTTCATGCAAACATATTTTTGTTGAAAAGTATTACAAAGAAGTTGCTGTGTTGACTGATTGACTCTGGGTGAACCAATTCTTGAAAATCCAAAATTATTTTATCAAGATGATGTCTCCTACTGGTATGACTACATACTACAGCCCTTTCAGGTGTTTTTTTTTTTCCTGTTCTCATTCTGCACCATTCAGGACCATCTGCTTCTCTTCTCCATAGAAACATTAGTGCACAGTGCAAATGTGCAGTGTAAAAGTGGGTTGTATCTAAGCTAAAAGTAGTTCTGAAGCACATTTCTTTGTTACAAACCCTCCTGCCAGAGTGACCTAACTTGACTTCACTGTCAGTCAGTGCTGCAGATGAAAGCATGTCTGTTATCACTTAGAAGGTTCAGGAGCTTACAAGCAGAGTGGAATTGCTCAGAAGGCATCCAACAAACCAGGGGCCATTTGTCAGTGTTTTTCTAGATATGAGTGCAACACAGAGAATAATTTCTAAACTAGCATTTGCTAGGAGAAGGAGAAGAAAAAATTAGAGAATCATAAGCTATTTGTCATTTTTGGCTTTCTCAGTGTAACATTTGTGACTGCAGCCTTGTGGCACTCTCACTTGGATGCACATACTGTTCTCATCCATGCAGGATGCATTTCTTCTTTTCCTTTCTGAAAGCTAGTAATTTTAGAGATAAATGGAAATGTTTCTTTAGGGAGTTCATCCTAATTTTAGAAGTATCCTTATGGTACTGTCAGTGAGACTGTGTGCACTCTATATAGAAATTAATTTAAGTGATACTTTGGGTTCTAATAACAGCCCAAAATGTTTATCTATGTACACTACTACCAGAAAATACTTGTGAGGTTTTCTGTATTGTATTCACCAAGTGAATAAGCATGCAGGTTAAAGCAGTAGCTCTGCATTTCTTTGCTCAAAATGATGTATGAAGAGTTTTGGTAGACAGAAGAGGAGCTTGCTTCTCAGTTCGGCCTCAGTGAGGAAAAGGGTCTTCAGAGCTGTTCATGGCATTTTGTGGTATAGTTTAACATCACCTTGACACAACATGACTTAGGGAAGGCTCAGAACACAAGGTGTTAGGCAGGCAGGGAGGAGGAACTCCAAAGTGAGGACATTAGTGTCCATGTTAATGTGTCAGCAAAATTGAAAGTAATAAACTGAAAGTCGCATAGTGAAGGTCCTGAGCCTTACTTTGCCCTGTGGTTGCACAGGGCCCTGCTGAAGCCTGTTTGTGGCTGCTGATGTAGTGAGTGTTGTGTAACTAGCACAAGTTTTAGCTCCTTGCTAGGGCAGCATCTTGAGTAAAATTGCACTTGCAGCAGATGGGGCACAAAGCTGCCAAACAAAGCAGTCCAGTCAGTCATTAACAATTAAGTGTGTGAACTGTCAGTGAGTAAATAGCTTTTATGCACTAATACTCTGTGCAGATGATTTTATCTTTGCCTTTATTTGCCAGGATGCCATTACCCATGCAAAAAGTATTGTTTGCATGCACTGCCATGTGGAACACAGCAGGAGAAGCCAAGAAGCCACTGTGTTCCAGAGAGGTGGTGGAAAGCAAATCAGGCTTCATAAATTCAGCTAAATGGAAGCAGCAAGCAGTAAAATGTGATGTGGGAGCCTGAACTGTGCACTTAACCAAATGAAGGTCTTTTGTTACGTCACCTGAAAATGATGAATCTGTTTTATCAGCAGTTTATCTCTATGGAAACTGCTGTGTTCAAATACACAGTCTGCACACTGTTTTGGTTTGGGGTATGGAACTTGGCTATCTTAAAAGTACCAAAACACATCAAAATTTCCAGTACTGGCTATTAGCAAAAGTATTTTGGATGTTTATATTATCTATGCTATAAGAAATGTAAAGTGACTTTTCTCATTAACCTTTGAATGTTCAGACAGGATTATTATATACAGGTATGATAGCCCTATCTGTGAGAAAGCCTGCAGAGCCCTGTGATGAGCAGTGTTCCCAGCTCCTGTTCTCATCATCTTTCTTCTTTTTTTTTCATTAATCCATCTTCCTTAGGGTTCCATTTAACAATTCAAACTCCTGAGTTGATTTTGCTCTGCATCATTATCCTGAAACAAACTGAAAAAGCAGATTTGCCTTAACAGATCTCCTTCTTAGTTTGAAAAAAATCCTATCGAGTCTATTTTCAGTCAAAGCATGTCTGGATAACTTCTGATTGGGTTTCAGTAAAAACCATCAGCTCTCAATATCTCCTGTTTGGATAAAGATGCAATTCACAGCGTTCCAGTCCCTGCAGCTTTGGAAATCTCACAGGGTCACAGTATGTCTGGGGTTGGAAGGGACCCAAAGATATCATTGAGTCAAACCCCCTGCCAGAGCAGGATCGTACAATCTAGCTCAGGTCACAGGGGAATGCATCCAGACAGACCTTGAAAGGCTCCAGAGAAGGAGACTCCGCATCCTCTCTGTGGAGCCTGTTCCAGTGCTCTGGGATCCTTAGCATAAAGAAGATCCCCCTTGTGTTGAGGTGGAACCTCCTGTGCTCACTTGCTCCTTGTCCTATCCCAGGGAGCAAGTGAGCAGAGCCTGTCCTCCCCCTCCTGACATGTCTAAAATCTTCATAGTATAACTCCATATCTTTACACAGTAACTTCAGTGTATTAATTGAAGATGTTTAACATTTCTCCTCTCCTGTGGAGCCTGGTATTTATGAGGTAATATGGGTCTCTCAAAGTGACCTGCTTGAGCTATTAAATGGACCCAGAATTTCACCCAGCATACCTTGTAAGACAAGGAGTTGTTTCGTATGAGCAACTATTAGTGGGCATCGACTATTTATAATGTCTCAGAAGAGACACAGAAGAGGATTTATGTCCTTTTGGCATATTTTTTACGTGTTGCACTTTTCCAGCAGTATTTGGCAACAGTGACTTTTACTAGGTACTGTAGAGAAAGGAGATTGTGTATTACAAAGAACAGAAACCCCTACATTCTGGTGAAGTACTTGTCCATAGTGGCTCTGCAAAGCTTTGCTAGGAAGATTTGGCACAAATGAGCGTAACCTTTAATTGCATTTAGGGTATCATAAAATGAGACCTGTGAGAATTGGACTGCAAGAGGTTTTTTGAGACTGTAGGAGTTGTAATTAAACTATTTATGGTGCTGTATTTCTCCTGAGACATTTTGAATTAAATATTGTACCTCTTAAAAACGACTCTGGTGTGGTGAGAGCCAAGCTTGAGCAGTTTCAGAACTGCTTCTGAATAGTGGCTGATAAAATAAGCAGCATTGTCTTAGCACTGCTGCTTCTCCTTTGAGCAGTTAGATTACTGTCATATTGATTTTGCATTCTATACCACATTGGTCTTGCTAAAAATTTACTTCAGTGAGCTATTAAAACTGTGTCTATCTAAAGAAGTGTACAGGAGTTTTCATTTCTTTTCCGCACCTGGAAACACACTGCAAGCTCTTCATCTGGTCAGAAGGTCTGTCGTCTTTATGTTCTTCATGGTAAAGAGCAGTGGTTCTCTGTAAGAGGAAAAACAGACTGGGAAGAATTGCAGATGCTGAAATTTAGTCTGTGCCAGCTAGCCAGATTTGGGTTCTAAGATTCCTTTCATTTGAGACATTGTTTGCATCCACTTGGCTCCCTGCGTGGACTCTGAAGCAGAGGTTAATGTAGCTCATTTGATGAATGTGGTCTTTTCACTGTGACCATGCTTTTAGCTGTCCCAGGATGATGACTGCTCACTCATATGTCACAGAAAGGTGGGACAGGATCAAGTCAGAACAGCAGCAGTTTTTTTAAATACAGCTGTTGGACAGTGCAGAGCAACTCTGCCAGGCTCTGTGGACATGAACCCTGCCCAGTTACAGATCATTCACCTTTAGGTGTACAACCCCATTCTTCCACAAAACTCTGTCAGATAAGTAGGACATGGTAAATAACAACGGGGATTGTTATCCTTCAGATCAGGGGGTGCTAGGCAACACTCCTTTTTATGAGTAATTCATTCCTTTGTTAATTAGATCCTGGTGAGAGCATAGCTGCAACAGCTTCTTAACCTGTGAGACCTCCAAAGGCCAGTGAGAGGGTTAACTGTTTCACTTCCGTGCATCTCTAGAAATGAGGAGCTAAGGAGTTGGCTTGTGAAAGAACTACTCACCCCAGCTATAGCCCTTGGGGTGGATGGCCTCTCCAAGTGTGTACTGACCTTCTCCTGCTCGTGTGGGAATGTCATACTTCATGTTAATTACACTCCTGGAACTGCTCTCATCAAGGTCAGACACTGGAGGAAAATTAGTCCAGTCATCCACATCAGTCCTCTGCCTGCATGAACTTAATATGCAGACCAATAAGTAGAAGACAGTGATTTAATTGAACATTCAGTTCATCTGCTGGCTCAGTTTTCTGGCTGGAGAGTGCTATTTGATTGCTTGTCTGTGAAAAGTATGGCACCCACAGTATGTGAGGGTGTTTTATCCTCCCTGTAGAGCATATTTTGATTGTGTTAAATGAGGTCAAGCAGCTGAGTCAGAGTGTTGTGCAGAAGCTGAGGGACTTGCATGAAGGCTTTTTTCATTTCACCCTGATTTCTCCATTTGTGAGCTATTTATAACACAGGTTAAGCTGTGCTGAATGGGTCTTTCATCACATTGTTTGCAATATTTGATACTAGCTTTAAGGACAAGCTGAGGCAGATGTCCTGTAGTAGCTTATATCGTAAGTGATCTCATGGATTCATTCCTGTAAGGAATTACTTGTTCTGTGAATATTTAAACCCAGTTTTGTTGCTGCCAGCAATGCAAAAGGCACACACAATTGTTTGGTGGTCTTGCTGCAAAAGCAGGGTCTTACACCTCAAGCATGATTTTGTGAGCAAGATTTCTCCTAAGTGCAGATGCAGATCTCCTGTGTGATCTGTGATTCTCTTACTCAGGTGTTGAAATAGCTTATTGCTGCTCCGTGTTTTCAAAGGGTCATATTAAACACCTTATTTTGTAATGTGTTTCTTTCTGTTCCTAGACACTGCACAGATGTTGTTTGCTGTGTGATCTTCATAGTTGTCATCCTGGGCTACATCGCACTGGGAATTGTGGGTGAGTAAATGTGGGTGTAGGGGTGCTTTGTTACACAGTGTGGGGGCAACTGTTTTTAACAGAGATGCCATTTTCCTCAGATCTATGTGCAGCCTTCCAGTCAAGAGTCAATACCTTGCCTGGAAGCAAATGAGTTAACGTTAATGGTTGCTGTAATTAGGGAGAAGTTCAAACCTATGTGTTTACTGATGACAAACTCAAAACTAAACGTGTGCAAGTAAAAATGACATGGCTTGGTTGATTTTTTAATAGTTTGGCTATTCTAAATTTACTGTGGAGGAAGAATTCACTTTGATTTGTGATTGGTCTGACAGCAAAAGGTAGAGATAGGCACTTTGGTTTGAAGAGGCTTTCTGTTCTGTAAAATGTTACTGAAAGAACCCAAGTGAGAGGTAAGGAGATGTAAGAGAAATTACCTCTGGGGTCCAGAGTTGTTCAGGATCTTCATCAATAAAAGCCACTTTATTTTATTTGTGTGAGAGAATTGTTTGAATGCCTGTGTGTGAAAGAACAAGTGATGCTGTAAAAATGCATTTACTGTCTGTCTGCCTTCTTTTGGTTTGTTTGTAAAAGATTGGCTTGGCCCTGGCTTACACAGGAGAAAAGCCATTCGTTTGCTTCATAATTCTGTGATGGTGTTTTCTGCTCTGTAAAGAGGAAAGGTTTGCAACCTCCATCCTCAAGGTTATTCAAAAGCTGTCCGGACATGGTCCTGGGAAGCCTGTTGTAGGTGACCCTGCCTGAGCAGGGATTTTTGAACAAGATGACCTCTAGAGGTCAATTCCATCTTCACCTTTGGGTCATTCTGTAAAAAGTTGCTGTCTGTAGCATGAACAGCTGACTGTAAGCAGGACTAAATTACCCTAGGTGATTCCTGTCATGGTCTGAGAGAACACTCCATCCTCCCACTAAATTGTGTGGTAGCATAACGTCCTCCAAGCCACAGTGCTGAGCTGCCTCCTCATTTTGTCTGTAGTAGGTGGACACTGAAGATGTTCTGAAATGTCTATTCTCTCTCTTAAGCACTGGGAATTCTCTGTGTGTATTTTTTCTTTCCCTTATTCACCTGCACTTACTGCCCTGTCATGAACCTTTATGCCTTCAGGAAAACAGAGAAGCGAGGAAGGAAATGATACACATTAGGAAGCGAGAGGGGCATAGAATCATAGAGAATTAGTCAAGATTGGAAGGGACCACAAGGATCATATAGTTCTAACACCCCTGCCATAGACAGGGGCACCTCACACTAGATCAGGCTGTCTAGAGTCTCATCCTGCCTGGCCTTGAACACCTCCAGGGATGAGGCGTCCACCACCTTCCTCAGCAACCCCTTCCAGGCTCTCACCACCCTCATGCTGAAGAACTTCTTTTTAACATCCAGTCTGAATCTACCCATTTCTAGCTTTGTTCCATTCCCCCCAGTCCTATCACTACCTGACATCCTAAAAAGTCCCTGTCTAGCTTTCTTGTAGGCCTCCTTAAGATACCGAAAGGTCACAATAAGGTCACCTTGGAGCCTTCCATGCTCAGGCATGGAAGACCTCTGCAAGTTAGTGTGAATCCCATGCTAGGAAATCAACACAAGAGTAGCAGATGGCTGGAGATGCTTGCAGGTGGAAAAAATAATTACTTTTCAGAGGGCTTTTTTTTCCTCATCTCTTTGAATGTCTGTTTCCCAAAAATGGATGGTAACTTGAGATCTGTGGGTGTAAGAAATGTGAGCAGAGCAAAAAGTGCATTCAGAACCTAGTCAAGCAGTACTTGATTTTATGCTGCACCTCTAGAAGCAGCTATGGGATTCTTTTTGGGACTGGATCCAGGAGGAGTGTCCCTTTCTGTATGCATGATTGTACAGTCAGCTTCAGACTGACCTGAAATGCAGTCCTAACATCAGTGGCATCTGTGTGGAGACAAGTCCAGGATCTCTTTATTTTGTAGCCACTACTGGATTCTGTATATGCAGAATTGTGGATTTCCTCTCTCATCACAGTTGTGGCTGCTGTTTGGATCCTGTAGGCTCTTTCCTTATGGCATGAAGCATCTTCTTGCTCTCATGGCCTAACTGAATGGATTGTTTCCACCTCGCTTAATTCCAAATTGACACTAATTGGCTTGTGAAAGTGTTTGGCTCAGAGAGAGTAATAAGACTCCTTGTCACAGGAGATTGGAGGAGGATTACCAGAACGTTCATGCAACATATCTCTGTTACCTGCTCTGAAAAGACTGAAGAAGAGGAGGCGAATCATTAGTCTGAGGAAGCAGCAGTAGTTGATGGACTGTGCAGAGCTGTTGCAGACCTGCCATGCATCCCATTGGGTGCTGGGAGTACACCATTCCTGAAGGACATCCCTCTAAGTCTATGCTCTTGTCCTCCTCTTCTTTCTTCATTAACTGATTCTTCATTAATGTCCTTCTCGTCCCTTCTATCACTGCTGAAATGCTAAGCCAGATCTGAAGAAGCTGGACTCAGATAAGAGGAACGTTTGTGCTTTTCTTGAGCGTACAGACACCCTGCTGGTTGGTGCCCGCTGCAGACAAGCAGTGTTCTGAATTGCTGCTACCTGGACAAAATGAAAGCTGCTTACAGTTTCTAGCTGTGCAGTGTTCTTGTGCTGCCAGATCTTGGCTCTCTTTCTAGCACTATGTAAATGTCCTTAATTTTTGGCTAGAACTCTGTGTCAGCTCAGTATGTACAGTTTCCAAAGAACCCCATATGCTAGATGTTGCAGAAGTAGATGGCAGCAGAAGAGGACTGGCCAGCTCTTCCCTGTAATCTCAAACAATGTAGTTGCTCTGATGTGAGACAGTTCCCTGCCCTGTACATGCAGTGGTTTCCTGCTGGACACAAACAGCCTGAACAACTTTTTTTTGCAAACCTTGTGAAATATTGGTTAGAACTAGAGCCTGTTCCTGGAACAGATATCAGATTTGTATCTTTGTTGCAGATAAGATTTGGATTTTCAGTCTGGAAGCATTAGTTCACCTCCAAATCCAGATCCATGTGGCCCCTGCTTTTCATCATTCCTTGCACTATGCTTCAGCTATTCTTTTTACTCTAATTTATTTCTGAGTGCAAGATGAGATCAGCTTTGGTACCGTTCCAGGGGCCAGCTCTGTACAAAATACATGAGAGTCAAGGAAGTTTATGTTAAGGGAAAATAAATTAGAAATCAGTCCTTAGCTGTGAATTCTGCTTTATTAGAGAAAAAGTAAAGTGGATTTCTGCTGTTTCTTGAATATGTGTGAATACAGTTTTAGATCTTTGTTCAGTTTGGCTGGAGAAGTAGTCAATAAATGCAGGTTCATCACAGAACTTCTGTGACTGAAAATCTGAGTCAAATTTTGCCACTAGTGTTGTGTGAATAGCTCACATAGCCATCAGCTATGTGGCTCTGTCTGTAACAGTAGGGTGGAAATGTAGCAAGTAAATGATAATCAATTCTCCTCAAAAGAGGAAACCAGATGCTTTTTGATACTAGCCTTTCTTAGTTCTGCTTCAGTGACAGCTTCTGAGTGACTGTACTGAAAATAAGTGGTTAATCTCTGATTTACATTCTTACCATTCTTGGAACTTTATAGAATGTAACTGATAATTTAGCATTGCATGCAGTTTTCAGAATCATAGAATGGGTTAGGTTGGAAGGGACCTCAAAGATTACCTATTTCAAACCCCCCACCATAGGCAGAGACACCTCCCACTAGAACAGGTTGCTCAAGGCCTTATCTAAACCTGACCTTGAACACCTCCAGGGAGGAAGCATCCACAACCTCCCTGGGCAACCTGTGCCAGTGTCTCACCACCCTCACTGGAAAGAACTTCTTACTAACATCCAGTTTAAATCTCTGTGAGTTTAAACCCGTTACCCTTAGTCCTGTCATTACAAGATCTTGTGAATAGTCCCTCCCATCCTCCTGTATACCCCCTTCAGATACTGGAAGGCCACTCCAAGGTCTCCTCAAAGCCTTCTCTTCTCCAGGCTGCAGAGACCCAACTCTTGTAGCCTGTCCTCATAGCAGAGCTGCTGCAGCCCTCTGAGCATCTTTGTGGCCTCCTCTGGGCTCACTCCAACAGTTCCATGTCCTTCTTGTGCTGGGGGCTCCAGAGCTGCACACAGTGCTCCAGGTGGGCTCTCAGGAGAGCAGAGCAAAGGGGCAGAATCCCCTCCCTTGCCCTGCTGGCCACACTGCTCTTGCTGCAGCCCAGCACACAGTTGCTGTCTGGGCTGCATTCACACTGCCAGCTCATGTGGAGCTTTTCATGACTCCAGATCCCCAGGTCCTTTTCCTCAGAGCTGCTCTCAGCCATTTGCCACCCAGCCTGGAGTTGTACTTGGGATTGTGCCCACCCAGTTTCTTCCTATCAGCCTGACAACTCTGCATGTTTATTTCAGATACACTGGGCTCCTCTGGGTGTTACTTCACAAATGTTTAGACTCTTAAGACAATTTTAATTCAGAGAAGTGCACATAAAGAGCAGTAGATATGTTATCTTGGCAAGAAGCCTCACATTCCAGAGCACAGTTTAATTCCAAGTAATAACTCTTGCTGTACTGTACCAAGGGAGGCATACACAATACCAATGTCACCAACATGGAGTTACAAATTCTGTGTCATATGTTTGATTTGGTCTCTTCTGCCAGTGATAGAACAAGAGGACATAGTCTCAAGCTGGTGGCAGGTTCAGGCTGGATGTTAGGAAGAAGTTCTTCACAGCAAGAGTGATTGGCATTGGAATGGGCTGCCTGGGGAGGTGGTGGAGTCCCCATCCCTGAAGGTGTTTAAGAGGAGGCTGGATGAGGCACTTAGTGCCATGGTTTAATTAATTAGAAGATGTTAGGTGATAAGTTGGACTTGAAGATCTTGAAGGTCTTTTCCAACTTGATTAATTCTGTGATTTCCTGTTTCAATACATTAGTATATTGCTTGTATTAAAAAGCCATAGGAACAATTTGGCTGATCAGTTTCTCCAGACATTAAAATTTAAAAAATACACCTTTAAGGGAAGGAAAATGATGCTGTGAAAGACTAGCCTTTCAGAAATACCCAGGAAAGGGAGCGAGGCAGATATTACAGAATCACAGAATGTGAACTACAAACAGATTTGCAGTTCTTTTTTGAGCATCTCAGGATGACATTGTTCTAATCACATTTTCTCCTTGACAGGGAGCATTCCAGCCTTTACAACCACTGATACAGCCCATAGACCACAGGATAAAAAAGGAGTCCATCTGATAGACATTTAGTGGCAGATGTTAGCTATTTTTGATACCGTCCATGTGTGCTGGATTCACATCAATAAAAGGACCATCCTAACTGCAGGCCTCCTGAAAATGCTGTACTGGTGTCATAGGATGTCACATTGCTGCTCTGAGGGCTGAGTCAACTGTGTGATATGGAATATGGTTCAGCTGTTCTTTTCTTTTTCAGTCGAATCATTTGTGCCACCATTCAGACTGTAGCCTTATGAGCATCAGGGCGTGCTGGAATAAGTATTTTATATGACTGGATCCCTTCTAATGTAGTGCTTGATCAAATGAGTTGCCAGTAGTGCAGCACAACATGCAAAACATGGTGCTGCCCAGTCAGGCTAGTTCTTAACAACAACCTTCTCATGCAGTTAAATTAGCTACTTACTCTTCACTAGCCAGGCCAGAAAGATTATGTACTTACCACATGGATCCTTTCACTGTCATTGCTCTTAAATTTGCAAAAAATGGTGACAGAAGTTTATTTGCTTGGTCCTGGCACAGGCAATGAAAGAAGCTGCATATTTTCTGTTGATAATTTCCCTTCTCTTTTTTCCCCCTCTGCTGCAGAGTTAATTAAATGCTAAGTGTATATGTTGTAAATCAAACCTAATTGTTTCTTGTTTCAGTTTGGAATTTAGCTGAGAGACTTCTTCCTCCATCCACCCCGCAGAGCTGATCCCATTGATGGAATTTCACAGTCTGCTCAATCTAATTTTTTTAAAAGCAGTTTTTTTTTTAATACCATAAAAACATGAGTGAAGCTTTAGGCACACAGGACAACTACTGCCAAGAAGGAGTAGTTTTAGACAATTCAATAGTGCCAGAGCAGGTGCAGCCTGAACAGACATTCTGACTGGAAGTAAGCAGTGTTTCCAATGCCTGTACTCTGCTACTCCCTGTTTATAATTGAGAAACTCACTGCAAAAGATGAGTGATTAAATTTGAGACCAAGGATTGATAGAAACCCAGCAAAACTGGGTGTGTGTGTGTACTTTTTGAAGTATTTCAGCACACTTTGCATTCGAACTAAAAAGAATGTGAGGAAAACAGACTGCTCTGCCCGTTTGATGAGCTGAATTTTATCCTTGTTGGCTGTGTTTAGTCCACCTAAACAGGCTGAAGGATGTAAGCTTCCATCACACAGGTGTTTCTTTAGTAGCTCTGAGATAGAAAAACCAAACAAAACCCACAAAAAACAAAGTCACAAAACAACCTAAAGAAGATTATGTTTATCTTCTTCCACCCAAGTTTGTCTGAAGAGTGAAAAATAATTCCAGGCTTCAGTTGCTACTTTAGCAAAGGGATACTGTTGGTGGTGGCAACTACTTCCAAATCATCAATACAAAGAAGATAAAAGTCTTGCTACAAAATTCTTACCAGTACCTTGAATCTGACATGGTGGGGCTTATGGAATCATAGAATGGTTCAGGTTGGAAGAGACCTCAAAGATCATCCAGTTCCAAGCCCCCACCATAGGCAAGGACACGTCCCACTAGAACAGGTCACTCAAGGCCTCATCTAGGTTGGACTTGAACACCTCCAGGGAGGGAGCATCCACAACCTCACGGGGCAACCTGTGCCAGTGTCTCACCATCCTCACTGCAAATAACTTCTTCCTAACATCCAGTTTAAATCTCCCTCCTGCCAGTTTAAACCCATTGCTCCTCATCCTGTCATTACAAGACCTTGTCAGTAGTCCCTCCCTAGCCCTTCTGTAGTCCCCTTCAGATACTGGAAGGCTATGGCAAGGTCTCCTCAAAGCCTTCTCTTCCAGGCTGCAGAGCCCCAACTCTTGTAGCCTGTCCTCATAGCAGAGCTGCTGCAGCTCTCTGAGCATTTTCATGGCCTCCTCTGGACTCACTCCAACAGTTCCATGTCCTTTTTGTGGTGGGGGCTCCAGGACTGTACACAGTTATCTCTGTGGCTTCCTGCTTTGCTGGTGTTAAATTAAAATACAGTCAAATGCAAAAAATTAGTCACTTTAATAATATGCCTAACTAATAAAATATACTAATTTGGGGACTGGGCAAACTGATGTGTTAGAGTTGTCTAATTTCATACAAGTTAAGGCCTCAAAGGTATTTCAGGGCTATGAAGGAGCTGAGTCAGGTACCAGACTTTTACCTGTGTGAAAAGCAAAGTCATACTGAAAGAAGAACTCCCTCTTGTCAGAGTCATGATAGCAGGAAGTGTAAATGCTGTAAGCTACAGACTCATTGTGATCACCAGAGAGCTCTTTGCTTCCTGATGTCATAGGAGCTGTCAACTGGCTGTAGCAATTCAAGACTTTCAAGGCCTGCCTGGATGTGTTCCCTTGTGACCTGAGCTCGATTGTACACTCCTGCTCTGGCAGGGAGGTTGGTCTCGATGATCTCTTTGGGTCCCTTCCAACCCCTGACATCCTGTGAGCCTCTGAATTTTGCTACTCTGAGACCTTACGTAGGCTCTGTCTCTATTGCATGTATCCTCAGTGTTCAGTATTGTTATTCTTGCCAGAGTGACCTTGAGGAAAAGGACAGTTTCAGAGATGACTAAATACAGTGTCACAAAGTTGAGAGAAAGTGGCATAATTAGAGAAGGAAGTTCTAAGCAGGTTACATAGATCAAAGCCTAAAGTGTGTGCTAAGTGGGCTCCTGACAGACAGCCAGGTCATAGTGCAAGATGGGGAAGATTGGGGCTGGAATCTTTGTAATACCTGTAATCTGTTCCACCTGATACAAGCACAAGGAAATGTATAGGAGGAGATCAGTGGTCTTCTCTGCAGCTATCTGGCCACCTGGTTTTAGAGTGTCAGCTCAGGTCAATGATATGGAATTATGTTCTGGCACTGGATGTCACTTTCAGGAGATATTTCAAAGTGAATGAACTTTTGATTCTTTAGGGTCAGCTAAGCAGTTGGTAGCCAAAAACTCAAACTATTGGAGCCAGTCCAGAGGAGGCCATAAAGATGCTCAGAGGGCTGCAGCAGCTCTGCTATGAGGACAGGCTATGAGAGTTGGGGCTCTGCATCCAGGAGAAGAGAAGGCTTTGAGGAGACCTTGGAATGGCCTTCCAGTATCTTAAGGGGGCTACAGGAGGCCTGGGGAGGGACTATTTACAAGGTCTTGTAAAGGACTAGGGGTAACGGGTTTAAACTCACAGAGATTTAAACTGGGTGTTAGGAGGAAGTTCTTTCCAGTGAGGGTGGTGAGACACTGGCACAGGTTACACAGAGAGATTGTGGATCACAGAATAACAGAATATGGTCACATTCTGTGATCCTGTGATCCACAACTTCCCTGAAGGTGTTCAAGACAAGGTTGGATGAGGCCTTGAGCGACCTGTTCTAGTGGGAGTTGGAACTGGCTGATCTTTGAGGTCCTTTCCAACCTAAACCATTTTATGTTTGTATGATTCTATAAAGGAATTCCAAGGCTGGTCACTGGCTGGTAATAAAGGCAGCCCAGTCAAGTCTGCACACTGTGGCTTAGATGTAGTGATGCTTGATGAAGGAAGCCTAGTCAAGTGTACACACTATAGCTTAAACATAGTAGTACTAGTGGTGATATCTGATTTGTACTTGATTCTCAAAGTGAAATAATGGTGCAGGTGAAAATGACATGGAGAAGAAATCCTGCTTTCAAGTGGAGAGATGAAGTTAAAAAGTTAAATGTAAACCTCTTTTGCCATTCCTTACTACGGTTCACACTAGCATATAATACATAAGATGCCAGGTGCAGGCTTGGTAACTGAAAAAATGGGACACCTGCCAAGTGAGGGGTCAGGAAATGTTTTCATTTACAGAGTGGGTTTGTTTCTATTCTTGCTGCAAATGGAATCCATTAGATCAGCCACACCCTGTGTATTTCTGTCACACGCTACCCATTCATTTCAGTGCATTGTGGTCTTCTGTGAGTGCTCAGATTTCTCTGCATAGTGAGCTCCTCTCCTCGCCCCTTTTAATCACTGTTATTTTTAAGTCCATTACATCATGCTTTGGATACAAACCAGATATATGTGCCCTGAAAGTAAAAAGTGAACTCGTTTGCTCTCTTACTGATCCATTCATATCTTAGTTCAGTTTAGTTTGTTTTATATTTTCTTTTTCCAGTAGGACATGCACAAATCAGTACCCTTCAGTGGTGACCAACCCAGATTGCAGTGGTACATTAGAGGTGATAACATTTTCATGGTACTTGATTTCAACTATCAACTGTGTGCGCTAGACTGAAATGGTAAAAGCCCTGTGTTTGTTTGCAGCTTGGGTGCATGGTGACCCCAGGAAAGTGATTTATCCAACTGACAGCTATGGGCAGTTCTGTGGTCAGAAAGATACCCCCAATGAGTGAGTACTAAATCCGTTCACATACCTGTGCTGCTCATGCCTTGTGAATAAGATGTGAGGTCTCTTGGAGTTCTTGTGGGAGGTTGAGAAGGCACCAACCCTCTTGCTGTATGGCCTTGAAGGCAAAGCCATTTTCACTAACTGGTGGGAGCTGTGTGCTGGAAGTGCAATGGAAAGGTGTGGGAGCAGGAGTGGCAACACACAAAGGAGGGGCAGCCTTGTTTCACAGAATCACAGAAACATGCAGGCTGGCAAAGCCCCTCAGGATCACCAAGTCCAACCTGTAACTCTACAAGAGTCACCTTAAATCATATCCCTAAGCACCACATCCAAACCAGCCAGGCTGGGGGACTCCACCACCTCCCTGGGCAGCTCATTCCACTCCCTGACCACTCTCTCCATGAAAAACTTTTCCTAATGTCCAATCTAAACCTGCCCAGCCTCAGCTTGAGGCCATTCCCCCTTGTTTTGTCTCCAGTTAGCTGTGAGAAGAGCCCAGCAGCAGCCTCTCCACACCTCTCTCCAAGGTGGCTGTAGACAGCAATGAGATCTCCCCTCAGCCTCCTCTTATTCAAACTAACCATCCCCAGCTCCCTCAGCTGATACTCATAAGACTCATTCTCTAGGTCCTTCCCCAGCTTCACTGCCCTCCTCTGGACCTGCTCCAGCGCCTTCACATCTCTCTTGTTTTGCGGTGCCCAAAGCTGAACACAACACTGGAGGTGTGGCCTCACCAGAGCCAAGTCCAAGGGCACAATCACCTCCCTGCTCCTGCTGGCCACAGCATTTGTAATCTCAGCCAGCTGCTGGCCGCCTGGGCACACTGCTGGCTCCTATTCAGCTGCCTGGGCACACTGCTGGCTCCTATTCATCTCCTGTCTATTACAACCCCCAGATCCCTTTCTGCCAGCAGCTCTCCAGCCACACTGCCCCAAGCACGTAGCGTTGCTTGGGGTTTGCTCAAGCATGGTTACTGCTACCCTCCTGCTCCCGAGGACTTAAGCTCCAGAAGCTGTCAAGTGTGGGGCTCAGGTGTGCAAACCTCTCCGACTGCCCCTTGTTGTTATCCAAGGAGGTTTATCAGCCTTGTCAGCAGGTGCTGCTTCCATGCCGTTCCCTGGCCACCTGCTTTCGGCTTCCAGAGGTGAGGAGCTTTTGGTTGACTCTGGTGCCACCTGCTGGTGCACAGAAAGCCAGCAGCTGGTGCCATGTGCCCGGGGTTGGTGCAGAAGAACCGGTGTGTTTGCGGGGGGGGGGGTTGTAGACATCGCTTCTCAGCGGCAGGGTTTTTCAGCTTAAAACCTTGCTGTGGAAAATACTTTTCAAAATATAACGTTCTTTAGAAGAAATACTTCTGGCCGCAGGGATTTCTGACCGTGGGACGTTCAGGGTCTGCTTGCAATTTAGGCTTTTTTCTGGTTTGTGTTTGTGCTGTGACCATTCACAACAATTGAATTTTAAACACCAATGTATGCTATAAATTTTTGAATGCTGGGATATATAAACACCCATATTTCTAACATTAATTGTCTTATATCTGCTTCCATAGGAACAAGACCATTTTATTTTACTTCAACATTCTGAAATGTGCCAGCCCCATAGTGTTAATAAACCTACAGTGCCCTACAACACAGGTGAGTGAAATACAGAGATAAAATGTTTTCCCTGACTCTTATTCATGGTGTTTAAGAACTAGATATAAATTTGTTTGCATTTAAAAACTGCTGTTCCTATCCTTGAAAATGTAATATGATTGGGGTTTGGATGAGGTACAGCTTTTGGTGGTCAGAAGAAACAGACAGAATTGTCCAAGAGGGTGTAATTTGGAAATGAGCTGGCAAAAAGAAGCCTCTTTAATTGAATACTGATCCTGCTTTGGCAGGGGTGTTAGACTTGGTGATCTCTGGAGGTCTCTTCCAACACCTAACATTCTGTGATTCTTTTATTTACAAATTCATGACAGGTAGCTATCTAGCAGTAGTCAGTGCACACAGAATATAATTTTTATTGCATCTGGGCTTTTACAAACTAAACATGTTCAAGAAAATGTGCATATGCCCAGTAACAGGAGTACCTGCCTGTGCTTAGAATCTGTGGCAATTTCTAGGGCCACAAAGATGCTCAGAGGGCTGCAGCAGCTCTGCTATGAGGACAGGCTATGAGAGTTGGGGCTCTGCAGCCTGGAGAAGAGAAGGCTTCTAGGACACCTTGGAGTGGCCTTCCAGTATCTTAAGAGGGCTACAGGAGGGCTGGGAAGGGACTATTGACAAGGTCTTGTCATGACAGAACAAGGAGGAATGGGTTTGAACTGGCAGAGGGGAGATTTAAACTGGATGTTAGGAAGAAGTTCTTTCCAGTGAGGATGGTGAGACACTGGCACAGGTTGCCTAGGGAGGCTGTGGCTGCTCCCTCCCTGGAGGTGTTCAAGGCCAACCTAGATGAGGCCTTGAGTGACCTGTTCTAGTGGGAGTTGTCCCTGCCTATGGTAGGGGGTTGGAACTAGATAATCTTTGAGGTCCCTTCCAACCTAAACCATTCTAATGTTCTATGAAAAGCGATGATCCTGAAAGCCCGTTCGTGTCTTATGGCACACTTTGTGCTCCCTTAGCTGTCCTGCAGCTTCTTGTGGAGCTGTGATATAAACCCACTCACTGAACTTGTCTGGATTAAAATGGTCCTCCTTATCTTTTTCTTACATGAGACTATTTTACTGACCTGGTTTGTGCAACAATTGCACAACCAGTTATGTCGGTTCATATTATGAGGCAACAAGGCATGGCATGGGGTATGTCAGTCTGCACTGATGCAACTTTGCTGCCAAAGTAATTGTCCATGTAATTAAACTGCAGGTGACAAAGTATGGTCTCAGCCACCTTGACAACATTCAGTGAAGTCCAGTATTGATTTAGATGAGGGTTGTTATGTGGTAATCAGTTTACTGATTACAAATGTTCATTGCCTGTTTATTTGACTATCATTTAAAAATGTTTCCTATTCCAGCTTGCCCTTACTCCTGGTCCCTGTCCTAGTATGTTTCTGGCCTGTCAGTTAGTGTGACTGTATGGACAGCTGAAGAGATGGAAATCTTCCTAACACTGACCAGTTGATGTTAGAATGGAAACTTTCTCTCTCAGCAGAAGGTTGCTTCAGGAGCCCCCATCTGTCCACATGCAGACACCAACACCATACCCTGCAGACTTTAGCCTGTTACTGGAGCAATTCAGCCTGGTCATAAATACTGAGGTCATTGTATGGGATCTGACTGGTGCTGTGGCCAAATTGCTAGTGGTCATGAATCAAGTAAGGTGAAATACCTGTTGAAGAAGAGTTTTGGGGGGAAAAAAGTAGTTTTGTTTCTTTTCAAATGTACAACTGAGAATAATGCTGCATGGTTTGCTTCTGCAGATAGTTATCCTCTGGCCTTTGGTGGAAATGCAGATGAGACGTTTGTGTGAGAATTCCTTTTCTGAGCTGCAGATAGGATCTTTTTTCCCCATCTCATTCATATCCAATAGCAGGAGGAAAAAAAACAACCCAAGAACTGGCATGGGAAGAGCTTCAGTTCCTAAGCAAAGCTGCAGGTTTGCAAATTGTTACTGCAGTTCCCTGTACCCATAGCTGTGTCATAGATGGGAAACTGAAGTTATAGTGGAGTGTGTAACTTGTTAGTCACTTGTCCCAGCTAGGGCAGAACTCTCCTTTCTTTGTTCTTGGCCTGTGGTTAGTCCACAGGACTGTAGTACCTATCTTGAAAACCTCCTTGCAGCGTCTTTCTTGTTCTAAGGGCTAGCACAAGATCTCTTCCCAACGTTCCTTGAAGGGATTCACATGGTGGAATGTCCCTGAGGTGAAATGTAACTGAGTGCATGATGTGTTTCTGGTAGCTGGATAGCAGAACTTTGCAAATGGTGTTTGGCTAGCACAGTTTTGGGACCAGAGAACAACCTTCTAAAAAAGTCTGAAACTTGCTAAAAAGATGGACTTGACACCATGTGATGGTTTGGGCTCTTACCCGCCCCCCCACACTTTGTATTTGCCCCAGCTAACTCAGACGGACCCTGGGAATATAGATGAAGCAATTTATTTACAGCTAGCAGAATTTACAAGCAGCTATTTACAATATATACAGTTATATACAATTATATACAGAAATATACAAAGGATAAACAATACAAAAGCACAACTCCCCTCCCAGAAACCAAGGTCCCCAGGAGGGGCTCTCAAACCACCCCAACACCTCCCCCGGCCCTCTCAACCTTACCCCAGTTCTCAGGAAGAAGAGAGGTGCGGCCAAGAGGTTAGGGAGCAAGGTTAGTAGGAGCAAGGTTAATGAGATGTGACCAGGTCTGAAGGCAAAGGCAGAAGTGAAAGACAAAATGGAGAAAAAGTCTTTCTTCTTCCCAGAGTTCTCAGCGAGACTATGAGAGAAGTTGACATCAATTGTTTTCATTTCACTGCCTGTTATCTAGTTCTTTTACCAAAACATTCCAGCTTGCTTCAGACTAGCACACACCACCTCACAGTGTGTAGTGACACTGAGGGGTCAGAACATCTGTGTAGATGTATGATTCCAGTGTCCAGCAAAGCCTCTGGAATCTCTGTATTGGGATGGCTGCTTCTCCACTGCTAAATCTAAACCCTAACTTCTGAGTGGATGCATTCATCAAACCATAGTCCTCACCGGATTGCTCACACAAATCCTGTTAATAATGACTGTAGCTTGAGTGGTCTGAATTTCATTCCTGGCACCTGCAGCCCTCTTGCTTTGTAACTAGGGGAGATTTGTCATCACTCAGTGGGAAAGTCACCTTTGGGTGATTTACATCTAGATACTTGGACAGTATCTGTGTAGCAGTAGTTAACTGCAGAGACTTTGTAGATGGGTGGAGCAATTTTAGCTGGTGAGACTTAAAAATAAATTTCTCATTATAAATGTGCTACGTGGGTCATAGAATCATAGAATCAGTCAGAGTTGGAAGGCACCACAGGATCATCTTGTTCCAACCCCATTGCCATGGGCAGGGACACCTCACACTAGATCAGGCTGTCCAGAACCTCATCCAGCCTGCCCCTAAACACCTCCAGGAAGGAGACTTCCACCACCATCCTGAGCAACCCCTTCCAGGCTCTCATCACCCTCGTGCTGAACAACTTCTTCCTCACATCCAGTCTGAATCTACCCATTTCTAGCTTTGTTCCATTCCCCCCAGTCCTATCACTACCCGACAGCCTAAAAAATCCCTCCCCAGCTTTCTTGTAGGCCTCCTTAACATACTAAAAGGCCACAATAAGGTCACCTGGGAGCCTTCTCCTCTCCAGACTGAACAGCCCCAGCTCCCTCAGTCTCTCCTCAGAGCAGAGGTGCTCCAGCCCTCTGATCATCCTCATGGCCCTTCTCTGGACACCTTCCAGCACATCCATATCCCTCTTGTCCCAGGGGCTCCAGAAGTGGATGCAGTACTCCAGGTGGGTTCTCACCAGTGTGGAGCAGAGAGGATCACTTCCCTCACCCTGCTGCCCACACTTCTCTTGCTGCAACCCAGGCTCTGGTTGCTTTTTGGGCTGCAAGAGCACACTGACAGCTCAGATTGATGTTCTTCTCCACCAGCACCCTCAAGTCCCTCTCCTCAGGGCTCCTCTCAAGCCTGTGAAGGTAGCTACTGTACTACTTTGCTTGCGTACACTGCTGCTGCTGGAAGTAGAGGAGGACTCAAGTCTCTGCTTATCTACAAGAATGTGTAGAGCCTAAGGAGAAGGAGAGAGTGATTTGATGTGCCAGATAAGAGGAGGCACTTTGAAAGTGTATTCTAGCAAGGATGTTAAGAACCATTTATCAAGGGAATCAGAAGGAAAACCTATGTCCCTTTCTAAAGACTGCAGTAAGATTACTGCAGATAATTCCAGGGGGCAGTGCAATTCTCTGGGTGGCCTTTTTCCTTGCTTTTTAATTGCATAGACTTTCCATATCCTTCTCTACCCCCAGTGTGTTTTTACTCTTTTTACTTTTGTTGTTGTTGTTGTTGGTTGTGTTTTCTTCCAGCTTTGTGTCTCAAAGTGCCCAGACAGGTTTGCAACCTACATTGATATTCAAGCATCCTACAGATACAAACCAGATCAGTGGAATTACTTCAAGCAGTTCTGCAAGCCTGGTTTTAATAACCCTCGCAAGGTGTGTATCTATCAGTACCTGGTGGGATACAGCTATAGATAATGTGCATAATTTTACTGAGCTACATCAAAGCTTTAAATTATTCTGATTTTAAGGAATTGTCCTATATGTGTGGTTTGACCTTGATTTAATCAGGGGCAAAGGTCTTGTATGCATTCCAATTCCCTCACTCTTTAAATGATTATTCCTTGCTTAGAAGAACATCTGCTGCTGGCCACATAGTTCTAGTGCTGTGACAAGCAGCATTCTTTAGTACTTAGTACTAGTACTTTAGTACTACTCCACAGCAGTAGACTTGAGTATCTCAAACCAGTTCTTAAGGCTCCTGAGTCATCTAGAGCTGCTTTGTAATTGAGCTACGAAAATTAACCTATCCTTCATGTAACTGATTTTGCATCCAAATGTACTGTGTTATTTCTCCCACCTTTACAAGTCCTTGAAATTCAGCTATATTAATTGTGTTAAATTCTTACTCTTCTTTAAGAGCAAAAGTGAAGAGGAGGCGAGGAACATTTGCCCAGTCACTTCTGGCTTAGAACTGATCTGAAGTGAACAGGACTTTTCTTTTTTGTCACTAGAAAAGGAAAGAAGAATAGTCTATTCCCAAATCACACTGACAGTTTGGATTCTTACTTACATCATGAATGTATCTTGCAGCTCCACCAGTCAAGTTTGGGGAGGAGGCTACAAAGCCCAGTTTGGGGCCTTTTCTCAGACTGGGTAAGAAACGAAACCCATGTAATTATTCTGCTCTCTATTCAGCATTCCTGTTTTTCCCCTTTTTAGTCTGTTGCTCAAGTCCTACGTGATGAAGATTGTCCTTCGATGATCATTCCAAGCAGGCCTTGTGAGTGGCTCTACTTCTTACACACCTCTTAGCAGATTTTAAGCATTCAAATTAAAGCACAACTCCATCTTGAAAAGTGTTTTGTGGCCAGGCCACTAGGAGCTGTGTTGTCTGACAGAAATGTCCATTGAGTTTTAAGCAGCTCGAAAGTGTAAAGATTTATTATTGTTTTTTTTTCCAACTGCCACCCATAAACATTCAGCATGTGATCAGGTCAAGCTGAGCTCTTTCTTGTGCTTGAATCACCACTGATAACAAAAGCTTACAGGTCAAATTGCGCCTTCCAAAACATGTGAGCAAGCATCCCCACTGACACCAAGGAAATGCCACAGACGTGAGAAGGATCATATGGCCAGCTGTTGGAAGTTCAGATGCAGCTTGCTTTGCAGTTGCAGTGCTTCCCGTGCAGGGCATACAGAAGAACAAAGGAGGCAAAAAATGTTTCTGTCACTGTGATCAGATATTTCTGAGTGGATAAACACAGGTCTCAGAGCTCATCTCAGCTGCAGAAATGCAGTACCAAGGGTATCTGCCACTGACCCAGAAGCTCATGCAAATAAGAAATTGCTGTTTGTTTTCCCATGGTTTAAAACAGACATCATGTCAACCTGGGACAGGTTATCAAAGCCATAAAGTATGGATTAAATTCTTAATAAATACTCAAAATCTATGTGGAAACTGAGGTACTGACTGGAATGACAGGAAGTAATTTGCAAATAAGCTGTTCTCTTCTTATAGACTACAAGGGGCAAAGGTTACAGAGGGAAGAAAAGAGACATGTAGAATGATTGGTGAGGTAGATATTCTAGACTGAATATTAAACTCTGGCATCATATTGAACCTGAAGCAAGGTATGGAGTTCTTACATAAAGCTGAAGTATAGCTGTGTAGAACTGACCTGCTCTACCCTTTGGAATGAAAGTCAGGACTTCTGTGGCAAAGAGCAGTGTGTAAACTTCTCTCCCTTTTTGGTCTTTTATAATCTACTCCTCCTTCTGTCTAAATAGTTTCAGTCTTTTTTCCATCACTTCCACTCCAAGACTACCTAGCTGGAGTGTCTGGAACTGCAGCTCATCTGGCAAGTGAGGAGCTGGCATTTGCTGTTGTTATGTATGGGTTTGGGTGCTAATACTATTTGTGACCAGTCATGTTGAATCTGTCCTAGGAGCTGGTCTGATGATTACCATGAAATTACAAGCTGCAGTTTTTGTAAGCTGCCTAGATACTGACATAGAGTAAGGTCCACATTAACTACAGATTCTTAGACTGCTACAGATGCAGCTGCTGTCATTTGGTAGCGTCAAGAATCTCCAGTGGAAAACTATGTTCCCATCATTCCTGAGCTTGAGCAAAAAGCCCCAGAGGAAACACTATCTTGAATATAATGACTCTTAAGATTTAAGTCCACATGTCACCAGGTATCGGGTTGAAAAACAATTGAATGTGAATGTGAAATGATCTAAGACAAGCTGTAGCAGTGGAGCCTGACATGCAAAGTAACCCTTGTGTTTTATTTTGGTATTTTGAATAGTTCTTAAGAGATGCTTCCCAGACTTCTCCACGAAGAATGGTGTCCTAACTGTGGCAAATCAGACCACTTTCAAAGATGGAAGAGGGAAAACAAGGAATGTAACTGATCTCAGGGAAGCTGCCAAGTAGGTTTTACACTTAAGTGCTCAGTTGCTGGATTCTGAGATTGTGCAGTAGTGTAGGAATTGAAAAAATAATCAGAGTCTGTTGTAGCAAATGGCTGAGAGTAGCCAGGAAGGTCTTGGCAGAAAAGAGTCTTTCTGTGCCCAGGCACTTGCAGAGCTCAAGTTCTGTGGTATGCAGAAATGAACAAGGAGCCAAAAGTTTTCGTCTGATTTGTCTCAGAGTGACTATAGGTTTTTAAATAATTCTTCTTTCTTTTTCCTAGCTAAAAACTGATTCAGTTATTAAGTTCACTTTTTCTAGCATCCACAAGTACATTGTGTGTTCTTTGGTAAGAACATCCTTCATTTCCTCTTAGAGGAATATTCAAATAGGCAGAGTACTTTGCAGGATAGGAAGACAGTTCCACAAAGTCAACCTTTTGCTTCACTGAGTTCTTCCCTTTTTCTCTGCTGTTAGCATTTCTGAGGTCACAATTGTTTAGTTCTTGGGGCATTGCAGATATAATAGTACACATCTCTTTTTTTTTTTTGTGACATAAATATATATATGTATGTGTGTGTATGTATATCTGGTGACAGTTACTCCTCATAAAGCTGTTCTAATAACACTTTATCAGGAGCTGTACACACATTTTTACATGGATTATTTTTCGCCTGCATAACCAATTGATGTTGCTTGGTTACAGAACTGGAGCTGGATGATAGTAATATATTCTTATCACTAGCAAATGTATTTTAAATTATTTCACTGAGCCTATTTGTTGTTCAAGTAAATTCTGTTTTTCTACCTAAAGTAACTTCTTTTGTTTGTTTGTTTGTTTGTCTTTTCTCAGTGGCATCAATAATGTCCTGGATGCAAGATCAGTTGGAATGAAAATTTTTGAGGACTATGCCATTTCTTGGTATTGGATTTTAATGTAAGATTTTAGTGTGTTTATTTTTTCAAACTACCTTTGGAGTGTGCAGAGAATTAAAAAGTAATAACTAAAACATAGATGATGTATACATTTGTTACTAATCCTACTTTTAAAGTTCAAAGAGCAGCTGTAATTTTCTTACATCACTTGATGTATAGGGTTCTGCATAGCACACATACGTAAAGTGGCAGCTGACCTGCAGTAGCCTTTTCATATTCTACCAGGCTGAAGAGCAGAAGGTGCTCTCCTCTGCTGTAGGATTCATCTCAGTGGCAATTCCAACACTGGAAACCGTTTGCAGTTGCTTCAAGGAGACCTTGTAGTGGCCTTCCAGTATCTGAAGGGGGCTACAGGAAGGCTGGGGAGGGACTATTGACAAGGTCTTGTAATGACAGGACAAGGTGGAATGGGTTTGAACTGGCAGAGGGGAGATTGAAACTGGATTTTAGGAAGAAGTTCTTTCCAGTGAAGGTGGTGAGACACTGGCACAGGTTGCCCAGGGAGGCTGTGTCTGCTCCCTCCCTGGAGATGTTCAAGGCCAGGTTGGATGAGGCCTTGAGCGACCTGTTCTAGTGGGAAGTGTCCCTGCCTGTGGTGGGGGATTGGAACTGGATGATCCTTGAGGTCCCTTCCAACCCTGGCTGATTTTGTGATTCTGTGTAGTAACCTAAACAATCCTCCCTGCATGCTTAGTCTATATTCACTTGCACTGTTATTTGTGTTCTGTGTATGTGATGTAACTGACTGGTCTCACAGCAGTGCATGTGTGTGTACATACACACCACGTGATTTCTAGATTCACAGAATGCCAGCTTGGAAGGGAACCCAAGAATCATCTGGCCCAACATTTCTAGATGATAGTGCAGTTGGAATGAAGCGGCCCAGCACCCCGTCAAGCTGAGACTTAAAGTTGCCCAATGTCATGGAATCCACCACTTCCCTTGGGAGATGATTCTAGTGTCTGACTGTTCTCAGGAAGAAACATTTTCTTCTAGATTCCAGTTGGAATTCTGATATAACACCCAGTAAAAGTTCTCAGAAGTTAAATGTTCTGCGAAGCATCTGATCTGCATGTTTGTTGCATGGGATTAATTAATTCACAATTTTTAATTTACTTTGCTTTAGGAGGCCTCCCTCAGTGTGAAGGCCTTTTGCAGTATGGGAGTATGGGTTTTTTTTTTCTCCCTTACTTTCTGGCAGTGAAGTGAAAACAAGTATTTCCTTACCAGAGACAAAGAGAAGACACTGTAGATGTCTTTCCTAGGGGCCCCATTAGCAGTTTGTTGCTCTGCATCACAGTCTCCTGGTCATTTCCTCTTCTACTGGGTAGAAAGAGTCACTGGTTTTCCCTAGGAAAGCTCCTAGAATGTTACTTTACTAACACAGTTTCTCTGCAAGCAGAGATTGTTCATGGAGGACATAACCAGCAATCTCCCCACATTCAGGTACTCCTCCAGTTTAACTTTTTGTGTAATAGGCAACACCAAGGCAGTGACTTAGTTGTTCAGCTGCTGTAGCTAGTCCCATTCAGCCAGCTTGAGATCCTGGAGTGCACAAAGATTTCTGGCTCTGAGATCACCATACACAAACTATTTGTTTCTTATAGCAGATATTAGCCATGAGGATGTGTTTCATAAGGAAGACTTTAAAATACATTTTCACTAATTATTCTCTTATGTGGGGTGAAGTGAGGCTCTTGCAACAGGCATGCAAGAAGGAGAAGATTCTCATACTTTTTTTCCCTGTGTTTCTGTTTCTTATCTTTCTAGTGGACTGTTCATTGCAATGATTGTGAGCCTGCTCTTCCTTGTCTTGCTGAGGTTCACAGCTGGGGTTCTCTTCTGGATTTTCATCTTTGGTGTAATTGGAATTATAGGCTATGGTAGGTGTAATCTAGCCTCTGAGACTTTTTTTCCTTCTTGAATAAGCGTGGGCAAAGGAAATGAGTAATTATATCAATTAAATGGTACAATTGGGAGAATTACTGCATAGTTTTGGGCACAGCTAAGTGGAGAGGGTTTAAATAGCAGTGAAATGCAGTAAGAATCCAGCTGTGCTGAGACTTAGCACCAAATGGACAGTGGCATTGAGTGTACCCTCAGCAGTTTGCCGATGACACCAAGCTGTGTGGTGCTGCTGGCAGCTGTAGGGAAGGGATCCATCCAGAGAGACCTTGACAGACTGGAGAGGTGGTCCCAAGCCAACCTCGTGAAGTTTAACAAGATCAAGTGCAAGGTCCTGCATCTGTGTCGAGGCAACCTCAAACACCAGTATAGGCCAAGCAGTGCCTGGCTTGACAGCAGCCATGAGAAGAGGGACTTCGGGGTGCTGGTGGACAAGAAGCTCAATCTGAGCTGTCAGTGTGCTCTTGCAGCCCAGAGAGCAACCAGAGCCTGGGCTGCAGCAAGAGAAGTGTGGGCAGCAGGGTGAGGGAAGTGATCCTCCCACTTTGCTCCACAATGGTGAGACCCCACCTGGAGTACTGCATCCACTTCTGGAGCCTCTGGGACAAGAGGGATATGGAGGTGCTGGAAGGTGTCCAGAGAAGGACCTCGAGGGTGATCAGAGGACTGGAGCTGCTCTGCTCTGAGGAGAGACTGAGGGAGTTGGGGCTGTTCAGTCTGGAGAGGAGAAGGCTCACAGGTGATCTTATTGTGGCCTTTTAGTATGTTAAGGAGGCCTACAAGAAATCTGGGGAGGGACTTTTTAGGCTGCCAGGTAGTGATAGGACTGGGGGGAATGGGACAAAGCTAGAAATGGGTAGATTCAGACTGGATGTGAGGAAGAAGTTGTTCAGCATGAGGGTGGTGAGAGCCTGGAAGGGGTAGCCCAGGGAGGTGGTGGAAGCCTCCTTCCTGGAGGTGTTTAAGGCCAGGCTGGATGAGGCTCTAGACCGCTTGTTCTAGTTTGAAGTGTCCCTGCCCATGGCATGGGGGTTGGATCTAGGTGATCCTTGTGCTCCCTCCCAACCGTGACTGATTCTATGACTCTAGTAACCTAAACAATCCTTCCCTGCATGCTTAGTCTATATTTGCTTGGACTGATGTTTGTGTTCTGTGTATTTGGTGTGATTGACTGGTCTCACAGTAGTGCATTTTGGGGGTTTTCTTACCTGACATGACAAGGACAGAACACTTGGCTTGTAAAAGATTTTTTTTTATAACAACTTAGTTTTGCTCTCTTCCAAAACACTCATTTTATATTGATTGTTTTTAAAAGGCATCTGGCATTGTTACTGGGAGTATGACCACCTGAAAGGAATACCTGGATCTGACCTCACTGTTTATGACATTGGGTTCCAGACAGACTTCAGAGTGTACCTGCAACTGAGGCAAACATGGTTAGCATTTAGTAAGTGCCCTTTAAACTTGGTATCTGCTAGTGGATATTCAGGAAGATCAGTAACTGCCTTACTACAGTTTCTGCCTTGCTAAATCTACTCCTTTGCATATGCCATTCAGAGAAGTAAGCAGAATTTTCTTTATTTGTACTGTGCAAAACATCTACTTTTTTTGCAAGGAGCCCAGTGTATTTGTAAGGAGAGAGAATGCAATCACACTAGTGATGGGAGTGAAAAATGCTTGTGGTGTTAGTACTCTTCTGCTTTTTTCATCACATCAGATGGGTAACTCATGTCAGGTTAATACTCAGACAAGATTTAAGTACATGTACATGGTTGAGTAATATGTATCTCAAAACTGCATTCTTCATGAAAAAGTTAATTCTTTATCTACTTATTGTATCTAAATATTACAAACTAGCAGCATTAGAATATAAACATGCAAAATTCTTCTTTCTGAGAATTTAAGTGTGAATTGTATTTAAAGGCCAAATATGACTTCAATTTACATGACATTATTACCATTGTCTGAGAATGTTACACTCTGTTTTACTTCTAAAATTGTAAATGCTAATGTCAGGCTCCTACACTTTCTGACTAACTCTTTGCATGTAGAATTTCCCTACACTGGAACTTAGAAAACTATGAAGTGGTATTGAAGATGGGCAGGTGCAGAGGGAGAAAGCAGGAATTGCTCTAGCAGAGATGTTTATGGGCTTCATATATAATAGTCTAAAATACAAAAGAGAAAAAAATAAGAGGGTTTACAGAGGCAGCATATTGCTTGGATTCTTGATAAATCTAATTTTTGCTTGGATTCTTGATAAATCTAATTTTTGCTTGTTTGTCTACAGTGATTACACTTTGTGTTGTTGAGGTCGTAATCATACTGATGCTGATCTTCCTAAGGAATCGGATCCGAATTGCTATTGCACTGTTGAAGGAAGGTAGTAGGTATGTTTGTCTAACTTTAATACATTTTGAATGTTGTTCAGGGATCTCTAGATTGCATTCCTGAGCTTCATCTTGCACTACCAGAGACTTAAAGTTGGGGCTTCAAGCACAACGCTGGATTTGTTGAACTGAACAGGCAGTATAAGGACTGCCAGTTCTCTGTTAATGAGGTTGTGCTTATGAGAGCTTTCTCTTTTGCAGTAAGACATTTCTAACCTCTCACCTTTCTGCCTTGAGAGCATGTATACTGTTAATGGGACCAGGTGTCCTCAGTGCAACAAGGTCTGTCAGCAGAAACACTGAGTGTGGCACACATCAATAGGTGCCTGAGGCCTGTAGCTGCCAACTTTACTCTGTCATTGGATTGTCTCCAGAGTGGCACAGTAGTACTAGAGGACTGGTGGTGTTTTGACTGTGGCTTTTATTTTGGAAAAGACTGGATTTTTTCTGGCTGCAATAAAACTTTTGCATGGGCATGTCTAAATCTGTAGAGAGCAAGGAGACTTCCATGACCAGGCATTGTTACATGGTGTAGTCCAAGGTACTTTGCATCTCTTGAGTAAAGCAGAGCGGGATAGGAGATTTGAAGGCCTAGGAGACCTCTTATTTTGTGTCTCCTGAGATCTGCATAGATTTTGTTCATCCTGATGCCTGTTTTACAGTGCCAACACTTAGTTCTTTTGCTCTTTTTTTTTTCTTTTTCTTTTCTTTGTAGTTGGAATATAGGAAAGGAAGAATGGACTGAAAAGGATTTCATTGCAAGTAGGCTAAGGTCTTGAGGGCCTTGAGAGAAGAGCTCTGTTGTTAAAGCAAGCAGAGTTAGCTCTGAGTTTACCTATGTGCACTTGTAGCTGTCTGCCGTTTCTGTTTACCTCATAATTCTCAGGAGTCAGGATTTGGGACTTTTTTAAATTGGGATTAAGAAATACTGCAAGATCTACATTCAGCCAGGTACCTGCTTCCAGCCTTACACTACTCTGCAGATAAGAGCATAGCAATTAAGCTTGGCAGCACTAAATTATGCTCTTTAATTCCTGTTCATTGAAATCCAAGAACATTTCTAACTCTCTGCAATGCTTTTGTCTACAGCCTTGACAGTTAGAAGGATTTCATAAAGCTCACAAACTTCTTGCTGAGACACCATGGCCTTCTGTAGTTTGTCAGCAGTGTGTGAAGGTCGCTTGAGGGTGCTGTTGTCACTCATGCATAATGCATGAGGAGGTGAAACCCTGTGTGCAATTAGAATCCTAGAATCTACAACGGTTTCGGTTGGAAGACACCTCAAAGATCATCTAGTTCCAGTCCCCCTGCCATAGGCAGGGACACCTCCCACTAGAACAGATTACTCAAGTCCTCATCCAGCCTTGCCCATGTGATCACAGTCTGTGATTCTGTGATCCACAACCTCCCTGGGCAACCTGTGCCAGTGTCTCACCACCTTCACTGGAAAGAACTTCTTCCTAGCATTCAGTTTAAATCTCCCCTCTGCCAGTTTAAACCCATTACTCCTCGTCTGGTCATTACAAGATCTTGTCAATTAGTCCCACCCCAGCCCTTCTGTAGCCCCCTTCAGATACTGGAAGACTACTCCAAGGTATCCTCAAAGACTTCTTTTCTCCAGGCCAAAGAGCCCCAGCTCTCATAGCCTGTCTTCATAGCAGAGCTGCTGCAGCCCTCTAATCATCTCTGTGGCCTTCTCAGCATAAGACTGTGTCCTCCTGTGTGAGTGGTAATGAGCTTTTACATCTCTAGACTGGGGCAGAAATTGAGGTGCTGCTCTTAACCACCCGACTGCATGTGGCAGTTCCCTTGCATTCCCTCTCTGGTTTACCAGCAGGAACTGAGTAAATTTGTCCATTTTTACATTCTGGAAGCTGCCTTCTGTAAAACAAGTAGTGTTCTAAGTACCATGAGTCAAGGAGAAATACTACGGGAAATAATAAGAGGTGAAAAGGTTTGTTACAAGCTTTGCAGGGTCACTGGAAAGAGAATTTAGAATAATGGGAAGAGGTAGATGACAGGAGTGTAAGGACAATCAACCTTCATGCTTCAGTGAACAAAACACATGGTCTTTGAAATCACATCCAGGGAGATACCCAGGTGCAGGTGTCCACCTCAGAGATAGATGCAGCCAGTTTAATCAAGAAGGTCTGCATCACCTCACTCATGTAGAGGAGTCATCCCTGGAAAAGTAAGAATCATAGAACCATAGAATGTCAGGGGCTGGAAGAGACCTCAAAAGCTCATCCAGTCCAAACCCCCTGCCAGAGCAGGTCCTCCTATACGAGATCACACAGGAATGCATCCAGGCAGGTTTGGAATACTCCAGAGAGGGAGACTCTGCAATCTCCCTGGGCAGCCTGTTCCAGTGTTCTGTCACTCTCACAGGGAAAAAAAATCCTACTCACATTTAAATGAAACTTCCTGTGCCTCAGCTTCCACCTGCTGGCTTGCTCAAGCTCCTGCTCAGTAGCTGCACTCCAGCCACAAGAAGTGTCAGTAGAATGACAGCCTCTCAAACGTCAGCCTTGATGTTAAAAGGAGCTCTCCAAGCTGTCAGCAGTGAAAAGCCATTTTTCTGCCTGCCAACAGCCAGAGACAAACACCACTCATTTAAGACACATGCAAGAGAAGTCACATAGTCCAGTAATGTCCTGGCATTACAAAGACAAGTTGAATGTCACTGCCCTCTAATAGCTAGTACTTAAGGCAGGAAAGGGACTCGAAACAGAATCCTCAAATACAAAGCAACAACAGATGCATTTCTGGTATTTAGGAGCTGAAAGGAAGAGCATGGAAGGTGAGCAGAGTATGACGAGGAAATAAAGGATGGTGTCTGCAGCGGTCAGCAACGAGCTGTGATTGAAATGGATTTGTGACCTGGAAAGAGCTGGATATGTGAAGCAGTAATGAAGAGGGAGAAAGTAGAAGGCATTTCTACTGTAGAAAGTAGAAGACATGGAGAGAGAGAAAGCTGAAGCATGGCAAATTGATAAAGCTGACTGTAGTGCTGCTAATGAAAGTGGAGTGGTAGAAATGGGAGAGTGAAGGTGTGAAGAAGGAACCATTGGTATTCTGAGATCCTAGCATGGTCAGTAGATAGCTAAGAGTGAAAAAGATGATGGTAGAAGAAGACTAATAAAAATCTTGTTTCTCAAACTGTAGCTTACTGATATATTTTGTTTCTTTCCTAGGGCTATTGGCTATATAATGTCTACGTTGTTCTACCCCATCGTCACCTTCATCCTCATTGCGATTTGTATTTCCTACTGGGCTGTGACAGCTGTGTATCCTTCTGTCTCTGTACCTCTCTGCAGGAACAGTCTTCTGGTCTGCAAGACAAGATCATTTTCTACTATTTCACCTTAACCAAACTGGCTTTAAGAGGGCTATTCAGTCACTTAGCACTTTGCTGCACTGATGCAATTCTCCTTGCTGCACATTCGCATGTGGTGCACGAAGCAGACACTGAAATTAATTTAGTTTAGAAGAATAGGACTAAAACTGATGGCCAAGCCAGGGCATCATGCAAGGCCTTGTATGATAAGGTTGACTTTTAAGGGGAGAAAAAGGGCCCTTGGCAAAGGGTGAATTTGGCCTTTATTGTGCTGCTTGCTCTTACAGGCCTGATGTTAGTGGTGTCTTAGCTGGAGGTGGGGTGGGCTCCAGGTGTGTTTGGCTGAGAAGGGTGTAGGAAAGGAGTGTGAGCACATGCAGAGTACTGATCCTCTCCAGATTGCATAACAGCAACCACTGTCTGGTTCTGGAACTGCAAGGGCTTGACAACGTATCAAAACAGCAAAGGTTGCCTTTTGAACACAAACTGTTATTTCTCATGTAAGGAGGGTCAGTTGTTGTACAAGACAATGTGAATTTGTTCTTAGCCTCTGTGTCTACTTCCATCAGAATATGAACTGTGAACTTCAGTGTCATCTGCCTTGTTGGAGGTAGATGTGCAGGAGGGGCTGAGTCATCTTGCAAAGCTGTTCTCCTTCCCCATTCTGGTCAGGGGTTATTAAGCTTTGGAATGGAGCTTGCCTTAGTTCTTTAAGTAAAGAGAATGCTCTTCTTTTGTGTGTGCCTATCAACCCTCCGTATACTTATCTGCATAGCAAGAGCAGTTTCTTCCATTATCTGCACAAGTCTGTTAGAGCTAGTGGTTACCCAGTGTGGAATTCTAAATTACTCCAATCCTACACTTCTGTGATTCCTCCTTAAAATACTTTGTTCAGTTTTCTGGCTACATCAGGAGAACCTGTGTATAAAGTAATGGCTAACCAAACACTCTGCAAGTATGCAAACCTGACTTGTGACCCAGAGGTAAGTGTGCCAAATAGTCACATATAATGACAGCTATACTGATTGCATTTCTTAATCACTATTAACTGCAATGCTGGAAGAGAATGTGCATCTTTTACATAGTGATTCCTCATGTTAAATCTGAAGAAGTACTTAGAGTTCAGGTAATGTTTCTTTGTTCAAAGCAATTTACATACATAACATAAGCTGTTTTTTTCCTGATAAACTGTCATCTGAGGCAGGTAGAAAGTAACGTTTGTAATTTACAGGGTGAGAGAGGGACACACAGAAATACAGATCTGTTTGGAAAGCTGTTCTCAAATTTATAAGAATTCTGTTTTGTGATCCTAAAAAGGCAGTGGAAAACTTTAAAATCTGTGCCTCAAACTTGCCCAAGTTCAGCTATATTTTGAAGCAGAGGCTTAGCTTCTTTTGGCACAGCAGTGGCCTTTATGAAGCTCTTTTGTCTTCAGTTAAGTGTTTTGACTTGACTGTGGGATTGAATTTACCTGGGTTTTGGATTTTTTTATTAAGCAGGAACTTATATCAAATGCTATATTTGGGGTTATTCTCAAGTGTTTAAACATCAGTGTACTGCTGTGATTATGCATATATATATCCCAAACTATTCCCCACTCTGTTGATATATGAATAGTAAAAAAGACAGGGATTAGAAACTGACTGGGTTTATTTCATGCCCAAACTGGGCAAATACGTGAACAACAGAAACACAGAAGAGTAATTCAATGTAAAGACTACTTCTGTTTCAACACTCTGAGATAGGCAAGGGAAGTTGTGACTCATGATGCTGTATGTGTAATAGTGTGTTCAGTTTTGGGCTCCTCATCACTCTCTACAACTACATTAAGGAGGTTGTAGCAAGGTGGGTGTTGGTCTCTTCTCCCTAGTAGCAAGTAGCAGCAAGTGATAGAATGAGAGGGAATATGGCTGCAAGTTGCACCAGGGGAGCTTTAGATCAGACATTAGAAGAAAATTCTTCACTGAAAGGATTATCAAACACTGGCATAGACTCCTCAGGGAGGTGGTTGAATCACCATCCCTAAAGGTGTTTAAAAGATGCTAAGGGTGGTGCTAAGGCACTTTGTTCAGCAGCAGACCTTGCAGAATTAGATAATGGCTGGACTTGATGATCTGAAAGGTCTTTTCCAACCAAAATGATTCTATGATTTCTATGATTTTTTCTATCCAGCATTATGCTGTTATTTCATAGAATCATAGAATGGGCTGGGCTGGAAAGGACCTCCACAGGTCATTTAGTCCAGCTCCCCCCACATAGTCAGCAGGGACATCTTGCTGCTGAGCTTCAGAGACCAGACTCAGAACTCATTGCTTACCATTGTGTTGTTTATTTTTCTTTCTGTGCAGACTTTTAACACGACCAATGTGACTAAACTGTGTCCAGGTGCTCAGTGTACGTTTGCTTTTTATGGAGGTGAAAGCCTGTACCACAAGTACATCTTCATCTTCCAGTTAGCCAATGCCTTTGTCTTTCTCTGGCTGGTGAACTTTGCTATTGCACTGGGTCAGTGTACTCTTGCTGGTGCCTTTGCCTCATATTACTGGGCCTCACGAAAGCCAGCTGATATCCCACTGTGGCCACTCTTCTCCTCCTTTGGACGAGCAATACGGTAAGGCTGGGGCTGGGTGTCAGCCTTGGCATCTGTCCAGCAAGTGCTCCTTTTAGATCTAGAGAAGCCAGACTTGGGTGAACAAATGGAAGTTATTAATTAGTGTTTTATCTTGGCAGGCAGCCAACCCTTGCCTGGCTGCTCTCTCCCCCCTTTGATGGGGTAGGGGAGAGAATCAGAAGGGTGAAAGTACAAAAATGTGTGGACTGAGATACAAAGACAGTTTAACATGGAAAGCAAAGCAGGACAAGGAATTCCCACTTTCCATCTGCAGGCAGGCATTCAGCCATGCCCAGGGCAGCAGGGCTCCATCATTCATTGTGATGACTTGGGAAGACAAACACCATAACCCCAAGTGCCGCACTCTTCCTCCTCCTTCCCCTAGCTGTTGTTGCTGACTATGACATCCTGTGGTCTGGGATATCCCTTTGGTCACTCAGAGTCAGCTGTCCTAGCTGAGTCCCCCCCGCAGTTTCTTGTGCACCTCCAGCCTGCTCCCTGGAAGAGCAGAGCATCCCTTCATGCTGCTCAGCAATAGCTAAAGCATCTCTGTGTTAACGCTGCTTTAATTACAAATCCACAACACAGCATTGTTCAGGCTATTATGAGGTAAACTAAGTATTCCATCCCAAACCAGTACAGCCAGGAACGTTCAGTTATTAGGGGGAGAGAGGCTGAATCCTGTAGCCCAGTAAACTCTACAGTTGCTACAAGTTCCAACCAATAGAAAGGCTGAACAGGTCGTTCTGGCAAGCAGAGATACCCAAATAGATGTTGCCGTGGTTTGGGTGTTACCCACCTCAGCACAGTTAGGAATTCACCCAGACTAAACTCATCCAGCTGGAAGTTAAATAATGAAGTTGTATTGACAACTTTGCACAATTTACAAGCAAAATATATACAATATATACATATTTACAGCTATATACAGTAATATGCAAGTTAAAAGTAATACAGAGATAAAAAAACCCTCCCAGCAGCAGACTGCTCAAGAGGGGCTCCCAACCACCTTTCCACCTTCTTTCCACCTCCTCCCTTATTTCAGTATCCCCCTTACGTGCAGGGTGAGCTGGGAGAGGTCAGCAAGAAGAGTTAGAAGCACAATGATTAGTTGGGAATATGCAGGTTCAGACAGTTAATACAGCAGACAGCCACAGCCACAGACTGACTTATCTCTGTCCTTCTTTTCATATGTCCCAGCAGAACAAATGGATAATATATATACCTCACCATTATTTGCTGTTCACAGCCAGTAATCTAATTTCTCTAATTAAAATGTTCCAATTAGCCTCAAACCAGCACAGACGTATACATCACATACATACACAGCTGGCCACACAGACTGACAGACAGACATGGCCCTCACACAAGTCATACCAGCACCAATCACTTTCATCCTGTTCCCATTTCTGGTGGATCAGGATGGAGGTCCGTTGGTATTTGCAGTCCCCACTAAAAGACCTTTCTCCAGTTGCCATTTACTTTACACACACCCTCCCACATATGCAGGTACATACACACACACACACAGAGAGGTGCATACACACCCACATGCAGGTTCATACACACACACACGCAGGTGCATGCACACACAGAGGTGCATACACACATGCAGGTGCATACACACACACACAGAGGTGCATGCACACACGCAAATGCATACACACACCCACACGCAGGTGCATACACACACACACACACATTCAGGTGCATACACACACCCACACACACACGCAGGTGCATACACACATGCAGGTACATACATACACACAGAGGTGCATACACACCCACATGCAGGTGCATACACACACACGCAGGTGCATACACACACACACATGCAGGTGCATACACACACACACACAGAGGTGCATACACACACGCAGGTGCATACATATGCACACACACACATGCAGGTTCATACACACATGCAGGTGCATACACACACAGAGGTGCATACACACCCACACGCAGGTGCATACACACACACAGAGGTGCATACACACACGCAGGTGCATACACACACCCACACACAGGTGCATACACACACACAGGTGCATACACACACACACAGGTGCATACACACACAGGTGCATACACACATGCAAAATACATACACACACCCACACGCAGGTGCATACACACCCACACGCATGTGCATATGCACACACATGCAGGTGCATACACAAAGGTGCAAGTGCATGCACACACACACACACACACACAGGTGCATACACACACGCAGGTGCATACACACACAGAGAAGTGCATACACACACACGCAGGTGCATACATACACACGCAGGTGCATACACACACACACACAGAAGTGCATACATACACACGCAGGTGCATACATACACACGCAGGTGCATACACACACACACACAGAAGTGCATACACACACACGCAGGTGCATACACACACACGCAGGTGCATACACACACACAGAGGTGCATACACACACGCAGGTGCATACACACACACACAGAAGTGCATACACACACACGCAGGTGCATACACACCCACACGCATGTGCATATGCACACACATGCAGGTGCATACACAAAGGTGCAAGTGCATGCACACACACACACACACGGAAGTGCATACACACACACGCAGGTGCATACACACACACACAGAAGTGCATACACACACACGCAGGTGCATACACACCCACACGCATGTGCATATGCACACACATGCAGGTGCATACACAAAGGTGCAAGTGCATGCACACACACACACACACGGAAGTGCATACACACACACGCAGGTGCATACACACACACACAGAAGTGCATACACACACACGCAGGTGCATACACACACACGCAAGTGCATACACGCACACGCAGGTGCATACACACACACGCAAGTGCATACACGCACACGCAGGTGCATACACACACACGCAGGTACATACACACACACACAGAAGTGCATACACACACGCAGGTGCATACACACACACACAGAAGTGCATACACACACGCAGGTGCATACACACGCAAGTGCATACACGCACACGCAGGTGCATACACACACACGCAGGTGCATACACACACACACAGAAGTGCATACACACACACGCAGGTGCATACACACACACAGAGGTGCATACACACACACATACAGAGGTGCATACACACACGCAGGTGCATACACACACACACAGAAGTGCATACACACACACGCAGGTGCATACACACACGCAGGTGCATACACACACGCAGGTGCATACACACACACACATATGCAGGTGCATACACATACACACAGAGGTGCATACACACACACGCAGGTGCATACACACACACGCAGGTGCATACATACACACACAGAAGTGCATACACACACACAGAGGTGCATACACACACACGCAGGTACATACACACACACACAAAGAGGTGCATACACACACACGCAGGTACATACACACACACAGAGGTGCATACACACACACGCAGGTGCATACACACACACGCAGGTGCATACATACACAGAAGTGCATACACACACACAGAGGTGCATACACACACACGCAGGTACATACACACACAAAGAGGTGCATACACACACACGCAGGTGCATACACACACACGCAGGTGCATACACACACACGCAGGTACATACACACACACACAAAGAGGTGCATACACACACACGCAGGTACATACACACACACGCAGGTGCATACACACACAGAGCTGCATACACACACGCAGGTGCATACACACACACACACAGAGGTGCATATGCACACGCAGGTGCATACACACACACACAGAGGTGCATACACACACACGCAGGTACATACACACACACACACACAGGTGCATACACACACACAGAGGTGCATACACACACGCAGGTGCATACACACACACGCAGGTGCATACACACACACACGCAGGTGCATACACACACACACAGAGGTGCATACACACACGCAGGTACATACACACACACACACAGAGGTGCATACACACACGCAGGTGCATACACACACACACACAGGTGCATATGCACACGCAGGTGCATACACACACACACGCAGGTGCATACACACACACGCAGGTGCATACACACACACAGAGGTGCATACGCACACGCAGGTGCATACACACACACACAGAGGTGCATACACACACACGCAGGTGCATACACACGCACACACAGGTGCATACACACACATACAGGTGCATACACACACATACAGAGGTGCATACACACACGCAGGTGCATACACACACACGCAGGTGCATACACACACACGCAGGTGCATACACACACATGCAGATGCATACACACACACACAGAGTTGCATACACACACGCAGGTGCATACACACACACAGAGGTGCATACACACACGCAGGTGCATACACACACATGCAGGTGCATACACACACACACAGAGGTGCATACACACACATGCAGGTGCATGCACACACACACGCAGGTGCATACACACATGCAGGTGCATACACACACAGAGGTGCATACACACACACATACAGAGGTGCATACACACACGCAGGTGCATACACACACACGCAGGTGCATACACACACACGCAGTTGCATACATACACATAGGTGCATACACACACGTGCAAGTGCATACACACCCACACCCAGGTGCATACACACACACAGATGCAGGTGCATACACATATGTGCAAGTGCATACACACCCACACTCAGGTGCATACACACACACCTGCACAACTTAATAACCCTCTGTTTTCTTTCAGATACCATACAGGTTCGCTGGCATTTGGAGCCTTAATTCTTGCCGTTGTCCAGCTTATTAGAGTCATACTGGAGTATTTGGATCACAAACTGAAAGGTGAGGTTTCTGAATCTGTTCTAGGTTGTTAAGACCTCCACAAAGTTTTGTTTCTGAAGTGTAAAGAGATTAATTCCACATTGGACTTAGCCAGTCTAGTTCCATTTGAGGCCAGTGAATTTGTGCAGGTTTACTGAAATTCTTTTATAACCTTGGGATCTTAGTGTGGAGCTCATGAAGGATGTAGACCTGACCTTGCTGAAAGCAGTGAGCTAAACTTGGTTGAGAAAGTGACTTCCATGCCTAGAAGAAAAAAATGTTCCTGTTTTTGTCAGAATTTAAAATTCTCTTCTGAAAGGCATTTTGTGTTCTGAAGACTCTGCCTGTGATGTGATCCCTTCCTTTTGTAATCTCTTCCTTCCTTTTTTTTTTTTTTCCCAGGTACACAGAACTCCTTCACTAGATTTCTACTCTGCTGCCTCAAATGCTGTTTCTGGTGTTTGGAAAAATTCTTAAAATTTATAAACAGAAATGCCTACATCATGGTATGTGCTGTCTCTGCGTGTGGTCTCCCTTACCTGAGGCACTAAAGTACCCTGGTCACTAAGTAGTTGGTCAACAGCCAGCAGGACTAGAATCTGCTGGGGAAAAAAATGTGATTTATGGGAGTGTTCAGGGAATGCATGTGGTCTTACCATGAAAAAGTAAGATTTCCCCCCCCCCTTCTTCTAAATTCATTTTCGTGCCTGTCCTTTTCAATCTCACTCACCTTCCAAATTGAGAAGAGATGGCATAGCTGGTTAACTTCCCCTCTGATCAGCATCTGAAATCCTGCTTTCAGCAGGAATATTAGCTTGTTTCACATTGCACTTTGATGACACTTCTTTTTGGAGACAGTGTTTCAGTGAGAAGGACAGAAGGTATGTACTGCCTGTGCCACTTCCTAGGAGTTAAAATCACAAATTCTACTATCGGCAGTAGTAATATTTCTCTAAAACAATCCTTCTTAGCTTCCCAAAGAGAAATGCTAGATTTTCACCTGAATAAACACACATTCCAACCTCTTCCCAGGAGGTGACCAAACGTCTCCTTGTTCCACAGCCTGTAGTGAAAGAAGTAGTACGGCCAGCAGGATCAGGGCAGGGATTGTCTTCTGTACCCAGCACTGGTGAGGCCACCTGGGTTCAGTTTTGGGGCCCTCACTCCAAGAAGGACACTGAGGGGCTGGAACATATCCAGAGAAGGTCAATGAAGCTGGTAAAGGGTCTGGAGAACAGGGCTGGTGAGGAGCAGCTGAGAGAGCTGAGATTGTTCAGCCTTGAGAAGAGTAGGCTGAAGGGAGACCTCATTGCTCTCTGCAGTTCCCTGAAAAGAGGCTGGAACCAGGTGAGGGCTGGACTCTTCTCCCAGGGAACAAGTGACAGGACAAAAGGAAATGGCTTCAAGTTTCCCCATGGGAGGTTTAGGTTGGACATGAGGAACAATTTTTTTCCCTTGAGGGTTGTCCAGGCCTGGCCCAGGCTATTCAGAGCAATGGCGAAGTCCCCATCCTGGAGGGGGTTCAAAGCCATGGAAGTGTGGTGCTAAGGGCTATGGAGATGTGGTGCCCTGGCAGTGCTGGGTTAAGGATTGGACTCAGTGTTCTTAAAGATCTCTTCCAACCTAAATGATTCCATGGCTTGAAGCAGTTTCAGACATTGGTAGAGTCTCAGACTCGTCCCAGAGGAGGTGGCTGTGATGGCTCCGTTATAACCCACGTTTGTGCAGGCAATGTTTCAAAATGTAGCAGCTTTACTTTATGCCAAGGTAACTCCACTGACTTTGATGCTGGTCCTGCTGGCTTCTTGTTAAGTGACAGCAGCAACAAGTCCAAGGGGTCTACTCAGTTGCCTACAGGGGTCAACTCACTTCTGCTCTACACTGTTCCTGTCCACTGACTATAAACCTAGTGTAGGTAACTAGCAAGGTGAGAATCCCTCAGCAAGTACCTCACTTGCTCTACTTGGCAAACTAACTACTTTCAAGATCCCAAGGGGTGGCATGCTCCTCACCTGACAGTTTGAAGGGGAAAGATGGGCAGCATTTTGTCCCAACCTGCGGGGAAGCACTGAGAGGTAGCAGGTGACTAGGAGCACGCTTTAGGTTCATCTGAGTTTTAATGCCATGCATTAGGAAGAACTGTGCAGTCAGATTCTGGCGTACAAGGAGGTACCCTGATTATGTGAAACACTTAACAGCTACTCTTATTTTGCAGATTGCCATATATGGTAAAAACTTCTGCACCTCTGCCAAGGATGCCTTCTTTCTGCTCATGCGGAATGTGGTGAGGTAAGGAGCCATCTCCCAGGCCTTGGAAACATGGAAACATCAGGATTTCCTCTTTGTGATGGTGTTGGAGTTTCCCTCCTCTCCACTAGATTAACCAGACTAACTCAGCTGGCTGGAAGTTAAGGAATGAAGCTTTCTATTTACACCTCAACACAATTTACAAGTATATGTGGATAATATATTACAGATATTTACAACTATATACAGTAATGCCCAAGTTAAAAGTAATACAGAACTACAGGACCCCTCCCAACAGCCAGAGTGCCCAGGAGGGGCTCCCAGTCATCCTTCCACCTTCTTTCCACCACCTCTCTTGTCTCAGAATCTTCCTTACATGCAAAGTGGTCTGGAAAGGGCAGCAATAGGTGTTAAAAAAAGAATGATTAGTTGGGAATGTGCAGATTCAGGCAGAAGAGTTAATGCAGCTGGAGCCAGGCAGAGACTGCCTTACCTTAGTGTCCTTCTTTGCATATGTCCCAGCAGAACGAATGGGTCATAGAGATATTTTGTTGGGTAATACACATATCTTATTTTTCTTTTCACAGCCAATGATCTAATTTCTCTCATTAGAAAATTCCAATTAGACTCAAATCAGTACACTGTTGTTGCACTCTGAAGACACAATTCTTTCCTCTCCTATGCCTTTTCCAAGTACTATCATAACCTGCTTCTGTCCTCAGACATGGCCCTCAGCAGTCTGTCCAGCACACTGACCTGTGCAGAGTTGATACAATCTGCAGTTCTCTTGTGATTGCTCTTTTAAATTCATGAGCACCCATAACTAGATTGTAATAGGGTCTCCAAGGAGCCAACTGAATTCCTGAGAGGAGATCTATGGAATCACAGAATCACAGAATGTCAGGGGCTGGAAGCGACCTTGAAAGCTCATCCAGTCCAACCCCCTGCCAGAGCAGGATCTCCTAGAGCAGATCACACAGGGACACATTCAAGTGGATTTCGAATATCTCCAGAGAGGGAGACTCCACAACCCCCCTGGGCAGCCTGTTCCAGGGTTCTGTCACCCTCACAGGGAAAAAATTCCTCCTCATGCTAACATGAAACTTCCTATGCCTCAACTTCCACCCATTGCCCCTTGTCCTGGCACTGGGCATCACCCATCAGAGCCTGGCTCCAGCCTCCTGGCACTCACCCTGCACATCTTTATAACCATTGATGAGGTCACCTCTCAGTCTCCTCTTCACCAAGCAGCACAGCCCCAACTCCCTCAGGCTCTCCTCCTAACAGAGATGTTCCATTTCCTTCATCATCTTTGTGGCTCTGTGCTGGAATCTCTCAAGCAGTTCTATGTCCCTCTTGAACTGGGGGCCCCAGAACTAGATGCAGTACTCCAGATGTGTCCTCAGCAGGGCAGAGTAGAGGGGCAGGAGAGCCTCTCTCAACCTACTAACCACAGCCCTTCTAATCCACCCCAGAATGGCCATCAGAGCACATTGCTGCCTCATGGTCAGCCTCCCATGAACTAGGATCCCCAGATCCTTTTCCCCTTTGCTGCCTTCCAACAGGTCAGTCTCCAACCTGTACTGATGCCTGGGGTTGTTCTTCCCCAGGTGCAAGACTCCACACTCACCCTTGTTGAATTTAATTAAATTTCTTCATGCCCAATCCTCCAGCCTGGCTAAGTGACATTGGATGGCAGCACAGCCTTCTAGGGTGCTCATTATGGGCCATAAGTCTGTTTCTTGAGCTTTGGTCCGCTCACTGTCTGTGGAAAGGAAAGCAGAAGGCCCTAAGTCTTCAGATTCATCTAGAAAGTTTCTGGAGTGGCAGAGGGTGGCAGGAAAGGGGAGTACTCTGCTTCCAAAGCCAGTGACTAATATAACCAGATCTCCCCTGGCACTGGGAACTCCCCTGGCTCTTTTCCCCGCTATGAAAACTGCTGCCAAACTCCTGTTCTCATCAGTACTTTTCTTCATTGCTCCTGGCTCTTCCTGTACAACTGTGAGATCAAAAAATAATGGAAGAAGAACTGAGGAGCAGGCCATGTTGATACAATAGTAGGCATCTAATTACAAACAGGAGGCACCAGTTCGGTGGTTTAAATTATTGAGTGAAAGCTCACAGGATGGCAGGGATTGGAAGGGACCCAAAGAGATCATCGAGTCCAACCCCCCTGCCACAGCAGGAGCATACAATCGAGCTCAGGTCACACAGGAACACATCCAGACAGGCCTTGAAAGGATCCAGAGGAGGAGACTCCACAACCTCTCTGGGCAGCCTGTGCCAGTGCTCTGGGACCCTCACAGTACAGAAATTCCCCCTTGTGTTGAGCTGGAACCTCCTGTGCTGCAGTTTCCATCCATTGCTCCTTGTCCTATCCCAGGGAGCAAGTGAGCAGAGCCTGTCCCCCCTCTCCTGACCCCCAGCCCTCAGATATTCATAAACATTTATTAGATCCCCTCTCAGTCTTCTCTTTTCCAGACTAAACAGCCCCAGGTCCCTCAGCCTCTCCTCATCAGGCAGTGCTCCAGTCCCCTAATCATCCTTGTAGCCCTCCATTGGAGTCTCTCCAGCAGATGCCTGTTTCTTTTAAACCAGGGAGCCAAAAACTGAATGCAGTACTCAAGATGAGGTCTTATGAGGGCAGAGTAGAGTGGGAGGAGAACCTCCCTTGATCTGCTGGACACAGTTTTCTTAGTGCACCCCAGGATCCCATTGGTCCTCTTGGCCACAAGAGCACATTGCTGCCCCATGGACAACTTGCTGTCCACCAGCACTCCCAGGTCCCTCTCTATGGGGCTGCTCTTGAATGGAAGGGAAGGCTGAAAGAGGAAAATGAAAATGCTGCATAAGAAAGCAGAGGAAAGAATTTGATGTAGGAGAATGGAGTGCATCCAGTGTCACCCTGTGTTCCTGCCAGTGAAGTGGTGTCCAGTCCTGTCCTTGTGCAGCAGGAAGGAGAAGCTCTCTTAGTTTCCCCTCTTTTAGCAGGAGCAATAGCTGAAGACCTGGCATGTGATCTCATTGTTTCCAATGGAGGGGGTTTTAATATTGTGTATTCTGCTAAATGTCAGTTCTGACAGGTGAATGATGATTTGTTTTCTGTAGTATTTCTTAACATTTTTCTGTCACGGTAGTCAGTGCTGTCTGTTATCATCTCCATAGCATTCTGTGCTGTCAGGATGAGGATGATGACACCACGCTTGGGTTTCCAAGCCGTTGTTTAGCTGCAGTTTCTGATAAGAGAGGCTGGCAGGATTTGCAGCAGAAACTCTCTGCTGCTGCTTTCAATGAGGCCTGCAGATTTCATTCACTCATCTGTGATTGTCTCTCTGCTCTGAGGCCTCTGCCTTCAGTGTTGTACCATGATGCCTTACAAGAGCAGACCTGGCATGTTATGGAAGTGTGAAACATGGCCAGATAGAGTGAATCTCTATAGCAATCTACACAAACATTATTTTCTGGTTTGGTGTGCTTCTTCTGGGCTGGCCTATCTATGACCCCAGAAGAAAGGCCAAAATACAAATATGTTTATGTTTTGGGTTGTGTTTATTTTGGCTGAGCTTTGTTGTGTTGTTTGGTTTTGGTTGGGTTTTGTTTGGGGTTTTGGGTTTTGGTTGGTTGGTTGGGTTTTTCTATTTGATTTGGGGTTTGGTTTTCTTTGTTTGTTTTTAACTAGCAACAGCAGTGCTGTAGCAACATTGCTGCATGAAGGCCTCACCCAACAAGAGGCCAGGTGCTCCCTGCCTGGTGGGGTTGGTCTGTAACAAAGCCCATCTCAGAGTTGTGTCTCTGCCTTGCTCTGTTGTAAGCCTCTTAAGCCAGCAGCAGACAACTTCTTAGTCATGTCTTGTCAATTATTAATAGATTTGAGGAGAAAGAATGCAAATGTCTGGTGTATGATGATTATCTATCCTTTGTTGATCAGAGTGGCAGTCCTGGACAAGGTTACAGACTTTCTTTTATTCCTTGGGAAGATTCTGGTTGCTGGTGGTGTAGGTAAGCTTTCCTCTCTTTTCATCAAACAGTATGTTCTGTTTTCTGGTGCATATAGGTGTGCCCACCAGGTTCATACGTGCTTAGTTGATAGCTGGAGGGTCTCACTGGTCTCACTCTTTGGAAATCACAGAATGTTAGGGGTTGGAAGTAACCTCCAAAGATCACCTAGTTCAATGCCTTTGCCGGGGCAGGATCACCTAGAGTAGCTCACACAGGAGTGCACAGACCTGCACCGGGAAGCAGGCAGCATGAGGAGATGGTGCAGGTCTGCAAGAAAGGGGGCCAAGGCTCTGCTGCATCCAAGTCCGTTACAGCTATAAGCTATAATAAAAGAAATATTTCCTAAATCCTTGTAGAATTTTCTTAATTAACAGTCAATCCCAAAATGTACTATTCATGTTTTTTTTCTGTGACAGAGCAGTGATTTTCAAACTATTTTTATATGAAGCACTATCAGAAGTTCAAGTTGTCAATATTCCCTTATGGTTTCTCTAAATTGTCACAGTAGTTTCAAAACATAACTCTACTGTGTCCAGTTCTGGGCCCCTCAATTCAAGAAGGATGTTGAGGTGCTGGAATGTGTCCAGAGAAGGGCAACAAAGCTGGTGAGGGGCCTGGAACACAAACCCTATGAGGAGAAGCTGAGGGAGCTGAGCCTGTTTAGCCTGGAGAAGAGGAGGCTCAGGGGTGATCTTATTACTGTCTACAACTACCTGAAGGGGCATTGTAGCCAGGTGGAGGGTGGCCTCTTCTCCCAGGCAACCAGCAATAGAACAAGGGGACACAGTCTCAAGTTGTGCCAGGGTAGGTCTAGGCTGGATGTTAGGAAGAAGTTCTTCACAGAGAGAGTGATTGGCATTGGAATGGGCTGCCCAGGGAGGTGGTGGAGGCACTGTCCCTGGGGGTCTTCAAGAAAAGCCTGGATGAGGCACTTAGTGCCGTGGTCTAGTTGATTGGATAGGGCTGGGTGCTAGGTTGGAGTGGATGATCTTGGAGGTCTCTTCCAACCTGGTTGATTCTATGCTTCTATGATTCTAAGTAACTGTATTTTGTATTCTGCAGACTTTAAAAGATTACTAATGAATGGTATTTTAATTGAATGTTTAAAATTAGTACCAAGAACAGACCTAAAATATTTTTGCCATTGCACTAGAATGACCTTCAAAACTTGCAAACAAAACTTTGAAACATGTTCTCTGAAATGTAAGCCATGAAATACTGGAATTAATTCAATTAATTCATGTCTTTGTCCTCTTTGAGAATAAATCATTGGGTGATTTCTGGTTTAGGTTTTCTAAAGTTACTGCTGTGCTGTTTTCTAAAGTTACTCACTGGGCTGCCCAGGGAGGTGGTGGAGTCGTCGTCCCTGGAGCTGTTCAAGGCAGGATTGGACGTGGCACTTGGTGCCATGGTCTAGCCTTGAGCTCTGTGGTAAAGGGTTGGACTTGATGATCTGTGAAGTCTCTTCCAACCCTGATAATACTGTGTGATACTGTGACACTGTGATACTGTGATACTTAGCACTAGCATTGCCCTTTCTCCTTTTAAGGTGGATTAGTTAAATCTTTCTTCAAGCAATAAAATAGAAAACAGAATTTTTCTCACTTCTTTATTTTGGAAAGGATCCAACCAATGATCTTTGTTATCCCATGGCATTGTGTTATCATTTTTTATCAATTTTGTTGTTAAATCCAGTAGAATGATGAAACAAAACAACTTATTGAAGTCTTTCTGGACTCGTATCTTTATGGTAACTGATTCCTTTAGAGGTCCAGTATGTAGATCCAATGTTGAGGAATCTGTTGTTTACAAACTCCTGGTTAAGGCAAACTTGGATCTATTGCTTGTTTGTTTTGTCTCATCCATTCTTTAGATGTTAGGAAATGAGGGGTAGCATAGGAATCACTCGTCTGCTGTGCTTTTTGCAGGTGTCCTGGCATTCTTTTTCTTCACACAGAGGATACCAGTCTTTGCACAGGAAGCACCAGCATTAAATTACTACTGGGTACCGTTGTTGGTAAGGCAACCATCTGATACTCTGAACACTGAGAGCAACTTGAGGTGCTCAGGGTATTCAGGGCATGGTCTCTTGTTGTCATCCTCTCAGTGGCAAACTATCCACTGAAGTGAGGGCTGATCTTCTGTGCTCCAGTTCTCTGGATCCTTTAGGCAGAAGTGGCACTGCAGTGACTCTGTACCTTCAGAAAAATAAGGGTTCACGTCTGCTTTGCTTAGGTTTCCCAGACAGCAAAAGCAGCTGGTGAGGCACCAATGACGGTGGCTTCTAAAGGAAGAGGCTTGTGAGGCATCTCTTTTTATTTTTGTATCCCCTCTGGACTACAGAACATCTCCAATTCTTTAGAATAACCTCAAAGAAGTTCAGAATATTGTTGACACATATTCTGTTTGAGGGTTGAAGTAGATAGGATGTTACGACATGGGGTCTTGAACTTGTGACCCCTTTCCACAGCAGGAGTAACCTTTGGCAGAACAACAGAGCTGCCTTGAAGTCCTTCCGAATTCTGGTTAGCAGCCTAGGTTTCTGCCTCGTGTTCACGCTGCTGCACAGGTGCCAAGATGAATCTGGGGATTGTGTGTTTGTGTTTTTGCAGACAGTCATCATTGGCTCCTACCTGGTTGCACATGGGTTCTTCAGCGTCTATGCAATGTGTGTCGACACTCTCTTCCTCTGCTTCTGTAAGTACTGCCTGTTCTCTCACCTGTCCCTGCAAGCCACAGCAGGAGCAGCAGAAAGCCACCTTCTGCCTTCCTTGTGGAGTTCTGGCGACGTGCTTAGCAGGCTGTGTGAGAAGCAAGCTGCTTCTGCTTTTCAGACTGGCTTCTTATTGCATGCTTTAGTGTTTTAGTGTTCAGATTGAATTAGTGTAAGTAGTGGAAAGTAGCTGTATGGCTTGTGGGCATATCTGGCTTTGTTTTCAGATGCTCCATAACTTTCTTTAACACTTATCTTCTGAGTGCTTCATAAAGAGCCCTGTAATGATTTTTATAAATATGTAAAAGGTGAGTGCCAGGAGGATGGAGCCAGGCTCTGCTGGGCGATGCCCAGTGACAGGACAAGGGGCAATGGGCAGAAGTTGACGCATAGGAGGTTCCATGTGAACCTGAGGAAGAATTTTTTCCCTGTGAGGGTGACAGAGCACTGGAACAGGCTGCCTAGGGATGTTGTGGAGTCTCCCTCTCTGGAGATATACAAGAACCATCTGGATGTGTTCCAGTATGATGTGCTCTAGGTGATCCTGCTCTGACAGAGGGGCTTTTGAGGTCCCTTCTAGCCTCTGACATTCTATGATTCTGTGAAGAACAAAGTTGCCTTTGGTATGTAGAGTCTCCTTCGATATTTAGAGAGCCTGACAGCCCTGGATAAAGTATTCTGCTGCATTACCTTGAAATTTGTATAAAATAAATCCCTTGGGTGCCTGGGTGTGAAGCAGTCCCCTCACCAAGCAACTGCTGTTCAACGTGTGCAGTCAGAGAATACTAAAATCACAAAAGAAATCTGTTGGTCTCAGATTAGGACATGATTGTAAGAGCAGGATGTACTTGTTACAAAATACATTCTACTTGCTAGGTTTAGAAAAGAAACCCCAGGTTTTAGCATGTTCTTCATCAACTTTAACAATTATAGCTAAATCACCTTGATTAAGATTTTGGTTTTAATATTGGGTCTTTTGTTCTCTCCTTTCTTCAAATTTCTGTCTGTGTGTGTGTGTGTGGATCTGCTTTTTGCTGTGTAAATGCAGGTGAAGACCTGGAAAGAAATGATGGATCTACAGCAAAACCCTACTTCATGTCAGCTAGCCTTCACCGAATTCTAGGGAAGAAGGAGCTAAGCCCCAAGAAGGCAGTGGGATAACATACAGTAGACCTCAACATCGAAACAGTGTCACTTTTAAGCAAAACGTGTACAAAGTAGGCAAAAGTAAAAACTGTAAATGATGCTTCTGGTTAATGGGTGATTCTTTTTTCCTTTTGCTTATATCTAAACAAACAAAAAAAAAAAGAGCAACATTGGTAACACTTAACTAGTCTAAATGCTTAAGCTAACAGCTGTGAAGACAAGGCCACGTTTTAGTTTGAGTGCCTATGAAAAGCAAAATGTAAATTTGAAGCTTTTTTAAGTCTATAATGATGTTTTAATAACTTTTGTAACACAAGTTGCTGCCTTAGACGACAGCAGTTTTGATAATGTTTCTTTTTATAAGTGTATATTTGTAAAAGAAATTCAGGCAATTTTTTGAAAGCACTAACCTATAACCTAACTAGCCATAAAAAAAAGAAAAAAAAAGAATAGTTCAAGACTCTCTGGTTAACCAGGAGGTGGTACTAAAGTTGTAAATATGGTGCTATGATTGTATTTTTTTGTACGAGCTGGTTCACAGCTATTTAAACTGTGATTCTACATGCATTACTGATTCCCTACACTGAAAAACGTAGTGATATTTTAATCACGTCCATGGCTGCGTCTTTTAAGAGATGGTGGTACCCTGCAGGTCCTGAAGAAGGTAGTCAGAGAAGACTACAGTTGCTACTGCTTAAAGTGAAGTGTCCTGTGAGCTTAAAAGATGATGTGACTGAGAGGAAGTCCCACTGCACTTGAAGCAATTTGTGTTTCACACAAATGAGGTTTCATCTGGTACAAGATGGTGAATGTATCGTTTTTAGCTGATGTCTAAGAGAGATGCACTTGTGCTGATATCCCCCTATCTAATGAGCCCAGTTGTGCTCTGTATCACGAGGAAGTTGAGCTTCACTGAAAGGAAAACCAAATGCAGTCTTTTTTTCCCTTGGAAGGAAGTCTCGGCTGCAGCTGTGCACAAGGAATTCCATTGCCTCTGCCTGGCTCAGAAGGGCTTTTTAATAAGATGTTGCAGTGACCGTGTGGGTGCTGAGGGCCAAGAGTGGCTTTCCAGGCTCTCAGTGGCTCACAGAGTAAGGCATTAACTCAAGTCTTCTCATGATAAAGAATGAATTATTTAGCTGTCAAATGATGCTCCAAAAGGTTGAGTTTGCTTTTTCATTATTAAGTTTGCCTGGCCTTTAATACAATCTGTTGGTACAAAGCACATTAACATTCTGCTCCATTTTAAGACCCTCCCATTAGTAGAACTGTCACAGAGGTTAGTAACAGCTCTGCTCATGGAAGAAGTCTTACACTGAAGTACTCCTCAAGTCTGTTGCTGCCATGAGCTCAGATGGAAAGGTCCAACTATACTGGGCCTCTCCTCAGTTTCCCTGGGTTCCAGCATGCTGAATAAGGTATCCCATTACTGTGCACTTTCCAAGAGTGGCATGTGCCGTATCTCTGCCAGAGCTATTACAGGAGTTCAGTACCTGGAAATGACTTTCCGTAGCCCCAGTGTCATAAGAGAAGGATAAATTGTTTTTCAAATGATTTGACTGGAAATTTCTGGAGAACATTAATTGATTATTGCATTCCAAAGCAATTTTGCTCTTAATTTATGGCTCCAGTTTGTGGTGATCATAATCACAGAAGAGCTGTCCTTCGTGCAACAGTTTTGGGGTCTTTTTGTTGTGCAAGTGGTTACCACCCACATGTTTGCAGTCATGGGCACAGCAGGGTGTTGAAATCCTGTGAACTCAGCTGCCAGCAGCAGGATGCTTGCACCTCTGTGACCCAGTGGGCATGGCAGTGCTTTCTTCTGGAGCAGAAGGATTCAGTTTAGGACTCAAAGGATGCAAAGACCTACAATAACTACTGATTGTGAGCGCCTTCACTTTCTGCTAACTCTTCTTGAGATTCCCTAGTGTAAACCTGACTTTCAGAAAGGGCTGAGAAACCTACTTTCAGAAACAGACTTTTGACTGATGAAGTTTTTTGTCATCATCATCATCACTCCTTTCTCATTGTTTGCATGGAGTTGAATATACAACACCCTCCCAAATTTTAAAATCTGTTCTGAGAAGGAAGTCAGTAACTTTTTGGGATAAATGTCACCATTCTGTGGTTTAAAAAGCTGCTGATTTGGTTACGGTTCATGTGCTAAAGCCTTTTAATGATTTTAGTTATTATTTAATACTACTGTATGATTAGTTTGCAACTAAACTGCATTAAGTAACCTATATTTCTACTGGACTTGAGTGTCTTACTTGGGAGCTCAACAGAAAAAGTGTATTTCTGAACACAGCGTGCTTTTTTTTTTATCATATGAATGTAACCATAGAGTTTACTAGGGGTAGAACATAATAGAAGTAGTACACAGTTGTTTGAGTAGAAGACTTTTGTAACAGACCTATGCATTTACTAAAGGAATTTCTAAAAGTGAAAGTTTAAAATTGTATTATTATTTATATACAGTAAAAGAAAAAAAAATTCTATGTATAAATTTGCTCCACTCACTGTTTTGTGGGATTATTTAGAATGTAAGTGATCATCATTTCTGAGGAAGAAATTTTAAAGCCATTTTCTTAATGATATGATGAGAACTGTGAAAACACAAAGCAATACCGTGTAGATTTTGTCATGGCTGAATCGAGTAAACAAACCACAATGGTGTAACCTTAGAATTGGCTCTGAAAAAATAAACTGCTAAGAATGAATTCAGTAGAAATTAATGCAAGTATTTGCTTGGGAAAGAATCACTTAAAATATCTTAAGGCTAACTTCTTATAATGACTCCTAATGAATCCTGTGGGCCGGAGTCTGCAGGCTTAGACCACAGAGGAGGCACTAGCAGTGATGTTGATGGGTTTGAATGTTCACTTTGCTGCTTGAGTTAGGGTAGGATTTAAAATCCCATCCTTCAGAGTGGGACCTATGGCTGCCTGTGACACCATCAAACATCTCATACATGCTTTGCTCCCAGTCCCATGGGTGTCAGTGGCAGAGGCTCCCCCATTCCATGAGGCACGAGCCTACCCTGTGACACAGGTGGCAAGAGGCTGGTGGTTGTCCTGTGCTTAGTGTGGTGGAGAAGATTTTTGCACGGACAGCCCAGCAGGAGCCTGTTGTGGTCCTGCCCAGCCAGATGCCACCGCTCTGGGGACAAGCTTTGGGAAAGCACTCTGCAGGAAGACCTTTGTACATGCAGAGAGAGACCCTTGGAGAGCTCCACCAGGCAGAGTGAAGAACCAGGAGACAGTAGAAAAGACCCACTATCATGTCCATGTGATCACATTTGGTTCAGTTTGGGCTGAACTCCTTGTGTCTCCCTACAACTTATTAATGGATGGTTTTCATTTACATGTTTTATACCAAAGTTTTAATGTGAAGCCTTCGAATTTTGTAAAAAAAAAAAAAAAAGAAAAAGAAAAAAAAAAAGAGCTGCCAAGAAAGGAAATAAGGAAATGAGAAAGATGAGATCATTACTGAGGGCTTTTTCCCCAGGTAGCACTCAGCAGCTTGTTGGGTGTTACAGGGATGCTGAACAGGCTTTTGCACATTGGCATTTAGAAGTATCAGATATTTCAGTGTTGTGTGCTCTGCTCTAGAGCAGGGAAAAGATCTTGGCAGAAGCAATGTCAAGGTGATTCTGGGGCGGTCAGTAGGTGTTCTTCTAGCAATGGGCTGTCAGAAGTGATGATGAAGAACAGTCTGACTGTGTCAGTAGTGTATAATGTCTCCCTTCGAGCAGTGGCTCAGCCTGGACAGCTGTGTCCTCTCTGACCAAGTGCCTTACTGGCTGTTGTTTTACCTGGCTCTAGTTTGGAGTTTACCTGTGCCATGTGGAGTACAAGACAGAAAAGGCTAGACAGGAAAAGCAGTGCTCTCTGTATTTCAATTTAACTGGTAGACAATGAACTTTAGAAGAGAAGTCAGGCGGATCTGAACTGTGTGGGGCTGCACACAGCATCCCCCTGTTGCTGTCGTCAGATGATGAAGGTGGACTGTGTGGTCTGGGAGGAAACACATGACAATTGTGGTGTTGCAAATAATGAAAACAATGCAAGACTGTTCCACTTTTAAAAGTAGATTTTTGGTTTTATACAGCTTTAATTTATGGTATTGTGAACTTCCGAGTAGGGTCTGGTTTGCTTTTGGTTACTGGGCCCTTCCGTGGTGCAGCTGCAGCTGGGGAGAACTGGGCTCCTGCTCCAGAACCGGGAGGGAAGGAGCTAAGGCTGTGTTGCTGTGGTACATCCCCATGCCTGCTCATGGGCACCGAGTTCATTCTCCACTTCAAGACTGATAATTTGCTATCCCGAAGTGTTTTATAAACGCTCCTACCTTTTTAAACCTTTTTTATACAGGTGATAATTTGATTTTTCGAGGTACTCTGTAATTTGTACTGCGCTGTAATCAAGTTAGAAAGATAATGATTCCTTCATGTTTAAGTAACACTAGTGCTACTAACATTAAAATTGTCTGTTACTCTATGCTACAGAAAGTCCACCTCTATTTGTCCCAAATAATGAGTTTTAAAATCACCAAAAATAAAGAAAGGGGAAAAAAAAAAAGTCAAGTCTCTGTTAAGGTTTGAGGAGTGGAAAGCAGGTTGCTGGTTTCACTAATGTGGATGTTAAGGTTATATTATTCTATTGCCAAAACCAAATTAACACGAGCACGACAGTTTGAGCTCTAAACCCTGTTTGCTTCTGCTATGCAGAAATTAGGAACGTGTTGTTTCAATATCTTTGATAACGAAAGCGTTTAATATTCAATTCTGTTGTTACTTCACTGTTTTGCAGCTCTTGGGGATTGTTCTAATAAAGATTTAGATACGGAACGGCTGTGGCTGTCTGTGCTGCGGGCAGGGAGCGGGGAGCAGGCTGGGCTGGGCTGGGCAGCTGCCAGGGGGTGGGGAGAGCTGTGCGTGGGCTGCAGGCAGCCTGGGGCCGGGGGCGGCAGGTGGGGCCCGGTTAGGCCCCAGGGGGTCAGGGCTGCAAGCGTGTAGGGGTTCTGGGGGTTCCCCTCTCCCCACTAGATTTACCAAACTAACACAGCTAGGTGGAAGTTAAGGAACGAAGCTTTGTATTTGCAGCTTAACACAACTTAAAGCATCTATATATAATGGATTTGGCCTGGCTCAGGAGCAGTGTGGCCAACGGGACAAGGGAGGTTATTCTGCCCCTGTACTCAGCTCTGCTCAGGCCACACCTTGAGTGCTGTGTCCAGTTCTGGGACCCTCAATTCAAGAGAGATGTTGAGGTGCTGGAAGGTGTCCAGAGAAGGGCAACGAAGCTGGGGAGGGGGCTGGAGAACAAACAGCCCTGTGAGGAGAGGCTGAGGGAGCTGGGGTTGTGCAGCCTGCAGGAGAGGAGGCTCAGGGCAGGCCTCATTGCTCTCTACAGCTCCCTGAAGGGAGGCTGCAGCCAGGTGAGGTTGGTCTCTTCTGTCAGGCACCCAAGGACAGAACAAGAGGACACAGCCTCAAGTTGTGCCAGGGCAGGTTCAGGCTGGATGTCAGGAAGAAATTCTTCCCAGAGAGAGTGATTGGCATTGGAATGGGCTGCCTGGGGAGGTGGTGGAGTCCCCATCCCTGGAGGTGTTCAAGCAAAGCCTGGCTGAGGCACTTAGTGCCATGGTCTGGTTGACTGGCTAGGGCTGGGTAATAGGTCGGACTGGATGATCCTGAAGGTTTCTTCCAACCTGGTTGATTCTATGATTCTGTATTACAGGTATTTATAACTATAGGCAGTAATGTACAAGTTAAAAGTAATACAGAAAAACAAACTCCCTCCCAGCTGCCCAAGAGGGGCTTCCAGCCAGCCTCCCTCCTTCTTTCCCCCCTTATCTTAGAACCTCCCTTACATGCGGGGTGAGCTGGAAAGGTCAGCAAGAGGTGTTAGGAGCAGAGTGATTAGTTGAGAGTGTGCAGGTTCAGGCAGAAGAGTTAGTATGGCAACCTATACTGATGCATGGGGTTGTTCTTCCCCAGGTGCAAGACTCTACACTTGTCCTTGTTGAATTTCATTACATTTTGCTCATCTCAAGGGAAGGCCTTGCAGGTATGTGATGATTCAGGGCCATTTGGGACACAGTGATCACGAAATGGTAGAGTTCTGAAGTTGCTGGAGAAGCAGAAGGGGCCAGCAGAACTGCACCTGGCTCTTCAGTGGGCAGACTTTGGTGTGTTTCAGAGACTGATGGCCAGAGACCCTTGGGAGGCAGCCCAGGAGGACCAAGGAGTCCAGGACAATGCTCAAGAGGGAAGTTCTAAAGGCACAGGAACAGCTTGTCCTCTTGTGCTGAAAGCTGAGTCAGTGAGAAAGGGGCCTGGCTGAACAGAGAGGTTTGAGTGCTGCTTAGGGAGAAAAGCAGAGTCTGTGGGCATTGGAAGAAGGGGCAGATCACTTAGGAGGACTCATAGGTCATGAGGCTGTGCAGGAGGATTTTTTTTTTTTTTAATTTTCAGCTAAAGCAGAACTGAAAATTAATCTAGCTTCAGCTGCTAAAGAGGACAAAAAACACATCCATGGATATATTGGCAACAAAAGGAGGACTGAGGAGAATCTCTGTTCTTTGATGCGGGGGGAAACAGAGTTGTCAAAGGTGAGGAAAAGCTGAGGGGACCGCTCAGTTTTGGGGTCCCCAGTTTAAGAGGGACAGAGATCTGACGAAGAAGGTCCAGCAGAGGGCTACAGGGATGATTAGGGGACTGGAACACTGCCTGAGGAGGAGAGGATGAGGGACCTGGGGCTGCTTAGTCTGGAGAAGAGAAGACTGAGAGGGGTTTAAATAAAGGTTTATAACTATCTGAAGGCTGGAGGTCAGGAGAGGGGGGACAGGCTCTGCTCACTTGCACCTTGTGATAGAACAAGGAACAATGGATAGAAGCTGCAGTACAGGAGATTCCACCTCAACACAAGGGGGAACTTCTTTACTATGAGGGTCCCAGAGCTCCCCAGAGAGGCAACCAAGTGATCAGGCCCAGTCACGATGTGTTCACAAAGGGCAGATCCTGCTCAAGGAACCTGATCTCTTTCTACAACAAGGTAGATGGAAAGGCTGTAGATATTATTTATCTGGACATCAATAAAGCCTTTGACAGCAGTTCCAACAGCATCCTCCTGGAGAAACTGGCTACTCATGGCTTGGATGGGTGGAACTGGCTCAAGAAGTGGCTGATGGCCTGAAGAGTGGTGGGGAATGGAGTTACATCCAGCTGGTGGCCTGTCACAAGTGGTGTTTCCTGGGGCTCAGTGCTAGGGCCAGTTCTCTTTAATATCAGTGGTCTAGTTGAGGAGATTGAGGCACCCTCAGTACATTTGCAGATGACTAAGTTGAGTGGGAGTGTTGATTTGCTGGAGGGTAGAGCAGGTCTTGCAGAGGAATCTGTCCAGGTTGAGGACTGATCCACCAAAATCAATTGTATGTGTTTTAACAGAGACAAGTTGCCAGGTGCCGCACTTGGGTCACAACAACCCTATGAAGGCTCCAGGCTCAGGGCAGAATGGCTGGAAAGCTGCCCAGAAGAAAAGAATCTGGGGTAGTTAACTGACAGCAGCTGAACATGAAGCAGCAGTGTACTCAGGTGGCCAAGAAGGCCACTAGTATCCTGATCTGGATCAGCAATAGTGTAGCCAGCAGGAGTAGGGAAGTGATTGTGCCCCTGTACTCAGCACTGGTGAGACCACACCTCGAAGCTTGGGTTTAGTTTTGGGCCCTTCATGCCAAGGACATTGAAGGGCTGGAGCATATACAGAGAAGGGCAATGAAGATGGTGAAGGGTCTGGAGAGCAGATCTGATGAGGAGCAGCTGATGTATCTAGGGTTATTCAGGCTGGAGAAGACCTTCTGGCTCTCCCTGAAAAGAGGTTGGAGTGAAGTGGGGGTTGGTCTCTTCTCCCTAGTACCAGGGGATAGAATGAGAGGAAATGGCCTGAAATGGTGCTAGGGGAGGTTTAGGTTGGAGATTAGGAACAATTTTTTTCCTTCAAGAGTGGTGAGACATTGGAGCAGCCTGCCCAGGGAGGTCACCACCCCTGGAGGTGTTCAAGAAACGTGTGGATATGGCACCTGGTGGCATGGGTTAATGGCCATGGTGTTGTTGGGTTGATGGTTGGACTCAGTGATATTAGAGGTCTTTTCCAGCCCAAGAAATTCTATGATTCTATTATGAACCCTTCTGATTTTTTGTTTGTTTGTTTGTTTTAATCAGAGTTTCATCAGAGGCAGATTTTGCAAACCAAGCCTGTGTGCTTTGTATTTTGTGGAGCATCCCTGTAGAGCTCAGTTCTGACCGTGGCCATAAACACCACAAGCAGAGCACTGTGAGTGTGTTAAAGCACAATGGCGTTGTTGAGATTCAGGTGGTCGTGTGTAGCCCTGCAGACTCTATCTGCTGTGCCCAGCTGCTGGAAGACACTTCTGTAATATGAAAGCTATTGCTAAGGAGGCTTTGGAACATAGAGGACTTTAACTATGTGTCTCATATATATACATAGTTACTTTAATTAAACCTGGATTATTTGTTTTTAAAACCACCTCAGTATCTCCTGTTAACACACATGGTCTGTTGGACCTGACTACAGCTCCTTCAGAAAATGTCAGGCTGCTGACAAAATTGCTTTCTTGCCTCCTCTTACATGTGCTTTCAGACTAGTGTGTTTTATATCTCACATGGCTTTCTTGCCGTTCCTATTACATTCAAATCTGGCGCTGGCTGCATGCCATAGAAACTTTAATCCCCCTCTGAATCCCTCTGAATTCAGGATCTAGCCTGAGGGTTCCTAACAGCAGTCTGAGCTCCAGCCTTTTTTGGGGGTCTCTGCAAGAGCACAGTCCTGCATCTGGAGAGGAAAAATAAACTGCACTAGTACAGGTTGGGAGGTGATCTGCTGGAGAGCAACTTTGTGGAGAGGGACCTGAGAGTGCTGGTGGATAACAGCCATGGCACAGCAAAGTGCCCTTGAGACCAAGAAGGCCAATGGGATCCTGGGGTACATTAAGAAGAGTGTGTCCAGCAGACTGAGGCAGGTTTTCCTCCCACTCTGCCTCATCTTGAGTACTGCATTCAGTTTCAGGCTCTGCAGTTCAAGGACTGGGATCTGATGGAGAAGGTCCAGCAGAGGGCTATGAGGATGATTAGGGGACTGGAGCACTGCCTGATGAGGAGAGGCTAAGGGACTTGGGGCTGTTTAGTCTGCAGAAGACTGCCCCTCAATTCAAGAAAGATGTTGAGGTGCTGGAGCATGTCCAGAGAAGGGCAACAAAGCTGGTGGAGGGCCTGGAACACAAACCCTATGAGGAGAGGCTGAGGGAGCTGGGATTGTTTAGCCTGGAGAAGAGGAGGCTCAGGGGGGACCTCATTGCTGTCTACAACTACCTGAAGGGACATTGTAGCCAGGTGGGGGGTGGCCTCTTCTCCCAGGCAATCAGCAACAAAACAAGGGGACACAGTCTCAAGTTGTGCCGGGGTAGGTCTAGGCTGGATGTTAGGAGGAAGTTCTTCACAGAGAGAGTGATTGGCATTGGAATGGGCTGCCCAGGGAGGTGGTAGAGTCACTGTCCCTGGAGGTGTTCAAGAAAAGACTGGATGAGGCACTTGGTGCCATGGTCTAGTTGACTGGATAGGGCTGGGTGCTAGGTTGCACTGGATGATCTTGGAGGTCTCTTCCAACCTGGTTGATTCTATGATTCTATGATTCTAAGACTGAGAGGGGATCTAATAAATGCTTAGAAATATCTGAGGGCTGAGGGTCAGGAGAGGGGGACAGGCTCTGCTCACTTGCTCCCTGGGATGGGACAAGGAGCAATGGATGGAAGCTGCAGCACAGGAGGTTCCAGCTCAACACAGGGAGGAAATTCTTTATTGTAAGGGTCCCAGAGCACTGGCACAGGCTCCCCAGAGAAGTTGTGGAGTCTCCTTCTGTGGAGCCTTTCAAGGCCTGTCTGGATGTGTTCCTGTGTGACCTGAGCTAGATCCTGCTCTGGCAGGGGTTTGGAGTTGATGATCTCTTTGGTCCCTTGCAACCCCTGACATCCTGTGAGCCTGTGCTTCTTTTGCAAACTTTGCTCTTTCTGGTTTCCCCGAGAGGTCTGTCACACCCTGTGCTGGTCCCTGCAGCCTGGGGCAGTGAGTGGGGATCCTGTCTCCACCTGAGGATGCAGCATTGCTGCTTGTTTCCAGTGGATGGATTTGTTTGAGAAGCAGCTGGTTTCTTGTGCCTCTGGTTCCAGGAAGACTCCTCAGCATAGTCAGCACCCACTGCACAGGACAGAAGGAGAAGCTATCTACAGCTACCTGAAGAGAGGTTGTAGCTAGGTGGGGGTTAGTCTCTTCTCCCAGGCAACCACAACAGAACAAGAGGACACAATCTCAACTTGTGCCAGGGGAGGTATAGGCTGGAATTAGGAGGAAGTTCCTCAGAGAGAAAGTGATTGGCTTTGGAATGGGCTGCCCAGAGAGGTGGTGGAGTTGCAGTCCCTAGAGGTGTTCAAGAAAAGCCTGGATGAGGCACTTAGTGCCATGGTCTAGTTGATTGGATAGGGCTGAGTGATAGGTTGCACTGGATGATCTTGAAGGTCTCTTCCAACCTGGTTGATTCTATGATTCTAAGCAGCCACTTTGCTCTGGCCTTGTCAGTCACACTCACGCTGTAGCTATGCTGGGACAGAGCAGCAGTCGTGGTGTGGTCTGGCTGAAGTTTCTGCTGAGGGAGGAAATTATTTCATAACTGATCTGTTCTAGCGAAGCAGACCCTGGTCGTAAACACGGGGTGAGAGTGGTTCTGCTCTTATCTTGAGCTATGCTAGGTGCTGGCCTGTTGTGATGTTGTGATTAGTGTGCTTCACCTGCGGTGCTGCTGCAGTTTGATTCTGCAGATGATCACTGCTGATAATGCATGTTCGTCGAGGACCTGGCATGCTGCTTGGGAAATACACATCTGCAGATGGTGGGAGGGAAAGGAAGGGATTGTTTTATGCAGAGCTTCCTAAGGTAGTTTCTGGTTGCCATCATTTTCAACACATCTGACCAACTCAATTTCCTGTCTTGAATCACGTTTCATCAACTCCAAAGTTCTCATCTCTGCTGGTTTGTCTGGGCTCTGCAAGCGAGCTGTTTTAATTTCAGAGGCTGAAAGGGCCCAAGTGTGGAAAAGAATCCAAGCAGCCTCAGGAGAAGGTTGTGTGCTTGATTTGCTTCAAATTGTATGTCAAAAGTGGGTTTGGTATTATTTTGTTGTACTGGGTTTTGTGGGGGTTGTGTTTGTTTGGTTTAATTTCACACTTCTATTTTTATTTACTTTTTAATTTGGTGTATGCAGTTCTGGTTTCTCACAGAAAGGCTAAGCACCATATTAGCATGATTAAGCTCACAAGTGGGCTATTTTGGGAGAACACTAACAGTCCAAAACAGTTTAAGAAATCAGTACAATATCCAGCTGTAGTGGTTCTGGGACAGTGGAACTTAAAATAGTAGATCTTATATTTGTGTGTTTGACTTCAGTGGCTCTTGGTGTCCAGTAGTGTCATCTCTTTCTGAAGACCATTGTGACAAGTATGACATAAAGAAGTTGAAAGCTTTGTCCTTGTTCCAGTGGGTGCTTTGAAAGAGGGTTATCAGGAATTGCTTTTTTGCACACACATCACTAAAACCTTCTGTACATTGCCATTAATATGAGAGAAACTGAACAGAGTGAGGCAAAGGTGCCTCTGTGTAGCTCAGTGGGCAAGTTAGATTTAATGTGACTTTTAATTTTTGGCTTTTTTTCTTGCAGTATTGTTTCCTTTCTGCTGAGCCACTTTATCAAAAGTTACTCTTCAAAGGCTCTCCCTGCACAGGTTTGTTTGGTGAACTCAAGCCTATCAGAAAGGCAGACCAGAAAAATCACTGACGTAGTCCAGGGGAAGAGCTCAGCCAGCTGGGGATAATGATGGATGCCAGGAGAGAGGATGAATGCAGGTAAGAATTAGGATTTTTTTTTCCTCTTGGAGACTGCTCTCGATGAGCAATTTCTTCAAAACAATATGCAGAAAACAATTGATAGGAGGCTATTTTAACCTAGATGGAAGAACTCAGAACAACTCACTTAAGTGAGTCCTTCAGTTCACAACAGTCCCCTTCCCCACAGGACAGCAAACGTATTCATATAGCAGTTATTGCTGCCAGACTAACTGTAAAAAGCCTGTGAACAAGCTTAAAGTGGTGTGCTTACAGCAAATGAAGTCCTCTGGAGCTTGGGACTGTGTTGTACTTAGGGACACAACCACAACCCTCACTGCTTTTGCAAATGAGAAGGGGTTGATGAAAGCACGCCGCGTTTGTTTTACCGGCCAGAGAGGCTGCTTAAATCTCACCTTGCTCAGAGACGTCCTGAACTCAGCCTTTGCCACCGACTGAGCATTATTTCAAACCTTCCCTCTACTCGCAAAGACATCTTCTCGTAACCCAAAGGAAAAACTTTTCTGCCCGAAGCCAGGAGAGCTACACAGGACCGCAGCAGGTCAGTGTTCAGTTAACGCTAGAGCTGTGCCCCTCTGCTGGATGTTAAAGCCGAGGGAAAAGACACGGCAGCCCACGGCAGCCCTCGCGTGTTCTGCTGGAGAAGGCGGGACAGACAGAGCTAGCAGCCTCGGGTGTTCGCAGTAACTCTTCGCTTTATTTTAAAGGGAGCGAAGGGGTTAAACCGTGCAAATACACACACCAGCGCAAATCGACTTGGGGCTGTCTTGGAGGCACTCTGCGTTCCGTTGTTAATTTTGTACTATCCTTCTCTGTCCCTAGATGTCACCATTCTGGAGACTTAGCCCCACCACTCCAGAAATTAACTAAACCAGGCAGGCTCCTTCCCTTCCTCTGCGTTTAAACTAGCGGCCAATCGTTCTCACTGATTCAGAAAGCTCGGTTGGCGATTTGTATGACCACTAAACGTAGAGTGAGCAGGAGGTAAAAGTTAACGAGCAACAACAGTGACACAAAGAATTAAACTGGCGGTAGTAGCTAAGAGCCTACTTCTTCACAGAGAAATGGGAAAACGGCTCCCCCTTTCTTTTAATCCTGCCCCTTTGGTTTAATCCTGCCCTGACTTTGGAACTGAGGTGGTGGTGTTTCAGGCTTACTTTATTTCAGGCAACCCAAAGCTGGCTAGTCCTTCGAATGAATGCATACCTTTCTTTAAAGGGATATGATGGAAGTCAAGTTACATTTCGAAGTAAGAAAACAGACCAGTATTTTAAGTTGCCAAGTCATGTTAAGGTCTAAATTAGCATTACTTAGCATTTAACTCCTAACACTTCGGCAGTAAGGTTGTCCTACTCACACGTCAGACCCAACAAATGAACAAAACCCAGTTTGGCTCCTGCTCCCCATGCAGGTTTCTGTCTTGCAGTTAAGTGGAGCTACCTTGGGTACTGAAAATGAGATGCTGAGTTCAGCATTCCACCCTTGGTGTTTTACTAAGGAGCTGTGTGTGCTGGAATAAAATGACAATTCATTCAAGTCTCACAATGCCCCCTGTCTTCAGAGCCTTTTGAGAAAAAGAATGTGGCAGGATAATACCAACCCAGAGAAACCACTGCAGCAGTGCCAACAGAATGCTCTTGCTGCTCAGGTTAGCCCTGACATCTGTGAGTAGCACCTGAAACAGTGCCAACATTTAATTCACAAACCTGAATAATTCAGAGCTTGCCAGTGAGGTTACAGTCTCAAAAGTCTCCATCTTCCTCATGGTGGCAAGGAGAACACTAGCTCATCGAAATGGTTAGACCAGGACAGTTAATATCAGAGACACTTAGTCATAGAATGGTCTAGATTAGAAGGGACCTGAACGATCATCCAGTTCCAACCTCCTGCCATAGGCAGGGACACCTCCCACTAGAACAGGTTGCTCAAGGCCTCATCCAACCTGACCTTGAACACCTCCAGGGATAGAGCATCCACAACTTCCCTGGGCAACCCATTCCAATGTTTCATCAAGAGGTTAACAACATTAAAAGCTCAGAGGACACTGACACACATCCCCCTTCAGAAGATTTCCTTCTGAGGCAAGTAAAGTTCAGATGTGCAGTTGGGATCTACCCATTTTAAATCCTTGAAGGAAACTAGTCTGTGAAGACAAAACTCATTTGAAGTGACAGCATGCAATTACATCTTGGCACATTAACAGTTTAAACACACAGTAGACTTTCATGCATTTGACTGAACTCCAGTCTCTCTTCACATGCACAGGGCAGTTAAAATATTGAAGCAGATTTCACTTCAGAAATGCAAACTCTAAGCATTGCATATTAGTTACCATCCTGCTTAACAAAACTCACAAGATAGAACCACTGAAGAAAATGGAAGTAGTAAATAGGCAGAAATCATAGAATATCAGGGGCTGGAAGGGACCTCGAAAGATCATCTGGTCCAGCCTCCCTGCCAGAGCAGGATGACACTGGAATGCATTCAGATGGTTCATGAATATCTTCAGAGAGGGAGACTCCAGAGCCTCCCTGGGCAGTCTGTTCCAGTGCTCTGTCACCCTCACAGAGAAAAAAATTCTCCCTCAGGTTCACATGAAACCTCCTATGTCTCAGCTGCCACCCATTGCCCCATGTCCTGTCACTGGGCATCACCCAGCAGAGCCTGGCTCCAGCCTCCTGGCACTCACCCCTTGCATATTTATAAACATGAATGAGGTCACCCCTTAGTTTCCTCCTCTCCAAGCTAAAAAGCTCCAGCTCCCTCTCGCTCTCCTCATAAGGAAGACCTTCAACTTCCTTATAATTTTGTGGTTCTGTACTGGACTCTGTCAAACAGCTCCCTGTCCTTCTTCAACTGGGGGGCCCAGAACTGGACACAGAACTCAAGGTGTGACCTAAACAGTACTGACTACAGGGGCAGATGAACTTCCCTGGTCCTGCTGGCCACACTAGTCCTGATACAGGCCAGGATGCCATTGGCATTCTTGGCCATCTGGGCACACTGCTGGTTCATATTCAGTCACCTGTCAACCAGCACCCCCAGGTACTTTGAAGAAGCGCTTATTTGGGGCATTTCAGGTAAGAACACTCCTGGAAGTCTGGTGCAGGGCACCCAGGTATTCCAGGAACCTCCTCTTAACCCTGAAGACTGAACTTAAGCACTTGACAAAATGACCACAACTGGAACAGCAGCATTTTTGCTTGGCATGCTACAGCACAAACTTTATTCAGTTTGTTTTGAAAATCTCTGCAACCAAAATTGTTCTTTTTTTTTTTTTTTTGGTAAACTCACAGAAATAAGCTTTAACATAGAGGCTGTATACAACTCAAATACAGGGAATACTTCCAGCAATAACTTACAGATACAAACTAATGTTTAACTACAATTTCACAAAGAATTGTAAACATTTTGCACAATTGTCAGTCCTTTCTTTTAGGCAAAGTGCTCTTTTGATGACAAATAAATTAACACACATAACTAGAGTGGACTACTTCCAGACAATACAAAAAAAAAAGGTGTTTAGTAAGGCTTGTAAACAACAGAATTGTTATTTATGCAGAATCCATAAAAGTGTCTTGCAGGCTAAATATACTTACATACCTGGGCAGCAAAAATGAGCTTGAAAATGCTTTGGATGTTAAATAAAAAGTTAACATTACTATCTTTCCAATGGAGAGTTTTAATACACAATAAATGACTTAAGGTTACATCCTTAATAGCTTATATCCCTGACAGAAAGGAATCAGGTGTGACTTAGTGGCAGCTGTGTCATTGAATGGGGTAGCAAAGGCTGGAGTCCGAGAGCTGTAGGTGAATGAGCTACAAAAATAGAAATATTTGTTGGTCAGCTTCATCAGAGACAGAAAAGATTGTAAGCTATAAAATCCCCCCTGGGTAGTAACAACTGCCTGTTGTGCCAGCTGCTGTAGCACTCTCTGCCCTCCTCAACCCAGCAGCCTCACTCCCACCCACAGCCCACCTCAAACCACTGCTGGGGAAAAAAAGTTGTTCAGGCCACACACGTGTCCCAGTGCCTACTTCTGACAAAATCTTCACAGTCCCTCCCGGTCATAAACAGGGGCCGGAGCTGCTGCTTGCTGGGTCACAGAGACAAACAGTGACTACTGAACCATACTTCTGACCACCAGACTCTTCCCCTCAGGGAAGGAAGTTGCAGTTCTTTGTGAAGCTGCTGAACTGGGCACACCTACAGTTGCTGAGGTAAGAGCCAGGGTGGAGGTGGTAAAGAGCTTTCATTAAAATTGCATACTATTAGAAAATGATTTCTCATTACTATCAATACTAGTCTGGAGAAAGCACAAAAAGTGCTCTTGAACCCACATCTTCAGCGAAGAGCTAGGGCTTGAAGAGGCACACTTCATAAGGTGTCACTTCCTAAGGTGTGGAAAGCAAGTGCACAACTGGGAAAGAGGGGATTTAATAAATGTTTATAGATATCTGAGGGCTGGGGCACGGGAGAGAGTGGGACAGGCTCTGCTCACTTGCTCCCTGGGGTAGGACAAGGAGCAATGGGTGGAAGCTGCAGCACAGGAGGTTCCACCTCAACACAAGGGGGAACTTCTTCACTGTAAGGGTCATAGAGCACTAGAACAGGCTGCCCAGAGAGGTTGTGGAGTCTCCTTCTGTGGAGCCTTTCAAGGCCTGTCTGGATGCATTCCTCTGTGACCTGAGCTAGATTGTATGATCCTGCTTTGGCAGGGGGGTTGGACTCTATGAATCTCTTTAGGTCCCTTCCAACCCCTGACATCCTGTGAGCCTGTGAACTGAGATATTCTCTAAAGGTCACTAGAAATTAAGAAGGCTTTTAAGTTGCTGTAACAAGCACTTGCTCAACTATTTCTGCTGAGGTCAGTGACGATGTTACTTGGCTGTGCAAAGCAGCTCTACCTACCGTCCATGTAGCTGTGCAGAGCAGTCAGCATAGTCCCATCCTGGGGTACATATGCAGAGTACGCCATTTCTTCTAGCATGGGTGGGGACAGCCTGGAGGGTTGAACGGCTGTGACAGGAGCAGTAGAGGAGTGATTAGGACTAACATGTTTCTTATGGCGTGCTCTGCAGTTTTGAAACCACACCTGGAAAGAGGGAAAGGTTTACATGGTGTTGACAGGCTGCATTCTGCTTCAACATTAGCATAATTAACCCCCTCAGATTTCCCTCAGCTGCATGCAGTCGGTTAATTGAGCCATTAACGTGACCCTAACAGTCCAAACGAGGGCATGCCCACTCTAAGCCTGCATGGTGCCTCACGCAAACGTGCTTAGGCCAGAACAGCTCCTGCAGTGTCCAGCAACCCATGAAGGCCAGGCGTGGCAAGGGACTGCCCAGCTCCAGGGCCAGGCTGAGCCTCAGCGCCTGCAGCCCTGGCACAGCTCACAGCCAGCTCTGTGCCTGAACAATGCTGACGGTGACTCAGGCTTCTCACAGGATGCTCACTGAAGTCTGCCAGGGGCCTTTTTTGGGTTTGTTTTTTTTTTTTTTTTTAAAGTCCTGATCACAGAAGCCAGATACCTTGCTTCTATAGAAACATTCCACCAATCTTCCAGGCTACAATGAGCCAGGGCAATGGCAAACTTTATGAAGTTTTATAATGTAAAAGCATATATAGATACCTCATGCATATGTTTACTGAGAGGTATCTTTGAGCAAAGATTCTAAGTTTGTGTTTCAGTTTTGGATGGCAGAGGGCTATATTAACTCTACTCTCTAGAACAGATCACAGTGTTTCAAATGTATCCCATCACAAGCCCTTTTCAAAGGGTGAAGGTCTCAATAACAGACGACCAAATACAATTTTCTGACTGCAAAAGAGCTCAGTGCCTGTTACTCTTTAGGATTAAAGCTGTTACTGGAACATTATTCATCCTCCATACAAAGTGCAAGAGGAATACAGCGAGTTGTCCAAATAAACATGTTTGTTCTAGAGTTATTCCCAACTAAGGATGTTGTCTCAGGTTGTGTTAAAACCGTCAGATTAGATCTTTTTCCATATCAGAGTAACGAGATGGAGAATCTGTCATTAGGCATTTCCAGGGGATGACTACCAGACTCCCAGCCAAGTGACTGAGCACAGGTAACCTGTATAACACGCCTGCTCAGGCCCGTCCTTTCTGCCAGCTTCTGAAGAGTTTGTGCATCTGGATTGTTGTCCTGAGCAAACTGTGCTTGCATAACCTGCAAAGGCAAGAGAAATGATTGCAGATGTTGGGTGTGCAGTCCTGAGAGTAACACAGGAGAGCATTACAGACCCCTCTTGGACTGCTCCTCCTGCTTGCTTGTTTCTAGGAAATGACTGGAATAAGCTGGTCCCCAGGCAGTCCCCAATGGATGAAGAAAATGAAACCCCCCCAGGCCAAACTAGAGCCCTCTTTTATTATGCTTAACTCAGCTGAGATGGCTCCCCAGAAATGAAAGAAATTACTTCTGCTTGGCTGTAATAAAAAATGAGGTGTTCTGTTACAGTTGTCTTATAAGGACTGTGGGAGAAAATCCACTGCAGAGCAATTCAAAGATGCATGATAAAGAATATGCCTGTAACAGCAGACCATAGCACAAGGTAGGAATGAACTCTGAGCCACCTCTGAACTTGTCGACTGCTATATACACCTTGTATATGTTGCTCCATATAAATAGGGCAACTGAACCCTCTTCAGCTGTGTGGATGTGGGCATCTGGGCACCATATCTGCTTCACCTACCTTTAAACAACCTGAAAAACACAATGGCTGCACCCTGGCTGACATGCACGAAGTAACTGGGAATGCTTGCCCTTCTACAGAAAACTGGAGCAAATACTTTTCATTAGGATATGAATTATGCTTTTTCAAGGAAGTGTGTGTCACCTTGGCCTGTGTCCTGAACAGCTCTAGAGCCTTTAAGAGTTTACCGTGTTTAAGGAAGTAACATCTCATGGATTTCTGCAGGGTACCTTCAGCACACTTAGTAAACTGCAGTTTCTCATTTCGGGATTTGGACCTTTGATGGTCTGCAAACTTTGCCTGTTTTGATCTTCAAAGATTCAGATTACATCTCTCCATGTTCAGAAACACTGGAACTACTTTCCTGCTGTTCCATACAAAGACATCCAAAAGCATGGACATCCTTTTGCACAAGCACTTCTTGAGGTGTGCTATTACCTGCAGCCACTAAGTCACCCTTTCCCTTCTTATGCTTCTCTTGCTGGAAGGAAAGTCTCCCAACATCAAGAACAGGGACAGAGACAGATGTGTTGAGCAGAGAGCAAGTGTTGTTAAATAACAAGATGTTCTAAGATCTCAAACACCTATTGAAGCAGGCTACAGTCTATTTATATAATGGAATCACAGAATGGTTTAGGTTGGAAGGGACCTCAAAGATCATCTAGTTCCAACCCCCTGCCACAGGCAGGGACACCTCCCACTAGAACAAGGTCACTCAAGGCCTCATCCAACCTGGCCTTGAACACCTCCAGGGAAGGAGCATCCACAACCTCCCTGAGCAACCTGTTTAAAACAGAAAGGGAACATGGAAGTTTCAATGACAGCAAACAGTAAGAAGCCTTGGTACACAGAGTCCCTGCCCTGTTCCAGTGTCAGATGTTGCCAATGTGTTTGTTTTGCATTAATAACATAGTCTCTAGTCATGGCAGAGATAGCGAACCAAGCTTTAACATCCACACACCACGTTAGGCAGCACTGCTTTAATGCCTCACATGTTACACCACCTCAACTTGAGTTTCTCGACTGCCTTCATCACAAGTAAGCACAGGCCAACAAAGCAGAAGTCAAAGCTGAATTAGGAGAACACTAATGGTGCAGTGGCCATGTGTGACCAGAAATTCAAAGACATTTTATAAACTGAAAGCAGGGATGTGTAGCTAAGATTAGATAGGAGGCTTCACCTTCCTTCCTACTACAGGTTGAAACCTCTATATCCAGTATCACCACTACCCTTTCCTGGGGAGCTGGCCCTAGGCATGGTGTTTTTCCCCAGACAGCTAATTTAAGCAAAGTGGTGATGCATAAGGTGGAATAACTCACATCTGAGGCAGTCCAGAGCTAACTCTTGCCAAGGCAACAAGATGACAAGAAGCCTTGAAAGCAGAGCAAATGCAGGGATTGCAATGGAATTCTGATTTCCATCCTGCTAATGTCCTGAAGTTATGGACACTACCATGCACACGGTACCCATCTCCAGTGCAACCTTTCCCATTACACGATCCTAGAAATATTCTGCCTCTGCCATGTGCAGCGAGGGAAATGCCTGATGAAATAAATTTCATCAAGCAATTGAAACAGAACCACCTTTTTGTTTCCACTCTGCAGAACTACTGGCTGCCCCCAGGGGAAGTAAAAAGCTTCAAGAGTACCTATTTCATGTTGAACTGCTGAAGCTAACAAACAATTCACGAAACATGCTGTGTCTTGATAGTTTATGAAATACTTCAGAGCACGCAAGCTCACTCTTTCCCCCCCATATGCATCCAATTTCCTCCCAGTTCAGCACCCCATCCTTCACAAACCTGAACTATGCAAGCTTTTAGCACTGCCTCTACCTGGAGTTGGTCTGCTGTGAAGCTGGTCCGAGCTCTTTTTGCTGGTTTTGGATGATTAACATCTTGTTCTGTTAGCAATGCTCCTTCCACACTAATCCCATTACCTGGAGTGTTAAAAAGAGAACAACTGTCTGCTAGACATTCAAAAGGATGTTACTGGCAAGCCAGGCTGTACTGCAACAACCAACAGTACCCAGGCAGCTGCATGTCAACTGTAAAAATATGCCACGTTGTGTCAAAGTTAATTCAGTCTGGCACCATTACTCTTGACACTCCAAATTACTCCCGTTCAAGTGAGGCAGAAATACATCCAACACAGCATTCTATCAACTAGGTATGCTCTGCATTCTTTTCCTTAGGACAGAAAACAAGTTATACAAACTAAAAGAAAAATTAAAACATCAAATAATTTGCACATTTTAATTCAAGAACCAGTGCTTCTAGCCTTAGTAAAGCTGAGTAATTAACTCTTAATAAGGAAGATGAAGTAAACCCCAACAATTTAATTAAAAGCAATACAGAAAAGGAGCTCTTAAAAACAGCACATTACCATTTTCAACCTCTCTCTTCAGATTGTCCAGCATGCAGTCATAGTGTACTCTGCAGAGAACTTTCTCTTCAACCAAGGCAAACTCCTCTCCAGTAGAAAGCTGCCTTTTGCAGGAGAAGCAGGCAAAACATGCCAAGTGGTAGACGTTTCCTTTTGCCCTCCGGACCCAGTCGGTGGAGTGGATGTGCCTCCCACAGCGGGCACAGCGGGTGCCGTACCGCCTGCAACGGGAGCAAGAGCAGGGTGAGGACAGCAGCCAGCTCCTAGGCAAGTGCAGACTCCAGGAAGGTGAGGCCGCTGGGATGTGACAGAGCAGTGGAGACCCACAGCAAGAGCACAAGGGATAAGGGGATGGTGTAACTGGGTTTTTATTGAAGAGAATAAACCAGCAATTTTGTATCTGAGAGCTTAAGGCAAGACAGCTGCTGAACTACAGAAGTTAGTATTTTCCATAAGGCAAACAGCAAAACTGAAGCATTTTGATCACTACATGAATTCACAACTCTATTTTTATAAGGATTCTTACTCTTTAAAAAGCTGTGAGTGGAAGATGCAAACATCTGAGTTGCCATTCAGAGTTCTCCCAGTTAAACATATTTCACATTAATCTAGTAGCAGTATGAATTATCATATTTTAGCTACATCATCCTTCACTAATCATTCAGTCTCCTTCAGCAGAAGGGGAAAACCTGTATCTTCATAGTCATTTCCTTAATTACCACTGCATTACGAGTTTAAAAGAAATTCAAGTATCTGCAAGTAATTAAATTACTACAGCAGAGTATTTCTCTTTGAAGAGTAAACTAGCCAGCAAGATCTGCCGATTAGTTAGATAAGAATTTGTCCTGAAAATCTTTGCAGGCTCTTAAGATCTTTTCTTTAAAGTCCCACAAAATTTTGTTTTTCTAAAAGTCCACAGTACTCAGCCTGCCTCCTCCCTTCCCCTCAGCATCAAAACAAGCCAGCTGAACATAACGCATCTGCTACATGGGTGAAAATCCCAGCAACAGCTTGGTCTGGGGAAGTCAGAGCAACTGCATCAAAATTAGCAACAACAAAAAAAAGTCTGCCTTCTGGACTGAGGATTACAAAATCTTGAGTACTTGCAGTTTCAAATGAAGAAATAACATTCTTCCTTACAAGACTACCTTGGAATGCTCTCCTACACACCAATCAAAGAAAGGTACAACAGCTGAAAACGTCTTTTAAAGATAACAGGCTTGTCCCGGGTTTGGTTTTGTAGCTCCATTTGATACCTTCCATCTCAGGCCAGTGGCATGCTGGTTCGAACAGAGCATCAACTCAACTCCACCTTATGTTGCCACTCAGTGGTATCCAAGGATTATTTTTTTTCACACATACAATAACAGCTTTACAGCCTAACTCTGGCAGGGTCTCCAATTTACTGGGCTTCTTTCCCCATGTGTACAGAAGTAAACATCTGCATAAATACAGCAGCCTTGTGTGACAGCAGCAGGACAGGCAGGACACTCAGGTGGTGACATTGAACAGACCTGGCCTTTCCCAAGTCCTTCTGCAAGAGATGTCAGAGTAACTACTGACAATAAAATGAGCAAATAAGACCCCCAAGAGTCTAAACATGCACTTCAGTTGTGGATTAAGTGAAAAGTAAGAAACAAGTGTAACATGTTATCTAGTGAAATTATATTCTTGTGTGGCATACCTGAAATAATCCAGTTTGCAGAAGATGTCTTTGTCTTTGATGTAGCAGCTGGTGTGCCTTCCCAGAGAGGTTCTGCAAACACTGCAGGACAGGCAGCGCACGTGCCAGCAGAGGTCATTCACCTGCAGAGCACAGGGGACGAACACCCCTCAACACCTGTGCCAACAACACTCTACCCCATACTTATTTCTTCCATCCACACAGACAAGGCTGAACATCACACATACCACAATTCACAGAAAATTTACCTTCAAGGCAAAACATTTTTCCTGCAGAACTGCATGCATAGCAAGGGTTAATTAATTTGATGGAAGTCTTCAGAATAAGCTTTCATGGTTTTGTAATTAAAAGCACCAGAAGAGGAAGCAAGAGATTCAAGTTCCGCGTAGATATTCTGTGCCCAGTTCTGTTCTCACAGCCTCAGAGTAACAGAGCAAGTTTTGGCCTCGCATGACCTTGGAAGGCAGCTCACTTGACTTTTATTTCCTAGTCTGTGCAAAGCCCTGCCTCACAAACTTTGCAAAGCAGTTTGAAATTCCAAAACCCAAGTATTGAAAAGAAAAAAATATTAAATATTTTTAAAATATCTGTCAGATAGGAGCACCTCCATTGGCCAGGTTTCTACACAAGCAAAGCCAGGGGAAGGGACTGGGGCAGTTTCAAATCACCAGCAGTTCTTTTAACAGCAAATTCAACAGTTCCTGAAGCTAGCGCAGCCATAACAAAACTGCAGTCAGAGAAAGCAGCAGGAATCAGCAGCTGAAAACTCACATACCATTTGGGGGTGAATAAAACAAGTACAATTATTTTATTGCATCTTTCTTTCCCACCAAGATAGCTTTTCATTGTGCAGACATTGTGCATCATGCGCCAGCTAAGAACAACTTAATTTGAAAACCCAGGATTCTCAGCAACCATAAAAATTAAGTGACAACCTTTGGGACAATCTCATGATGCGTAAGAGGAATCCTATAAGCTGAACAATGAATAGATTTCCCTTTTGGGGTTTTGTTTGGGGTTTTTTTATTGTTGGAGGTGGTGTTTGGTTGGTTTTTGATGGTTGGTTGTTTGCCTTTGTTGTTGGGTTTAGGGTTTTTTTGTTTGGTTAGTTTTTTAACATTTCTGAGCCAATTTCTCATCTCACTCCAAAGAGCTCATGCACTGCCTATGGCAAAGCAGCACATTTGAGATGTGGCTTGCTCCATGGCTTGTCTGGCAGTATTATGATGAAAGCAACACTCCTCCTGGAACTGCCCGCTTCAGTCACTCTTCAGGTTATAATGCTGCTGCCTAGCACCCTGCCAGTGCTCACCCTTGTTGGCAGCCATCCTTCCCTACTCTGACACGTTTACACCACAATATAATGTGAAACTGTTGATAGCAGCTGTCACCAAACTGATCCTTCCAAGCACTCCTCCAAACTGTGCTGCTGGCAGATGCAGGCCAGGGGCCCTTGGGCCAGCCCAAGCCTGCTCCACAGTCCCAGCCCATGCCAGGGCCAATCTAGGAGCCCCAGTGCAGGCCAGAGAAGACAGCACCCAGGCAGTGCTGCACAATGTAAGCTAATGTCCCAGCCACACGGAGCTCTGCTGCTCTTAGGAGGTTAATGCTCTTCCACAAAACAGGGCACCAATGACAATCACCCCATTTGATATCACCTGCCTACACTCTTACTTATTTACAGGGCTGAAGTTGGAAGGCAACCACTGCTGACCAGCAAAGTTCCAGTTCACCAGCACAAATTGCCTTTGCTCACGCATAAATTAGTAGAAGCAAATTCAAGGCTAAGACTAAATAATTTTGAGGTCTTTGCTCCAAGTCACATTATCCCAGTTGTTCAGACAGGAGACAGCCATAATCAGCTACTAAAATGCCACGAGAGCTAACAGGAAGCTCGAGCCAGCTCTGCTCTCAGCCTGACTGATGTTTGTGTGCAAGCCCAGCCTGGTAGGAAGGTGACTTGGGACTCACCAGAACAAAAGGTCTGTAGCACTCCCACACCTGCACCTACTCTAAGTAATGCCAGCCCACGCTCGTGCCTTGCTTGGAGCGCCTCACCCCAAACGAGCACTATGCAAACGCTTTAACTACAGCACTGAGCTGTCCTCGGCAGCGTTAAGGACTTGCATTTTGCAGGACATAGAAGGGCTTCATTTAAGGCCTCACCTAATGGAATTGAGCTCCTTCAAACACCGTTGACTAGTCATATTTTTTGAGTAAGAGGAGAAAAGCCTGATCCGGGGTAACTTTAACGGCTGAAATACGGGACGAAAATACCGAGCCCCCCCCTCCCCCCTTCCAATCACACTAATGCTTTATGTTTAAAGTCACACGGGGTTGTTTGTTTTTAGATGTCCTCACTTTTTCCTGCAGGCTAAGGCCAACAAACTCTCCACAGCCATAGCTCGCTCCCTCCACAGACGCTGCTAGCCCACCTTTTAAAGCAATTGCTTATTTTCATGTTTCTCAGAAGGCACTTTCTCCTTCGAGATTCCCGACATCAATGCTACGGGAACAGCCAAGAACAAACGGGTCACGCAGGGGATGCAAGGCACGGCACAGCCGTTGCGCGGGCTCCGGTCCAGTCGTTTTCTTCCCCGCTCTCTTCTCCAGCAGGACAGCGGAAAAATAAATCCCAGCGCAGCACACCCAGCACCGAAGAAGCGTTTCGGTTTCCCCCAAAGGCCCAATTCTCAAAGACAACCTCTTTCATCCCGCCGTATGCTCCCGCTCTGCTGCCAGTGAGGGTCCGCGCCAGGGGGGAGCCACGGCGCCGGCACCAGCGGTGAAGGTGCGGGAGCGCAACCCAGCTCTTCGGCCACCCCGGCGGCAGCTCTTACCTTCAGTAGGTACTTGTCGACAATCTCCAGGCCGCAGCTGCTGCACACGCACTTGCCGGGGGCGCAGCCGGAGCCCGAGGCCATGGACCGCGGCGAGGAGGAGGGCGAGAGGGCGGCGGAAGAAGGGCAGGAGTCCTCGTCGGCCACGGCGGGGCTGGCCTGAGGGGAGAGGATGGCAGAGCAAGGTCAGCGCCCGGAGCCGGCCTCCACCGTTCCACCGGCACCTGCGGGACCCCACCGAGGACGGCAGCGGCGACGGTGGCCGTGATTTCCCCCCAGGGCCGCTGGACTAGAGCGGGAAGCGGCGGACTCACAAGGCCACTGAAGCGGCCGACACCGGCACCGCGCCCCCCCACCCAGCCCTCTAGGGCGCACCTTCTCCGCGGGGCCGCCGAGCGCGGGCAGGTCCTTGTCCTCCAGCCTGCAGACGAACATCGGCTCGCTCTTCCAATACATGGCCCGGTCCTACCGCATGCCCGCCCGGCGGGCGGCTCGGGGCGGCGGCTGCGGGCACCCCGCGCCGGGTCTCTGCTCTCTGCGCCTGCAGGAAAAAAGTTTTGTTTTGGAGGGGGTGGACCTGCCTCGCTGGCCTCACCTCCTGCTCTGAACCCGCCTTCTGAGCATGGCGGGGTCGTTATCTCCGCGCCGTGCTCAGGGCGGGGGGGAACCCAGCAGCAACAACAACAAAAACAACGAAAAACCCAGAGGTTCCCCCCCACCCCCGTCTCCGTTTGCCTTAACAGATCGCCACAGCTTGCCTCCGCGCTCCCGTCTAAACAAAGATTCGAGTTACATCTCAGCGTTAGCAGAGGAGGCAAACGGAAGGAAAACGAGGGAACGTGCGGCCAGGAAAGGCTTTTCCCCGCTGCCGAAACTCCAAAGGCCGAGCAAGTTTCCCCTATTCGCAGCCCTGCCTCGCCGCCACCAGCCCACAGCAAAACCTTTCGCGTTAAGCTTAAAAGGAGTATCTGAGCTGCCCAAGGGTCGTGCTGTTACTGCGGCTCTGAAACTAAGTCTGAAAGACCGCGGACGCTGCTCATCACCCGTAGTATCTCGGTGACGCCGTGGACAACGGGTGCGAGGAGTTGCCGGTCGCAGCCCCCGAGAAGCCAGAACGGTTCTTTCGGCGCAGGGGTCCGTAGGCTGCTGGCACACTTCTTCCACGGTTACTGACCTTGCCTGCACAGTTCCCTCCACCCAAATATTGCTGATGCTCAGGACAGGAAAGTAGAACCACAGCCTGTCCAACGCAGGTGAGGTGAATAACGGGGCGCCTGCGCCTCTGCACATATTTAACGGGCAGGTGTTTGCAATTAAACCTGTCGTTGTGTCCCCATCTTGCCCCCACCCTTGGTTTCAGCTCCGCCTGATAACTGCGAGCCGCGATGCAGTCTGAGAAAAGCAAAGCAAGAGAATCGCCCCTGGGCTTAGAAACTCCGGTATGTGAGTCTGGGCAAGATAAAATTACGCTTTTGGGAAGCTGTACGAAAGAAGTTACATATTCTTCACCCCCTAAAGATTAGGATCATTGTTTCCCATCCCAGGACCTGATTCTGCAGGACTGTAACAAAATCCAGTGATGGTGCCGAGCCCCGGTAATGCCTTGATGTCCTCAGTCACTTACTCGTTTGTTCAGCGCTAAAACACATCTAACCCTGGACATAGCGTGGCTTAAATTTAGTCCTCACGTCCTTGACAGCCGCCGCCACAGTGAGGCAGTTAGTGGTTTGGTTTATTTTCTGCCCGCGACGAGGCTCAAGGCAACGCGACCGACAGCCCTCCCCGTCACGGCACGGCGGGCGGACGAGGGACACCCCTGCCCCGGGACACCCCAGCCCTTCCCTCTCTTCCCCCGGCGCAGAGCGGGTTTTCGTGTGTCCCCGCGGTGCGGTCTACCGCAACTCCCTCGATGGCCTCGCTGAAGCGCAGCCGAGACAACGCCGCGGAGCGATGTCCCGCTGATTACGGGCCTGTCGCGGCCACCCGCCCCGGGAGGTGACGGTGCTGCTCCCTGGGGTGGCCACTGGGGTTCCTATCGGGTCCCTGATCCCAGCCGTAGTAGAGTGGAACCGGACGGGCTCTCGGGCGCTGCCGACGCGGCCCCGCCGGCTCCGGCGGGGGGAGCGCGCGTCCGCGTCCCGCGGGGAGCTAGGCGCGGAGGCGCGTCCAGTACAGAGCCCACCGGGACCCCCACTCCTGCCCGCACGGGCCGTGCTCGTCAGGGATGCACTACGGGAGTATTCGCCTGTCCTGGACGGCATGCAGAAAACGAGCACCTGGCGGGGGCTCTCCGGAGAGCCGTGCCACGAGGGACCACGGCAAGCCCGTTCGACGCAGAACCCTCGGTAAGCCCGGCTGCGGCCGGACCGTTGCCCGGATGGGAGTAGCGTCGATTTTTTTTGCTCGTAGGTCCCTTTACTCGGCTGTCAACGAGTCCGGCGGATCGTTGCGCGGCTGGCGGCGGGCTGCGGGTCAGATCACGTTCACACAGCTCCCTTCCACGGGCACATGGCTCTGCCCTCTGGAAACACCGCAGCGGAGCCAGTGGCCACCCTGCGCTGTGCCTGCAGTAGCTGTCGGCGGGTAGCAGAAATTCACAAAACGAGCGTCGGAGGGTCAAACCCAACGTGCGGGAGATCCGTGCGTGTATCTCACTATTTTCGGAGCCCCGCTCTGCCGGACGATAAGCGGGCTGCCGCGGGTGCACCGGAGGCCGGGAAAAGGCGACCCCCACCACCTCGACCGCTTGTTTCCCCCCGCCCCGCGACCGCCCCTTGCTAGCGGTCCCCTCCGCGCCTGACCTCGGCTCGGGTGGCCGCACCGGGGTGTCTCGCCGCGCCCCTCCCCGCAGCGGGGAGCGGGAACTGCTGCGGAGACACGGGGCTTGACGGGGCCTGTGGGCGGCCCCAGGGGCGCGGAGCTCGGGAGGAGAAGGCGCCCCGAGGCAGTCCGGTAGCGGAGCCCCGGTGACTGCCCTGGCCTGGGGTGCTTTGCCGAGGGGGTGGGGTGATGTCGGTCTTGCCGAAGTTTTTTGGAGAGAGGCGTTATTTGTGAGCAGAGGTCAAAAACGCTTTAATGGGCGGAGAGGGACAGGGAAGGTGCCTGGGTTTGGTTATCCCGGCTCCAGCCGTGCTTCGCCTGGGCGCTCTCACTGCCTCTCTTCCAAAAGTCCGATCTAAATGTCACGGTTTCCCTTACACGCTTGCGATATCGCAGAGTGTCCTAGCGCCGCTTGTGAGGAGATAAAAATACGCGGAACATGCAGGGTTCGGAGGGATTCCTGGGCGTCCGTAGCGTCCCTGCTGCTGTCGCCGTGCTCATCGGAGGGATGCTCGTCTCCGGTGGTGCTTTGGCCTCGCCGCTCCTCGCCCTGCAGTCTCCGCAGAGCGAGGAGAAGGGGGTCGGTGACAGGGAGACATGGGAAAGGGGTCTGCTGGGATCCTCGGAATGGTCCTGTCGTGGCTGAGAATGGAGCGGGGAGTTTTGCGGGACCCTCCGACGGGACGCCTGCGGCCGGTTCCTTTTGCTTCCTCTCAGCAGTAAGGAAAGGATATCTGTGGATGGCAGTGCTCATCAGCTGCTCAGAGAAGAGGCCTCTTAAATATTTAAACAGTAAGGTCAGCACAAAAAAAAGAAAGCTGAGCGAGAAGAATTTGGGTTATTTTAACAAGAAAGTGTTGGCATACGGACTTCTTAATGGAAGACTTGCACCACAGTGCTAATACGTGTGCTGAGGGCTTCTCTGTGGAGGCTACTCTAACGAAACTGGTTCTCCCACTAAAACACAAGTACCGAGGAGCTGAAAATAGTCTTGTGGTCAGCTTACAGAAAACAGGCACAGAGACTAGGGACACGGTAAACCGAGCCGCCCACCCCCCACTGGTCCCATTGGGGGCGGCAGTGGTCGCTACCCGGGCCACGCATCCTGCGCCCAGCACCGGCGACTTCCCCAGCGCCGTGCCCGGCCCGGTGTGCCCGACGGCGACCGGCGACCCTGTCGCGCTGGCCGCCCCTCTACTAACGCCATGTACACGGAGGTGCAGGTGGGACACGCCGCGACAAGCATTTCGGTGCCTCGCATGGCTGCAGTCGGCAGCTACCGAGGGTGGCCCCGCCGCAGGTCTTGCCGCCGGCCCCATGGGGATCGGCCGCTCTGCGAGCCCCTCTGCCGCAGGCTCACCTCCCCGCCCTCTCTCGGCCTCCGGTGTCTCCACGTTCCCCGGGCGGGCCGGGGCGCGGCGGGGAGGGGCAGCGGGCAGGCGGCTCCGGCTCCCTGCCCCGTTCTGCTCGTGTCTTCGCGGGCCGTGCCGTCAACGCACCCGCCAGCAGCCGTCTGGCAGGAGCGACAGCCCGACCGGAGCCCGGCAGCCCGTGCTGGACTCTTTCCATGGCAGCTCCTCTCTTAGTCTCCTCACCGCGCTTGGGTGTTTGCACACCTGCCAGTATCCTTAGGCTTTCCATCCATAGCTTCCCGGGTTCGAGGCCTCTCTGGGCTGTGGGATCCAGCGAGGACATCGAGCCCGCACTCCCGGGATTGTTCTGTGGGAGTCTGCGTCCTCGCTGGCTCTAGACACTGGTAAAAGCTGCAGGCTGCAGACTAGCCCCGAATTCTCGGCTCTGGGCTGGTTTAACGAGCAGTGAGTGAACCCAGTCTCTTACCAGTGGCTTGTCTCAGATCAGCGCAATGCGCGTTCCATGTGCCGGACTGGCCGCCTCCAGGCCGTGGGTTCGGGCGCTTCCACAGCTGCACACATCTGGCTTTTGTTCACGTCTGTCCCCGTGCGGAGCTCCGCGCTGTCTAACTGTGAATGACCGAAGCAGTCAAAGGAAAAGGTTTCTATTTCCTAATTGGATTCCTGAGCCAGTGGTTCTCCCACCAACATACAGAACTTGATGCAATTTGCATTATTTACTTTTTTTCCCCCCCCTTTTTCCACATGAATAAACCCGGGGGCTGGGGCGGGGAAGCAGAGGGCACAAAGGGCGTCAGTGCGATGCAGCCCTGAGTCTTTTCAGAGCTGCGGCCCTTGCATTGCGGGAGGAGGTGCAGAGAGTAATTTCGGCACGCCAGTGCAACTGCAATAATTTTGCTTCATTTACTCAGATCTGCTTATTTCAGCCCACGGTCCCCACACTATCTACAGGCTGCCTGTGTTGGAGCTCAGCGTGGCACCTACGCGTTCCTGGGGGTATCCATGAACGCTTTATCTGGAAGCTGACCTTTTAAGCGTCTGTGCTAATTGTGTCACGCTGTCACTCAGTCGGGGAAGGTGCTGAGAACAGAGGAAATGAAAACAGTATCAAATTGTGTAAAAGAGCATTTTGCCCTTACCGTACTGCAGGGCAAAACCAAAGTGGAAAGCGTGGCGAGTTGTTTGCAAATGCAGTGTTGCCGAGCTCGCTGCCCCTTCTCTATGGTCAGGATGTGCTGCTCTCTGAGCCTGGCAGCTCCGTGCTGGGGGCCTCGGAGGGTCCCTCAGTTCTCTTGCCTGACAGCTTAGTTCCTTTCACTGCTGTTTACGCCAGGGATAAGCACTCGACTGGCAGGAGACCCGGTCGGCAACAGGAGGAGAGGGCCCACTGGAGCCCGAAAGATTTCCGGTTCCTCTGGCAGCCGCCAAGAGGACCGGGACCCTGCGGGCTCCGTACCACTGGACCCCCGCCCCAAAAGGGCTTTTGCCAAGCATCATCGGGGCTGCGGCAGCAGAAGGGGGTCCTGGGCTCTCCACTCCCACACTGTTCCCATTCCCGCTCTGCCGGGGACAGGCCCAGGGGCGCGATGCCATCTAGAAGGCAGGTTTCCGCTGTTGGACGCAACGCGGACCGGGCGGGTGTTGTGAGAACCCCAAACCCTGTCAGCTCCCTGCGAGAAGCGTCTTCCGTAGTGCCCCGCTCCGGGCAGGGCCGGAGTACCCGTGTCCGCGGGGCTGCGCGCATCCTCTGTGCCGGCTCCCAGCTGGCACCGTGAGTCGCCCCACACTGCCTCTCCGGCTCTTGTACGAACCCGCACTGCACAGCTCTCCCTACCCCCCCAGTTCCTGCACCATCCACCCCCTGGCTGTCGTACGGTCTCGTCGCCCTCGGACCCGCACTGCCTCCTCGGTCCCGCTCCGCTCCACGTCGGGGTTCGGACTGCTTCTTGGCCCCTCACGGGCCCCGGGAGCGACGATGCTACTCCCGTTCATGCTGAGGCTGTCCCGCAAGCTCGGGCGGAACGAGTGGCAGAGGCTCTGCACCGGCCGCTGCAGCGCCGGCGAAACTGCACGGGAAGGACGGCGGTGGTGGAGGCGGGAGACAGCAACCGGCAGGCCTGCTAGGGGCTCCGGCGGGCTCTGCTGGGCAGGAGTGGCCCGACGGGCGGCTCCAGTAGTGGCCGCGGAGCTGGCCCCGACGGCGGGGCTGCCCTGGGGAACTCAGCGGGGCTCCGGGTGACGAAGCCGAGTCTGCAGGCAGTCTCCGGCCTGTGCTGCCGCTGAGGTCCCGCACAGCATCCTTGCTGTCCGTTGCCTCCCCAGTGGTCTCCCCGGAAGGAGGGCTCAGAGCTGGCACAGTGGCCGAGCAAAGACAAACGGCAGGCAGAATCGGGGTCAGTTCTGCACGCCGGATTTGACCCGCAGGGTGGCAGCTGTCTGCAGGCCCCTATCCTGTCGCTGAGCCGTGGCCCTGAATACCATGCACTGCTCCACTAGGCAGACATGGGAAGCTCCCTCTTCTGATGGATGAAAGCTGCTCTCCCCTCCCTAGCAGAGCAAACGCTTTCCTGAGTAAAACCACATCTTCTGCCTTGGGATCCAATCCTGCCTCTCGATGATGTCAAAGGCTGGAAAGCTGGGGTCATGATGTGGTCCTCGGTCCTATCTTCTCCTACAGACAGTGTGTGCTGAGCACACCACAACCTTGGAAATGTGCTCACATCTGCTTCAGATTTATGCAGGGGTTTTAAGTGGATGGATTTTGATTTTGCAGAGCTCAGCTGCAGACATGTTCAGGGGACTTCTGCCATAGTGCTTAGCTTAGTGAAAATCAGGAATCAAGGAGGTGGTGTACTTCTGAAACTTCAACACTTCTGTCTCCATAGTCAAAAGAGATACCAACAACTTTGGTTGCTGTATGAGTAGGGTAGTGAGGCTTCTCAGAGCATGTTACAGTGAGTACCTGGGATGTCCTTTTGACATACCAGTACAATGACTGACCTTCACGATGTGAATCAAAGGGCAGATTCACTCTGTTTTGAGATGTCGGCTTTCACAGCCTTCCTCAGCTCATCCAGACTTTGCCTCTTGATACAGCATATCTATACTAAAGTGAACATTCTGTTAAAAACCCTGCACCTTTGGGTCTACCTAGTTAGGTGAGTTTTGTTTGCTAAGTGGACAGGCTGGGCAGGAGGCTCATGAGAACAGGTGATTCATTCATACCAGGGCTGAAAACCACTGCAAGCTTCCAGAAATAAGATCCTGGTTTGTGACCCCTGGGGTCACAATCCCTGAAGTGTTTGCATGTTTCTGCAGGGAGGGAACCAATATGTACAGGCTTGTGGCTGGTGTGCACAGAGTACTACTGTGATCCTCTGAAACAAAATACAGTTCTTCTGGGAGTCCAGAGGCTGCCAGTGTTCAGTTTAGTGTTTTAAGTAGAAATAGGGGCTCTTACTCCTCTTTGTGTTGATCATTTTTCTACTGGCATGGCTATGTTAACTCTTGACTGGCACTCATAGAACTAAGTGAGGGAGTTTTGCCTGGTGTTATTCTAGAGGATGAGGTGTCTGGATAGCAAATGGTTCTGCTCAGACATCAACTTCTCCAGAGCTCAGTGCTCAAAGGCAGTCCGGTGCCTCAGGGCAGGGGAGAAGACAGGTGAAGTGTCATGTAAGTGTGACTCAACTGCCGTTGTCCATCTGCCTATTCTGAGCAGTTTTCTGATGTGGATGAGTGAGTTCACCCGTGGAAGCACAGTGGTTGTGTTTTCACATGCATCTTTGATCTGGGAGCATTCCATGGCTTTAGGAAGAAGTGTTGCACTGTGGCACCTTGCACTGTGGCAGGGAATCTGGATCCAGTCCTGTTCCTGCTGAGATCAGTAGCACCCTTGGCTGTTGTGTCTCTGCTTCTGAAGGGCAGCAAGAAGTTGTTTCACTGAACATGAGTGAAAAGCTCATAAAAACGCCACAGAAGAGATTGATTACACAAGCAGCACATCAGCCAGCTGGAATTTACGGGTTGCACATACAGGAGTAGCCTTGTTCATCCCACTGCTCTGCACAAAGCTGTTCGTCCCCTCTGCAGGGCCCAGGAGCTGTTTGACTCTCCCTGTGGTACTCTCAATATTCTTTGTACTCCACAACAAAAGTCTGACAGAAGATGAATGTTGTTACTGATGATCTGATGATAATGTTCTGTTCATTGCTTCAGCTGGGGATTGCAAGAAGGAGCAGAGAGTGACAGAGAACATCACTGAGGATTCTTAAAGGCAACTGTTTGTTTTGACCTGTGCAAACAAACATTGCAAATTGAGTCAGCTCTGGTTGGTTACCTGCAGAAAGCTTTACATAAAGCAGCACTTCACCATGTAACGCTTTCCTGTTCCTTAGCACTATCTGAATGTCAGTGTCTGAGCAGGAGGAGTTATTTATCTAGCTCTCAGAGGGGGTGTTGAACACCATGAAAGAGAAGTCAGAGTTCCACGGAGCATGGCCTTGCCATAAAGGTTATATAGACTGTCGCACTGACACTCCTCTGCTGCTGTGTTCCACGCACCCAAACATTCAGGTCTTCAGCAGCCAGCCGCTGATGGCATCCAGAGGCAGGTTTAAGAAATTAAGAATGCAGCAAGCTGGTGCTCTGCACATCATGTCAGAGGGATGGAGCTGCAGGCTTCACCTTGCCCTGCTCCTCACCACTGAAAGGCTCGCAGGATGCAGAGTGCAGTCAGGCTGGAGGCCGTGATTTCAGACAGCACAAAGCTGACTCCCTGGAAGCCTGCCTGCTTTGTGGCCACTACAGCAGCAGCTGTGCTCTCATCAGAGTATGTTTGGTTTTGCCTCCTACATTGCTGCAAGCTGGGCAGGGCACATGACCTTGCTCTGTCTTGTCTCACTGTTTGTACCCCAAGTTTTGCTCTAATAAGCTCTAATTTTTGCTGTTTCCACCTCTTCTGTGCATTATGATTTTGGGAACCTGCCTTTTCTTGTAAGACAAAATCACAGAGAGTTCAGGAATGGGAATTACATGTATCCCATCTTTGCTGCATTCCATCTGGTGTATCTGCAGTTCATACCAGGGTTTGGGGGGGGGAGGTTGCTCTGATTACTGATTGTGCACCATGTTCTTATAGAGGAACAAGCCAAGATATACAGTGCTGTTTCATGTCAGAATGTTGGTGTTAAATAGGATCTGTAGGATCCAATGGCAAATACCTCAGACAGCTAAATCTCTGCAGAGGGACAGGAGGAGAACATACAGATTCTATTCAGTGCTGAAAGCTATGAATGTGCTATTCAGCTATGGTATATATGACTACATGATGTGTGGAAGAAGAATAGAGTCTGACCAGGCAGCTGTTACATCTAAAAGCTGAGAAGATGTTGTTGTAATGGACTTCTTCCCATAATGAATGGATAGATAAAGTAGGCTCAGAATAATGATTGGTCTAGGTTTGCCCATTTAAGTGCAAATAAGTCTTCTGGGGCAGGCAGGGACAGCAGCTAGGACTGACTGCATTGAGATGGTGACTGATCTGGTCTGTGACAGCACTTCTTCAGTGGACACAGAGTTCACTGATACATGTGCCAAACTGACAGGCAAGGTACCTGCCTCACTGCCTGCTGCTCGCTGTGTAGTTCAGAGCTCTCTCTGCAATGTCTCTTTGTTTATGCTGTCACTGACCCTCTGAACAGTTTGAAGTTTGTGTTGGCTGCATCTCTGCTGCATCAGAGTGGAGCAACATTTGCTCTCTGGTGATTGTATGTCAGGCTGACTGAAGATCAGCAGCTGGGTGGCAGATCCCTTTTATGTATGTTGCATGCAACTGCAGGCTGCAGCTCTTGTCGGGCTCCACTAGCAGCTCTGCAGTACACTTGTACTTGCTCAGGACACGGGCATATGTCTCCTGCATGGCTACTCACACTGCAGTCCTGTTCTTCCCACACAGCTGCTGTCCCCTCTGGTGTGACCATGAGCTCCAGCTCTGCCCTAGTTGGCAGCCCTCAAGCAGCAGCACCAGAAACTCAGTTCTGCTGCCCTGTTGCTGTCCTGCACCCACCAGTATACACAGAGATCCTTCTTAGGTGGGCTCAGGGGCAGCATTTGTCTCATTGTTAACTGGACACTTGTGGTACCTTGGCTAGAGACACATGTCTGGATACTCTGTGAGTGCTTAAAACTGAGCAGAGTGAGGTGTCCTGAAGTAGTGCCAGTGCCAAGCAAGAGGGAGATGGCAGCACAGGCCAACAAAGCATTTATATCTTGTTGGGTTTTTTTTTTGGTAGCAAGTGTCAGGCCTTCCTCCCCTTTAGGGCAATGTCTTTCTTTATGCTGTATGCTGTAGTTAAGGTCTTCTTGCACTAATTATTCCAAACTGCAGATGCTGTGTGATCATCTCTGCCTAGTCCCGATACTGCTGGACGAATTCCTCAACAGAAATGAAGTAGTGAAAGAATTTACTCTGGTGTCAGCAGGGATTCTGTGCTCTGCACCTCTCAGCTCACACCAAATAAAACATTTTTTTGTTTTGCCTTGTTTTGGTTTTGTTTTTTGTGTTTTGTCTTTTTGTTTCGATCTAGGTATAGCAGCTAATGATTAGGATTTAGAGAGAGGATGTAAAATTACTGGTGTTTTGTGTGCTTCTTATTTAGCTCTGCAAGGAAAATTAGAGTGGAATTCACTCATTTTAGTTCTTTGTTGTTACATGATTAAGACCTCAAAGACGTTGGCATTTTCATTTGAGTAGGAACAAAACCTGTTTTAAAATAAGTATGTAAGAGAAACAGAATTTATTTTTGGGATCAGTCTTAAGACATAAGATATTCCTGGAGCCTGCTTTTTCTGCAGTCTGTATCACGGAAGAAGTTGTGCTCAGTGCAGCAGGAGCTTCCCTTCTTCCCAGCTCCGCTCTCTTTCAGGGTTTTTAGAGATGCTGTGGTAAGCAGGCTGGTTTTACTCTAAGTAAAAATGAGAACTGAGTATGCTTTCACCATCTGGATTTGGCAAATGAAGCTGTTTTAATCCACTCTGTGCAAGCCCCAGCAGTGCTTTGACAAGAACATAGGGCAGCCTGCTCCGTAAGTGCATCTTGGTGGTTTTACTGATCACAGCACCCCTCATTATGTCACAAGGGATCAGTCTGGCAGTTGTTTTCTGCTTGGTTTTGGGGAGCAGTTGCATACTGGCAACAGAAGGTTCATAATGTGCTGGTCTGAGGCCAATTGGAATATCCACCAATATTTTTTCTTTAAAGATCAGCTGATAGCAAATGCTGCCACAAGGTTTGTTTGTTAGGATTTAGGTTTTAGCCTGGTGCACATTAAAAGGTGCAAGGTCCAGCAAAGAGAACAGCTCTCATCTTTCCCAGGATCATCTGAAGCACCATCCTGTCCTTATAGCCCATGGGCCGCATAGGTGCTGCTTCTCTCTGTTCACCACCCTCTTTGTGTTGTTTGGATGTGAGGAAGCAACAACCAGGCAAAAGCACAAGCTTGTAAGTCTGATGCAAAGTACTTTGAAGAACATGGTCAGGAATGAAGGAAGAGATGGATTTAGACCAGCTCAGTGAACAGCAGTGTGTACTGACTATGTACTTATGCTTCCTTCCATTTAAATTCCCAAACCAAACCAGTTAATTTAGGGAAGCACTGGAAGAGCCATGGATCCAGTTAAGGGGTGTAATTTCTTCCTCTGCAAACAGGATGCCAGAAGAAAGAGTTATTTTACGGTTGTATGTGTACAGTTCACAATACCAGTAAACAGTCCTGGGAATGGATTGTGTAAACACACACGCTTCTGAGAGTAGGTTTCTTTGTCAGGCTTTTACTGACTCTCCAGCACTCTGTGATGCAATCTGAAGCCACCAGTTCCAGCAGCAGTGTCTCTCTGCCACGTGTAAGGGCTCAACGGCCTGCAATGTGCATCTGAAAACACATCATTCAGACCTCTGCCAGCCTCACATCAGGCTCACCCCACGTGGGTGAGGATGATGAATGGATTGACTTCGATGTGGACAGGCCATCTGCACAGGGTGCTATCTGAGCTCTGCTTCTGGTGCCTCCAACTGCCTGCTGCCCCAGGCACCTGCCTCATGGGTACTGGTAAGGGAAGCTGTAGCACAACATTCCACCTCAACACAAAGGGGAACTTCTATACTGTAAGGGTCCCCGAGCACTGGCACAGGCTGCCCAGAGAGGTTGTGGAGTCTCCTTCTGTGGAGCCTTTCAAGGCCTGTCTGGATGTATTCCTGTGTGAATTGAGCTCAATTGTATGGTCCTATGGCAGGGGAGTTGGACTTGATGGTCTCTTTGGGGCCCTTCCAATCCCTGACATCCTGTGATCCTGTGACCCTGTGGTCCAGGTCCAGTTTGAAGTGGTAGGTGTGCTCTGGTCCTGGCTGCACATTACAGTTGCGCTGTCAGAAGTGCCTCAAGCTGTGATGCCAGCATGCTGTGAGCTCAGCTGATGCCAAGGCAGGTGGGGGCATTCTGGGGATGGATGGACTGAGGCTGCTGGTTCTCATGGCAGGGCATGAGCACTGTGTGTTTGCACCTGGCTTTCTGCCGGGGTACTGGTGGGTGTAACAGTGATTCAGAGCATGGCCCACAGGCTGGCTCCTTCCGAAGTGAGGAGTGGGGTGTGTTGTGCTGAGGGACAGATCTGTACACATGCTGCCTTGGCAGTGTTTCCTGTGTATCCCTGTTTGCCAGAGAAATGATGCCTACTTCACTTGGAGCTTGGCATCTAGGATCCTTTGAGGCTTTTGGACTTCGTCTGTGCACGCAGCCCAGTTCTGAGTCAAACCATCCCCCCTAGACTGCAGTCACAGTGAGCACATTTATTGTGTTCTCAGTCAGTTCCTCCTCCTCTGCATAGCTTTGTCTTTGATTTCTTAGCAAGGCCATCTTAGGCAAACAACTCAGGTATCATCATAGAATCAACCAGGTTGGAAGAGACCTCCAAGATCATCCAGTCCAACCTAGCACCCAGCCCTATCCAATCAACTAGACCATGGCACTAAGTGCCTCATCCAGGCTTCTCTTGAACACTTCCAGGAATGGGGACTCCACCACCTCCCCAGGCAGCCCATTCCAATGCCAATCACTCTCTCTGGGAAGAACTTCTTCCTAACATCCAGCCTGAACCTGCCCTGGCACAGCTTCATGTTGTGTCCTCTTGTTCTGTCCCCGGATGCCTGACAGAAGAGACCAACCTCACCTTGCTACAACCTTCCTTCAGGTAGTTGTAGACAGCAACGAGGTCTGCTCTGAGCCTCCTCTTCTGCAGGCTGCACACCCCCAGCTCCCTCAGCCTCTCCTCACAGGGCTGTGCTCCAGGCCCCTCACCAACCTTGGTGCCTTTCTCTGGACATGTTCAAGCAAGCACCTCAACATCTTTCTTAAACTGAAGGGCCCAGAACTGGACCCAGGACTCAAGGTGTGGCCTAACCAGTGCTGAGTACAGGGACAGAAGGATTTCCCTGGTCCTGCTGGCCATGCTATTCCTGATCCAGGCCAGGATGCCATTGTCCTTCTTGGCCACCTGGGCAACAATGATACATGTTACTTAATGCCTCTGGGAGTGATACTGAACACCTCCTCATGTATTTAGTGATGACAAGTGTGGAAGTTCTGTATTAAACAACCCTGTGGCAGCACCATTCACTAGAGAGCCCTGTTGTCCTTGCTCTATCAGAACATCCACTGCCTTCAACCTGAGTACCCCCCACAGGGCTGGGCTGCTCTCTGGCTTTGCTATGGAAATATGCATGCACACAGGTGAGACAGGGACCACTTCTTTTTAACACCTTTATTGAAGACCTGGATTCAGGCATAGAGAGTGCCATCAGTAAGTTTGCAGATGACACCAAGTTAGGTGGCAGTGTTGATTTGAATGAATGAGGGTAGAAAGGCTCATCGGGGGGACTTGGATAGGCTTAGGTCCATGGGCCAATGTTAATGGGATGAGTTTCAACAAGGCCAAATGCCCGTCCTGCACTTGGGTCACAACAACCCCAAGCAACACTACAGGCTTGGGGCAGTGTGGCTGGAGAGCTGCTGGCAGAAAGGGATCTGGGAGTTGTAATAGACAGGAGATGAATAGGAGCCAGCAGTGTGCCCAGGCAGCTGAATAGAAGTCAGCAGTGTGCCCAGGTGGCCAAGAAGGCCAGTGGCATCCTGGCTGGGATTACAAATGCTGTGGCCAGCAGGAGCAGGGAGGTGATTGTCCCCTCAGATTCAGCTCTGGTGAGGCCACAACTTGAGTGTTGTGTTCAGCTTTGGGCACCACAATACAAGAGAGATGTGGAGGTGCTGGAGTGGGTCCAAGATGAGGGCAACGAAGCTGAGGAAGGGCCTGGAGAATAAATTTTATGAGGAGTGCCTGAGGGAGCTGGGGATGGTTAGTGTGAGGAAGAGGAGGCTGAGGGGAGACCTCATTGCTGTCTACAGCTACTTGAAGGGACATTGTGGAGAGGCTGCTGCTGGGCTCTTCTCACAGCTAACTGGAGACAGAACAAGGGGGAATGGCCTCAAGCTAAGGCTGGGGAGGTTTACACTGGAAGTTAGGAAAAGTTTTTCATGGAGAGAGTGGTCAGGGAGTGGAATGAGCTGCCCAGGGAGGTGGTGGAGTCACCCACCCTGGATATGTTTAAGGCTGGTTTGGATGTGGTGCTCAGGGCTATGGTTTAAGGTGACTCTTGTAGAGTAGGGTTCTAAGCTGGACTTGGTGATCCTGAGGGGCCTTTCTAACCTGCATGTTTCTGTGATTCTGTGAAACAGCTGTGTTTATCTGCACAGGAGAGTAACCCACAAGCAGGGTTAAGTGCTTCAAAGTACAGCAGTACCAGGAACACTGCTTTTCATTTTCTGATGAAGTTCTGGAATAGGTTTGTTTGTTTGTCTTCTGCATTTCCTATGATCTCAAATGCTGAAAAAAAAATAACCACCAAAAAAAGTAGCAAGCAAGCAGTCTGATTAGCAAAATCAAAATGCATTGTTGGAATGTTGATATTAACATTTTACAGTTGATTGAAAGTGTCCAGAGAAGGGCACCAAGGCTTGTGAGGGCCCTGGAGCACAGCCCTGTGAGGAGAGGCTGAGGGAGCTGGGGGTGTGCAGCCTGCAGAAGAGGAGGCTCAGAGCAGACCTCATTGCTCTCTACAGCTACCTGAAGGGAGGATGTAGACAGGTGAGGTTGGTCTCTTCTATCAGGCATCCAGGGACAGAACAAGAGGACACAGCCTCAAGCTGTGCCAGGGCAGGTTCAGGCTGGATGTTAGGAGGAAGCTCTTCCCAGAGAGAGTGATTGGCATTGGAAAGGGCTGCTCAGGGAGGTGGTGGAGTCCCCATCCCTGGAAGTGTTCAAGAAAATCCTGCATGAGGCACTTAGTGCCATGGTCTAGTTGATTGGATAGGGCTGGGTGCTAGGTTGGACTGGATGATCTTAGAGTTTTTTTCCAACCTGGTTAATTCTGTGATTCTCTGACAATGTTAGTTTCAAAACCTAGTTTCAAAAATTGTTTAGAAATACAATGTTTTATTTTGCTAGAAATGCTTTTCCTGCATCTTTATTTTAAAACCAGCATTCCTCAAAAATGAAGCATTTTGCCCAGAATGATTTCACTTCTGACAAGCTGCTGTCTTTGGAGGTGTTCACCAGAAACGCTGTGACTGCTGCAGGTGTACATTTGTGGCAGTTTCTTCATTTTGAGACCCAATTTGAATTTGGTTTTTTTTTTTTTTTTTTTTTTTTTTTTTTTTTTAATTTGAATTTCGCCTGCTTCAGGTTCCACTCTTCATCTAATCATAGAATCATAGAATGGTTTAGGTTGGAAGTGACCTCAAAGCTCATCCAGTTCCAAACCCCCACCATAGGCAGGGACAACTCCCACTAGAACAGGTTGCTCAAGGCCTCATCCAACCTGGCCTTGAACACCTTTGCAGTGGGACCTGTTTTGGATATGAAGTTATCACAAGTCAAAGATTATCCAGATGAGGCCACAATGATGATCAGAGGGCTGGAGCACCTCACCTATGGGGACAGGCTGAGAGAATTGGGACTGTTCTGCTTGCAGAAGAGCAGGCTCCAGAGAGACCTTAGAGCAACCTTCCAGTGTGTGAAGGAGGCTACAGGAGAGCTGGGGAGGGACTTTTCACAAGAGCTTGTAGTGACTGCAGAATCAGAATGGTTTAGGCTGGAAGGGACATCAAAGCCCATCCAGTTCCAACCCCTACCATAGGCAGGGACACCTCCCACTAGAACAGGTCACTCAAGGCCTCATCCAACCTGGCCTTGAACACCTCCAGGGAGGGAGCATCCACAACCTCCCTGGGCAACCTGTGCCAGTGTCTCACCACCCTCACTGCAACGAACTTCTTCCTAACATCCAGTTTCAATCTCCCCTCTGCCAGTTTAAACCCATTCCACCTTGTCCTGTCATCACAAGACCTTGTCAATAGTCCCTCCCCAACCCTCCTGTAGCCCCCTTCAGATACTGGAAGACCACTCCAAGGTCTCCTGGAAACCTTCTCTTCTCCAGGCTGCAGACACCCAACTCTTGTAGCCTGTCCTCATAGCAGAGCTGCTGCAGCCCTCTGAGCATCTTCATGGCCTCCTCTGAACTGTCTCTAACAGTTCCATGTCCTTCTTGTGCTGGGGGCTCCAGAACTGCACACAGTACTCCAGGTGGGGTCGGAGCAGAGCGGAGTAAGTGGGCAGAATGCCCTCCCTTGCCCTGCTGCCCACACTGCTCTTGCTGCAGCCCAGCACACAGTTGCTGTCTGGGCTGCACTCACACTGCCAGCTCATGTTGAGCTTTTCATCACCCCAGAACGTGGGTCAGATCTGTTTGCACTGTGGAGGAAGGAAGGGGTGGGATGGCTTTGCTGGTGTGGGAGAGGAGCTGTGGCTGAGATGCTGTCTTCAGTAAATGGCCATGTCCTCAGCAGGCCAGGTCAGAGCTGTGTGCCAGCTGAGCTGCCACCCCCACTGCCAAGTGGAGGCATGGACTGAAAAAAAATGGATATTTTCCAGTTAACTACTTTTGGAAGGATGAAATGCCAGCTTTCCTAGCTTTGTCTGATTCCAGCTGTTGCTCCGAGCAGTGTTTTCCTATGGAATGCCAGGGATCAGGCTGCATGGCCTCTGAAACTAGGGCTGCTTTCTGCTGTGCTGAGCCAGCTGAGCCTGCGACTTGGCTGTGGACTCAGCACGGAAGGAACCTGCACCTTTTCTCCAAGGCTGCTACTAAGGTGCAGAAAAGCAATGGTGGCAGCAGTAGCTGGAAAGCAGGTGTGGGACACGCCACTGAGCACTGTCCTGTGCCTGGCTTATCAGGGCGGGAGCAGTTGGTGGTTGCAGGGCTGGCAATGCCACCAGCACTGGGAGGGACAATCCACTCATTTGATGGGCAGCCTCCTGTTGTGGTGTCCCCTCTTGCCAGTGTCACAGGGGGACTTGCTCCAGAGCTGTGGGTGCATGCAGGAGCTGGGTGCTACGTCTGGATGTGCCCCAGGTGCCTTGCATGGAGGACAGTGCTTGCATTTGGCAAACGGTGAAGAGCTGTTTGGGTCTGCTTCAACACTCCCCACAGAGCACTTGAACAGCCTCAGTGTGAAGGCACTATTGGTGTTGATCCAGAGTCAGTGGAGACATTTGCATTCCATCTGACTGCTTCTGGAACAAGGGCTTCTGGAAATGTAGTGTCTCACTGATGGGCTTGCCTGAAACAAGAGCAGTAGCGAGGGGAAGTTGTTTGAATGCCTCTGAGTTACTGGCTCTTGAGCACCACTCTGCCACCTTGGTTTTTATCGTCGTTGTTTTTTAGGAGGGGGTGAGGTGGGGAAGAGTCACCTCTTGGAAGGATGCTTTTGGCTCAAAAGCCAGAAGCCAGGCTTTAAGAACTAACATATGCCAGAGAAGGAAATCCTGAGAGCGTTCAGCCTTTGTGCCACGAGAGATGCTCCCCCACTCAGACAAGCTCAGCTATGGTCCTGCTCCCTACAGAAAGAGCCCCTCGGCCCTTAATGAGTTTAGTCTGCAGGATTTCCTCTTCCGGTGACATTATCAGGAGAAATTACCCTGTTCCATTACCTGTGGCCAATGAGGGCTGACAGGCCTCCCCTGCCCTGCTCTCCCAGCCTGCATGCAGCTCCCCCAGACAGGAAAGCATTGTCTGGACCTGACCCTTTGAAGTTTCCCTCACCTCTACCTTCCAGCTCGTTGTGGTTTCAGCGCTGTGGTCCCCCGTGCGTAGAGGCTGCAAGTTCTGGGTACCATGGGTGTTTGTGGGGGAGCCCACTCCATGGGAGCCTGTGGTGGGGAGCCCACAGTAAGTCCCCAGCATCCCTCCTGTGCAGGCTGGGGTGGCTGGGACTGGCCTGTGACCCACTGAGGAGGGGGGTGGGTCTGCAAACTGAGAGGGCTGAGGAGATGTAGTGCAGTTATTTCTCAAGAGATGCCTAACTTTAAACCTGTTTAAAGAAAGAAAGACTTGTTGGAAAATATTCCACTCCAGTGGTAACAAATGAACATCCTCGCTGGGCAGGGGCTGTTTCCAAGGGCACGTCACAACTAGACAAGAGGCAGTGCTTTTCAACTAGGGCAGGGGAGGTTGAGATTGGACAGGAAGAAGTTCTTTACACTTGAGGGTGGTGGAACCCTTGAAAAATTTGCCCATAGGGGTGGTGGAGAATCTCACCCCTGGAGGCATTCAAGGTCAGGCTTGACTGGGCTCTGAGCAGCCCGCTTTAGTTGGAGATTACCACCCTGTGTTAGTCAACTCAAGTTTGGGGTTACACCCACTTTATCATCCTGTACCTCCTGCAGAATTACTACACACAGAAGTTCAGACCTCTGTCTGCACAACTAGATCATAGAATGTCAGGGGCTGGAAGGGACCTTGAAAACTAATCTGGTCCAGCCCCCCTGCCAGAGCAGGATCACCTAGAGCAGATCACACTGGAGTACATCCAGGCGGTTCTTGAATATCTCCAGAGAGGGAGACTCCACAGCCTCCCTGGGCAGCCTGTTCCAGTGCTCTGTCACACTCATAGGGAAAAAATTCTTCCTCAGGTTCACATGGAACCTCCTATGCCTCAACTTCCACCCATTGCCCCTTGTCCTGTCACTGAGCATCACCGAGAAGAGGCTGGCTCCAGCCTCCTGGCACTCACTCCTTGTATAAAGATGAATGAGGTGACCTTTTGGTCTCCTCCTCTCCAAGCAGCACAGCCCCAGCTCCCTAAGGCTTTCCTCCCAAGGAAGATGTTCAACTTCCTTAATCAGTTTTGTGGCTCTGTACTGGAATCTCTCCCTGTCCTGCTTGAACTGGGGGCCCCAGAACTGGACACAGTACTCCAGATGAGGCCTCACCGGGGTGTGAAGATGAAGAAATGTAACCCTGTGCCTGAGCTCCAAGGCACTGCCAGTGCCACAGCCTTGATTAAAAATGTGAAACAGAGAGGAAGCCTTTTTGCAGGATGGAGAGTCTTGATTCTAGTCTGATAACTTTGGGTGACAAAAGGTGGTGCCCTGTGGCATCAGCTCTGGGAGGATGAAACAAGGCTCAGGAAAACATTCCCATTTCGTGCCCATGCTGAATTGTTGGGAAGCTTTCTGTGGCTATGTTGGAAAAGCCCCAGCCCCTCTAAGACCCATCAGCAGGGAGGTCCCTTGCCACAGCTCCCTGGCTTTAATGTGGATGAGGGAGGATACAAGGGGGATTACTGCTTCTTGGGGGGCATTTCTGTCCGTGGCTGCTGTCCCTCCTGGGGAACAAAGGGCCTCTCCTGCTCTCAGGTGAGGCAGCAAGTACTGAACCCTGGCTGGGGGGCCCTGCTCTGGATTTGCATTGCTGTCACTGCTTCTGATCCTGCAGCTTTGCTGGGGCTTCGTTAACCCGGTTACACGACTCGCAGCCTGCAGAGTTGGTGTGGTTTGCTGTAGCTGGGAGGCCTCCATGTAAAGCTTGATCTTGGTGTAATTCTCAGTCAGTTTCGTAATTTTATTGGGCCTCAAAGTACTCTGTGGCTGGAGGAAATGCTCTCTGTAAAACTCACAGCTTCATCTGGTAGTGATTTGTCATTTGCCATGTTTTGGGCTCACTGCCAGCTCAGCTGTTGCCAAATGAAAGGAAGACAAGGGAATAAAATGATTATCAGGAAAAAGGCTTAGAAATGTTGCATGTGAAATAAACGAGGGATAGCTTAAAACGAAGACAGAGATAGATGTAATCAGTCGCAGGAATCGTGGGGCAGGCAGCAAGGGGGTTCAGGTTTCCCCTGGACTGGAGTCCTTTTCATGTAGAGAACATTTTGGTGGTGTCCTTCAGATACATGTGCTCAAGCAGACCACCAAGACAACATTTCCTGTGAACCTGTAAAACCCTTCTGACCTGTGTGTTCACAGTCACAGAAACGTGCAGGTTGGCAAAGCCCTTCAGGATCACCAAGTCCAGCTTAGAACCCTACTCTACAGCATTCACTTTAAACCATAGCCCTAAGCACCACATCCAAACCACCCTGAAACACATCCAGGCTGGGGGACTCCACCACCTCCCTGAGCAGCTCATTCCACTCCCTGAACACTCTCTCCATGAAAAACTTTTTCCTAATGTCCAATCTAAACCTGCCCAGCCTCAGCTTGAGGCCATTCCCTCTTGTTCTGTCTCCTGTGAGGAGAGCCCAACAGCAGCCTCTCCACAATGTCCCTTCAGGTAGTTGTAGACAGTTGTGTGTCTGTACAGGGGTTGGTACTGGAGGGTCCTTGTGGTCTCTTCCAACCCTGACTGATTCTGTGATTCTGAGTGGTCTGTTTATATTCATAACCATTTTGAAAAGGAGTCCTGGGTTTTAGTTAATGGAAGTTTTGGGTTGAAGGACTGAGCACTACAGGTGAAAAATAGATATTTCATACATCAAATTTCCATGGCCATACTTAGTGTAAGGAGGTGCTCAAGAAAAGACTGGTGCCATGGTCTAGTTGATTGGATAGGGATGGGTGATAGGTTGGACTGGATGATCTTGGAGATCTCTTCCAAGCTGGCTGATTCTATGATTCTATGAGTTGTTTCTTTACACTCCCACTTTTGGTTTAATATGCACATTTAGGCAGAAGTTGTGAGTTTTTATGTTTGGAAGAAAAAAAGGTTAAAAGATAAGGATGATTCATCAAATAATTTATCCAAATATCAGATGTTTCTACGGCTTGTGAATTGTTTTGGAGACAGTTACACATCTCTGACAGCAGCCAGCTGTGAAGGGATTTTCCCACCACTTTTAATATACTACTAATTTAATAGTTTTTCTTCCCAGCTGTATGAGGTAAGTCAGTAATATTTAACAGAGTCAGAAACAGAGTTGTAGGGAGATTAATAACTTGCCTAAGGTCCTGTAGGTTCAGGATCTGCTAGCACAATGCAGCCCCAGCAGCAAGCCTTGCTGTAGGTGCACATAGGTAGGGTGCTGTGAGGATGCTCTCTCATAAGCTTGGAATGATCCCACCGAAAGGAGTGGCACTGTGTGGACAGGGCAGGTCAGGAAGGCAGGGAGAAAGCCAGGGAGACATCTGGGTTGGGTCATGTGGGACAGGCATGCTGAGGCAGAAGCAGCACCTCCTGATTGACCCTGGTGCAGTAGTCAGAGGTGAGGGACCAAGCCTGGGCCTGCAGCAAGAGCAGCAGCAGTGTAACCCTGCTACACAGCAGCTGACCTGCAGAGGTGGGCTTGGACAGGCTTGGTACCTTTTGGTGGACAGAGGCTAAGCAAAGCAGTGGCTGTTCTGCTAAGCTTGCACTCCCCAGGCTCCAGCTCTACCCATGGTGTCACACTTTTCTCAGTCCAGATGTCCCCCCTGCTAATGAATGCAAGGACTGCATCTGCTCTGCTTTATCCACTGGCCTTATCATGGTTATCCTTCCCATGGTTACTACTGCTGCTTTCAATCCTTACTCTCCCTTCCAGATCCACTTGTCCTCTTCCTGCCTTTAATTTTTCTCCTGCTTTGAGATGCATATTGCCTTAGCTACTTTTCCCCTGCTGTGCTAAATTGATCCTCGAGGAAGGCAGTGCCTTCCATCAGCACATATCATTGCTGATTTTCCCTTACAGAAAGGAATGGCTGCTGTCGAGGGGGTCCTCGCCTTGATGATAGGCAGCTTGATGTCTGTTATGGTTGCAGTCTTCAAATACATGAGCAAGAGACATTTTCTTGTCTTGTGGTCTTTTTATTCTTCCTTGAAGGTGCACTGGTACACTGAGAATAAGGAGCCTGAGTTGAGCTGGCAGTGGCTTCTTTGTGCTGTCTGCAGGCTGAAATACAGTTCTGTCTTGTTCAGAGGACAGGATACTGTTACAGTCCATGTAAGATGTACCCCAGCCTTATCAGCCCAAAACCTTAGCTGATGGTGGGTATTTGTATGCTCTTAATGGTGGTGAGCAAGTGAGGCCATGTCTTTTTGATATAGCTGAAGAATCTATTAGATGCTGGGCCTAACAGAGGACTAAGATCAGGGAAAGGTTAGGTTTTGCTCAAGGGGTTGAGACCACTGTCCTTGGTAGTACACAGTGGTGTGTACAGTTCTAATGTGCTAATGTGAGTGGAAACATGAAGGGACAGCAGATGCTCCAAGAAGTGTCTGTTTATCATGCTTGAGCTTTTGGTTAGTAAAAGAAAAGGTGAGGCTCTACCTGGTGAGACCCCACCTGGAGTACTGTGTCCTCTTCTGGAGTCCCTGTTACAAGAGGGATATGGATGTGCTGGATGGTGTCCAGAGAAGGGCCACGAGGATGATCAGAGGGCTGGAGCACCTCTGCTCTGAGGAGAGACTGAGGGAGTTGGGGCTGTTCAGTCTGGAGAGGAGAAGGCTCCCAGGTGGTGACCTTATTGTGGCCTTTCAGTGCCTTAAGGGGGCTACAAGAAATCTGGAGAGGGACTTTTTAGGATGCCAGGTAGTGCTAGGACATGGGGGAATAGAACAAAGCTAGAAATGGGTAGGTTCAGCCTGGATGTGAGGAGGAAGTTCTTCCTCATGACAGTGGTGAGACACTGAAAGGGGTTGCCCAGGAAGGTGGTGGAAGCCTCATCCCTGGAGGTGTTTAAGGCCAGGCTGGATGATCTAATGTGAGGTGTCCCTGCTCATGGCAGGGGGTTTGGAACTGGATGATCCTTGTGGTCCTTTCCAATCCTGACTGATTCTATGATTCTAACGTAGGCAAAGGAAGACTGTTGGGATACTAAACAGGCATAGGAATGCAATGGACTTTAGAGATGGATTTGTGTTCCCTATCTGTTGAGCACTGACATACTTTTGATACTTGGGAAATGTGAATTTCTTTTCCGTGCTGTACTCTGATAAAAGTGTTTATCTAGCTTTCCTAATCATCACAACAGAGATGGTCACCTCACTGGAGGTTCTCCTCCCTCTCTACTCTTCCCTGGTGAGACCTCATCTTGAGTACTACCTTCAGTTTTTGGCTCCCTATTTTAAGAGAGACAGGGACCTGCTGGAGAAGGACCAGCAGAGGGCTATGAGGATGATTAGGGGACTGGAGCACTGCCTGATGAGGAGAGGCTGAGGGACCTGGGGCTGTTTAGTCTGGAGAAGACTGAGAGGGGATCTAATAAAATATTTATAAATATCTGAGGGCTGGGGGTCAGGAGAGGGGGGACAGGCTCTGCTCACTTGCTCCCTGGGATAGGACAAGGAGCAGTGGATGCAAGCTGCAGCACAGGAGGTGCCACCTCAACACAAGGGGTACTTCTTGACTGGGAGGATCCCAGAGCACTGGCACAGGCTGCCCATAGAGGTTGTGTAGTCTCCTTCTGTGGGGCCTTTCAAGGCCTGTCTGGATGTGTTCCTGTGTGACCTGAGCTCAATTGTATGGTCTTGCTGTGGCAGGGAAGCTGGACTCGATCTCATTGTGTCCCTTCCAACCCCTGACATCCTGTGAGCCTGTGACTCTTCCTTCTCATAATTCAGTCACCTGTTATCCTGTTTCAAATTGTTTGAGGTCATTTGCATTGATTACTGCAAATGGAAATGTGACCCACTTATGGCAGCTAATTGAGCAGTTTGGGAGATCAGTAGAGTTCAGTCTTTGAAATGAGCTTTAGTGTATCTGTGTGCATTACTTGAGACTGTGCAAGAAGCAGACAGATTGATGTGGTTCAGCCTGGTCTGTTCTATACTGGGGTCCATCAGAATTACAGTGGTTTCGTCTTGACAGGCATTCAGTAGAGTGGGGGAGAGAACTGGAAGGGTGAAAGTGCAGAAACGTGGGCTGAGATACAAAGACAGTTTAACAGGGAAAGCAAAGCAGAACAAGGAATTCCTTCACTGCTTCTCATCAGCAGGCAGGTGTTCAGCCATGCCCAGGGCATCACTGCTCCATCATTATTTAAATTGGCAGAGGGGAGATTTAAACTGGATGTGAGGAAGTTCTTTCCAGTGAGGGTGGTGAGACACTGGCATAGGTTGCCCAGGGACACTGTGGATCACAGAATCAAAGATCACATTCTGTGATTCTGTGATCCACAACCTCCCTGGAGATGTCGAGGACCAGGTTGGATAAGGCCTTTGAGCAACATGTTCTAGTGGGAAGTGTCCCTGCCTATGGTAGGGGATTGGAACTAGATGATCTTTGAGGTCACTTCCAACCTAAACCATTCTATGATTCTGTGATTTATATGAAGGTCACCTGAGAAGACAGAAGCCATTACTCCAAACATCTCCCCCACTTTCTTCTTATTCCCTCAGCTTCACATGCTGAGTACAATATCCTACGGTCTGGGATATCCCTTTGGTCACTTGGAGTCAGCTGTCTAGCTGGGTCCTCTCCCAAGGTCGTGTGCATCCTCAGCCTCCTCACTGGTAGGTATGAGGTGTGGAAAAGGCCTTGACAAACAGCTACTGTGAAGACCAGGACATGTGAAGAAAATGAGCTGTACCCCAGACAAAACCAGTATAGTGAGGCAAGTTAAAAAGGTGAGGTCAAAGTTAAAAAACAGTTAATGGGAGGTCAATATGCTTGAAGGAAAAAGCTGTGTAGTGATCTGATCCAGAACCACTTGTACCTTGCTGAGACACACAGGCCTTCACTGTTTGCACCCATTGGAACAGGGTGGGGGGTCCAAGCCTGTAGGTGTTCAAAGCCAGGCTGGATAGGGCCTTGAGTAACCTGGTCTAGTAGGAGGTGTCTATGCCTATGGCAGGGGATTGGAACCCTTAAGGTTCCCTCCAACCCAAACCATTATGTGACTTCCAGCTCTTGCCTCAGATCTGCCAAGGTCATTGAGATACAGTCTGAAACCCCAGGAGTTTCTTGGTGCCAAGTATGCCCAACATCTGCACTGCCTGCAGCTCTTCTGGCAAACTGACCCCAGGCTGGGGCCTCTGGGCACAGCCCTGGTGGGGGCGAGCAACTGAGTGCGTCTCTCCTAAAAGGGTGTCTCTGAACAGAGCTCCCTGCCAGGCTCCTCCACATCACTGCTGCCAGGCAGCAAAATCACCCAGTTCACCTACCTTGGGCATACTCAGAACATGAGGTCAGAGCCTTAGCTCAGGTTTCTAAGTTTTACTTGGGGATGTGACAGCCGTGAGAAGCTTTTCCAGACTGAAACTTGGGGGTGTGATCCAGTTGGGTCTGCCATAGGAAGCCAGGAGGGGAGAGGGCTGAGATCAATCAGCACATGGAGCATTGTGGGCGTGTGGACATTCTGTCTAAAACCAGTTGTGAATTAAAACTGATTGGAAAAAAAGAAGAGCCACAAAAATGAGGCTCTTCCTGATGACAGGATCAACTTCTATTACGCTCTCCGTGGCTTGGACTTCGCTGCCTTGAGAGGCACAAAAGCAATCTTGATTTAAAACAAACAAACAAATCCCCCCCCACCCTGCTTTTTCCTGTTTGCTTCTGCCACTATTCCCACTCTGTAATCTGAGCACAAAGGGAAGCATGCTGCTAAACTTTCTGAAGCCTTCATTTAGCATCTGCACGGAGAACTTGAAAAGAAATAATGCAAACAAGTTGAGTGTGTGTAAGGAGCCTTGGAACATTATATCACAGATAAGGAAAACGCTTAGGATTTTCTTTTTTTGCATGTCTAAGGCCTTTGCAACCTACTTGCAACAGCATTCCCTGCATGAGGGCCCCCTAATTATTTCATCATGCAGCAGGAAATTCTGGTAGGTCGCATATAAACAGCCCGAGGCAGAGACCTCTTCATCAGATAGAGCGTGACATCTGACATCTGCGCAGCCTGCCGCTCGCATGCCACAATTAGCCAGGCTGCCCCAGCGCTGGGGCAGAAGCGACTGGGAGCATGGGGATAACTGCTGGTGGCAAAGGTCTCCCCTAATCCAAAACTAAACTGAACCTTCTGCATCCCTGGCCAGCAGGAGCAGGGAGGTGATTGTCCCCTTGGACTTGGCTCTGCTGAAGCCACACTTGGAGCTCTGTGTTCAGCTTTGGGCACAGCAATACAAGAGAGATGTGGAGGTGCTGGGGTGGGTCCAGAGGAGGGCAATGAAGCTGGGGAAGAGCCTGAAGAATAAATCTTATGAGGAACAATTGAGGGAGCTGGGGATGGTTAGTGTGAGGAAGAGAAGTCTGAGGGGAGACCTCATTTATGTCTACAACTACCCAAAGGGGACATTATGGAGAGACTGCTGCTGGGCTCTGCTCACAAGTAATTGGAGACAGAACAAGGGGGCATGGCCTCAAGCTGAGGCTGGGCAGGTTTAGATTGGGCATTAGGAAAACGTTTTTCACAGAGAAAAGTGGTCAGGGGCTGGAATAAGCTGCTAGGGAGGTGGTGGAGTCACCCAGCCTGGGTGTGTTTAAGGCTGGTTTGGATGTAGTGCTTAGGGCTATGGTTTAAGGTGACACTTGTAGAGTTCTAGGTTGGACTTGGTGATCCTGAGGGGCTTTTCTAACCTGCATGTCTCTGTGATTCTGTGATTCCCTTTCCTCATGACTGTGTCCCACCTTTGCCTGTCTGAGCCCACAACAGACTCTGGTCATGGGGTGGTGCCAGCTTGTCCAGATGGAGGAGGATCCTGAGCCTGCACTGTGCAGAGGTTCTCCCTGAAGAAGAGGTGATGCCTGCACCCCTTGTCCACATGTGCCTCCTGGCATAGCTAGGACTGTGGTGGCTGTGCCACAGACAGGCTGGTGCTGTCAGAGGAACCACACAGTCACTGCTTTGGCCAGGGCTTAGATCAAGAGGGACAGGGATGTACTGGATAGTGTCCAATGGAGGCTACAAGGATGGTGTAGGGACTGGAGCCTCTGGCTCGTGAAGAAAGACTGAGAGACCTGGGGCTGTTGAGCCTTGAGAAGAGTAGCCTGAGAAGAGATCTTAAGATGTTTATAAATATCTGAAGGGTAGGTGTCAAGACACTTCCTGGCTTCCCACCTGGAGTCCTGTGTGCAGTTCTGGAGCGCCCAACACAAGAAGGACGTGGAACTGTTTGAGCCAGTCCAAAAAAGGCCACCAAGATGCTCAGAGGACTGCAGCAGCTCTGCTTTGAGGACAGGGTACAAGAGTTAGGGCTCTCTGGCCTGGAGAGGAGAAAGCTTTGAGGAGACCTTGTAGTAGCCTTCCAGTGCCTGAAGTGGGTTGCAGGAGGGCTGGGGAGGGACTATGGACAAGGTCTTGTAATGGCAGGATGAGGAAGAATGGGATTAAACTGGCAGAGGGGAGATTGAAACTGGATGTTAAGAAGTTCTTTCCAGAGAGGGTGGTGAAACACTGGCACAGGTTGCCCAGGGAGGTTGTGGAGCACAGAATCACGGAGTGTGATCAAAGATTCTGTGCTGCACAACTGCTGGGTTCCCAAAGTCCGTGCAGGAGACGGGAATGGCACGAGCTCATGCCAACACGATACACAGGGCCGGTTGCGTTTATGGAAGCTGAGTGATGCTCATCTCGGGGCTCAGCACAAGGTACATCATTCTGATGGGTACAGAGCAGACATATGGGCTGCCCACGCACAGGGGCACAGAGCTGACTGACCGCACCCTCTAAGTCCTCCTCGCACAGTGACTACAGATAGCAGCTGACTTCCACAGCTTCTCTGCCGGCCTTCCCAAGGCCACTTTCCCTGCAGCTGTGCTCCTTATCAGAATGACCTAACGTTACCCTGCCTACTCTCCTTTATTTCTGACTGCTCAATTCTGCTCAAACACTGACACACGACCTCCCTGGAGGTCTTCAGGGCCAGGCTGGATGAGGGCTTGAGCGACCTGGTCTAGTGGGAGGTGTGCCTGCCTATGGTGGGGGCTTGGAACTAGATGATATTTGAGGTCCCTTCCAACCTAAACCATTCTATGATTCTATGATTCAGTGGATCAGACATGATCCATGCATGCTGGATTTCCTTTCTCACTGTACTTATTGGCATAGTTCCTCAACAAAAAGTTGGTTTTCCTTAAAGGAGTTGTGGTCAGTGGATCAGACATGGTCCATGCATGCTGAATTTCCTTTCTCATTGTACTTGTTTTTATAGTTCCTCAACAAAAAGTTGATTTTCCTTAAAGGAGTTGTAGTCAGTGGTGTTCTCTTGGCCTAGAAAATAGCTTTTTAGAGAACTCATTGCAAGTCACAGTCTGGGGAGGAGTTTGAAAACCATAGGGAAGGCACCAAGAGTCATCACACTGCACTTCAGGCTTCCTGACGTCTCCATATCACCTTTCCCATGCTGGCATGCCTGGGCTGTGCTGCGTGTCTAGGAGAGCTGTCACAGCAGTGCTCACTGATGCTTGGTTCATTCATCTGCCTTTCCTGGGTGAAAAACAAAGGCATATTCTCCCAAGGGAGATTTTAGAGCAGCAGCTGCTCCCTAGTGCCAACTGGACCTTTCCTTCCAGTGTGTATTTCAACTCCCTTCACATACAGGACTCTGTTTCACCATTATCGTTGCTGTTCAGGCTGTTGGATTCTATTTTCATGTGTCTTGGCTGTTTCCAATCAAATAAGAAAGTTTTTTTTTTTACATATTTTGCCTTATTTTTTTTTAACTTCAGCATTAACCTTAAGCCCAGTCCTCAGAAAAAAAATCTGTGCTCAGCAGTTTTCTGCACTCCATCCAAATCTATTTACACAGGGAAATGTTCTTTCCATTACTGCATGTAAGGGCATGATAAATTCCACAAGTTTGAAGGAATTGAGGATAACAACTGTGTTTGAAGGCAAACTTTTAGTCTTAATAGCAGACTGTTGGGGCTTGAGCACAGCTGAATCCTTCCCTACACAATCTTATTCAGACAAACAGTTAATAATCAGGCTTCTGTCAGATTTCAGCTGTTCAGTAATGCTAAGGATTTCCTAAGAAGGCAACATGGCTTTTTTTCCATTGGAAGACTGAAGTTTGTTTGCCAGCATCAGCTCTTTTAAAATCAAAGAAGGTGTGCTGGTGGCTGAAATAGCTTCCTGTTTCTTCTGCTGTTTTCTGACTTATTTCTTACATCAGTTACATCTGTAAGCAGATAATTGCCCATCAACCCTTCTTTTTTTCTAGCCTGGTATTCCTTTGTTGCATCATCAGACACTTCAGCACTCCTTCCCTTTTCAGGTGCAGACTGTAACACAGAACATTTTCCCCTGATTTTCCATTCTAAGAAAGGATTTCTTAGGCAGCAATGATTTGTGTGAACTATGCAGGAGAGCAGAAAATCTATGTAGTATGGGACAGTTTTCATAGAATCACAGAATCAACCAGGTTGGAAGAGACCTCCAAGATCATCCAGTCCAACCTAGCACCCAGCCTTATCCAGTCAACCAGACCATGGCACTAAGTGCCTCATCCAGTCTTCTCTTGAACACCTCCAGGGATGGTGACTCCACCACCTCCCCAGGCAGCCCATTCCAATGCCAATCACGCTCTCTGCCAACAACTTCCTCTTAACATCCAGCCTAGACCTCCCCTGCCACAACTTGAGACTGTGTCCCCTTGTTCTGTTGCTGGTTGCCTGGAAGAAGAGCCCAACCCCTCCTGAGTACAACCTCCTTTCAGGTAGTTGTAGACAGAGATGGCGTCACCCCTGAGCCTCCTCTTTTCCAGGCTAAACAACCCCAGCTCCTTCAGCCTCTCTTCAGTTTTGTCGGTTGCTGGGAGGTAAAAGGCATGTGAAATACTTAAGTAAATACAGTACTAGGATGAGAATCTTCTTTCCTATGAGGGTCATAAAACCTTGGAGCAGGTTGCCCAGAGAAGCTGTAGAATCTCCTCTGGAGAGATTCCAAACCCACCTGGACATTACAATAGAATCATAAAATGAATCCGGCTTGGAAGGGACCACAAGGATCATCCAGTTCCAACCCTCCTGCCATGGGCTGGGACATGTCACACTACATCAGGCTGTCTAGAGCCTCATCTAGTCTGGCCTTAAACACCTCCAGGGATGAGGCTTCCACCACTTCCCTGGGTAACCCCTTTCAGGGTCTCACCACCGTCATGCGGAAGAACTCCTTCCTCACATTCAGGCTGAATCTACCCATTTCCAGCTTTGTTCTGTTCCTCCATGTCCTATCATTACCTGACATCCTAAAAAGTCCCTCCCCAGCTTTCTTGTAGCCTCCTTAACATACTGAAAGGCCACAATAAGGTGACCTGGGAGCTTTCTCCTCTCCAGACTGAACAGCCCCAACTCCCTCAGTCTCTCCTCAGAGCAGAGGTGCTCCAGCCCTCTGGTTATCATCATGGCCCTTCTCTGGACACCTTCCAGCACCTCCATACCCCTCTTATCCCAGGGGCTCCAGAACTGGATGCAGTACTCCAGATGGGGTCTCACCAGTGTGGAGCAGAGAGGGAGGATCACTTCCCTGGCCCTGCTGCCCACACTTCTCTTGCTGCAGCTCAGGCTCTGGTTGCTCTTTGGGCTGCAAGAGCACACTGACAGCTCAGATTAAGCTTCTCATCCACCAGCACCCTCGAGTCCCTCTCCTCAGGGCTGCTCTCAAGCCAGGCACTGCCCAGCCTGTATTGGAGCTTGAGGTTGCCTCAATCCAGATGCAAGCGTCTTTAGGTGATTCTGCTTTAGCAGAAGAGTTGGACTGAATGATCTCCTGAGGTCCCCTTCAACTCCCACCATGCTGGGATTCTGTTTATGACTCTGAGCTGTGCCTTTTTATTTATTTCTTTTAATCATGCAGTACTGGTACCCATTTTCTGCCCTCAGTTCTGAGACTATCAGACCATCACTAAATCCTTTGGTGTGTCAGGATAAACTGCTGGGTTGATGCTTTGATCTTTTGAACTCTGCTGGGTGTACACTGGTGCATAAGAAGTCCTCTAACAGCTTTCTAGCTACACTGCTGGTTCGTCTTGCAGAGCTCAAGGCCATTGAGGATTGCTGATGAGTGATGGTGAGGGCTGTGACCTCCCTGGATCCCAGGTGAGCATCTGGATCCTTGGCATTGCAGCAACACAACTAACTGACAGCCTTGTGAGCAGGCTGGTGTCACTGCATCTCCAGGAGCTGCTGTTTGTCTGTTTGCCTGCTTCCTTGACTTGGCTCATATCAACAAAAGTGATTGATTTATGAAATAATTACACTTCTGAGAGCACGGATATGTGAGAGCCACCCACACTTTGTTCCAGATAAGCTGCATAAGCAGATCATAGCTGGTTGCTCCCTGCTCTTCTCCCTTGCTCCTGCAGCTCACCTGACCACACTCAGCTTTGCAGTGCTGTGGTGAGAACAGCCTAGGCTGCTTCACTGGTGTGATTCAGGCAGGATGTGGAAACCTAGAGAAACTGAGACGTGCCTGTCCAGCTCAATGAACGTTACACTGTCTGGTTCCACTTTGGAAAGCCTCACAGGAAAGGCTTTTGCCTGCTGGAACCCATGGCAAAGGAACCTGTTAAGTCCTGGCTTGGTTACTGCTGGAGTTCAGCACACACTTGGGACACTTCAGAGCTGGCACATAGAATAGAATCATAGATAGAATGGTTTAGGTTAGAAGGGACCTCAAAGATCATCTAGGTCCAACCCCCCCACTATAGGCAGGGACACCTCCATCTTGGCATGTGATTACTTCTCAAGAGAGCCAAACATATTTGGCTCTGGGGCTTCTGCCTATTCCATCTCAGGTTCAGGCAGAAAGGTTTTCTCCACAAGGCAGCACAAAACTTTACATCTCACCATTTCTTGAGAGTATAATAGGCAATTAGCTTGTTGAAACAAAACTCTGAGTCAGCTGTGCTGGGATTTTGGGGGAAGCACTCCCTTGAGTGCTTGATTGGTGGGTTTTGCAGCAGATCTGTGACTATAGCAAAGTCTGAGCTTTTTGCCAAGTAGAACTTCTTGCATTTCCCCCCCTGCCACTTCTTTCCCATCCACTGGTATGCAGCTTGGTTTCTGAAACCAGCTGTGTATGAGTTGGAACTAGATGATCTTTGAGGTCCCTTCCAACCTAAATCATTCTTAGGATTCTATGTTTCTCCTCCCTCCTGCCTTCCTGACTGTGTCAGGTAGAGGTGGCATGATCTGTGTCACTAATCTCTGGTTTTGGTTGCAAGACTGAAATACTTGGCTGAAATGAAGCCTTTTTTCATGTCTCAACACATGAGGACAGTGCCTTTGGGGCAGCGATAGGAAGGTGAAAAAGAGTGATTGATTGTTGCTCTCTGAACCTCTTTAATCCTATGAAGTTATTCAGGAGCTGTCTGGATGCATTCCAGTGTGATCTGCTCTAGGTGATCCTGCTCCAGCAGAGAGGCTGGACCAGATGAGCTTTCAAGGTCCCTTCCTGTCCCTGACATTCTATGACTCTGTAAGTCTAGGACAATCCATGAGGATATGGTAGGCAACACTGCAGACTAGCAGCAGTATGCATGGGAACAGGTTTTTGTCCAGCATCTGTGTGGAACTTCCTAGAAACATGGCAGAAGAGCAGTGGAGTGGCTGGAGGTGACATTCGGTGCCACGGCACCTGGGCAGCTTTGGCAAAGAGCTCAGTCTGGGCTTGATGCTGCTTACCTGTGCCTTTAAAAATCCTTCACTAATAAAAGTTGAAATGTAATCATAAGTAATTATGTCATCAGCACCATCTGTTGGAAATAGTTGAGACTCAAGATGCTAAAAATTTTTGAGTAGCTTTGCCCTTCTGCACCAGAAAGTGTGTGCAAGGAACACCTCCTGCGGTTAGCTTAAAGACCTTTATCTTCTCTTAGTGTTTCTTCTCTCTCTACATCACAGTCTTGTGACTGGTGTTGAAGAGAGTGTGAAACACCTCATCTTTAGCAGGCACTGCACACTGTTATGCACAGAGAACTATTGTTGGAGATGGTACAGGAGGAGAACTGTGCTGTTTAAAACGAGATAAAGATTCACATGTGGAAGGAAGAACCTAAAATAAAAAATCCTTGATGTGGATGGGAATTTCATGAATGAATTTCTTTTCCCTTTCCCCTCTTCTTTAATGAAGAACACAAGGAAAATTGCAGATTCAAACACTTTTGAGTACTGGGGCAGGCAGGGGGTTGATTAGAGTTCTCTAATTATAACTAATGACAGAAATAACATAGACTCCTCTTTTGCCTAGATGATGCACACATGAATTGAGCCACCTCATAGAGATGCAGCATGGCTGTCCTCCTTTGCTTGTGGCAGGTGATAGAAAACTGGCAGTGAAAACCAGGGTGCTGTGTGGTGTTCTCAGGAACTAGACATCTCCCAGCTCTTAGGCTTGCTCATCAGATTCTTGATGATGTGAGAATCATAGAAATATGGAGTGGTTTAGTTTGGAAGGGACCTCAGAGATCATCTACTCCACTCTCCCTGCCATAGGCAAGGATGCCTCTCAACTAGACTTGTCTGCTCAAGGCCTCATCCAACCTGGCCTTGAACACCTCCAGGGAGGGCTCATCCACAGTCTTCCTGGGCAACCTGTGTCAGAGTCTCACTATCCTTGTGCTGGAGAACTTCTTCCTAAGATCCTGTCTAAACCTACTCCAGCTTAAAACCCTTCCCTCTTGCTCTGCTGCAAGACACCCTTACAAAAAGTCTGTGGCCAACCCCACCAAGGAGTGGCTGCCCTTCCTGCAGGTCACCCCAATGGCCAGTGGCTCCGAGGGGTTTGCCAGAGTGTGCTGAAGCTACAGCACTCCAGGTGCAGAGAATGTGGGGAGAGATGCTGGGTGATCTCAGTAAACGTTGTGAGAACAGCAGGATGCAGTGGCAGGGCAGAAGAGAAGACACAATCTGGATGCAGACCACAGCAACTGGTCTCTTGTTTAGTTGCCACGGGGGATCAAGTTTGCTGAAATAGTTCAAAGCTGTAGTCTGGAGCTTCCTTTAGACTAATCCCAGAATTTGCCAGGAAAATCCCTTCTTGTAGAGCACACCTTGTAAATCCAGCTTTGTTTAAAAACAGCTCATAGTAGAACTTGGTGAAATCCAAGCTCTGAGCTTTGCATTCACGGCTCTGGGTGAATAGTGTAGCTCTGCTCAAGATGAGAGTATCCATGCACACATACTGCATAGCTCCTCAGATCTCAGGAGAGAGCGAGTATGTGCAGTACATGTGGTTAAGTGTAGCTATGGAAGTAGCCCAAAAACCTGTTTTGTGAAGCGTGGGTTTTTATATGTCTTACTTCAGAGCACAAAGAAGCAGAACCAATGTTTTTGCTTGACATCTTGTGCAGAGGAGGGCAACAAAGCTGGTGAAGGGCTGGAGAATAAATGTTATGCAGAGCACCTGAAGGAGCTGGGCCTGTTCAGTTTGAAAAAGAGGAGGCTGAAGGGAGACCTCTTTGCTGTCTACAGCTACCTGAAAGGATGCTGTGGAGAGGTTGGTGCTGGTCTCTTCTCAGAGGTAAACAGTGATAGAACAAGAGGGAATGGCTTCAGGCTGTCACTGGGTAGGTTTAGACTGGACACTAGGAAAACATTTTTCATGGAAAGAGTGGCCAGGCATTGGAGTGGGCTGCTCAGGGAGGTGAGGGAGTCACCAACCCTGGGTGTGTTTAAAGGTCATTTGGATGTGGTACTTGTGGATATGGTTCAGGGTGAACCTTGCAGAGCAGGGTTATAGGGTGGACTTGGTGATCCCAAGGGTCTTTTTCAACCCAAATGTTTCTGTGATTCTGTGATGCTTTGTCCAAGTTTCCCATCCATGTGATTTCAGGCTCGTGAGCAGATGCTGGGTAGACAATGAGGCAAAAGGAAAAGGAAAGACCTGCATTAGAGACAGTCTGGTAGGTTGATCCCAGCCAGCAACCAAGCACCAACCAGCTTCTTGTTCACTTCTCCTCACCCTGCAGTGCAATGGAGGAAAGAACCATGTGGGCCCAGCCACAAAACCTGGAGGAGGTATAGGCAACTGTAGCCTGAGAGAAGGGAGGAGGGAAAAAAAGACAAAAAGAAAAAAGGGGTGCTCCCATCTGCCTCCAGCAGACTGGTGCAGTGCTGCAATTAAACCAGAGGCTGAGGAGGTGCTGTGTGATCAGGGCATGGTGGTCATAGAATCATAGAATCATAGACTGGTCTGGGTTGGAAGAGACCTCCAAAGGTCATCTAGTCCAGCCTCTCCTGCAGTCAGCAGGGGCATCCTCAACTAGATCAGGTTACCCAGAGCCCTGCTGACCTCAAATATCCCCAGGGATGGGGCCCCAACCACTTCCCTGGACATGCCACTCCTCTAGCTCATTCTGAAGGGTCCACAAGCTGGCAATAGTATGCAAGAGTATTTGCTATTATTGTGCTCAGAAATTGTTCTGGAGATTCTGGGGAGTCAAAATAGCTGGATGGGAGGAAGGAGGGAAAATGACCCCCTTGCTAATTAAGCCCTGGTGGTCATGTAACCCTAGGCAGAATGATGAGGTGTCCAGAGGAGGTGGTGGATGGCTGCTGGCTTGTCAGCCAGACCACAGAAGTAGTTTTACTTTGAAAAGGATGATCAAAATGTGGAGGTAAATCACAAATGGGATCAAATGCTGCGAGAGTCCACCAAACACAGGTCATCTCAGACTGACCTGCTGTTTTTTGCTTGAAGAAAATTGCTTCTTTGTGGAGTCTTCACCCTTGGGGATACTAAAAATCCAGCTGGACATGAGCTTGGGAAACTGGCTTCAGGGTGGTCTTGCTTGAGCAAAGAGTTTGGACCAAGTGATCTCCAGAGGTCCTTTCCAACCTCTGCCAATCTGTGATTCTGTGACAATGAGCATGCTCAGGGCAAGAAACTGATGTGACCATAGGGCTGAATGTTCTTTTCATCCCCTTTTGAAAGGAGCCACAGAGCTGTGCCTGAGGGAGCAATGTCCCAGGAGATGCAGGACAGTGGTGGTGTACCCAGGAATGCAGGTGGTGTTTGGGGTTACTGCTGACATTGGTGATTTCTGCAGCAAGGGCTAGCCCCTCAGTTTAGGAAAGTGCTGTCCCAAAGGTGCTGGTGACTGTTGCTGACACTGGAGCATCTGGGCAGCCTCCCAGCTGTGCTATGGTGAGCATAGCTCCTGCCAGCCCGGTGCCAAGAGCTGATGTATGAGGTGCTTGCATGTCCCACCTCTGTACTGGAGTACTTCCATGAAAGTGGAGCAAGAAATCAGCTAGAACTGTTTGAAATGGTTTAGTTGATTTTTTTTTTGTTTTGTTTTTTTGTTTGGGTTTTTTTCGGGGTGGGGAAGTGGAGGTGGTTTATTCCAATTTTTTATCCCCTGTTAAAATGGAGGTTTACAGAGGGAACACTCACAGTTAAGTTCTGGGGATGGAACCACCAGGTGGAAAATGATTTCTCAGTTGATTGGAAGGTGAAACGTCTTCCCCATGGGTATTTGAAAGAAACCTCCAAAACTACTGAAGAAGAATGTTCAAAGAAAACTAGCACACTGAATCTTTTGTTGTTTCCCACCCTGGGAGCTGAGAGGAGCCCTTGGCCAGGCACAGAGCCTGGCTGCTGCCCGCTCTGACACAGCACCGCCCATGCTCTTCCTATGTACAGCCATGAGCAGTAACGTTACAAAACTGTCCAGAACCAGATGGTGGCATTGGAGCCTAAATGACTAACAACTGAAATGCTTTAGTCTTAAATTCCTCCCCGATGTTACTCCATCAAAGCCAATTAATTTGGCCTCCTGAGCCAGCATCCTCCAAAACTTTGCCAAACCTCTTTGGCTTGTTACTGTTGCTTGCAAAGGGTTTTAGAGCAAGTCCTCTTCCCATCCCTTCCAGATATGTTCATGGTCAGTGGGCAAAGAGCTTCCTTGCCTGGAGAGTGCACCCAGCCTGAAGATACTTCTTGTTGTGCATTAACAGTGGGTTGATAAAGCTGGAAGATTTTTAGGGACAAGTAGCAATTCTTTACCTGTCTGAATTTGCTACTTTTTGCTTGAATCAAATCCTGCCAGCTGCTAGGAATGCTCTCTTCCCTGGAGAAGGCAAAGTACCATTTACTTGACTATCTCCTCTTAGTTGTTGTTTTTAGGAACATTCGCTGCTGGAACATTTGTCTTTTCAGTAACACCAGTGAAGAATCGCAGTCACTGAGGTCCACAAACACTGCAGCAAAAGCTCTTCTCAGATTACGGAGCACTGAATGTCTCAGCTGACAACAGCCCAGAAAGATCCCTTCTCTCCTGGTCACTGGTTCAGATCCAGGCAAGAGAGATAACCACCAGCTGCTCTCTCTGAGGATCGTGGTGTAGCTCCCCAACGTGAGCCAAGTGCTGTTAGAGGGTGAGTGAGCTTCCCTCCGACAGCCTGCTGCTAGGATCTTCTCCAGTCTCAAAGGCAAGGACCTGGACTGGAAAGCAAGTGGGTTGAGAGCAAGGATTAGGCAGGCAGGGGTGAAAAACCCTCCCTGCCAGTTCCACACTTTAGATGTATTATCTCCGTGGTGGAGGCTATGCTAAGTGTCATTGTCTAACCGAGAGGCTGCTGTGCAACTTTGTCTTAAGGGAGGGCTAGAAATAAACTGTTTTTCCTCCCTTTCTTACTTCCCACCCAGAAGTAACTCAAGTGAAATTCCTGGAGTTACTCCAGCTGAAAACTGGAGAAACAGGAGAGTCTTTGTTTAATGCAGTTCTCCTGAAATGCCATTTCTTGTGGCTTATGTCACCCGAATCATTATCTGATGTGTTAATCCTGTGTTGATGGGAAATGCTTCCAGCACTGCAGTGCTAAAGCCGAAGTCAAGTGGAAGAGAATAGGAAGGGCTGAACGTTCAGCTCATCTGCAGCCAGGCAGGTTGTGTGTGGCAAGGGTGTTTGTTCTTGGGGCCAGCGTTTCTTTCCACAGGCTTCAGTTTGGTTGTATTTGGGTTTTCAAGAAGCAACAGCACCGTGGTAGGCATTCCAGGTGCCTTTTCCTGGTGTTTCAGGAGGGATAGGAACCCACAGCACTGGTGCTGAAGCAAACGGGGCCGCAGTGCTCTGGCAAGGATCATCCTCCCATGAGAGACCCAGGGCTCATGGTGGGGGGCCAGGTCTCTGCTGCTGGTGGTGCCCCTTGCTCTGTAACGAAATGCTGCATTTCCCCTGTGGATGGAAGGAGGGGGTGGGGTGTGCCCTTACATCTGGTAATGATGTGGTTCCCATCGCATTCGTGTGTTGCACCGCTGCACAGACCTCAACAAAATACATCCAGCCGTCTGACCCAGCCTTTTCTCACCCATTCCCTCGCTCTCCACTTCTAAGGCATATTGACTTAATTCCCTCTGTTTCCTATCCTAATGCTGCGTGTGGCTTAATCACATCCCCAGGAAGAGGTGTAATTATTAAGCCACGGGAAAGCTAATGACTGGTCTTTGCTCTTCAGCATAACCTGTTTTGGTGCCTTGGGCTTGGCGTGGCATCCAATGGGAAAGCCAGGTTGGAGGCATGATCTTCAAACCACATGGTTTTACAGCCATTTATGCATGTTCTTTTTATCCCCAGATACAAGGGGCAAGGGGCAATGGGTGGAAGTTGAGGCATAGGGAGTTCCATGTGAACCTGAGGAAGAACTTTTTCACTGTGAGGGTGACAGGTCAAGGGGCAATGGGTGGAAGTTGAGGCATAGGGAGTTCCATGTGAACTTGAGGAAGATTTTTTTCCCTATGAGGGTGGCAGAGCACTGGAACAGGCTGCCCAGGGGGTTGTGGAGTCTCCCTCTCTGGAGATATTCAAGAGCCATCTGGATGTGTTCCAGTGTGATCTGCTCTAAGTAATCCTGCTCTGGCAAGGGGGCTGGACCAGATTATCTTTTGAGGTCCCTTGCAGCCCCTGGCACTCCATGATTCTGTGATACCAGCTGGAACAATGGTCTTGCTGGTTGTTCCAGAGACCTGTGTTTTGTGGATCATGCTGTGAGGTGCTCACTGAGCAGCAGAAGGTACCTGCTGGAGACACTGCCCAGCAATCATCCAGGGTTCCATGGAGGGGGGATGGGACTTCCACCATATAAAAACCTGGTTTCCCACAGCATTTGCATACTTGGGGGAACGTTGCCTGCAGTACTTGTGTCATTACACAAATGCATAATTCAGGGGTTTTTGTTAAATCAAGAGCTCCTGATGCACTTTGCTTATTATGTATAAAATCCTTAGGAAATTGGCTAACAACTGCTCAACACTTTCTGTACTGCAGGGATTTCCTGGCAGTCTTGCAAGGGCAGTTGCTTGTTGGAAGCTCTCTCCATATCTTATGGGTTCTGCTTAACTAAAGATCCACTGAGCTGTATCTGATTTTTATCCTGGTCACAAGGAACTTGGACTTGGTGATCCTGAGGGTCTTTCCAACCTGGATGTTTCTGTGATTCTGTGAAAGGAACAGAACCCATCAAGAAACAGCATTTCATTTAGGAAGTGAAGATCAGAAATCAGGTCTCTGCTTTCTGTCTGTGAGTTCATTAAATGATGATAACAACAGCAGCTTAGAAACGGGGCCTGTTGAGTCACCTTTGTTAGTCCCAACACAATGTTTGCAAACCAAAGAAAAAGACTTGTGAGCTGTGACCCCTTGCAACTGCAAAATAGCTCCTGGGGAGATTCCCACTGGGAGAAGGCCAATGGGATCCTGGGGTGCATTAAGAAGAGTGTGTCCAGCAGATCAAGGGAGGTTCTCCTCCTACTCTACTCTGCCCTTGTAAAACCTCATCTCGAGTACTGCCTTCAGTTTTGGGCTCCCCAGTTTAAGAGGGACAGGGATCTGCTGGAGAGGGTCCAGCAGAGGGCTACAAGGATTAGGGGACTGGAGCACTGCATGATAAGGAGAGGCTGAGGGACCTGGGGCTGTTTAGTCTGGAGAAGAGAAGGCTGAGAAGGGATTTAATCACTGTTTATCAATATCTGAGGGCTGGGGGTCAGGAGGGGGGACAGGCTCTGCTCACTTGCTCCCTGGGGTAGGACAAGGAGCAATGGATAGAAGCTGCAGCACAGGAGGTTCCAGCTCAACACGAGGGGGAACTTCTTGACTGTGAGGGTCCCAGAGCACTGGCACAGGCTCCCCAGAGAGATTGTGGAGTCTCCTTCTGTGGAGCCTTTCAAGACCTGTCTGGATGTGTTCCTGTGTGACCTGAGCTCGATTGTATGCTTCTGCTGTGGCAGGGGAGTTGGACTTGATCTCTTTGGGTCCCTTCCAACCCCTGCCATCCTGTGAGCCTGTGATCCAGAGGAAAATTGTTCAACATCAGAACAGCTGAACACTGGAAAAGTCTGCCAAGGGAAAATGGTGGATTCTTATACATTGGGCAATTTGAAGACTCAGCTCTTTTGGGGTCATCTCATTTCATTTGGACTATCATCTGGTTCATAGAATCATAGAATGTCAGGGGCTGGAAGGAGCCTCAAAAGATCATCTGGTCCAGCCCCCTTGGCAAAGCAGAATCACCTAGAACAGATCTGGCAGGACCAGACGATCCTTGGAGTCTCTTCCAACCTGGCATTCTGGGATTCTTTTCTTCCCCATGTCCCCTTCTGCACCGATGTGGCCAAGAGGGCTGGGGTGTGGTGGGACTGGCTGCATGTTATGAGAGGTACAGGGCTCTGCAGAACCTCAGCCTGAGAAAAGGAGATGATTTCTCAGGGAAAATGTTCATGGAATGGGGAATGTTTCCCCTGGTTTAAGGAAGATGAAATCCAGGAATGTGCTTTTGGTTTTGTACAAATGGGCTCAAAATAAAGGCACATTGTTGGGAAGCAGTTGTTCAGTTAGAAAGTTTGAAACTTGTTTTTGAAGCAAGAGCACATTGGGGTGGGTTTTTTTTTTTCTTTCTTTCCTTTTTTTTTCCTTCCACTCTATAAATAACTCTTGGCAGGCAGAAACAACCTTGATTGCATGAGATGAAGTAGAGCAACCAGCAGGCTCTACAGCAGAATAAATGGCACTGTGCCAAGAGCTTCATCAAATGAATAATAGCTTCCACTTGACAATCAGTAAAGTGCCTCTTCTCCTGTGGATTTAGTTTTTTAATGATGATTAGAGAGGATGGGCCCCTAAAATTTCTCTGGTAGAAATGACCTCCTATTAATTTCTGTTATTTGAAATGCTGAATTTCAAAGCTATTTTACAGCTGCAAACCCAAAGGCACTGACATAAAGGAACTATTATCTTTGTAATTGTAGCAACAAGTACTAAATTTGTCATTGATTAACAGAGACTTCTTAACTTTGTGTGACTTCTGCTGCCTGTGTCCCTTACATAACGTTCTGAGCTCTCCAGGTTGCTGTCCTTTGGAAGGCAAATGCTTGTTAGGGGGTTGAAAGTGCATCTTGTGGGCTACACACCCTCTTTATCGTTGTCTTTCTCTGACTTAATTCCTTCATGGAGCTTTCTTAACGTTTGGTATGGATTGTTGTGGGCAGCCAAGAGTGCCTGTGGGATGTGGAGTGCTTGAGGTGGGTAGGTGTGCTCAGGGGTAGGGTTAGGTGGATGTGCTCAGGGCTGGGTAGGTGTGCTCAGGGGTAGGGTTAGGTGGATGTGCTCAGGGGTGGGTAGGTGTGCTCAGGGGTAGGGTTAGGTGGATGTGCTCAGGGCTGGGTAGGTGTGCTCAGGGGTAGGGTTAGGTGGATGTGCTCAGGGCTGGGTAGGTGTGCTCAGGGGTAGGGTTAGGTGGATGTGCTCAGGGCTGGGTAGGTGTGCTCAGGGGTAGGGTTAGGTGGATGTGCTCAGGGCTGGGTAGGTGTGCTCAGGGGTAGGGTTAGGTGGATGTGCTCAGGGCTGGGTAGGTGTGCTCAGGGGTAGGGTTAGGTGGATGTGCTCAGGGCTGGGTAGGCGTGCTCAGGGGTAGGGTTAGGTGGATGTGCTCAGGGGTGGGTAGGTGTGCTCAGGGGTAGGGTTAGGTGGATGTGCTCAGGGGTGGGTAGGTGTGCTCAGGGGTAGGGTTAGGTGGATGTGCTCAGGGGTGGGTAGGTGTGCTCAGGGGTAGGGTTAGGTGGATGTGCTCAGGGGTGGGTAGGTGTGCTCAGGGGTAGGGTTAGGTGGATGTGCTTAGGGGTGGGTAGGTGTGCTCAGGGGTAGGGTTAGGTGGATGTACTCAGGGGTGGGTAGGTGTGCTCAGGGGTAGGGTTAGGTGGATGTGCTCAGGGGTGGGTAGGTGTGCTCAGGGGTAGGGTTAGGTGGATGTACTCAGGGCTGGGTAGGTGTGCTCAGGGGTAGGGTTAGGTGGATGTGCTCAGGGGTGGGTAGGTGTGCTCAGAGGTAAGGTTAGGTGGATGTGCTCAGGGGTGGGTAGGTGTGCTCAGGTGTAGGGTTAGGTGGATGTGCTCAGGGGTGGGTAGGTGTGCTCAGGGGTAGGGTTAGGTGGATGTGCTCAGGGCTGGGTAGGTGTGCTCAGGGGTAGGGTTAGGTGGATGTGCTCAGGGCTGGGTAGGTGTGCTCAGGGGTAGGGTTAGGTGGATGTGCTCAGGGGTGGGTAGGTGTGCTCAGGGGTAGGGTTAGGTGGATGTGCTCAGGGCTGGGTAGGTGTGCTCAGGGGTAAGGTTAGGTGGATGTGCTCAGGGGTGGGTAGGTGTGCTCAAGGTTAGGTAGCTGTGCTCAGGGTTAGGTAGCTGTGCTCACACATGGGGTGTGCTCAAGGGTGGGTGGATTTGCTCGGGGGTGAGTAGGTTGTGCTTTGTCAGTGGAGTGCCTTTGGACAGGGAGAACAAATAAGCCCCAGGTAACATTTTCTCCATAAACAAGTGGACCTTCCTTGCTCAGATGAGTAAAGAAACATGGAGATCTTGGTGCAGAAGCAGCTTAATTAATTAATTGCTTAATTTTTCATGCAAAAGGAGCTTGCCTTGAAAACCTGGACTTGCAATCATATTTTTGTTTTGTTTTGTTTTGCTTGTTTAAAGCAAAGTTGTAGGAAGAAACTTTGGTGAGTGCCTCCATGACGCTGTTTCAGTGAGGAGCTACAAGAAGGCTGATTAAGTCTTGCTTCTTGATTAAAATGTAGAAGCAAATTACAGCCTAGTCTAGGCTCCTGTCCTTGGGCTGCTGCTGCTGGTCTGGGACAAGACACGCTGCAGTGTTTAATAACACACTGTCATTTTCCAGAGCTGCAGACCCCTCTGCACACACACTGTGGTGTTTGGAAAAGTCTTGGATGTCCTTGCTAGCAGGGGCCAAGGAGAGCTGCAGTGCCATGTCTCTGCCAAGGGTGCTGATGGTGCCTACTGCCCCTAGAAAGGGCAGTGGAGGGTAGTGCCATGGGCTTGGAGTGGCCATGGCCATCTCAGGGGTGAGTCCAGAAGGGATGGGGACAGGCTTGCTGTAAACCTGTCTCACCCTCTCTGCACAAAGGAGAGAAGAGGACAGATGAGAGCAGGCAAAATGGGGGAAATGTTAATTAGTGATCTTATGGCACAAGGCTATCACTGTGTGAATGGAACAAGTGCCTGGCAGAAGTAAAATAAAGGGGCTTGCAGAGGGTGGTGTCCTGCAAGCCAGGCTGTGATGGAGCACTAGCAGAGGACTGTGTAAGGAGCATTGTGACAGGGAGTTACTGGGACCTGGTGCACCACACGGGAGTGTGCCTGCCTTGCAGGTGACAAGGTGGGCACCTGTGCCCTCTCTGCCAGCAGGCAGTTTGAGCAGCTCTTGATGGTGCTTAGAAGAATGCTGCAGGAAAACAGCCATCAGAAAAGACTTCAGACTCCTGGCTGGGTGATTAGAGTGTGAGGAACCCCTGAAAATGCAAAAATGGAGGCAGTTGGTTGTGACTGTTTAGACTGTTTAAAGTATTTTGTTCTGATTTCACTTCTTTTTTTTTTTTGCTGTTGTTTTACATTACATTTTTGCTGTAAGCCATCCCATTTTCATAATGAGAAAAATGGCTTTGATTACACAACTGGAACTTTGCACTGAGACTTTTGAAACTAGCTTTTGAATTGGATATTGAAACTGGAGACTTGTCATAAGTCATAGAATTATAGAATGGCTTAGGTTGGAAGAGACCTCAAAGATCATTTAGTTCCAACCCCCTGCCATAGGCAGGGACACCTTCCACTGGAACAGGTCGCTCAAGGCCTCATCCAACCTGGCCCTGAACACCTCCAGGGAGGTTGTGGATCACAGAATTTAAGATCACTTTCTGTGCTTCCACAGCCTCCCTGGGCAACCTGCTCCAGTGTCTCACCACTCTCATTGCAAAGAACTTCTTCCTCACATCCAGTTTAAATCTCCCTTCTGCCAGTTTAAACTCATTACTCCTCATCCTGTCATCACAAGACCTTGTCAGTAGTCCCTCTCCAGCCTTCCTGTGGCTCCCTTCAGATACTGGAAGGTCACTCCAAGGTCTCCTGGATGCCTTCTCTTCTCCAGGCTGCAGAGCCCCAACTCTCATGGCCTGTCCTCATAGCAGAGCTGCTGCAGCCCTCTGAGCATCTTGGTGGCCTCCTCTGGGCTGGCTCCAACATTTCCATGTCCTTCTTGTGCTGGGGGCTCCAGAACTGCATACAGCACTCCAGATGGGGGCTCAGGAGAGCAGAGCAGAGCAAAGGGGCAGAATCCCCTCCCTTGCCCTGCTGCCCACACTGCTCTTGCTGCAGCTCAGCACACAGTTGCTGTCTGGGCTGCACTCACACTGCCAGCTCATGTTCAGCTTTTCATCACCCCAGACCCCCAGGGCTCTCAGCCATTCACTACCCAGCCTGGAGCTGTACTTGGGACTGTGCCCACCCAGGTGCAGGACCTTACACTTGGTGACCTTTTCCCTGACATTAAAGAAAAACCCCCTCATTGTTGGTGAATCAGCATCTTTTAAATATAAACATCTCTCTGAAAAGTCCTGGCAGGCAATGCAAGCACCCAGAGAGGAGCATGTGAGCAGAGGCAGTAATTCAGGTCTGGATCTGGTCATTTTGTGTATGTACCATGGGAGTTGGGGGTTTCATCAGCATTGCCACAAGTGGAAATTATTTTGTCTTTCCTATAGAGAATTGTTTTGGCCACCTTTGTGTGCTGCAGGATGCTCTGTGTTGTTCTGGGTTGTTTGGTTTTTTTTTGCCATGTCAACAAATTGACTCAAACTAGAGTTCTGGAGTGGGAGCTCTGTGTTTGCATGTGCAGGTGCTGAGTGTTGTGTCCCTTACCCACTATCTGCAGTGAAGGAGCTGTGCCTGTGGCACCTGCTGCTGTGAAACCCCATGGCATGGGATTGAGGACCCATCCCTAGAGATATTCTTGATCAGACTTGATGTGGCCCAGGGCAGCCTGATCTAGTTAGAGGTGTCCCTCCTGACTACAGCAGTGTTGTACAAGATGACCTGTGAGAATCTCTTCCAACCTGATGCAGTCTGTGAGTCTGTGGCATGGGAGAACAGCAGGAACAGGGTAAGGAGCTGGTGAGGCTGGTGGGAGGTTCTGCTGCTCCCTGGGGCTGCAGGATATGTGGCCATGGGACTGGGGCTGGACAGCATGGTTCCTGGCTTGCTGAGGGCCATGGGCACTGGCAGAGCTTACATGGTGGAGGGGCAAGGGGTTCACAGGATCAGAGGCTCACAGGATGTCAGGGGTTGGAAGGGACCCAAAGAGATCATTGAGTCCAAACCCCTGCCAGAGCAGAACCATACAATTGAGATCAGGTCATGAAGGAACACATCCAGACAGGCCTTGAAAGGCTCCACAGAAGGAGACTCCACAGCCTCTCTGGGCAGCCTGTGCCAGTGCTCTGGAACCCTTGCAATAAAGACGTTTCCCCTTGTGTTGAGCTGGAACCTCCTGTGCTGCAGCTTCCATCCATTGCTCCTTGTCCTACCCCAGGGAGCAAGTGAGCAGAGCCTGTCCCTCCTCCTGGCCCCCAGCCCTCAGATATTGATAAACATTGATTAAATCCCCTCTCAGTCTTCTCTTCTGCAGACCAAACAGCCCCAGATCCCTCAGCCTCTCCTCATAAGGCAGTGCTCCAGTTTGGTGGGACACAGCAATCCTGGCAGCTGGCAGTAGCTGTCCTCAGCTTTTAGGTGCCTCTTCTTTACCTGCAGCCCCAGGGGCAGCTGGCAGGGTGCATGCAGCACCCACCTGTAACATGGAGCCGCTCAGGGCACTGCCCACCGTGATCTGCTGGCCACAGTGGGACAGGGGTTCCTGGGGCCAGTGAGTCATCCTGGCAGCAGCTCTGCTTGGTGGGCTGCAGAGTGCCTTCACCCTGCAGCCTGGTTTTCCCTCCTTTAGCTACTGGGACTGGTATGAAGCACTTGCACAGTTCCATGTTGATGATTGTTGGCAGAAGTTGGCTCTCATTTAGCAGACAGTGCCCTATCGCTGCATCTGAAGCTCTCTCACCTCATCACTGTGCTATCAGCCCTGTGCCCCAGGGAGCTTCCACTGAGCCTCCTGGAGCTCTTGTCAAGGTCTGGAGAACAGTGTGTGATATCCAGTGCTGACAGCACTGAATTGCTGCTGTGAGATGCCACAACACTTCAGAAAACATTTCCTGCTTCACCTTTAGGGGAACATGGCACTGTTTGGACATTGCTGTGCTGTAATGGTTAGCAAAGGCTTTCACCACAGCAATCTGTGCATGACCAAGGCAGCACTGAGGCAGTCCTGTAAGCCTGGTGTGTGGTTGAGGACAGGCAAAGAAATGGTCAGGAAATCAGGGGACACTCCTACACAGGATGTGTTTTCTCAGCAGGCAGAGGCTTTGTACCACACAACTGCAGAGCTGCTAAGTTCATACTGAGATGGGTCACCCTTGAATCCCCTGTTCTAGTGGCAGGTGTTCCTGCCTATGGTGGGGGGTTGGAACTCGATGATCTTTGAGGTCCCTTCTGACTTAAACCATTCTATGAGGAGGTAGCAAGAAGAGTGCTTTTACAAAGTCCCTCCTACTGGTAAATACCCTTTGCACTCTCCTGCACCTTCCAGAAAGCCCAGCATTTTGTGTGGAAATCCATGGGCCATTTGTGCTTCCTTCTGGAACCTCCTTTCACCACAGAATGACTTCACTTGCTTCTGAGCAAGTGCTGGCACTGCCAGGACACACTCAGTGAGGCTGTGGTGACCAGCCCAGGGCTTAGGCTTTTGTACAGAGCTAAGGAAACCTGGGCTGTCCCAGGGACACTGTCCCTGGAGCTTGACAGCACTGTACATCTGGGAGAGCCAAAGAAGGCTGTGGGTAACACCCTAGCAGGATGCTGCCAAGACTCTGAGTCAGATTCCATCCAAATTTAAAGTTGGAGTCTATTGTTTCAATTTACTGAGTATAGGTTTAACTGAAGACAAAGACAAGATCTGAAACCAGGTGAATACAGCTTGAAACCACACAGGAGCTTTCCTTGGGGTTATTATTGTTTGGGTTTTTTTTCCTGTTTTAGTTGAATAAAATAATCAAAATATTCTGTAGGAATGATAAGCTTTGAAGTGTTTCATTCCAGGAGTGTGGTTTGGATAATTTGTGGCAGCCTGGAACTCAGAAAGTGGTCAGAATAATTTATTGCAGGTATTTGGAATGGAAATTAGCTTTAGAGGCCAACCCTTGGTGATTTCATCTTGTGGGAATTAGTCAGACTCATTTGAAAAGCTCTGTCGCAAACATAGATGTGTCCTGTATAGGTGATCAAGCTTTAGAGATCATCCATAATTTCCCACAAGAAATCAAACTCTTCTGTATGCCTTCACACTTGGAAAAAACCAAAATCATTATTTAGAGCAACAATGATTATTTTTTAATTAAAAGATTCTTTCCTCTTCCAGTCTCCACTTGTTTGAGCTGGTGGAATGGAATCTATGGCTTTGTTACTGTAGGCTTAGCATCTTTGCTACAGGTTTATAGGTCTGAGCTGTATTTAGCCACCAAAGTGAGAGACTTTCTTCTCAGGGGCTGAAATACATGTTAGCAAGTTACAAGAAAACGCCCCTGCAAGGCTTCTGCAAGGCTCCAAAGGGCTGCTTGATCATTTTTGCTGCCTACAACTGCTATTCTCTTTTAAAAGGCAGACGTTTCTCTTTGCAATAGGCACAGGATCATGAAATGAACAGGAATTCAACTGCTGGGCTCTTAGACGGCCATGCTGGAGGCTGGACAGACACGAGCTTATCCCAGTGTGATGCACAGAAGGTCGGTCCGTTTACTGAAGCTAGGAGTGATGCTCCTATCATGGATGTGGTACAGGGCTGTGTACTTTTGATAGGCTCTGGTCATCAGCTATTCCCAGGGCTGACCAGCCTGCCCCCCTTCAAGGCCCCCTCGCACAGCTCAGCTACAGATAGCAGCTAACTTCTCAGCTTCTCTACTAGCCTCCAAAAGGCAGCTTCCCTGCAGCTGTGCCTCTTATCAGAGTGACTTAATGTTACCCTGCCTACTCTGCTTAGCTTCAGACTACTCGATTCTGCTCAAACCCTGACATTCAACCAAGGAAAACCAAAGGTGGCAATGAAAAATGGAGCTCCAGACCTTCCAGTGCTGTTAATAAGCTGATTTCGTTGATTTTGGTGAGGCTTTTGAGCTGAGGGAGGTGGTCCCTGGTACTACTCCATCTGCCAGTGAGTTAGCTAGCAATCCTAACTGTGATGAAAGCCAAGTTATTTTGGCATGACACCTCCACACCACTGCTCCAAAAGCATTTCAGATGTGAATGAGAGCTCTGGAGAACTGCCTTTGTGTTTGGGGTGGATGTGCCCTAAAATAGCAGTGTCTGCTTCCTCTGAGAGACTGGAGGTAAATCTCATCCTTGCTGATGAAGATTTGACTCCACTGAATAAGTGATAACAAAGTCTTTGTCAACTTCAACAACCTCAGAAGTTAACTTTGTTAACTTTTATTGGCACTGCAAAAATCTTCTCTTACAAAACTGCTTAAGAGCCTTGACTCCTCCAACGTAGTGTTATCTCCACAGGTCCCTTCCAAACCCTGCATTCTGTGTTCCTGAGGAAGTGGCTAAAAAGATGCTTAAAACTCACTGAAGATGGAGTTTAATCCTTGCAGTTCACCAGTAATTACCTCTTGCTACAAGACAATTGGTTAAAACATCCTAACCGTTTCCTGAAGTCGGTTTGAATTTGTCTTGAACTGGTGAACCTCAAGGCTGTGGTATCTAGCAGGGGGGTGGTGGGGCGGAATGAGGGTTATCCCAGTGTTCCCAGGGAGCCCTGAGTAACAAATGAACATGTCCAGGGCCCTGCTCTGTTAATAGGGGAGCAATAATGGATGCTCGCTGTGAAATTTAAGATCAGCACTTTTTTGCCCTTGCTCTTAGCTGTGGTAATCAAAATGGTTCTGTTTGCTCGGTATCATCATCCTGATCTGAGCGTGGAAGCGGCGCACGGTGCAGCTCAGGGGCTCACCCCAAAGAAAACAAGCCTTCATTATCTTTAATAAAAGCTGCATTTTTTTGCAGGAAATCCAAGCCCCAGAGCAGCCATGTTGAGGCAATCTGGTATTTATCAGTGAGTAAGGTCCCCAGTGGGGCGTGCGAGTGTTTGCTGCAATGTGTGGGGAAGAACTGATTGATCCCTGACTGCCCACAGAGGTGGGTGGGTCCCAGGAGGGTGCTCAGCCCTGGCCCACCCGTGATGCTCTGAAGCCCCTGATTCCATCCCCACTTTTGCCCAAGCTTTCCAGTGCATTCAGTGGGAGGATGAGCAATGAGCTGTTAGGAAATGCTGCTCACTGTAGGAAGTTGCAACCACTTGAAGACCTGCCAAAATTTAGGCTAATTATTTGCTAATTAATTAGATGGCAGAGGTGTATTTGACAGAAAAATGCATATCCAGAACCCAACTGATACCAGGGCTGTAATGAGCTGAATTCTGCTTGTTGTGGCTGTGATGGGCTAGTACCGCTGTGAAAGGCTGCTGTGATACCTGGAGCAGAGGCTGGAGTGACAGAACAAGAGGACACAGCCTCAAGCTGTGCCAGGGCAGGTTCAGGCTGGATGTTAGGAAGAAGTTCTTCACAGCAAAAGTGACTGGCATTGGAATGGGCTGCCTGGGGAGGTGGCAGAGTCACCATCCCTGGAAGTGTTCAAGAGGAGACTGCATGAGGCATTTAGAGCCAGGGTCTAGTTAATTAGAAGGTGTTAGGTGTGTTAGGTTGGACTCAATGATCTTAGAGGTCTTTCTCAACCTGGTCAATCCTGTGATCCTGTGTTGTGAGGACAGGCTGAGAGAGTTGGGGCTGTTCAGCCTGGAGAAGAGAAGGCTCTGGGAGACACCTTCTAGTGGCCTCTCACTCCCTGAAGACAGCCTGCAAGAAAGCTGGAGAGAAGATAGGAGATATCATCATGTGGCGATAGGACATGGGGCAGTGATTTGAGACTAGAGCAGGGTTGATTTAAATGGGATATTAGGAAGAAGTTCTTTACTGTGAGGGTGGTGAGACACTGGAAGGAGTTGCCCAGAGAAGAAGTGGATGGCTCCTCCATGAAGGTGTTTAAGCCCATGTTGGATGGGGCCTTGAGTAACCTGATCTAGTGGAAGGTGTTCTTGTCCATGGCAGGGCTTTGGAAATAGGTGATCTTTCAGTTCCTTCCAACTCAAATCAGTCTGTGGTTCTAATCCAGAAAGTCACTTCAGCAAAACACTAAGCAGAACTGAAGTCTGGGTTATCTAGCTCGTGTCCCTCGAAACGTGCTTCACATGCACAAAATGAAGCTTTTGTCAGCTTTGTTTGCAGGAAAAGTCTAAAGAGAGTGGCTGAAGAGCCAAGTTTGCCCTGGGACAGCATTACTGACCTGGCCATGCTCCTCTCCTGGACGTAGTCTCCAGGGAGGCTGCACTGACAGTCTGACAGTGTGAATCTTTGTCTTCTGAGCAGCACTTTTGAGTTCTCCAGATCCCTCTGCTCTCCAGCAGGGAAGGTGGAAGAGATGTGTTGAGTCCTGTGGCTCAGCTCTGCTGGGTTCATGCATCAAAGCCTCCTTTTCCAGGTGGATTTTGTAAGGCTGTATGTGTTCTGCTGCGGCAAGGTTGGATGTGGCACTTGGTGCCATGGTCTAGCCTTGGGCACTGTGGTAAAGGGTTGGACTTGATGATCTGTGAGGTCTCTTCCAACCTTGGTGATACGGTGATACTGTGATACTGTGAAAACCTAGGGATACTTTCTTTTTCTCTGTGGTTTCCATTCGTTCCTTCGCAGTGTCCTGCAGCAAAGAGAAGCTTTTTCAGCTTTGTGTTGAGAACCAAATACAGAGATGGAATCTCTCACAGCAATATTAACTAATAAAATGGTCAGTTTTTAAGTAGCAAGCATGCAATGTTCTGTGTTGGTATTTAGGAAAGGCTTCTCTAGGTAAAGTTGCAGCACTCAAGAGGATGGAGGCCAGTTCCTGGGTTTTAGAACCAACAGAAACAATGAGTTGTGGCTGAGGATGACTCTTTGGTGCAGCTGTTTTAACACTAATTTTTAGCACTGAGAAGCAAGCAGGGTCCTGGCAGCCAAAAAATGCTGAATAAATGGGTTTTTACAGGAGATGCCATGATGAACAATGCTATCATGACCTTGCTGTTTATTGGGCTGGGTTTGCAATACCAGAGTGTTTTGAAAAAATCATTTCCATATGAGTATTGGTGTGAGATTTTGCTTTCTGAACAGATCTTCCTCAGTTTGTCACGGTTTCCACTGCCATGGGGCTGTGAGTAGGAATCTCTCTGCTTTCAGCTGGTTGCCAAAATGCTCACATACTTCGTGCAGTGAAACTTGATTTATTTTGTGGATGTGAAGCTGCAGTTACAAGGCTTTATTGAATAGTCATCACTGGAAGAGAAAAAGCTCAGACATACCACAGAGAGACTGAATACCTCTGGACCCATGGGCTTTAGTCTGTGTGTTGAAATGGAAACCTGCCTTCTGTCACCTCAAGGAATAGGGCCTGGGACACTCCACTGCCATCCCAGTGCCATCATGAGTGCTGTGGTGTAGGTGGCAGTGGATGTTTGATGCTTTTCTTGTCGTAGTCCTTTAGAAGGACCTCTGCTCGTTAGCTGGGACACCACCACACCGTGTGTTGGAGTCATCTGGGCTGGACCACAGATGGTTACAGCACTGGGGTAGTGTTACACATTTCTGTGTCTTTGCTTGGTTCTTGCTGGACTGCACGTGCCTTTGGGCACAGATTCAGTGTGGAGAATGATCACAGGCTCACAGTGGGCACAGATTGAGTGTGGAGAATGATCACAGGCTCACAGGATGTCAGGGGTTGGAAGGGACCCAAAGAGATCATCGGGTCCAACCCCCCTGCCACAGCAGGAGCATACCATTGAGCTCAGGTCACACAGGAACACATCCAGACAGGCCATGAAGGGCTACACAGAAGGAAACTCCACAACCTCTCTGGGGAGCCTGTGCCAGTGTTCTGGGACCCTCACAGCCAAGAAGTTCCCCCTCGTGTTGAGCTGGAACCTCCTGTGCTGCAGCTTCCATCCATTGCTCCTTGTCCTATCCCAGGCAGCAAGTGAGCAGAGCCTGTCCCCTCTCCTGACCCCCAGCCCTCAGGTATTGATAAACATTGATTAAATCCCCTCTCAGTCTTCTGCAGACTAAACAGCCCCAGGTCCCTTAGCCTCTCCTCATCAAGCAGTGCTCCAGTCCCCTAATCATCCTTGTAACCCTCTGCTGGACCTTCTCCAGCAGATCCCTGTCCTTCTTAAACTAGAGAGCTCAACACTTGAGCTTGTGTGTAGTGAACAAGCCAAGGATTCTGGACATCAAAGCTCAGTTCCCTGCTGTGGCACTAATTGCCCTGAGCCCTCAGGTAAATCCTTTGCTCACTCACTGTGCCTGACTTTCCGCAGGTACCAACCTGACCCCTTAGGGGTTTTGTAAAAGGAAATATTCTGGGTAGGTAAGGTGTGCAGCTTCTAGAGCAATGTACAGTCCTGCACAAGCCCTGGAACCACGGTCAGGCCCCCCTGGGTCCCCTGGATGTTCTGCTTCTGCTGCTCTTAGCAGGAGATCACAGCCACTCAGAGCAGAGGAAAGGTCCAGCTGAGCAGCTGCATTTCTTATGTGCACATTCATCTGTCAGCCTTGCTCAGGCTCCCAGCCTAATGAAGTCATCCAGGAATGAGCTGAAAGGGCTGGGTTTGTAGTTAAAACAGAAACACATGGCTGAGCTTTCTTCTACCTGTGGCAGAAGGTGTGGTGTAGGGCATGCAGGACATGAACTGGGTGGACACTTGCAAAAGATGTTGAGCAGCCATTCCAACGACACTGCCTGCAGCTTGCTCCCTGTAGGGTTGCCAGAGGATTGTTCACATCTCTGTGGCTGCTGGAATCTGGAGGCTTTGATGACATTTCTTGTCAGTGTCTATTTCTCCTCTGTTCATTTGTATGAGTGAGTGATTTCCCCCTCAGATTCTTTCTCAAGGAATCAAAACTGAAAAGAACAGAGCCTTGACAGCATTTTGGCTCCAGGCTTTGGCACGTATTGAGTGCAAACACAGTATGAAAAGTGTAAGCTCACACTATTTACATCTACAGTGAGCAGCTGACCATAAAGGATCACAGGGGTAGGTTTGCCAGGTGCTTTCTGCAGCTCAAAGCCCACTTTTGCAAATGTCCAGCTGCTGGGGCCTTCTGGGTTAGGTTTTGTCTGTGGATGCACAGGTAGATACCTCATGAGATTTCCAGAAATGTCTCTAGTTCTAGTTGATATTTTCGGGAGTGAGCAGCAGAAAGCTCAGGGTGATTCCCTGTTAGGTGTGTTCATGCTGTCAGGTGCTCCCTGCCTATGTTTGAGGACACAGTCTCAAACTGCACCAGGGCAGGTTCAGGCTGGATGTTAGGAAGAAGCTCCTCACAGCAAGAGTGATTGGCATTGGAATGGGCTGCCTGAGGAGGTGGTGGAGTCGCCATCCCTGGAGGTGTTCAAGAGGAGGCTGCATGAGGCACTTAGAGCCATGGTCTAGTTAATTAGAAGGTGTTAGGTTGGACTCAATGATCTTAGAGGTCTTTCCCAACCTGGTCAATCCTGTGATCTTGTGTTGTGAGGACAGGCTGAGAGAGTTGGGGCTGTTCAGCCTGGAGAAGAGAAGGCTCTGGGAGGCACCTTCTAGTGTCCTCTCACTCCCTGAAGACAGCCTGCAAGAAGGCTGGAGAGAAGATAGGAGGTATCATCATGTGGTGACAGGACATGGGGCAGTGATTTGAAACTAGAGCAGGGTTGATTTAAATAGGATATTAGGAAGAAGTTCTTTACTGTGAGGGTGGTGAGACACTGGAAGGAGTTGCCCAGAGAAGATGTGGATGGCTCCTCCATGAAGGTGTTTAAGCCCATGTTGGATGGGGCCTTGGGTAACCTGATCTAGTGGAAGGTGTTCCTGCCTGTCTCGGTTCTAATTTAAATTCCCAGAGGCTGAAATATAGTTGATAGAACCAATAACAATTTATAGAGTGCCCTTCCCTCTTCCCCCTTCTTTCCCAAAAGAAAAGGAGTTAGATGGAGAGAGAGGAAAGGTGAAGCAGACCCAAATACATAATCTCACTGCAATTTGGAAGTTAAAAAAGGGAAAAGTTTAACAATAAATCAAAAGTTATCTGAGGTAGGGAAGTTCCAAAGGTGTAGGGAGGGGAAAAGAAGGTACAAAAAATGTAAATATACACCCAGGTTTGTGACAGCAATGGGATTTGTCCACCTCGTGGTGATGGTGGCCACACAGTGAAACAGAGAGCAGCAGGGAACAGAAACGGTGATTCCTCCTGAGCAGGAAGGGAGGGAGAGCAGGGAAGGAGAACAGGCAGTCCTCCTGCTTTTGTAGACCTTTAGACAGGAAGGGGGAGTAGACTAACCATGAATCACCTGGTGGTGTTCAGACCCACCACCCCTGAGGAGGGACCAAGACCACCTGCAGTCGAGTTCAAGGTCACCCTCCCAGAAAGGTCAACCCTGTGCACTGCCCATGGCAGGGCTTTGTCAGTAGGAGGTCTTTAAGTTCCTTCCAACTCAAGCCATTCTATGATTCTAATCCAGAAAGGCACTTCAGAACTTAAGTCTGGATTATCTAACTCTTGTGTCTTGAAGTGTGCTTTGCAGCAACCCATGATTTGGGCTGGCCCACAGGTTGTCCTTGCCATTTGGGTTGATTTGCTCTCTATTGTTTGCCTCTTGTCCTCTTCAAAAGCTTCCACCATACTACTTTCTGGCCACAGAAGACACATGTGCTACAAAATCGTCCATGACAGAGTTGAAACTCTGTACAGAGTTTTCTTATTGGAAAGTCTCTGAAGAAATAGGTTTTAGAGAGTGCCCTGAAGATCAACATATCACAGTATCACACTATCACAGTATCATCAGGGTTGGAAGAGACCTCACAGATCATCAAGTCCAGCCCTTTACCACAGAGCTCAAGGCTAGACCATGGCACCAAGTGCCACGTCCAATCCTGCCTTGAACAGCCCCAGGGACAGCGACTCCACCACCTCCCCGGGCAGCCCATTCCTGTGTCCAGTGACTCTCTCAGTGAAGAACTTTCTCCTCACCTCCAGCCTAAATTTCCCCTGGTGCAGCCTGAGGCTGTGTCCTCTCGTTCTGGTGCTGGCCACCTGAGAGAAGAGAGCAACCTCCTCCTGGCCACAACCACCCCTCAGGTAGTTGTAGACAGCAATAAGGTCACCCCTGAGCCTCCTCTTCTCCAGGCTAACCAATCCCAGCTCCCTCAGCCTCTCCTCGTAGGGCTGTGCTCAGGGCCTCTCCCCAGCCTCGTCGCCCTTCTCTGGACACACTCAAGCTTACCTGGGTCCCCATCAGTCAATGATGGAAGAGAACTCCAGAGCGAGGAGCAGAGCAGCTTCCTCTTCTTTCCCAGAACAGTTAAATTCACCACTGATGAACTTCTAGACAGTGTGGAAACCCCAGGATCTCCCAGTGCCTGTGCTGTGTGAGCCCCTACTTAGATTAAAACAGAGTAAAGGATGAGGGGAGATGTTCAGGGGCACCAGGCTGAAGTCAGCCTGTTATTGACTACTCACTTGAAGAAGCTCTTCAGTGTAGATGAACTTCAGTGAATGATTACCTCAGTGAGAGATTTATGAGGACTATGCCTGGCACTTTAGACTGAATGAAGTATCTACCCTGAACTTTATTTATTGGTTGCAGCTCCAAACTAATGCAAGCCATTTATGTACCCCTCTGAATGCTCTTGATGTGGAGTAGCTACAGATCCTGTTCCTAAACAACTCTGCATGAAAAACGTTTTGTATTCAGCTCTTCAAAGAGGCTGGAGAACTCCACAATGATATGTTGCAGACCCTGGAAAATTAGTGGAAGTGGAAAAATAAAGGTAATACAAGAGTAGTAATAGAAGAGTAAATCAGAGAGTGAAGGGGAGGAGGCTAGAGCAGTAAATCCAGAGTCACTGGGTGGGAGTCCATTACCCTGCGTGGTAATCACAGTGATTGTGTCACAGCCGTGTCAATGTAATGCAAAGGAAAACGTGGCCCTGGGAATGCTTATCCTGTGTTTTCCAGTCACACCACGGGAAGTCAGCAATTAAAACGGGTGTGTGACTCCAAGGAGTAACTTCTGCAAAGGGGAGCATCAGGGAGCAGCAAAGGCAGCCGCTTAGGGCAGCTTGTCCTGTTGTGTTTCTCTTGCTTCTGGTCCCTGGTGCTGACCCTGGCAGAGAGCTGTGCCTGCTAACGCCACAGGGCTCAGTCCTTCAGGTGCAGGTGACAGGGGAGCACCAAAACTGAGTTATTCGGAGCAGCTCTTCAAACACTTGCAGCCTGTGTGTGACTTTCATGGCAGTCACAGAGTTGTGAACTTGGCTTTCAGGCCTCTCTCTGCTGCTCTGGAAGTTTGCAGAGTTCCATCAAGCTGTCCTGCACTTTTACAAGTTTTTGCACTACACTGAATAATAATAAAATTAGGTTGTTGGAGCCTCCCTCTCTGGAGATATTCAAGAACCACCCAGATGCATTCCTGTGTGATCTGCTCTAGGTGATCCTGCTCTGGCTGGGGGGTGGACCAGGTAATCTTTGGAGGTCCCTTCCAGCCCCTCACATTCTATGATTCTTTGAATAAACCAAAATATTTGAGGAGACCTGTGCACAGCAGCAGTTTCTTGTAGTGACATGCCCCTCCTGTTCCACCAACGATGGTATTGCAGCAACTGGCTGTTGGTGATGCCAGTATCTCCCTGGGTCTGCAGAAAGCCCAGTGAACGTCTGCAGTTGTAGACACTTGTGATCTATAATGTGATGGGTGTTACCTGGCTGGCCGAGGCATGCATGGTCCTACCTTACACTGCTCTCTCAGGCTGGTGCAGGCTGGATTAGACACCAGGAACATCTGCTCACCTGGGTACCTGTGACCATTACAAGGAATCTCCAGCTGCATGTTACTTTGGGAGCATGTAGACTAAGAGGCTTTTGGTCCACTACTGACCAGGAAAGCTGAGAAATAAGGTAAGAGAATGGATCTCTCAGGGTCATGGAAGACTTTTTGTTTGCTTGTGTGTAACTGCCTGTGGATGGGCCAGTTCACTGATAGCAGTGACTTTGGTTCATATACTATCCTGAACCTTCTTGTTCAAGCACTTTTCCTTTCTGATTCACAGCTTCTAGTTCCTTTTCTTAAGCTCAGGTCGACTCCATCTGACATTACATGCCACCACCTGAGAGAAGTTTCTTTAACTGCACACAGAAATGTGTGGGGGCAGACTGATGCTCAAAGAGCTTGTTGCTTTCAATTACTCAACACTTTGACAGCTATTTGGAGACCTGTTTTTCAACAGGGATCATGGATGCTACCAGAAGAGCTTGGATATTTGAGGGTGAAAGCCAGAAGTCTCATGCTTTGCCAGCTCTGTGAAAAGCCAGGATGTGAAATGCCAATGTGAAGCTGTCATCTTAAAAGATGCACTCTGGACTTTCTGTAGCTCCTATTTATTGAAGATAGAAGTGACTAATCCATTCACTCAGTGGCACTAAACTCTCTTCTTGTTTTCTTCTGGAAACTCTTTGTGGTCTTTCTGCCCAAGGAAATTTCTCCTGTTGTACAGGTTTCATCCCAATTTAAGGACAGGGATCTGATGGAGAGGGTCCAGAGGAGGACTATGAGGATGATGAGGGGACTGGAGCACTGCATGATGAGGAGAGGCTGAGGGACCTGGGGCTGTTTAGTCTGGTGAAGAGAAGACTGAGAGGAGATTTAAGAAATGTGTATCAATATCTAAGGGCTTGGGGTCAGGAGAGGGGGGACAGGCTCTGCTCACTTGCTCCCTGGGATAGGACAAGGAGCAATGGATGGAAGCTGCAGCACAGGAGGTTCCAGCTCAACACAAGGGGGAACTTCTTGACTGTGAAGGTTTCAGAGCACTGGCACAGGCTCCCCAGAGAGGTTGTGGAGTCTCCTTCTGTGTAGCCTTTGAAGGCCTGTCTGGATGTGTTCCTGTGTGACCTGAGCTCGACTGTATGCTCCTGCTGTGGCAGGGGAGTTGGACCCGATGATCTCTTTGGGTCCCTTCCAACCCCTGCCGTCCTGTGAGCCTGTGATCTATCTTAGCCCTTAGTGCTTGCAGAATCAGCTGTTCAGTACTGACTGTCATTGATGCCAGTGAGTGCTGCCAGCCGAGACCCACACCAGGGGGAATATACTCTCCTTTGAGCTCATTGAAAGGCTGCAGGACTGGACAGGTGCTGACCTAACAGATCTAACCTCTGTGACAGCAACCATGTTGAATTCAGTCCTGTGCTGAGACTGGAGTGCAGCCCACACTGCACTGTGGTGCTGACTGTCAAGGAGACTCTGTCATGAACCTTGTCACATCTGATTCAACACCATTGCTTTCCCTCTTTAGACCAGTTACCTAAAAGCCCACACACAGCCTTTTAGCATGACAGCCTAGTAGTGAGGGTCAGGTCATCTCAAGACATAGGGAAAAACTTTGGGATGTTGTAAACTCACCAGGAGCTCCCATGCATGTAATTTCCTCAGGCCAGAGATGATGCTGATGCTTGTCTGCTGGGGATAGCTTGTGAGGCCAGGTGCCTCCAGGCTGAGGAAGGAATGCCAGGGGAAAGGTGGCTGCTGCTTGCCAGGGAGGGCTCTGGCAGTAGAGAGGATAGACCTGCACCTGGGAAGGAGCTGTTGATGAGGGGCTCCAGTTGGGCCTGGGCATAAGCAGAGCAGCATGGTGTGTCTGTGTGCTGCCCTGTGCCATTGGGCTGCCCCAGACTGTTCAGCAAGGTGTGCAAATGGGTGTACCAGACTGTCCTGCCTTTCCTGAGAAGTGACATCAATGGTGCGAGCTGTAGGTGAGTCATGCTCCCTGTGGTGCTGGTGCCAGGCTCTCTCTGTCAGAGGTGAGACCTCATTGCTCTCAAAAGTACCCTGAAAGGAGGGTGGAGTGAGGTGGGAGTTGGTCTCTTCTCCCTAGTGTCAGGTGATAGAATGAGAGGAAATGGCCTGAAATTGTGTCAAGAGAGGTTCAGGCTGGAGATTAGGAACAATTTCTTTCCTGCAAGAGTGGTCAGGCATTGGAACAGGCTGCCCAGGGAGGTGGTGGAATCACTGTCCCTGGAGGTGTTCAAGAACCACGTGGATGTGGTACTTTGGGACATGGTTTAATGGCCATGGTGGTGTTGGGTCAGTGGTTGGACTCAAAGATCTTAGAGGACTTTTCCAACTCAAACAGCTCTATGATAATTCTCTGTGAGTGATGGTGCTCTGGAGATGGCATGGAGAAGGTCCTGGGAGCAGTGGGCTGCTCAGAGGCACTTGACCCTCTTTGCTGTGGTGCCTTTTCCAGCAAGCAGAGCCGTCAGTGTCTAGTTTGGGGTTTAACTGTGTGTGAGGCTTCTAGCCTTGGACTGTGGGTACCCTGCCTGCTGTGAGCAGTTCCAAATGCTGTGGCCGCAGTTGTGCCCTTCCTGTGCCAGCTCTGCCTTGCTGCTGTGTGTGTGAAGTTGGTGTAACTTATGGGCAAGCTGCTACAAACGCTGGCCCTCACTGACAAAGTAATGATCTTCCTAAGTTCTAGGAGCCAGAGAAGTCTCACAAGGAGATACCACGGTTGGGGGTGGTTGGGCTCTTCTGCCAGGCAAGCAGCAACAGAAGAAGGGGACAGAGTCTCAAGTTGTGTTGGGGGAGGTCTAGGCTGCAAGTTGTTAGGAAGTTGTTGTCAGAGAGATTGATTGGCATTGGAATGGGCTGCCCAGGGAGGTGGTGGAGTCTCTGTTGCTGGAGGTGTTGAAGCAAAGCCTGGATGAGGCACTTAGTGCCATGGTCTGGTTGATTGGATAGGGCTGGGTGCTAGGTTGGACTGGGTGATGTTGGAGGTCTCTTCCAACCTGATTGATTCTATATTGATTCTCCCCTACGAGGAGAGGCTGAGGGAGCTGGGATTGTTTAGCCTGGAGAAGAGGAGGCTCAGGGGTGACCTCATTGCTGTCTACAACTACCTGAAGAGTGGTTGTAGCCAGGGGGAGGTTGCTCTCTTCTCTCAGGTGGCCAACGCCAGAACGAGAGGACACAGCCTCAGGCTGTGCTAGGGGAGGTTTAGGCTGGAGGTGAGGAGAAAGTTCTTCACTGAGAGAGTCATTGGCTACTGGAATAGGCTGCCTGGGGAGGTGGTGGAGTCGCCGTCCCTGGGGCTGTTCAAGGCAGGATTGGACGTGGCACTTGGTGCCATGGTCTGGCCTTGAGCTCTGTGGTAAAGGGTTGGACTTGATGATCTGTGAGGTCTCTTCCAACCTTGGTGATACTGTGGTACTGTGAAATCAGCAAATGACACGGTGAATAAACAAGGATCAAATGATAAAACCCAGGCACAGGGGAGGTTGTTGCTGAGTGTAGTTGACCCTGGGGTTTTCCAGGCTTTTGTAACTTGGAACCCTGTAGCCCTGGGAAAAGGTGGAACCCCAGAAAGAGAAACTTAGACCAACAGGCAGCACTGACCATCCCCATGTGCAGCAGGACTTGCTCACTTCACCCCAGCCTGTTCCTCTGTGTCCTCTTCTGCAGAGCTGGGGTTTCTGAATGTGCATGGCAGGTGGGGACCTGTAGTCGCCTTCCTAGCCAAACAACACAAGACAACACAAGGGAAGAGCTGCTTGGAAAACAGATTTTCATTCTAGAGGAAGGCAGAGAATTTGTTACTTAACCATTGTTTGGGGGTACTTCTTGTATGGTTGAACTTTGACTGCTTAGACACTGGCAGAAGTGATATTTTGTGTGATGACAAAACTGAATTGTGTCATGGAAAGCTGCCTGCTCCCAGATGCATAGGACACTGCCAACAGAGAGCAAAGTGGAAGACAACCAGTGATTTGATAGGTCTGGTCATTGGAAGGAATGTCTTTAACAATTAGCAGCTCGAGAACTGTAACTGGATCATAGAAAAACCTTAAACCTTAAAACAGATTTCAAAAGCTGGCTGAAAACAGTGCGAGGACAAACAGACCAAGGACTGCTGCCCTGACTCTGGCAGGCTTGAGGTGATTGTCTGGTTCTCATTGCAGACAGGTCCTTGAAAGCTCATCCAGTCCAACCCCCTGCCAGAGCAGGATCTCCTATACAAGATCACACAGGAACACATTCGGGCAGATTTTTAATATCTCCAGAGAGGGAGACTCCACAGCCCCCCTGGGCAGCCTGTTCCAGTGCTCTGTCACCCTCACAGGGAAAAAAATTCCTCCTCATGTTTACATGAAACTTCCTATGCCTCAGCTGCCACCCATTGCCCCTTGTCCTGGCACTGGGCATCACCCAGCAGAGCCTGGCTCCAGCCTCCTGCCACTCACCCTGCACATCTTTATAACCATTGATGAGGTCACCTCTCAGTCTCCTCTTCTCCAAGCAGCACAGCCCCAGCTCCCTCAGGCTCTCCTCCTAACAGAGATGTTCCGTTTCTTCATTGTCTTTGTGGCTCTGATGGACACTCTCAAGCAGTTCTATGTCACTCTTGAACTGGGGGGCTCAGAACAGGGTACAGTACTCCAGGTGCAGCCTCAGCAGGGCAGAGTAGAGGGGCATGAGAACTTCTCTCCGTTTACTAACCACAGCCTTTCTAATACACCTCAGAATGGCATTGTCCCTCCTGGCCACCAGAGCACATTGCTGCCTCATGGTCAACCTGCCATCAACTAGGACCCACCCAGATCCTTTTCCCCCTCGCTGCCTTCCAACCGTGGTAAACAATGATAAAAATGGGTAATATATGATGAATAGCTTTCATACAGTGACAGTGTGTGTTTTCCACCTTCTCTGGGCTATATTGATGCCCCTCTGATGGGCACCTTTCTGGGCACCACGTTAGAGGCTGTCTAGGAGCTGCAGAGCAGCTATGTTGCAGTGACTGTCCTTGTGAAGAGGCAGTGGAGTCACTGCAGAGGGGAGACAATCATAGAATCATAGAATGCAAGAGAGGTGGGAACTGATGGCCCTTTTGGCCACCAAGAGGGGTGTTTGGCTGCCCTGGGATCTGTGCCCAGTGTCCCACACTGCTCCTACACACAGCCTTATGAAGAAGATAGAAGCTGTCTTGCAGGATGAGATTGTTTGCCTCCTGGGGAAGTGCTCAGAAGTTGGAGTTTGCAGTACCTGGCTTCTTGCTACCTCGAGTGGGTCTGGTAAAACCTCTCAGCAAAACGTTGGTTGTGAAGTCGAGCTTTACACTCTGTGCCAGACCAAAAAAGTATCTGCCTGATGTGAGTCACTCTACCAGAAATAGACCTTGCACCACCAAAAGCTCATTGCACTGTGTCAGGGGTAAAATCTGGACAGGAGGCAGAGGTATTTTTTTTGCTTCAGCAGGCAAAGCGAACCCCTTGTGAAAAGAATTTGCAATTTCAAGTAGGAGGAGGGAAAGAACTTGCAAAGACTGCCAAAAACCAGACTCACTTCTCTGGCATACACTGTCAGGATGTCTTTCCAGCTGATGGTGGGGGACCCAACATCAGTGCAGCAGTCAGGAGTTAGTGAGCCACGTTGTCTTCTCATTCCAGTCAGCATGAGTAATTCTCAAAGAGGTTTTGAGGACCCTCCAGCGTGTTCTGAAATCCCTTTTGGGTGACAAGAGCAAGAACAAAAAGCAGATTTCAGGACTGTCAGGCACAGGCATTCATGTTTGGCTGGTGAGAACAAGCAGAGCAGCCAGCTGGTTTGAACTGGGATGGAGGTGTATACAATGAGCTCATCTGGCTCCAGGTGCAGGCAGTAAGGAAACGTTTGATACTGTGAAGTTCCTTGAACTTCAGCTGCTGGTACCCCTAAAGTGTGTTACTGACTGTCAGTGTAAATAGCAGGCGAGGAAGGGAGCTGCTGGGGAGTTCTGTGCTTTCTCCATTAACCATTTCATACACCTGGCACACCAGAAGGGGGTTTGCATGGTGTAGAACCTGTGACATGCATGCACCCTGCTGAGACATGAAACTCTGATAACATCACCCACCTACAGCTTTACTGAAACCCATGCTTGAACTGTCTCCTGACTACACCTACTTCCAGCATTTAACCTGCCAGTGTTTGAAGGGGGCTAACAGGAGAGCTGGGGAGGGACTTGTCACAAAGGTATGGAGTGAAAGGGTGAGGGAGTGATGGCTTCAGGCTGGATTTAGACTAGACACGAAGAGGAAGTTCTTCATGAGGGTATTGAGGCACTGGAACAGGTTATCCAAAGAAGTTGTGGAGGCTTTGAGCTTGGAAGTGTTCAAAGCTGAGTTGGATGGGGTCTTGAGCAAGCTGGTCTAGTAGGAAGTGTCCTTGTCCATGCCAGGGGGTTGAAGCTAGATTATATTTAAGGTCTCCAACCAGTCTATGACACAAAGCATAAACCTCTGCTTCCAAGTCTGCTTCCAGATATTTCTCTGCAAAACTCCCCTTGGTGGTGCCCAGGGTCTGGGCTTGTTTCTGCCAACTGTCAGCTTTTGATGTAGTGCTTGCGATACACTCCCTGTAAGAAAACTCTGATGGTTCATGTCCACAGATGTGCTGAAAATGAGTTTTGGAGAAGGAAATAGCTTTGTTTTGGGCTAAGCAAAATATTAGCACAGTGTTAACGAGAAAGACAAGCTTCTTCCTGCAGTCCAAATTCATTTGATTCAATGTTTCAAAGCAAGAATGAAACCTTACGCACACACTACTTTGTCTCCTTTTAAAAATCGTTTCCAACTTCTAGCAGCCTCTAAATTGGGTAAATAATTAAGGTAGTGAATAATTACGGCAGTAAATGGTGCCAAGCCCTGGGACATTGGTGTAGCTCAATGTGGGGGGAGGAATTATATGACAGGTAGTTGATCAACAGAAGTTTAGACCAAAGTGCACAGATGTTAGCCTGTGAAATGCAGACACAAAAACCTCCTCAGATTTTAGAGGCTGTGTTTTACACTCTGCTGCCTCAGTTTCTGGGATTAAAGACAGCCTCTCACAAATGCTGCCTCAGATCCTGATGTTCTCACCCTGATGGGCGCATTCGGGTCCTGCAAGGTATTGATCACCTCTCTTAGGTTCTTTGTGCAGGATTAGCAATAAATTACCCTAGGTCAAGTTTTGTTTATACAGTGGACTGTTCCAGCAGAATTACCTTCTTGACTTAATAGCTTCCTTTTGGATGACATTTCTGCCAGAAAGAAGACAAATTGTCTAAGGTCAGCGTGCAGATCAGCTCAGAGTGTAGGAGGAAATTGTAGGGGATCAGCTAAATTGCAGCAAGGCAGGCCGGCAGCGGTGGGCAGCACGCCGCCAGACCCGGAGGGGCCGCAGCCCCCACCCCGCAGCGCACAGCAGGAGCCCTCCAGCTCCAGTGCTGTCCTGCTGATGTTGGTCCAATTCAGGCCCTTCTTAAGCCTGAGGAGTCTAAGTGGCGTGGTGACAAGGAATTGGATCAGCGTGGCTACCCTCTCAGCTTCGTGCTGACCTGCTCAGCGGTCCCCTGGACCCCTGGTACCAAACCCAGCAATCTCCTGCTCCTATCCAGGCTGGTCTCACTTCTCTGCAGATGTTGCGTGGTGCAGTTTTCCCTGCACCTTCACTCCCATCTGCAGCCTTCTTGCAGGTCCTTGCAGGTAGTAAGGAGCTGAAACCTTGCTGCCAAGTCTGCTCTCAGAGTTGCACCGTGCTGTGAGGTTCAGTTTATTTCCTGACCTGTGACATCTGGAGAAGAGAAGGCTTCAAGGACACCTTAGAGTACCCTTCCAGTATCTGACAAGGGCCTACAGGAGGGCTGGGGAGGGACTATTGACAAGGTCTTGTAATGACAGGATGAGGAGGAATGGGTTTGAACTGGCAGAGGGGAGTTAGGAATGGATATTAGGAAGAATCTTTGCAGTGACGGTGGTGAGACACTGGCACAGGTTACCCAGGGAGGTTGTGGATCATAGAATCACAGAATGTGATCTTTCCAGTGAGGGTGGTGAGACACTGGCACAGGTTGCCCAGGGAGGCTGTGGATCACAGGAGCACAGAATGTGATCTTTTGATTCACAACCTCTCTGGAGGTGTTCAGGACCAGGTTGCATGAGGCCTTTGAGCAACCTGTTCTAATGGGAAGTGTCCCTGCCTATGGCAGGGGGATGGAACTAGATGATTGTTGATGTCCCTTCCAACATAAACCATTCTATGATTCTACCTGGGGACAAGAGTGAAGGACCCAGTACAGGTCCCATAATCCTGTTCCTGGTGATCATGGTGCTGTTGCACTGTCATGGTTTGGGGGATTCCAGGCTATCCCACACGTGTGTATTTTAGATGGAACAGGTTAGGGTGTACAGAACACAGCCCATCCGTGGTACAAATAACACACCATTTTATATCTCTATCTCTCTCTAAGCCCAAACAAACAAAAGCTGATGCAGAGCAGTTCTGCTTTGTATTGCATAAAAAAAAAATCATGATGTATTGCATAAAAATTCATGATCAAAGAAGACTGGAGACACTGATTGGAGCAGCACCATAACCTGTGGCCAAGCAGATCTAGGGCTTGACCCAGTCTCACAATGCCCTCTGTTCCTTGAGCTGGAGGCTGGCCAGTTGCTCTGCTGCACTGAGCACCACTGCAGCTTGGCTCTGCCTGAAGTGAACCTCTGAAGCCCAGGCCATAATATTTAAAGCAATGGAGTTACCTTTTCCCTTTGCAAATTCTTCTATTGGTTTTGTATTCGACAAGAGAAGAAATAGAAAAGTCTCCTTTTAATTAAGCTCTTTGTCTTTTGAAGTTTTTGGTGTTTTGTTGTTGGTTTTTTTTTTTTTTTCCCTTTTCACATTGGTGATGTAATTTATGTAAATAATCATCTATCTATGGAAGGAGTGTGTCTGTCAAAAGCTGAAATAAAAAACATCCGTCATTTTGAAGTGATTAACATTCTCCAGATGTTTAAATCATCAGATTTCAGGAGTTTCCCTTTGTTGTGATAATGATATAGTATCCAGAACAAGAATGTTTACTTTCTTGTATGGGTCAAACACAGATTTTTCACAATCCTATTAAAGCATGCAGTTTATTGTAATTATGTGTGCAGATGAAAGCATGTGCAGTTATTATTGTTTCCCCTTAATTGTAAACTGCTGCTGGGTGATTTTACTGTAAAGCCGAAACAAAAGGAGCGTTACTTGAAAGGACCACCAGTGCCCGCTGATGTGATCAATTTCTGGATGTCAGGTTTGGCAGAGATGGTTATCCCACACGCCCAGAGCCCCGGTGACATGCTGCCACCCTGCAGCAGGCTCCCACCCTGCGCTGGGGGAGGTGCTGGGGCCTGCGGGAGATGTAGCTGATAATGTTAAGTGACAGTTCTGAACCACCATAGTCAAATGTGTTCAGCTTTAGTCTGCAGGGAGGAAACACAACGTACATTCCTCCCCAGTGTTGTGGACCTCATGGCTGATCAAGAGAGCGCTGCCTGTCCTCGGCTGGTGATGGTAACTGGAGCCACAAAGCCTAGCTAGAAGTTAGGGGGTTCACAGGCTCACAGGATGCCAGGGGTTGGAAGGGACCCAAAGAGATCATCGAGTCCAACCCCCCTGCCACAGCAGGAGCATACAGTAGAGCTCAGGTCACACAGGAACACATCCAGACAGGCCATGAAGGGCTACACAGAAGGAAACTCCACAGCCTCTCTGGGGAGCCTGTGCCAGTGCTCTGAGACCTTCACAGTACAGAAGTTCCCCCTTGTGTTGAGCTGGAACCTCCTGTGCTGCAGCTTCCATCCATTGCTCCTTGTCCTATCCCAGGGAGCAAGTGAGCAGAGCCTGTCCCCCCTCTCCTGACCCCCAGCCCTCAGATATTGATACACATTTCTTAAATCCCCTCTCAGTCTTCTCTTCTCCAGACTAAACAGCCCCTGGTCTCTCAGCCTCTCCTCATCATGCAGTGCTCCAGTCCTCTAATCATCCTCATATCCCTCTGCTGGACCTTCTCCAGCAGATCCCTGTCCCTCTTAAACTAGGGAGCCCAAAACTGAAGGTAGTACTCAAGATGAGGTCTCACCAGGGCAGAGTAGAGGGGAAGGAGAACCTCCCTTGATCTGCTGGACATGCTCTTCCTAATACACCCCAGGATCCCATTACCCTTCTTGGCCACATGGACACACTGCTGTGCCATGGCTGTTATCCACCAGCACACACAGGTCCCTCTCCACAGGGCTGCCCTCCAGCAAATCACCTCCCAGCCTGTACTGGTGCAGTTTATTACTCCTCCTCAGATGCAGGACTCTGCACTTGTCCTTGTTGAACCTCATTTGGTTCCTCTGTGCCCAGCTCTGCAGTTTGTCCAAGTCTCACTGGATGGCTGCACAGCCTTCAGCTTGGTCAGCCAAGCCTCTCAGTTTGGTGTCATCACCAGTACATAAAGGGTGATTACCAGGAGGATGGAAGCTCTGTTTTTACAAGTCTTATGGGACTTGTAAAAGAAGGAGTGATGGGGACAGATTAGTGATGGGGAGATTCCCACTAGACTCCAGAAGAAAATGTTTCTCCATGAGCATAGATGGACATTGGAGTCATCTCCCAAGGAAAAGTGGTGGATTCTCCTGTACTGGACTCAGCTTGACAGAGTGCTGGGACAGCTCATTCCAACTGCACTGTCACCTATAAAGGTTGGGTCAGATGATCCTTGGGGTCCCTTCCAACCTGGGATTCTGGGATTCTGATGCTGCTTTCAGGGCAAGGTGCCTGTTGAGGCTCCACAAGAATTTGCTGCAGAGAGAAGTTTAAGAAAGAAAATAATTTCTGTCACTGCATTTTGGCCTAATCCACATGTTTGTTTGTTTGTTTGTTTTTCCCTGGATAACACTGAAACAGATTCTTCCTTTTTCTAAAGCAATTTCTTTTGGTGAGCATTCCATGACCTCATTTCACTCAGCTTGCTAATTGGGCTGAAACAGGAGCTTTTGCCCTTGAAGTGCTGGACCCTTCAATCCAATGGCTTTGGAAAGCAAAGGGGTGCTGAGTAGACAAGGATCCCTCTTCTGCTTCATGTGCAGCCTCCAGCACCAGCAGACAGCAGCTCTGTTATTTCTGCTCATCTGATTACTCACAGTAGCACAGACTTGCACACTCTGGTCCCTGCACTCCCCACTTACAGCTGTGGATTTGGTACTCATTACAGTGCTGAACTGCTTGTTTTTGCCAGAGGACCATGACAGTGTCTTCTGTTTGGTTAGTTGGCAGTGGAGTTGCCTGCAAGTGTGCCCTGAAGTAAAACTTAGGTGTTTCAGAGCAGCAGAAACTAGAGAAGTAAAGTAGGTGTTTGTGATTCCTGCAGATGTGCCTATGTTTCTCTGAACCCAAAGTGCCTGTGGGCTGGTTCTGCTGGTTGGCATCTGAACAGGGCTGGCACTGGAGCAGCTGCACTGGTGCAGCCTGCTCTGTGTGTTAGTGCTTCACTGCTGCTGTGTGTGCGGGCTGGGGTCTGTGAGGTAAGCCCGGGGGGTGTGCAGGGTGAACCCTTGGAGGTGTGTGAGGTGAGCCCTGGGGGTCTATGAGGTGAGCCCCACAGCTCTAAAGGATGAACCCTGAGATCTGTGTGGCATTTGTCTGTTGCACCAGGACTCTTCTGCTGTGCTGCTCCCCTCTAGAGCTCGCTTGGGAGGAGTGGCAAAGTATGATATGCCAGCAGCACAAATGATTTCTGGAAAGAAGTGGTATAAATACAAGTTCTTGGCTCGAATCTGGCTTTCAGACAAACAGAACTCTAAACTCAGTGCTTTTGGTTGACTTCAACCCTTTGAGCAAGTTGCCTTGTCCCTGTTCCTTGTGCGACAGCTGATTTGTTACAAGTCCAAATAACACACTAGCCAGCTTCAGCTCTCTTCTTCCAACTTCATACTTGGAATTAAAGTTCACACAATATTTTCATTCCCCCTTCACCAAAAGAAAAAAAAAACCAAAAAAGAAAAGAAATGGGGGAGAGGGGAAGGAGAAAAACAAAAAAAGGAGGGGGGGTGGGGGAAGAAAAGGAAAAAAAAGGTGAAGAAGGAAAGGAGTGGGAGAATAAAAGACAAACATGAAATGCAGTTCACTTAAAAATATCTCTGCTTGATGGAGGCTAAAAGGTGGCAGCTGTGCCAAAGTAGTGGACCCTAAATCGCTGAGCAGAAAGGAGCAGGGAAGGCTCTGATTGCTCCAAGTGCAGTGGTGAATGTGCACTCTCAGCCACAAATCAAGCAAGCTTAAAAAAAAAAAAAAAGGAAGGAAAAAAAAAAAGACTCAATCAAGGCAATAATGGCCTCCACTTCACAATCAGACAAGTGCTTCTACTTCAGAAATCCTACCATTTATGGCTGATTGCTAACCCTGGCCTCATTTCTAATCTAAAGGGCGAGTAATAATTTGGAAGAGGAATTATAACAACTTCCCAACCATTTGGTAAATCGTTATTATTTTAAAGGGGCGTTGGGAGGCTGTTACCGTTTGTCAGAGTTTTATTTTTTCTGCCCTGCTGCTCCTCTACCAAGTCCACCACAAGGATGCTCACTGATGTCATGCCAGAAGGAAAAGTAATGCAGGGTGAGGATGTGCCAGGAAGAAAAGCCCGGAGGGAAGCTGTGGTTGCAGGGCTTCAGCGTGCTCAGAGTTCATGGGAAGGCACACAAAGAGTAAGGAAATGGCTCTTTTGCTCTGTTAGTGTGTGGTGCCCACAGCCTGGCACCAGGATCAGGGGCTATGCTGAGCAGGAGTGTCATTCCCACCACAGGACCTCCTGCCTGAGCTGCCCCAGTGGAAAACCTTCTACCTTAGAAACTTCCCAAATGAAGGGGCAAGGGTCTGTGCTGCCCTGGGGGGCTGTGGGAACACCCGTGGGGTGCAGGGCACAGGTGGTGAGGGGGTCTCCATGTAGGGGCTACTCATGTACACCTGTCCTGGCAATAGACTCACCTTGGCACAGCCTGTGTGGTCAGGGGCTGCCCAGCCTGGCTCAAGCTTTCCTGCCCTGACCCTGCTGTCAGTGCCTTGTGGGCAGCGTAAGGAGAGACAGCACAGGACCCTGAGCTGCTGGGTTGTCGTGGTGGGGAATGCACCTGGTGCCTCAGCACACCTATGAGCACTGGTTTTCCTCTTTGCAGCTCCTGTTGCACTGGTTTTCCTCTTTGCAGCTGATTTTCCTCTTCCTAACATGCCCATGCATTTCAGTCTTTAGGAAAATATTCATTCCAACATCTCCTGCAAGTCTGTTAGGACTTTCACATTGGCATACTCCAGGGAGAAAACATAGATTCTGAGGATCTGGACAATGTGCTGTCCAGCCATAGACCCAGGGTCTGCCCTGACTGTATCTGGTGCCTCTGTTCTAAGTAACAAAGCTTCTAAAACCAGAGGCAGGCCAGAAAACTGAAGGGGACATGTATGCAGCTTCAGCCAGGTGAGCTCATCCTTCTGAAATCCCGCAGTGTTTGGTAATAGCAGGCATCTGTGATCAAAATACCTCTTATTGTAGTGAATGGAGGACAGAACGGGGAGCCATGGCTCCCCTGCATGAGTGTGGTGCCTTTGTAAAATGGTTTGTGATCAGTGTTTTGGAGGATGAAAATGTTTTGTTCTCTGACTTAGGAGATAAATGCAGTGAAAGCTTCAGCTCAGCGTCGTGTCCCTGTTTCTGGCTGGAGTTGTGACTGTATCTGTTGCCACAGTTATTTAGGGGGCTGCATTTTAAGCGTGATTTAAAGAGAGCTTGACTCAAAAAATTTCAATGACCCGGTGAAATCTGAGCTACTTATGGCAGGACAAAAGTGTAATGCTCCCATCAAAACAACAACTGGGAATGTGTTTTATTAAAGGGGGTCTATTCAATATTACCCCCGAGTGCTGTGGGTTTGTGAACACATTCCTGAGCGAGAACTCTCATATCATCGGCTGGGGGGAGAATGGATCATTTGCAATACTGCGCATTTCGGGGGCCAAATTCTGATCCTTTATAAGTTAGCTGCAGTGTTACTGAGTATAGTTTCCAAAAGTGGCATGTCTCTGGGTCCTGCCTGTCATTCCGAGGTGAGGGTGGTGCAGGGAAAGCATGCAGATCCTGCACAGAGCTCTCCGTGGAAGCCTGCAGGCTTTGACTTTCTCCTCTGTGCCGTCTCCGAAGTGAGGCGCTTTCAGCCACAGAGAACAAATGCAGGCTCAGCCTCGCTGGAATCAAAGGGAATTCTGTCTAAAACATGCTCCCGAGGGATGCAAAATGGTGGAATTAAGTAATTAGTAATAGCTAAACTCTGGGGGAACTTCCCTAGTAAATATTCCTGGATTTTTTTGTCAGCAGTGTCACGCAAAAATATTTAAATTGTCAGATAAAGGGGGAAAAAAAAGAAAAAGAAAAAGAAAAAGAAAAAGAAAAAGAAAAAGAAAAAGAAAAAGAAAAAGAAAAAGAAAAAGAAAAAGAAAAAGAAAAAGAAAAAAGAGCAGTTCTGACACTTTTACCAGGGACACAGGACTGATTCCAGACTGGAAACCTGCTCAGGAGGCACTGGGACCATCTGCATCCCGGGCAATACGGGGTCGTGCCCCGTAAGAGGGTTTTCCCAGCCGGCGGTCCCCGTGTCGGGAGGTTACACGGTTCGGAGCGCGGCAGCCCGGCGCAAGTCACCAGAACTGGCTTTTCCCCGTCAAGACGAAGGATCTTCTGCTCGGAAGTGTGAGCACCCCCGGCTCGACGGGCTGGGGCCGGGAGAGCGGAGCCTCTGCTTTCGGAGGCCCCGAGCTGTCCTCTGGCGCTCGCAGCCACTGCCAGCCGCGGGAACCTTTCCTCCGTCAGCGAGTGACCGTGGTGCGGGACCAGGCTGCGCCACCCGGGAGGGGACAGCGTGGCATCAGCCTTCCGTGGGTACCCAGCCGGAGAATCGTAGCCGTTTCGGTGCGATGTGCCAAACCAAAACCCCGTATCGGGTTAGTTAGCGCTAGCGAGTTACGGGTGCGGGGAGCCCCGTCGGAAGTTTCAGTGCCACTGATGAAACCCCCGGGAAAGGCTGGGGTCTCGGGGACCCCCCAGCACAGCGCCCGCTGCTCTGCCCGTTCCCAGAGGGTCGCTCCGTGTCCCAGGGGCCGGTGCGCCGTCGCTAACGCCGGTAACACCGCATAACGAAATCCCCAGATGCCGGCGTCGCTGGCGAGGCTGCCGTCCCTGTCGGGTGACCCCGGGAAAGCTCAGTTCAGTGGGGCTCAACACGGAAGACCCCCGACCCCGGGCCGCCGGGAAGGAGCGACCCTCTGCGCTCCGGGTGGCCGCGGCCGGGCAGCGAGCAAAGAGGGGGCCAGAGCCGGTGGAGGGGAAGGGAAGGGAAGGGCCAGGACCGGTCCGCCATTCGGCTGCGGGGAGCGCACTGGGCTCGGCTCCAGGCTCCTCCCGGCGCCGGGCCGCGGGGAAATCTCCACAGGGTCTCCCCACGGGCACTGCAGGCAGCAGGCCCGGGAGCGGCAGCAGCCGGGTGCGGGGCTCCGGGAACCGCCAGGTGCTGCCCTGCCGGTGCCGGACTGCGTGCGGGTCCTTGCCCGTTCGTAGTCAGAAGCTCCGGACTTTCGCACAAACCCAGAACCCCCTAAAGCAGCCCGGGCCGGTGCGGGGCGGGCTCCTGTGTGCGGTTAAAAATGCCCAAAAGTTGGGGTGGACAGCGCTGGGTGGAGAAATTCGAACGCTGTCTCTCGTCTCCACGGAGCAAACACCGCTGGTACCCGGTAAAAATCAAATCGGGTTTCTGCCATCTCTGACCATCTGAAAGCCTGCATCGGAGCTCGGATGGTCACCTTCTGCCGGAGCCGGTATAGAGCTGTGCAGCACAGCATCCCGGCATCCAGTATCGACCTATGCAGCATCAGCGCTCTTTTTGATTAAAAAAAACCCCAAACTACCGAAACCAAACCAATTGATTTTGAGGAAGAAATATTTTCACGGGGTTATGCAGAAAATGAAACCAAAATAAGACTTGTTTTTCTTCCCCAGGGCAAAATTGACCGAAGTTCCTTATCTGCTCATTTACCGTTAAAATGAACTTCACCCAGCACAGGAGAAAAGCTTCTGTGTGGGATTCGGGTGGCTGCTGTTTCACAGCACAGCTGGCAGGTTGAAGGCAGCAATTCTGGTAAGCTTTACTTCTTCCTGGTCTAAATAAATTAAGTGGGCAGCTAGGAAAATTTAGGCATATAATTACCTAATTTTTTTAAAAGCCTCAGCTACCCTTCCAAAGGTCTTTTTAAAACGTGCACAGTGGTGTTGTCTTTACCATTTGGTGGGTCACAAATTAAACCTTCTCCTTAATATCACGCTAAGTCAAAACAAACTGACAAGAGGTTGTGAATTAATTGTTCATTTTGAGCAATGAAAAGCACCGAAGACTTTCTACATCTCCAGTGCCTGCTATGTAAGTACAAAGCTACTTATACAATAGGAGACTAAATTTGATCTAGTTGGGAGTTGGACTGAAGGACAGCACTCAGGAGTGCTGGCTGAGAGTTGCTCTTCCCTGAGAGGTTCGGCTGCTTCTGGAAAGCTTCCCATGCTCTCTCTACTACGTTGCTGCAAACAGCCCCAAGCACTTCAGAGGAAGCAGCTCTGATTTCAGACAAATCCTTGTGAATCCTGTGGTTCGTACCACAGCTGTCCTGGTGAGCCAAGGCAGTGACGGGTCCGTGCTGTGGGACAGCTGGGTGCTGCAGGTGAGCACAACTGGGCAAGGTTCTGGCTGCAGCCTGAGGGGTGATGTTGAAGGTGAGGTTTTTTTTTTTGGAACAGGTGCTGAATGTTGTAGATGAGAAAAGGAATAGAGCTGCCTTTTGGGGTACAGTGAGTAAAACTGTCATTTTAAATACCCTTCTGTTAATTAAGTGGCTAAGCACATTTAGAAATTACAAAGACTTGCCAGTTTTAGGAGTTTTGTTGCTTGCCAGTGATAATTTTGTTGCTTATTAGTGTTTTTTTCTTCTGCCATGAACCCCAGAATCACCTATCCAAAGGCTGCTGCTCGTTGCCTGTAACCTGTTGGCTGTGGTACCTGTGGGCTGCAGCTCAATGCTGCACTGAGGGTGTAACCAGAATAGATAAGAGAACCTGAAAATGAAACAAAACTTGGTGAAATTAATCTCAGAAGGAGCACTTGGGTAAGGCTGAGGGAAGTGTGGCTATCACCTGGTCTGTGGTGGACAGGGTGGTGATGAGTGGGGCTGGTGCTCAGCTGGAGGATGGTGACACCACCTCAGTGTTGCTCTCTGAAACCTTCAGGGGGCTAAAAAATTCAGGAAAAGCTTGTAAAAACTGCTGGGTATCTTGAGCCCTGAAGTAACACGAGCCCCTAATCTTCCTCTGAGAATCCCAAGACTGTTTATTTTTCTAGCTGTAGAGTCTCATTTTGGTTTTTTTTTGGTCCAAGGGCTTGCAGAGTGGTTAGAGTTGCCAGGTATGGAGGAAGAAGATGGCCAATGTTAGGGTGACTATCCTAGGTTAAGACTGTCACAAACTCTTCCTGCATTTGGTAGTACCATTTTTAACAGGAACTTGGGGTCTTATCATACACTAGTTTCTGATGAACTGTGTTTCTGAGACTGCAGATCCTGAACATGCTGTTACAGACTGTGAAGGTTTGAGCCATTATTGTAGTTTGGGCTGCACTTCAAAAAACAATGGTAAAGGTGAAATAGAATGAAGCAGCTGCATTCAATGCCCTTTCCTCCAAACACACAGCCCCACAGCTCTGCCCATGAAAGCAGACTGAAGTCCTGATTTACACACAGATGAGTATCAGTGATCCCTCTGCCACCTCACACAGGTGCACCCACAGCTGGAAGTTAACCTCCTTTGAGTTCTGAAACCAGCTTTTTGTTTTAGAGGCTTTGGGCTGGGGTTGAAGCCTGATGTGGTTTCTTTGCAACTCTGCTTTGTCAGTGCTGTATTTTCTCTTCCTGCGTGTGGTGGAAGATCATGGCACTCAAAGCATGTGGAGACTGCTCAGTCTGCACAACATCAAGCCACTCTGTGGCTTTCCAACAGACCAGAGTCAGATCTTGTAGGACTGCTTTAAATGCAGATGTTCAGATGGTTCTGAACAAACTCCCTGAAGTCTGGCCTCTACACCCTTTTAGAGGCACCCACTGCCCCTTCTGCACACAGGACCCATCCTGGGTAATAAGAGGAACCTGTAGGATGGTGAGAAGCCCCCAACAGGGAAGGTGAAAGGGACAGCCAGCTGGTGGAAAGGAAGGTCTGTGAGAAACTGTTCCTGCCAAGATCTGATGCAAGCCCCTCCCCCAGTGCTGCTCAGTAACAGGGCCACTGCCTGTAGAGAGGCCCTCAGCTGTCCCCACCTGCTGCTGCATGGGCTATGGTGGCCTCAGGATGTTCATGCCACATGCTCCAGTCCTGCCAGGTGACAGGTGCTTGCTGCCCACCCTCTGGCCAGCAGCTCCTCAGCATCATAAGTGATCTCTCCATGTTCAGTCAGCCTTGAACAATAGTTAGTCCCCTCAAACACACATGAAGCCTACCTGAGGGCATGGCACAGAGTATGATTTCCGGTTTCTTGTGGTAGTTGGTCACTTCCCAAGCTGATGTTCTTTTAATCTTCAAAATGTGTCAGCAGTACCTCACCCCTCCAGAGACGAGAAAAGTCAAAAAATCTTGCTGTTGTTGGCTCATACACCTGACATGACCATGATCTTCTTACAAGCATGGAGGCAAATTGCCCTCTCACCTTCTCATGTCCCAGCCAGGTGCTGAGATCTCTCAAACCACCAGCAGTAGGGTGACAGCAAGCATACCAAACTGTCCTGGCTGTAGATCACACCAGGACAGTTCACACCAAAGGCTCAGGCTTGTTGGAAACAGGCCAAACAGGTCATTAGTGTTTATAAAGATGTGCAGGGTGAGTGGCAGGAGGCTGGAGCCAGGCTCTGCTGGGTGATGCCCAGGGACAGGACAAGGGGCAATGGGGGGCAGCTGAGGCATAGGAGGTTCCATGTGAACCCGAGGAAGAATTTTTTCCCTGCCCAGGGAGGTTGTGGAGTCTCCTCTGGAGATATCAAAAACTGTCTGGATGTGTCCCCGTGTAATCTGCTCTAGGTGATCCTGCTCTGGCAGGGGGGGCTGGACCAGATGAGCTTTCAAGGTTCCTTCCAGCCCCTGACACTCTATGATTCAGAATTCATTTAAGCCCCCAGCTGTTTTTCCCTTTGGCTACCTCCTTGTGTGTCAGATTTTTACAGTGGAACAAAAACGTCCCCAAGAGGGATGCTTATGTAATGGAAACAGTGACCTGCCTGAACTAAGAGTTCTGGTACCAAAAAGCCATTTCCTCCAGCCAAAGCTTTGCCCAGCAGTGTTTGTCGTCAGCAAGGGCTCAGAATTCATCATCACTGAGGTTTACAAACTCAGCCTGACAAATTCACTATGAACACAGAGTGGCTGTTCCAGTGGCACAACACCAGAGTGCACAATTGCTGCAGCTTTATGTTTTAAGATTTATTGCATGCCAGTGTTGCACAGGCAGGTGAGAAACCCCCTTACTGTACACTGGGGTACACTTTCTGCCCCACTGTTGGAACTAAGGCAGGGTGTCAGCCACACAGACCAGAGCTGGCTGAGCAACACAGAATGGATGCTGGCTGGGGGAAGCAGAACACTGAGCAGAGTGGTGCTGGAGCCAGAAGCAGTAAGGTGCAGGAGAACAGCACCAGTGCTTCTGCTTGGCACAGGCTGGAAGGGTCCTGGTGTGCCCCAGCTGAAGGCAGCAGAGAACAGCAGGACCTGCAGCTTATCCATTCCAACCTCCAACCAGGTGCTGCTCTCAGCTGACCAATGTGTGGCTTTGTATTGTTCTGAGAGGGACATCTGGAGTGGTGCACAATGCTTCAAAGAGGTTCTGCAGGGATGAAAAGTCCTCAGGAGTTAATAACCTCTCTGACAAAAATCAGAAGGATTAAACCCAGTGCTGAAACTGACACTTCCACCAGGAACGTGGCCAAAGGCTAGGCCAAACCAGGTACTGCTGTGGTAACTGGCAGAGTAAAAGATTGTTAATTCCATAGTGCTGTTAAAAACCCCTCACAACATTTTAAGGCTTTGTTCTCTATGCTTCTGTTGCTAAACCTGTTCACAGCTGTGTTTGATTCCCCTTTTCCTGGTAGATGTCCCTGAGAGTGCTGCTCCCTAGAACAGAGCAGCATTTGTGTCTCATATACAGAGCACTGCAGTTACCATCAGTTGTTACATTCAGGTGTCTTAGTCTATGTCAGGATTTCAGCAAAAATATCAAGACTATTTTTTGTGTCCTCCTCAGCTCCTGAGTCCTGGGTCAGGATTTCAGCAAAAATATCAAGACTATTTTTTGTGTCCTCCTCAGCTCCTGAGTCCTGGCTGTGGTGCTCTGGAGGAGCGTGGACATCTCGTTCTTGGCCAGTCCTTCTCTTCCTCCTGTGAAGGTACACGGAGTGATTTTTCTCCCTCCCTTCAGCAGAGCTGCTGACACTAGTGCCAGTCTCCAAAGCCAACACTAAGCCTTTGTAGAACCTAGAAACAAGCAATTGCATAGCTGTTATTTTTGTAGGTTTGCTGAGGACCTGAAAAACTGCTCTGAGAAACTAAAGCTTCTGTGGTGTAATGGAAACATGGCAAGAGAAGAAATTTGTTACAAGCATTGAAATTTCTAGCCAATACTGGAAGGAAAATGGGCAATGTCAGCAGGTGTCCTTGTGCACAACATGCCAGCTCTCTCTGTACATCCGCATGTATGATGTGTGATGATCAGAGGGCTGGAGCACCTCTGCTCTGAGGAGAGACTGAGGGAGTTGGGGATGTTCAGTCTGAAGAGGAGAAGGCTCCAGGGTGACCTTATTGTAGCCCTTCAGTATCTTAAGTGAGCTACAAGAAAGCTGGAGAGGGACTTTTTAGGGTGTCAGATAGTTATAGGGCTGGGGGGAATGGAAGAAAGCTGGAAATGGGTAGATTCAGACTGGATATTACAAAGTTGTTCAGCATGAGGGTGGTGAGACCCTGAAAGGGGTTGCCCAGGGAGGTGGTGGAAGCCTCATCCCTGGAGGTGTTGTAGGCCAGGCTAGATAAGGCTCTAGATCTAGTGTGAGGTGTCCCTGCTCATGGCAGAGAGGCTGGAACTAAATGATGCTTGTGGTCCCTTCCAACCCTGACTGATTCTATGTCAGAAATCAGTCAGTGATGTGCTCACAGGCCATTAAGATCCCATTATTCTTACAGAAACTATAAAATAGTATCAGGTTGATACCATCAGATGGACTGCTACTAGGAACAGCTACTTTTACCAAGATGTTCAATGGACATATAAAAAGAATTAATCTTGGCACATGTTGGTGCGTTTCCAGCATCCTTTTGATGCTTGTGCTCTTTGGCTCTTCAACCTGTTCTGTTCTCCTCAGATGGAAACATAAGTAAAGAGCCAAGTGTGTCTAACCTTCCACCACCTTCATAAATCATCAGTTTTGGGAACCACACAAAACATTTACAGGGTTTAAACATGCACTGGATCTGACCACTTCTGAGATGGTTACTGTGCTAGAACAAGTGCTGTTATAGTTAGAGGCAGAAAATTAAACCCTACACAGTGACAAAGTCTACAAACTCTTGTTGCTCGTAGGGTTTTGATTAAACAGTTTGTAGTCTTCAGAGGTAAAAAAAAAAAGAATTTGTATTTTGGACTTTGAGAGGTGGTTATCTGTTGCTTTTGGATTTTTTGGTTGGTTGGTTTTGTTTGTTAGTTTTCATTCCTCCCCCCTCCCCCCTTTTTTTCCTATAACCTGAGTTTTGGATTTATATGTCATGAACGGGGCTGCTGTATTCTTACAGACCTGTCAATCCTCTTTGTGTTTTCTTCTATCTTCCCATTAGCTATGTGCACCAGAAAATCAATGTATTCTTCAGAGACCATCAATTTCCCCTTATGGGTCAGTGGAACTTCTAAGCAATGAGTGCTCCGGACAGCCTAAAACACACCCAGAAGAAGGCATCAGCTAGAATGAAGTGGATTTTGCTTTATGAAGGTGATTTAAGTAATAGAGAGAGTTTATTACAGAAAATCCACACTTATCCACACAGCTGGCTGGTTTGCTGTCAACTACAGCACAAAAAGCTCTTTGCTGCAGCACACCCAGAGACAGCCGTCAAGTCATATTAAAGTTCAGATCTTGGCTTGCAAAAAAGCCCCAAAGTTAAGAGCAACAAGATGAATTTGTTGCATTCCTGTATAGGGTTGGAGTGTTAACCCTATACAATTCCTTACAGGTAATCAGCAAAGTCCTTACCATCATAACTTTTCCTCCTCTGCCAACTGTAATGCCAGAATTCCTGAACCCAGAATTGATCGCCACTGAGTGCTGCAGAAAAAGGAAAGGCCTTAAACAGGTCTTGGACACTTTTACAAATAGAAACAGTTATGGGTTGGTTGTGATGCAGTTTATAATCCCAGCTGCATAAAACAATTCAACCCCACCTCCCTACATTACTGTAGTAACAGTTGGATTCAAATGTTTTTAAAAATCAAACCCAGGTGGTATCAGAAATTGTGGTTGGTTTCCAGTGCTGATGGGACATTAAGATCCCTCCAGGCACTGCACCATCTCATCTTGAAAAGCTGGTAACATCATTTCAGCTGATGACCAGAGGTGTAATACTGTTAGAGCTAAAAGTGCAGCAGTGCTATGAAAGAAGCTGATCAGCTCTCTCCCACATTAACGAAGAACAAACCTATCAGGTATTACCCTCTTGAGGCATTTTGGAGAAGCAGAAGGCAAAGGTAGTACTGCGTCAGATGAAATACTGTGGCCAAATGGCATGCCTGGTGGCAAAATGATGGCTGAAAATCACCACTTCAGGCAGCAACAGCAACCCAGCCTCACTGGGGAAAAGTTTTAGCTAGCAGCCTGCTTCAGCTCAAGCATCAAGTTGTAGGTGAGTCACTCTGAACAGCACAGCCTCTGTAAGCCTACAGCAGTGTTTTCTCCATCAGCTTACCTTACTAACCTACTTATTAAACACATAGCACACATGCCTTATAAGGAGAGACTGAGTGACCTAGGGCTTTGTAGTCTGGACATGAGAAGATTGAGAGGGGATTTAAATGTTTATAAATATCTGAGGGCTGGGGGTCAGGAGGTGGGGACAGGCTCTGCTCACTTGCTCCCTAGGGTAGGACAAGGAGCAATGGATGGAAGCTGCAGCACAGGAGGTTCCACCTCCACACGAGGGGAAACTTCTTTACTGTGAGGGTCACAGAGCACTGGCACAGCCTCCCCAGAGAGGTTGTGGAGTCTCCTTCTCTGGAGCCTTTCAAGGCCTGTCTGGATGTGTTCCTATGTGACCTGAGCTAGATCCTGCTGTGGCAGAGGGGTTGGACTCAATGATTTCTTTGGGTCCCTTGCAGCCCCTAACATCCTGTAAGCCTGTGTGATCTGGGACTATTCTGAAGTGCCAAAAGTTTCTCAGGAAGCAGCATTTGCACTTTTCCAGCAAGGATCATAATAGAACAACGGAACACTGTTACTTGATGTCATGTTACCAGGAGCTGGGCATCCTGCAGCTCTTGACACAGCACATGAAGAACAAATGGTTCAAACTTGAGCACGACGTCACCGGTGGCTTTCTCTAGAGCTGCCAGCTGGAAAACACACCAAAATACTTAAATTAATGCTGCAAATGGGTGAAATTACTAAAAAAGAATTAAAAAAAAAAGAAAGAACACCTAGTGAGTGTGTGGAACAAGCATTAGACACGCAGCAAACGAGTTCCAAGTAGTCAGATTTGTTCAGCTGCTTTTGATTTTTCATTGGAAAGTTTTCTGGAAAAGAGAAGACTTAGAGGGGATTTGAGAAATGTTTGTAAGTATCTGAAGGCTGCCAGGAGAGGGGGACAGGCTCTGCTCACTTGCTCCCTCTGACAGGACAAGGAACAATGGGTGTAAATTGCAGCAAAACAGGTTCTGCCTCAACACAAGGGGGAACTTCTTTACTGTAAAGGCCACACAGTGCTGGCACAGGCTTCCCAGAGAGGCTGTGGAGTCTCCTTCTCTGGCACCTTTCAAGGCCTGTCTGGATGCGTTCCTCTGTGACCTGAGCTTGACTGTATGCTCCTGCTCTGGCAGGGGGGTTGGAGTCTAGTATCTCTTTGGTTCCCTTCCAACCCCTAACATCCTGTGATCCTATGATCCTGTGATTGCTCACAGCATATAGAAATTCCATGGATTTCCACGATTCCATTTGTTAAGCTGATGAGGTCTGATAGAAATTAATCACAAGGTGGATTTAACACTTTGAAAAACTGAGTTTCCCTGGAGTTTCCCTGTTTACATCTCCATACCTTCGAAGGAATCACTACAGTCACTGCAGCATGGGAAGAGAGCTGGGTCACTGTAATCAGGGGAGCCTGCGCAGAGGTTTTTTAGTTTTTTGGAATCTGTTTTTTTTTAACTCTTCTTTAAAATCAAAGCCATCTGGTTTCTGGAGCACATAATTCAACTTCAGAAGACCTTCTGGGCTTTGGTAGATTAAATTAATGGCCTAACATACTTGATCACAAACTTAGTTTAAATTATCCTAATTTAAATAATACTAATAATGTGTAGAAAACAGTGTAAGAGTTATAGAGATAAGAATTTCAGAGGGTGAAAACAGAGGCACATAAACCCAGAAGACAACTAGAATAAAAATTAACTTAATAATTACAAAATTCAAGACATTACCTTCAGACTAGAAGACTGAGATTGCTAGTGGTGACTTTTTTGGATGTGGAGTGTGGAAAACAGCTCCAATTCAGCCATCAGTCCTGGGAATTGCAGTTCCTCTGCTTGTCTCTGCAAAAAGCTGGCAAAGACAAGCAGAGGAAATCTCAAAGATTGCTATGACTTTTCTCTTGTCAAAGAGGGTGCTTTGAGGCAGTTCTACCACTTATTTCATTATATAGATATAATATACATATATATAATATATATGTATATAACTCTAAACACCTCTGCTCCATCTTCTTTTTTGCCTTCGCTGGCTTACTTCACAGCACTAAAAAATTTGCTCTGTTACCTTGGGACATTTCAGCTGTTTTCCCACACTGCTATTTGGTTCAGCCTTTCTCCTCTTTCTTGTGAAATGAAAATAGTCGGGAGGAATCTTCAGGCAAGAACCAAAGCCATGTGATTTTTAAGGCCACGGCAGCATAAAAAGCAACTGCTGAAGCAACACCCTCTCCTTTCTGCACTGACCAGAAGGTAAATGTGTTTATGCAGCGTCCCCTTCATACCTGCTCCTGCTTTCAGCTGAAAGCAGTGCTCTCCGAACACAGCCAAGTGTGTCATTTGTGCTCCAGGTTTAAGAAGATAAGCACAGCTGTGCTGAAGGCAGCAATAAACACTCTCTGTCAGCACTGCCCTACCGCTGTCTCCAACCTCGGGCCCGTGAAAGCTTCTCAATGGAAAAGTGACATTTCCACCAAAGGTTTTTTATCACCTTGCTGCATCTAAATTTCCTGCAAGCTCAGTTTAATAGGGAAATGGTGGAAGTAATTTTCTATCAAGCTAAGCAAGTTTGAGCAGTGGATTTGGTGGTGCTGGGTTAATGGTTGCACTCCATGACCTGGAAAGTCTTGGCTGGCAAAAATGGCTCTGTGATTCTGAGCACTAAATTAAAACAGCAGTGTAAGAGAATCAGAGAACCAAAGAATGTCAGGGGCTGGAAGGGACCTTGAAAGCTCATCCAGTCCAATCCCCCTGCCAGAGCAGGATCTCATAGACCTAATCACACAGGAACACATCCAGGCAAATTTTGAGTATCTCCAGAGAGGGAGGCTCCACAAGCCCCCTAGTGAGCCTGTTCCAGTGTTCTGTCAGCCTGACAGGGAAAAAAAAATGCCACCTCGTGTTTAAATGAAACTTTCTATGCCTCAGCTTCTACACACTGGCCCTTGTCCTGTCATTGGGCATCACCCAGCAGAGCCTGGCTGCAGCCTCCTGGCACTCACCTTTACTTCTTTATAACCATTGATGAGGTCACCTCTCAGTCTCCTCTTCTCCAGGCTAAAGAGGCCCAGCTCCCTCAGTCTCTCCTTGTAAGAGAGATGTTTCATTCCCTTCAGCATCTTTGTGGCTCACAGGGCTGCACTACTTTCAGATGTGTGTAAATGCAAGGCTGGGCTCAAGACAGGTTTAAATTCGAGGCAGTTTTTATAACTTGAGGCAGCTTTAACGGTTTTGTTTTAACTGTACTGAAGGAGATGTGACACAGGAAATGAACATATCCACACTGAAGGGAAACAAAGGAATTCATTTTGGCTGCTTCTGCGATTGCTGACTGAAGCCATACAGTCAGCTTACAGAACAGTTAATGGGGTGCACACCAATCGAGGCAGCTCTGACAGCTCTGTCACACTCCAGACGAGCAGGTAAAGAGCTGCAGAGATGAAAAGTGCTGTTATGCTAACAGGAACCTTTCAGGAGGGGAAGAAGACATTATTTCCACTAGTTCTGAATACAGAAAAGGATGTAAAAAACAACAAGCATTTCTATCTTAGCTTTTCAGCAGGGGTTTAATGAAAGACAGCGTTTCTGCTACACAAACCTCTTGTTGAACTGTTGGGCTATGGAGAAAGGCATTCTTCAAATGTCACATTAGCTGCATTTACAGGAAAACTGCCGTTAGCCTAAATGTATTCTCCTCATAACAGCTCTTAGGAATTTACTAAGTACAGCACCTAGAGAGAAGTTCATCTTGAAACTGGCACATCAATTCATATCACTAACAGGGATACAAACTCTCTACAGACTTTTTCGTGGTTCACAGGACATATTTTCCATGACGTTGGCAAGGCTACATTCAGTAGAAATCAAAGCTGTACCAGACTGTCCTCTTACCACACTGTCTCTGGCACACGTTCCATGTGTCACCATGAGCCACCTGCAGTCTTTCTTCTGAATGTCGCAGCTGTTTGTGTCCTAGAAAGGCAGAGAAACGGTGAAACTCCTGCCCCAGCTTCTGCCTGTGTGAAAGACCGGTGCCCCGAAATAAACAGCATGGCTTTCGACACTCTGAGGAGCGCGGATGAAGCCTTGGTTCCGGAGCCGAGACGACGGTGGCTGTCTTGGCGAGGGAGCCTGGCTTTCGACGCCACACGGTTCGGTAGCGCACAGAAAGATTTTCACATCCAGCCGGTGTGAAACGGACTTAGCTTCTGTTCAGGTGGCAGACGAAACCGTCGGGCTAGGGGGCAGCACCGCAAGTGTTGCCGTCTCTGCCCCGGGAACCAGGAGTAGAGGCACCGGGTGCTGCCGTCAGCGCCGGCGGCCTTCTGCCGGGATCGCTGCGGGGTCTCCGGGTGCTGCCAGGGCGCAGGCACTAAGCGCGGCGCCGGGCCCCGGCACCCACACTATACCCACACGGGAAAAGTCGCCAGGCTCCCTCGCAAAACAGGCACCGTCGTCTCGGCCCGGCCAGCTGGAGGGGCCTCCGGAACCAAGGCTTCATCCGCGGTCCTCTAGAGAGCCGCCACTGCCCGGGACTCACCGAGGCGGGGCCTTGCACCAGGACGAGGCGTCCCGAGCAGGAGCTGGTGGTGCAGAACCGGGCCCGCCCGTTCAGCAGCTGCACGACAGCGGCGGCGCCTTCGTCCACCGCACCCTTCCTGCTGGCGTCCGCCCGCGCCAGCCGCTGCGCCTTCCGCTGCTGGAAGGAGGCCATCGGCAGGCACTCGGAGCGGCCCAGGCGCAGGCGCTAGCGCCGAGGGAGCCCGACGGCGGCCCGCCTGGGCCAAACCTCCGCGGCGAACCGAAGGGCGGGGTGCAAGGGCGGGCCGACACCGCCCCCCGGCTGCCGCAGCCCCGCGCTGACCCTCCGCCGCAGCTCCTGCCCGGGCCCGTCTCCGCCGCCGCGGCAGGTAAGCGGTGGTCGCCAGGGCGTTCCGCTGGCCGCCGAAACTCGTCTCTGCCCCGGGCAGCGTGATGGGGCTGCCGGCGGTCCCCGGTGCGCAGGGCCGGGCTCCGCGGGCAGGGTGGGACAGAGCCGCCGCGCTCCGGGCTGGCGCGGCGGGTGCCAGCCCTTGGGCCCTCCGGAGGCAGCGGCGGGCGGCGGGGCGGGGACTGGCGCGGCGGGAGGTGTCGGAGGGGCGAGGGCTGGCGGCAAGGGGCGAGCCGTGAGCCGAGGGACGTGCTCGGGGGTGAGCTTGTGTGGTGCCCCGTTCTTCCCGCTCCGTTGCCGAATTTTCCCGTGAGACTCGCAGGAGCCGGCTCAGGCTCCGCTCCCGCGGCCGTGCCCCTGTTCCGCTCCCCCAGCGCCCGGCGGCGGAGCCGCTCGGAGCCGGTGCTTGAAACCCAGAGCCGCGTTCGCCGCCGGCAGCAGGTCACGGTGCTCACGGGAGCCGGCTCAGAAAGCAGCTAAAGCATTAGCGATCGATTCTCTCGACAGACCTAAGGTCACGCAAATGCTTGGCTTAGTTTGTGCCTTTGCGTGGCTCTGGAAGGAACCCAAAGCCGCCCAGGTGTTAATGGCGCACGGAGCCCCATTTAAAGAGCTGCTTGCCGGGCTGAGTGTTGTGAGGATGCAAAATAGGAAGGGAACGTAAACGTTGTGTTCCCCCCTTCGCAGACGCTCTGATCGCGATGGCAGCCAGCAGAAACGTGATGAGAGCAGTCAGGGTCTTTGAATTTGGGGGCCCTGATGTGCTGAAACTCCAGTCAGATGTGTTGATCCCCAGTCCAAAGGCACAGCAGGTACGTGGGGGTTCTGTGAGCCGAAGTAAGGGTGAGGGAGAACACCAGGGGCGCTCGGAGCAGGGTGTGGAGTACGGAACTATAAGCTCCCGGGATCTCGAATGTGTGGTTCCTGGACAGTGCATTCTTACGTGCTGAGCTGAACAAACGTGGCCCTTTAGTGTGGTAGGGGCTGCAGTAAAGGAGCTGCTGAAAATGGCTTCAGTTTAAGACTGAACTTTAGCTGACTGTGTTTTAAGAATCTGGTTAAAAAAGCATGATGCTGCTCTGAGAATTCAAGTGCTAAATCTTTGTCACTATTGCTCAAGAAGCATCCTGAGGTGTCAAGGGAGGTTCTCCTGCCCTGTACTGTGCCCTACCAAAGCCATGTCTGGAGTATTGTGTCCTGTTTTGGGCTGTCCAGTTCAAGAGGGACAGCGAACTACTGGAGAGAGTCCAGTGAAGGCTATGAGGATGCTGAAGGATGATTAGGGGACTGGAGCACTGCCTGATGAGGAGAGGCTGAGGGACCTGGGGCTGTTTAGTCTGGAGAAGAGAAGACTGAGAGGGGATTTAATCACTGTTTATCAGTATCTGAGGGCTGGGGGTCAGGAGAGAGGGGACAGGCTCTGCTCACTTGCTCCCTAGTATAGGACAAGGAGCAATGGATGGAAGCTGCAGCACAGGAGGTTCCAGCTCAACACAAGGAGGAACTTCTGTAGTGTAAGGATCCTGGAGCACTGGCACAGGCTGCCCAGAGAGGCTGTGGAGTCTCCTCTGTAGCCTTTCATGGCTTGTCTGGATGTGCTCCTGTGTAACCTGAGCTCGATTGTATGGTCCTGCTCTGGCAGGGGAGGTTGGACTCTATGGTCTCTTTGGGTCTTTCCCAACCCCTGCCATCCTGTGATGGGACTGAAACATCTGTCTGATGAGGGGGCTGCTCAGTCTGGAGAAGAGAAGGCTGAGAGGGGATCTGGTCGGTGTTTGCCAGTACCTTAGTGGTGGGTGTCAGGAAGATGGGGCCAGTCCCTTTTCAGTGGTGCCCTGTGCTAGGACAAGGGACCATGGACACAAAGTGGAACACAGGAAGTTCCATCTGAAGATGGGGAGAAAGTTGTTTGTTGTGCGGGTGTTGGAGCCTGGAGTCTCTTTCTCTGGAGAGCTTCCAACCGCAGCTGGCCACTGTGATGCTAGGCAAGCTGCTGTGTGTGCCCTTGCTTTGGCAGGGGGGTTGGAGTGGACGATTTCCAGCGGTGCCTTGCAACTGCCAGCATGCTGGGATTGTGTGATCTGTTCTTTTAGGTGCTCATTAAAGTCCATGCCTGTGGGGTGAATCCTGTGGAGACCTACATTCGTTCTGGAACCTACGCTCGCAAGCCAGCTTTACCCTACACCCCCGGCACGGATGTGGCTGGTGTCATAGAGACTGTTGGGGAGCAGGTCACAGCCTTCAAGGTACCTGTGCTTGGGGATTTACTTCCTTACGGTTTGTTGGGTGCTGATGGTGTGAGTGTTGCTCCTGGGGAGCAGCACTGCACTTCCTCTGCTCGGAGCAGCAACGCTGCGTGTAGAAAAGGTGTGCTGCAGAGCTGCTCTGGTGGCATTGCAGAGGTGCTCCACGCAGAATGATTCCCGCCTGAGGTAATGATCTCATGCAGGAGCGAGAAATTCAAGGTTTGTTTGGAAATGGAAATAGCTTTAGACAGCACCATCATTAGGTATTTGTCATTAAGACTGTTAAAACACTTTCTCACTCCAGCCTAATCACTTCTGTGTGCTTTTTGTTCCTAACAGCAGTTGTGATGCTCTTTGCTTGAAGGAGAGCGACAGAGAGGTGATGAGCTTGGTCGTGTCAGAGAGATGCCCTGAAAGCTCTGCGCAGCTCCTGCATTTGCACACTCGCAGTGCTCGAGATGCAGCCCTCTGCACTGTGGGTCATGCTGTAGTTGCCTTAGGGTCTCTTAAGGGTGTCACTTTCTTCCGTGTTTCAGAAACACCCAAACACTGAGAAATGTCTCTGTGTGTGTGCATTTGTAAAAGCTTTTCAGGGTTTGCACTTGGAATCTGTGGATGGAACTCTTCAGTGCTCAGATTCCTGAAGGTGAATGTTAATGAGGCCGTAGGGTTGTGTGTTAGGCTGTAGATCAGGGGTTTTAATTACAACACTCATGATGTGGCTTGTGCTGCATTGATTGTATACATTAGCATTTAGAAAAATCTCCTCTGTGACAAATAGAACTGGTTATTTTTAATAGGAGAGCTGCTAGAAATAGCCCAAGCTCCTGTAAGCTGATTCTTCATGTACATAAAGGTACAAATAAGGCAAATTATGAATTTGTCTCTTTCTTTCCCTGCTTTCCAGAAGGGCGACAGGGTTTTTACCATGGAGACGATCTCTGGAGGATATGCAGAGTATGCAGTTGCTGCAGCTGACAAAGTCTTCCCTTTGCCAGACAAGCTGGACTTTAAGCAGGGAGCAGCCATTGCAGTACCTTATTTCACTGCCTACCGGGCTCTGTGCCAAAAGTAAGGGGCTCAGGGCTAAGCTTGTGCATTGTTCTTTTTAGTGTTTAAGATTATCAAAGCCCTTGTTTCTGTTGTCCTGTCAAAAAGGGGTGGTGGTGAGATCAGCGAGTGGGCAATGTTTAAGACACATTTGTTGTGCTGATGGAATTGTCAGATAATTGGTAGCTAGAAGCTAGTGCCTGTGTTTGCCTGTTACTTATTTCTTCTTAAGAGAAGAGTCCTGGAGAGACTTCTTTGGTAAGTACATGTAATAAACCATGTAAGGCTCTTTCAGTGCTCACTGATGTTTTAGCTAGGGAAGGAAAGCAGTAATTAATTTCTGAATTAATGTGGTGCAGAGCAGACCCACCTCTTCTCTTCAGCAGCCTCTCCCTGCCAAAGACACTCTGGGGACAGCATAACAGTGAGTGGTAGGCTGGGTGAGAGCTTAGCGCTGGGGAGCTGGATTAGTTTGGTAGAAGTGGTGACTGGATCCGATGTGGTTACTGCTGGGATCTGTGACAGGTGAAGATGTGGGACTGAGGCTCAGTACCAGTCTGCTACATGTTGACACAACTGCATGGTACTGAAAATTCTCAGAGCTACAGTTTATTTTGCCTCTGAGGAGGCAGAGTATACCTTGTTAGTCCTAACATGAATTGGAAATGCTCTGTGACAGATGAGATTTGATGTCAGGATTTGCAGAATTAATGCCAGTGTTCTCTGTTCTCTAATGCCAGTGTTTTCTGTTCTCCATGCAGAGGGCATGCCAAGGCAGGGGAGACGGTGCTGGTGCATGGTGCCAGTGGAGGAGTAAGTACTGCCAGAGGGAAAGCTGCAAGGAATGCTGCCTTTTCTCCTTGCATCTGCAATAGTGGTTAATAACTATATCAAGAGTGGGTCTGCAGTCATGGTTAATATCAACTAATGGTTCTGTAATTCTCTTCTTACATTCTGCCTCTTGGAGAGGTATCTTGGCTTTGTGCAAAAGTGGTGGCAGTAAAATCTGTGCTTGCAGATTCTCTCTGCCATACGTTATGCTGGTAGCCGCAGCAGGATGACTTTGTGAAGAGAAGAATTTCCTTGCCTGTGTGTCAAATACATACCCAGTTTTAACAGACAGACAACGCTGTGCAGGCATTTGTGGCACATGCTGGTGGCTATATCAAAAAGCACAAAACTTTATACTGTGCTGCTGTAGATATTTTTTCTTTTTCCTAAAAGGCTACTTGGCCATTTGTAAGATCCCAGCTGCTTACTGTGGCTAAAAAGAATTGTTCCCAGGCCAGCCCTTTAAATGGGGAATTGTCAAGGTGCTGGTAGAGTATTTTCAATTTGAAATGCTGAGAAAGTCAGAGAAAAATACTTTTTTGCTGCTTTTCCTCCCCTTTCCCCTCTCCCCCCTCCCTCCCCACCTCCTTTCCCCCCTATTTTTGGTGTCTTTTTTTCTTTCTTTTTTTTTTTTTTCCTGTCCCTTCCAGGTGGGAATAGCAGCGTGTCAGATTGCCAGAGCTTGTGGTTTGAAGGTTTTGGGTACAGCAGGAACTGAAGAAGGCATGAACACGGTCCTGAGAAATGGTGCCCACCAAGCATTTAACCACAGGGAAGCTAATTACATCAGTAAACTTAAGGTAAGCATGTATCAGGGCTGGCTGAAGTGTGTTTCTTACCAACAGAACAGTTGTTTGTGGAAGTGTTTTAGAGCAGACTTACGCAGCAGCAATAATGTCCTGCCTTTTTCATTGTGACACAAGGAAAAGCTTTTCCAGGCTGGAGAAGCTGAGCCTTCTGCACAGGCAGTGGCATCTGTGATTTAGAAGCTCTTGCATCCCAGCAAGATATCATCATGCAGCATAGCAAAATCTGCTGAAATTCAAGTGATTAGCTGCCTTAGCACAAAGGATGCCTCTCAAATTCAAGCTGTAGAATGTCTCTTATATGTAGCATATGAAATAAAGAGTGGTAGCCAAGCAGTAACTGGGGTGATCTAACAACTTCTTGTATCCTCTGCAGGAATACACAGGGGTGGAAGGGGTTGATATAATAATAGAAATGCTCTCTAATGTCAACCTGGCTACTGACTTGCAGCTGCTGTCCCGTGGAGGAAGGGTGATGGTGAGCACTTTCTGTTGCTACCTTCAGTTCGTGCTTTTAGCAGCGCAATTCAGCAGTTAGAGCTCCTCTCTGGACTCCTTTGTAACAGGTCGTGGGCTGCAGAGGTCCTGTTGAGATCAATCCAAGGGACACTATGAGTAAAGAGTCCAGCATCATTGGAGTTAGTCTGTTTCTTGCAACTGAGGTAAGAAGCACACTTATTGTAAAGAACGTTGTGTTGGGATTGCAGCACCTCCCTCTTTCCTGCTAGAGTCCTTTGTAGGATGACAGCAGAATTTCACTGCAAGTGAATGTTTTTTTCATTCCTTTATGTTTTGACTCAATCTCAGCAGATGATGAAAGGTTTTTGGGTTGTGATATTTGGTTTAGCACTTGCACAAATAGGCAATACTGCTTTACAGTGTGGTAAATGCTGTCCTGATTGCATGCAGGAGGAGAGGCGTGAGTGTACAACAGCAGTCTTTGATGGCATTGAGGCTGGCTGGTTGAAACCGACTGTGGGCTCTGAATATCCCCTGGAGAAGGTGGTGAAGGCTCATGAAGACATCATTCACTGCAGTGGTGCTCAAGGAAAGATGGTGCTGCTTCCATGAAGTCCTTTGCCCTTTGTTGTGTAGCTGCTCGAACCGCACCTTTGCAGCAAACGTGTGTTACCAAGCATGCTTTGATCAGGTTTGACAGTGACAGCAAAGGCCACCTTGGGCTAATTAATTACATTAATTAAGGACGTTTACTAATAATCAGGGTTGCATATATTTTTTAATGATTTTGGCAGCTTTTTTGTGTTATGTGGAAATCAGTTCTCTGCTGGTGTGGCCTTGAGATGCAGGGAAACGAATATCTCTTGATCTTGTGCTCAAGGGGAAGTGATAGGGAGGCCACTGCAGGTGGTGCCAAGTGCCACCTGGTAGGTAAGTACACAAAGCCATGTATAGAGCTGGCCATGTGTGTAGCTCGGATAGAGCTATGCACGTTCTTTAGCCACAAAATCAGTCTTGTTCATCTTTTGTCACCTCATTTACTTGCAATAAAAGCTTTTTACTGACAGTCTTGTGCACTTTTCAGTTCAAGAGATGGCCAAAGAATGTCTCAAATGTGAGGTGTTGGGAAGCAGATGCAGTTCTGCTCTGCCTACCTAAGTATCTGAGGAGAAAGTGCCCCAGTTAACCCCAAACTACCCTAATCCTGGAGGTACCTGCTAATATTTGTTACTTTGCAGCTGAGCATATTGGCAGAAGCAGCTGATCCTTGATGGCAGAAGCTGTCTAGAGAGGACTGCAGTTCTTCCTGTGGGCTCTACTGGATTTAAGGTCAGCCGAGACCCTGGCTGTTCTCCTTTTCTTCCCTTTTCTTCCTCCCTCCTCGCCTGCTTCTTTTTATTTGGCTTTTCCATTTCCCCCCCTTTTTTTCACCCGCCTTTCCTCCCTCTTTTTCCCATCTCACTCCCCGTGGAGGCACAGCAGCTCAGACAGTCGCGACCCTGCAGCCCCTCCTGCCGCGGCCACGGTAGTCCCCGGGGGCTGCGATTGCAGGAGGCGGGGCCCGGGCCGGAGAGCCGTGGGGCAGCCTCGGGCAGCCGCACCCCTATGCGGTCATAGGCGGAGGAAGCTGCGTCCGCGCCCCGCGCCGTATCCTAGCGACGCTTGGGGACGCGACCGCGCTCGCTGTGCCCGCGCTAGCTGTTGGCTCTGTCCTGTGTCCGCGGTAGCTCTTGACTGACTCTGTCCTGTGTCCGCGGTAGCTCTTGGCTGACTCTGTCCTGTGTCCGCGGTAGCTCTTGACTGACTCTGTCCTGTGTCCGCGGTAGCTCTTGACTGACTCTTTCCTGGGCCCGCGGTAGCTCTTGGCTGACTCTGTCCTGTGTCCGCGGTAGCTCTTGGCTGACTCTGTCCTGTGCCCGCGGTAGCTCTTGGCTCTGTCCTGTGCCCGCGGTAGCTCTTGACTCTGTCCTGTGCCCGCGGTAGCTCTTGACTGGCTCTGTCCTGTGTCCGCGGTAGCTCTTGGCTGACTCTGTCCTGTGCCCGCGGTAGCTCTTGGCTGGCTCTGTCCTGTGTCCGCGGTAGCTCTTGGCTGACTCTGTCCTGTGTCCGCGGTAGCTCTTGGCTGACTCTGTCCTGTGTCCGCGGTAGCTCTTGGCTGACTCTTTCCTGGGCCCGCGGTAGCTCTTGGCTGAATCTTTCCTGTGTCCGCGGTAGCTCTTGGCTGACTCTGTCCTGTGTCCGCGGTAGCTCTTGGCTCTGTCCTGTGTCCGCGGTAGCTCTTGGCTGACTCTGTCCTGTGCCCGCGGTAGCTCTTGACTGGCTCTGTCCTGTGTCCGCGGTAGCTCTTGGCTGACTCTGTCCTGTGCCCGCGGTAGCTCTTGGCTGACTCTGTCCTGTGTCCGCGGTAGCTCTTGGCTGACTCTTTCCTGTGTCCGCGGTAGCTCTTGGCTGACTCTGTCCTGTGCCCGCGGTAGCTCTTGGCTGACTCTGTCCTGTGTCCGCGGTAGCTCTTGGCTGACTCTTTCCTGTGTCCGCGGTAGCTCTTGGCTGACTCTGTCCTGTGCCCGCGGTAGCTCTTGGCTGACTCTTTCCTGTGTCCGCGGTAGCTCTTGGCTGACTCTTTCCTGGGCCCGCGGTAGCTCTTGGCTGACTCTTTCCTGTGTCCGCGGTAGCTCTTGGCTGACTCTGTCCTGTGTCCGCGGTAGCTCTTGGCTGACTCTGTCCTGTGTCCGCGGTAGCTCTTGGCTGACTCTTTCCTGGGTCCGCGGTAGCTCTTGACTCTTTCCTGTGTCCGTTCGTGCCCGGTCTCGCCGCCGCCATGATCGGCCCGCGGTCGGGGTGAGTGGGACGGTGGGGCAGGAGACGACGGCAGCAGCTGTGCTCCCGGGCCGGGCCCTTCTCCTGCGGCGTCGCCCCCCGCGGTCCCGCCGCCTCCCTGAGCTGCCCTGCGGGTTGGTGCCGAGGGGGGGTGTTTATGGTGGCACGGAGAGCCCGCGGGGGCTCGTCGCCTGCGTGCCCGCCGCTCGCTGCGCTGCCAGCAGCCGCCGGCTTGCCCCTGCTTACGGAGCTGTACCGGTGTGCTGCTCTGGAAGGCTACCGGCCACCTTGTGTCAAAAGAGTGATGCAGAGTTAGCACCGGTCGAGGCCACACCTCGGACACTGGGAGCTAAGAAGGGCGCTGAGGGGCTGGAGCAGGTCCGGAGAGGGACAACAAGGCTGGTGAAGGGTCCGGAGAACAGGGCTGGTGAAGGGTGGCAAGGGGAGCTGGGCTGTATGGAAGCCAGGGCAGCTGGGCTGGTGTCCCCAGCAGAAGCAGGGCAGGACACAGCAGGTAGTTCAGGTGAGAGACAGGCTCTGTGGGGCACAGGACTATTTCTGTGGCTGTAGGAGGAGACTGCTCCAGCTGTGAATCACAATGGGCTGGAATTGGCGGTGACAGTAACTGAAGGTCTGCTGCTCTCTTAGGTCATCCTTGGTGAGCAGCCGCTGGTTTAATTGCACTGTAAATGATTAATGACCAAGCTCTGTTTTACGGAACTGATGTCAGGTGCCTGCTATGGCTTTGTCTTGGTATCCTTGGAAATAAGCAAGATTGGTTTTCAAAGTCATGGTGTCTGGGAATAGTGTGCTGTCAACTGGGAAACCCAGGCACTGGTGGCAATGCACATGCAGTCAGAGTCGAGTGGGATACAGAGCTCTAAGTGGGCAGTGCCTTCACTGACGTCCTCACCATCAGGCTGAGGGAGCTGGGATTGTTTAGCCTGGAGAAGAGGAGGCTCAGGGGTGACCTCATAGCTGTCTTCAGCTACCTGAAGGGAGGCTGTAGCCAGGTGGGGGTCGTTCTCTTCTCCCAGGCAACCAGCAGCAGAACAAGGGGACAGGGGCTCAAGTGGTGGTGGAGGAGGTCTAGCATGGATGTTAGGAGGAAGTTGTTGGCAGAGAGAGTGATTGGCATTGGAATGGGCTGCCCAGGGAGGTGGTGGAGTCGCCGTCCCTGGAGGTGTTCAAGAAAAGACTAGATGGGGCAATTAGTGCCATGGTCTGGTTGATTGGACAGGGCTGGGTGATAGGTTGGACTGCATGATCTTGGAGGTTTCTCCTCTGCCTCTGTGGGCAGTTGCCAGGTGATAGCATCAGTCAGTGCTCACTGTAACCAGGTGATAAATGTGCTGGTGCCACCTGCCGGTGCAGACACCAGATTGAAGAGGGGTTGTGGACAATCATAGAATCATAGAATGGTTTAGGTTGGAAGGGACCCCAGAGCTCATCCAGTTCCAACCCCTCACCATAGGCAGGGACACCTCCCACTAGAACAGGTCGCTCAAGGCCTCATCTAACCTGGCCTTGAACACCTCCAGGGAGGGAGCATCCACAGCTCCCCTGGGCAGATGGCATAGGCCATGTGGTAGGCGAACTATGTTGTAGAGCAAGGGTTCTGGAGACATCTGAGGCCATTCCTCTCTTCAGTGAGGGGAGGGCACCTCCAGGAATTGGCCAGGGAGCTGTGTCTGTGCCTGCTGGACTCAACCAGCCATACAGCAGCAAAAGTTGTGTAGTAGCCTCCCAGTATTTGAAGGGGGCTACGGGAGAGCTGGAGAAGAACTTCTGATGAAGGCATGGAGTGACAGGATGAGGGGTGATGGCTTTCAGGATGGAGGAGGAAGCTGGCTTTAGATTAGACATGAGGAAGAGCTTCTTCCCCATGAGGGTGGTAAGGCACTGGAACAGGTTGCCTGGAGAAGCTGGGGAGGCTCCAAGGCTGGGAGTGTTCCAAGCCAGGTTGGATGGAGGCTTGAGCAACAGGGTCTAGTGGAAGGCATCCCTGCTGCTGGCAGGGGAGGTTTGGAACTAGATGACCTTTAAGGTCCCTTCCAACCCAAGCCAGGGTAGTATTCTGTGATTTGGTGTGCTAGTGACCTGCTGAAGGTCAGCACTTATAGGTGAGGAGGCTGTGGTGGGAGCTGTGTGCTTCAGGGCTGAGCTGTGCTGGAGCCTGTGCCTTGGTGGTGGCACGCCGCTCGATGCGGAGCTGCTGTATCTCATGTGCCAGCTGCTTGTTTCTGATAGAAGTCTTCTGGAGGCTATAAGGAGTTAGCTTGACATCACCTAGCGGGCGTTTGTCTGGCAGAATGCCGGGTGTGATCCATCAAGCCTGTCGGGGATGGCCTTGCAAGTGAAGATGTGATGATTTGGCTGTCAAGGGGCTTATATGCATCTGCACCGATGATCTTTCAGGTCGATTCCTACCTACAACAGCCTTACGGACAAACACCTGGCTGGATATTTCAGAAATGCCCGGATAAGACAACATCTGCAGAGATCAGGACTGGTGAGATTGAGAAGTTTCCTGTCTTAGAGGGTTTCTTTGAACTGTGCACAAGCCATGCACCCAGGCCTCTGCTCTGTCTCTCAGCCTCATGTGTTTTCATGGGTGAGAATGTGAGCGGCTAGGCAAACACGTGGGGCTGTGCTGTGCCCGACCAAAGGCAGCCAGTCACACCACAGCCAGATCTGTGTAATCACAGCATGTTCCCCTGTGCTACTCTCAACCCTTGGTCAGGTAGAGTCTGATGGCTGCAGGGCTGTGCTGCCTCAGCCTGCTGTGTTGGAGGTCAGAATGAGAGAAGGACAGGTAAAACTGGGCTGGGGGCTTTCCTCCCTGTGCGAAGCAGCTTCTGAAGGCACTGATGGACTTTTCACGTGGGCTTGTAGTGTTAAGAGAAGAGGGAATCACAGAATGTCAGAGGCTGGAATGGATCTCCAGCGATCATCTGGTCCAACCCCACCCTGGTCATGACCTATACCAGGATCACCTCTACCAGAAGGAATTGAAACTTGGAGGGGAGATTTAGACGGGCTATCAGGAAGAAATGCTTTACAATGAGGGTGGTGAGAGACTGGCACAAGCTGCCCAGGGAGGTTGTGGATGCCCCCTCCCTGGAGGTGTCCAAGGCCATCATGGATGAGGCTGTGAGCAAGCTGGTCTAGTGGAAGATGTCCTTGCACAGGGCAGGGGGTTGGAACTGGATGATCTTTAAGGTCCCTCCCAACCCAGACCGTTGTATGAATCTGTGAATCTGAGGAGGTACCAAAGCTGGCACTGAGGACGTTTGAAGATGCCCTGGGGCTGTGTGGGGCCACGAAGGTGCTGGCATGGGGGCTTCTGGTGGATGGTGCTGGCACACTAGAAGCGGTGTGCTCACACCCAGTTTGGACTCCATGCACCACAGGCATCATGCTGATGCTTCCACTGCATCCCCTGCAGTGCAACAGTCGTCCTGCTTATCTGCATCAGAGTGGGGCCAGTGGCTGCTGCGGGCTGGTGGTGTATGTCCTGGGGAGCTTTGGCTGAGCCTTGAGCCTCTCACAGTGCAGGTGCAGTCAGTGACTACATGTGGCACAGCCAGTGATGCCAATCTGCCTATAGCTGACATCCAGGCAGAAGATGACATCTCAGGGAGAGTCGTTTTATGGTTTTGCTCCCTGTTTCTTTTTGCTCCTTGGAGTTTGCCTCTGCAGGATCTTCCTGTCTGTAAATACACAGACTCGCGTTGGCTCTCTGAGGGGGTTTAGACTGTGCAATGGGAGCACCTTTGACCCTACAGGTTATTTAAACAGCTTCAATCATGTTTCTGGCAGATCTCAAGGAGTGGGAGAATAATCTCTGAGAAGGAGTACCGGAGAAATGAAATCAGGAGGAATCACCAGCGACTCCTGGAGGACTACCTGACTCAAATTATATTCCACAAGATCCTCGACTTGAAGGTGTGTACTCAGCAGTGCTGTCCAAGCCTCTTCAGATGCTTCCCTGCTGCCAGCCAGTGGCTGCTAGCTTGTCCCACACCGTCGTCTGTAGCTGTGTCCTCAGGTTACCCTGGAAGGCTCTTCCCTGCTGGGGATCATATTGTGGCTTGGATTGGAAGGGGCCTTAAAGATTGTCTAGTTCCAGCCCCCTGCTGTGGGCAAGGACTCCTTTCACTAGACCTGCTCTGGCAGGGGGGTTGGATCAGATGATCTTTCGAGGTCCCTCCCAGTCCCTGACATCCTGTGCTTGTGTGACCAGGCTGCTCAAGGCCACACACAGCAGCTCCAGGGAGGGGGCATCCATGACCTCCCTGGGCAACCTGTTCCAGTGTCTCTACCACCCTCACTGGAAAGAATTTTTCCTAAATTGTTATCTCAGTTCAGCTTCTTCCGGTTTGAAGCCATCAGGCCTCACCGTGTCACTCCACGCCTTTGTAACAAGTGCCTCTCCAGCTCTCCTGTAGCAGAAGGGACAATTCTTGTGCTTCACATCCCCTGCATGAAGCCTCCCCTGCCTTGAGATCTTCCACCACACTGCCACTGGGACACGTGCTGTCCTGAATCCATTACTGCTCTTGGGTAGCCATCAGGCTATGGGGTGATGTTCACAGGGTTGGTCGCTTAAACAAATCTCATCAGAAGCAAATAGTTTGAAGGTGGTTCTAAATCCTGTCCGACTGCAACCTTTGGGCACACCTCCAGAATGGAGCAGGTCTGTGCCCCTGCACACCTACTCAGATCTTCCCTTGCCACGTTGATGGACAGAGGTGATGCCAAAGGGGGCACATCAGTCCTGGTTTCACAAGAGGCCCAGTGAGGGTAGCACCCAGGGAGCAGCAGGTGAGCGAGAGGCAGGACAGAGGCAAGTGTGCTGCCAGTCAGGGGCATCTCACGATGTCTGTTACTGAGACTTCTCTTTCCCTTCCACTGGTAGCGTCGGCAGAAGTGGGAAGCGATGAGGAAGCTGGAAGAATCTCTGAGGATGGAGAAGTGGGAGAGAACCAAGGTAAGCCTTGAGTGTTCTGGAGTAGTGATGAGAGCTGTCAGCTGTGCCCTGTGTTGTTTGCCAGGGGCTGATTGAGAGACCTTCAACTAAACCACGAATGAGGAGATAGACGAAAAGAGGCATCTGAGTCGAGTCTTGGGCAGATCAGCAGATGGAAAGGGCTGCAGGGAAATGAGTCAGAGGCTGGGAAGACGTCTTCTCCCTCATCCCTCTCTCATTCTCCCCCTGATTTCCTCTCCTTCCTTAACCAGCTGTTCCAGGGGGTCCATCCAGTGAAGGGCAGAGCAGAGGCAAGCTCCACCATTGCTGTTAGAGGCTCTAGTAGGTGACAGAGACATAATTTGTGCTCTTTCAGATGGAACGCTCCAGAAGGTTAGTGGATGGTGCCAGGCCTCCCTACCTCCCACGCCCACCACTTCGTCCACTTAATCATCCTGACCTCCAGCTTGCAGTGGTTGAAGGATCTGCTGCTCAGTCACACCTGGTGAGTGTCACCACATGCTCCACGTGCTGTAGTGTGAGCACACAGAGCTGAAAGTGTGCAGGTGCCGCTTGGCCTGCAGCACTGACTGAAGGACTTGGAGGGGCCTACAAGAGCCGAGGAGGGACTTTTGACAAGGGCTTTTGGAGACAGGCTGAGGGGCAGTGGCTTTGAGCTGGAAGAGGAGAGACTTAAGACTAAAGATGAGGAAGCAATTGTTTCCAGTGAGGGTGGTGAGATACCGAACAGTCTGCCCAGGGGGATTGTGGATGCCCCTCCCTGGAGGTGTTCAAGGGCAGCGTAGACGAGGGCTTGAGTGACCTGCTCTAGTGGAAGAACTGTTCCAGAAGTCTATGTGTTTCGCTGCACGTGAGGAGCAGCCAAACGGTGGTTAGGTCAACGTGCTTGGGAGCAGGTTTTGCCAAGCCTCTTTAACCTGTTTCACTGTTTTTGCAGGGGGAGAGGATTGGGTTAAGGCCTGTGAACGCAAAGGAGAATGTGACTGACAGCTCCCCGTGTCACCTCCCTCCCATTGGCCATCATGGGATGCCAGTGCCCCTTCCTCACCCACCAAAGGAGCCCAGGAGTGCAGCTGCAGGGAACAATGGGATGCCCCGCTGGAGGCGGTTTCGCCCCATGACAGCCCCAAACGGGCAGGTTGCTGTGGTGGTAAGTTCTCTGTGTCTGCTGCTGTCTGTAGAGTCCCAGAGTGCCAGAATCATTTGGGCTGCAAAAGACCTTTGAGGCCATCCAGCCCAACCGTTCTCTAACTCTGCTGAGGCTGGTGCTAAACCATGTCCCTCAGCAGCACTTCCCTGCCCCTTTGAAACACCTACAGCGATGGGGATTCAGCCGGGGAGAGAAGTGTTGCTTAAAGAAGCAGCTCCATAGGGACTCCTCTAAAACTGCCCCTTGTAGTCAATCTGGGCCCATCTCTGAGCCTATCCAGTCTCAGGGCTCTGGGGTGACCTTATTTTGTCCTTTCATTACCTGAAGGGGGCCTACAAGAAAGCTGGGGAGGGACTTCTTAGGGTGTCAGGTGGCGACAGGAGTGGGGGGAATGGAAGAAAGCTGGAAATGGGTAGATTCAGAGTGGATGTTAGGAAGGAGTTCTTCAGCGTGAGGGTGGTGAGAGCCTGGAAGGGGTTGCCCAGGGAGGTGGTGGAAGCCCCATCCTTGGAGGTGTTCAAGGAAGGACTCAAGTGTGTGCAGAGCCACAAGCTTTGTGTCCAGCTTTTGTGGGAGTTGCAAGCTGAATGCACTTCCTGTGTGTTTCCTGCTGCAGAATTCTGGAGGTTTCCACAAGCCCTCTGTACACAGCAACGTGCTCGTGACTATGGCCTTCCTGGGAAAAAGTCTGCACCTGGCTCACCCTGACACCAACTTCAGGGATGAGATAAAAATCTATCAGCAGCACTGTGGGGGAGAAAACCTTTGTGTCTACAAAGGCATGCTGCTGGAAGGAGGTAAGGGTGGTCCAAGAGTTCATCCTGATTCTGGCAAGGTCTTTGTGTTTTGGCTACAATGTGACATCCAAATGATTTCAGCTGAGCTCAGTCAAGATGTGTCCATGCAGGGTTTTCTTGTACCGGCTGCCTCCACACTCAAGCTGCCTGTACTGTTCCATGGGTGAGGTGAGGTTACGGTGACTTCTGCAGACTAGGGCAGAAGGGATTTAGAGAAGGGACTTAACCAAATACTGTGACTCAGATCGGTTTTGCATAGAGAAGTTAGGCCAATGAAGCAAACTGTGTTAGGGGAGTGCAACCCAGTCCCTGCGGTGTGGAGCTGGTCAGCAGCCTCAGTGCCCTTCAGGCCTGGATGCAGAGGAGCCTGAAGTAGCTCCAGCAGCAGCATCTCTCAGCTGCTTAGTGAGCGTGACCATATTAGTGCAGGCCCAGAGCCACCAACCCTGTGGCTGTGCTGATGTGGAGCCTGGCTGCAGCTGTGAGGTGCTGCACTGAGGAACGGCTGTGTTGCGGTGCAGGAGCTCTGCCATGGGGCTGCACTGCTCCATGCAGACCCATAGGAGGAGTAAGAGAATGACAGAAGGGTAGGGCTTAGAAGGGATTCTTTGAGACAGGAGGCTCTGGGCCCTGTTGTGTTGTGGCAGTGAGTGGCCAAAGTGACCATGTGTTAGGTGGGTGCAGCTCGACACTCAGGGGTCAGAGAGAGCCAAAGCTGTTGTGTGTGGGGCAGGCAGAGTTTTAGCAACTAATGAGCCACTGCAGCTGGCGTCAGAGGGCTGGGAGCTGTGGTGCTGATGCAGATCAGACAGAGCCATGGCAAAGAGCAGAAGCCTTCCCTCTGAAGCCTTTCCCTTCTGCCCCTACAGAGACCTTTCAGCTGACCTCCAAGAGGCACCGTGGCTTCCCCTTCAGCCTCACCTTTTACCTTAATGGGATTCCAGTGGACAGGCTGAGCTGCTGCTGTGAATTTAAGCTGCAGAAGCGTTCACGCCTGGGAGGCAGACGCGGATATTTTGGGTTTGTCCGCGTGGAGGGAGCATCTCCTTGCTACAGGTATGGTCACCTGGACTCAGCAGCCTTAAGAGACTTTATCCCTTGGTTCCCCCCATTCATCTCTCTGGCACCCCTTAGCTCTGTCCAACGTGCTCTGTTTCTCAGCACTTCTTGAAATGTGCAGAATTGAGCCTGGCTCTCGGAGGCCCACAGGAGGGCTGGTGAGGAGCAGCTGAGGGAACTGGGGTCGTTAGTCTGCAGTAGAGGAGGCTGAGAGGAGACCTCAATGCTCTCTACAACTTCTTGTAAGGAGGTTGGGGTGAGCTCAGGGTTGGTCTCTTCTCCCGACAGGACAAGAGGAAATGGCCTGAAATTGTGTCAGGGGAGGCTTAGGTTGGACATGAGGAACAATTTCTTTCCTGCAAGAGTGGTCAGGCATCGGAACAGAACTTCTGCTTTATTCTAGCAGAGTTTGTCTAATCCAATCTAACACAGCACATGGTTGGTATGCTCCAAGTAGTAGAAAGCATCAGAATTTGGAAGGGACGCAGTGGCTGTAGAGCTGGCAAATGGCCAAATATCAGCTCCTGTGTGGTCTCTAAAAGACTTGAAGTAAATTTTCTGAATTGTTAGGTCACCAGAGGTGGGTTCATTTCTTCCTGAGTCACCCCCACTTTCTAGCTCCCTTTCCCGTGGCTTCCCCTTCAGCCTCACCTTTTACCTAAATGGGATTCAAGTGGACAGGCTGAGCTGCTGCTGTGAATTCAAGCTGCAGAAGCTTCCTGAGTCACCCCCACTTTCTAGCTCCCTTCCCCTCTTTGTCTTAGTGCTGCCTGCGTTTTCCTGTCTCTGGTCAGTGCTGCCAGCCTGATGTGGTCACTGAAAAGCATCTCCAGTGACCACCTTCTCCCCATCAGCGACAGGTCTGCTGTCAGGGGTGACAGAGAGGCTGCCACTCCTTTTTATACCAGAGGAGCTTGAAATGGATGGCCACTTGATGATTTTGCTTTTCATCTGTTTCTGCTTCCACTGCCACCTTTAAGCATGGGCCGTGCTATTCTTCCTGAAGGAAGAAGCGCACCTGTGCTAGTGCAGCTCTTGAGAGTGCCAAGGTGCTTCTCAGAGTGACTTGTCCTCAGTCATCTCGTGGGCTGAGGGGCAATGCGGGGCCAGGAGCCTCTTTTCAGTGCTGTCAGTGAGCTGCAGAGCTCACTGGGTCTGCTGCCTTTCACAGCAAGGAAAACTTCCCATTCTCCTTGTTCTTTCACAGGTGCATAACAGCAATGAAGGCGGACAAAAAGCCATCCCCTCCCAAGAAGACTGGTGTGAAGGAGGCGGAGTGCGATGTGGAGGAGGCGAAGGGCGGTGTGGAGGAGGAGGAGGGTGGTGTGGAGGAGGCGAAGGGCGGTGTGGAGGAGGCAAAGGGCGGTGTGGAGGAGGAGAAGGGTGGTGTGGAGGAGGCGAAGGGCGGTGTGGAGGAGGAGTTGGAGGCTGATGTGGAGGAGGAGTTGGAGGGCGATGTGGAGGAGGAGTTGGAGGGCGATGTGGAGGAGGAGGCGGAGGGCGATGTGGAGGAGGAGGCGGAGGCCGATGTGGAGGAGGAGTTGGAGGCCGATGTGGAGGAGGAGTTGGAGGGCGATGTGGAGGAGGAGGCGGAGGCCGATGTGGAGGAGGAGTTGGAGGCCAATGTGGAGGAGGAGTTGGAGGCCGATGTGGAGGAGGACGCGGAGGGCGATGTGGAGGAGGACGTGGAGGGTGATGTGGAGGAGGACGTGGAGGAGGACGTGGAGGGCGATGTGGAGGAGGACGTGGAGGGCGATGTGGAGGAGGACGTGGAGGGTGATGTGGAGGAGGACGTGGAGGGCGATGTGGAGGAGTTGGAGTCCGATGTGGAGGAGGAGTTGGGGGCCGATGTGGAGGAGGAGGCGGAGGCCGATGCGGAGGAGGAGTTGGAGGGCGATGCGGAGGAGGAGGCGGAGGGCGATGCGGAGGAGGAGTTGGAGGCCGATGCGGAGGAGGAGGCGGAGGGCGATGCGGAGGAGGAGTTGGAGGCCGATGCGGAGGAGGAGGCGGAGGGCGATGCGGAGGAGGAGTTGGAGGCCGATGTGGAGGAGGAGGCGGAGGGCGATGCGGAGGAGGAGTTGGAGGCTGATGCGGAGGAGGAGGAGGGCGATGCGGAGGAGGAGTTGGAGGCCGATGCGGAGGAGGAGGGCGATGCGGAGGAGGAGTTGGAGGCCGATGTGGAGGAGGAGGCGGAGGGCGATGCGGAGGAGGAGGCGGAGGGCGATGCGGAGGAGGCGGAGGGTGATGTGGAGGAAGCTGCAGGCCAGATGGAGGAGGCAGAAGGCAGAGTGGAGGGGGCAGAGGGCCATGAGGAGAAGGCTGAGGGCTCGGTGAAGGAGGTACAGGGCAACGTGGAGGAGCCTGAGGGCCTGGTGGAGGAGGGAGAGGGGAGAGTGGAGGAGGCCGAGGGCCTGGGGGAAGAGGGAGAGGTCAGGCCAGAAGGCCCAGTGGAGGCAGAGGTCAGAGTTGAGGAGGCAGAGAGGCCTGTGGAAGCTGGGGGCAGAGTGGAGGAGGGAGAGATCAGAATGGAGGTGGCGGAGGTCAGAATGGAGGTGGCAGAGGACCCCGCAGAGGAAGCTGAGTGCGATGTGGAGGAAGCCGAGGGCAATATGATGGAGGCAGAGGACATGGTGGAGGAAGCTGAGGGCCCTGTGGAAGTGGCCAAGGGCAATGTGGAGGAGGCGGAGAGGACTGTGGAGGAGACCAAGGGCTGTGAGGAAAAGGCCAAGGGCCCAGTGGAGGAGGCTCAGGACCTGGTGGAGGAGGCAGAAGGCAGAGTGGAGGAGGCAGAGGGCCATGAGGAGGCCGAGAGCCCAGTGGAGGAGGCAGAGTGCCACGTGGAAAAGGTCAGACTGGAGGGGGCTGGGGACCCAGTGGTGGAGGCCGAAATGCCTGTAGAGGGGGCCAAGGGCCATGAGGAGGAGGCAGAAGGCCTGGTGGAGGAGGCAGAAGGCAGAGTGGAGGAGGCAGGAGAGGGTAGAGTGGAGGAGGCTGAGGGCTGTGAGGAGGAGGCCAAGGGCAGGGTGGACGAGGTAAAGGGCCTGGTGGAGGAGGGAGAGGGCAGAGAGGAGGCCGAGGGCAGTGAGGAAGAGGCCAAGGGCCCGGTGGAGGAGGAAGAGGACCTGTCGGAGGAGGCAGAGGGCAGAGAGGAGGCCGACAGCTGTGAGGAGGAGGCCGAGGGCCTGGTAGAGGAGGCAGGAGGCAGAGTGGAGGAGGCAGGAGAGAGTAAAGTGGAGGAGGCTGAGGGCCGGAGTGAGGAGAGAGAGGGCTGGGTGGAGGAGGCCGAGGGCAGGGTGGACAAGCCAGAAGGCCTGGTGGAGGAGGTAGAGGGCCACATGGAGGACGCCGAGAGGCCTGTGGAGGGGGCCAAGGGCCATGAGGAGGAGGCAAAGGGCCTGGTGGAGGAGGCAGGAGAGAGTAGAGTGGAGGAGGGTGAGGCCAGAGTGGAGGTGTCAGAGGACCTAGAGGAGGAGGCAGAGGGCCATGTGGAAGAGGCAGAGGACCTGATGGAGGGGGCTGAGAGGCCTGTGGAGGCCAAAGGCAGAGTGGAGGTGGCAGAGGACCCCGCGGAGGAAGCTGAGGGCCCTGCGGAGGAGGCCGAGGGCCACATGGAGGAGGCTGAGAGGCCTGTGGAGGGGTCAAAGGGCCTGGTGGTGGAGGCTCAGGACCCAGTGGAGGAGGCAGAGGCCAATGTGGAGGAGGCTGAGAGGCCTGTGCAGGCCGAGAGGCCTGTGGAGGAGGCAGAGGCCAATGTGGAGGAGGCTGAGAGGCCTGTGGAGGGGTCAAAGGGCCTGGTGGTGGAGGCTCAGGACCCAGTGGAGAAGGCTGAGAGCCCTGTAGAGGAGGCAGAGGCCAATGTGGAGGAGGCTGAGAGGCCTGTGGAGGCCGAGAGCCATGAGGAAGAGGCAAAGGGACCAGTGGAGGAGGCTCAGGACCCGGTGGAGGCTGGAGAGGGCAGGGGGGACAAGCCAGAAGACCTGGTGGAGGAGGCAGAGGTCAGAGTGGAGGAGGCAGAGAGGCCTGTGGAGGCTGAAGGCAGATGGGAGGAGGAGGCCAAGGGCCAGGTGGAGGAGGCACAGGGACATGAGGAAGAGGCAGAGGTCAGAATGGAGGTGGCAGAGGACCCCGCGGAGGAAGCCGAGTGTGATGTGATGGAGGCAGAGGACCCCGCGGAGGAAGCTGAGGGCCCTGTGGAGGTGGCCAAGAAGCCTGTGGAGGGGGGCAAGGGCCGTGAGGAGGAGGCAAAGGGCCTGGTGGAGGAGGCTGAGGGCCGTGAGGAGAAGGCCAAGGGCTCGGGTGAGGAGGGAGGGGGCAGGGTGGAAGAGCCAGAAGGCCCTGCGGAGGAGGGAGAGGGCCACGTGGAGGAGGCAGAGGACGTGGCAGAGGAGGCAGGGGACCCGGTGGAGGAGGCTGAGAGGCCTCTGGAGGGAGAGGGCAGGGTGGAGGAGGGGGAGGGTTAGGGTGTTGGAGGGAGAAGGCTGGGGTGGAGGAGGGAGAGGGCAGGGTGAAGGAGGGAGAGGGTTAGGGTGTTGGAGGGAGAAGGCTGGGGTGGAGGAGGGAGGTTGGGGTGGAGGAGGGAGAGGGCAGGGTGGAGGAGAGAGGTTGGGGTGGAGGAGGGAGAGCGCGGGGGGGAGGTGGCAGGGGTTAATACGCCTAAATACACTTTTCACATGCTCAGCCTGTGCGTTCGCAGTAGCTTGTCGCCGCCGCCGCCGCCGCCGTCGGGCTCACTCGGGTAGTTGGGCTCCACGCCAGTCCCCTTCCTCACAGCGACGCGGCAAAGGCGGTGCGGGGTGTGGGTGCGGCGGCTCCTGCCGGCTCAGCTGGGGTGGGAGCGGTGGAGGAGCACTCTTGGCCGCGGCGCGGCGGCTCCTTCTGCCGGCTCAGCTGGGGTGGGAGCGGTGGAGGAGCACTCTTGGCCGCGGCGCGGCGGCTCCTGCCGGCTCAGCTGGGGTGGGAGCGGTGGAGGAGCACTCTTGGCCGCGGCGCGGCGGCAGGCGGCGGCGCCTCCGACTCCGGCCGTTTCGAGCCAGGGCGCGGCGGCGGGGGGCGCGACAGCCGTAGGAAGAAGCGCGGCCGGGGGTGCGGTCGCGGCAGCTGCCGACGTAACACGGGCTCGGGCGGCGCCCGAGAGAGCGCCGGCTCCGCTCTGCCGCCCGCAGCTGCCGGTGTGCCTAGGCAAGCGGCGGCAGAGGTGGCGACAGCTGCTGAGACCCTGCGGCACGCAGCAGCAGCGGCAGCCGCCGCTCGCCCACCGCTGCGCCCTGCCCGCCGAGCCGCGCCTGCGCCCTGCTTGCTCTGGCAAGTGTGCCCCTAGTGCCAGTCTCACACCGGGGCGCAGCGGCACAGCTCGCTGCGTGCCGGCACGGTGTGAAGTGGCAGTAGCCGTGTGACAGCCGTCATGGCAAATGGCAGTGCCCTGGCAGGGCCCGCTTGTGCCGAGGTAGCCAGCACCGAAAGGGTCGAGGTGGCAGCAGCTAAGAGAAAGGGTAGAGAGTGGAGGAGACACCTTGAGGAACTGAGTCGAGAGGAGGATGAGCGTGCCAGCGTCAATGTGGGGACAGGTGCTCGGCATCCCCTACATCAGCCGCGGAGTGCACAGGCCCCTCCAGCTTCCTGCCCAGCCAGCAGATGCTGCTGATCAGGTTGCGAGGCCGAGATATGCCTTGTGAGTTGCTGGACAGTCACCTCTGAGTGGGGCAGGTGCTACGCCAGCAGGTGCAGCACAGCCAGCTGGTGCTGCAGTGCGGCCACCTGTTCCCACACAACCCACTGGACCTGGTGCAGCACCAGCGGATGGTGCTGCGGCTGCCCAGCGACTCCTGCAGTTCCAGCTCCTCCACCTGCAGCTCCACAGCCAGCACCAGCTGCAGCTTCTGTTCCAGTTGTACCACAGATGGCAGCTGCTCCTGTAGCCCCTGCCCAGCCTGCTGAGCCAGCAGCGCCTGCTGAGCCAGCAGCTCCTGCTGCTGCGGTCCCAGCACCACAGCCAGTCACTGTAATTACTAGCAACATTATCTGCAGGCAGTTGGTGTTGGGAAGAGCTTTCTATACTACACATGTATTGCCTTGAGAAGCAGCTTTGCCCTGGGTCAGAAGTGGCACTCTGCTCTGCATTAGGACTGTCCTATTTAGCAGGGTTTCCACCTGGTTTCAAGTCGCGTTTGCAGCTCCCAGGTTGCTTTTGGTAAAGAAAAGTCTGAAGGGAAGCTTAAGCTCCTTAGGACAAAAAACCCTCTCTGAACCTACCACAGATGCATTTTTCCTTTCATCTTGCCACGTTCCTAAAGGTGAAGATGAAAGCACAGCATTCCTTGTGGGCACTGACTTTGTTGAAGAATGGATGCACACCACCAAAACCTGACACCCTCGAGGGGGCCAGCAGAGAGGGACACCAGAGCAGCGCTCAGGACAACGACATTTGCCAGCACCACCAAGTCAAACTGTTCAGTTTGTAGCTGAGGGTCAGGCTGACACGGTGAGGAGTGGTGCTGCTGCTCGACGCCGAGTGTCTGGAGCTGGACAGTTCCTGCCCTCAGCTGCTTCCTTCATAGGTGCCGCTGCTGCTGCAGGAGTGGAACCTCATGGTGCCCATGGGATCTGACACGTAGCCTGCAAGAGGCAGAGAGAAGTTCAGGTGCAGCTCGGCACAGCAGCAATGCTGCCTCCCAGTTTCCCCACAGTGATGATGTCGACAAAACCAGTTTGGGCTGCACAGGCTCAGAGCCTACTGATGCCCTGTGCTGGCTGCAGGCCTCCCTCTGATGCCACCTGCTGAGGAGAAGCGGAAAGGGGAAGTGGCAATGGGAAGTCAACATCACCCAAGGAACCCACGGTACCGGGGCACAAAGAAGCTTTGGTGACTGACATCGAAGTGTAAACAACACTGTGGGGCTTTGCCATGGAAAGGAACCAACAACCTCTGCCCTTGCGACTGGAGCCTTGAAGGGCTCAAACTCAGCATTCTGGGAAGTGTCCTTAAAACAGCTACATTCTTGATGCTGCACATCAGAAAGCAGCAGCTGCTGTGCTGTCAGGGAGCTGCTCCAGTGGTGCTAAAGGCACTGGCTTGTCCTCACCCTTGCAGGTGTCACTGGTCACTGTGCTAAGGTGACGAACCCAATGGAGCCAGCACAAAGCTCTTGCTAGCCTGGCATTGCACAGAGACAGCCAGATGGAAACAGGAGAGCACAGGCACTGGAAGATGAAAACTGTCTGGGGCATTAGGTGGAGTGGGAGAAGGGCGAGAAGGCAGGGCCCAGGATCCTCTACACCAAAATCCATTTTTGTGACAGGTGAGTTTTTCCTGAGACTTTTTGGTAGCTCAGGAGACTGCAGCTGCCCCTGGGTAGCCACACCAAGGTGGTCAGAGCAGTACTCTGCATTAACTCACCATTTTGGTCAACTGGTGGGCACTGGAAGTTTCTTCTCATGTCATCCAAAGTCAGACCCTGAGAAGGGTGGTGTCCAGCACTGCAAATGAAGCAGGAGGTGTCAGTTCATACCAGTTTGTGTATTTAGGATAAGGCACATCTCCAGACCAGAAGGACTGTTGCTGCAATTGGAAGGTAAAGGCAATCATGCCCTGCAAAGATACAACAAAAGGACACCCCCAGATGCTTCTGACTTGGGTTGGCTGGGAGCTGCTTAACAGAAAAGACTCTTGTAGATCCTCACAGAATCACAGAAACATGGAGGTTGGCAAAGCCCCTCAGGGTTGCCAAGTCCAACCTAGAACCTAAGAGTCACCTTAAACCATAGCCCTAAGCACCACATCCAAAACAGCCTTAAACACATCCAGGCTGGGGGACTCCACCACCTCCCTGGGCAGCTCATTCCACTCCCTGACCATTCTCTGCATGAAAAACTTTTTCCTAATGCCCAATCTAAACCTGCCCAGCCTCAGCTTGAGGCCATTTCCCCTTGTTCTGTGTCCAGTTAGCTGTGAGAAGAGCCCAGCAGCAGCCTCTCCACAATGTCTCTTCAGGTAGTTGTAGACAGCAACTCCCCTCAGCCTCCTCTTCCTCACACTAACCATCCCCAACTCCCTCAGTTGCTCCTCCTAAGATTTATTCTCCAGGCCCTTTCCCCAGCTTCACTGCCCTCCTCTGGACCTGCTCCAGCACCTCCACATCTCTCTTGCATTGCAGTGTACTCACTCTGTGGGAAATGCTGAAGGTGTAAAGAACTGGAAAAGCATCAGTGAGAGCTTCTCTCCGTGGTGAATTGACATGTTCAGCTGGCCTGTCAGATGGACAGTTAAAGTGCACTGCTATTGCAGCCAACTCATTGGGAGCCTTCTGCATCCCACCGTGCCAAGGGCAAGCCACCAAACAGGCACTGAGATGACAGGGCAAAGCCCAAAACACTTTGGTGCCACATCTGTGGGGCAGAGACATCTCAAAGGTTGCTATGACTTTTCTCTCTTCAAAGAGGGTGCTTTGAGGCAGTTCTACCACTTATTTCATTGTCTGATCACATAATTCTAAACACCATTTGCCCTCTGCTCCATCTTCTTGTTTGCCTTCGCTGGCTTACTTCACAGCACTAAAAAATTTGCTCTGTTACCTTGGGGCATTTCAGCTGTTTCTCCACACTGCTATTTGGTTCAGCCTTTCTCCTCCTTCTTGTGAAATGAAAATAGTCAGGAGGAATCTTCAGGCAAGAATCAAAGCCATGTGATTTTTAAGGCCACGGCAGCATAAAAAGCAACTGCTGAAGCAACACCCTCTCCTTTCTGCACTGACCAGAAGGTAAATGTGTTTATGCAGCGTCCCCTTCATACCTGCTCCTGCTTTCAGCCGAAAGCAGTGCTCTCCGAACACAGCCAAGTGTGTCATTTGTGCTCCAGGTTTAAGAAGATAAGCACAGCTGTGCTGAAGGCAGCAATAAACACTCTCTGTCAGCGCTGCCCTACTGCTGTCTCCAACCTCGGGCCCGTGGACATCCGCTCTGCTTTTAGCTTTGACTGACAGGCAGTCAGGTATTTGGGGGGAGATTTGAGAATGTGTGGATGCAGAGACGGAAGCTGTGAATTTCTGAACTTGTAACCTCTTCTGTTTTGGGCAAAGAAAAGAGATGAACGCAGAGAGCAGACTGTGTTGGAAGTCCTAATAACACCACCCTACTGCAAAAATATCTTTAAATTTCAGGGGATATTAAGGCACTCACTCAAAAAAGCAGTGTAAGAGAATCAGAGAAGCATAGCATTCTATCTTAGCTTTTTTCTGAAAGGCAGCGTTTCTGCTACACAAACCTCTTGTTGAACTATTCTGCCCGGGACGACCGGGACTTACCGTGGCGGTGCCTTGCACCAGGACGAGGCGTCCCGAGCAGGAGCTGGTGGTGCAGAACCGGGCCCGCCCGTTCAGCAGCTGCACGACAGCGGCGGCGCCTTCGTCCACCGCACCCTTCCTGCCGCTGTCCGCCCGCGCCAGCCGCTGCGCCTTCCGCTGCTGGAAGGACGCCGTTGCTGGGGGATCGCCATCGTTCGGCCCGCCGGCGGCCCGCCAGGGCCGAAGCTGCCCACGGCCAACCGAAGGGCGGGGTGCAAGGGCGGGCCGACACCGCTCCGCGGCTGCCGCAGCCCCGCGCTGACCCTCCGCCGCAGCTCCTGCCCGGGCCCGTCTCCGCCGCCGCGGCAGGTAAGCGGTGGTCGCCAGGGCGTTCCGCTGGCCGCCGAAACTCGTCTCTGCCCCGGGCAGCGTGATGGGGCTGCCGGCGGTCCCCGGTGCGCAGGGCCGGGCTCCGCGGGCAGGGTGGGACAGATCCGCCGCGCTCCGGGCTGGCGCGGCGGGTGCCAGCCCTTGGGCCCTCCGGAGGCAGCGGCGGGCGGCGGGGCGGGGACTGGCGCGGCGGGAGGTGTCGGAGGGGCGAGGGCTGGCGGCGAGGGGCGAGCCGTGAGCCGAGGGACGTGCTCGGGGGTGAGCTTGTGTGGTGCCCCGTTCTTCCCGCTCCGTTGCCGAATTTTCCCGTGAGACTCGCAGGAGCCGGCTCAGGCTCCGCTCCCGCGGCCGTGCCCCTGTTCCGCTCCCCCAGCGCCCGGCGGCGGAGCCGCCCGGAGCCGGTGCTTGAAACCCAGAGCCGCGTTCGCCGCCGGCAGCAGGTCACGGTGCTCACGGGAGCCGGCTCAGAAAGCAGCTAAAGCATTAGCGATCGATTCTCTCGACAGCCCTGAGGTCACGCAAATGCTTGGCTTAGTTTGTGCCTTTGCGTGGCTCTGGAAGGAACCCAAAGCCGCCCAGGTGTTAATGGCGCACGGAGCCCCATTTAAAGAGCTGCTTACCGGGCAGTTGGCTGAGTGTTGTGAGGATGCAAAATAGGAAGGGAACGTAAACGTTGTGTTCCCCCCTTCGCAGACGCTCTGATCGCGATGGCAGCCAGCAGAAACGTGATGAGAGCAGTCAGGGTCTTTGAATTTGGGGGCCCTGATGTGCTGAAACTCCAGTCAGATGTGTTGATCCCCAGTCCAAAGGCACAGCAGGTACGTGGGGGTTCTGTGAGCCGAAGTAAGGGTGAGGGAGAACACCAGGGGCGCTCGGAGCAGGGTGTGGAGTACGGAACTAAAAGCTCCCGGGATCTCGAATGTGTGGTTCCTGGACAGTGCATTCTTACGTGCTGAGCTGAACAAAACGTGGCCCTTTAGTGTGGTAGGGGCTGCAGTAAAGGAGCTGCTGAAAATGGCTTCAGTTTAAGACTGAACTTTAGCTGACTGTGTTTTAAGAATCTGGTTAAAAAAGCACGATGCTGCTCTGAGAATTCAAGTGCTAAATCTTTATCACTATTGTTCAAGAAGCATCCTGAGGTGTCAAGGGAGGTTTTCCTGCCCTGTACTCTGCCCTACCGAAACCTCGTCTGGAGTATTGTGTCCAGTTTTGGGCTGTCCAGTTCAAGAGGGACAGCGAACTACTGGAGAGAGTCCAGTGAAGGCTATGAGGATGCTGAAGGATGATTAGGGGACTGGAGCACTGCCTGATGAGGAGAGGCTGAGGGACCTGGGGCTGTTTAGTCTGGAGAAGAGAAGACTGAGAGGGGATTTAATCACTGTTTATCAGTATCTGAGGGCTGGGGGTCAGGAGAGAGGGGACAGGCTCTGCTCACTTGCTCCCTAGTATAGGACAAGGAGCAATGGATGGAAGCTGCAGCACAGGAGGTTCCAGCTCAACACAAGGGGGAACTTCTGTAGTGTAAGGATCCTGGAGCACTGACACAGGCTGCCCAGAGAGGCTGTGGAGTCTCCTCTGTAACCTTTCATGGCTTGTCTGGATGTGTTCCTGTGTAACCTGAGCTCGATTGTATGGTCCAGCTGTGGCAGGGGAGGTTGGACTCTATGGTCTCTTTGGGTCTTTCCCAACCCCTGCCATCCTGTGATGGGACTGAAACATCTGTGTGATGAGAGAAGACTGCAAGGCAGGGGGCTGCTCAGTCTGGAGAAGAGAAGGCTGAGAGGGGATCTGGTCAGTGTTTGCCAGTACCTTAGTGGTGGGTGCTAGGACAAGGGACCATGGACACAAAGTGGAACACAGGAAGTTCCATCTGAAGATGGGGAGAAAGTTACAGTATCATTACAGTATCATTATCACTAGGGTTGGAAGAGACCTCACAGATCATCAAGTCCAACCCTTTACCACAGAGCTCAAGGCTAGACCATGGCACCAAGTGCCACATCCAATCCTGCCTTGAACAGCTCCAGGGACGGCGACTCCACCACCTCCCCGGGCAGCCCATTCCAGTGTCCAATGACTCTCTCAGTGAAGAACTTTCTCCTCACCTCAAGCCTAAATCTCCCCTGGCGCAGCCTGAGGCTGTGTCCTCTCGTTCTGGTGCTGGCCACCTGAGAGAAGAGAGCAACCTCCCCCTGGCCACAACCACCCCTCAGGAAGTTGTAGACAGCAATGAGGTCACCCCTGAGCCTCCTCTTCTCCAGGCTAACCAATCCCAGCTCCCTCAGCCTCTCCTCGTAGGGCTGTGCTCGAGGCCTCTCACCAGCCTCGTCGCCCTTCTCTGGACACGCTCAAGCATCTCTATGTCCCTCCTAAACTGGGGGGCCCAGAACTGAACACAGGACTCAAGGTGTGGTCTAACCAGTGCAGAGTACAGGGGCAGAATGACCTCCCTGCTCCTGCTGACCACACCATTCCTGATGCAGGCCAGGATGCCACTGGCTTTCTTGGCCACCTGGGCACACTGCTGGCTCATGTTCAGGCGGGTATCAATCAGCACCCCCAGATCCCTCTCTGTCTGGCTGCTCTCCAGCCACTCCGACCCCAGCCTGTATCTCTGCATGGGGTTGTTGTAGCCGAAGTGCAGCACCCTGCACTTGGAGCTATTGAACCCCATCCCATTGGACTCTGCCCATCTGTCCAGGCGGTCAAGGTCCCGCTGCAGAGCCCTTCTGCCTTCCAACTCAGTCACATCTGCCCCCAGCTTGGTGTCATCTGCAAACTTGCTGATGACTGACTCGATGCCCTCATCCAGATCATCTATGAAGATGTTAAAGAGGATGGGGCCCAGCACAGATCCCTGAGGGACACCACTAGTGACTGGCTGCCAGCTGGATGTGGCACCATTCACCACCACTCTCTGGGTCCGGCCCTCCAGCCAGTTCCTAACCCAGCACAGAGTGTTGCCATCCAAGCCATGGGCTGACAGCTTAGCCAGCAGTTTGCTGTGGGGGACAGTGTCAAAGGCCTTGCTGAAGTCCAGCTAGACCACATCCACAGGCCTCCCCACATCCACCAAGCGGGTCACCTGATCATAGAAGGAGATCAGGTTAGAAAGGCAGGATCTGCCCTTCCTAAACCCATGTTGGCTGGACCTGAGCCCTTTGCCATCCCTCAGGTGCACTCTTATCACCCCCAAGATAACCTGCTCCATCAGTTTCCCTGGCACTGAGGTCAGGCTGACAGGTCTGTAGTTCCCAGGTTCCTCCATCCGACCCTTCTTGTGGATGGGGACCACGTTGGCCATTTTCCAGTCTCCTGGGACCTCTCTGGTGAGCCAGGACTGCTGGAAAATGATGGAGAGTGGCTTGGCCAGCTCAGCTGCCAGCTCTCTCAGCACCCTGGGATGGATCCCATCTGGTCCCATGGACTTGTGGGTGTCCAGATGGCTCAGCAGGTCCTGAACTAATTCTTCAGGAATTTCCAGGGGAACACACTGCTCCCCGACCCCATCCCCCAGTTCAAGAGGCCATTCTTCTCCTCCTCCTTCCTTACTGTTGAAAACTGAGGCGAAGAAGGCATTCGGGACCTCAGCCTTTTCTACATCATCAGTTATAGTATTCCCCTCCTGGTCCAGTAAGGAGTGGAGGCTCTTCTTGCCCTTCCTTTTAGCGTTGATAAATTTATAAAAGTGTTTTTTGTTATCTTTCACGGAAGTGGCAGCCTAAGTTCTAGCTGAGCCTTAGCCTCTCTAATTTTTCTCCTGCATAATCTGGCTACCTCCTTAAACACATCAGGAGAAGCCTTCCCCTCCTTCCAGAGGTGATACACCCTCTTTTTTTTCCCCAATTCCTTCAGGAGCTGTTTGCTCATCCAGGCTGGTCACCTCCCCCTGCGGCTCATCTTTCGGCACATGGGAACTGCCAGCTCCTGTGCCTTCAAGAGCTCCTGTTTAAAGTAGGTCCAACCATCCTGGACCCCTTTGTTCTCGAGGACTGCTGCCCAGGGGACTTTGGAAATAAGTTTCCTAAGCAAATTGAAGTTTGCCCTCCGAAAGTCCAAGGTGTAGGTTTTGTTGCAGTGCCTCCCTACCTCCCTGTATATTGAAAATTCCACTAACTCATGATCACTACACCCCAGGCAGCCTCCCACTGCCACATCTCCTACCAGCCCTTCTCTGTTGGAGAGCAGCAGGTCAAGCTGAGCTTGACCCCTAGTAGGCTCACTTAACAGCTGGGACATGAAGCTGTCCTCCATGCAATCTAGAAATCTCCTGGACTGCCTCCTCTCTGCTGAACTTAGTTCCCAGCAGATATCTGGCAGGTTAAAGTCGCCCGCCAGGACAAGATCTGATCTTGAGACAGCCTCCAGCTGTTTGTAAAATATCTCATCTGTTTCTTCATCCTGGTTGGGTGGTCTATAACAGACTCCAACCAGGATGTCAGATTTGTTAGTCCTCCCTCTCATTTTAACCCACAAGCTCTCAACACCTTCATCCCTCACCTCAAGCTCAATGGCATGGAGTGACTCCCTAATATACAGAGCCACCCCTCCTCCTCTTCTCCCTTGCCTATCTCTCCTGAAGAGGTTATATCCCCCCAGTATAGCAGCCCAGTCATGCCTGTCATCCCACCAAGTTTCTGAAATGGCAACTATATCATAGTCACCCTGGTGGACCAGGACTTCCAATTCCTCCTGCTTGTTACCCAAGCTGCGTGCATTGGTGTAGATGCACTTCAGCTGGGCTCTCGATTCCCCAATTGTCCCTAGTTTCCTTCCCACTCTCTCCTTCTCAGGGAGAGTAATTGCCTCACCCACCCCCTTCAGACCTAGTTTAAAGCCCGCCTAATGAGCCCTGCCAACTCCATTGCCAGGACTCTCCTGCCCCTCCTAGACAATTGCACCCCATCACGATCAAGTAGGTCCGGCGCAGTAAAAGTTCCCCCATGGTCAAAAAACCCAAAATGCCGCCGCTGGCTCCATCCCTTCAGCCATTTGTTGATATCGTAGGTTCTGCTGTTCCTCTCTGTGAACTCCCTTGCCTCAGGGAACTGAGCAGAACACCACCTGCGCTCCCACCCCATCTATCAATTTCCCCAGGGCCTTAAATTCCTTTTTAATTGCCCTGGTCCCCCTCTTTTCAATTTCATCCCTTCCAGCCTGTATTACCAGCAAGGGGTAATAATCAGAGGGGTGTATTAGGTTAGGGATTCTCCTGGTGATGTCCCTAACCCGGGCACCAGGAAGGGAGCAGACCTCCCTGTGAGACGGGTCGGGACGACAAATGGGTCCCTCTTGTTTTTTGTGGAGCTAGTCACCATAGTTGGTGGCGACTGCTCCACCCTAGGCAATGTCACAGTTGGATGCTCCTCGTTGTTCTCACCCTCTGTACCCTCTGTATGCAGGACCTCATACTTGTTGTGCAAGGGCAGAGGAAGAGGAGGCGAGGGCCGGGGTGGATTTCCCTTACTACCCCTGACAGGGATCTGTACCCATCCCTCACTGTTTCCAGGGGCAGATTCCTTAGCAGTTGTTTGTTGTGCGGGTGTTGGAGCCTGGAGTCTGTTTCTCTGGAGAGCTTCCAACCGCAGCTGGCCACTGTGATCCTAGGCAAGCTGCTGTGTGTGCCCTTGCTTTGGCAGGGGGGTTGTAGTGGACGATTTCCAGCGGTGCCTTGCAACTGCCAGCATGCTGGGATTGTGTGATCTGTTCTTTTAGGTGCTCATTAAAGTCCATGCCTGTGGGGTGAATCCTGTGGAGACCTACATTCGTTCTGGAACCTACGCTCGCAAGCCAGCTTTACCCTACACCCCCGGCACGGATGTGGCTGGTGCCATAGAGACTGTTGGGGAGCAGGTCACAGCCTTCAAGGTACCTGTGCTTGGGGATTTACTTCCTTACGGTTTGTTGGGTGCTGATGGTGTGAGTGTTGCTCCTGGGGAGCAGCACTGCACTTCCTCTGCTCGGAGCAGCGACGCTGCGTGTAGAAAAGGTGTGCTGCAGAGCTGCTCTGGTGGCATTGCAGAGGTGCTCCACGCAGAATGATTCCCGCCTGAGGTAATGATCTCATGCAGGAGCGAGAAATTCAAGGTTTGTTTGGAAATGGAAATAGCTTTAGACAGCACCATCACTTAGGTATATGTCATTAAGACTGTTAAAACACTTTCTCGCTCCAGCCTAATCACTTCTGTGTGCTTTTTGTTCCTAACAGCAGTTGTGATGCTCTTTGCTTGAAGGAGAGCGACAGAGAGGTGATGAGCTTGGTCGTGTCAGAGAGATGCCCTGAAAGCTCTGCGCAGCTCCTGCATTTGCACACTCGCAGTGCTCGAGATGCAGCCCTCTGCACTGTGGGTCATGCTGTAGTTGCCTTAGGGTCTCTTAAGGGTGTCACTTTCTTCCGTGTTTCAGAAACACCCAAACACTGAGAAATGTCTCTCTGTGTGTGTGCATTTGTAAAAGCTTTTCAGGGTTTGCACTTGGAATCTGTGGATGGAATTCTTCAGTGCTCAGATTCCTGAAGGTGAATGTTAATGAGGCCGTAGGGTTGTGCATTAGGCTGTAGATCAGGGGTTTTAATTACAGCACTCATGATGTGGCAGTCTGGTGCTTAATTAATGCCAGTGTTCTCTGTTCTCTAATGCCAGTGTTTTCTGTTCTCCATGCAGAGGGCATGCCAAGGCAGGGGAGACGGTGCTGGTGCATGGTGCCAGTGGAGGAGTAAGTACTGCCAGAGGGAAAGCTGCAAGGAATGCTGCCTTTTCTCCTTGCATCTGCAATAGTGGTTAATAGCTATATCAAGAGTGGGTCTGCAGTCATGGTTAATATCAACTAATGGTTCTGTAATTCTCTTCTTACATTCTGCCTCTTGGAGAGGTGTCTTGGCTTTGTGCAAAAGTGGTGGCAGTAAAATCTGTGCTTGCAGATTCTCTCTGCCATACGTTATGCTGGTAGCCGCAGCAGGATGACTTTGTGAAGAGAAGAATTTCCTTGCCTGTGTGTCAAATACATACCCAGTTTTAACAGACAGACAACGCTGTGCAGGCGTTTGTGGCACATGCTGGTGGCTATATCAAAAAGCACAACACTTTATACTGTGCTGCTGTAGATATTTTTTCTTTTTCCTAAAAGGCTACTTGGCCATTTTTAAGATCCCAGCTACTTACTGTGGCTAAAAAGAATTGTTCCCAGGCCAGCCCTTTAAATGGGGAATTTTCAAGGTGCTGGTAGAGTATTTTCAATTTGAAATGCTGAGAAAGTCAGAGAAAAATACTTTTTTGCTGCTTTTCCTCCCCATCCCCTGCTCTCCTAACCCCTCTTCTATCCTCCTCTTCCTCTGCTCTTCCCCCTTCCTTTCTTTCCCCCTTCCCCTCCTTATCCCTTCTCCTCCCCTCTTTCTCCCTTCCCTTCTCTTCTTTCTCCCTTCTGCGCCCGTTTCTCCCTTCCCTTCCCTTCCCTTCCCTTCCCTTCCCTTCCCTTCCCTTCCCTTCCCTTCCCTTCCCTTCCCTTCCCTTCCCTTCCCTTCCCTTCCCTTCCCTTCCCTTCCCTTCCCTTCCCTTCCCTTCCCTTCCCTTCCCTTCCCTTCCCTTCCCTTCCCTTCCCTTCCCTTCCCTTCCCTTCCCTTCCCTTCCCTTCCCTTCCCTTCCCTTCCCGTCCCTTCCCTTCCCTTCCCTTCCCTTCCCTTCCCTTCCCTTCCCTTCCCTTCCCTTCCCTTCCCTTCTCTCCTCCCTTTCAGATGGGAATAGCAACGTGTCAGATTGTCACAGCATGTCCCCCTGTGCTACTCTCAACCCTTGGTCAGGTAGAGACTGATGGCTGCAGGGCTGTGCTGCCTCAGCCTGCTGTGTTGGAGGTCAGAATGACAGAATGTGATGGTTTGGGTGTTCCCCGCCCCCCCACACTTCAGAAATCACTCAGACTAGACTCAGCCAGCTCTGGAAATATGAATGAAGCTATTTATTTACAGCAGCACAATATACAAACAGCTATTTACAGTATATACAGTTATAGACAGAACTATACAAGGTAAAAGGTAATACAGAAACACAACTCCCCTCCCAGAAACCTGAGTCCCCAGGAGGGGCTCTCAACCACCCCTGCACCTTCCCCCTGCCCCTCTCAACCTTACCCTAGTCCCAAGGAAGAATTAAGGCTCAGCCAGAGGTTAAGAAGCAAAGTAGGTTAGGCCAAATGGAAGGTGAGGTTAGGGAGTAAGATGTTGCTCAGTCAGCAGCCCAAGCAAGAGTGAGAGAAAATGGCGAGAGTGTTATCTAATGTTTTCATTTCTTCTTCCCATTCTTCTCAGTGAGATGGTGAGGGTAATAGACATCACCATTGTTTTCCTTTCACAGCCTGCAATCTACTTCTTCTCACCAAAACATTCTAGCTAGCTTCAAACTAGCACAATCCACCCCTGTCTACTTCACTCAGAGTATTGCTGAGAACTATCTGATCTAACCTAAACCAGTATTTACATTAATGAATATTACAAGTTCAGTTCACACTTCATTCCAGCTATCTCAGATGTAGGTAATTCAAAAGCTCAGAACAGTTTCTCTCCTCACAGGTGAGAAGAGAACAGGGACTCCCAGATGACGTTGGGTTCGTGCTCATGTACTCCAGATTCTCTCGCAGATTTTTTCATTGTTGGACACTGATGGTACCTAGAACGAAAAACTCCTAACAGCTTGTATAATTCACTCTGAATTTAAACTCTCTCAGCTAAAGTTAGATTTCTCTGTGGAATACACTGGATTTCACCATTCTCCTGCATTACCCAGTAGGTATGACCAGGACCTTCAGCAGACACCACCCCTCGGACAGGTTTCCCTTTGCCCGAAGGAGAAAATACCCAAACAGTTTTCCCTAACAGATTCTTTTCACGTACAACAGGAACTTAATCACCATCTACTGTTTGGACCAAGTCTGATTGTGCAGGTCCTGCTCTGCTTACTGAACCTCTACTATATACCAACCAGGTAGCTTGTGCTAAATGTTTGTCCCAGTTTTTCAGAGTTCCACCCCCCATGGCTTTGAGGGTGGTTTTCAGCAAACCGTTGTAGCGCTCAATCTTCCCTGAAGTTGGTGCATAGTAGGATATATGATAGATCCACTCAGTACCATGCTCTTTGGCCCAGTTTTTCACAAGATTGTTCTTGAAATGAGTGCCATTGTCTGACTCGATTCTCTCTGGAGTTCCATGTCTCCACATGATTTGTCTCTCCAAGCCAAGAATGGTGTTGTGTGCAGTAGCATGTGGAACTGGATAGGTTTCCAGCCATCCGGTGCTGGCCTCTACCATCGTCAGCACATACTGCTTGCCAGAATGAGATCGAGTTAAAGTGATGTAGTCAATCTGCCAGGCTTCACCATACTTGTACTTTGACCATCTCTCACCATACCATAAGGGCTTGATTCACTTAGCCTGCTTAATAGCAGCACAAATGTCACAGTCATGGATGACTTGGGTGATAGCATCCATGGACAAGTCAATTGACCTATCGTGAGCCCATTGGTATGTCGCATCTCTGCCTTGATGTCCAGATGAATCATGGGCCCACCGAGCTAAGAACAGCTCACCTCGGTGTTTCCAATCAAGGTCAAGATCAGAGTTTGTATCAACCTGAGAAGTCTTAGCAGCTTGGTCTGCCTGCTGGTTGTGTTGGTGTTCCTCAGTGGCTCTGTTCTTGGGCATGTGCGCGTCTACGTGCTGCACCTTCACTGGAGTTCTCTCCAGCCGTGCATCAATGTCCTGCCATAGATCAGCACACCAAATAGGCTTTCCTCTTCTCCGCTAACCATTCTTTTTCTAGTCCTTTAGCCAACGCCATAGAGCATTGGCTACCATCCACGAGTCGGTGTAGAGGTAAAGGATAGGCCAATTCTCACGTTCAGCCACATCAAGAGCAAGTTGAACAGCTTTTACCTCAGCGAACTGACTGGATTCTCCTTCTCCATCTCTCGCTTTGGTAACTCTCCTGGTAGGACTCCACACAGCTGACTTCCATATTCGCTTGTTCCCAACAAGATGACAGGAACCATCTGTGAACAAAGCATGGTTCTTTTCCTGATCAGAGAGATCACCATAGGGAGGAGCTTCTTCAGCATGGGTTATTTTCTCCTCTGGAGGTTTGGTACAGTCTGTGCCTTCCAGCCAGTTGGTGATAGCCTCCACTGTACTAGGTCGATCAAGATTACCCATTCGTGCTCGCTGGGTTATCAAACCCATCCATTTAGCCCAGGTTGCATCTGTGGCATGATGTGGTGATGAACCTTTGCCTTTGAACATCCAGTTTAGAACCGGCAATCTAGGAGCTAAAAGCAATTGTGACTCAGTTCCAATCACTTTAGAAGCTGCTTTCACTCCTTCATAAGCTGCTAGTATCTCTTTCTCTGTTGGGGTGTAATTTGTCTCTGAACCTCTGTAGCTACGACCCCAGAAACCAAGTGGATGACCACGTGTCTCATTTGGAGCTCTCTGCCAAAGGCTCCAAGTTGGACCATTGTCACTGGCAGCCGTGTACAGAATGTTCTTAATGTCTGGACCAGATCTCACAGGTCCCAAGCCCACTGCATGGACTACTTCTCGCTTGATCTGATCAAAGGCTGCTTGTTGTTCAGGTCCCCACTCGAAATTGTTTCTCTTACGAGTCACATCATGCAGAGGTTTGACAACTTGACTGAATCCAGGAATGTGTAGTCTCCAAAATCCCACTGCACCTAAGAAAGAGAGAGTCTCCTTCTTATTGGTGGGAACTGCCATGGTGGAGACTTTGTTGATCACATCCTGTGGAATGTGACAGTGACCATCCTGCCACCGCACTTCCAGAAACTGAATTTCTCTGGCAGGTCCTTTGACCTTGTCTCTCTTAATGGCAAAACCTGCTTGCAGCAGAATGTCAATGATTTTGTCTTGCAGAGAAGATCTTGTGGAGAAGGGTTAAAAGGACACTGCAATATGGATCAAAAGCAAGTGACAACTTTATTTGGTAGACGTGTTACAGATAATATATGCATACATGTAAGAAGCTAAATGGCTAAATCTCTAAAGACCATATTTGCATGGTACACCTACTTGCTGTTACAGCTGCAAGCTGCAAACCAACTTTCTTATCTCATCCAGAGTTAGCTGGATTCTGCTCTGCTTGTTTGCTGACTCATCAAGGACGGTGCCTGCCTGCCAAGTTATATCAAATGCTGCCTTTGTTTTCGGTGCAGCCTAGCACAGCCCTGCTCCAGTTCTATATACTCATTCTGCTTGCCCAGCATTAAGTCATGTCCATTCTCCTTTAGCCATTCTTCAACAATTCCCCTTTTTTGTTTTTGGGCAAGCAGAGCTGCACCTTCAGTAACTCGATCCACACCCCTCATAATGCATCCATATCCTATGCTTAATAATATAAGCATAAGCAGTACTATTCCCAGCAGGCGGAGGCCCTCCTTAATAACCTGTAGTATCCAGGGAGACAAACCTCCAAAAATTGATGTTAGACACTGGTCAAACGGGTTTTTGTGGTTAGTATGATTTTTCAGCTAAGCAAGCACGATCGCCGCAGATAAGAAAGGTGTTGTTAGAAAGTTAGGAATGGCTGTTCCATTATTCCACTAAGTTTGCTTTATATCTGCACCATACACAGCATCTGATGCAGGCCTCTTTTTTCCCTCCCCACTTATCCATGGTATTGCGCCACAGTATTCTCTACCATTACACCAATTATAAGGTTTTCCTGGTGATACGTCTGTCCACTGCTGTAACATTTTCATATAAGCCAAATATCCCTAATTTCCCTGATATTTTGTCCCGAAAGCAAAACAAGTTCGAGTCCAATTAGTTGTGGACAAGTTCCCTATCTTTTGACTACCTAATAACTCTAGTTCTTGTGGGTCCCAGGGCAGGGTTACATTCAGCCCTCTTATCAGCAACACAGCACAATCAGAAGCATTCTTTATCTTATTACAATTATAATTTTTCATGTAACCCTTAAAGTCTTCTGGGTCGAATCCTGGTAATCCTACCAGACATGTCTTAAAAGGCTCAGTAGCTGATTGTAAACTAAGACAAAAGTCCTTATTACCCGTCTGGTTCACCCATGTCACTTGCATGTTTGCTTGGGGATTCACTTGATTGATCGCATTGACCATCACTTCTAGAAGTAGCAACAGGATCAGTAGAAGGAGCAATTTTTGTCCATTGCGCCAGAATCCAAAGCAGACCTGTTGATGTAGAAACAGAAACATATCCTCTGCCCCAATAGAGTATCTCTGCTGGCCCTTCCCACATACTTGTCTTAGGATTTCTACACATAACCTGGACCTTTTTGTGTGGTTGTTTTTCTACTGTACCACCATGCAGTTTTGCTGGAGGCACATCCTGATCAGAAAAGATGCATAGATGATTAAGGGTAGAAAGCGTCACTGCTAAACTTTCGGCTGGATCAGCAATTTCCGGGTACTTCTGAATGTACCTTTTCAGGGTCTGATTTGCTCTTTCTACTATCGCTTGTCCCGTAGGTGAATTTGGGATTCCTCTAGTATATTTCACACCCCACGCTTGCAACATCTGCCTAATCCTTTCGCTTGCGTAGGCTGGCCCATTATCAGTCTTAATCTCCTTTGGTACTCCCATCACTGCAAAACAAACAGTCAAATGTCTTTGAACATGCAATGCCTTCTCACCAGTCTGAGCTGTGGCCCAGATGAACTTGCTATATGTATCAATTGCAGCATGGACATACTTTAACCTTCCAAATTCTGGAACATGTGTGACATCCATTTGCCACAACTGCAACACTTCCATTCCCCTAGGATTCACACCAATACCCAAACCAGGACCATGATGGCTGCACTCAGGGCAAGCTTGAACTATACCCTTAGCTTCATTCATCGTGATTTTAAACTGATTATGCAAACCCTTTGCATTCTGGTGAAACCTCTGGTGTGCTTCTCATGCAAGTGTGAACTCACTCAGGGGAACAACTGTGGAAACTAGCTCATCTGCTCTTGCATTCCCTTCTCCCAAACCTGTGTCCCATTTATGACTACGTACGTGGATCACACAATACTCTTCTGCTCTCTGCTGTACTGCACTTTGCATCGCTCTCAGAAGCTGCCCTAAATGAACATTCGATATGTCCTTCACAAAAGCACTTTCTATACGCTCCAAAATTCCTGCTACATACAAAGAATCAGTCACTATGTTCAATGGTTCTTGCATCCATCGTGAAAGAGCCCAAACTACTGCTGCTAATTCCAGCATTTGTAAAGAGTCCCTAGGTTGGAAGTTGGTGCTTCCAGGTTCTTTTCTCATATCACGTAGCAACGGCTGTTTTCGATTTCTTCCCCATGTCAGTGTATATGGTGATAGCATCTAACAGTGGTTGTGGTGATCTCTTTCCCTGGAATAACCGTTCCAGGCAACGGAACGGAACATCCGTTTTAGTGTGGGACATTAAATTTGTTGCATGGATAAATGTGCAGGACAGGATAGTAGACTCAATTGTAACGCAGGAGTTTGCCAGAGTGTTTGCTCCAGGTCAGCCCTTTTGATGGGAAGAAATATGGTACTCGGTTCCGTGCCACTAATTTGCAGAATATGACGTCTTCCTCGAACTATCAACTCTGCCAAATTTTCAACTTTTTGTTGGATTGTTGTCTTTGTTTGTAAGGGTGTGGAAATCCATTCCAGGATCCTTATGCTCTCCCCTTTTTTGTTTTAGCTCTGGCAAACTGCACCCATGCGGGTGTGGGCTGATGGTAGAATGAGCAGGTCTATAGGTTCCCATGGGTCTAGGCGACTGACCCATCTTTGGCTAATTTGATCTGATAGTTTAGCAATCATGGCTTTCTGATCTGTGGACAGGTGCATTGTAGCCGCAGGGACACAGCCCTGAAATAAAGGCCTAAGTTTTTCCAAGTCTTCCAAGGAAAGCCCAATGACTGGTTGAAGCCATTGTAAATCACCCATTAATTTTTGTGCATCTGTAAGTGTCATGATATTCATATGTAAAGTAAGTTTTTGTGGCCGGATTTGTCCTTCACTAAATGGAGTTTCTTTGCAAAAAAGAATGTCATCCATATAATGATAAATGGAGGTAGTTGGCCACTGTGCTCATAGTGGTCGTAAGGCATTGTCCACATAAAGCTGGAAGATTGTAGGGCTGTTCTTCATGCCTTGAGGTAACACAGTCCATTGGTAATGGCTCGCTGGTGCCTGCCTATTCAGTGATGGCAGGGTAAAGGCAAAACGCTGACAATCGTCTGGGTGTAGTGGAATGGTAAAGAAACAGTCCTCTAGGTCTATGATCAACAGATGCCATTTTTCAGGCAGCAAAGCAGGAGTTGGCAAACCAGGCTGTAGTGCTCCCATTGCTTGCATCTGGTCACTGATCGCTCAAAGATCATGGAGTAATCAAAACTTGCCTGATTTCTTTGGAATAACAAAAATAGGAGTATTCCATGGGCTAGTGGAAGGAATCAAATGCCCTGCTGTTAGTTGTCCTTGAACTAATTCGTGTGCTTTTTGCAGCCTTTCTGCTTTAAGCGGCCACTGCTCCACCCATATCGGTTTGTCTGTTAGCCAATATAGTTGAATGGGGAAAAGCTGCCTCTCAGTGGCTGCTAATAAAAACAATGCTCGTTTGTGATGATTAGTCCAAGCTGAGAGAGTGCATCTCTCCCTATTAGTCCATTGACACCTCTGGGCAGAGGCATTACAGTCGCATAGAGATTGGCAGTTTGGTTTTCAATGGTAAGTTGCAGGCATTGAGTGGATTGACGTACTTGGCCGTTCCACCTACCCCTTCAACCCCTTTTATGCAGGCCTGAGTGGTCCAGTGTGCAGGCCATTGATTTCTGTCAACGATGGTAATGTCTGCACCTGGATCCACAAGCATCGGCAATTGTATTCCATCTGAGTCATTTGATAAGTTCGCTGTCACCACAGGTCTTTGACCCAGCTGTAGGCTTAATAGTGCCATACCTCCAGTTGATCCAAATCCACTCTCTCCTCAATGTTGCTGTAAGAGAGGAGGTGCTGACTGTAGTAGACATGGAACTGGGATGAGCTGAGCAATCTTGCTTTCCTTAGGAATGTGTATTGGTGGAAAGTCCGTTTGAACCATAATCTGGATAATGCCTTCAAAGTCCGAATCAATGACTCCAGGCAAAACAAATAGTCCTCTTATAGATGCTGATGATCTTCCCAGAAGTATACTCTCACAGGCTTGGCCGTTGATTATCACTGGTCCCTTTAAAGTAGATGGAATCTTTTGGGGCTTACTGTCAATTAAGGTGGTTTCTACTGCTGTTGCCAGGTCCACCCCGAGGTTCCCTCTGGTGGCTGACTGTAGGTGACGGGAGCAGCCATTTGTGTCGGCACTCAGTTGCTCCTCGCGCTCCTCCCCCTGTTTCCCGGTCATCGACAGGCTGCCGTGGAGTGATTTTTCAAGTTACAGTTTTTACAATGTACACTGGGTATCGGACATTGAGAGCGAAAATTACCTATCTGTCCACAGCGAAAACATCTTATTCGATTCTCAAAACAGTTCCCTCCTCCTGCTGATCTAATCGGAGCTAAAGCTGCTAGTGCCTGTGCCTGCTGTTCAATAATCTTTTCTAGATGATCCCTAGTATTGTCTGGTGCAGGAGAAACTGCAACATAAGCCCTAGGTTCTAGGGGTGCAGTTTCCTCTCACTGCACTCTGTCTAACATTTGTGCTCCTGTGGCATCCCGGGGTAGGGTTACTAATATACCTCGGGTTCTAGCATTGGCATTATCAAAAGTAAGCTGTTGTATAAGGGTGTGTTTCATGTGTTCCGGTAAGTCAGAATTGTCCAATGCCTCATGGAGTCGGTCTAAGAAGGAGCCAAAAGGCTCACTTTCTTTTTGTTTAATTGATGTATAAGATGGGGTAATCAGGGCCGTTTTTACTCCCCCCAGTGATAACTGAGCTAATCTCATGCTTTCTTTTAATATCTCCAGGGCCATATTAAGTTGAGCATCCACCCCCGCCCATTGACCTTCGCCTCTCAGCTGGCTAACGGTGATCCCCCGCAGAGGATCACTATCTGCCCATGGCAGTGAAATAGCACCCTGACACAAGGCTTCCATTTCAGTATTAAACTGCATCTGTTGTGAGGCGGTTAGTATCATTCTCAACACCTGTTTCCAATCTTCTTGTGCTAGCATCCCTCAGACAGAGAAAATATACTGTAACATCTGCTGAGCAGGGTCACTGTGAAGTCCATATTTAGATACCGTCTCTCTAAGTTGGGCTAATAGTTTCCAATCAAATGCCTGATGCTCCCCAACAATTGTTTCATCTGCTCGGGTGTCATAAACCACTGGACATACTTTAGATAACATACTTGCAGCCTCAGTGTCCCCATCTGATAAAGCCTCCCTAGCTATTTTACCCCATGGTTGCCACCTAGGAGGTGATAGTTGCGAGCTGGACCTTTCTGCTCTCTTGCTTGTGTTACTAACGCCCTCCTTGCTCGGGGCACTCCCTTCAGCCCCTTGCTGGCTGACTGCAAAGGCTGGCTGTCTCAAACTTTTTCTCTTTGCTAAGCGCTGTATCATTCGCTGTGCTGCCTCATACAAGGTATTGTCATTGCTATCAGTCTCAGACTCGCTCAATTCTGAACTGGAGGATTCGGATGGTGGCATAGAGGTCTGTACCACAGCTTCAGTAACGTCTGAATTCTCAGGAGCAAAGGGTGACATGGTGGGCTTGTTCTCTCCCTCATCTTTGCTGAACTCTGATGTTAGCATAGGATGAAGGAGCAAGCTTAACAAGCTTCTTCATGAGACCTGTTCCAAGAGGAATGTCATCAGGCTTATGTGTGCCATGATCTCCATAAAGCACTTCCTTCACAGCAAACTCCTTCAGAAGCCTAATTCCCTGCTCAATGGTGTTCCACTTCTTGGCCGCCCGTGGCGGATCATCTTGGGAAGGATATCTCATAGCCACAGCCAACAGAAGGCATGTCCACAAGCTAACCTTACCAAGAGGACTTGCTAGGTATTTGTCCACTCCACTCTCCTTAGTGAGTGGTCCTAGCTGCGTGGCAGACTTGTCTCCTGCCTGTTTGGCATTGGCACCAATGCTACAGCATCTCACCAGCCAGCTTAGGATTGGCTCTCCTGATTCCTTTGAGTATTCCTTTCTAACTTCCCTGACCTCTCTGAGGGGATCGTTGGAATCCTGGATGTCATCCTTCTCCTCTTCCTCTTGTTGATCTGGATGTCCCTGGCCTAGAAACCAAACTTTCCTAAGCACATTCTTAAACTCATCAGAACCATCCTCTTTCTTGGCAGCCAACCTCACAGCACTCCTCTCATCAGAGTACTGGGATCTGAGCATGTTCACCAAATCCTGAAGACTATATGTCTCCTCTTCCTCTTCTTGCTCACCAGAGGTCCCCTCTCTTACATCCTCTTTTGAATCACACTTTGTCAAATGTGGTGTCTTAGCTTTTGCCTTAGCAGGCACCAAAAAGGCATTCTGTGCAGCTACAGACTTTGACATGTCTACTGAAGGGTTTGAATCATTGGGGGTCTGGCCTGAGGCCTGTAAGTTCAGATCTGCCTTAGAGCTAGGAGGGTTCTGGTTGTCTGCTGGCTGGGGATTCGAACTGTCTGAATTAGTGTTATTAGTTAAGGGAACATCTGGGCTTTGAGTGGTCACCTGTGTTCCTGGGAATGCTGCCAATCCTGCCGTGTTATCATTCCCACTGGGAACAGTGGCAGCTTCCCCAGAATCTGGAGAGGGACGTGTAGTGGCTGTCCCAGAATCCTGAGAAGGAGGAGTAATATTTGCTGTCCCTTGCTGTGCCCCTGAGTTATCATTGTTTTGGTTTATACTGGTACATTGTTTATCTTTCATTTTCGACATAGCTTCCTGGTTCTTACAGGCATTGCACTCGATTTTTTCTTACATAATGCCATAATAAATATGAAAATCAAAATTACAAGACCTAAAATCACACCCAACAGAAATACCACAGTCTGACATGAACAAAATTCTGAACAAGAGTCTGGCATCTCAGTTTTGGGAAGGATCACTCTCATCAGGGCTGTAGATAAAGCAGAAGTACTTCCATCGCCTCTAATATTATTATTAAATACCCCTGTAATGTTACTAGTAAAACTTTCAGTGACATTAAATCCAGCATACCCAAGAATGAAGTCCCCCCAATTCCAGAAAATGGTTGTGAGTTTAGCTTTGACCTTCTTAAAAATTACATTAAGCAAGAAATAACCAATTTGGCCTTTGATCCAATTATACACAAGAAAACAGAAAACAGGCCACACAATAGCACCCACTAAGTAAAATAGCTGCTTCATTACCTTCATTCTGATTCCCAGAGTTAATTATCTGTCACTCAAAATGAATTTGCCCCTTGTTGGAGTGCCAAATAAAATGATGTGATGGTTTGGGTATTCCCCGCCCCCCCACACTTCAGAAATCACTCAGACTAGACTCAGCTGGCTCTGGAAATATAAATTAAGCTATTTATTTACAGCAGCACAATATACAAGCAGCTATTTACAGTATATACAGAAATAGACAGAAATATACAAGGTAAAAGGTAATACAGAAACACAACTCCCCTCCCAGAAACCTGAGTCCCCAGGAGGGGCTCTCAACCACCCCTGCACCTTCCCCCTGCCCCTCTCAACCTAACCCTAATCCTAAGGAAGAATAGAAGTTCAGCCAAGAGGTTAAGCAAAGTGGGTTAGGCCAAATGGAAGGGTGTGTTAGAGAGATGCAGTTCAGTCAGCAGCCCAAGTGAGAGTGAGAGAAAATGGCGAGACTGTTATCAAATGTTTTCATTTCTTCTTCCCATTCTTCTCAGCGAGATGGTGAGGGAAGTAGACATCACCATTGTTTTCCTTTCACAGCCTGCAATCTACTTCTTCTCACCAAAACATTCTAGCTATCTTCAAACTACTACACAGAAGGACAGGTAAAACTGGGCTGGGGGCTTTCCTCCCTGTGCGAAGCAGCTTCTGAAGGCACTGATGGACTTTTCACATGGGCTTGTAGTGTTAAGAGAAGAGGGAATCACAGAATGTCAGAGGCTGGAATGGATCTCCAGCGGTCATCTGGTCCAACCCCACCCTGGTCATGACCTATACCAGGATCACCTCTACCAGAAGGAATTGAAACTTGGAGGGGAGATTTAGACTGGCTATCAGGAAGAAATGCTTTACAATGAGGGTGGTGAGAGACTGGCACAGGCTGCCCAGGGAGGTTGTGGATGCCCCCTCCCTGGAGGTGTCCAAGGCCATCATGGATGAGGCTGGGAGCAAGCTGGTCTAGTGGAAGATGTCCTTGCACAGGGCAGGGGGTTGGAACTGGATGATCTTTAAGGTCCCTCCCAACCCAGAACGTTGTATGAATCTGTGAATCTGAGGAGGTACCAAAGCTGGCACTGAGGACGTTTGAGGATGCCCTGGGGCTGTGTGGGGCCACGAAGGTGATGGCATGGGGGCTTCTGGTGGATGGTGCAGGCACACTAGAAGCGGTGTGCTCACACCCAGTTTGGACTCCATGCACCACAGGCATCATGCTGATGCTTCCACTGCATCCCCTGCAGTGCAACAGTCGTCCTGCTTATCTGCATCAGAGTGGGGCCAGTGGCTGCTGCGGGCTGGTGGTGTATGTCCTGGGTAGCTTTGGCTGAGCCCTGAGCCTCTCACAGTGCAGGTGCAGTCAGTGACTACATGTGGCACAGCCAGTGATGCCAATCTGCCTATAGCTGACATCCAGGCAGAAGATGACATCTCAGGGAGAGTCGTTTTATGGTTTTGCTCCCTGTTTCTTTTTGCTCCTTGGAGTTTGCCTCTGCAGGATCTTCCTGTCTGTAAATACACAGACTCGCGTTGGCTCTCTGAGGGGGTTTAGACTGTGCAATGGGAGCACCTTTGACCCTACAGGTTATTTAAACAGCTTCAATCATGTTTCTGGCAGATCTCAAGGAGTGGGAGAATAATCTCTGAGAAGGAGTACCGGAGAAATGAAATCAGGAGGAATCACCAGCGACTCCTGGAGGACTACCTGACTCAAGTCATATTCCACAAGATCCTCGACTTGAAGGTGTGTACTCAGCAGTGCTGTCCAAGCCTCTTCAGATGCTTCCCTGCTGCCAGCCAGTGGCTGCTAGCTTGTCCCACGCCGTCGTCTGTAGCTGTGTCCTCAGGTTACCCTGGAAGGCTCTTCCCTGCTGGGGATCATGGAGTGGCTTGGGTTGGAAGGGGCCTTAAAGATTGTCTAGTTCCAGCCCCCTGCTGTGGGCAAGGACTCCTTTCACTAGACCTGCTCTGGCAGGGGGGTTGGATCAGATGATCTTTCGAGGTCCCTCCCAGTCCCTGACATCCTGTGCTTGTGTGACCAGGCTGCTCAAGGCCACACACAGCAGCTCCAGGGAGGGGGCATCCATGACCTCCCTGGGCAACCTGTTCCAGTGTCTCTACCACCCTCACTGGAAAGAATTTTTCCTAAATTGTTATCTCAGTTCAGCTTCTTCCGGTTTGAAGCCATCAGGCCTCACCCTGTCACTCCACGCCTTTGTAACAAGTGCCTCTCCAGCTCTCCTGTAGCAGAAGGGACAATTCTTGTGCTTCACATCCCCTGCATGAAGCCTCCCCTGCCTTGAGATCTTCCACCACACTGCCACTGGGACACGTGCTGTCCTGAATCCATTACTGCTCTTGGGTAGCCATCAGGCTATGGGGTGATGTTCACAGGGTTGGTCGCTTAAACAAATCTCATCAGAAGCAAATAGTTTGAAGGTGGTTCTAAATCCTGTCCGACTGCAACCTTTGGGCACACCTCCAGAATGGAGCAGGTCTGTGCCCCTGCACACCTACTCAGATCTTCCCTTGCCACGTTGATGGACAGAGGTGATGCCAAAGGGGGCGCATCAGTCCTGGTTTCACAAGAGGCCTAGTGAGGGTAGCACCCAGGGAGCAGCAGGTGAGCGAGAGGCAGGACAGAGGCAAGTGTGCTGCCAGTCAGGGGCATCTCATGATGTCTGTTACTGAGACTTCTCTTCCCCTTCCACTGGTAGCGTTGGCAGCAGTTGGAAGCGATGAGGAAGCTGGAACATTCTCTGAGGATGGAGAAGTGGGAGAGAACCAAGGTAAGCCTTGAGTGTTCTGGAGTAGTGATGAGAGCTGTCAGCTGTGCCCTGTGTTGTTTGCCAGGGGCTGATTGAGAGACCTTCAACTAAACCACGAATGAGGAGATAGACGAAAAGAGGCATCTGAGTCGAGTCTTGGGCAGATCAGCAGATGGAAAGGGCTGCAGGGAAATGAGTCAGAGGCTGGGAAGACGTCTTCTCCCTCATCCCTCTCTCATTCTCCCCCTGATTTCCTCTCCTTCCTTAACCAGCTGTTCCAGGGGGTCCATCCAGTGACGGGCAGAGCAGAGGCAAGCTCCACCATTGCTGTTAGAGGCTCTAGCAGGTGACAGAGACATAATTTGTGCTCCTTCAGATGGAACGCTCCAGAAGGTTAGTGGATGGTGCCAGGCCTGCCTGCCTCCCACGCCCACCACTTTGTCAACTCAATCATCCTGACCTCCAGCTTGCTCTGGTTGGAGTATGTGCTGCTCAGTCACACCTGGTGAGAGTCACCACATGCTCCACGTGCTGTAGTGTGAGCACACAGAGCTGTGTGTTTCCTGCTGCAGAATTCTGGAGGATTCCACAAGCCCTCTTTACACAGCAACGTGCTCGTGACCAGGGCCTTCCTGGGAAGAAGTCTGCACTTGGCTCACCCTGACACCAACTTCAGGGAGGAGATCAAAGTCTATCAGCAGCACTGCGGGGGAGAAAACCTTTGTGTCTACAAAGGCATGGTGCTGGAAGGAGGTAAGGGTGGTCCAAGAGTTCATCCTGATTCTGGCAAGGTCTTTGTTTTTTGGCTACAATGTGGCATCCAAATGATTTCAGCTGAGCTCAGTCCCTGCGGTGTGGAGCTGGTCAGCAGCCTCAGTGCTCTTCAGGCCTGGATGCAGAGGAGCCTGAAGTAGCTCCAGCAACAGCATCTCTCAGCTGTTTAGTGAGCGTGACCATATTAGTGCAGGCCCAGAGCCACCAACCCTGTGGCTGTGCTGATGTGGAGCCTGGCTGCAGCTGTGAGGTGCTGCACTGAGGAACGGCTGTGTTGCAGTGCAGGAGCTCTGCCATGGGGCTGCACTGCTCCATGCAGACCCACAGGAGGAGTAAGAGAATGACAGAAGGGTAGGGCTTAGAAGGGATTCTTTGAGACAGGAGGCTCTGGGCCCTGTTGTGCTGTGGCAGTGAGTGGCCAAAGTGACCATGTGTTAGGTGCTTGCAGCTCGACACTCAGGGGTCAGAGAGAGCCAAAGCTGTTGTGTGTGGGGCAGGCAGAGTTTTAGCAACTAATGCCCCACTGCAGCTGGCGTCAGAGGGCTGGGAGCTGTGGTGCTGATGCAGATCAGACAGAGCCAAGGCAAAGAGCAGAAGCTTTCCCTCTGAAGCCTTTCCCTTCTGCCCCTACAGAGACCTTTCAGCTGACCTCCAAGAGGCACCGTGGCTTCCCCTTCAGCCTCACCTTTTACCTTAATGGGATTCAAGTGGACAGGCTGAGCTGCTGCTGTGAATTCAAGCTGCAGAAGCTTCCTGAGTCACCCCCACTTTCTAGCTCCCTTCCCCTCTTTGTCTTAGTGCTGCCTGCGTTTTCCTGTCTCTGGTCAGTGCTGCCAGCCTGATGTGGTCACTGAAAAGCATCTCCAGTGACCACCTTCTCCCCATCAGCGACAGGTCTGCTGTCAGGGGTGACAGAGAGGCTGCCACTCCTTTTTATACCAGAGGAGCTTGAAATGGATGGCCACTTGATGATTTTGCTTTTCATCTGTTTCTGCTTCCACTGCCACCTTTAAGCATGGGCCGTGCTATTCTTCCTGAAGGAAGAAGCACACCTGTGCTAGTGCAGCTCTTGAGAGTGCCAAGGTGCTTCTCGGAGTGACTTGTCCTCAGTCATCTCGTGGGCTGAGGGGCAGTGCAGGGCCAGGAGCCTCTTTTCAGTGCTGTCAGTGAGCTGCAGAGCTCACTGGGTCTGCTGCCTTTCACAGCAAGGAAAACTTCCCATTCTCCTTGTTCTTTCACAGGTGCATAATAGCAATGAAGGTGGACAAAAAGCCATCCCCTCCCAAGAAGACCAAGGAGAACTATCTGGAAAGGCGTGTGGATTCCTTGGGAGAAGGAGTGCAGAGCGAGCCAAGTCAAGGCTGCCATGGAAAGAGTCCAAGGAAAGACTCTGTGGTAGTCATCTTACCAAGTCCTGAGGCATGTGAGGACATAATGGAGACTGGAGAAGAAGGAAGGGAAGAGCTGTGTGATGGTGAGAGCAAAGAGAGACAGGAAACCAGTGATAGAAAAGGTACAGTATTCCCTAACACAGGCAGTGGAGAGAGAGCTATCTGCTGCCTCCTTCAGTAGCTTTACTGCAGTTCTGCTCCTCTCTCTAGGAAGTGCATGATGGTCACAGGCTGGAAGGGGTTGCCCAGGGAGGTGGTGGAAGCCCTATCTTTGGAGGTGTTCAAGGAAGGACTCAAGTGCGTGCAGAGCCACAAGCTTTGTGTCCAGCTTTTGTGGGAGTTGCAAGCTGAATGCACTTCCTGTGTGTTTCCTGCTGCAGAATTCTGGAGGTTTCCACAAGCCCTCTTTACACAGCAATGTGCTCGTGACCATGGCCTTCCTGGGAAGAAGTCTGCACTTGGCTCACCCTGACACCAACTTCAGGGACGAGATCAAAGTCTATCAGCAGCACTGCGGGGGAGAAAACCTTTGTGTCTACAAAGGCATGCTGCTGGAAGGAGGTAAGGTGCCGCTTGTCCTGCAGCACTGACTGAAGGACTTTGAAGGGCCTACAAGAGAGCTGAGGAGTGACTTCTGTCAAGGGCTTTTGGAGACAGGCTGAGGGGCAGTGGCTTTGAGCTGGAAGAGGAGAGACTTAAGACTGGAGATGAGGAAGCAATTGTTTCTAATGAGGGTGGTGAGACAGCGAACACTCACTCCTTACATATTTAGCAACATGAACGAGGTCACCCCTTAGTCTCCTCCTCTCCAAGCAGCACAGCCCCAGCTCCCTCGGGTTCTCCTCATGAGGAAGATGTTCAACTTCCTTCATCGTCGTTGTGGCTCTGTGCTGGACTCTGACCTGAGCAAGGCCTTTGACACTGTCCCGCACCACATCCTGGTCTCCAGGCCGGTGACACACGGGTTGGATGGGTGGAGCACTGGATGGATAAAGAACTGGCTTCATGGCCGCACACAAAGCGTGGCCGTCAATGGCTCCGTGTCCACGTGGAGGCCAGTGACAAGCAGAGTGCCTCAGGGATCAGTCCTGGGATCAGTCTTGGAGGATGAGAAGCTCGACACGAGGCAGCAGTGTGCACTTGCAGCCCAGAGGGCCAGCCAGAGCCTAGGCTGCATCAGGAGAAGTGTGGCCAGCAGGTCGAGGGAGGTGATTCTCCCCCTTTACTCTGCTCTGGCGAGACCCCACCTGGAGCACTGCATCCAGTTCTGGAGCCCCTGGGGCAAGAGGGATGTGGAGGTGCTGGAGCGTGTCCAGAGAAGGGCCACAAAGGTGATGAGAGGGCTGGAGCTGCTCTGCTGTGAGCACAGAGTGAAAGAGTTGGGGCTGGAGAAGAGGAGGCTGCGAGGTGACCTGCTTGTGGCCTTCCAGTAACTGAAGTGGGCTACAAAAAGGCTGGGGAGGGACTTTTTAGAGAGAGGTGAGAGCCTGGCAGGGCTTGTCCAGGGAGGTGGTTGAGGCCCCATCCCTGGAGGCCTTTAAGGCCAGGCTGCATAAGGCTCTGGCCCTCCGTCCACCAGGAGTGATACTAAGGTGTAAGCCTGAGGGGGGATGGATAGCGCCAGGGTCCTCAAGCTACGGCCCGCGTACGGCCCCCCAGGCTCCTCAGTCCGGCCCGCCGGTATTGACAGAACCCCCCCGGGGGCTGGGGGGAAACCAAGCAGCCGCTCCCTGCCACTGAATCCGCTCGCAGGCCGCCCGAGCACCCGCTGGGGCTGGGCTGGAACCACCCCAGAGTCCGGCCCCCGAGAATCCAGAGTCCGGCCCCCGAGACTACGGGGCTGGAACCACCCCAGAGTCCGGCCCCCGAGACTACGGGGCTGGAACCACCCCAGAGTCCGGCCCCCGACACTAAGGGGCTGGAACCACCCCAGAGTCCGGCCCCCGACAGTGTCTGAGGGACAGTGACCGGCCCCCAGTTTCGAAAGTCTGAGGACCCCTGCGTAGGGCACTTCTAAGTGGTTCTCCGCTTAACACGCTGATGGGTGCAGAGCTAAGAGAGCCTGCGCTCAGTGTCTGTGCGCTGGAGTCCCCAGAGCACAGCCCACTGCTGCCCTTTCTGTGGGTTCGAGGCAGAGGTTCACGTGCAGAGAAGGGCAACAAACCTTAAGAAGGGTCTGGGGAACAGGTGTGGTGAGGAGCAGCTGAAGGAACTGGGCTTGTTTAGGCAGGGGAAAAGGAGGCTGAGGGGAGACCTTCTGGCTCTCTACAACTCCCTGAAGGAGGCTGGAGCCAGGTGGGGCTTGGTCTCTTCTCCCTAGTAGCAGGTGACAGAAATGAGAGTAAGTGCCTGAGATAACAGCAGGGCATGTTTAGGTTGGAGATGAGGAAGAATTTCTCTGCTGCAAGAGTGGTCAGGCATTGGAGCAGGCTGCCCAGGGTGGTGGTGGAGTCACCATTCCTGGAAGTGTTCAAGAACCCTGTGGAGATGGCACTCTGGGACATGGTTTAATGGCCATGGTGGTGTTAGGTCAATGGTTGGAATCGATGACCTTAGAGGTCTTTTCCACCGCCCAGAAATCTGCGGTTCTATGCTTATTTGCTTCGAGGCTGCCCTGTAAAGGAACAACAGCAAACCCTCTATTTATTGCCACGAGTGATTTTAAGTGCTGCAGCTTTTGGATGCTCAGGCAGAGATGCCTGAAGGGATCTGGCTCTTTGGAGGCAGACTACAGCATTTCGTTTCCTGAAGGTACCTGAGAATCACTCATCACACCCAGTCTCGTGATCAGTGCTGCGGCTCTGAACGGGAAGCTGTGCCCGGAGCTTCTGTAGCTCTTTTCTTTTTCCTTCTCCAGGCTTCCCATCAACCAAACACATCTCCAGAAAGCAGGCAGCGCCAGCTTTGCCTCCCGCCGCTTTGCAGCTGCGCAGTGGCAGGGTCTTGCATCTCTAGAGAGGAGTGCCACGCACATGAGCACGAGGAACTTTTGACCACGGGGCTGAGGCCAGGCTTTGTTCTGAGAAGAAAACGTTCGGAGAGCTCTGTAGCATTGCTGCAGTGGTGAGGCTGCCAGAGCTGGCTACTGCAGGCAACCCCTTCCACGTGGTTATCAGCTTTGGCTCTGCTTTTTCACCTCCCTTTCGTTTTCAAGACACTGTCTCACTGGTCTAATGCCCACTTCTTGGTCACTGTGATAAATTTCGAGGACAAAAATCTTAAAGTCCAATTAGAATTTATTTAATTACAACGAGCAAGCAGGATAAGAGGCAAAAATCAGCGCTGGACGACAAGGGGGAGTCCCCGCTCCGCCCACTTGCCGCGCCCAGCCGGTCCCGGTCCCCCTCTCTTATAGTCCGCCCACCGCCGCTGACAGGTCCCTTTCGAGGTAAACAAGCACTCTGCGCATGTGCGTTGCTGTCGCCGAGGGGTTTCTTCCGACCCCCTGGTGATCGCTGGGCGGGAAACCTCTCAGGTAGGGGAGGCGGGCAAATCCTCTCAGGCAGGGCAGACCTTTGAGCTGGACTTCTGGAACTCAAAACTTATTAAAAACCTTCTATTACCTTATTTTAGTGAACAAAACACATTATTCCCTATCACAGTCACATGCAGGACAAATGTGGTGACTTGCCTTTTAGAGTACAACATTTCTTGCATGCAGACTGTTCTGCCCCTGTGTAGATTTTCTGTAGAGAGGGAGGCAGCCACCCAGTTAATGCCAATAACACAGAACAGTTTGCTCAGCCTGACAAGTTTTCATCTGCATCTGCAGATGCAGAGGAGCAAAAAAGTACCAGAAGCGTCTTGAACCACCATCGGTGGGGTGGGCTGGTGCAGTGCCCAGTCTGCTTGCGGTCAGGACTGTCCATGGCCATAAGCTGCACCTGGTTTAGTGCTGTGTGTATCTGTGATGTTTTCAGGCAGTCTGCCTGCTGCTTTGCAGAGGAAGAGAAAGGGGTGGAGCAGCGTTTCCAGGAACACAACTGCAAGCCCCAAGTGGAAGAACTGTTTCTCTTCCAGAAGTCTGTGTGTTTTGCTGCACGTGAGGAGCAGCCAAACAGTGGTTAGGTCAACGTGCTTGGGAGCAGGTTTTGCCAAGCCTCTTTAACCTGTTTCACTGTTTTTGCAGGGAGAGAGGATTGGGTTAAGGCCTGTGAATTTAAAGGAGAATGGGACTGACAGCTCCCCATGTCACCTCCCTCCCATTGGCCATCATGGGATGCCAGGTGCTGGAACATGTCCAGAGAAGGGCAACAAAGCTGGTGAGGGGCCTGGAGCACAAATCCTATGAGGAGAGGTTGAGGGAGCTGGGCCTGTTTAGCCTGGAGAAGAGGAGGTTCAGGGGTGATCTTATTACTGCCTACAACTACCTGAAGGGGCATTGTAGCCAGGTGGGGGGTGGCCTCTTCTCCCAGGCAACCAGCAATAGAACAAGGGGACACAGTCTCAAGTTGTGCCAGGGTAGGTATAGGCTGGATATTAGGAAGAAGTTCTTCACAGAGAGAGTGATTGGCATTGGAATGGGCTGCCCAGGGAGGTGGTGGAGGCACCGTCCCTAGGGGTCTTCAAGAAAAGACTGGATGAGGCACTTAGTGCCATGGTCTAGTTGATTGGTTAGGGTTGGGTGATAGGTTGGACTGGATAATCTTGGAGGTCTCTTCCAACCTGGCTGATTCTATGATTCTATGATCCTCACCCACCAAAGGAGCCCAGGAGTGCAGCTGCAGGGAACAATGGGATGCCCAGCTGGAGGCGGTTTTGCCCCATGACAGCCCCAAACGGGCAGGTTGCCATGGTGGTAAGTTCTCTGTGTCTGCTGCTGTCTGTAGAGTCCCAGAGTGCCAGAATCATTTGGGCTGCAAAAGACCTTTGAGGCCATCCAGCCCAACCGTTCTCTAACTCTGCTGAGGCTGGTGCTAAACCATGTCCCTCAGCAGCACTTCCCTGCCCCTTTGAAACACCTACAGCGATGGGGATTCAGCCGGGGAGAGAAGTGTTGCTTAAAGAAGCAGCTCCATAGGGACTCCTCTAAAACCGCCCCTTGTAGTCAATCTGGGCCCATCTCTGAGCCTATCCAGTCTCAGGGCTCTGGGGTGACCTTATTTTGTCCTTTCATTACCTGAAGGGGGCCTACAAGAAAGCTGGGGAGGGACTTCTTAGGGTGTCAGGTGGCGACAGGAGTGGGGGGAATGGAAGAAAGCTGGAAATGGGTAGATTCAGAGTGGATGTTAGGAAGGAGTTCTTCAGCGTGAGGGTGGTGAGAGCCTGGAAGGGACTGCCCAGGGAGGTGGTGGAAGCCCCATCCTTGGAGGTGTTCAAGGAAGGACTCAAGTGTGTGCAGAGCCACAAGCTTTGTGTCCAGCTTTTGTGGGAGTTGCAAGCTGAATGCACTTCCTGTGTGTTTCCTGCTGCAGAATTCTGGAGGTTTCCACAAGCCCTCTGTACACAGCAACGTGCTCGTGACTATGGCCTTCCTGGGAAAAAGTCTGCACCTGGCTCACCCTGACACCAACTTCAGGGACGAGATCAAAGTCTATCAGCAGCACTGTGGGGGAGAAAACCTTTGTGTCTACAAAGGCATGCTGCTGGAAGGAGCTGTGACACCTTCAGCTGCTGCGTGTGTGGTAAACCCATTCTATCCCATGCTCTTTTGCCCAGTTGCTTACAAGGTGGTTCTTGAAATGGGTCCCATTGTGTGACTCTATTCTCTCTGGGGTACCGTGTCTCCACAGGATGTGGCTCTGCAGGCCCAGAATGGTGTTACGGGCAGTAGCATGAGGTACTGGGTAGGTTTCCAGCCACCCCGTGCTTCCCTCCACCACGGTTAACACATACTGCTTGCCACTACGAGACCGAGGCAGAGTGATGTAATCGATCTGCCAGGCCTCCCCATACCTGTACTTTGACCACCGTTCCCCGTACCACAAAGGCTTCATGCGCTTAGCTTGCTTTATGGTGGCACAGATGTCACATTCATGGATAACCTGAGTTATGGCCTCCATGGATATGTCCACGGATCTGTCTCGGGCCCATTGGTATGTGGCATCTCTTCCTTGGTGGCCAGAAGAGTCATGTGCCCACCGAGCTAAGAACAGTTCACCTTTGTGCTTCCAGTCCAGGTCAATCTGGCAGATGTGGGCAGCCAGGTCAGCTTGGTGGTTATGCTGCTGTTCTTCAGTGGCTCTGCTCTTTGGGATGTGAGCACTGATGTGTCGGATTTTAACTGGTCGTTTGTCCAGGCGTGCAGAAATGTCTTGCCAGAGGTCAGCAGCCCAAATAGGCTTCCCTTTTCTCTGCCAACCATTTCTCTTCCACTCCTTCAGCCACCCCCATAAGGCATTTGCTACCATCCATGAGTCGGTGTAGATGTATAGCATTGGCCACTGCTCTCGTTCTGCAATGTCCAGGGCCAGCTGGATGACTTTCACCTCAGCATACTGGCTGGATTCACCTTCTCCATCTCTTGCCTCTGCAACCCTGCGTGTGGGGTTCCAGACAGCAGCCTTCCATCTTCGCTTGCTGCCTACCAGGCGGCAGGATCCATCTGTGAAGAGAGCATATGCCTTTTCCTCCTCAGGGAGGTCACTGTATGGGGGGGCTTCCTCGGCACGGGTCACTGTCTTCTCTTCTGCTGGTTTTCCAAAGTCAGTGCCCTCTGGCCAGTTGGTGATGACCTCTACAATGCTTGGATGCTCGAGAGTCCCCATCCTAGCCCTCTGAGTTATCAGAGCCATCCACTTACTCCAAGTGGCATCTGTGGCATGGTGTGGAGTTGAACCTTTCCCCTTAAACATCCAAGTCAGGACTGGAAGCCTTGGAGCTAAAAGGAGTGGTGACTCCGTCCCAATCACCTCAGAGGCAGCTCTGACTCCCTCATAGGCAGCTAGGATTTCTTTCTCTGTGGGGGTATACTTAGTCTCTGAGCCTTTGTACGCCTTGCTCCAGAACCCGAGTGGGCGGCCTCGTGTCTCACCAGGAGCTTTCTGCCATAGGCTCCAGCTAGGACCATTCTCACCGGCTGCTGTATAGAGAATGTTCTTAATCTCTGGGCCGGTTCGAACTGGTCCCAAGGCCATGGCATGGACCACCTCTCGTTTGATCTGGTCAAATGCCACCTGCTGCTCAGGTCCCCACTGTTCAGGGTTACTCCCCCAGGAGTGTTAACCCTATACAGCGTGTGAAACTCTAACCCAAAGTTACGTTTGCTCTTTGCAGAGAGGTTGAAGCAGTCTCTGTCAGCAGTCAGTACTGAGGCAAACAGTGAGGAGGACTCTGGGGATGAAACAACAGAGTATGCAGAGAGTGAAGAAGAGGATGACACTGAAAAGGCATCTGCAGAGTCTGGAATTGAGACCAGAGGGAGCAAACTGCTTGGAATGGAGGAAAATGAGTCAGAGGGCGGTGTGGAGGAGGCAGAGGGCATGTTGGAGGAGGCCGATGGCCCGGAGGAGGACGCCTGTTTTGCAGGGATGGACCTGGGGGCAAGTGGTGTGTCTGAGGGAGAGCAGGGTGTGGAGGATACCAACTTGGCAGAAGGAGGGATTGCCAAGGTAGCTGGCCCTGGAGAAGGCTCTTTAGAGGAAAAGGCTCTTTCTGAAAGAGAGGAGGCTGTGGAGAAGGCTGGAGCTGTCCTGGAATTGTCCTGGGATATGAAGGTGTGCTAGTTTGAAGCAATGGTTGTAGAAAACTTTGTACAGCAAAATGAGTTTTTCCACCTGAAAACTTCAGGGGAAGAGTGGCTGGAGGTGGAGAAAACTGCCCCAGGAGCAGCCATGTCTCAGGAACTGGTGGTAGAAGGGAGCTCTCTCCTCAGAGCAGAGGATGCAGTGCAGTACTCTGTGGAGCTTGGCAAGGGCCCCGTGCTGCAAGTGGAATCTGGATTAGAGGCACTGGTGGATGCTGGAGGGAATCCCATGAGTGAAGGGTCATGTCACTTGGGAGAGACCATGAGAAGAGAGGAGGAGGAGGGCTCAGAATGGAGCTGCTCTGTGCCCCTGCACACCTACTCAGATCTTCCCTTGCCACGTTGATGGACAGAGGTGATGCCAAAGGGGGCGCATCAGTCCTGGTTTCACAAGAGGCCCAGTGAGGGTAGCACCCAGGGAGCAGCAGGTGAGCGAGAGGCAGGACAGAGGCAAGTGTGCTGCCAGTCAGGGGCATCTCATGATGTCTGTTACTGAGACTTCTCTTCCCCTTCCACTGGTAGCGTTGGCAGCAGTTGGAAGCGATGAGGAAGCTGGAAGAATCTCTGAGGATGGAGAAGTGGGAGAGAACCAAGGTAAGCCTTGAGTGTTCTGGAGTAGTGATGAGAGCTGTCAGCTGTGCCCTGTGTCGTTTGCCAGGGGCTGATTGAGAGACCTTCAACTAAACCACGAATGAGGAGATAGACGAAAAGAGGCATCTGAGTCGAGTCTTGGGCAGATCAGCAGATGGAAAGGGCTGCAGGGAAATGAGTCAGAGGCTGGGAAGACGTCTTCTCCCTCATCCCTCTCTCATTCTCCCCCTGATTTCCTCTCCTTCCTTAACCAGCTGTTCCAGTGGGTCCATCCAGTGAAGGGCAGAGCGGAGGCAAGCTCCACCATTGCTGTTAGAGGCTCTAGCAGGTGACAGAGACATAATTTGTGCTCCTTCAGATGGAACGCTCCAGAAGGTTAGTGGATGGTGCCAGGCCTGCCTGCCTCCCACGCCCACCACTTTGTCAACTCAATCATCCTGACCTCCAGCTTGCTCTGGTTGGAGTATGTGCTGCTCAGTCACACCTGGTGAGAGTCACCACATGCTCCACGTGCTGTAGTGTGAGCACACAGAGCTGTGTGTTTCCTGCTGCAGAATTCTGGAGGATTCCACAAGCCCTCTTTACACAGCAACGTGCTCGTGACCAGGGCCTTCCTGGGAAGAAGTCTGCACTTGGCTCACCCTGACACCAACTTCAGGGACGAGATCAAAGTCTATCAGCAGCACTGCGGGGGAGAAAACCTTTGTGTCTACAAAGGCATGGTGCTGGAAGGAGGTAAGGGTGGTCCAAGAGTTCATCCTGATTCTGGCAAGGTCTTTGTTTTTTGGCTACAATTTGGCATCCAAATGATTTCAGCTGAGCTCAGTCCCTGCGGTGTGGAGCTGGTCAGCAGCCTCAGTGCCCTTCAGGCCTGGATGCAGAGGAGCCTGAAGTAGCTCCAGGAACAGCATCTCTCAGCTGTTTAGTGAGCGTGACCATATTAGTGCAGGCCCAGAGCCACCAACCCTGTGGTTGTGCTGATGTGGAGCCTGGCTGCAGCTGTGAGGTGCTGCACTGAGGAATGGCTGTGTTGCAGTGCAGGAGCTCTGCCATGGGGCTGCACTGCTCCATGCAGACCCACAGGAGGAGTAAGAGAATGACAGAAGGGTAGGGCTTAGAAGGGATTCTTTGAGACAGGAGGCTCTGGGCCCTGTTGTGCTGTGGCAGTGAGTGGCCAAAGTGACCATGTGTTAGGTGCTTGCAGCTCGACACTCAGGGGTCAGAGAGAGCCAAAGCTGTTGTGTGTGGGGCAGGCAGAGTTTTAGCAACTAATGCCCCACTGCAGCTGGCGTCAGAGGGCTGGGAGCTGTGGTGCTGATGCAGATCAGACAGAGCCAAGGCAAAGAGCAGAAGCCTTCCCTCTGAAGCCTTTCCCTTCTGCCCCTACAGAGACCTTTCAGCTGACCTCCAAGAGGCACCGTGGCTTCCCCTTCAGCCTCACCTTTTACCTTAATGGGATTCAAGTGGACAGGCTGAGCTGCTGCTGTGAATTCAAGCTGCAGAAGCTTCCTGAGTCACCCCCACTTTCTAGCTCCCTTCCCCTCTTTGTCTTAGTGCTGCCTGCGTTTTCCTGTCTCTGGTCAGTGCTGCCAGCCTGATGTGGTCACTGAAAAGCATCTCCAGTGACCACCTTCTCCCCATCAGCGACAGGTCTGCTGTCAGGGGTGACAGAGAGGCTGCCACTCCTTTTTATACCAGAGGAGCTTGAAATGGATGGCCACTTGATGATTTTGCTTTTCATCTGTTTCTGCTTCCACTGCCACCTTTAAGCATGGGCCGTGCTATTCTTCCTGAAGGAAGAAGCACACCTGTGCTAGTGCAGCTCTTGAGAGTGCCAAGGTGCTTCTCGGAGTGACTTGTCCTCAGTCATCTCGTGGGCTGAGGGGCAGTGCAGGGCCAGGAGCCTCTTTTCAGTGCTGTCAGTGAGCTGCAGAGCTCACTGGGTCTGCTGCCTTTCACAGCAAGGAAAACTTCCCATTCTCCTTGTTCTTTCACAGGTGCATAATAGCAATGAAGGTGGACAAAAAGCCATCCCCTCCCAAGAAGACCAAGGAGAACTATCTGGAAAGGCGTGTGGATTCCTTGGGAGAAGGAGTGCAGAGCGAGCCAAGTCAAGGCTGCCATGGAAAGAGTCCAAGGAAAGACTCTGTGGTAGTCATCTTACCAAGTCCTGAGGCATGTGAGGACATAATGGAGACTGGAGAAGAAGGAAGGGAAGAGCTGTGTGATGGTAAGAGCAAAGAGAGACAGGAAACCAGTGATAGAAAAGGTACAGTATTCCCTAACACAGGCAGTGGAGAGAGAGCTATCTGCTGCCTCCTTCAGTAGCTTTACTGCAGTTCTGCTCCTCTCTCCAGGAAGTGTATGATGGTCACAGGCTCACAGGATGTTAGGGGTTAGAAGGGACTCAAAGAGATCAAGTCAAACCCCCTTGCCACAGTAGGAGCATACAGTCGAGCTCTGGTCACAGAGGAACACATCCAGACAGGCCTTGAAAGGCTCCAGAGAAGGAGACTCTACAAGCTCTCTGGGGAGCCTGTGCCAGTGCTCTGGGACCCTTCTGGTAAAGACATCCCCCCTTGTGTTGAGCTGGAACCTCCTGTGCTCCAGCTTCCATCCATTGCTCATTGTCTTATGCCAGGGAGCAAGTGAGCAGAGCCTGCTCCCCATCTCCGGACCCCCAGCCCTCAGATACTGATAAACATTGGTTAAATCCCTTCTCAGTCTTTTCTTCTCCAGACTAAACAGCCCCAGGTCCCTCAGTCTCTCCTCCTCAGGCAGTGCTCCATTGCCCTAATCATCCTCACAGCCCTCTGCTCAATCATTTCCAGCAGATCCCTGCCCCTCTTAAACTGGGGAGCCCAAAACTGAAGGCAGTGCTCAAGATTAGGTCTCGCCAGGGCAGAGTGGAGGCGGAGGAGAACTTCCCTTGATCTGCTGGACACACTCTTTTTAATGCACCCCAGGATCCCCTGGGCCTTCTTGGTCTTTGTGCTAAGCTGCTCCTGCGATTCCTGCCTGTAGCCTGAGACTCTCTCTCCTGCTTTAAAAAAGTCTGAGCAAAAGGAGAGTAATTAAGTTAACCTCTGCCTGCTCAACAGGAACTTTGTCCGCTGTGAATTCCATTTCCTGTCTCACAGTTGGATTCTTTGATTTTAGAGTATGAGGAAGATTTTGAGGCAGATGAAGCAGCTACTGAGGAAGGACAGTCTGGTGATCAGACGAATGGGTCATCAAAGTCATCCTCAGGTGATGGATGCCATCATTTTGACTTTGGAAATGAGAGGGAAGCCTCATCACACATTAGCTGTAAAGGTAGTCATAGAGTAGAAGCGTAGAATGGTTTAGGTTGGGAGAGACCTCAAAGCCCATCCAGTTCCAATGCCCCAGCATAGGCAGGGACACCTCCCACTAGAACAGGTCGCTCAAGGCCTGATCCAGCCTGGCCTTGAACACCTCCCTGGGCAACCTGTGCCACAGTCTCACCACCCTCCCTGCAAAGAACTTCTTCCTAACATCCCTTTTGCGTCTCCCCTCTGCCAGCTTCAACCAGTTCCTCCTCGTCCTGGCCTTACAATAGCTTGTAAATAGTCCCTCCCTAGCCTTCCCGTAGGCCCCCTTCAGATAGTGGAAGGCTACTCTTAAGTCTCCTCAAAGCCTTCTCTTCTCCAGCCCTCTGAGCATCTTCATGGTGCTCCTCTGGATTGCTACCTAATGTCAGTGGTCGCTGACATCTGAGGGCTGTGACACCTTCAGCTGCTGCGTGTGAAACTGTAACCCAAAGTTACGTTTGCTCTTTGCAGAGAGGTCGAAGCAGTCTCTGTCAGCAGTCAGTACTGAGGCAAACAGTGAGGAGGACTCTGGGGATGAAACAACGACAGAGTATGCAGAGAGTGAAAAAGAGGATGACACTGAAAAGGCATCTGCAGAGTCTGGAGTTGAGACCAGAGGGAGCAAACTGCTCGGAATGGAGGAAAATGAGTCAGAGGGCGGTGTGGAGGAGGCTGATGGCCCGGAGGAGGACGCCTGTTTTGCAGGGATGGACCTGGGGGCAAGTGGTGTGTCTGAGGGAGAGCAGGGTGTGGAGGATACCAACTTGGCAGAAGGAGGGATTGCCAAGGTAGCTGGCCCTGGAGAAGGCTCTTTAGAGGAAAAGGCTCTTTCTGAAAGAGAGGAGGCTGTGGAGAAGCCTGGAGCTCTCCTGGAATTGTCCTGGGATATGAAGGTGTGCCAGTTTGAAGCAATGGCTGTAGAAAACTTTGTACAGCAAAATGAGTTTTTCCACCTGAAAGCTTCAGGGGAAGAGTGGCTGGAGGTGGAGAAAACTGCCCCAGGAGCAGCCATGTCTCAGGAACTGGTGGTAGAAGGGAGCTTTCTCCTCAGAGCAGAGGATGCAGTGCTTGGCAAGGGCCCCGTGCTGCAAGTGGAATCTGGATTAGAGGCACTGGTGGATGCTGGAGGGAATCCCATGAGTGAAGGGTCATGTCACTTGGAAGAGACCATGAGAAGAGAGGAGGAGGAGGGCTCAGCAGAAGCACTATTTAGCAGAAAGCCATCTCTAGGCAGCATAGCAGAGTGCAACGGGAGAAACATCTGTTGGAGGGGTGGTGGAGACAAGCAGAGTAGAAGCAGGAGATGGAGAGGAGGTCAGGGATGGAACAGCAGCCCCAGGGGAGTTGGCAGCCGGGATGGAGGGGTCACTGGACTGTGCTCTGGAAAGAGGGAAGGAGAGGCCTTCTGGGGAGGGGGTGGTGGATGAAACGTGGCTGGCTGTGCAGCTCTAAGAGCCTGGAGACTTCTCTCCACCAGCTTGTCCCAGTTCTGACCCTTCCCTTATGATCTGCTGCTGATAGCTGCACTGAGGAGTGATGGATCCCTTTGGGTGGCAGCTTCAGCATTCTCTCTTCTTCCCAAACTGTTGTTGCAGGGCTTTGCTGTGCTCCCTCTGCAGTTGGAGAAAGCAGCTCCCAGCACCCAGTGTCCTCTTGTAGCAGTGGCAGTAGGGGAGCCTGGGGTGGATGGCAGCACTTAGCTTCTCTGAGGCCTGGCATCTGCTTGTAGGAAAGGCATCACAGCTCAGCAGAGTGTTCTGCAAAGCTAAAGTTTTCTGGTTGTTTCCTAGGCTGTTGTACACGAAGGCACAACTGTGCCCTCAGAACAGCCTCGGCATGGGGAAGAAACTCTCCGGCAAGCTTCTTCAGCACCATGTCCTGCAACCGCTGCATCCCTGTGCTGATGGGCTGTTCACTCGACATGTGTTTATTCCAGGAGCACCACAGATATTAATTGGTTAATACGCCTAAATACACTTTTCACATGCTCAGCCTGTGCATTCGCAGTAGCTTGTCGCCGCCGCCGCCGCCGGGCTCACTCGGGTAGTTGGGCTCCACGCCAGTCCCCTTCCTCGCAGCGACGCGGCAAAGGCGGTGCGGGGTGAGGGTGCGGCGCGGCGGCTCCTGCCGGCTCAGCTGGGGTGGGAGCGGTGGAGGAGCACTCTTGGCCGCGGCGCGGCGGCAGGCGGCGGCGGCGCCTTCGACTCCGGCCGTTTCGAGCCAGGGCGCGGCGGCGGGGGGCGCGACAGCCGTAGGAAGAAGCGCGGCCGGGGGTGCGGTCGCGGCAGCTGCCGACGTAACACGGGCTCGGGCGACGCCCGAGAGAGCGCCGGCTCCGCTCTGCCGCCCGCAGCTGCCGGTGTGCCTAGGCAAGCGGCGGCAGAGGTGGCGACAGCTGCTGAGGCTTGCTCTGGCAAGTGTGCCCCTAGTGCCAGTCTCACACCGGGGCGCAGCGGCAGAGCTCGCTGCGTGCCGGCACGGTGTGAAGTGGCAGTAGCCGTGTGACAGCCGTCATGGCAAATGGCAGTGCCCTGGCAGGGCCCGCTTGTGCCGAGGTAGCCAGCACCGAAAGGGTCGAGGTGGCAGCAGCTAAGAGAAAGGGTAGAGAGTGGAGGAGACACCTTGAGGAACTGAGTCCAGAGGAGGATGAGCGTGCCAGCGTCAATGTGGGGACAGGTGCTCGGCATCCCCTACATCAGCCACGGAGTGCACAGGCCCCTCCAGCTTCCTGCCCAACCAGCAGATGCTGCTGATCAGGTTGCGAGGCCGAGATATGCCTTGTGAGTTGCTGGACAGTCACCTCTGAGTGGGGCAGGTGCTACGCCAGCAGGTGCAGCACAGCCAGCTGGTGCTGCAGTGCGGCCACCTGTTCCCGCACAACCCACTGGACCTGGTGCAGCACCAGCGGATGGTGCTGCGGCTGCCCAGCGACTCCTGCAGTTCCAGCTCCTCCACCTGCAGCTCCACAGCCAGCACCAGCTGCAGCTTCTGTTCCAGTTGTACCACAGATGGCAGCTGCTCCTGTAGCCCCTGCCCAGCCTGCTGAGCCAGCAGCTCCTGCTGCTGCGGTCCCAGCACCACAGCCAGTCATTGTAATTACTAGCAACACTATCTGCAGGCAGTTGGTGTTGGGAAGAGCTTTCTATACTAGACATGTTTTGCCTTGAGAAGCAGCTTTGCCCTGGGTCAGAAGTGGCAGTCTGCTCTGCATTAGGACTGTCCTATTTAGCAGGGTTTCCACCTGGTTTCAAGTCGCGTTTGCAGCTCCCAGGTTGCTTTTGGTAAAGAAAAGTCTGAAGGGAAGCTTAAGCTCCTTAGGACAAAAAACCCTCTCTGAACCTACCACAGATGCATTTTTCCTTTCATCTTGCCACGTTCCTAAAGGTGAAGATGAAAGCACAGCATTCCTTGTGGGCACTGACTTTGTTGAAGAATGGATGCACACCACCAAAACCTGACACCCTCGAGGGGGCCAGCAGAGAGGGACACCAGAGCAGCGCTCAGGACAACGACATTTGCCAGCACCACCAAGTCAAACTGTTCAGTTTGTAGCTGAGGGTCAGGCTGACACGGTGAGGAGTGGTGCTGCTGCTCGACGCCGAGTGTCTGGAGCTGGACAGTTCCTGCCCTCAGCTGCTTCCTTCATAGGTGCCGCTGCTGCTGCAGGAGTGGAACCTCATGGTGCCCATGGGATCTGACACGTAGCCTGCAAGAGGCAGAGAGAAGTTCAGGTGCAGCTCAGCACAGCAGCAATGCTGCCTCCCAGTTTCCCCACAGTGATGATGTCGACAAAACCAGTTTGGGCTGCACAGGCTCAGAGCCTACTGATGCCCTGTGCTGGCTGCAGGCCTCCCTCTGATGCCACCTGCTGAGGAGAAGCGGAAAGGGGAAGTGGCAATGGGAAGTCAACATCACCCAAGGAACCCATGGTACTGGGGCACAAAGAAGCTTTGGTGACTGACATCGAAGTGTAAACAACACTGTGGGGCTTTGCCATGGAAAGGAACCAACAACCTCTGCCCTTGCGACTGGAGCCTTGAAGGGCTCAAACTCAGCATTCTGGGAAGTGTCCTTAAAACAGCTACATTCTTGAGGCTGCACATCAGAAAGCAGCAGCTGCTGTGCTGTCAGGGAGCTGCTCCAGTGGTGCTAAAGGCACTGGCTTGTCCTCACCCTTGCAGGTGTCACTGGTCACTGTGCTAAGGTGACGAACCCAATGGAGCCAGCACAAAGCTCTTGCTAGCCTGGCATTGCACAGAGACAGCCAGATGGAAACAGGAGAGCACAGGCACTGGAAGATGAAAACTGTCTGGGGCATTAGGTGGAGTGGGAGAAGGGCGAGAAGGCAGGGCCCAGGATCCTCTACACCAAAATCCATTTTTGTGACAGGTGAGTTTTTCCTGAGACTTTTTGGTAGCTCAGGAGACTGCAGCTGCCCCTGGGTAGCCACACCAAGGTGGTCAGAGCAGTACTCTGCATTAACTCACCGTTTTGGTCAACTGGTGGGCACTGGAAGTTTCTTCTCATGTCATCCAAAGTCAGACCCTGAGAAGGGTGGTGTCCAGCACTGCAAATGAAGCAGGAGGTGTCAGTTCATACCAGTTTGTGTATTTAGGATAAGGTACATCTCCAGACCAGAAGGACTGTTGCTGCAATTGGAAGGTAAAGGCAATCATGCCCTGCAAAGATACAACAAAAGGACACCCCCAGATGCTTCTGACTTGGGTTGGCTGGGAGCTGCTTAACAGAAAAGACTCTTGTAGATCCTCACAGAATCACAGAAACGTGGAGGTTGGCAAAGCCCCTCAGGGTCACCAAGTCCAACCTAGAACCCTACTCTACAAGAGTCACCTTAAACCATAGCCCTGAGCACCACATCCAAAACAGCCTTAAACACATCCAGGCTGGGTGACTCCACCACCTCCCTGGGCAGCTCATTGCACTCCCTGACCACTCTCTGCATGAAAAACTTTTTCCTAATGTCCAATCTAAACCTGCCCAGGCCTGCATGAGGCCATCCCCCCTTGTTCTGTGTCCAGTTATCTGTGAGAAGAGCCCAGCAGCAGCCTCTCTACAATGTCTTTTCAGGTGGCTGTAGACAGCAACTCCCGTCATCCTCCTCTTCCTCACACTAACCATCCCAAACTCCCTCAGTTGCTCCTCCTAAGATTTATTCTCCAGGCCTTTCCCTGGAAGGGAGCTTTGCTGCCGTCTCTGGACCTGCTCCAGCACCTCCACATCTCTCTTGCATTGCAGTGTACTCACTCTGTGGGAAATGCTGAAGGTGTAAAGAACTGGAAAAGCATCAGTGAGAGCTTCTCTCCGTGGTGAATTGACATGTTCAGCTGGCCTGTCAGATGGACAGTTAAAGTGCACTGCTATTGCAGCCAACTCATTGGGAGCCTTCTGCATCCCACTGTGCCAAGGGCAAGCCACCAAACAGGCACTGAGATGACAGGGCAAAGCCCAAAACACTTTGGTGCCACATCTGTGTGACACTATGTGTAGCATGTGGAGATGTCACCAGATGAGTTGTCTGAGCTGTGGTGAGGAGCTGCATGTTTCATAAGACACAGATTCATCAGAGGTGCTGGAAACAGGAGGCATCCCAAGAAGCAGAGCAGGTGGGAACACCCCATCATGCCCCCTTCCTGAAAATGAAACAGCTGTCATCGGGAGCAGGTACAGAGAGGGGCTACAGAGAGGGGCAACAAAGCTGGTGAGGGGTCTGGAGGGCAGGGCTTATGGGAAGAGGCTGAGGGAGCTGGAGTGGTTTAGCCTGGAGAAGCAGCAGCTGAGAGACAACCTTCTGGCTCTCTACAGCTACCTGAAAGGAGGTTGTAGCCAGGCAGGGATTTGTCACATCCCCCAGAGACTGCAAATTTAAGAAAGATGTTAAAGTGCTTGAATATATCCAGAGAAGGGCACCAAGGCTGGGGAGGGGCTGAGGGAGCTGAGGGTGTGCAGCCTGCAGAGAAGGAGGCTCAGGCAGACCTCATTGCTCTCTACAACTACCTGAAAGGAGGTCACAGACAAGTGGGGTTGGTCTCTTCTGTCAGGCACCCAAGGACAGAACAAGAGAACACAGCCTCAAGCTGTGCAGGGCAGGTTGAGGCTGGATGTTGTGAAGAAGTTCTTCACAGCAAGAGAGATTGGCATTGGAATAGGCTGCCTAGGGAGGTGGTGGAGTCCCCATCCCTGGACATGCTTAAGAGGAGGCCGAATGAGACAGGGATTAGTTAATTAGAAGGGTTAGGTGATAGGTTGGACTCAGATCCTAGAGATCTTTTCCAACTTGGTTAATTCTGTGATGCTGTGGAGCGAGGCCACTCTTGGTCTCTTCTCCCGAGTAACTGATGACAGGACAAGAGGCATTGACCTTAAGCTGCATCAGGGGAGGTTTAGGTTGGACATGAGGAAAAATTTCTGTCCTGCAAGAGTGATCAGGCATTGGAACAAGCTGTCCAGGGAGGTGGTGGAGTCCCTATCCCTGGAGGCGTTCAAAGAACAAATATTTTGGGACATGGTCTAGTGGTAATGGAGATGTTGGGCAGAACATTTGACTTGATGATCATAGAGGTCTTTTCTAAGCATAATCATTCTGTGATTAATCATCTGGGTGTGCTGTATGGTCACAGATACTGAGTCTCTGGAAGCTGTCCCCTCTTTGTGGCATGTGGTAGCTCTGGGTGGTTTGAACACTGAGGGATTGTGTGGCAGAGTGCTTGACAGGGGCCTCCAATTTTAAATGAGCACCATGGCACAGAGCAGTCCATGCTAGCAGCTGGTGAGCCACAGTGCTGCACTGGCTCCCAGAGTGCCCTTTCTCTCCCTTTCATGTCTGCCACAGTCTGGATGTGTCACATTTTCACTTCTTTCAAGCAAGCAAAACCTGTCTCTGCATGGCAAACAAAGGTCTGGCTGGTGTTGCCTTTATCCTGACCTCAATGTCACAGGCTCACAGGATGTCAGGGGTTGGAAAGGACCCAGAGAGATCATCAAGTCCAACTCCCCTGCCACAGCAGGAGCATACAGTCGAGCTCAGATCACACAGGAACACATCCAGACAGGCCTTCAAAGGCTCCAGAGAAGGAGACTCCACAACCTCTCTGGGCAGCCTGTGCCAGTGCTCTGTCACCCTTACAGTCAAAGAAGTTCCCCCTTGTGTTGAGCTGGAACCTCCTGTGCAGCAGCTTCCATCCATTGCTCCTTGTCCTATCCCAAGGAGCAAGTGAGCAGAGCCTGTCCCCCTCTCCTGATCCCCAGCCCTCAGGTATTGATAAACATTGATTAAATCCCCTCTCAGCCTTCTCTTCTCCAGACTAAACAGCCCCAGGTCCCTCAGCCTCTCCTCATCAGGCAGTGCTCCAGTCTCCCAATCATCCTCACAGCCCTGTGCTGCACCCTATCCAGAAGATCCCTGTTCCTGTCCCTCTTAAACTGGGGAGCCCAAAATGAATGCAGTACTCAAGATGCATTATGGGCTTGTCCTGCAGCAGGGTTATGCCTGAGGAGGGGATCTGGCTGCGTGGGGAGCCAGCCATAGAAACACACTTCAGATTGATGTGCTGCTGGGGCAGCCCTGTTCCTCTTAAACTGGGGAGCCACTGTCACTGCAAGTCCTGCTCTAGCAGCACAGGACAAAGCAGTTTAGCAAATGCCCATCTTCCAGGTGAAGGTTTGGGTCTGGGCTGTGCTTTCCTGCACAGGATGGCAGCGTCTCCTGCAGGTGTTTGCCTCAGGTAGCTCTGAGAAGGCAAGGAGCTCTGCTCCTCTGTCCCAGTTCAGCTGCTGTGTCTGCTCCCCATCCCAGCTAACTGGGACGTCTCACCAGGGCTCTGCTGTTGCTGTTTCTGGCTGCTAAGCGGTGCTAAAGGGTCGCGTTTAGACCAAGCCCAGCGCTTCTTTACAGGCTTTGAAGGCACATTTCGCATCTCATCTTCTCATCACCCCCCTCCCTGTGGGGCAGGAAGCTGCTGAACGTGCCCTCAGAGCCGCTTGTCCCGAGGAGTGGGGGCACTGCCTCGGGTGCTCACCCAACGGCACAGTGATACAGAGACCACACATGTGGGAACACATCATCTGATGATGTGCTCTTGTCCTTCGTGGCCATTAATAGAACAAGAAAACAGTGTTTTAGGATGCACTGCAGCAGGATCAGGTCTGCAACGTCAGCTCCTGCAGCTTTCTGTGGCTCTGAGATCCTTTTCCTTTGCCTTAAGCAAAAGGGACTTGGCATTTGAGTCTCCTGCCTCTGCACCTGCTGGGAGAGCATGATGGATGTCTGTTTGTCTGTTCCTGCCCTTCTCAGCACAGACACCTTCATCTCTGCTCTCCCTGGCAGCAGCCTGGGATCTGTGCCTGAGCAGGTGACAGCAGCAATCTGTGCTGGTGCTATCACACCACCTTCCACTGCCACAGTCCACTTCATTCACTGAATCATGGCACAATTTCAGATCTAGTTGAGAAAAAACCAAAATGAAGCCCCAGAGTGAGAAACAGAACATCAGAAAACTTGTTCAGTTACTTCACTTCCCTCCCAGAGCTGCTTCCTGGGTCATTATCATCTCTCCCCATCTTCTACCTTCATCAGAGGCTCTGTGGGCAGGGCACTGGGTGTTCCACCTGCCCATAAAAGTTCCTCTCATCCAATAAACTCCACTGTGCTGGTTTGAGGCTAATTGGAATATTTTAATGAAAGAAATTATATCATCTGGTGTGAAAAGAAAATGATGAACTCTGTATCATTTACTGGTTTGCTGAGAGGGATAAAAAGCCAAAGTGTCAGCAGTTTGTACCACTCCATTCTGTGATGTTGCTTCTATTTGCTTCCTCTTCACTCCCCTCTAATCTCTCCACTAACAAATAATAACATAAGCTGTTCTGGTTGGGTTTGTTTGTCTGTCTGGGAAAGTGGAGGGAGAAGGAGGGCATAGCTCTGAGCCCCTTCTGGCACTTTCCTTTCTCCAGGAGGGAGTTTGGATTTCTGTATTATTTCTAGAAACATAGAACCACAGAATGACAGGATGTCAGGGGCTGGAAGGGACCTTGAAAGCTCATCCAGTCCAACCCCCCAGCCAGAGCAGAGTCTCCTATACCAGATCACACAGGAACATATCCAGACAGGTTTTCAATATCTCCAGAGAGGGAGACTCTACAGCCCCCCATGGCAGTCTGTTCCAGAGCTGTGTCACCCTCACAGGGAAAAAGTCTTCCTCAGGTTTGCATGGAACCTCCTGTGGCTCACCTTCCAGCCATTGCCCCTTGTCCTGTCACTGAGCATCACCCAGCAGAGCCTGGCTCCAGCCTCCTGCCACTCACCCTGCACATCTTTATAAAGATGAATGAGGTCTCCCCTCAGTCTCCTCTCCAAGCAGCACAGTCTCAGCTGCCTCAGCCTCTCCTCATAAGGAAGATGTTCAACTTCCTGAATCATCTTTGTGGCTCTGTGCTGGACTCTCTCAAGTAGTTCCCTCTCCTGAGCTAGGGGGCCCAGAACTGGACACAATACTCCAGATGTGGCCTCACCAGGGCAGAGTAGAGAGGCAGGGGAACCTCCCTCGACCCACAGCCCTTCTAATATACTCCAGAATGGCATTGGCCCTCCTGGCCACCAGAGCACACTGCTGGCTCATGGCCATCCTTCCATCCACCAGGACTCCCAAGTCCTTCTCCCCTTCACTGCTCTCCAGCAGCTTACTCCCCAACCCATACTGATTCATGGGCTTTCTAATTTGTATAGAACTGTAAATACTTGTAAATATATTGTGTATATATGCTTGTAAATTTTGCTTTGCTGTAAAGAGAGCTTCCTCTTACTTCCAAGCCATCTGATCTAGTCTGGTAAATGTCACTAGTATGGGGGCAAGGTTCCTAACCCTTCACATCCACCAACAGTCTGACAGAAATGAGGGCATGCCAGGAAATAGCCTTCAGAGAGGTGTCAGCCACAAGCTGTGTGCTCACAAGCTGTGAGCTCTGTGCTTGAGGACGTCCACGAGACTGTAACAGGAACGAAATGTCCTCATACACAGCAATCCTGATGGCATTTCAGTGTGATCTTCTTACCCAAACCTGCCCATTTCTTGGGGTTTCAGCTGGCTGTCCCCAGGCCTGCCCTAACCTCCTCATCAGAAGGATGCAGTTGCCTTCTCCTCTGGCAGAGGTGGCAAGCTGTGCTGGTGATCCCAGTCAGAATTGGCACCTGTCTGCAGGGCTGGGCTGCTGCTGAGGGGTGACTCTTGTCCTCATCTCTCTGATGCCACTTTCAGCACAACACTGGCTGTGGTTGGGCTGCCACCAGTACAGCAAACTGTCAGCTCAGAAGGGTTCTGGCAATGGCTTTGCTTTACAGAGGTGACTTTGTGGCTGGTACTCTGAGATGTGAGTGGTGCCCTTGCTGTGAAAGAGGCTGGTGGCTCTGTGCCAGGTGATGCCTCCAGCCACATCATGTGGTACCAAAATGCTGCCCCTGGTCTAGCCTGGGTTTGTCAGCTGCTCACTGGTGACACATGTCCTTTAGCTTCTCTTTGGTGTGATGTTTCATATGGTGATACAAACACCATCACTCCCAGAGCTGTGGGCAGGCAGTGAGGGCACAGCCATCTGCTGGCCATCTCCATCCCTTTGGAAGGGCAGTCACTGGCCTTGTGTTCCATGTGACACAGCAGGGCTGTGCACCTGGCACCCATACCAAGCTGGACGTAATTTTCTACAAGTTTCGTGTTCCTCACAGTGAGAATTGCAAAGACTTAGCTGTGCTCTAGGCAGCAGGACAGCTCACACCATGTCCAGAGAACCCAAACACCCTGTGCTGCAGTTACAGGAGAAGGCAAGGCTGCAGGAATCCTTTCCCTGGCTGCCCCAGCAGCGCATCACCTCTGAAGTGTGTCTCTATGGCTGGCTTCCCACGCAGCCAGGTCCCCTCCTCAGGCACAACCCTGCTGCAGGACACCCCCATTTCAGGGAGGTGATCACTTAGTTTTAGAATCATAGAATCAGTCAGAGTTGGAAGGGACCACAAGGATCATCCAGTTCCAACCCCTCTGCCTTGGGCAGGGACACCTCACACTAGATCAGGCTGTCCAGAGTGTCATCCAGCCTGGCCTTAAACACCTTAAACACCTTAAACACGAGTCAGTCATCAGAAAGTCTGCAGATGACACCAAGCTGGGGGCAGATGTGACTGGGTTGGAGGGCAGAAGGGCTCTGCAGTGAGACCTTGACCACCTGGACAGATGGGCAGAGTCCAATGGGATGGGGTTCAATAGCTCCAAGTGCAGGGTGCTGCACTTTGGCCACAACAACCCCATGCAGAGATACAGGCTGGGGTCGGAGTGGCTGGAGAGCAGCCAGACAGAGAGGGATCTGGGGGTGCTGATTGATACCCACCTGAACATGAGCCAGCAGTGTGCCCAGGTGGCCAAGAGAGCCAGTGGCATCCTGGCCTGCATCAGGAATGGTGTGGTCAGCAGGAGCAGGGAGGTCATTCTGCCCCTGTACTCTGCACTGCTTAGACCACACCTTGAGTCCTGTGTTCAGTTCTGGGCCCCCCAGTTTAGGAGGGCCATTGAGATGCTTGAGCGTGTCCAGAGAAGGGCGACGAGGCTGGTGAGAGGCCTTGAGCACAGCCCTACGAGGAGAGGCTGAGGGAGCTGGGATTGTTTAGCCTGGAGAAGAGGAGGCTCAGGGGTGACCTTATTGCTGTCTACAACTACCTGAGGGGAGGTTGTGGCCAGGAGGAGGTTGCTCTCTTCTCTCAGGTGGCCAGCACCAGAACGAGAGGACACAGCCTCAGGCTGCACCAGGGGAGATTTAGGCTGGAGGTGAGGAGAAAGTTCTTCACTGAGAGAGTCACTGGACACTGGAATGGGCTGCCCGGGGAGGTGGTGGAGTCGCTGTCCCTGGAGCTGTTCAAGGCAAGGTTGGACATGGCACTTGGTGCCATGGTCTAGCCTTGAGCTCTGTGGTAAAGGGTTGGACTTGATGATCTGTGAGGTCTCTTACAACCTTGATGATACTGTGATACTGTGATACCTCCAGGAATGAGGCTTCCACCACCTCCTTGGTCAACCCCTTCCAGGCTCTCACCACGCTCATTAAGGTTGGAAAAGCCCTCCAACAGCATTGAGCCTAACCGTAACCCAGCTACCATGACCACTAAACTACATCCTGAAGTGCCATGTCTGCAGTCTTTTTTGAACACCTCCAGGGATGTTGGCACCACCATCTCCCTGGGCAGCCTGCTCCAGTGCCTGACCACTTGCAGGAAAGAAATTGTGGCTAATACCCAAACTAAACCTCATGCAGCTTTGATAAATCTCAACAGCAAGTGTGGGTCAAATACCTCACTCCTCCTACCGTGTCCAGATCCTCTCTAGGAGGCAGTGCACTTCATAATGCATCTTGAGTATTGCATTCATTTTGGGTTCCCCAGATTAAGAGCGACAGGAACAGGGATCTGCTGGACCCTGTCCAGCAGGACAGGATGATGAGGGGACTGGAGCACTGCCTGATGAGAAGAGGCTGAGGGACCTGGGGCTGTTTAGTCTGGAGAAGACTGAGAGGAGATTTAATCAATGTTTATCAATATCTGAGGGCTAGGGGTCAGGAGGAGGGGGGCAGGCTCTGCTCACTTGCTGCCTGGGATAGGCCAAGGAGTAATGGATTGAAGCTGCTGCACAGGATGTTCAACCTCAACACAAGGAGGAACTTCTTGCACAGAGCACTGGCACAGGCTCCCCAGAGTGGTTGTGGAGTCTCTTTCTCCAGAGCCTTTGAAGGCCTGTCTGGATGTGTTCCTGTGTGACCTCAGCTCAATTGTATGGTCCTGCTGTGGCAGGGAGGTTGGACATGATGACCTCTTTGGGTCCTTCCCAACCCCTGACATCCCGTGAGCCTGTGATCCTGTGATGGTTCCTGTGCCCATCAGGGGAAGGTGCCCCCTGCCCGCCCTGGTGGGACGTACCTGTGTGCCCAGCCGCCATGGGCACGCGTGTTCAGGGCATACTCCAGCTCGAAGCGGCTCCGCAGGGCTGCCACGTGGCTGCGGCCAGGGCCCCCGCGTGCTGCCAGGCAGTCCGAGGATGAGGAGGGGGACAGTGACCCGCTGCTGTTGCTGGAGGCTGGAGACATCAGCTGCATATGGGAACCAAAGCAAGCACCATGGTTATCTGTTCGGAGCCTTCCCTCAGCTCCTCAGCACTTTTGTCCCAGTTGTTTACAAAGATGTAAAGGTGAGTGGCAGGAGGCTGGAGCCAGGCTCTGCTGGGTGATGCCCAATGACAGGACAAGGGGCACTGGGTGGAAGCTGAGCCACAGGAAGTTTCATTTAAACATGAGGAGGATTTTTTTCCCTGTGAGGGTAACAGAGCACTGGAACAGGCTGCCCAGGGGGGTTTGTGATGGTTTGGGTGTTCCCTGCCCCCCCCCACTTTAGAAATCACCCAGACTAGACTCAGCTGGCTCTGGACATATGAATGAAGCTATTTATTTACAGCTAGCACAATATACAAGGTAAAAAGTAACACAGAAACACAACTCCCCTCCCAGAAACCTGAGTCCCCAGGAGGGGCTCTCAACCACCCCTTCACCTTCCCCCCCACCCCTCTAAACCTTACCCCAGTCCCAAGGAAGAATGGAGGTTCAGCCAGAGGGTTAGGGAGCCAAGTGGATTAGCCAAAAACAAAAATGGAGGGTGAGGTTAGAGAGTAAGATGCAGCTCAGCCAGTGCCCCAGCAGAAGAGAAGTGCTGAGTGTGTTATCTATGTTTTGCTTTTATTTATATACATCTCAGCAAGCCTATGAGGGAAGTAGACATCACCATTGTTCTCCTTTCACAGCCTGTGATCTAATTCTTCTCACCAAAACATTCTAGCTAGGCTCAAACTAGCACAGGGCTGTGGAGTCTCCCTCTCTGGAGACATTCAAAACCCACCTGGATGTGTTCCTGTGTGATCTGGTATAGGAGATCCTGCCCTTCCAGCCTCTGACATTCTGTGATTCTAACTCCTGCACAGTGTGGTGCCTCCTGCTCTGTTCAGCTGAGGGCTGGCTGCTGCCTGCCAGACAGAGCCGGCAGTTCCTCCTGGCCTAGGCCTCTCAAGCTGATGCTAAGTGGTCCCAGAATTGTAGAATAATAGAATCATGAAGGTTGGTAAAGACCTATGAGGTCATCAAGTCCAACCATAACCAGCTACCATGACCACTAAACTATCCTGAGCACCAGATCCACAGGTTTCTTGAAACCTCCAGGGTCAGTGACTCCCCCACCTCCCTTGTCAGCCTGTTCCAATGCCTGACCACTCTTGCAGGGAAGACATTGTTCCTCATGTCCAATCTAAACCTCCTCTTGTGCACCTTAAGCCCATTCCCTCATCTTACCACTCCAGTTCAGCCAAGCCTTACTGGGTGTGTGAGCATCCACTGTGTGGCTAGGAGGCATCCCTGCTCCATTAGTAGCACCCATTGCTGAGGCCTCCCACTCTGTGATGGCACAGTGGCAGAGCTGCCTGGCCACAGGGTCCAGGTGTCCCAGGATAGGCATTCACACTGATAGGGCAATGCAAACAGAGGTAGCACAGCCACGTGTGTATTTGCTCCTATGGACTGACCACACAACACAGCACTGACAGCAGCAGGGTCCACAGATGGTCTCTGCCACTGCTGGTGTCAGGGATACTGAAAATGAGCAGAAATGGTTTGCTGAGAAAGAGAAAAAAGAGAGGGAGGTAGAGAGAGCAAATGCTCCACCTTCATCCTCCACCAGCTGCAGTGCTTAACTTTACTAGAGAGCTGGTTCCTTCAGGCTCCTCCAGACACAGCTCTGCTCTGGGCACAGGGAACTTGGGTCTGACTCCCCAGCTAAACAACTCTCCTCTTCCCTCTTTCTGTCTACAAGCTCTGGCTCCAGATCTCCTCCTGCATCACCACTGCCTGTATCTCAGCAGGCAGGTCAGAGGTGACCCAGCTCCACCCGATGCAGTGCTTCACTTCTATTCCACACTTAAAAGCTTCCACCCACGTGCAGAGCAAACAGCTCTGGCTGCAGCTGCAGCGAGGGCAGTGGATTAGGGGTGTCTTTTCTGACCCTTAAGCTCAAGAGCAGCGATCCATTTTAAAAGGATATTCCATTTTATTCATCTTTTAAGCTCTTTCACACACACACACACACAACCACACAGAGAAAACACTGTTCCAAGAGCTGCAGCCCTGGATCTTTCTGCCTGATTGCAGGTCTGACAGCGGGCTGAAGGTACACATCTGGCTGTGTGAGAGCCACAGCCCAAAGCTGGAACAGTTTGCAGGTTCCTCTGCTCTCTTTTCTCACCTTTCTTTCAGGCCCCACGCCAGCTGGCCAGTTCTCCTTTTAAATCAAGCAGCTTTGAATGGGACAAATGGGGATAAACCCCTCTGCCCAAGACCACCGTGAAATGCATTTCCAAAGCACCGTTCACACTGTCTTAGAATCAGAATCAACCAGGTTGGTAGAGATCTCCAAGATCATCCAGTCCAACCTAGCACCCAGCCCTATCCAGTCAACTAGACCATGGCACTAACTGCCCCACCCAGTCTGTTCTTGAACACCTCCAGGGATGGTGACTCCACCACCTCCCCAGGCAGCCCATTCCAGTGCCAATCACTCTCTCTGGGAAGAACTTACTCCTAACATCCAGCTTGAACCTGCCCTGGCACAGCTTGAGACTCTGTCCCCTTGTTCTGTTGCTGGTTGCCTGGGAGAGGAGACCAACCCCACCTGGCTACAATCTTCTTCAGTGAACCTCTCTCAGCAGCTCCTGGCACTCACAGCAACATCTGGTCCCAGCCTCCTTCTCCTGGCACCTGATCGACCGCTATTCATCATGTCCCTTCAAAAATCAGTGTCTTGGCTGGTCACAGGATGAAGCTCCACAACCACTGCTTCCCTCAGCTGCTGCTGCTCTCCCCTTGAACTCCCAAGCATGCAGCACACTCAAGACAGTGGGAATCAAGTCCTTACCTCGATGTTGCACAGACATTCTTCTAGTTTTGCAACTACTTCAGAAAACTCTGGTCTCCCCTGGGAACAAAACAAAAGAGCAAAGCTGTGTTAAAAAGAGAAGGGGAACACATCTCCTGTAGTTGAACTGTCTGATGGATAGGTGGTGAATCACACTCGGCTCACTCTCTGTCTCTCCTCTGAACTTCACAGATTCCTAGAGTGGTTTGGGTTGGAAGAGACCTTGAAGATCATCCCCTGCTATGGGGAGGGACACCTTCCACTAGCCCAGATTGCTTAAGGCCTTATCCAATCTAGCTTTAAACACCTCGGGGGAGGGGACATCCACAACCATTTAATGACTTTGCTTTCAGCCTGCTTGGGCGCAGCTTGGAGCTGCAGGATCAGAACTGGGCCATGAAATGGTTAACAATTTGAATTGCATTCTTCTTCTCTTCTGTGAACAATTAGATGTGAGCTATTATCGACTAGACCATGGTTCCAAATCCACTAGCAATAAAATCCTGGCTTTGCTGGAACTTAAGGTGCACCTTTTTTTTTGCTGATGAGCAAGGCTTTGGCATAGCAACAGCTGTGAAGAGCAGTGGACAAGCTCCTGACCTGTTCCCTTAGGGCCACCCTGCTCCCTGCCTTGGTGTATTCACACCACTCCAGGTGCACCATCTCCACAGCTGCTCCCCACTACCTGCCCAGGACATGTCCCCATCTCTGTGTGCTTTGTGTAGCAGCCATGTCGGGGACAGGAGCAGTGACAAATGCACCTCCTCCTGTTTCTGCTGATCAATACCCTGTTCCAGCTCACAGCAGAGCTCTCCCAGAGCAGTTCAGCCTTCACTAAAGTGGTGTATGCCATAATGTTTGACAGGGGAGGGCTGGGAATTCCTTAATTAACTGCTAGACAAGCTCCTCATTCCCATCTTCCTCCACAACACTGCTCTGGAAGACTACAGAAGAGCTGACAGTGACATTAGAGTCGCACTTACTAAAACCAACCCAGTGTTTATTGTCTTTGCAGAACTAAGCCCCAGGTACTATTGCAAATGCTTTCACTCTAATTAAAGCTTGCAAATTAAGGCAGCTAATGAAAAAAAAAATTCTGCTTAAGAGACACTGCCTCATTTGCCAGTCACCAGCTTGCCTTTGGAAACAGCCACCGACAGAAGCTTCTGGAGAACAGATGTTCAAGTGCCTGGTGAACAGTACCAGTGACATGAGACAAGGGAACTGGTTTTCAGCTGGGATGAAGCCTGAGTGAAGTTAAAGACAAGTAAAGGGGGGGATGTGCAAATTTGGAGGCACTCTGACATCAAGTAAACCCACACAGAAAGAGATTCCATTTTCTGCCTGTTTTGGTTTTAAACTAAGCAAACCTCTTGCAAATTCTGACCTGTGAACACTTGCTGGACCCCAAAATTCACCATTTTCCCCCAACAAAACTCCCCTTTTGTAAGCAGATGTCTTTGTTTATGCATTTGCAGTGGGGTGCTGTAAAATGGACATGGATATGATGATGCTTTTCAGCTGCTGAATGTCTTGCTTGCTCTAGCATCTCACTAACACAACTTTGGTTCCTGCTCTGGAGATGTCTCCTCAGGAGGCATCACTGCACAAGGGTTCTTGCACGACAAGACCCTGGAAAAGAATGGCTGTGAACCTCTGTAGGGAGCTTTCAGCAGTGCTGTGGATGTGCATCGGCTGCTTCAGGACATGCATTGCCTTCCCTTCACTCTTCCTTGCCCCACGGCCCTCCTGGGTCTCTTCCAAGGGCCCCAGAAGCAATTCTAAACTCCGGTTACTGAGAACAAAAGCCAAGCATCTTCAAGAAACATAATTTTAATAAGCTTTTGCCCCCATCTTGTACAAAATTCAGGCCATCCACTGCCCTCCTGAGCCACCAACTGCCTTGTGGTTCTGCCCTGCAGCCCTGAAATGGGCTGGAGAGATGCTGGAGTGGTGAGCACCAAAGTGCATTAGGATGCTGCAAAGATGGTTTCCTCTCTTTGGGGCTAAACGAGCTGTGGAAATGCTAACAAGATAGAGTGCCTATATCCATTACAGAGTGCTTAAGTCAACACTTTAAAATGACATCTTATTAATAAATTTAAACAGAGTGTGAGTTCCATGCTGATGATTATTAGCAGCTGCTTCATAGTTGCACAGAAACCAAACACCCCCCAGCCCTAACAAACCTCCCTGAGGACAAAAGCATATTCCAGAACCAGCAAAAAAAAAAAAAAACCACAATGAAATCAAGCAGCCCTGCATTGCAGACAGGCTGTGCCCCAGGGTGTCACACACATAGCCGGTATGGGGGCAAAGATCCTGGCAGTCCATTGCTGCCTCAAGCCCCTTGAGCTTGAGGGGGAACTTCTTTACTGTAAGGGTCACAGAGGACAAGCACAGGCTCCCCAGAGAGGCAGTGGAATCTCCTTCTCTGGAGCCTTTCAAGGAGGCCTGTCTGGATGTGTTCCTGTATAACCTGAGCTCGATTGTATGGTCCTGCTCTGGCAGGGGGGGTTGGACTCGATGATCTCTTTGGGTCCCTTCCAACCCCTGACATCCTGTGAGCCTGTGACCATCATGTTCTTCCTAGAGAGGGGAGCAGAACTGCAGTAAAGCTACTGAAGGAGGCAGCAGGTATGACTGATGCATTAAACACAAGACAAAGTCATCAGCTACGTTTTCATCCAATCATGGAACAGTTTGGGTTGGAAGGAAACTTGTAGAGAATCTAATTCCAACCTCCCTGCCATGGGCAGAGACGTCGCCTACTAGACCAAGTTGCCCAAGGCCTCTTCCCCTTCCTTCAGCAGAGCACTTGAGCATGTGCTTCAGCTCACCAAAGCAGGTAAGAAAGCTCTCAGCTATCCTGGACAAGGACAGGCTTATGCACGTGATAACTTCTCTCTCTAAGCTGAGCTAACTGGAAATGGGACTCAAATCCAGGACCCTATTTCCAGTAGGAAATTCAGAGTATGTGGTTGTGCTGGTTTGAGACAAATTGGAGTACTTTCATGAGGGAAATGAGTTCATTGGCTGTGAAAAGAAAACCACAGTGATGGCCATTTCACCCCTTCATTCTGCTGAGACATGTGAAAACAAAGACACACACAAAGATAGGGTCAGTCTGTGGGTGCCTGCTTGCTGTATTAACTCCTCTGCCTGAATCTCCATAACCTGAACTAATCAATCCTCTTCTAACACTTCTTGCCACCCTTTCCCAGCTCAATCTGCATGTAAGTGGGACCTTGAGATAAGGGAGGGGGAGGTGGAAAGTAGGAGGAAGGTAGGGAGTGGGTTTGAAAGCCTCCCTGGGCAGCTCTGCTGCTAGGAGGGTTTTTGTGTCTCTGTATTACTTTAAAAGGGTGTATGGCTGCAAATGTCTGTTTTGTAAATATCTGCTTGTAAATTGTGCAAAGCTATAAATATAGCTTCATTCCTTAACTTCCAACTGGCTGAGGTTAGTCTGGGTGAATTCCTAACCTTTGGGGGTGGGGTGTGTGGGTACCTCCCAAACCTGCACAGTGGTTTACTAGCACAAAGCTATGACACAAAATGAGCCCTCCTGTAACACCAGAACACTCACACAGGTTCCCAAATCCACTCCCATTCATCAAAAATGAAATGTCCATGTTGATCAGACCTCAAAATGCCAGAAGAGCACCAAGAAAAGCAACCAGTCAAACGAAATTTCCAAGGCCTGCCCTGCCCTGTGGCTCCTAAAGCAGCTAACCCCCTTGGTGGAACATTTTCCAAGCATGCAGGATTTCACAGGGAATCACAGAATTAATCAGGTTGGAAAAGACCTTTGAGATCATCGAGTCCAACCTAGCACCTAACACCTTCTAATTAACTAAATCCTGGCACTAAGTGCCTCATGCAGCCTCCTCTCAAACACCTCCAGGGACAGAGACTCCACCACCTCCCCAGGCAGCCCATCCCAATGCCAATCACTTTTGCTGTGAAGAACTTCTTCTTAACATCCAGCCTGCCCTGGCACAGCTTGAGGCTGTGTCTTTTTGTTGTGTCCCTGGGTGCCTGGCAGAAGAGACCAACCCCAGCTGGCTACAGCCTCCCTTCAGGTAGCTGTGGAGAGCAATGAGGTTTGCCCTGAGCATCTTCTCCAGGCTGCACACCCCCAGCTCCCTCAGCCTCTCCTCACAGGGTTGTGCTCCAGCCCCCTCCTCAGCCTTGGTGCCCTTCTCTGGATACATTCAAGCACCTCAACATCTTTCTTAAATTTCCAGTCTCTGGGGGATGTTTCTTGACTTTCAGACAGGTTAGAGCCACATGCAAAAGCAGCCATGAAACTGCCACAGCAGCAGATGCAGAAGTGGCATTGGACAGCTCCCAGGAGCTGCTGGGATGTGTTGCCTGTGTATTAAGGGTCTCTGCAGTCCTGTGTGAGGTTGGAAATGCTTCAGAGCGATGACATTCATCTGGCTGCTTTCTATCTTCCATCACTGTCAAAGCCCAGAAGTTAGGAACAAACCCTTCATTCTCATGCTGCATGAATGTCAGAAGAGTGTCACTCACTAAAACAGCCCCAACTCTTCTGAGCCAGCACAGGGGCCCACACACTCCAACATCTGCTTGACTTTGATGTGCAGATGCCCAGAGCTGTGTAAAATCCACCCAGTCAGAAGATACAGCTGGGACATGGCCTCAGTGAAGTGCCAGTTATCAACTCTGGTTGGGAAGATTTGACAAGAGCAGGGATACAAAGACTTGTTAGGGGAGAGCTGCTATTGTCCCTCCACCATGGATGGTCTCAAGCACCATTAAATCTGTAGATGGTCTTAAATTCTGCTGCCACCCTAAAAGCCATGAGTCCAAGGATGACAAAAGCCAAGATGAAGCAGTGTTTCTCTAAGCACCACTTTACACTCCCAGCAGAAAACCCTTGTGTACCTCCTCTTCCTTAATGCTGTTGGCATTGAGTTAATTGGGATCACCAGATGGACTTTCCAGTCATTGCCAACCAGTAGCAGGTGGGAAAGGTGCTGTAGGAGCCACCTTACTGCACCAGCTCCTTGTTGAATCAGAGTCCTCTCCTGCAGGCATTGCTGGGCTGCAGAGAATATTTCTGCCACTTGTACATCATGTCCATGTTTCTCTTTTCCAGCTGCTCCTGCACAACTAACACCTTACATGTCCCTTATGGGATGCTTACCACAAGCCAGAAGTATTTGGAGGATCTTCTGCACCCCATACAACAGGGACTGTTCCAGGAGATGGGATGACCCTATGGGATGAAGGCAAAGGACTGGGGTCCTGGCAGAGATCCCTGCTCAGAGCTCAGTGTGACAGCCCAGTCAGTGATGTGGACACCTGAGCCAGCAGTGGGTAGTCAGTGCTGGTCCAAATGTGACACCCTAGACTGTCTGTGTGGCTGTCACTGTCACATCCTTTCTTTTCTTGAGGTGGCTGTGGTGTTTTCTCTCCTCAAACTACATGTAACACTTCACACTTGTCACCTACATTTCCCTCTCCTGCTGAAGTGCAGGAACACTTGTTCCTGTCTGCTGATCCTTGGTGCTGTACAACTGCCAAAAGCCACCCTTGAACACTCTCATCTCACAGCTGAAAGGCCTCCCTGCAGCCACACCACTGCCTGCAGCCAAGCCACTAGAGGCTGAGATCTCTCATGAGCTCTGCAGCTCAGAGAGGATGGACATAGTTTGTGCATGGACAAGGGCTGCAGGAGCAAATAGAATCACAGAATGTCAGGGGCTGGAAAGGACCTCAAAAGATCATCTAATCAAACCTCCCTGATAGAGCAGGATCACCTATACCATACCACAATCTGACAGCCCATCTTCATGGAATGCACTGGGTTGGAAGGCACCCTTGGAGGTCATCTTGCCAACCTTCTTACCATCAGCAGGGACAGCTCCAACTCGGTCTTGGAGCCCAGCTGTTGCCAACAGCCCTGCGAGGAGCAGAGATGCCTTAGTGATAGCTCATTGTGAGTGTGAAGCTTGGTGAGGTCTACACAGTCACAGAATGCATTGGGTTGGAGGGGCCTCAGCGGCCTGGACTGTAAGTGAACCAAACTGTGCTCACACATGGCTGTCTAGAATGCATCAGCATCTGGAGAAGGTCACAGAATCATAGAATCAACCGAGTTGGAAGAGACCTCCAAGCTCATCCAGTCCAACCTAGCACCCAGCCCTAGCCAGTCATCTAGACCATGGCACTAAGTGCCTCATCCAGGCTTTTCTTGAACACCTCCAGGGATGGCAACTCCACCACCTCCCTGGGCAGCCCATTCCAATGCCAATCACTCTCTCTGGCAAGAACTGCCTCCTAACATCCAGCCTAGACCTGCCCTGGCACAACTTGAGACTGTGTCCCCTTGTTCTGTTGCTGGTTGCTTGGGAGCAGAGACCAACCCCACCTGGCTACAACCTCCCTTCAGGTAGTTGTAGACAGCAATAAGGTCACCCCTGAGCCTCCTCTTCTCCAGGCTAACCAATCCCAGCTCCCTCAGCCTCTCCTCGTAGGGCTGTGCTCAAGGCCTCTCCCCAGCCTCGTCGCCCTTCTCTGGACACGCTCAAGCATCTCTATGTCCCTCCTAAACTGGGGGGCCCAGAACTGAACACAGGACTCAAGGTGTGGTCTAACCAGTGCAGAGTACAGGGGCAGAATGACCTCCCTGCTCCTGCTGGCCACACCATTCCTGATGCAGGCCAGGATGCCACTGGCTCTCTTGGCCACCTGGGCACACTGCTGGCTCATGTTCAGGCGGGTATCAATCAGCACCCCCAGATCCCTCTCTGTCTGGCTGCTCTCCAGCCACTCCGACCCCAGCCTGTATCTCTGCATGGGGTTGTTGTGGCCAAAGTGCAGCACCCTGCACTTGGAGCTATTGAACCCCATCCCATTGGACTCTGCCCATCTGTCCAGGTGGTCAAGGTCTCACTGCAGAGCCCTTCTGCCCTCCAACCCAGTCACATCTGCCCCCAGCTTAGTGTCATCTGCAAACTTGCTGATGACTGACTCCATGCCCTCATCCAGATCATCTATGAAGATGTTAAAGAGGATGGGGCCTCAATGCACTTGCAGGCTGACTTGGCTCCCCTTTGGCATGGGTGGCAGGGAGTTGGTTTTTCACATGGAGGAAAACAAGGATTCGCAGAAAACACCTACAGACGTTTGAGAGCAGCAAGTGATTTTCTACTGAGCCAGTAACAAATCAGCATCATCAAAGAGCCATAACCACTTAAAGTGTTGTTGAATGGCTGAATGTATTTTACTGCCCTCCTCAATCCACCAACTCAGTCTCATAGACTCATAAAATGAGTTGGGTTGGAAGGGACCTTAAAGGTCATCCTGCTACAACTCCCTGCCATGACCTCATCCAACCTGGCCTTGAACACCTCCAGGGAGGTGATATCCACAACCTCCCTGGGCAACCTGTTCCAGTGACTCACCACCTTCACTCTCTTCCTGTACTCCAGTCTCAATCTCCTCTCTTCCAGCTCTAAGCCACTGCTCCTTGTTGCATTGCAAGCGCTTGTAAAAAGTCCCTCCCCAGCTCTTCTGTAGCCTCCTTCAACTCCTGGAACGCTGCTCTAAGGTTTCCTTTGGGCCTTCTCCAGGCTGAACAGCCCCAACACTTTCAGCCTGCCCCCATAGGGAGGTTCTCCAGCTCTCAGATCATCTTGGTAGCCTCCTCCAGACCCTCTACAGCAGCTGGACATTTCTTGACGTGCCCCGTTGCCCAACTCAGGGCTTTCTGAAGTGGCACCAGCCTTGGGTGCAGGGGCTTTGGGGCAGCCAGGCAAAGCCAGGAAGAGGCTGGCTGGAGCAGAAACTCCTGGTTTTGGGCTGGTTGGGGGACACTCACCTCAGGACAGGCGTTCCAGCCCCTCATCAGCAGAGCAGAGATGGGCTTGGGGATGGAGTAGCCGATGGGCGGGCGGATGTGGTGGTACGCCATGTCTGCAGCCGCCGCCGCTGCAACCCAACAGAGAGCTGTCAGTGTCCTGCAGCGCCCAGGAAAGCAGCCCCTTCTCCACTGCAGGCACCCTGGCAGGGGCAGAAGGGCTGAGCCTGCAGGGAAAGGCTCAGAGCCTAAAGACCTTGTGTGCAAAGACAGCTAAGACAGCTGTGAGAGGAAACACATCGTGGCTAATGCTGAGCGTGGGTGAAGGTAACCTAGGGTTCAATCCTCAAAAAAAAGGCCTTTTTTGGGAAAAAATTACTTTACCTTCAAACCACTGAATAAAAAAATCATTGTGTTCCTTATTAAGAGTCATAGAATCAGTCAGGGTTGGAAGGGACCACAGGGATCATCCAGTTCCAACCCCCCTGCCATGGTCACGGACACCTCACACTAGATCAGGCTGTCCAGAGCCTCATCCAGCCTGGCCTTAAACACCTCCAGGAATGAGGCTTCCACCACCTCCCTGGGAAACCCCTTCCAAGTTCTCACCACCCTCATGCTGAAGAGCTTCTTCCTAACCTCCAGTCTGAATCTACCCATTTCTAGCTTTGTTCCATTCCCCCCAGTCCTAGCACTATCTGAGAGCCTAAAAAGTCCCTCCCCAGCTTTCTTGTAGCCTCCTTAAGATACTGAAAGGCCACAATAAAGTCGCCTTGAAGCCTTCTCCTCTCCAGACTGAACAGCCCCAACTCCCTCAATTGCTCCTGACAGCAGAGCAGCTCCAGCCCTCTGATCACCCTCGTGACTCTTCTCTGGACACCTTCCAGCACCTCCATATCCCTCTTGTCCCAGAGGCTCCAGAACTGGATGCAGTACTCCAGGTGGGGTCTCCCCAGTGCAGAGCAGAGGGGGAGGATCACTTCCCTAGCCCTGCTGCCCACAGGTTGCTCTCTGGGCTGCAAGAGCACACTGACAGCTCAGATTGAGCTTCTCATCCCCCAGCACCCCTAAGTCCCTCTCCTCAGGGCTGCTCTCCAGCCAGCCACTGCCCTGCCTATATTGGCGCTTGGGATTGCCTCAACCCAGATGCAGGACCTTGCACTTGGTCTTGTTGGACTTCATGAGGTTGGCTTGTGCCCACCTCTCCAGCCTGTTCAGGTCCCTCTGGATGGATCCTTCCCTCCGTCTGCCAGCAGCACCACACAGCTTGGTGTCATCAGCAAACTTGCTGAGGGTGCACTCGGTGCCACTGTTCAAGGTGCTGACAAAGATGTTAAACGAGACCGGTCCCAGGGCTGATCCCTGAGGGACTCTGCTTGTCAGTGGCCTCCCCTGGGACGTGGGATTTAACCTTCAAGCCACTTAACAAAGATTGTGTTCCTTATTAAGACTAAGTGACAGGTTTAGTCCAGCTGCAGATAAAATGGTATGAACTCACACCTCTTAAAATAACCCATGGATAGTTGTGTTACGGCTAAGGGAAAAAAACCCAACCCCAGCCTGAAGTGTTTTCTGAGCAGAAATGGAGTGAGTGCACTGCAAGTCACCACTGACCAGCACAGGGCTGCCAAACCATTCCCCTGATTGGCTGTGTGCTTTCAGTGGATCCAAACACAGGGTTAATTCCTCTTGTTCCTTTCAAGAGAAATGATGCCAATTCAAAAGAAATGCATTTTGGATTTCATATCAAAAGCTAAGTAAAAGCCTTTGTTTGCCTGACACTCCAAATCGATGTGATGGGGACACAGGGGCTATGCAGGGAGCTGCCAGACAGCAGCCAGGAGACTGCAACAAGGGGGGGGGCTCATGTTTTTAACCGCATCCATATCTCATTGCAGCACTCATTGTAAGAACAGATTAATTTCAGCCACTCTCTGCCCTCACTGAAGCTTTTTTCTGCACAGCAACATTTCAGAAGCTCAATATCAGATAAATCCTGGGATATTGGAGCTCTGTGTAGACAAGAGGAGCAAACAGTTTGATTTTTCTTCCTTAAGTTCCACAAGAACGTGCTCGTGGAGGACATATCCAGCCCCTGTCATTCTCTGATTCTATGATATGCCAAGGAATAACTTGGCATACAATCCTAATTCCAACAGGGAAGCAAAAGGCCTAAAACTGGAGTGCCTTCTCCCTGCTCCTAGCAGTAGGGAGGGAATCTGAAGTTGTGTGGCTCTGCAGTGAGTGGTGTATGTGATTGTGGTGGGACAGCCCTGTGCTCCTCACTGAAGGCATAAAGTCACAGAATTGCTTTGGTTGGAAAAGACCTCTGAGATTATTGACTCCAGCCATTGACCTAACTCCACCATGGCCATTAAACCCTGGTGACTGACTGACAAACACCAGCAAAATACTGGTTTGTGTTACAGTACAGCTGCTTCTGTGCTTCAGAGAATTCAACCTGAGGCTGTTTCCTTTTGCCCTGAAGAGTCTGTGACCTCCTGGTTATTAGTACTGAGTGATGCAGCTGCATCTGAATGCACATTGGGACAACCTTCTGTGAAAATGCAGCCCCCCAGAAGCTGCCAGTGGAGCAGCCCACCTAACAGTGCAAGGTCTTGCACGGCCATGGAGAGGGTGGCACAATCTGGGGTACCTAAATACCTTGAGAGCATCTTACCTGGCTTCAGGTGAGCAAATGGAATCTCCCCAGTGAGCAGCTCCCAGAGGCACAAAGCATAGCTGAAGACATCAGCCTTCACAGTGTACCTGGTGCATTGGGTGAACACCTCGGGGGCCATCCAGCGTAGGTTCTGTGCAGCAGGGGACACGAGCAAGACATCAGCACTGTCCCCTTCCTCCTGTATGCAGCTTTTCCTGGGGTTCTGTGCTTGTTTCCCTCTCTTATTTCTTTATCCCCTCACTGCTCCAAAGAGTAACTGCCATGTTCTCCAGGAAGATGTTAATCCAGCTCACACCGTCTAGCCCTTACACCTAACAGTGTCAGTGTGGTGACTGGCTCAGCCCCATAAAGCCAGGCTGATCAAAGCTTCAGTCACCAGAGCAGGGAAGGGTTAAAGTGCTGACACTTCTACAGAGGATCTGGGGGCCAGAGGGCTCCAAGGTCAATGCCAGGAAGAATTAGTTTCTGCAGCAGATATACACTCAGAATCACAGCAACATGGAGGTTGGCAAAGCCCCTCAGGGTCACCAAGTCCAACCTTGAACCCTACTCTGCAAGAGTCACCTTAAACCATAGCCCTGAGCACCACATCCAAACCAGCCTTAAACACATCCAGGCTGGGGGACTCCACCACCTCCCTGGGCAGCTCATTGCACTCCCTGAACACTCTCTCCACGAAAAACTTTTTCCTAATGCCCAATCTAAACCTGCCCAGCCTCAGCTTGAGGCCATTCCCCCTTGTTCTGTCTCCAATTAGCTGTGAGAAGAGCCCAGCAGCAGCCTCTCCACAATGTTCAGGTAGTTGTAGGCAGCAACGAGGTCTCCTCTCAGCCTCCACACATCTCTGCTATAAATGAGGCTTAAAGGAAACAAACCAGCTCCCCAGGAACTGTTAGGAGACAGAAAATCCTGCAGCACTTCCTCTTTCCAAGCAAACCTTTCTAAGGCTGTTTCCTCCTAACCTGAACTTGCCTAGATGTGTTGTGATAATGATGTGAAACAGAGCAGGAAACAAACCCCAGGTTGTTTTGTCATGTTGTCTTCATCCAGGGACTGCAGAAACCTAGACTCTGAAGCACAGAGAACAGAAACAAAGTGACTGTCAAAGCAACACAGATATCCACCTTGGTATTCTAGGAAGAAGTTCTTCCCAGAGAGAGTGATTTCCCATTGGAATGGGCTGCCCAGGGAGGTGGTGGAGGCACCGTCCCTGGGGGTCTTCAAGAAAAGCCTGGATGAGGCACTTAGTGCCATGGTCTAGTTGACTGGATAGGGCTGGGTGCTAGGTTGGACTGGATGATCTTGGAGGTCTCTTCCAACCTGGTTGATTCTATGATTGTATGATTCACAGAGCTTGGTGAAAAAATAAGGTAGGTTTAAATAACTTTGGGGTAATGGGAGTGGAGGAGAACTGTGATAGCTCTTTGTCAACATGGATGTGCACAGACAATGAGGCTTCTGAACCCTGACTGCTTCCTTCTCAGATAGAATCATAGAATTGTAGAATCAGTCAGGGTTGGAAGGGACCACAAGGATCATCCAGCTCCTACTCCCCTGCCATGGGCAAGGACACCTCACACTAGATCAGGCTGTCCAGAGCCTCGTTCAGCCTGGCCTTAAACACCTCCAGGGATGAGGCTTCCACCACCTCTCTGGGAAACCCCTTCCAGGCTCTCACCACCCTCATGTTGAAGAACTTCTTCCTCACATCCACTCTGAATCTACCCATTTCTAGCTTTGTTCCATTCCCCCCAGTCCTATCAGTACTTGACAGACTAGAAAGTCCCTCCCCAGCTTTCTTGTATCCCACTTCAAACACTGGAAGGCCACAATAAGGCCACCTGGGAGTCTTCTCCTCTGCAGACTGAACAGCCCCAACTCTCTCAGTCTCTCCTCACATCAGAGCAGCTCCAGCCCTCTGATCATCCTTGTGGCCCTTCTCTGGACAGCTTCCAGCACCTCCATATCCCTCTTGTAATAGGAGCTCCATAAACCATGGGCTGTTCCACAGCACCTGCTAACTTAGGTGAGACAAAAACCCAGGGATATCCTCATCTCCAAAAGCTTTTGTGTCTTCTCATAACAATGGAATGAAGATCAACCTCCTCAGCAATTACTTATTTGGAGCATGTTTAGTTATAGAGAATTTAAGGTTACTTTATAGATGTTTCATTCAAACTCCTTACCTCCAAAATCAGCAACAACTGCGTGGCCATCCTCATACAGCAGAATATTGTGGCTGGGGTGGGGGAGGAGAAAAACATTATTATAGGTAATAGTTTAATAGAGTCTTAAAGCTGGTGAAAAATGTGAGAGGTTTTGTTAGTAGCTAAACCCCTGAGGAGCTCCAATCCCCTGCTTAAGTAGAGAGATACCTGCAGATAAACTCCTTTGAGCTACACCTCCTATTTAATGTTAGAAAGTCCACCTTAGCTCCAAGTAGGCAAACCCATCAGCTCCATAAATGGGAATGTCAGCTCCTAACCAATCCTGGAGCAAACCAATGCCTGCAGGTGTCTGCAGATCAAGTGTCACAGTTTCATTCAGTGTGTGCCCTGAAGCTCAGCGAGGAGGAGAAAGAGAAGATGTTTGGATAGAAACCCAGCCATGGGCTTTGAATGAAGTGACATGGACTGATCCTTTTCTCTGTTAAGGCTCACCTTGATGTATACCTATGGTGCTGATTCCTGATTTATGGAAGGGGAGAAACAGATCTGAAAAGTCAGTACAGGATAGACTAGAAGCCACCAGAAGCTGTAAGAAATCCCCTGAGCTGGGAGGAAAAAAAAGTGATGGCACAATGGCACTTGCTGGGGCTGTCGGTCAACAGCTGGCTGAAGATGAGCCAGGGTGTGCCCAGATGGCCAAGAAGGCCACCAGCACCCTGGCTGGGATCAGGAATAGAGTGATCAGCAGGACCAGGGCAGTGATTGTCCCCCTGGAATGGGCACTGGTGAGGCCACATCTTGAGTACTGGGTTCAGTTTTGGGTCACTCACTTCAAGAAAGATATTGAGGGGTTGGAGCAGGTCCAGAGAAGAATGATGAAGCTGGTGAGGGGTCTGGAGAAGAGAGCAGAGGTGCTGAGGGAGCTGGGGTTATTGAGTCTAGAGAAAAGGAGGCTGAGGGGAGACTCAGCTCTAACTCTCTACAGCTCCCTGAAAGGAGGCTGGGGCTAGGTGGGGGCTGGTCTCTTCTCCCAAAGAGCAAGTGACAGAACAAGAGGAAATGTCCTCAAGTTGCACCAGGGGAGGTGTAGGTTGGACATGAGGAACAATTTCTTCTCCAAAGGGTTGTCAATGCCTGGCCCAGGCTGCCAGGGCGATGGGGAGGAGGAAGTTCTTCACCATGAGAGTGGTGAGACCCTGGAGTGGGTTGCCCAGGGAGGTGGCTGAGGCCCCATCCCTGGAGGTGTTTAAGGCCAGGCTGGATGGGGCTCTGGCCAGCCTGATCTGGGGTAGGGTGTCCCTGCCCATGGCAGGGGGGGTGGAACTAGATGATCCTTGTGGTCCCTTGCAACCCTGACTGATTCTATGATTCTATGGTGGAGTCACTGTGCCTGGAGGGGTTTCAAAGCCATGGGGATGTGGTGCTGAGGGACATGTTTTAGTGGTGCCCTGGCAGTGCTGGGTTAATGGTTAGACATGATGATCTTGGAGGGCTCTTCCAAGCAAAACACCTCTGTGAATCTAAACCAACATCTCTGGAGACTGGTGATTGCAGCAAGGAAGGGTTTGGGGTGATGGCTGGTGCCCTGCAAAGAGCAGTGCCTGTGCTGCTCAGGCCAGTGGTGGTTTTGCTGATGGGAACACAGGACATACTGTGTGAGGGCTGTGGAGCTGAGCTGCCCTTGCCCCTTCTCACCCCAGGCTGCCCCTTGGACCATGGGCAATGCCCTAGGTTGATGTACAGGGCTGAAGGCTAGGACTCATGTTCATCCCTTCTTACTGCACTGCAGTGATAAATCCCAGGAAAATGAGATGTCCACTTGAGGCATTTATGCCAGGGTTTTATTTCCCCATAAATCTTTGCCCCAGACACTTTCTAGAGCTAGGAAGAAAGGAACAAACACAAGAAAATTCTTATTTGGTCAGCAGATGCCTGGGACAATCTCTGCCAGGGCATCCAGAGCTGAGAGCAATCATTTATCAGAGATAATTACTTGTACTGACACTTATTAAAGTGTTGTGCTTCCTGGGGAATCTTGGAAACCATGGCAACTGCAGGCTGCAGGGGATGGAGAGGCTCAGGGAACCAGAACTTTACCCTAGGCTGTCAGCAGAGACATTTGGAGGCTTAAAGTTGCATCTACGAGATTTGTCCTAAGACTACTAGGACCAATGAGGTGAATGAGGAGATTTGTGTGGTTGCTCAAACTCACTGATTGAAGGTGGTGTGAGGAAAATCCAGCTTCATTTACATAGTATTTGTGCAAAGGCAGTGAGGTATTCAGGAGGATCTCGCACCCCCATGTCTGTGTCCTTTCCATTAACTAAAGGACTTTACAAAATCAGCTTCCAGGTATGAACAGGATAATCACAAAAGAGATTTGCACATAGGACTACAAACATTTCTTGTCCACTCTATAAAAGGGTCCTCTTGTGAGCAGGTAACCAGGAGACCTGCACTCTGAAGCCACAACCCAGCCAAGTACAACCAAACCCAACCCAGCTCAAACCCAAGCCCACCAAACCCAAGCCAACTAACCAAACTCAAGCAAACCAACCCAACCAAATGAAGAGCTGCACACCAAAACCACAACCCAAACAAATCTAACCAAACCCAACCCAAACAAGTCAACCAAATGAAGAGCTGCACACCAAAACCACAACCCAAACAAATCTAACCAAACCCAACCCAAACAAGTCAACCAAATGAAGAGCTGCACACCAAAACCACAACCCAAACAAATCTAACCAAACCCAACCCAAACAAGTCAACCAAATGAAGAGCTGCACACCAAAACCACAACCCAAACAAATCTAACCAAACCCAACCCAAACAAGTCAACCAAATGAAGAGCTGCACACCAAAACCACAACCCAAACAAATCTAACTAAACCCAAGCCAAATCAAACCCAGCCTAACTAACCTAACTCAAGCAAACTAACCCAACAAAATTAAGAGCTGCACACCAAGCCCACAACCCAACCAAATCTAACCAAACCCAACCCAAGAATAAGTCCAGGTACTTCCAGAAAGTTTCAAGAGTGCAACTTTTCATTTTGCTTTGGATTAAGACCAAAAGCAGGCACTTCCCAATGTGCTGTGCAAAGAAGAGACCTTTTTCTCCCTACTGGTAACTTAATAACCTGAGTGTTCCATTCTAAGTCTATCTTCCAAGCTGGTCTTTAGCTGTGAGTGACAGGAAATCTCAGGAGTCTATTGAACAGTGCTGACAACCCCAGGGAGAACCTCCATGGACTTCCTGCCTTCCAGAAAACCAAACCCAACCGTAACTTCTCTGACAGCTTAGAGAAGAGTAGACTGAAAGGTGACCTCATTAATGTGTGAAGGGTGAGTGTCAGGAGCCAGGCTCTTCTCAGAGATGTCAAGGGACAAGGGGGGCAATGGATGCAAGCTGGAGCACAGAAGGTTCCCTGTGAACAGAAGGAAAAACTTTTTCCCTGTGGGGGTGGCAGAATACGGAACAGGCTGCCCAGAGAGGGTGTGGAGTCTCCCTCTCTGGAGACGTTCAAAACCTTCCTGTGTGACCAACTCTAGGTGATCCTGCCCTGGCAGGGGGGTTGGGCTGGGTGATCCTTCCAACCCCTAATGTTCTGCGATCCCGCGATTCTGTGGCAGAGATGGGAAGTTTCCACCAGCCCTGGCAGGCTATGCGCAGAGAGGTCACTAGATGGGGATGCAGTGCGCGAGTTGGGAGCATCTCATCTCGCAACCTTCTGCCGCCCTGGGACTCTCCGGCAGGAATGAAGGACCTTTGGTAACACTCGCCGTGGCTTACATGCACATCTTATGCTGGAGAGAGAATTCAAATTATGTTCACTTGGCCAGAAGTACAGAGAAGAGCGAACCGTTACAAAGCACTGGAAATGCTGCCGGAGAGAATTCCTCCTTGTTGCCAAGCCTCTTATCTTACAGAGGGCTACAAGCTGCAAGAGCTTTGCATGTTGTGCTTGTCGATGTGTTGTGCAGCTAAACCCTGTGATGGGTGTAACTGAGGCTTCATTGGATACACATCCTCGTGGAATGTTATTTTGTGTGTGTCCAGTCCCTAATGGACTGGGAAAAAGGAATAAGAAGGAGAGCAAAAAAGAAAAAAGGAGAGAACACAGAATCACAGAAACAGGCAGGCTGGCAAAGCCCCTCAGGGTCACCAAGCCCTACCTAGAACCCTACTCTGCAAGAGTCACCTTAAACCATAGCCCTGAGCACCACATCCAAACCAGCCTTAAACACATCCAGGCTGGGGGACTCCACCACCTCCCTGGGCAGCTCATTCCACTCCCTGAACACTCTCTGCATGAAAACTTTTTCCTAATGTCCAATCTAAACCCCCCCAGGCTCAGCTTGAGGCCATTCCCCTTTGTTCTGCCTCCAATTAGCTGTGAGATGAGCTCAGCAGCAGCCTCTCCACAATGTTCCCTCAGGTTTTTGTAGACAGCAACGAGGTCTCCCCTCAGCCTCCTCTTCCTCACACTAAACAGCCCCAGAGATTCCTTTCCCCACTCTGGCAGTCACAGAATCACAGAACTGTTTTGATTGGAAAAGACTTCCACAATCACTGTGTCAAACTTTCAGCCTAACAACACCACCATGGCCACTAATCCATGTCCCAAAGTGCCATGTCCACATGTTTCTTGAACACCTCCAGGGATGATGACTCCACTACCCTTTAATCCCCTATCAGCTCAGTCCCTCTGACGTTTGTGTTACCTCTCCCGAAGACAGACACATTCCCTGCTGGTTTAGGAGACAGTACTGGTTTCATGAGCATTGTGAGACTGCAGATATGGCTCAGTGCCTCTTCCAAACCTTAACCTTGACCATATACCTTTCTCCTAACACCAGTCCCTGTTCCATGGACTTGGACTGTACTGTGGAACTTGAAATCAAAGCTGCCGGCAGCAGCTCTTACCTCCTGCGGTACTTCTTTGTGGAGGGATAGAGAAGAGAAGGTTTGAAGCTCTGTCAATCAAAATGACCAAAATTGAGTCTAGTCCAAGATGTTTTCTGTGTTCTGTCAGGGGCTCAGTCTAATCTTCTGGCAAGTTTTGCCATATGAAATGAGATGCTCTGCCAGAGATGAGGCTTGGGGCCAGCTTTGTGTCCCGTTACTCGATTTCACTCTGACATTTCATTTTGAAGTCTGTCCGGCTTTGGGGAAGGTTTTGGACTGTATGATCTTGGAGGTCATTCCCAACTTAGCTATTCTGTGATGCTATTAACCAGAGCTTTCCAGCAGGCTCCCTCCAGCCTCTCAGCACTCCAGCAGCTCTTTATGCAATAGAGTACAGGAGATATAAGGAATTCGTTCATTCCCCAAGCACTGAGTGAACACCTATCTGCATATTTATACACATATGGGCTTTGCTTCTCTGGAGCCATAAATGCCTTTCATAGGCTCTCATTTCCTGCCCCTCTTCTTCATGCTGAGTGTACAAGCCCATGTGCCATTCTACTGCGATGCTGACATACCCGACAGCATGCAGCTGGCAGAACTGCAGTGTCCCTGCTCCACACGCTGATGAATTTTAGCCACTCATGCTCAGCCCTGGTGAGAGAAAGACTTCACGCCAGCAGATCTGAGCAGCTCTGCAGGAGCTGGATACCCTACAACAAAGAACCAGAATCTCTCTTGCTTCTGCAGGCTGGTAGTGCCAGGACAGTGACCTCACAGATTGCATTGAGTTGGAAGGGACCCTCAGAGGTGATCCTGCCCAAGCCCCCCGGCAGTCAGCAGCCACACCTCCAACTAAATCAGGCTGCCCACATGGAGTCTGACCTTGAATGTCTGCAGGGAAGGCGCCTTCAGCACCTCCTTGGGCAACCTGTTCAAGTATTTCACCACTCTCACTGTAAAGAACTTCCTCCTAATGTCCAGCCTAAATCTCCACTGCTCCAGCTTTGAGCCACTGCCCTTTGTCCAGTCACCACAGGCCATTCCAAACAGCCTCTCTGTAGCCTTCCTCTAGGTCTCAGATGTCTTTCTCAAAATGGAGAGGATAAGAATCTTGCTGCACCCTGTGCACATCTGCTGGAGACAGCCAACAGCCACAGCGTCCCACTGCAGCACAAAGGCAGACAGTTGTGCTCTCCAGAGAGCAGCCCTTTCAACGCTGCCAGCCACCTCAGTACAGGGCTGCCACTGGGGGAAAGCTGCTGGGGCAACCCTTGTGCACAAGGCTTGGGAAGCCGAATGCAAACACACAGAGTTGCAGAACCACAGCAACAGGCAGGTTGGCAAAGCCCCTCAGGATCACCAAGTCCAACCTAGAACCCTACTCTGCAAGAGTCACCTTAAACCATAGCCCTGAGCACCACATCCAAACCAGCCTTAAACACCTCCAGGGTGGGTGACTCCACCACCTCCCTGGGCAGCTCATTCCACTCCCTGAACACTCTCTCCATAAAAAACTTTTCCTAATGTCCAATCTAAACCTGCCCAGCCTCAGCTTGAGGCCATTCCCCCTTGTCCTGTCTCCAGTTACCTGTGGGAAGAGCCCAGCAGCAGCCTCTCCACAATGTTCCCTCAGGTTTTTGTAGACAGCAACGAGGTCTCCCCTCAGCCTCCTCTTCCTCACACTAACCATCCCCAGCTTCCTCAGTTGCTCCTCATCACATCTGTTCTTCAGGCCCTTCCCCAGCTTCGTTGCCCTCTGGACCTGCTCCAGCACCTCCACATCTCTCTTGTATTGCAGTGCCCCAAACTGAACACAACACCGAAGCCAACTCCAAGGGGACAGTCACCTCCCTGCTCCTGCTGGCCACAGCATTTTTAATCCCAGCTAGGATGCCATTGGCCTTCTTGGCCACCTGGGCACACTGCTGGCTCCTATTCAGCTGCCTGGGCACACTGCTGGCTCATATTCAGCTCTTGTCTGTTAAAACTCCCAGATCCCTTTCTGCCAGGCAGCTCTCCAGCCACACTGCTCCAATCCTGTAGTGTTGCTTGGGGTTGCTGTGACCCAAGTGCAACACATCACACTGATTTAACACAACAAACCTGAAGTCACTGTGGAGCAAGAACAGGAGCCATACTCAGAGAACTGTGTGACTTCTAATTGCAGATAGGGTTTACAGTGGCTAAAATCAAATCTGAGGGTTGAGGTTGTCATTACTAGATTCTCATCCTGCCACAGTCTGCCCTGGTGAAACCTCATCTTGAGTACTGCCTTCAGTTTTGGGCTCCCCATTTTAAGAGGGACAGGGATCTGCTGGAGAAGGTCCAGCAGAGGGCTGTGAGGATGATTACGTGACTGGAGCACTGGCTGAGGAGGAGAGACTGAGGGACCTGGGGCTGTTTAGTCTGGAGAAGAGAAGATTGAGAGGGGATTTAATCAATGTTTATCAATATCTGAGGGCTGGGGGTCCGGAGATGGGGACAGGCTCTGCTCACTTGCTCTCTGGGATTGGACAAGGAGCAATGGATGGAAGCTGCTGCACAGGAGGTTCCAGCTCAACACAAGGGGGAACTTCTTGACTGAAATGGTCTCAGAGCACTGGCACAGACTCCCCAGAGAGGCTGTGGAGTCTCCTTCTGTGGAGCCTTTCAAGGCCTGTCTCAATGTGTTCTTGTGTGATCTGAGCTAGACTGTACGGTCCTGCTCCAGCAGGGGGGTTGGACTCGATGATCTCTTTGGGTCCCTTCTAACCCCTAGCATCCTGTGAGCCTGAGAAAAGGCACAAAGCTTGTCTAAAGAGAGAGAACAAAGTGGTTTGGGAAGAGTGCAAAAGATTGTGAGAGGGGACAAAAGAATCTCTCCTTCCCCCCCCATCTACTTTGTATCAAGAAAATGAAAGTCAGTCCTGTGATAAGCCAAGAGAAGTTGAGAGTCCAGCTAAGGGGTGTTGGTGGACCTCGGGCATCTGCAATTTTTACAGAGAGGGTGAGCTATGGAAAGATGGATGTAATCATATGGGTTGGAAAAGGCCTCCAAGATCATAGTGTCCAACCATCGACCCAGCACCACCATGGCCATTAAACCATGTTCCCAAGTGCCATGTCCACATGTTTCTTGGAACACTTCCAGCATGATGACTCCACTATCTCCTGGGACAACCTGTTCCCAGTGCTTGACTGCTCTTTCAGCCCAGAATCGTTCCAATATCTAACCTAAACCTCCCCTGACACAATTTCAGTCATTTCCTCTTGTTCTGGTTAAGCTGTTTCTTAATGTCTTGAACAGCTTGTGGTGTTCCATCTGAAACACATGCACTGATCACCCAAAGCTCTGGCCCACACTGTACATGCCAGAGCCTGAAAAGGTTGGTTCTAGCAGCAGAGGACTGTCTATACTGTCTCACACATCATCACACAGTGCTCAGCTAGGCAGTGCTGACAACCATCAGGTTTGGTTCTATTATCTGTGGAGCATGCTGACCAAGAGCTTAAGCACAATGCCTGAAAGATGCCCCCAGAGGAGAAAAGTGATGTGTCTTCATTCCTGCCTGGGTAGAAGAGGACTGTTATGAATCAAAAGTTTGTTTTCCAGTCTCCAGAATGATTTCAGACTCATTCCCTGCTCAACATGACACCCCCTGTGTTGGAGGGGTTTTAGAAAAGGACTGTGAGATACAAGAGTTTGGAAAAGTGTGGTCCAAGGGCAGTGAGTTGCAAGAAATCAGTTTTCAGTCAGGAGAGCTGCTAGAGAGACTGAAAAGTGATCTGAGACACTTCACCATCTACTGCATCCAGGTCCTTTATTCTCACAGAGGATGGTGGAGCATCAGTTATAAACGATTGTGTCCTGCAATGGGCATCAAATCCCCCAGGGGGGTGATTGTACCTCAGCTTCTGGTGTAGGCCACAGCACTTGCTGATTGCATCAGGGACCAGATCACTTTTCTTCCAATACTGACATCATATACAGGTGAGCAGAGCACTCTGCACACTGGAGAGCCTGGCTTTCACAGCAGCTGAACACGTCTGGGTGGTGAGACATTGGAACAGGTTGCTCAGGGAGGCAGTGGGTGTCCCTTCCCTGGAGGGGCTGAAGGTTGGATGAGGCTTTGAGCAACCATGGGGCTTGCTGAGGTGCAGCTTCAATGGCTTAATACAGATTCACAGACTCACAGCTTGCACCGGGTTGGAAGGGATCCTCAAAGGTCAACTTGAGCAGGGACATCTCTGACTTCAAACCTTTGCTGTGATTCCCTGCTCTCTCTCCTGCTTACAGAATCAGAAAGCTCAGAAGATTGGTGCACCATAGACGTACATGTGATGATGTCTCAGGATGCAGAGGCAGGCCTGAGCCAGGTGATGGCTCCTCAGCTCTATGTGAGACTCAAGACAGAGGATGTGGCTGAGTTGGGACACCCTGGCCTGAGCTGAGTGGTGGTTCCTCAGCTGTGCTTAGGACTCGAGACAGAGGAAGTGGCTGATTTGGCACTGCCCTGGCAGGAAGGTCCATGGGGGAAGCTATGCCCTGCTCTGAAACTTATTACCACAATGCTTCCTACGTGGGGCAGGGAGACACAGGGTATCTGGAGAGAGGACATGGTATGGTCTGGCCAGGCTGGTGGCTGGAGAGTCTCCAAGAATGCAGGCTGTGAGGGATGAAGGCAGGTCTTAAATTACCAGATGACAGTTTGACAACTGATTTCCCCAGGTGATGGAAGCTGAAGCAGACCAGTGGTGGGAGGTGTGCCTGGTGAATTTGTGGTCCTAAACCACCCAGTGCAAAGGCAGAGCCAGCAGCTCTCTGTCAGTGACCACTGAAAGAAGGAAAGGGGTGGTGGGTGAAGAGGGAGTTGGTGGGTGAAGAGGGAGTTGGTGGCAGCTCAGCGTGTGCAGGAGAGCTGACATTCATTTCTGGTCTCTCTACAAGAGCTCAGTGAAATCCATTGACTGTGACAGATCAGTAACAAGGGATCAGCATTCATTATTATGCCAGGGGGATGTCTGGAGATGTGAGCTTTTCCTCCCAACTTTGAAGGCGCTCTATGGATCTCGCTTTCCTGGGAGAGACTTTGTAGTGAGGACACAGAATGGAAAATGGAAGGCAAACTTGTGAGGAACAGAATCCAGGAATTAACAAAACTGCAGCTTTGGTTATTTCTTTTCCTTTGTTTCTGTGTTTGATCAAGATGAAGCACAGCCAGCAGCAGGCGAAGCAAGGAAGCGAGCGTCTGCGTTCTAAGCACAGGCGCAGACGGCCCCAGTGTGGAAAGAGCAGCTGGGAAGGGTCAGCTCTTTGTGCAGTCAGCAGCACTGAGTGATGCGGTGCCACGCATGATGAACCAGCGCTCTTGAGAAGGCACTGAGGAAGAGTGTGGCCAGCAGGTCAAGGGAGGTCCTCCTCTCCCTCTGCTCTGCCCTGGTGGGGCCACAGCTGGAGTTCTAAGTTCAGTTCCGGGTTTCCCAGTTCAAGAGAAACAGAGACCAGTAGGAGCTACAAAGATGCTGAGAGGCCTGGAGCATCTCTGTGAGGAGAGCCCTGGAGCTGTTGAGTCTGCAGAAGAGCAGCCTGAGAGGGGATCTGATCAGTGCTCAGCAAGAGATAAAGGCTGGGGACCAGACTCTCCTCAGTGGTGCCCAGTGACAGGATGAGGGGCAGTGGGCACAGGGGGCTCCATCTGAACAGAAGGAGAAAATTCCTTAGCATGAGGGTGCTGGAGGCTGCCCACAGAGGTTGTGGAGTCTCCTTGTCTGGAGAGCTTCCAAATCCACCTGGGCATTGTGCTCCGGGGCAAGCTGCTGTGGGTGCCCCTGCCTCAGCAGGTGAGTCGGACTGGGTGATCTCCAGAGGTCCCTTCCAAGCTCCACCATTCTGTGATCCTGTAAGTACTTGCTGTAGGCATTGGTCAGACAAGCCAAAATGTAGGACAACCCAGTGCTGGATTCAGGGGGGTTGGAGTGGAAGATTTCTAGAGGTCCCTTCCAACCTTCACCATGCTGGGGTCCTGGGGCCTGTGCCACTCCAATCAGCAGGGAAGGATCCATGTGCCCCAAAGGAGGTAAAGCATCTCTGAAGGAGCGGGGTTAGGGGAGTAGTGAGAGGCAGGCACCTGAGCTGCTGCTGCTGCTGCCAGCACCGTTTAGCTTGGGGCAGGATCAGCCCTGCACAGAGACGTGGTCCCTTGCACTCTGCAGGCTGTGACCACGTTGGTCTTTATCCTAACAGGTCAGCAGTGAGCTGCACTTTCCCAGGCAGCTCAGGAGTAGGCTGAAGTGTGGTGAGCATCACTTTTTGTGGGAGAAAATGAGAAATCCATCACTTCTGCACACTAATTTGTGGGTTTTGTTGAACCACTGCGTTACTATCACAGAATGCAAATGAGTTTTGCTGCAGGGGGGAAGACATCTGCTATAGATGCAACTAGAAAAGCTGACAGGAGCTGGAACATCTCCCCAAGTCTGCACTTAGCTGGGTCTGGTTGGAACAGCCTGATGCTGTTTCACTGCTGTCACATTTACTGGAGGCTCTGTACCTGGTACAGAAACCTGGTGAGAGGGGAGCCCTCTGACGTGGGTAAGCTGTTGCCACATGGGCAAGCTTTCACAGCTCTATAAAAGCTGGGCAGGGCCAAGGGGAGGGACAAAAGCAAACCCTTTAATAAAATACTTGCCAGTGAAAGACAGGTACTGTGTGCACCATGCAGCACAGAGTGCAGACCATGCCCACGCTGGCAATGCTGTGTCCTGGTGAGGCCTCATCTGGAGTATTTGGTCGAGTTCTGCCCCTGCCAGGTCAGGAGAGGGAGCTGCTTGAGAGAGTCCAGCACAGAGCCACAAAAATGATGAAGGAAGTTGAACATCTTCCTTATGAGGAGAGCCTAAGGGAGCTGGGGCTGTGCTGCTTGGAGAGGAGGAGACTAAAGAGTGACCTAATCAATGGCTGTAACTATGTAAGGGGTGAGTGGCAGGAGGATGAAGCCAGGCTCTGCTGGGTGATGCCCAGTGACAGGACAAGGGGCAATGGGTGGCAGCTGAGCCATGTGAACCTGAGGAGGGTGAGGTTCTGTGAGGGTGACAGAGCACTGGAACAGACTACTCGAGGAGGTTGTGAAGTCTCTTTGGAAATATTCAAGAACCATCTGGATGCATTCCTGTGTGATCTGGTATAGGAGATCCTGCTCTGGCAGGGGGGCTGGACCAGATGAGCTTTGGAGGTCCCTTGCAGCCCCTGATATTCTGTGATTCTATGATCTCCTAGCCGTTCAAAAGGTCATCTAGCAGGAGAAGGGTATGCAGGATCCATGGGCAACTGGTTTGCTGATTTGGGAAAGCTGTTGCAACTGATTTTGTTTTCAGCAAAGAAGTGCTGTGGACAGACAGCTGAGGGAGGGCATTCCCCCCCTTTGCTTTACTCTGGTGAGACCTCCTCTGGATTAGTGGGTTCAGTTTTGGAACCACCAACACAAGTGGGACATGGAGCAGTTGGAGCAGGTCCAGAAGAGGCCACAAAGATGATCAGTCAGATGGAAGATCTTCCTCCATGGGGACAGGCTGGAGAGCTGGAGATATTCAGCCTATCACCATTCCTGGCTGCCCAGGGAGCTGGTGGAGTCACCATTCCTGGAGGTGTTTAAGAGGAGGCTAGATGAGGCACTTGATGCCATGGTTTAGTTAATTAGAAGGTGCTAGGTGATAGGATGGAACAACCTTCAGGATTGGAAGGAGGCTACAGGAGAGCTGGAGAGGAATTTGTTATAAAGGCATGGAGTGACAGGATGAGGTGTAATGGCTTCAGTCTGAAAGAAGCTGGATTTTGATAAGACACATGGAAGAAAATCTTCCACGTGAGGGTGGTGAAGCACTAGAACAGGTTGCCCAAGGAGGCTGTAGATGCCCCCTCCCCGGAGGTGTTCAAGGTCAGGTTGGATGAGGGCTTGAGCAACCTATTCCAGTGGGAGGTGTCCCTGCCTATGGTGGGGGATTGGAACTGGATGATCTCTGAGGTCCCTTCCAACCTAAACCATTCTATGATTCCATGGTCTTTAAGGTCCCTTCCAACTCAAGCCATTCTGCAATTCCTCACAAGGGGAAGCAGGAAGACAGCAGCTGCATGCAAGGAATCAAGGCAGGGCTATTGCAAACAGGTTTTGAAACAGGAGTGTGGAGAGAGATTCACAGAATGATCACACAGGAACATGTCCAGGCAGGTTTCGAGTATCTCCAAAGAGGGAGACTCCACAACCCCCCATGGCAGCCAGCTCCAGTGCTTTGTCACCCTCACAGGGAAAAAAAATCCAACTCATGTTTACATGAAACTTCCTATGCCTCAACTTCCACCCATTGCCCCTTGTCCTGTCACTGGGCATCACCCAGCAGAGCCTGGCTCCAGCCTCCTGCCACTCACCCTGCACATCTGTATAACCACTGATGAGGTCACCCCTTAGTCTCCTCCTCTCCAAGCAGCACAGCCCCAGCTCCCTCAGGCTCTCCTCCTGACAGAGATGTTCCATTCCCTTCAGCATCTTTGTTGCTCTGTGCTGGACTCTCTCAAGCAGTTCTATGTCCCTCTTGAACTGGGGGTCCCACAACTGGAGACAGTACTGCAGATGTGGCCTCAGCAGGGCAGAGTAGAGGGGCAGAAGAACACTTCAGCTAGGTCAAAAGCCTCCAGTGATTCTGAAGAGCAGTTTTTTCACACACCAGTCATTTTGCCTTCACAGCATATGTCTATTTACAAAGGGCTAAGTGAAAAGTGTACAGATGTGGACACAACGACCCTCACATGCTTTTTAGCACAGTGTTGGCTGCTCCCAGAGCATTCAGGAGAGTGAGGAGAATATGAAAAAAGAAATGAGAAAGTTGGCAGTGGCTTACATGATGAATGGAAAATGAAAGCAATATTGATGGCCTCAGCAAAGAGGCAGAAGAGCTGCAGATAGGAGCAAGAACATTCAAGTGAGGAACACAAATTTTATCAGATAATAGTTTTTAGGGGAAAAAAAAAAGTCAAGCTCTCCCAACCAGGGCTCCCACACATCACTGTCCTCAAGATTTCTAGCTTCAGCCCAAACCCTGGGATGATGAATGCAATCACAGAAGTGTGGTGGGTTCATAGAGCACAGCCACGATTCTGAGTTTGTATGTAGCTGGATTTTAGCTCCCCTATGCATTACCCATCAAAATAAGGAAGTGATTGAGCACGACACGTGGAGCTGTTCTGAGACCCCCAGCATGGCAGGTGAAAACACTGTTCAAACAGAAGGATAACCAGAGGGACTCCCACAGGCTGTGCCCTGTGGGTACAGAGATCATAAAAAATCAGAGGCTTTTCTGTGGTCTTGGTTCAGATTCAGAGGCTGAGAGACCTGGGGCTGCTAAGTCTGGAGAAGAGAAGACTGAGAGGGGATTTAATCAATGTCTATAAATATCTGAGGGCTGGGGCTCAGGAGAGGGGGGACAGGCTCTGCTCACTTGCTCCCTGCAATAGGATGAGGGGCAATGGATGGAAGCTGCAGCACAGGAGGTTCCAGCTCAACACAAAGGGGAACTTCTTGACTGGAAGGGTCCCAGAGCACTGGCACAGGTTCCCCAGAGTGGTTGTGGAGTCTCCTTCTGTGAAGCCTTTGAAGGCCTGTCTGGATGTGTTCCTGTGTGACCCGAGCTAGATTGTATGGTCCTGCTGTGGCAGGGGGGGTGGACTCGATGATCTCCTTGGGCCCCTTCTAACCCCTGACATGCTGTGAGCTGTGATCCTATGATTTGACCTCTGTCAGTAGGTACAAAAATGAGCAGAGTCTCACAATGTAAGTAAAGTGTGTGGAGCTTCAGCTTCAGTCTGCTCAAGAACCTTGTGTGCCTCAAACCCCACTTGATGATATACATGGCCATGACCTGGGCTGACAGCATTTGGGGAGGAGCTGAGAACTCAGACAGTCCCTTCTGTGCATGATGTGTGCAAGTGTTTCTGACAAAACAGCACCCAGATGCTCACTCTTGGTGCTGAGGACCTATCTGAAAGCAGGAGACAGTCTCTGGAAGGGCTTTGCTAGTCTGGTACCATCAGCAAACACTGCACTTAACTCTTCTTTTCTAAGGTAAAAAAAATATATATAACCCACAGAAATAAGGCCTGGAAGGTGCAGCTCAAAAACTCTGTTACTCTCTCAATGGCACTTGGAAATTTGCAAATGAGAAAGGAACTCTTAAGCCCCTGTTTTGAGAAATGCAGCAAGGGAAATCTGATCTGATCTGGCAGAAGGTGAATAATGAGTTCAGCAGATCAGAAATTAATTGTCTTCTGCTGAGGCCACACACAGTTTGAATCGCAGAGGCCAAACATCAGTCTCTTCATGAAGCCATGGAAGGACAAAGAGGAAAAAAGGCTCTGAAGTGTGTGATCATCCAGGCTTTAACAGCAGCAGGCAGTTCCACAGGTCTGCAGCCACCGGGGCAGGAGCCAGGCAGAGCACATTCAGTGCCCAACCCTTCCAGGAGAAGAGGGCCATTAAAGGAGCCTTGTGCCTTTAGCACGCTGTGTGTTTAATGAAAGGCAACTGCTATTTTGGGACTTCACAAGGGATTCTGTAACAAAGAGGAGTTGCAGACACCATCCCCATTACCACCAGGCTTCCAGCCCCTCTTTCATCTTCCTAGCTAAGCCAGAGCTCAAACTTTTACAGCTAGTTAGAGCCATCAAATAAAGGTTAGTTGCTCAAAGGCTTGGTCCCACCATGTTCAGCTGTTATGGCTTAAATTAAATTGATACTAAAATGGTGTCTCTTTTATTCAAGTGCTATAATCATTGTGGCTACAATCCCTGGCTCAGTAGCAATAAGCTGATACGTGCCACTATAGCTGAGAGCTGTCAGAACTTCTTTTTCCTGAACTAGAAAGCAAAATAAAACTCCCAATTATCCCCAGAAAGGAAGGATAACCCCTTTTCCAGGGGAGAGACATGAAAGAGTCATTCTGGCCTGTGTTCTGCAGAGCCACACTGCAGCTTTACTTCATGCATTTATGTGCGTGGCGTTGGGCTGCAGGACTCACAAAGAGGGTTACGAGCTGCGTGGAAACTGAGGGTAAAAAATGTGAGGCTCCTGCGAAGCCTCTGGCAAAACTTAACACAGAATATCACTCCTGGTCTTTCTCTTGAGCTGTCATAAAGATTTTCATCTGGTAATTGGGGCTCGTGCTGAAAGCATGGCTTCTGCTGGCACATGGCAAACCTTCAGGAGTGAAGCTGCTGTCGGCACCACTGATCAGGGGACTGATGTCCTCACAGCACATCACAGCCTCACAGGATGCCAAGGGCTGGAAGGGACCCAAAGAGATCATTGAGTCCAACTGCCCTGCCAGACCAGGACCATACAATCTAGCTCAGGTTGCACAGGAATGCATCCAGACAGGCCTTGAAAGTCTCCAGAGAAGGAGACTTCACAACCTCTCTGGGGAGCCTGTGCCAGTGCTCTGGGATCCTTACAGTAAAGAAGTTCTCTCTTGCGTTAAGGGGGAACCTCCTGTGCTGCAGCTTCCATCCACTGCCTCTTGTCTTATCCCAGGGATCAAGTGAGCAGAGCCTGTCCCCCCTCTGCTGACCCCCAACCCTCAGATACTCATAAACATTTATTTAATCCTCTCTTAGTCTTCTCTTCTGACCCTCACAAAAGGTCTGATTGTCTTCTGACCCTCACAAAAGTCCTCTAAGGCAAGGCTGCAAGATTTGCATCTCTCTAGCAAGATCTTGTCTAGGGTTTTCTTTTGTGGAAAGCATCATTTAAGATCCTCTAGTGCAGAATCTACCAGCCAGCAGCAGGGACAAGGCATGGAGCTGAACTTCACATCTCGATCTTTGCTGACCCAAACCAGCCCCACAGCATCCAGGTCTGTTTCTCTTGACTTGCCATATGCCTGAGTCACAAGCTGCAGCTTCTAAGGAGCATCTCCCTCTGAGCTCCACATGCTGATGGCCTGAAAGGAACCTTTGAAGGGATGCACCACTTGGGGGTGCTGGTGGACAAGAAGCCCAATATGAGCCAGCAGTGTGCTCGGGCAGCCCAGAGAGCAAGCAGAGCAAGCAGCAAGAGAAGTGTGGGCAGCAGGGCCAGGGAAGTGATCCACCCCCTCTGCTCTGCACTGGGGAGACCCCACCTGGAGTACTGCATCCAGTTCTGGAGCCTCTGGTACAAGAGGGATATGGAGGTGCTGGAAGGTGTCCAGAGAAGGGCCACAAGGGTGATCAGAGGGCTGGAGCACCTCTACTGTGAGAAGAGACTGAGGGAGTTGGGGCTGTTCAGTCTGCAGAGGAGAAGGCTCCCAGGTGACCTTATTGTGGCCTTTCAGTATCGGAAAGGGGCCTAGAAGAAAGCTGGGGAGGGACTTTTCAGGCTGTCAGGCAGTGATAGGACTGGGAACAGAGTGGCTGGAGAGCAGCCAGGCAGAGAGGTACCTGGGGATGCTGGTTGATAGAAGACTGAACATGAGCCAGCAGTGTGCCCAGGTGGCCAGGAGAGCCAGTGGCATCCTGGCCTCTATCAGGAACAGTGTGGCCAGCAGGACCAGGACAGTCCTTCTAACTCTGTACTCAGCACTGGTCAGGCCACACACAGGCTAGCTCTGGGCCCCTCAACTTAAGGAAGATGTTGAGGTGCTTGAATGTGTCCAGAGAAATGCACCAAGACTGGTGAGGGGCCTAGAGCACAACTCTGTGAGGAGAGGCTGAGGGAGCTGGGGGTGTTTAGCCTGGAGAAGAGGAGGCTCTGGGGAGACCTCATTGCTCTCTAGAACTACCTGAAGGGAGGCTGTAGCCAGGTGGGGTTGGTTTCTTCTGCCAGGCACCCAGGGACAGAAGAAGAGGACACAGCCTCAAGCTGTGCCAGGGCAGGTTCAGGCTGGATGTTAGGAGGAAGTTCTTCACAGCAAGAGTGATTGGCATTGGAATGGGCTTCCCAGGGAGGTGGTGGATTCCCCATCCCTGGAGGTGTTTAAGAGGAGGCTGCATGAGGCACTTAGTGCCATGGGTTAGCTAATTAGAAGGTGTTTGGTGATAGGTTGGACTTGATGATCTTGAAGTTCTTCCAAACTTGATTAATTCTGATTCTGACCTAACATCTCTCCATTCAGTGAGCAGGGTGGGCATTTCTCCACCCTGTACTGACCCATGCACACCAGGAGACTTTTCCCAGCTGGGACAGTATGAGCAGATTGTTCTCTGCACACACCAAGCAGAGTGGTACTTCCACTCAGAAGCAAAGGCTGACCATTGATGGGTCAGGTGGGAGGAAATGCTAAGTGTGAGCAGCTGCATCCTTTGGCGGCAGTTGAATTTGTAGGATAAATAGACAGGCAGCTGAATATGAGCCAGCAGTGTGCCCAGGCAGCTGAATAGGAGCCAGCAGGGAGCCCAGGCAGCCCAGAAGGTCAATGGCATCTTGGTTTGGATTAAATATGCTGTGGCCAGCAAGAGGTGATTGTCCCCTTGGACTTGGCTTTGATATTGAGTTCAATTTTGGGCACCACAATACAAGAGAGATGTGGAGGTGCTGGAGCAGGTCCAGAGGGCAACGAAGCTGGGGAAGGGCCTGGAGAATAAATGTTATGAGGATCAACTGAGGGAGCTGGGGATGGTTAGTGTGAGGAAGAGGAGGCTGAGGGGAGACCTCGTTGCTGTCTACAACTACCTGAAGGGACATTGTGGAGAGGCTGCTGCTGGGCTCTTCTTACAGCTAACTGGAGACAGAACAAGGGAGAATGGCCTCAAGCTGAGGCTGGGCAGGTTTAGATTGGACATTAGGAAAAAGTTTTTTATGGAGAGAGTGGTCAGGGAGTGGAATGAGCTGCCCAGGGAGGTGGTGGAGTCACCCAGCCTGGATTTGTTTAAGGCTGGTTTGGATGTGGTGCTCAGGGCTATGGTTTAAGGTGACTCTTGCAGAGTAGGGTTCAAGGTTGGACTTGGTGACCCTGAGTGGCTTTGCCAACCTGCATGTTGCTGTGATAAAGAAACCAGCCTACCTGTTCAGATCACGATGGATGATTGGCTGGGTGAGGTTGTGGAGGTACTCCATGCCTTTAGCAACATCCACTGCAATGATCAGCTTAGACTGCAGGTCCAGAGTTCTGCATTTTGGGAAAGAGCGAAGAAAAATGACTCAAATTGAATTAAAAGAGAAAAAAAATACCTGTAAATTTATCATATCTGTAATTCACAGAACCATTGGAGTTGTTTTGCACACAAAATCATAGAAGGGCTTAGGCTGGAAGAGACCTCAGAGATCATCGACTTCAATCTCACTGCCATGGGCAGGGATGCCTCACAACTAGACTTGGCTGCTCAAGCCCACATTCAACCTGGCTTGAACAGCCCCACAGAGAAGTCATCCACAAGCATCCTGGGCAGCCTATTCCAGTGTCTCACCACCCTCATACTGAAGGACTTTGTCCTAAGATCCAGTCTGAACCTATTCTCCCTCGACTTAAAGCCACTTCCCCTTGTGAGAAGTCCCTTTCTGTCCCTCTCCAGCCTTCCTGCAGGATCCCTTCAGGTGCTGAAGCCATAAAGTATGTAGATGTGTGTAGTGTAAAGGAGTGGCAGTAATGTTGTAGTTATTTGTTAATTCCCCTTGTCTGCCCAAAGACGTGATGCAAAGCTCTGATTTTTCTGCTCTGCCCCTTCCTCTTCTGCCTTTTTACCGAAATGAGCTTTCACAGCAGCAGGTCTTCCAAACTCTGCCCCATGAGTCCATGGAAGGAATGGGTGGAATACCTCTTCTGTTCGTGGAGCAGGGAGAAGAGAGACCCTCCAGAAATGTACTGGGTGACAATGGCAAACTGACTGGGGTCATCCAAGCAAGCTCCCACGAACTGAATGACGCAGGGGTGGTTCAGGCGGCACAGGATGGAAACTTCGCGGCAGAACATGTCCACGTCAGACTTGGAGCAGTAGGTGTTGGCTCGGTAGCTTCCCATTCACAGGCAAAGAAAGGGCAAAAATACCATCAATTATCAGAGGGATAACACTTATCTTTGAATCAGAGACGGGTTTGGGTTGGAAGGGACCTTACAGGTCATCCACAGAATCATAGAATCAGTCAGAGTTGGATCATCCAGTTCCAACCCCCCTGCCATGGGCAGCGACACCTCACACTAGATCAGGCTGTCCAGAGCCTCATCCAGCCTGGACTTAAACACCTCCAGGGATGGGACTTCCACCACCTCTCTGGGCAACCCCTTCCAGGCTCTCACCAGCCTCATGCTGAAAAACTTCTTCCTAACATCCACTCTGAATCTACCCATTTCTAGCTTTGTTCCATTCCCCCCAGTCCTATCACTGCCTGACAGCCTGAAAAGTCCCTCCCCAGCCTTCTTCTAGGCCCCTTTCAGATACTGAAAGGCCACAATAAGGTCACCTGGGAGCCTTCTCCTCTGCAGACTGAACAGCCCCAACTCCCTCAGTCTCTCCTCAGAGCAGAGCAGCTCCAGACCTCTGATCATCCTCATGGCCCTTCTCTGGACACCTTCCAGCATCTCCATATCCCTCTTGTCCCAGAGGCTCCAGAACTGGATGCAGTCCTCCAGGTGGGGTCTCCTCAGTGCAGAGCAGAGGGAGAGGATCACTTCCCTGGCCCTGCTGCCCACACTTCTCTTGCTGCAGCCCAGGCTCTGGTTTCTCTCTGGGCTGCCAGAGCACACTGCTGGCTCATGTCAAGCTTCTCATCCACCAGGCCCCCCAGGACCCTCTCCTCAGGGCTGCTCTCAAGCCAGGCACTGCCCAGCCTATATTGGCATTTGGGATTGCTTTGCCTCAGCTGCAGGACCTTGCACTTGGTTGAACTTCATGAGGTTGGCTTGGGCCCATGGCTATCCATGTCCCTGTGGATGGATCCCTCCCTCTGGCTGTCAGCAGCACCACACAGCTTGGTGTTGTCTGCAAACTTGCTGAGGGTGCACTCAGTGCCACTGTCCATGGCACTGACAAAGATGTTAAATGAGACTGGTCCCAGGACCTATCCCTGAGGGATCCAGCTCCAACACCTCTACTATAGGCAGGGACACCTCCTGCTATAGTGGGTTGCTCAAGGCCTCATCCAACCTGGCTTTGAACACTTCCACAGCTTCTCTAGGCAGCCTGTTGCAGTGTCTCACCTCTCTCGCTGTAAAGAATTTCTTCCTAATGCCTCGCCTAAACTGAGCTTCTTCCAGCTTGAAGCCATCATCCCTCTCCTTCAAAGTAGTGTGAAAAACATTCCAGATCAGGTTATGTGGGGCTCTAAGCAACCTGCTCTAGTTGCAGATGTCCCTGCTGGCTGCAGGGAGGTTGGACTGGATGATCTTGCTCCCTCCCTGGAGGTGTTCAAAGCCAGAGTGGATGAGGTCTTCAGTAATTCAGTCCAGTGAAAGATGCCTCTGCCCATGGCAGGGGGCATGGAACTAGATGACTTCTAAGGTCCCTTCCACCCCAAAGCATTCTGTGAATCCAACCCAAACCAGGCTGTGGCTCTGCTCAAATGATGCCCTTGACCAAGGAAGATGGGAAGGTCTGATCGACTCACCGCTTGATCGCAACGATTTGATTCCTGTACCGCCCCTTGTATACTTTCCCAAAGGACCCTAAAAGGGTTCAAAACAAGCACAGAAATGGTTATTGCGAGCACCAGCATGCCAAAGGGATGTGTTTGCCTTGCTGGTACCTGAGCCGATGATCTCGTGGAACTCCAGCTGGGAGAGCTGCAGGTGGAAGTGGGAGGGCAGCCCGGCTCGCAGGAGGAGAACGTCAGCCTTCTCTGCAACAGAAAGCACTTCTGTCGGGGACACGTTGGGTGGGGAGGGCAGACAGCGTTTCTCACTGCACAGCAATGCTGCACAGCAACAGCTGACCTGCCTCCTCTCAACTGGCAACTGGGAATCCCATTCCTGCTGCTTTTAGTAACCACAGGAACCCCACACATTCACGGATTGCCTCAGCTCGGAAGGAAACCTCAAAGGTGATTGTGTCCAACCCCCCTGCAGCAGGGACAGTGCCAACCAGAGCAGGCTGCCCAGGGCCACATCAAGCCTGATCATAGAATCACAGAATTGTTTAGGTTGGAAGGCACCTCAAAGCTCATCCAGTTCCAATCCCTTGCTACAGGCAGGGACACTTCCCACTAGAACAGGTCACTCAAGGACTCTTCTAGCCTGGCCTTGAACATCTCCAGGGAGGAAGCATCCACAGCCTCCCTGGGCAACCTGTGCCAGTGTCTCACACCTCTCACTGTCAAGAACTTCTTACTAACACCCAGTTTAAATCTCCCCTCTGCCAGTTTAAACCCATTACTCCTCATCTTGTCATTACAAGACTTTGCAAATAGTCCATCCCCAGCCCTCCTGCAGGTCCTCATCAAATACTGGAAGGACACTGCAAGGTCTTCTTGAAGCCTTCTCTTCTCCAAGCTGAAGAGCCCCAACTCTCATAGCCTGTCTTCATAGCAGAGCTGCTGCAGCCCTCTGAGCATCTTCAAGGCTTCCTCTGGACTCGCTCCAAATGATGATGGGGCCACAACCACATCTCTAGGCAGCCTGGTGGTCGAGTCACCCATCCTGGATGTGTTTAATCCACCACCATTTGGATGTGGTGCTTAGGGATATGCTTTAAGGTGAATCTTGTAGAGTAGGATTATCCTGAGGGACTTTTCCAACCTGGATGTTTCTGTAATTCTGTGTTCCAGTATTTCATCATCCTCATTGTGAAGAACTTCCTCCTGATGTCCAACCTAATTCTCCCCTGCTCCAGTTTCAAACCATTGCCCCTCATCCTATCACCAGAGGCCCTTCTCAACAGTTCCCACCCCCAGCTCTCCTGTAGGCTTCCTTCAGTTACTGAAAAACAGCTCTTAGGTCTTCTTGGAGCCTTCCCTTCTCCAGGATGAACATCACCAACTCAGAATGTCCTCATAGGGGAGGTGCTCCAGCCCTCTAATCATCTTATGGCCTCCTCTGGGCCTGTTCCAGAAGGTCCATATCCTTCTTGTATTGCAAGTCCTGGACCTGGACACAGCACTCCAAGTGAGGTCTCACAAGAGCAGAAGGGCAGAATCTCCCCTCTCAATCTGCTGGCCACACTTCATTTGATGCAGCCCAGGTGCCATTGGCCTTTTGGGCTGCAAGTGCAGATTGCTGCCTCATGTCCACCAGCACCCCCAAATCCTCTTCTGTGGGCACCTGTCGACATCATTCCCCAGCCTGCATTGCTATTGAGATATACCCCAGTCACAGACACTGGCACTGCTGCCATTTCCTTGGTTCCCTTGGATGAAAATCTTGTCACTGGTGAACACCAACCCTTCTGCCCACATCAGGTAACATTTGTTATATGGATAAAAAATTCCCTTCCCTTTTTTAGTGTGTTCATGACTCATGTGGGGATGCTACTGCAGATCTAACCTGCTCTTCACTGACCTGCTGGGTCTAAGTTTTGCCACTTAATTTAGTTGTCAAACGGCTCTACCTCGTGGATCTTTTTGACTTATTGCTACGAAGTTCATCAGAATTTCCCCAAATGCATCATGTTAGTCTGTGTTAGGGATCATAGAATCAGAGTCAACCAGGTTGGAAGAGACCTTCCAGATCATCCAGCCCTGTCCAGTCAACCAGACCATGGCACTGAGTGTCCCATCCAGTCTTTTCTTGAACACCTCCAGGGATGGCAACTCCACCACCTCCCTGGGCACCCCTACCCAGAGTGACTATTTGAAGGGGGAAGCTGAAGGCACAAATATTTGCATATTTCAAAGTACAAATGTTCACCTGAATGTTTGAGCTAAATGTGATTCAGGTTAACTCAAGGTGCTCTAGGACAGAATCTTTCTAGTAAAGGTAATCCAGGCATTTTACAGTGGAATTCAGGGAATTCAGTACCATATTTGTTTGAATGCATGGATCTTCAGTGATTTCTTTCACACTAACTCATAATCACATCCTTTGCTCCAAAGAAATAAAAATACATCTGTTTTAAAGACGATAAATGTTTTAAAGCAAGATAAATGATCATGATGCTGAGCCACACAGAATGATCATGCTGCTGTGCCACAGAGCTAAGGATGTTGTTTCCCAGAGGATCCTAGGGAGGTACAACTGCTGCTTGTCCCCGTGGTTACATTGATGAACAAGGAATTCCAGAGGTGTTAGATCTCCTATAGCATGTTCAGGCTGACAAATACCTTGGCTAATACTTTGGCTAAAAAGACAATAAAAGCTCCATTTTCTCTTTGCCCCCAACAGTACCTTTAGTCATGCTTTTGATCTTTCCCAGAGGGGATGGGACAGACACATAGGAGCCATCTGAAAGACAAGGACAGATCAAGGTGCATAGAGTCATTGGAAAAAATCACTGAGTCCAACTGTCAACCCAACACCACCATGGCCATCAGACCATGTCCCCTGGGTTTCTCAAACACCTCCAGGGATGGTGACTCCACCACCTCCCTGGGCAGCCTATTTCAATGCCTGACCACTCTTGCAGGAAAGAAATTGTTCCTCATGTCCAACCTAAACCTCTCCTGGCACAATTTCAGGCCATTTCTTCTCTCATATCACCTGATACTTGGGAGAAAAGACCAACTCCCAACTGGCTTCAACCTCCTTTCAGAGAGTTGTAGAGAACCAGAAGGTCTCCCTTCAGCCTCCTTTTCTCCAGGCTGAACAACCCCAGTTCTCTCAGCTGCTTCTCATCAGACCTGTTCTCCAGACCCTTCATCAACTTCATTGTACTTCTCTGGTCCTGCTCCAGCCCCTCATTGTCCTCATTGGGCTAAGGGGCCCAAAATTGAACCCAGGATTCAAGGTGTGGCCACCTCCAGTGCCTGGCACAGGGGCACAATCACTTCTCTACTCCTGCTGGCCACACCATTGCTGGTCCAGAACAGGATGCTGGTGGTCTTCTTGGCCACATGCTTGGCACACACTGAGGTAATATCAACCAGCACCCCCAGGTCCTTTTCTGCTGAGCAGTTTTCCAGCCACCTCACTCCAACCTCCTTGCAGGGAGCTGTTTGTATCAGCTGGACTTAGCGCCGGAGCTCAGACCAGATTCACAAGCCCTGCTGTCCAGGCTGTGAACACATCACGCTGTGCTCTTCACCCCCTACATCTTCTGGAAGACCTCAGCTTTCTCCAGGTTCCAGAAATGTCACCTCTTGTTGTCCTCCTCATCTGGGAGCTGATCTCTGTTGAACAACCAGTATTAAAGCATCTATCTGGATGTGTTAATTGCTCCCCCTAATAAATTTCCAACACCTGCATAAGCTCAGTCCCCTATGGATCTGCATACACCTGAGATGTGCTGAACCTAAACCTGGGAGTGGTCACACTGTATAGGAGGTAGACTGAGCAGCTGATGACTGTAGGGTTCCTCCTGGTTCCACAGCAAAAGGAACCAGGGCCTGGACAAGTGCCAGCATGGAAGATGCTCACCTCCTCTGTAGGCAGCGTTCCCAACACACTGCACAATGTTCTGCTTATCCAACCACTGGTACCAGCCTTTTTCTTGGCTGTTGCCAGCACAAATGAGTATTGCTGTAGATCCCCAAAACATGAGGGAGTCTGAATATTGCAATACACCAGATGTCAGCAGAGCAACCTCACAGGGACTGGTTGAGGAAGGTAGGTGTGAGTAATGACAGACAGGGATTGATCTCTGTCTCACAGCTTTCAGCTTTCCTTCCTACTGAGTAACACAAAGTGACGACTCTCTTTCAAGACAGAGGAAGACTTTTGGCATAACTTGGAAAATGGTGACTCTCAGGACACTAATTCTGTGACAAACAGACCCCACTTTGGCAGAACGTTCCCAGGAATTCCTGCAGCCCCTGGATCAGGCTGGTTGGGAACAGCAGGAGGTGGTTGCTCAGACCATACCTCCTCCAGGCTGTGAGTATTCATTACATGGTGAGTCATCCTGGGGCCTCTTGTAGTGCTTCAGGAGGGTCACAATGGCATCATGGCCTGAGAAAAGAAGAGGAAAAGTAAAGGTTTGCAGGGGAGCTAAAAAGGTGTTTTTAAATTCACAGAATCACAGAATATATCTGTCTGGAAGAGACCTTAACAGTCATCCAGGCCAACCCTTGACCCAGCACATGACCTAAACATGTGTGACCCAGCACATGTTTAGGTCAACACTAAATCCTGGCCCTAAGTGCCAGGTCCACACACTGCTTGAACACCTCCAGGGATAGTGACTCCACCACTGCCCTGGGCAGACCATTCCAGTGTTTGAGCACACTTTCAGTGAAGAAATATTTCCTAACATCCATCCTGAACCTCCCCTGGTGCAGCCTGTATCCATTTTCTCTTGTCCTGTCACTTGGCATCAAGCTGAAAAGGCTGCACCCTCCTCACTCCAACCTCCCTTCAGGTAGTTTTAGAGAGCAAAGAGGTCTCTTCTCATCTTCCTCTTCTCCATACTGAACACCCCCAGCTCCCTCAGACATTCCTCACAGGCCTTCACCAGCTTTGTTGCCATTCTCAGGACAGTCTCCAACACCTCAATTTCCTTCTTAAAGTGAAGGACCCCGAACTGAACACAGTACTCAGGGTGTGGTCTGAGCAGTGCTGAGTACAGGGGGATGATTCTTACAATAGCAGGGCACTTAAGAAAACACACAAAAGAAAGCCAGAGCAGCACTAATCTGAAACACAAATGGATCTTAACTGCCAAAAAATCCAGACACGTTGTTCTCCTGAGTCCATCCAACCCTAAAAGTGTGGTACATAGCAACAGAAAAGCACTGCTGCAAGAAATCCTGGAATGGAAGCTGACAACAGCCACCAATAGGCCTGATAAGGAAAATCAGTGCCTGAGAACATCTCAGTTTTGGTGCCCCAGACTGAACAGCACTGTGCTGCTGTGGGCTCAGCTGCTCCTTCTTCCACCCCACCAGAAGATGTTTAGTGTGCAAAGTTCTGCTTGGCAATTGTTAAGGGTTAACCCCTCCTGGGAGGACGTGGTCTGGAACTTCAGCTGAAGGCTGTGCAGCCATCCAGTGAGACATGCACAAACTGCAGAGCTGGGCACAGAGGAACCAAATGAGGTTCAACAAGGACAAGTGCAGAGTCCTGCACCTGGGGAGGAATAATAAACTGCACCAGTACAGGCTGGGAGGTGATCTGCTGGAGAGCAGCCCTGTGGAGAGGGACCTGGGAGTGCTGCAGGATAACATCCATGGCATAGCAATGTGCCCTTGTGGCCAAGAGGGCCAGTGGGATCCTGGAGTGTATTAGAATAGAACAGAATAGAATCAACCAGGTTAGAAGAGACCTCCAAGCTCATCCAGTCCAACCTAGCACCCAGCCCTATCCAGTCAACTAGACCATGGAACTAAGTGCCTCATCCAGGCTTTGCTTCAACACCCCCAGGTGGTGACTCCACCACCTCCTTGGGCAGCCCATTCCAATGCCAATCACTCTCTCTGGCAAGAATTTCCTCCTAACATCCAGCCTGTACTTCCCCCAGCACAACCTGAGACTGTGCTCCCTTGTTCTATTTCTGGTTGCCTGGCAGAAGAGCCCAATCCCACCTGGCTGCAGCCTCACTTCAGGCAGTTGTAGACAGCAACATGGTCACCCCTGAGCCTCTCCAGGCTGCACACCCCCAGCTCCCTCAGTCTCTCCTCACAGGGCTGTGCTCCAGGCCCCTCCCCAGCCTTGGTGCCCTTCTCTGGACACATTCAAGCACCTCAACATCTTTCCTAAGTTGAGGGGCCCAGAACTGGACACAGGACTCAAGATGTGACCTAACCAGTGCTGAGTACAGGGGCAGAAGGACTTCCCTGGTCCTGCTGGCCACAATATTCCTGATATAGGCCAGGCCATCTGTCGTTGAGTTTGCATCAAATTAACCTGATCCCACCTGAGAGGATCAGTAAAAAAGCTGCTTTTTTACAACCCTAGGTGCCAGGAGCTGGAGAGCTGATGGTGACAGCTCAGTCTGCAGGGACTCAGAGGTTATTTTGCAGCAGAAAGCAGAAAATGGAAATACCTTTCTCATAAGCCCACATCAAACAGGTCTGCTCATCTTTTTCTCCACTGGACCTGCTGGGATCACAAGCTACCAGATTCATGTCAGCTCCGTTATCTAGCAGAAACTGCACCAGTCGAATGTGGCCGTGATAGCAGGCACAGTGCAGCCCTAGAAGATCAGAGCAGTGAGGTCAGCACAGCTGCCACAGCATCAACACAGCACTCAGCACCTTGAGACCATCAATAAGGAACAGAGAGTCTAAAAAACAGCCCAGGCAAGAGGTGACAATAAACTCCTACCTAATGCCTCAAGGACCCATCTATTGCGGCTCCACCACCTGCAAATCACATTTCACAGCTCTGTATGCAAGCAAAAGCAAGGGAAGCAAACTAAAAGCTTTTAGCTGTGGCACAAGGAAGTTGTGCAGCCCTCCAGACAGTGTCCTCCATGCCCAGCCTCAGCAGAACAATCATAGAACACACTGGGTTGGAAGGGACCTTTAAAGGTCATCTAATCCAAACCCCCTGCAGTGAGCAGCAACATCTCCACCTAGATCAGATTGCTCAGAGCCCCATCAGGCATAACCTTGAATGTCTCAAGGGATGGGGCCTCCACCACCTCCCTAAGCAAGCTGTTCCAGTGTTCCACCACCCTCCTTGGGCCTAATTCTTACTAGTATTGAGAACTGTTTTACATCTGGTTTTATTACTCAAATACGAGCTAATGAGCCTGGCACCTCACTCAGCTCTTATAACCTTGACACCTGCCTGCAAACATATCTCCAAAAAAGATCAGACTTGTCTGAGGGTAACTGGATGCTGATCATCAGGTTACCCTGGGAACTCCCCTAGCAATCTTGATTTTGCAGGGCTTCCCCATTTTCCAGTGCTGGGATAAGTATTCACACCCAATGAGGAGGGTGATGTTACCTGTGTGTCCATCTCTTCCTTGGTGGTTGATGCTTACAACATTCTGGTCAAGAAGATATTTTACGAGTTCTATGTTCTTCCCGTAGGTGCAAGCACTGCAAACATCAAGGGAAAAGTGAATACTACAGTCCAGAAAAGGACAAACACTTTGGGTAGCCAGAAATATGATTTGGACTAGATAAAAGTGTAATAACAGATTTTTAGAACCACAGAATCACAGAATGTCAGGGGCTGGAAGGGACCTTGAAAGCTCATCCAGTCCAACCCTCCTGCCAGAGCAGGGTCTCCTAGACCAGATCACACAGGAACACATCCAGGAGGGTTTGGAATATCTCCAGAGGGAGACTCCACAGCCCCCCTGGGCAGCCTGTCCCAGTGCTCTGTCACCCTCACAGGGAAAAATTCCTCCTCGTGTTTACATGAAACTTCCTATGCCTCAGCTGCCACCCATTGCCCCTTGTCCTGTCACTGGGCACCACCCAGCAGAGCCTGGCTCCAGCCTCCTGCCACTCACCCTGCACATCTTTATAACCACTGATGAGGTCACCTCTCAGGCTCCTCTTCTCCAAGCAGCACAGCCCCAGCTGCCTCAGGCTCTCCTCCTAACAGAGATGTTCCATTTCTTCATCATCTTTGTGGCTCTGATGGACACTCTCCAGCAGTTCTATGTCACTCTTGAACTGGGGGGCCCAGAACTGGACACAGTACTCCAGATGTGGCCTCAACAGGGCAGAGTAGAGGGGCAGGAGAACCTCTCTCGACCTACTAACCACAGCCCTTCTAATCCACCCCAGAACAGCATTGCCCCTCCTGGCCACCAGAGCACATTGCTCATTCATGGTCACCCTCCCATCCACTAGGACCCCCAGATCCTTTTCCCCTTTGCTGCCTTCCAACAGCTCAGTCCCCAACCTACACTGATCCCTGGGCTTGTGCTCTCCCAGGTGCAAGACTGCACACTTGCCCTTGTTGAATTTCATTCATTTTTGCCCTGCCCACCCCTCCAGCCTGGCCAAGTCTCTCTGAATGGCAGCACAGCCTTCTGGGGGGGCAGCCACTGCACCCAGTTTGGTGTCATCAGCAAACCTGCTGACAGTGCACTCTGAATGCACTCAGTGCACTTTAGAGTCCTGCGTGGTTAATCCACTCAGGAGTGCTCCCTGTGAGCATTTCAGAAACACCCCAATTACTGTTGCAGAAACAGCTTTTGCACAGCTATGTGCAGTTAACTGAGTCTGGTTTGCAAAGTGCCTCTGCAGTAGCACCTGACAGCCCTGCAGCATCGTGCCCAGGCTGTGCTCTGCCACCTCATTTCCAGTTTGCACTGACAAGACTCCATCAGCTTCCTTGGCGGGACAGGCTCTGAGCTCAGCTTCCCAATGGGACAGAATGAGGTAACCATCATCCATGCAGATGCTGAGCCTGATGCCCTTCCTACCTGTCACTTACTGGCACACTCCCTGTTCACTGCCTGGTTCTGGTAGCTGAGAGAGCTGGGTTTGTTCAGCCATGAGAAGAGAAGGCTCAGAGGAGACCATATCACCATAGACAAGTATCTAAAGGCTGGCTATTGTGAGGATGGAGGCTCTCTTTTGACAAGGAGTCTCATGGAAGAGAAAAGGGGTGATGGGTACAAGCTACTGCTGGGGAGACTCCCATGGGATTTCAGAAGAAAATCTTTCCCCATGCGAACAAGTGGACATTGGAATCACCTCCAATGAATGGATTGCCCTGCATCAAGTGGTCCTAAGACTCAGTTTGACAGGGTGCTGGGCCTGCTCATTGCAACTGCACTATCACCTAGAAAGAATGGGTGAGGTGATCCTTGGGGTCCCTTCCAACCTGGCACTCTGGCATTCCTTGATTCTACCTCATTTGTGTGCAGTTCTGGAGCCAAACACAAGAAGGACATGGAACTGTTTGAACCAGTCCAGAGGAGGCCAGCAAGATGCTCAGAGGGCTGCAGCAGCTCTGCTCTGAGGACAGGCTGAGAGAGAGTTGGGGCTGTGCAGCCTGGAGAAGAGAAGGCTTCCAGGAGACCTTGAAATGGCCTTCCAGGGCTACAGGAGGGCTGGGGAGGGACTACTGACAAGGTCTTGTCATGACAGGACGCGGAGGTTTAAACTGGCAGAGGGGAGATTTAAACTGGATGTTAGGAAGGAGTTTCTAAGGAAACATAGGAACTCCTGAGGGTGGTGAGACACTGGCACAGGTTGCCCAGGGAGGTGTTCAGGACCAGGTTGGATGAGGCCTGGAGTGACTTCTTCTAGTGGGAGGTGTCCCTGCCTACAGGGTGAGGGGTCAGAACTAAATGATCTTTGAAGTCTATCCCAACCTAAACTATTCTGTGATTCTATATCTCAAACTACAACCTTAGCACTTGTGGTGAGCTCACTGCTTGCTTAGTTCCTCACCTGGCTGTTGGAGACACATAAAGGAGGAATTCTGAGGATAAGGGGTTCCAAACCTCTCACCTGTGGAAGGCTGTTTCACTGAATATGTTCTCTTTGGTGAGACTTTCTGTGCCCGACAGCTGAATTATCTCCTTGGCGACTTCAAACTTCCCATTGTAACATGCCCTGGAGGTGAAGTCAACAGAGAGGCCATCAGCAACAGCAGCTTCACCCTGCAGGCCCAGCCCCCGTCAGGCAGAGCTGCCCTGAGCACTCACAGGTGTAAAGGAGTGTCTCCATAGATGTTCACCACGTGCGGCTGGACCTCGAAGCTGCTCTGCAGTAAGAACTTCACAATTTCATGGTGGCCAAAACGAGAGCAGAAGTGCAGTGGAACATGATCTTCGTTGTCCTGGGCGTTCACTGCATGGGAAAAGACCAAAGAAGAATTTGCTGCACAGCTCCTCTGGATGGTCTGCCCAGGGCAGTGTCGGAGTCACCATAGAATGACAGAACGGTTTAGGTTGGAAGGGACCTCAAAGCTCACTCAGTTCCAATCCCCTGCCATAGGCAGGGGGACCTCATACAAGAACAGGTCGCTCAAGGCCCCATCCAACCTGGCTTTGAACACCTCCAGGGAGGTTGTGGATCACAGAATCCCAGAATGTGATTGTGCCTGTTTAGGGGGCAGGAAGATGCATTCCAGCACCTAGGAACTGTTTCAGCCATGACTGGAATGGGTCTGGTTACACTTCCCATGGGCTCCTTACACTTCCCACATCTTCCTTCTGAGGAGAGCCTGAGGCAGCTGGGGCTGTGCTGCTTGGAGGAGGAGACCAAGGGGAGACTTCATTCATGTTTCTAAATATGTAAGGGATGAGTGGCAGGAGGCTGGAGCCAGGCACTGCTGGGTGACGCCCAGTGCCAGGACAAGGGGCAATAGGTGGCAGCTGAGGCATAGGAAGTTTCATGTAAACACGAGGAAGAATTTTTTCCCTGTGAGGGTGACAGAGCTCTGGAACAGGCTGCCCAGGGGGGTTGTGGAGTCTCCCTCTCTGGAGATATTCAAAACCTGCCTGGATGCATTGCTGTGTGATCTGGTTTAGGAGATCCTGCTCTGGCAGGGGGCTGGACTGGATGAGCTTTGGAGGTCCCTTCCAGCCCCTGACATTCTGTGATTCTATGATTCTATGACTCCTCCTTAACCTGGTCAGCAAGAAGCAAAGGAGAGGTTGGACAAGGCTCTAGACTGAGCTGTCCACCGATAGAGAAACGTCCAAATACTGTTTTTGCACCCCTAAAAAGGTCTTTATCTACATGTAAAGCAGACCAAGTACTTCTGTGGCTCTTGCTGTATTTCTGCATTTAAAGACAGAACAGCCACCACTGGCTGGTGCCACAGCTGCTAGAAGTGACAGACCCAGCTCCTCCACAGGACACTTTGTTCTCACTTCTGTCTAGCACCAGGTCTTTGAGACAATTTACAAGCAATTAACAGGCGACTAAGGAATAATTAGTCATTACAGGTGCCCAGACTTGTACTACACAGACTTTCCAGCACAACCTTGACAAGCATCTCTCAGGAATGATTCCCTTCTGTAGCTGATGTCCTTGAGATTCCCTTCTGTCCCAAGGACAAAGGCTAAATCAACACATTCCGAGGTTCTGTCTTTTGATTTCCTATGAGTATAAAGAGCAATGGAAATGAAAGTAAACCTGTGCTTTAAAACCTCTCTCAGGTAAAGCCAAATGCTTCGAGACTCAGCCCTTTAAAGGTGAACTTAAAACTTCACCAGAGTCTAGAGACAGCCCCAGAAGGGAATTTTGTATCAGGATGAGAACCAAAAAGCAAAAGAAAAAGAAGGAATTTCTGTATTCTGTGGCCTGCAAATTTCATTAACTGCTCTCACTTACCTTCCTAGGTCAGTAGGAGCCTAACATAAGCCTTATATTAAAAGCAGAAAGGAAAAGTAAACAGTTTTATTCCTCCATTCTAAAATAATTCTCCAGCTTATGGATTGATGTGACACATTAGCCTTTACTTTTCATTATGATGCAGCACCAGACACAGATTCATTCTGCAGTGCAATAAATAAGAGGGGACTAAATGTCAACGTTTTATTATAATAAATGTCAGTGTTTTAGGATGTGTGCCCATGGGATGGCCTGAAGGACGTCAGGGGCCTCAGGGCCACCAGCTTCCACAGCACAACAGGGTGTAAGGTGCAAGGAGCATGGAAGGAAACATATATCTTCTCCCTTGTTTGTGCAAGCTGGAAGTGCTGTCAGGTACTCCAATCCATTTCCCTCACCTCTGGAAGGATGTGCAACTACAGCACAGGATGATGGGCTTTGCTTTAAGTGTGGGCTTCTTGATCTGTACATGAAACACAAGGGGTGAAGTGGAGCCCTGAAATGAAGGAACAGTTCAGAATTGAACCAAAAAATCCACGAGAAGTACTCTGGAGGAGAGATACAGCAAGAAGGACATCCCATTGAAGCAGGAACAACTAAGGAAGAGCCCAGGAGACCTCTTCAGGATGAGGATTTAAAGTATTTTTTATGTTACATGGAGGACAGAGAGTGCAGCTGGCATGGCAGTCAGCAGCTGAAAACTGAAAACTTGGACTCACAGACTCACAGAATGGGTTAGGTTGGAAGGGACCTCAAAGCTCGTCCAGTTCCAACCCGTGCCATAGGCAGGGACACCTCCCACTATGAGATGTCACTCCAGGCCTCATCCAACCTGGTCTTGAACACCTGCAGGCAGAGAGCGGCCACAACCTCCCTGGGCAACCTGTGCCAGCGTCTCACCACCCTCACTGCAAAGAACCCTTTGCTAACATCTAGTTTGAATCTCCCCTCTGCCAGTTCAAACCCATTCCTCCTCATCCTGTCATTACAAGACCTTGTCAATAGTCCCTCCCCAGCTCTGGCAAACTCTGGTTGTCAATGTGAAAGAGCTTGTTTTTGGCAGAGGTAACAGCCATTTGCAAAGCTGCCCCTCCAGAAAACCCCAGGACCTACATCTCTGGGCAGCTGAGCTGTCCTGAGAGCAAACAAAACTTATTAAGAGACCACAGGAATGATAAAGAGAAAGAACTAATTTTGTGTCACATGGTGCCTGAAAGAAACCTCCAGGACCACCAGTTGGAAGAACAGTAAGAAATAGCATTTGGCTCATGTGAAGCAGAGGAAATGTTTGTTTCCCAGCCACCAACCAGCTCTGTTTGTAGATGTTCTGCCCAAGCTACCCTATCAGGCCCTAAACCAGCTTTTCACATATGACCTCTCTTTTCTTTCATTTTGAAAGGAACAGGTTTTGAAGTTCATGCAGACATCTACATCAGAAGTCCTACTTCTACATTGAAGCATTTGAAATGCAATTATTTTCAGGACCTCTCTGATTTTAAAGAAACATGAAAAAAAATAAGAAGAGCCAGAACATCTCTAACAATTCTGAGTTGTTATTGCTTCTCAGAGCTCACCTCTGCATCACCCATTCATTTTAATGCTTGAGCACTGGGACACCAGCAGAAGTGTGGCCACACCAGCAGGTAAACAAAACAAGAGGAGATAGCCACAGCTCTTTAGTTCCAATCATCAAGTTTGCCTTCCTCCATGCAAGCAGTAGGTGGGATTGAGAAACAGCAAGACATTAGATGAGCTGGACTTAGGCCTAGAAGCCAGCCCTCCTAAGACCCAGGCATGGACCCTTCTGACCACCTAAATGGCTCACAGCTTGACTGCACACAGTATCACAGTATCATCAGGGTTGGAAGAGACCTCACAGATCATCAAGTCCAACCCTTTACCACAGAGCTCAAGGCTAGACCATGTCAAGACCACAGTCAGGCAACTGCTAAAACCTCATCAGTGGTTATAAAGATGTGCAGAGTGAGTGGCAGGAGGCTGGAGCCAGGCTCTGCTGTCTGATGCCTGATGATAGGACAAGGGGCACTGGGTGGAAGCTGAGCCATAGGAAGTTCCATGTAAATAGGAGCATTTTTTTCCCTGTGAGAGTGACAGAGCACTGGAACAGGCTGCCCAGGGGAGTCATGGAGTCTCCCTCTGGAGATATTCAAACCCCTCCTGGCAGTGTTCCTGTGTGATCTGGTTTAGGAGATCCTGCTCAGGCGGGGCGGGCGGGGGGGGGTGTGTTGGACTGGATGAGCTTTTGAGGTCCCTTCTAGTCTCTGACATTCTGTGGAGTCACCTGGATCTAACATTCATTTTCTGAAACTACATAGAGAAATGTGGGCTATGGGCATGAGTATAGCAGATCTACAACAGAAGCAAGGAGGAGACAAAAGGACTTCAGGTCAGAGGATGAGCAGGAATGGATTGAAGCTGGAAATTATGAAGAAATTCTTTCCAGTGAAGGTGGTGAGACACTGGAATAGGTCACCCAGGGAGGTGGTGGATGCCCCCTTCCTGGAGGTTTTCAAGGGCAGGCTCGATGAGACCTGGTCTAGTGGGAGGTGTCCCTGTCCATGGTCAGGGGGTTGGAACTGGATGATCTTTAAGGTCACTTCCAAACCATTCTATGATCCAGGAAAAGGAAGTCAGCCCGATGAAGCAAGGTAAGAGAGTGGCTGTTTAGCAGCACTGATGATTTCTCACTGTTGTGAACTCCCTTTCTTACTTTAAGAAGAAAACTCCCTCTCCTCAATTTTCTTTATCACAATTATCCTAGGAAAAAAACATCACAAGTCTACCAGCCTGCAGGAATGAATCAAGAATTCTGAAGTGATACTTTGCACCCCAGTTATTGCTGCATTCTATCACTTGGATATTCTAAACTAGGAAACCGAATTTCCTGACAGAATAAATAACGCAAGTTGATAATCATCTTGACTCAGTAATGCAAAGAATATGTTGAGAAGTTTGGAAGGTGTAAAAAATATAAAGAAAAAAAAAAAGAGAAGGAGGTAGAAGTTGTTCAAAACAGAAATGAGAAATTCAGTCTGCAAAGACCTCAGGTAGTTAAGGCAAATTGAGTTACAGCTGCTAGTCTTTGGGATGTATTAATGATTTCAATGTGAATTTGGAGCTCCAAGGGATCTGATCAGAGAGTTGTTCAGGTTGGAAAAGACCTTTAAGATCATCAGGCCCAACCCTTAAGCCCAGCACTGCCAGTTCATCACTAAACCATATCCCTCAGCACCACATCTCCACGGCTTTGAAACTGCTCCAGGGATGGGGACTCCACCACTGCCCTCACCTCAAGAAATGCACTTCAGAGGCCTTCTATGGTTTCTGAAAACAGAGAGAATTTACTTGCAGAATGTCCTAATTTCTTAGAATCATAGAATAGAACCACAGAATCAACCAGGTTGGAAGAGACCTCCAAGATCATCTAGACCAACCTAGCACCCAGCCCTATCCAATCAACCAGACCATGGCACTAAGTGCCCTATCCAGGCTTTGCTTGAACACCTCCAGGGATGGTGACTCCACCACCTCCCTGGGCAGCCCATTCCAATGCCAATCACTCTCTCTGGCAAGAACTTCCTCCTAACATCCAGCCTAGACCTGCCCTGGCACAACTTGAGACTGGGTCCCCTTGTTCTGTTGCTGGTTGCCTGGGAGCAGAGCCCAACCCCACCTGGCTACAGCCTCCCTTCAGGTAGTTGTAGACAGCAATGAGGTCACATCTGATTTTCTGTATGTTCAACTAAATGATGAGGTCAGCATCTGGAGCACATTGGAACATGCTGGTTTTGTGCACTTGCCTGTGCAAACTGATTATTGGAGTTGATGGAGACATGGACAACACAATTGAGATGTTTTTCTCACATATCTTGTGGCTGGGTTGGAGACTTTGCCTGGTGTCAGCCTGCAAATGCTGCAGTGTTCCACCAGGGTTCTGACCTCTTCAGGCTGATTTGGTATCTTCTGTTTCCCTGCAGTTGCCATGGCCCCAGAGCTCGTCCATGAGTCAGTCAGGTGATGTTCAAATAACCAGCTCAGGTTTATGACACCAATTACTGTTCAGCACAGAGCACTGCCAACATCTCTTCAGCTTATTTCACCAATTACTTCCATTCCTGGCCATTTAGAGAGTCGTTTCTCCTCTGCTGTATTTATACCAAGTTTCAAAGCATGCTGCTTTGAGCAGAAGACTTCCTGCTTCCAGTTGCCTTTTTCTTTCTTTTTCCAGTGCTGAAGATTCTGATTTTAAAGAGAAGAATCTGAAATGGTGTCCCAGATTCTTTTCCTTATGGAATAAACTGGCTGTGAACCTCCTCCTGCCTTGATGTGGTGAGTGAACATCTCCTCTTCCCCCCCTTTTCATTATAATTACCTCAGTTCTGTGCATGCCACAACTGACACATCAAGAGCTCACTGCTGGAAAAAGCACTCACAGTTCTGAGATGTGCTCTTTGCCTCCACACTTGTTCCTGCCTGAGCAGGATGTGTGCTGGAGGTGAGATTCGCAGAGCACATGGTAAATCTGTGCTGGTAAAACCTAGCAAAGGGCATTCACAGAATAGCTTGGGTTGGAGGGAACCTTAAAGATCATCTAGTTCCAATCTCCTGCCGTGGGCAGGGACACCTCCCACTAGACCAGGGTGCTCAGAGCTCCACCCAGCCTGGCCTTGAACATCTCCAGGGAGGGGGCATCCACAATCCCCCTGTTTTCTGCCACTGTTTTTCACCTCTAACTTAACAGAAAGAATGCACATGGGATGACAAGCCAAGCACTCTTAAGAGCTGAAGAAAGTTTTCCAACTGCTATTTTCTTTTTCAGTTGCCCAGAGACGATTGATGAAAGCACAGGATATGCTAGGAAGCTAAAATCAAGATTCAAGGCCTGACTCTAAGATAAAATAAAATCACAGAATCAATCAGGTTGGAAAAGACCTCTCAGGTCATTCAGTCCAACCTATCACCTAACCCTTCTAGTTAACTAAACCATGGCACTAAGTGCCTCATGCAGCCTCCTCTTAAACAGCTCCAGGGATGGAGACTCCACCACCTCCCCAGGCAGCCCATTCCAATGCCAATCACTCTTGCCGTGAAGAACTTCTGCCTAACATCCAGCCTGAACCTGCCCTGGCACAGTTTGAGGCTGTCCCCTCTAAATGTTAAAATGGGTTTAAAAAAGAACCACAAAACTTTTCTCACCATCAGCTTTGCTCCCCTCTTCCATCAAGAGCTTTGTAATGTTGAGGAAGCCTTTGGCAGCAGCCAGGTGGAGTGGTCTGTCTCCAACTTCACCACTGGCATTCACATCAGCTCCAAACTTCAGTAAGAGGTGGGTTACCTAAAGGTTCCATTAGGGTGAACACATCAGATGCAAACAGAGCAGACAAAGTCAGATGGAATGTTACACTGAGTAATAGTGGATGTGAGCACTTCTTTAAGGTCCAGACAGGGAGACTCAACAGAAAGCTGAGTTTTAAGGTACCATATTTCTAGAAATGCTCCAATTGTCCTTCATCCCCAGGCGTGATCTCTGGTGAAAGGCTGGATGCAAGACACAGCACTCCAAACTGACCACCAGCAAATGCCCTCAAAGCCCATACTGCCAGAGCTGCACCTGCCCTCCCAATCACAGAATCACAGAATTAAACAGTTTGGAAAAGACCTCTAAGATCTCGAGTCCAACCTATCACCTAACCCTTCTAATTAACTAAACCCTGGCACTAAGTGCCTCATGCAGCCTCCTTTTAAACACCTCCAGGGATGGTGACCCCACAGCCTCCCCAGGCAGCCCATTCCAATGCCAATCACTCTTGCTGTGAAGAATTTCTTCCTAACATCCAACCCAAACTTTCCCTGGCACAGCTTACCCACCTGGCTACAACCTCCCTTCAGGTAGTTGTAGATAGAAATGAGGTCTGCCCTGAGCCTCCTCTTCTCCAGGCTGCACACCCCCAGCTCCCTCAACCTTTCCTCACAGGGCTGTGCTCCAGCCCCCTGACCAGCTTTAGTGCCCTCCTCTGGACAGGTTCCAAGCACCTCAACATCTTTCTTAAACTGAGGGGCCCAGAACTGGACACAGGACTTGAGGTGTGGCCTAACCATCAGAAGGCACTATGTGAGCTTTCAGCATCATTTCATGAGACTCTCCACGAGGGCATTGTGCTGGCTCGTGGTCATCCTCTTATCCACCAGGACCCTCAGGTCCTTTTGCCCAGAGGTGCTCTCCAATAGATCAGCCCCAACCTGGACTGATGCCTATTTCAGGTACAGAGGGATCCATTTGATCATCTTCTAGTGAGAGGTGTCCTTGCCCATGGCAGGTGAGTGGAACTAGATGATCTTTAAGGCTCCTTCTGACCCAAATCATTCCATGATTGTATTTGCTCAGTGCTGGCTTATGGCAAACAAGCAAATGAATCCCTCAGCCCTACACACCAGGAGTCTCTTAATGTTATTGCATGAAGTGCACGTGTGTGGAAAGCAGCATCTCAGGAGCATCTCTGTGGCTCCCACTCTCACTGTCAGCCAGCTATAGAAGCATCTGGATGCAGTTCTTTCCAAAGCTATTCTAACAACTCCTCAATCAACTTGAAGCAGCCTGTCTCTGGAATGAAAAAAAATACACTCCATCAAGAGGTCATCCTTTGAAACTTGAAAATAGAAGAAGATAGGCTTTTAGCCCAAGAAAGGTACAGGGAATGACCTGTGTGAGTGAGAATGGAGCCATCATCCCATTTCACATCAAAGGGCTGCACAGGGCAAATGGCTGCACTGTGAGACTGAGCCATCTGCCAGCTGTACTTCAGAAGCAGAGTTGGGAGGTTCAGTGCCAGCTCTGGTCAGGACCCCAGTTTCACTGAGCCCCTGGTCTGTGTGGCTGAAGCAAGCTGTGCTAGTCTGAGGCTAATTGGAATATTTTAATGAGAGAAATTAGATTATAGGCTGTGAAAAGGAAACAGTGGTGATGTCTACTTCACTGACAGGCTTGCTGAGATGCATTAAAAATGAGGATACAAACATAGACAAGACAGTGAGTGTCTCTACCTGTCAGAGTCAATGTCTGTGTTTTTCTCCTGGGACTTCTGCTGCTCTGTGTAACCCAACTAACCATTCTGCTTCTAACCCCCCTTGCTGATCCTCCAAACTCACCTTGCATGTAAGGCAGATCCTGGGATATCAGCGTGAGGGGGAAGGGTGGTTGGGAGCCCCTCCTGGGGACTCTGATTCCTGGGAGGAGGTTTGGGTCGGGAGCCTCCTGGCAGTCTGATTTCTGGGAGGGGCATTGTGTTTCTGCATTACTTTTAACTTGTATATTTCTGTATGTAGCTGTATCTATTTCTAATGTATGGTAAATACCTGCTTGTACATTGTGCTAAGCTGTAAATAGAAAGCTTCATTCCTTACCTTCCAGATGGCTGAGTCTAGCCTGGGTGGTTTCATATGTGTTGGGGGCCAGGTAACTTCCATCACACAAGCACAGCTGCACGGTCATGTGCACACAGGTGCCCCATGGAAAACCTTGCTCTCTAAATGGTCACTTTTATGTTACATGTAGGAACTTTCCAAGTGGAGTTTGATGGCTGGAGAGGGACTTTGTACAAAGGCATGGAGTGACAGGATGGGGGCTGGTGAATTGGAACTTGGAGAAGCTGGGTTTAGATGAGACATTAGGAAGAAATTTGCTTCATGGCTTAGGTTGGAAGGGACTTTAGAGATACCTGCTCCAACCTCCCCACCATGGGCAGAGATGCCTCTCAACCAGCCTTGGCTGCTCGAGGCCTCATCTAACTGGGCCTTGAATACCTCCATGGAAAAGGCATCCACAACCTCCCTCGACAGCCTATTCCAGAGTCTCACCACACTCATACTCAAATTCTTCACAGCAAGGGTGGTGAGACATAGGCACAGGTTCCCCTGGGAGGCTGTGGATGTCCCCTCCCTGAAGGTGTTCAAGGCCAGGCTGGATGAGGCCTTGAGCAACCTGGTCTAGTGGAAGCTGTCCCTGCCCATGGCAGGAGGCTGGAACTGGATGATCTTTAAGTTCCCTTCCAACCCAAATCATGCTCTGAATGACTGGTCATTAATTCAGGATCACCAGATCCAACCCTCGCAGCGAGGGTGGTGAGGCACTGCAGCAGGTTGCCCAGGGGGATGGTGGATGCCCCCTTCTCTGGAGGTGTTCAAGGCTAGCTGGGATGAGGCTTTGAGCAACCTGGGCTAGTGGAAGGTGTCCCTGCCCATGGTTGAGGGTTTGGAACCAGGTGATCTACCCAAACCATTGTGTGGTTCTCTGATATCCCACACTAAAGCTACAGTTGCCCTGGTGCTGACTCCTCAGCTTCCCAAAGCTCCTGTGCAGTTACCTGCTCATGGCCATAATAGGCAGCAATATGCAGGGGGGTGAAGAAAACAGCGTCCTGAACGTTGGCGTACGCTCCGTGCTGCAGCAGAACATCCACGGCCTGGGAGGGCACAAGCAGAGCAGTCCTGTTAGAAACACTGCAGAGAGTGGGTAAGCTGATCTACAGATAGAATCATACAATGGTTTAGGTTGGAAGGGATCTCAAAGATCATCCAGTTCCAACCCCTGCCATAGGCAGGGACACCTCCCACTAGGACAGGTCGCTCAAGGCCTCATCCAGCCTGGTCCTGAGCACTTCCGGAGAAGATGTGGATCAAAGGCCTCATTCTGTGATCCACAACCTCCCTGGGCAACCTGTGCCAGTGTCTCACCACCCTCACTGCAAACAACTTCTTCCTAACAGCCAGTTTCAATCTCCCCTCTGCCTGTTCAAACCCATTCCTCCTCATCCTGTCATTACAAGACCTTGTAAGTAGTCCCTCCCCAGACCTCCTGTAGCCCCCTTCAGGTACTGGAAGGCCACTCCAAGGTCTCCTCAAAGCCTTCTCCTCTCCAGGCTGAAGAGCCCCCACTCTTGTAACCATATCTGGTTTTGTTGGGAAGAGACCCTTAAGCTACATAAAGGAGAGGAAAAGCTTGCCCTGGAAAGAACTTCTTCCTAACATCCAGTTTCAATCTCCCCTCTGCCAGTTTAAACCCATTACTGCTCATCCTGTCATGACAAGACTTTGTCAGTAGTCCCTCCCCAGCCCTCCTGTAGCCCCCTTCAGACACTGGAAGGCTGCTACAAGGTCTCCTGGAAGCCTTCTCTTCTCCAGGCTGCAGAGCCCAAATTTTCTTGTCCTGCCTTCATAGCAGAGCTGCTGCAGCCCTCTCAGCATCTTGGTGGCCTCCCCTGGACTGGCTGCAACAGTTCCATGTCCTTCCTGTGCTGGGGGGCTCCAGAGCTGAACCTTGTTGAATCTCATCCTGTTGAACTCAACACATCGACCCAGCTCATCCAGCCCCCTCTGCCAAGCCTTGAAGGTGAGGAGCTGAGCACAACATGTGCAAGCAATTAGCTTACAGTTCTTGAGCTGAACACTGAATGTCACTGATGCTTTATAAATCAGCCTCAAAGCCTGTTTGCAGGAGAAAAGCCTCATTTCAGTAGTACGAGGCACAGAAATGACAGTCTGGATTTTCTCAGAATAACCTTTAATTTTCTTTTAAGCATTATGAACACAGAGCAGTAAACATATCAGAGTTTTTAGAAGTGGGGAAAAGAAAAAAACCCAAACCACCACCAACCCACCCAAATGAAAGGCCCTTTTAAATGTAAATGTGTGAAGGTAAATGCTCAAGCATAATTCCCTCGGCGTGTAAAGATTCCTTTGTGTTTTAGAAGATAATAGCCCTTTGGCTTCAATAAATATCCCAAAGTGTTTTCTTTCAGCTTTCCACGTTCTCCTGGACAGCTATGAATTATCAAATATTTGCTTCGTGAATAACCTGTCAAAATAGAAGCCTGAATGAAACCACTTTGGATCCTACATCACAGCCCCAAGGCTGATGGGTTTTGTGCAGCCCAGGGGAGCCTCTGGGCATGTCAAGGGGCTTGTACCATGGATTGCTTGAGTAGTTCTACACTGAATGTTAATTGCTTAATCTAATGATGGTGAAATCACAAAACCATAGAATCATGTCAGGGGCTGGAGGGGACCTCCAAAGCTCATCTGGTCCAGCCCCCCTGCCAGAGCAGAATCACCTAGAGCAGATCACACTGGAATACATCCAGGGGGGGTTTGAGATATCTCCAAAGAGGGAGATTCCACAACCCCTCTGGGCAGCCTGTTCCAGTGCTGTCACCCTCACAGGGAAAAAAAATCTTCCTCAGGTTCACATGGAACCTCCTACGCCTCAGCTTCCACCCATTGCCCCTTGTCCTGTCACTGGGCACCACCCAGCAGAGCCTGGCTCCAGCCTCCTGGCACTTACCTCTTACATCTTTATAACCATTAATCAGGTCACCTCTCAGCCTCCTCCTCTCCAAGCAGCACAGCCCCAGCTCTCTCAGGCTTTCCTCATAAGGAAGATGTTTCACTTCCTTAATAATTTGTGTGGCTCTGTGCTGGACTCTCTCAAGCACAGAACTGGACACAAAGATGCTGGATTGTAAGTCATGGCTGGGAAACACTTCCCTGGCCATCAGGAGAAGGGACAATGAAGGGGATATGACCACAGGATGATGTTTCTCCCTGCTCTTCCCCACTGAGACTGCCACTGGTGATGCCAAGTGAACAGAAGCTGTGACGATGCACATCTGAGGCAGCTGCTAGCTAAACTGGGAGCACCAGGTCACTTCAGACAGGCAACTCTGGGGCCACCATTTAACCCCGTGTCACTCTCAAGCACCCTAAGAACACAGCTCTGTTACCATGAAGCATGCAGGCGTAGTGACCATTTCTTCACACAGTTTAAATGGGTATGCACTTTTCCCACAGGAGTGCCTGTACACATCATCTCTGGAAGGTCCACTCCCTGGTGGATCCAGATGTGCTCATTTCCCACTAGTTTTAACCATTTCCATAAGCATGTCCAGAGAAGGGCTACGAGGATGATCAGAGGGCTGGGGCACCTCTGCTATGAGGAGAGACTGAGGGAGTTGGAGCTGCTCAGTCTGGAGAGGAGAAGGCTCCCAGATGACCTTATTGTGGCCTTTCAATATCTTAAGAAGCCTACAAGAAAGCTGGGAAGGGACGTTTTAGATGTCAGGTAGTGCTAGGACTGGGGCAATGGAATCAAGCTAGAAATGGGTAGATTCAGACTGAATGTTGGGAAGAAGCTCTTCAGCATGAGGGTGGTGAGAGCCTGGAAGAGGTTGCTCAGGGAGGTGGTGGAAGCCTCATCTCTGGAGGTGTTTAAGTCCAGGCTGGATGAGGCTCTGGACAGCCTGATCTAGTGTGAGGTGTCCCTGTCCATGGCAGGGGGGTTGGAACTAGATGATTCTTGTGGTCTCTTCCAACCCTGACTGATTCTACAATTCTATGATTTCAAAGGGCATTAAAACCTCCTGTGCGTTTTTGTCAGGGGTCTTGAAGAGTTTGCCTGAATACAAAACCCCAACCTTATGAATGAACCCCTGAGATCTTTAGAGGAGCTGCTGATCCTGGTGCCAGCAGAAGGGCACCTGGCAACAACCTTGGCACATGCATTTGCCAGCTAAGTGTTAACATCTTCAGGTAGTCACTAAGGAACACACTCAGTTGGGTGTTAGTTGTATCAACCTGTTTAGCATCCCATAACCAGGCACTTCTCAATGCACTAGCAGCTTGGTGAAACAGAGGTGGGGAATCACAGAACTGTCTGGGTTGGAATAGACCTCTGAAATTGAGTCCAACTATTGACCTAACACCACCATGGTGTCCTGGAGTGCCACATCCGCACTGAGCCAGTTGATCTGTGATTTAGTGGCTTGGTGGCTTCTGAGAGATTAATTTCAGACATTTATCAGCAAAGTATTATCATAAAACTGAAGTTGCAGCTGTTGGTTCTGAAAAGAGATGTTTGGACCTCTAGCTTGTAGAAGAGCATAGTTGGAAGTTCTTTGGATCAGCTTAATTTTAGCTTAGGTATGCAACAGTGAGGCTACAACAGCCTCAGGGATGTGACCATAGCTCCAATTCTCCTCACTCTCTTTGGAAGCTAGAATTAAGCACACAGATTCACCTACAAGCCTCATGGTGGATCTTCAAGATGAAAAAGCTGTGCTGAGCAACGTGGATGGTGCCTCTGATGAGGACTCTAATACCAGATGAATTCTGACACCTTTTTTCCCAGGCTGCAGAAATGGCAACCACACCAGCTACTTTATGATCTCTGGCTAAAAAAGGGGTTGAGAGCCATATTAAGCAAGATCCACTCAGCTGTAGATGATGAGAGAGGCACAGAGACAATCCTGATGGCTTCACAGACAAACTATCTTTCTAAGAAAGAAGAAAAGAATCTTAGGAAACACTGGAAGCTGTCACAGGCATCACAAGTAGGTGGGTGTGCTGGAGAGAGAAATCACTGCAGAAAGCCAGGGGGAACATTTCTGGTGCAAAAAAAAGGAGACCTTTAAATTCTCATAAAAAAGGCCCAAAATAGATTTGTGTTCTCAGGAGACAGACTATAGCCAGCAGTGCAGCTCACAACCCAGGGACATCTTTGTGCTGCAGAGAAGGCAGCTCTCAGTGCCTCGATGTCATCAGGTACAGCTGGTCACAGATTCACCAACCTAAGTCTGGCCTGAGCAGCCTGAGTGTCCTGGGTTAGGGGGCATGGGGAGAATAGTGGCTGCCACTGACTTCAACGTGGTCTTTAACAGCATCTCACAGGCTCACAGGATGTCAGGGGTTCAAAGGGACCCAAAGAAATCATCGAGTCCAACTCCCCTGCCACAGCAGGACCAATCTACCTCAGGTCACACAGGAATGCATCCAGACAGGCCTTGAAAGGCTCCACAGAAGGAGACTCCACAGCCTCTCTGGGCAGCCTGTGCCAGTGCTCTGAGACCCTTACAGTAAAGAAGTTCCCCCTTGTGTTGAGCTGGAACCTCCTGTGCTGCAGCTTCCATCCATTGCTCCTTGCTCATATTCTTGCAGCAAACTGACATCTTAGAGTCTGCGTGGGTGCAAAACTGGTGGGTGAAAGAGTGGTTAGATGTGGGCTTGGAGGGTGGTGGTCGAAGAGGTCTCCAGGCTGGTATCAAGCTCATCACTACAGGGCTCTGCACTGGGGCCTGTCCTTTTCATAGCTTCAACAATGGTCCCAAAGGCAGCAATGGAGTGCATTTTTGTGCTGTTAGCAGAGGACATCAGATTATGCCAGCAGTGTGCCCAGGTGGCCAAGAGAGCCAATGGCATCCTGGCCTGGATCAGGAATAGTGTGGCCAGCAGGACAAGGGAGGCTATTCTACCCATACTCAGCACTGGTCAGGCCACACCTTGAGTCCTGTGTCAAATTCTGGGCCCCTCAATTCAAGAGAGATGCTGAGGTACTGGAACATGTCCAGAGAATGGCACCAAGGCTGGTGAAGGGGCTGGAGCACAGCCCTGTGAGGAGAGGCTGAAGGAGCTGGGGGTGTGCAGCCTGCAGAAGAGGAAGCTCAGGGCAGACCTCATTGCTCTCTACAACTACCTGAAGGGAGGCTGTAGCCAGGTGGGGTCGATCTCTTCTGCCAGGCAACCCGCAACAGAAAATGAGGACATAGTCTCAAGTTGTGCCAGGGCAGACATAGGCTGGATGTTAGGAGGAAGTTCTTCCCAAAGAGAGTGACTGGCATTGGAATGGGCTGCCCAGGGAGGTGGTGGAGTCACCATCATCCTTGGAGGTGTCCAAGAAGAGACTAGATGGGGCACTTAGTGCCATGGTCTCATTGACTGGACAAGGCTGGGTGCTAGGTTGAACTGGATGATCTTGGAGGTCTCTTCCAACCTGAATGATTCTATGTCATCAGTACACCCAAGGGTGGGGCTGCTGTCCAGAGGGACCCAGACAGGCTGGGGGGACTGGAAAAACACAACCCATATGAAATTCAACCACAAACACATCCCCCTTACTGCACCAGCCCTGGCTGGGGAGCAGCTCTGCTGGGAAGAATCCCAGGAGTCTGGTTCACAGCAGGCTGGAGGTGAGCCAGCAGCTTCCTAGGCTGGGCTTGCATTGGCACAGACAGGAGAAGGAGGTAAACAATTTGTGTCCATTTAGCCTGTCTCTGGGGGATAAACTACAGCAGCTCCTCTATCACCTGACAACCCCTCCCCAGCCAAGGAGGATCAGGGAGAGGAGACCTATAGGTTTAACGAGAAGGTAAAACTGACATTAAAATCAACATAAAGAGAATAAGTGATACCCACCACCAGTGCACCCCTCAGGAAGAGAAAGATGAGCAAGCCTCTCCAGGGATGGCACAGGAGCACAACAAACCCTTGCTCTCAGCTGCCTTCCCCTTTATACTGAGCGTGATGCTCATGGGATACACCTGGAGCCAGCCTGGGACAGCTGCCTTGGCTGAAGCTCCTGGCTCACAGTCAAGCTGCTAACAGCCTGCAGACCATGGTTGGCCAAGAATTACAGCCCAGGCAAACCAGGACACAACTTCTCCCCTTTTCCTCCCATAACCACTTTCTATTTCGAAGTGATACTTGGGGCATCTCACTGTGTTTTATTTTGAACCCAAAATTCTCCTATGAAAGAGTTTTTCAGAAGCTTTTTGAACATTCAAGTCAATTATGTTCACTTCAAAGACAATTAATTAAACTACTCTGAAGGTCAGGAGGAGTCAACAAAATCAAACACAAGACAGACTAAGTAAGGACTTTGTCTTTTGGACAAGGGCAGAGGATAAAAACTCCTCTAGGAAAATCAGATCAATGCTTATTGACTTTTTAGCAGGTAAAATTTAAATGAGGAAACAGCTTCAGCAAGTCAGGCCCTTGCACCACAGCAAGCCCCAGCACAGCCTTACACTAAAAGAGCCAAAGACTTTGTGAAGATATTCAGAGTTCCTTAAGGCAGTAAAATAAAAATGTGATTATTGGCAACCATTTGCCTAATTCCCTCCAGTTTGGCAAACGTAGGTAAGGTCAGTCGTGTCCTGCAAGGTGTCTGCACTAAATTACTGCAGCTCCCAACCCTCTCTGTATCTGCTAGAACTTTACAACAAATTCCATCAGACTGAGCTGGAGAACTGCTAAAGAGGTTTGGAGCATTTTGAGCACAACTTGCTGATGAATGTGCAAGTAATTGTCCTCCTTAGGAAACTAACCTACTGAAATACTTCAGATGTGCTCTTCTGTGAGAAAGGAGGAGGGACACAGAATCATAGAATCAAACAGGTTGGAAGTGACCTCCAAGATCATCCAGTCCAACCTAGCCCTCAGCCCTATCCAGTCAACCAGACCATGGCACTAAGTGCCTCGTCCAGTTTTTTCTTGAACACCTCCAGGGATGGTGACTCCACCACCATCCTGGGCAGCCCATTCCAATGCCAATCACTCTCTTTGGGAAGAACTTCCTCCTAACATCCAGCCTAGACCTCCCCTGGCACAGCTTGAGACTGTGTCCTCTTGTTCTATTGCTGGTTGTCTGGGAGAAGAGCCCAACCCCACCTGGCTACAGCCTCCCTGCAGGTAGGTGTAGACAGCAGAGCAGCAGTTAGCTTTTGCGTGTTCTTCTCTCTTAGCTGATGTGACAGAGGGCACTGATAAATCATGAATGAGGGGCAGGTACTGGTTTCTCCTAACACAAGACTCTCCCCAGCATTGCTTCTGCTACAGGGGGCCAAAGAATGGAGTATTGTTTATACTCATTCAGCCTGAAGAAGAGAAGGCTCCGGGGAGACCTCAGAGCAGCCTTCCAGACCATGAAGGGGGCAAGAAGAGAACTGGGGACAGTTTTGTTCCAGAGACATGGAGTAATGGGGTAAGGGGTGATGGCTTCACCCTGGAAGAAGCTGGATTTAGATCAGTCATGAGGAATAAATTCCTCACCCATTAGGGTGGTGAGGCATTGTAACAGGTTGCCAGAGAAGCTGTGGAGGCACCAAGCCTGAAAATACACAAAGGCAGGTTGGATGTGACCTTAAGTGACATGGTCTAGTAGTGGGGCAGTTGGAATGATCTTCATGGTCCCTTCTGTGCTATGATTCTGTGATCAGCAGGTCCAACCATTGGCTGGGTCTGAGGGTTTACAATTCTCCATCATCTTGTAACTTGCACAGCCACAATAGCAATGCATGGGGACAGGTTTGCTGCAGGCCTGGCTCTAAGGTGGCTCTGGAAAGGTCTGAGAAGTTATAGAATCACAGAAAGGTTTAGGTTAGGAGAGACATCAAAGCTTATCCAGTTCCAAACCCCCACCATAGGCAGGGACACCTCCCACTAGAACAGGTCTCTCAAAGCCTCATCCATCCTGGTTCTGAACACCTCCAGGGTGATTTTGTGATCCACAACCTCCCTGGGCAACCTGTGCCAGTGTCTCACCACCCTCACCGCAAAGAACTTCTTCCTAACATCCAGTTTCAATCTCCTCTCTGCCAGTTTAAACCCATTCCTCCTCATCCTGTCATTACAAGCCCTTGTCAATAGTCCCTCCACAACCCTTTTGTAGCCCACTTCAGATACTGGAAGGCTGCTCCAAGGTCTCCTGGAAGCCTTCTCTTCTCCAGGCTAAAGAGCTACATCCAACCTGGCCTTGAACATCTCCATGGAGGGGACATCCACAACCTCCCTGGGCAGCTTATTCCAGTGTCTCACCAGCCACACTAGAAATGTAAATGTGGATGTTGCAGAGCCTGGTGTGCATACCTCTGCCATTTATTTATTTAGTGGCATAAATAAGAATTTATCTTATTAGAATTAAGAAGATGACAAAAAAAAATCTATTTTCTCTTTCCTAGATTTACTCTTCTTAATTCTTTTTAAAGGAGGCTGAAAATACTATTTCATATTTCCATGAATATTAATAAAACTGTGGACAAAATAAGATATTTAATCTATCAGAGGAGCTTCTAAGCTGACTGAAGATTTCAAAGCTATATAAAGGAGAGAAAAAGCTTGCCCTGGAAAGAACTTCTTCCTAACATCCAGTTTCAATCTCCCCTCTGCCAGTTTAAACCCATTCCTCCTCATCCTGTCATTACCAGACCTTGTCAGTAATTTCTCCCCAGCCCTCCTGTAAGTCCCCTTTCGATACTGGAAGGCCACTCCAAGGTCTCCTTGAAGCCTACTCTTCTCCAGGCTGCAGAACACCAACTCTCTCAGCCTGTCCTCATAGCAGAGCTGCTAGAGCCCTCTGAGCATCTTGGTGGCATCCTCTGACCAGCTCCAACATTTCCATGTCCTTCTTGTGCTGGGGGCTCCAGAACTGCACACAGGACTCCAGGTGGGGTCTCAGGAGAGCAGAGCAAAGGGGCAGAATCCCCTCCCTTGCCCTGCTGCCCACACTGCTCTTGCTGCAGCCCAGCACACAGTTGCTGTCTGGGCTGCACTCACACTGCCAGCTCATGTTCAGCTTTTCATCACCCCAGACCCCCAGGGCCTTTTCCTCAGGGTTTCTCTCAGCCATTCCCCTCCCAGCCTGGAATTGTGCTTGGGATTGTGCCCACCCAGGTGCAGGTCATTAAAGAGTTCAGACTCTCCCGGCTGCCTGGGGCAGGGGTGGAGTCCCTGTGCTAGTTTGAAGCAGGCTAGAATGTTTTGGTGAGAAGAACTAGATTACAGGCTGTGAAAGGGAAACAATTGTGATGTCTACTCCACTCATAGGCTTGCTGAGAGGTATAAGAACAAGAATGTAAATATAGATAAGACATTCAGTCACTGCCTGGCCTTTGAGCTGCATGTCTCTCTCTAACCTAACCTGCTGTCTCTCTGGTTGTTCCACCTGCTTCCTCACCCCCCTGGCTGACTCTCCATTCTTCCTCGGGCACAAGGCAACATCTGGGGTAAGGTAGAGAGAGGTGGGAGAAGGTGTAAGGGCAGTTGGGAGCCCCTCCTGGGGACTCAGGTTTCTGGGAGGGGAGTTGTGTTTCTGTATTACCTTTTACCTTGTCTATTTCTGTCTATAACTGTATGTACTGTAAATATCTGCTTGTATATTGAGCTAAACTGTAAATAAACAGCTTCATTCAATTTCCAGAGCTGGCTGAGTCTAGTCTGGGTGATTTCTAAAGTGTGTGTGTGTGTGGGAACACCCAAACCACCACAGTGCCCATCCCTGAACGTGTTGCAAAGATATGGAGATGTGGTGCTGAGGGACAAGGTTTGGTGGTGACCTGGCAGTGCTAGGTTAAGGGTAGGACTTGATGATCCCCAAAGTCTTCTCTGTGATTCTAACACCTCTCAGAATCACACAGCAACATGCAGGTTGGCAAATCTCCTCAGGATCACCAAGTCCAACCTAGAACCCTACTCTACAAGGTTCACCTTAAACCACAGCCCTAAGCACCACATCCATAGGACCCTTAAACACATCCAGGGTAGGAGACTCTTTGGGCAGCTCACTCCAGTGCCTGACTGCTCTCTCTGTGAACTTTTTTTTTCCTAATGTCCAAAACCTTTTTCTTAATGTTCAAAAACTTTTTTCTATTCTCCAAAAGCTTTTTCCTAATCATGGAATCATAGAATGAGTCAGGGTTGGAAGGGACCACAAGGATCATCCAGTTCCAACCCCCCTGCCATGGGCAGGGACATCTTACCCTAGATCAGGCTGTCTAGAGCCTCATCCAGCCTGGCCTTAAACACCTCCAGGGATGGGGCCTCAACCACCTCCCTTGGCAACTCATTCCAGGCTCTCACCACTCTCATGGTGAAGAGCTTCCTCCTCACATCCAGTCTCAATCTCCCCACCTTCAGCTTTGCTCCATTCCCCCCAGTCCTGTCACTACCTGATAGCCTAAGAAGTCCCTCCCCAGCTTTTTTGTAACCCCCCTTCAGATACTGGAGGGCCACAAGCAGTTCACCTCGCAGCCTCCTCTTCTCCAGACTGAACAGCCTCAACTCTTCCATTCTCTTTCATGGCTCCAGCAGTGTGGCTGTTAAAGAAGTCGTGGAGAACCTCAGCCTTTTCCATGTCACTTGTGACCACTTCACCTGTTTCCTTTCTGAGGGGGCCCACACCTTCCCTAGGCTTCTTTTTACCATTAATGTACCTGTAGAAATTCTTGGTGTTCCCTTTGACCTCCCTGGCTAGATTCAACTCCAACTCTGCCTTGGTTTTCCTAAGCAGATCTAACCAGATGGTGGTGTTGGGTTGATGGTTGGGGTCTATGATTTTAGAGGGCTTTTCCAGCCCAGATAGTTCTGTAATTTATGATTTTATGACTCTATGATTCCCAGTAAGCTGATGACAGGAGCTGTGTGTGCAGCAGAGGAATGATATGATGCTGTGTGAGCTCAGGGACTCAATGCTCCGACACAAACAACCCCAACCCTACTCATCCTTGGTCTCAAACACACCTCAGAGCCTCCTTCCCTCACCCTGAGTGCTGACCTTCAGACCATCACAAGTAAGCCTGCCCTGCTCACAGGCTTCCTCTCACACCCACTGAAAAAAGATGCTGCAGATGGATCTGTCCCTTGATCACTGCTGGAGCTGCTGACTGCAACCCTGAAGGTTAACAGCTTTTTAATTGAGTTCCTTGGTGTGACCACCTGTAAATTGGTTTAACCTTCTGGCAGCTTAACCTTCTCCACACATGCAGACTCCCAAGGCAGCACAAGGCTGTCACCAGCTGGGACTTTATCCATACTGTCTTTAACAAGCAGCACAAACATACTTGTTGGGTTGAAATCATTTTGAAAACATTTTGGGGGCTGCAAGGTGAAGGTAACTTCACAAATGTCCTTGGTTGCCCCTGGAGGGAGCCCAGAGGAGGCCACCAAGATGCTCAGAGGGCTGCAGCAGCTCTGCTATGAGGACAGGGCAAGAGAGTTTGGGCTCTGCAGCCTGGAGAAGAGAAGGCTTCGAGGAGACCTTGGAGTGGCCTTCCAGTATCTGAAGGGCCTGGGGAGGGACTATTGACAGGGACTTGTAATGACAGGGCAAGGAAGAATGAGTTTAAATTGGCAGAGGGGAGATTTAAACTGGATGTTAGGAAGAAGTTCTTTCCAGTGACGGAGGTTGCCCAGGGAGGTTGTGGATCACAACCTCCATAGAGGTGTTCAGGACCAGGCTGGATGAGGTCTTGAGTGACCTGTTCTAGTGGGAGGTGTCCCTGCCTATGGTGGGGGATTGGAACTGGATGAGCTTTGAGGTCCCTTCCAACCTAAACCATTCTATGATTCTGTGGAGTCACACAAGCCTGGGAAGGGTCTCCAGCAAAGTATACATACACATCTATAGAGATAGACATAGAGTCACAGAATTGGTTGGGTTGGAAAAAGCCCTCTATGACCATGGAGTCCAACCATCAACCCACCACCACCATGGCCAGTAAACCATGTCCCAAAGTGCCATGTCCACATGTTTCTTGAGCACCCCCAGGGATGGCAACTCCACCACCTCCCTGTGTATGCAGCCATCCACATGCAGCCATCTACATGCAGCCATCCACACACAGAGCCATCTACATCTGCACCTCTGCTCCTGCATCTCCAGACAGGCTGCGCACACAGCTCTTGAGGGTGGAAGAGCACAACATGGATCTTCAGTGGAACTGGAACAGCTCTTCCCAGGCACAGCTTCTCTCCTGCCTTTGAGCAGGGCCTCTTGTGACAGGACAAGGGGTGATGGTTCAAAATAAAAGAGGGAGCTTTAGACTGGAGAGAAGGAAGAAATGTCTGACTCTGAGGGTGACGAGACCCTGACTCAGGTTGCCTAGAGAGATAGGAAGTATCCCACCCCTGTAACCATTCCAGGTCTGGTTGTTTGAGGCTCTGAGCAACCTGCTCTTGTTGGGTATGCCCTGCTGACTGCAGGAGCTTCAGAGATCCCACCCTACGCTTCTGTGATCCTGTGGGTCTTACCCTGTGCTTATGACACCAGCTGGCTCTAGAACCATTGCTGCAGCAGATCTCTGCCACCTTCACTCTCACAGCCTCTCACAGCCAAGCTATAGGTGAGACCTCATCTTGAATACTGTGTTCAGTTTTGGGCTCCTCAGTTTAAGAGGGACAGGGATCTGCTGGAGAGGGTCCAGCAGAGGGCTGTGAGGATGATGAGGGGACAGGAGGGCATGGCTGATGAGGAGAGGCTGAGCGACCTGGGGCTGTTTAGTCTGGAGAGGAGAAGACTGAGAGGGGATTTGGTAAATATTTATAAGTATCCGAGGGCTGACCAGGAGCGGGGGTCAGGCTCTGCTCTCTTGCTCCCTGGGATAGGACAAGGAGCAATGGGTATAATTTGCAGCAAAATAGGTTCTGCCTCAACACAAGGGGGAACTTCTTTACTGTAAGGGTCCCAGAGCACTGGCACAGGCTCCCCAGAGAGGTTGTGGAGTCTCCTTCTCTGGAGCCTTTCAAGACCTGCCTGGATGTGTTCCTCTGTGATCTGTGTTGGTAGTATATTGTCCTGCTCCAGCAGGGGGGTTGGGCTCGATGATCTTGTTGGGTCCCTTCCAACCCCTAACATGCTGTGATCCTGTGATTTTGGGGATGCACAGCTCTGTTTTGTGAGTGTAAGAAAGAACTGCGCATCCCTAGTGAATGTGCATCCCTCGTGCAGCTTGGAGCTGTACTTCCAGTGTGACTTCTTTCTCCTCACTGATGACTTCTTTCCCACTGGTATCAATATTTCCACCAGTGCAACTCCAAAGAGACTTCTGAGCCTTGCCATGTCCCTTGAGACATGAGGCTCTGGCTCTGTGTCTACCTGCAGTTAATGAACAAGATGGAATGCTCAGAAGGGATCACTGAATGTGAGGTGGGGGAGCCATCATCCCTGGAGGTGTTAAAAACCATGTAGACATGGCACTTTGGGACAGAGTTTAATGGCCATAGTGGTGGTAGTTTGATGGTTGGACTAAATTACTTAAAGGTCTTTTCTACAGCATCATAGATTGGCTTGGGTTGGAAGGCACTTTAAAGATCATCTAGTTCCAATCTCCCTGCCATGTACAGGGGCACCTTCCCTAGAGTAGGGAGGCTCAAGGCTCTGTTCAACCATAGAGAGGGTATCCACAACCTTCCTGGACACCCTTTACCAGTATCTCACCACTCTCACTGTAAGGAATTTCTTTCCTAATCTCCTGTCTAAATCTTTCCATTTCTTGCCATGGACACACAGAGAGGTTCTCCCCCTCTGCTGCAAACTGCATGCCAGCTTCATTCCAGGCATCCAGCCAAGCTCTTCTACCTCAGGTGAACGCCCAAGTCCAAGCTGCATGGTGTAAAGGTCAGAGTCACCTGCATGCCTTTCTTTACACTGAGGTGGTTTCTTGTGTTTCTTGTTGATCATCTCCCTTTAAAGGATTCTGCTGCTTCAGGATCCATCAGGAGAAGTGTGGGCTGCAGGGTGAGGGACTGCTGAGACTCCACCTGGAGTACTGCATCCATCTCTGGAGCCCATATTACAAGAGGGATATGGATGTGGTGGAAGGTGTCCAGAGAAGAGCCAAAAGGACGATCAGAGGGCTGGAGTACCTCTGCTATGAGGAGAGATGAAAGGAACTAGGGCTGCTCAGTCTGGAGAAGAGAAGGCTTCCAGGTGACCTTATTGTGGCCCTTCAGTATCTTAAGGGAGCCTACAAAAAAGCTGGGGAGGGACTTTTTAGGTTGTCAGGCAGTGACAGGACTGGGGGGAATGGAACAAAGCTGGAAATGGGTAGATTCAGAATGGATGTTAGGAAGAAGTTCTTCAGCAGGAAGGTGGTGAGAGCCTGGAAGGGGTTGTCCAGGGAGGTGGTGGAAGCCTCATCCCTGGAGGTGTTTAAGGCCAGGCTGGATGAGGCTCTGGACAGCCTGATCTAGTGTGAGGTGTCCCTGCCCATGGCAGAGGGGTTGGAACTGGATGACCCTTGCAACCGTGACTGATTCTATGATAATTAGCCCAGCACTCTGTCTTTAAAACTTCTACTCAAGCAAGGGACAAAGTCTTTGCTTGCTTAATGAATGCAAAGGAGATAACAGGTGAAGCACCCACAGGCAGAGCTGCCGTCGGCAGCCCCCCAGGAGCGAGTTAATTCTGCACGCCCACTGCTTCAAGAGATTAAAAAAATAAATAACTTCCCCGAGTGAGCCGTTGCCAAGGTGACAGAAACGAGATGAGGTGTGAAATGACTGAGCTGGGCTGGCAAATGATAAGAAAACAGATCCATGACTGACAGTGTGTCTAGAAGGGAAGGGCCTGACTGCAGGCGGCTGGGGAACCTTATCCCTCCCTTCCCTCCCCTGCTCCCCACAGCCATCACTCTCCAGCCCACAGGAGACTCGTCAAGATTGATGCTTGAGGGTCATGCTAGCCTTCCCCTGACAAGTTTGCTCTGTACTAATCCACAGCATCAAATAGCTCTATGAGAACCTCTGGCTCTGATGTGAGAAGCGTGGGGCTGTGAAACAGAGCCCATGACACCTAGGAGAGGGAGTTGAAGTCTTCTGCTCTGCTTCTTCCCCAGGCAGAACAGCAGCAATTGGAAGCCTCACTTCATGTTCAGAAGTCCTGACATGTGTGGGTGACTGAATTCCAGCATGTTCCTGGTGGTTAGCAGGTCTGGTGCCTGGAAAACATCTCTGCCCTTTATTGCTAAGTCTTTAAGGACAGTTCTATAGAATTACAGAGCCATGGAATCACAGAACCACAGACTGGTTTGAAAGAGACCTTTCAAGGTGTCCATCCAGTCCAACCCCCGTGCAGTCAGCAGGGACATCTGCAAACAGAGCAGGCTGCTCAGAGCCCCAAATAACATGAACTGCAATTGTTACAGGGATGGAGAATCTCCTGCCTCTCTGGGCAACCTGGGCTAGGCTCTCACCATCCGCAGTGTCAAACATTTCTCCCTTCTCTCCAGTCTCAGTCTCTTTTAGTTCAAATCATTACTCCTTGTCCTGTCACAACAGGCTCTGCTTAAAAGTCTGTCCCCAGCTTTCTTGGAGGCACTTATAAGCACTGGAAGGTTACCAGATTGTCTCCCTGGAGCTTTCTCTTCTCCACGATGAACAACTCCAACTCTCAGCCTGGCCTCCCAGCATAGGGCTTCCAACCCTCCTAGCATTGCTGTGGCCTTAGAGGCAAGACTTGTGCCAACACATCCATGCCCTTTGTGCGTGGTGTTTCAGAGTCAGATCTGTGCACAGAAGTGGTTTTCCCAAAACTTACGAAAATGAAACACCTCCTCCTGCACCCCTGCTCAGTTTCCTCTTGCATGGCACCAGTCTGAAGAAGCTGCTAAGAGAACCTCTGAGAGGAGAGCCATACCTTGTGGTGCCCAGCGATGGTGGCGATGTGAAGGGCAGTCAAGGCTCCGTACCCAACCTGCTGGATGTCAGCTCCCCCATGCAGCAGTGCTGTCAGCAGCTCCACATTGTCCTAAAGGCACACATTTGACATCTGTTATTCCCAGGACAGAGTTGGGACCGTGGGAGGCAGGGACCCAGAGACAGCTGGGGCTGTCTGCACCTCTACTGCCATCACAGAGCTGCCTTTCAGAGATTCACAGACTCATCACAGAATGGGTTGTGTTGGAAGGGACCTTCAACTTCATTCTAGTTCCAATCCTCCTGCCATGGGCAGGGACACCTCCCACTAGAACAGGTTGCTCAAGGACTCATCCAACTTGGCCTTGAACACCTCCAGGGAGGGGGCATCCACAGCCTCCCTGGGCAACCTGTGCCAGTGTCTCACCACTCTCACTGGAAAGAATTTCCTGTGAGGGTATTTTTCAGGAGAAGAGCCCAACCATGACCTCAGGAGCACAAGAGCACAAGACCAGGAGCAGAGGGAAGACTTGTCCTGGGCACTAGCATTCTCCTGTTTGCTCTACCAAAGTCTGTGTCTTTTAAAATAGTCTCTGGTCTGATTTAATTTGCCTTTCAAAACCTCTCAGTCTCCAAGTGCTCACCAAACTGTGTTACAAGTCACAACATGGAATCACAGAAACACAGAACCACAGCATCATCTTGGCTGGAAGAGACTTTTGAGCTCATCAAGTTCAACCATCAGATCAGCACTAAAGCATGACCCTCATCACCACATCTCCGTGGCTTTGAAACCCCTCCAGGGATGAGGACTCCACCACACCTCTGGGCAGCCTGGACCAGGCATTGACAACCCTCAAGGGAAAGAAAGTGTTCCTCATGTTCAGCTTAAATCTTTCAGGGTGGAACTCAAGGATGTTTCCCTTTCTGCTATTGTTTGCTCCTTGGGAAAAGAGACTTCCAGAGGCAATGACTCTACCACTTCCCCAATATCACAGGAAAAATGGTCATTTGAGGAGTTCCTAGGAGATATTCCTTAGGAAAATGCTGTCTTGGTCCCCTTTAATCCTTGCCCCTGGTTTTAACAGTCTTTTTATTTGCAGTCTTTTTATTTGTAGCCTTAAAGGATAAATATAACAGTGAAGACAATTCATCCTGAAGCTGAACCATGGAATCATAGAATTGTCTCAGCTGGAAAAGACCTCTAAGATTGAGTGCTACCATCATGTGGGACTTGAGGAGAGGCAACAACAAAAAAGAACAAAATTATAAAATCAATTGCTTTGAGATTGTTTCTATTAATATCTATAAGAGTAAAAAGGACTCTCTTCCACCCTGAGCATCACTGCTCAATCTGATCAACCTTTCCAAAGCAGCACTGCCCCCTCCAGGGTGACATTTTGAAGCCCCACACTGGTTTCCTGTGCTGGGTTCCTCCTGTGCTGGTCACCTTCCTGTTCACCCTAAATGTGAAATTTCTGTTTTCACCTGAATTAGCAGCCAGAGAGCTCAGGCAAACGAGCTGCTCAGCTCTGGTTTCTTTCCCTCAGCTCCATTCAGAATAATTCACCTTGTAAGCAGCCAGGTGAAGAGCTGTGAATCCATTCCTGGTGAGCCGGGATGGGCGCAGCCCTTTCAGCATCAGGGTTCTTATGTGGGACTTGGTACCTTCAGAAAGAGGGTTAGAAAGCAGTTACAGACAGGAAAGAACCAGCAGGGGAAGGAAGAAGCTTCAATGTGGGTTTGAAAGCAAAGAGAAACAGGGAGCTCATCTGCTGACTTAAAACACAGATCACAGCTTCACAGATTGCATTGAGTTGGAAGGAAGCCTCAAAGGTCATAGTATCATAGAATCACAGAATCAGTCAGGGTTGGAAGGGACCACAAGGATCACCCAGTTCCAACCCCCCTGCCATGGGCACCTCGCACTAGGTCAGGCTGTACAGAGCCTCATCCAGCCTGGTCTTAAACACATCCAGGGATGGGGCTTCCACCACCTCCCTGGGCAATCTGTTTCAGAGTCTCACTGCCCTCATGGTGAAAAACTTCTTCTCCAAACCCCCTGTAGTCAGCAGGGACACCTCCAACTACAGCAGGTTGCTCGGGGCCACACCAAGTTTGACCTTGAATGTGCCCAGGGACGGGGCCTCAACCACATTCTTGGGCAACCTGTTCCAGTGTCTCAGCACTCCTACTATGAAGAACTTTGTCCTCTTTGGAAATCAAGAGCAAAGATCCACCTGGCTCTCAGCGGCGCAGGATCAGGCCCTCCTCCATGATGGCATCTAAGTGAAATGGAGCAGAGGGTTGGTGTGTGCTAGCAATGAGCACTCTACACAGCTGAAGCCTCTCTGTGCTGCTCAGCCCATTCCTGCTGGCAATGGCATCACAGAGCCTCTTCCTGAGCCAGGGGAGCCTGTGAGGAACACTGAGCAGCAGTGTGGATCTGAGTGGAAAATTCCACTATCACTGTCTCTTTGAGCATCCCAGAAGATATCATCTCTTGCATACCCTGATTTTCTATTGCAAAAATGCACTCAGATGATGTTTTTCACTAAAGCATTTGAGCTATTTTTCTTTTAATTACCATGAAATAGACCCCAGGCATTTCCAGAGCTCTGGAGATAAAGGTGGTGTGTGCTTGGCAAAAGCCTGCTCAAGCTGGGTCACAGGCTCACAGGATGTCAGGGGTTGGAAGGGACCCAAAGAGATCATTAAGTCCAACCCCCCTCCCACAGCAGGAGCATACAGTCTATCTGAGGTCACACAGGAGCACATCCAGACAGGCCTTCAAAGGCTCCACAGAAGGAGACTCCACAACCTCTCTGGGCAGCCTGTGCCAGTGCTCTGACACCCTTCCAGTCAAGAAGTTCCCCCCTGTGTTGAGCTGGAACCTCCTTGTGTTGCAGCTTCCATCCATTGCTCCTTGTCCTATCCCAGGGAGCAAGTGAGCAGAGCCTGTCCCCCCTCTCCTGACCCCCAGCCCTCAGATAGTTATAAATATTGATTAAATCCCTTCTCAGCCTTCTCTTCTCCAGACTAAACAGCCCCAGGTCCCTCAGCCTCTCCTCCTCAGGTAGTGCTCCAGTCCCCTCATCATCCTCACAGCCCTCTGCTGGACCTTCTCCAGCAGATCCCTGTCCCTCTTAAAAAGAGGAGGACAAAACTGAAGGCAGTACTCAAGCTGAGGTCTCAGCAGGGCAGAGCAGAGGGGGAAGATAACCTCCCTTGGTCTGCTGGACACACTCTTCTTAAGGCACCCCAGGATCCCATTGGCTCTCTTGGCCACAAGGGCACACTGCTGTGCCATGGCTGTTATCCAGCAGCACTCCCCGATGCCTCTCCACAGGGCTGCTCTCCAGCAGATCACCTCCCAGCCTGTACTGATGCAGTTTATTATTCCTCCCCAGGTGCAGGACTCTGCACTTGGCCTTGTTGAACCTCATGTGCCCAGCCCTCAGTCTGTCCAAGGGTCCTTCTCCTGGAGCCCACAGCATGTGCAGAATTCAGCACTGAGATGTCCTACATGGTATGGCTTGTAAGGGACCTCTGGAGATCACCCAGTCCAACAGAACTGCTGAGGCAGGGGAACCCACAGCAGCTGCCCAGGAGCACAATGACCACATGGGTTTGGAAGCTCTCCACAGAAGGAGACTCCACAACCTCTGTGGAAAGCCTGCTCCAGGGCTCCAGCACCCCCACACCAAGGAAGCTGGATGTGTTTCTGTGTGATATGCTCTAGGAGATCCTGCTCTGGCAGGGGGGTTGGACTGGAAGAGTTTTGGAGGTCTCTTCCAGCCCCTGGCATTCTGTCATTCTGTGATTCTGGGTTTCAGTTTGTGCTCACTGCCCCTTGTCCTGTCAGTGAATACCACTGACAGGAGTCTGGCCCCATCCTCTTGCCCCCAACGTGTCCTTTATCTCTTGCTGAACATTGATCAGATCCCCTCTCAGGCTGCTCTTCTGCACCATCAACCACAACCCTTGGTCTACAGAGTCACCTCCAACGGGGTTTGGTGGAACTTGACTCATGCTCCTATCAGCAGAGCCTAGAGTAAAGCTTACAGATGTTTATCCAGCTGTCAGCAAACACAGGTGGAAACCCACAGGAGATAGACCCTTGCTGGCAACTCCCAGCTAGAATCATAGAATCATAGAACCAGTCATGGTTGGAAGGGACCACAAGGACCATTCAGTTCCAACCCCCCTGCCATGGGCATGGACACCTCCCAGGCTCTCGCCACCCTCATGCTGAAGAACTTCTTCCTCACATCCAGTCTGAACCTACCCATTTCTAGCTTGGTTCCATTCCCCCCCGTCCTAACACTACCTGACAGCCTAAAAAGTCCCTCCCCAGCTTTCCTGTAGGCTCCCTTCAGATACTCCAGGGAGGGGACATCCACAACCTCCCTGAGCAACCTGTTTCAGGGTCTCACCACCCTCATGGTGAAGAACCTCTTCCTAACATCCAGTAGGAATCAGAAGCCATGCAAAGAGTAGGTTTGAAGAGCATCAAGCACATACCCCCACAGATGCAGCAGAGATGAAGGAGAGAGAGTCCATTTTCCGTGCGGTAATTTAAATTGACTTTGCAGAAGGCTTCATCAGAGCTGAAAAAAAGAGATTTTACAGTTGATTACTGTTGTCATCCTTTAGCACAGCTTCTTTCATTTGGAAAACATTTGAAAGAGAAATCCCAGCATAGCTTTTTGGAGACACAAGGCTAAATTTATGCCCACTTTACACTCTAAGTGGAGAGATACTTCACTGATCTCAAGCGAGCAGGCAGATTTATTGTCTTCTGAGCGCGCCTGCTATTCAGTCTCAGTCTATACATCCTAAACTTAGCTAAACTAGAGACAAAATTGGACTTATTTTGCCCAAACAGAGATTAATTTTTACGTGGCTGTGTAGAAGATGGGAGCCAGACTCTAAGGAAGCTGATTTTTATGTCCTAAATGTAAATTGCTGTGCGTGGAACGTTTTTTTTTTCACACATTCCAATCACATTCCCTCTGCTTGGTGCCAGTCCCTTGTCTACCACTTCCACTGTACTGACGTGGAAAATGTTTTACTCAGTAAAAAAATAAACTCTCTTTCCTCAGATGTGTTTTATCTTTGTGCAGCTCCTCTCTGACAAGCTGTGATTAATGACAGCGATAGGAGGCGCAGCCATTCCTCAGGCTTTCTCTTGGGGTCAGCTGAGGGTAAATGAATTCCAGGTTCTGGGAAACAAGATCTTAAAATTGGAGAATCACTAAGGTTGGAAAAGGCCTTTAAGATCTTCAAGTGCATCTTCAGGTGCAATCTTCTACCCAACATCTCCATGACCACTAGACCATATGCACTGAATCACACAGACTGGTGGGGGTTTGAAGTGACCTCTGGAGATTTTCTGCCTTCAGTTTTGGGCTGCCCAGTTTAAGAGGGGCAGGGACCTGCTGGAGAAGGTCCAGCAGAGGGCTGTGAGGATGATGAGGGGACTGGAGCACTGCCTGATGAGGAGAGGCTGAGGGACCTGGGGCTGTTTAGTCTGGAGAAGACTGAGAGGGGATTTAATCAATGTTTATCAATACCTGAGGGCTGGGGGTCAGGAGAGGGGGGACAGGCTCTGCTCACTTGCTCCCTGGGATAGGACAAGGAGCAACGGATGGAAGCTGCAGCACAGGAGGTTCTAGCTCAACACAAGGGGGGATGTCTTTACCAGAAGGGTCCCAGAGCACTGGCACAGGCTGCCCAGAGTGGTTGTGGAGTCTCCTTCTGTGGAGCCTTTGAAGGCCTGTCTGGATGTGTTCCTGTGTGACCTGAGCTAGATTGTTTGGTCCTGCTGTGGCAGAGGGGCTGGACTTGATGATCTCTTTGGGTCCCTTCCAACCCCTGACATCCTGTGAGCCTGTGATCATCCAGTCCACCCACCCTACCTAGAGAAGGTTACTCAGGAACATGCCCAAGCAGGTTTGGAATGTGTCCAGAGATGAAGACCCCCGTGTTACAATGCCTCAAAAGATCCTTTGGGTTCTCTTATCTTTGCTGCACCCTTTATGCACTGATGCCCAGCAGTGCCCACCTGGCTGTAGTCAAAGGCTGAAGTCTGCAAGTCCCAAAGCACAGAACATCATCATGCCTTTGGGTCACATCTCCTGCTTCAATTTCCATCTTTAAACTGTGTTAAAAATTCACATGCCCAGCCCTCAATGTGTGCTTAAGAATCCAGGGTTTACCATTTATAGCCAGGGAGTGAAATTTTCCTCCTTTCTCAGCCTGAAAAATAGTAATGAAAGCTTTCAGTTTGTTTTCTGGCTGATAATCAATTTCACTACAGCTTGAGTTCTTGTAAACTAGCAGAATTTAATGGGTTTGTGGGAAAACACTGCAAAGAAAGTTTTCTGTATTAAAAGCTGCAATTAAAAGGCTGACACTGACCATGACAACTGGCTCCAATGCCTGTGCAACAGCCAGGCTTGTCTGAGTGTCTTCCTGATGCCTTTCTGCTGCCATAACTGCAGGTTTTAAGGAAGTAAAATCTGGACTTCTCAATTTTTGTTAGGGTAGTCTTTTAAGGACAGCATTGCAAAATGGTTTAGGAAAGAGAATCACAGAGTCACAGAAACAGGCAGGTTGGCAAAGCCCCTCAGGATCACCAAGGCCAACCTAGAACCCTGCTCTGCAAGATTCACCTTACACCATAGCCCTTAGCACCACATCCAAACCACCCTTTAGCACCTGCAGGGTTAGTGACTCCACCACGTCCCTGGGCAGCTCATTCCAGTCCCTGCCCACTCTCATTGTGAAAAACTTTTTCCTAAGGTCCAAAACAACACCTTCCATTAGCTCAGGTTGCTCAAAGCCAGAGATAAGAAGTTTTCTGGAAACAACCACTGCTGCTGTAGGAAAGTATTTTGTGCAGTCCAGACTGATTTTCACCCGGGCATGATCTGGGTTTGAGATGCTCACTAGCCTGACAGGTTACCTCACCCATGAGGGAGGCAGCCCTCAGAGACTGACAGGCTGACAGATCACTTGCTGCTTCCCCAAGCCTGACAAAAAATTTCACCTTTCCAGTGCAAGGTTCCCAGCATCTCAATTCCCACCCCTTCCATGGAAGGAGCACTGCTCTTCGTCTCAGGAGGAGACTTTGGTTTATCAAGGGGGACACCAACAGTAAGCTCAGCTGGTGAGCTAAGCTGACAAAGCTCTGCTAACCTGGCAGCCAATTCTCATAGAATCGTAGAGCTGTTTGGGTTGGAAGAGACCTCCAAGATCATAGAATCATAGAATCAGTCAGGGTTGGAAGGGCCCACAGAGATCATCCAGTTCCAACTCCCCTGCCATGGGCTGGGACACCTCACACTAGACCAGGCTGTCCAGAGCCTCATCCAGCCTGGCTTTAAACACCTCCAGGATTGAGGCTTCCACCACCTCCCTGAGCAACCTCTTCCAGGGCCCCACCACCCTCATGCTGAAGAACTTCTTCCTAACATCCAGTCTGAATCTACCCATTTCTAGTTTTGTTCCATTCCCCCCAGTCCTGTCACTGCCTGACATCCTAAAAAGTCCCTCCCCAGCTTTCCTTTTGGACCCCTTTAGATACTGAAAGGCCACAAGAATGTCATCTCAGAGCCTTCTCCTCTCCAGACTGATCATGGAGTTCAACCAGCAACCCAACCCCACCATGGCCCTTAAACCGTGTCCCAGTGTGCCATGGCCACATGTTTCTTGAACATCTCAATTCCACATTTGGTCTTCTGCCTAGAGTAGGAATTGAGCACTTTCACCATATCACAGAATCACAGAGAGATGCAGGTTAGCAAAGCCCTTCAGGATCACCAAGTCCAACCTAGAACCCTACTCTACAAGATTCACCTCAAATCATATCCCCAAGCACCACAATCCAAATGACCTTTAAACACATCCAGGGTGTTTAAACACATCCACCACCTGCCTGGGCAGCTCATTCCAGGGGCTGAATTCACTTGTCTTCCTCATCTCAAATAATTTAAGACAGTTTAACTTCTGAGGAAGTTTAGAATGAGCCAAGTACTGAAGCACTTCATTGCATCATGGCCAGTGTGCTCAGTGTACCACAGTGACAGCCCAGTGCCCTCCTTCACCTAATAGGCTCAAGCACAGCTACCTCTCCTAGCTGAAAGCGAGCACAAGGAATGCTTTTTATGACTGGTTTGGCTTTCCTGAGCTTGTGATGTATTTTTGATTAGAATCCTCTATTTTTTTATTTCAAGTGGTTTTGATGCCTGCAGTTATTTACCTGATGATTTTCTTACTTGCCTACAGTCAATGAGCTTGTCAGAGAAGGTATTGCCTGGTTGGGTGAACCTGGCTGCTGGTCTGTGCTGTCCTGAGAAAGTGGCTTGGATTATGAACTTGAAATCCACTGGCAGCAGATAATCTGCTTCTGTCTTTGTTAAAAACCTGTGACTTCAGCATCATCCCTGCCTGCAGGTGCACATGAGCAACCCTGAAAAGAACACACCAAGAGCAGACATCCCCTTAGGGCTGTTTAATTTACAAAAGCACATAGGTGTTTGCTGGGAAATAATGTCATTAGTAATTAGCAGCCACTAGGCTGTGAGAGTTGGGGTTGTTCAGCCTGGAGAAGAGAAGGCTCTCGTAGCAATAGGATGAGGAGCAACCATAGAATCACAGCATGTCAGGGGCTGGAAGGGACCTCCAAAGCTCATCTGGTCCAGCCCCCCTGCCAGAGCAGGATCTCCTAAACCACATCACACAGGAACACATCCAGGCAGGTTTTCAATATCTCCAGAGAGGAGACTCCACAACCACCCTGGGCAGCCTGTTCCAGTGCTCTGTCACCCTCACAGGGAAAAAAACCTCTTATGCCTCAGCTGCCACCCATTGCCCCTTGTCCTGTCACTGGGCATCACCCAGCAGAGCCTGGCTGCAGCCTCCTGGCACTCACCCCTTACATATTTAGAAACATGAATGAGGTCACCCCTTAGTCTCCTCCTCTCCAAGCAGCACAGCCCCAGCTCCCTCAGGCTCTCCTCATAAGGAAGATGTTTAACTTCTTCTATCATTTTTGTGGCTCTGTGCTGGACTCTCTCAAGCAGCTCCCTGTCCTGAGCTGGAGGCCCCAGAACTGGACACAGTACTCCAGGTGCAGCCTCACCAGAGCAGAGTAGAGGGGCAGGAGAACCTCTCTTGACCTACTAACCACAGCCCTTCTAATGCACCCCGGAATGACATTGCCCCTCCTGGCCACCAGAGCACACTGCTGGCTCATGGCCATCCTTCCAGCCACCACAACTCCCAAGTCCTTCTCCCCTTCATTGCTCTCCAGCAGCTCAGTCCCCAACTTATACTGATCCCTGGGGTTGTTCCTTCCTAGATGCCAGACTCTGCCCTTGTCCCTGTTGAACTTCATTCAATGTGTCCCTGCCCAACTCACAGCCTAAGTCTCTCTGAATGGCAGCACAACTCTCTGCTGTGGCAGCCACTCCACCCAGCTTGGTGTCCCCAGCAAACTTGCTGACAGTGCACTCTGTGCCCTCATCCAGCTCACTGATGAACACACTGAATAATACTGGTTCCAGTAGTGACCCTGAGGGACTCCACTAGTTACAGGCCTCCAGCTGGACTCTGTCCCATTGACCACAACTCTCTGACTTCTTTAACCAGTTCCCAATCCACCTCATTACTCCATCACCCAGACCACACCTCCTCAGTTTGGCTATAAGGATGCTGTGGGAGACAGTGTCAAATGCTCCACTGAAATCAAGGTAAAGTACATCCACTGCTCTTCCATCACCTGTCCACCTGGTTACATCCTCACAGAAGGTTAGCAAGTTGGTCAGACACAGCTCTGAGCTGGGAGAGTGGAGATTTAGACTGGAGATCAGGAATAAATTCTTTCCAGTGAGGGTCCCCAAACAAGTTGTGGATGCCCCCTCCCTGGAAGTGTTCAAGGCCAGGTTGGAGGAGGGCTTGAGAAATCTGGTCTTGTGGAATGTGTTCCTGCCCATGGCACAGGGGTTGGAAGTAGATGATCACAGAGTCAGAGAAAGATGCAGGCAGGCAAAGCCCCTCAGGATCACCAAGTCCAACCTAGAACCTTACTCTGCAAGATTCACTTTAAAGCATAGCCCTAAGCACCACATACAATCTTTGAGGTCCTTTCCAGCCCAACCCATTCCCTGAATCTATGAATAATTTTGGTCCTGCTGTGCTGTGGGGCTCTGGCCCAGGGCAGAAATGGCAGTGCCGAAAATAGACATTGAGGAGCACACATTCCCGATGTGAGAACCTCCTCCTGCAATAAAACATCTGGAATAAAACATCAGGAACTAAACTCAAACACTCGTGAAAGAAATTCACAAACAGCTTTCCAGACCATTTTACCTAAAAACATGCTGCAGCTCTGCCAGCTCCTTCTCTTTGATCTGCAGGTCATCCTCTAGGCGCTCTATGATGATGGCGTACGACTCACTGACTTTCTTCTTCCATTCATCTGACAACAACAACAACAAAAAAATAAAGCATTCACAGGCTCACAGGATGTGAGGGGTTAGAAGAGACCCAAAGAGATCATTGAGTCCAACCCCTCTGCCACAGCAGGAGCATACAATTGAGCTCAGGTCACACAGGAACACATCCAGACAGGCTTTGAAAGGCTGCACAGAAGGAGACTCCACAACCTCTCTGGGCAGCCTGTGCCAGTGCTCTGAGACCATTTCAGTCAAGAAGTTCCCCCTTGTGTTGAGCTGGAACCTCCTGTGCTGCAGCTTCCATCCATTGCTCCTTGTCCTCTCCCAGGGAGCAAGTGAGCAGAGCCTGTCCCCCCTCTCCTGACCCCCAGCCCTCAGGTATTGATAAACATTGATTAAATCCCCTCTCAGTCTTCTCCTCTCCAGACTAAGCAGCCCCAGGTCCCTCAGCCTCTCCTCATCAGGCAGTGCTCCAGTCCCCTAATTGTCCTCGTAACCCTCCACTGGACCTTCTCCAGCAGATCCCTGTCCCTCTTAAACTGGGGAGCCCAAAACTGAAGGCAGTACTCAAGATGAGGGCAGAGTAAAGGTGGAGGAGAAGGCCCACAAAACACCTCAAAACACAGAAAATCCAGGAACTCAAACCATTATGTCCCAGTAGCCAGACACTTGATTTTTAAACACCTAGTTGCAGGCTGCTTCTCTCAGTCTTAGAATCATGGAATAGAATAGAATCATAGAATAGAATCAACCAGGTTGGAAGAGACCTCCAAGATCATCCAGTCCAACCTATCCCCCAGCCCTATCCAGTCAACTAGACCATGGCACTAAGTGCCTCATCCAGGCTTTTCTTGAACACCTCCAGGGACAGTGCCTCCACCACCTCCCTGGGCAGCCCATTCCAATGCCAATCACTCTCTCTGTGAAGAACTTCTTCCTAACATCCAGCCTAGACCTACCCCGGCACAACTTGAGACTCTGTCCCCTTGTTCTGTTGCTGGTTACCTGGGAGAAGAGGCCACCCCCCACCTGGCTACAATGCCCCTTCAGGTAGTTGTAGACAGTAATAAGATCACCCCTGAGCCTCCTCTTCCCCAGGCTAAACAGGCCCAGCTCCCTCAGCCTCTCCTCATAGGGTTTGTGTTCCAGGCCCTTCACCAGCTTTGTTGCCCTTCTCTGGACATGTTCCAGCACCAACAAGGAAGGTCTAAACTATTACAGCTGTCAACCTGCTCTTTCTGCAAGCAGCAAGGACACAGCTGTGCTGCTACATATGGATCCCATAGATACCAGCATGTATCCTGATCCCGCGGCCAGCCAAGGCAAACAAATCCTCATCAGAAAGCCTTGCTTTTAACTCCAGCAAGAGAAAGCTGTGACATGAGGCTGCATTCTTTTTAAGCTCTTATTTCCTAAGCCTCGGCACAGGTGCCTAGCACAACATGGCTGGCAGGTTAAAGGTCTGAGGTGCCAGCTAGGTGCCAGTTTAAGTCTTGAAGTGCCAGTTAAATCCACCACTGCACAGACAAAATCAGTTTAGGAGCTTGTTGCCTTTCCCAGACTATGCTAAATCACAGTTCTTGTCAGGCAAGGCCAACACAACACCTTCTCCTCCAGCTCAACCTGCCAGCAGTCATTCCCCACAAAGCGTCTGCTCCCTGCAGCTGGATGGATGGAAAATGGCAATGAAAAGAAGCAGCATTAATTACCAGTGCAGGTTTGGGTAGGTCTAGACTTGTAATTCCCCATTTGTCCAACGGATCCTCTTCGTTTCAGCAGAGTTCTCGCAGTAATCTGACGCTCTGCTGGGGAGCAGCAACAGCCCTCCTGAAAAATACTTGTGATAGCCTCTGGCTAAAAATAGCTCCTGTGCCAAAGGGAATGTCATGCAACAATGGCATGGAGCAAGGCTGTGCTGTCAGCTGCGAAAACATCACCAAGGCACCTCCTCAGCTGGCTGATCTACTGCCTGTGTCCACAGAAATGCTCCCTTCACAGGCTCACAGGCTCACAGGATGTCATGGGTTGGAAGGCACCCAAACAGATTGAGTCCAACCCCCCCTGCCACAGCAGGACTACAGAATCTAGCTCAGGTCACAGCTCAGCTCAGGTCACCTTCAGCTGGGGAACACCTCATGCTGGTGAATTGTAGTGACCAGCAGGACAAGGGAGGTGATTGTGCTCCTCTGCTCTGCTGAGATGCCACTTGGAGCACTGCATTCAGTTCTGGGGCCCTCAGCATAAGAGGGACATGGAACTGCTGGAGCGGGTCCAGAGGAGGCCATGAAAATGATCAGAGGGCTGGGGCACCTCACCCGTGGGGACAGGCTGAGAGAGTCAGGGCTGTTCTGCTTGAAAAAGAGAAGGCTCCAGGTAGAGCAGCCTTCTGGTACCTGAAGACAGCTACAGGGGAGCTGGGAGGGACTTCAGACAAGGGCTTGCAGTGATAAGATGAGGGGCAATGGCTCTGAGATGGAAGAGGGGAGACTTAGACAGGAGGTTGGGAAGAAATTCTTTCCAGTGAGTGCCATAGAGAGCCTCTAGGCCCAAAAAGAGGCTTATTTATGCCTATGCTTGCCTGGACATGTTTTTCTGCCAGGACCCCTGGTTGTAAACAGGTTGTGTAAGCCCCCACACACCCAGCTTGTGTCTCCCTGGGGTAAGCCCATGCGATCCCCATATTTGGGGAAGTCCAGGCAAGTAGCTTCTGCCTACTATGGTAAGGTTTGGCTGACTGCCAACCTGATTGGTCACTCTAGTGCCCAAGGGCCCATTAATCTCGGCCCACATTCAATAAGTAGGGGTGCACAGGTAAACAACGTGCTCATCTCTGACCCTCACTTGCAGCTCAGACGCTCAGATGCTACCTTGATAGCTCAGCCGCTCAGACCCCCAGGCTCAGATGCCATTGCTCGCACTCGGAGCCTCACTCGCAGCTCACCTGTCTGCGTACCTTTCTTGCAGAGCTCATGTAAGCCTGCCTATATATATATATATATGTGTGTGTGTATATGTGGAGCCTATAGTCTCCAGCCAGTTGTGCACATCTGCACGCTACTGTGTTATCAGGACCAGATCCTGTATTGCCTTTGCCTACGGAGCACACCCTGCATGCCTGCTGCCTATCATTGCCTGGTAAGCGCCACTGCTGCTGAGATAACCAGGAAGCAGACTCTGGGTTGTCTGCACGCACACACCATTGGCCCATTGGCCGTGAAGAACCATGCCAGAGACAGCATGATATTCTCCTCCTGTACCTGAGATCCTGCCAGCTCTGAAGTCCTTGGACACAGCATCCAGAAGGAGCCAACAGCACAAAGGCAGAGATTGCATCTTCACCAGGAAACAAGGTCAGAGACCACCATTTCCCTAGAAGCTGGGAAGATTCATCCTTTCCCCTCAAGCTGGGAGGATTCCAGCCTCAAAGTCCATGGGTAGAGATTCCCTGAAGTTTGGACACTGGCATAGGCTGACATAGCCCCAGAGGGTGATCATTGATTAATTATAGTTGTGAGTAAAAGCTTTAATACCTCTGTAATATCTGTTGCCTCTGCCGTAGACCAGAATCATTTTTCAGCCCACTGCTGGGCAAATAGCATATAGACCCCAAAAGGTATTTGCCACGGGGGGAAAACTCCTCTCTCTGTTTATAGTTTGAATGTTTGCTAGTTGATTAATAAGTTCCTGTACATAATTTATCCTAGAATGTTTTCATAACCGTGTAAAGAATCCTTTAATATTAATACACAGGGGGTGGGGGTGGCAAGAGTCCAAAATACTGAGTTTAATAAATCTATATTTTTATATAAAATTATCTCGTCCCCATTAATTTCTCCCCTCCGCCAAATCAGGCAAGGCAGCAGAATACCCCATCTGCAACAGTGAGGATGGTGAGACACTGGAACAGGTCATCCAGGGAGGCTGTGAATGCTCTCTCCCTGGCAGTGTTCAAGGCCAGGCTGAGCAACCAGAGCTAGTAGAAGGTGTCCCTGCCAATGGCAGGAGGTTGGAACCAGATGATCTTTAAGTTTCTCTCCAAGCCTACCTATAAACATTCCTGTGAACAGCTCAGGCTGGTGTGAAGTAGGTGATTTGGCAGTTTGCCAGCAATTCTGTAAATAAAATAAAAAAGCAGCTGAATTCTGGTTTTCAGTATCCCCACAAAGTGCTGCAGGTCCTCAGTTTGGAGAAGATGAAGATGATATCAACTCCTGACGTGAAATTGTCCTAACACAGGGGCTGGCATTGAAGCAGATGGGTGCATAGGAAGTGCAAGTGGTGTGGTGCCAGGGAGTGGCTGACTCGTTGGGTTTGCTGACATCTGTACATGTGGTGATGACACAGGAGTTCTGCTGAGCTAGAGGAGGACATGAGCTGGCTCTCAGAGCTCAGCATGTTCACTCTGTGTTCCTTCAGACCCTCCACTGTGATGAGTCTCCCTTGCAGATGTGAAGGGAGGATGTGATGGGATGAGTTTCAAAAAGGCCAAATGCCAGTCCTGCACTTGGGTCACAAAAACCCCAAGCAACACTACAGGCTTGGGGGAGTGTGGCTGGAGAGCTGCCTGGCAGAAAGGGATCTGGAGATTGTAATAGACAGGAGCTGATAATGAGCTAGCAGTGTGCCCAGGCAGCTGAATAGGAGCCAGCAGTGTGCCCAGGTAGCTGAATAGGAGCCAGCAGTGTGCCCAGGCAGCCAAGAAGGCCAATGGCATCCTAGCTGGGATTAAAAATGCTGTGGCCAGCAGGAGCAGGGAGGTGATTGTCCCCTTGGACTTGGCTTTGGTGCTGTGTTCAGCTTTGGGCACCACAATACAAGAGAGATGTGGAGGTGCTGGAGCAGGTCCAGAGGACAACAAAGCTGGGGAAGGGCCTGAAGAATAGATGTGATGAGGAGCAACTGAGGAAGCTGGGGATGGTTAGTGTGAAGAAGAGGAGGCTGACAGGAGACCTCATTGCTGTCTACAGCTGCCTGAAGGGACATTGTGGAGAGGCTGCTGCTGGGCTCTTCTTACAGCTAACTGGAGACAGAACAAGGGGGAACGGCCTCAAGATGAGGCTGGGGAGGTTTAGATTGGACATTAGGAAAAGTTTTTCATGGAGAGAATGGTCAGGGGCTGGAATGAGCTGCCCAGGGAGGTGGTGGAGTCACCCAGCCTGGATGTGTTTAAGGGTGGTTTGGATGTGGTGCTCAGGGCTATGGTTTAAGGTGTCTCTTGTAGAGTAGGGTTCTAGGTAGGGCTTGGTGATCCTGAGGGGCTTTGCCAACCTGCATGTTGCTGTTTTTCTGTGACCTGGAGGGACCTGGGCATGTCACCATAACAGACTCACAGTGAAGGGAGGACACACCTCAGGGTGTGGTGCTATTGCCTGCTCTAGGGAAGATTTTTCCAGAAAGAAGAGAGGACACAATGAAATTGTTTTGTTCACATTCATGGAATCATAGAATTGTTCTGGTTGGAGAAGATCCTTAAGATCATTGAGCTTAACCATCATTCAACTCAGAGTGGTCTGTGGTTCTAGGATATTGTCCCAGCCAGCTATGGGAGTCTTGGGTTCTCTGTGCTCTGTCCCTCCTTTGATTGTTTTAAATGTATTTGGTATCCACACACATGGGGATAAACATTTCTGAAGGAGGCTGAAGGGAAACCTTCTGGCTCTCTGTAACTCCCTGAAAGGAGGTTGGGTCCAAGCGGGGGTTGGTCTCTTCTCCCAAGAAGCAAGTGACAGAACAAGAGGAAATAGCTCCAAGTTGCCCCAGGTGAGGCTTAGGTTGGACATCACAAGGAAGTTCTTGACCAAAAGGGTTCTCAACCACTGGCACAGGCTGCCCAGGGAGGTGGTTGAATCCCCATCCCTGGAGGTGTTTCAAAGAGCCAGAGACGTGGTGCTGAGGGACATGGTTCAGCACCAGCCTTGGTAGCTAGAAAATGACTTGATTGATCTCAAAGGTCTGTTCCAACTACTAAAACAAGTCTGTGGTTCTCTACATACACACAGATGTTTATACACACACATTTATAAAATATGTGAACATGCACATAGATGTCTTTGTAATTTTGTACAACATATCAACATACCTTTTGGGCTGCCCAGTTTAAGAGGGACAGGGATCTGCTGGAGAAGGTCCAGTGGAGGGCTACGAGGACGATTAGGGGACTGGAGCACTGCCTGAGGAGGAGAGGCTGAGGGACCTGGGGCTGTTTAGTCTGGAGAAGAGAAGACTGAGAGGGGATTTAATCAATGTTTATCAATACCTGAGGGCTGGGGGTCAGGAGAGGGGGACAGGCTCTGCTCACTTGCTCCCTGGGACTCACTTGCTCCCTGGGATAGGACAAGGAGCAATGGATGGAAGCTGCAGCACAGGAGGTTCCAGCTCAACACAAGGGGGAACTTCTTCACTGTAAGGTTCCCAAAGCACACAGTTCCTGTGTGACCTGTGCTCGATTGTATGCTCCTGCTGTGGCAGGGGGGTTGGACTCAATGATCTCTTTGGGTCCCTTCCAACCCCTGACATCCTGTGAGCTTGTGATACACATAGTTATATATTCAAAATGTTGCCTGCCCTTGCAAGCTGCTAGGTCCTTTGTTCCCCCAGCTCAGGATCTCAGGCAAGAGGAGCTGTAGACACAGCACGGGTGAGATGTCCAGCAGCTGCACCCCTTTGTAAGCACCCAGGTGCTCCTGTGGCAGCTCCTGCCAAGCATCAGCTCACCCATCTCTTTGTTCTGAGTTACACACAGCCCCGAGGATGTGTTTGGAAGGCTCTGAGCTGCTGTGACAACACACCCTGTGATATGCCACCAAATATTTGCAGAAAGGCCCCAGCCCCAGTGCTGGTACTCCACTGCCAGTTGCCAGGCAACTGGGAGAGCTGGAAAGTCGGCGCCCAGGAGGGTCTGGTCTTCCCTCAATCACAGCTTTTGGCAGCTGAATGCACTTTGGTTTTCTTCAGGCGTCTGAAATGCAGCCCCAGAGAAGGGTTTGGGTCACATATCCCACCTGCTGGGGAGTCCCAGGGCCAGAGGGACTGCAGAGAATACTCAGGTCAGCTCACACCTTCCCAAACAGCCCAAGCCATTTTCTGTTCACTTCTGCACAAAGAGTGTATTTTAATGCAACAGCTTTGTAGAGTATCTGTCAGGAGAGGGTGGCAAGGCCATTGGCTTTGAAAGAAGGAAATATCCTGCACACGATGAACATTCTGGTACAATCTACTTCATGACAACATCCCAGAATTTGAGCATGGTGGGGGTTGGAAGAGACCTCTGAGATTATTGACTCCAACCCCGTTAGAGCAGGGGCACCCACAGCAGCTTGCCCAGCAGCACAATGCCCAGCTGAGTTTGGAAGCTCTCCAGAGAAGGAGACTCCATAACCTCTCTGGGCAGCCTGCTCCAGGGCTCCAGCATCCTCACACCAGAGAAGCTTCTCCTTCTGTTCAGATGGAACCTCCTGGGTTTCAGTTTGAGCCCATTGCCCTTTGTGCTGTCCCTGGGCACCACTGAGAAGTGTCTGGCCACAGACTCTTGGCTCCACAACTGCTATTGATAATTGAGAAAATATTTGAGACAACACAAATCCATGCTGGGTGGATAATGGGTGGAGAAGGAATTGTGCAAGCTGGTGGGTGAAAAGCTGGACCTGAGCTGGCATCATGCACTGCCAGCCCTGTCCTGGGCTGATCCCCGGCAGAGTGGGCAGCAGGGGCAGGGAGGGGACTTTACCCCTCTGCTGCAGTCTGCTGAGCCCCACCTGCAGTATTTGGGCCATCTCTGGAGTCCTCTGCACAGCAGAGACAGGGACCTGTTTGAGCTGGAAGACCTGTGAGGCCAGGCTGAGAGTTGGGTTGTTCAGTCTGGGAAAGGCTCCATGGAGACCTTAGAGTAAACTTTCAGTATGTGAAGGAGGCTACAGGACAGCTGGAGAGGCTTTTGACAAAGGCATGGCAGGATGAGGGATGGTGGCTCCAAATTGGAAGAAGCTGGATTTAGAGGAGACACTAGGAAGGAATTCTTTCCCATGAGGATGGTGAGGCACTGGAACAGGTTGCCCAGAGTTGTGGAGGCTCTGAGCCTGGCAGTGTTGAGACAGTTTGGATGAGACGTTGAGCAGCCTGGTCTAGTGGGAGGTGCTCACAGCAGGGGAGCTGGAATTAGATAATCTTTAAGGTCCCTTCCAAGCCAACCCCATCTATGAATCCATGCTATTTCAAATTGACTAGAACAGACCCATGTCTATCAGTTACTGCAAGCTGCACCTGTAGGTTCCAGCACCACCCTGGTGACAGCTGGATATGTCACAGCAAATGAAGCAGGGGTTAATGGGAAATGTATTTTGAAGTGAAGTAGCACTGGAGCTCTGGAGGCCATGTGAGGGAAGGGGTGAGCACAGAGGCCCTTTGGTGGCAGTGGGTGAGCAGCTGTGCCCAGGACAGTGCTGCTGTTTCTGCTCTCACAATAGCACAGGGATTAACTCTCCATGTGTTCAGAGAGCAGAAAATGAAGCTGTTGCATCAGAGCTTCAAGAATGTGAGGAAGGTGGAACCACTGAGCTCCAGGACAAACTCTGCATCCAAGCCAAAAGTATTTCCAGGCAGACTTGTTGGAGCTTGCTCACCTTCTTCAGTTAGTTCCCCAAATCCTCCTGGCACAGAGACCTTCCAGCTGCTCCTTTTTATTTCAGCTGCCTTCCCTTGTGTTAAGCACCCAATTTCTCAGCTTTCCAAAAGGTTGCTGCCCAGAAGGCTGCTGCCCTAATCCTGCTTTCTCAGGTTTCGTGGTGGCACCCAGTGAGATGCGCAGCTAAACCTCAGCTCATTACGGCAGAGCTCCGCAGGCATGCAGAGAAGTCATTACCACCCTGGTCCTTACGAGCCCCATTATTGCACTACACAGCACAACTAATTAACTAAAGCAAGTTAACATGAGTAAAATCATCAGACACTCACTGGGCTTCAGCTGGGACTGCACCAGCCCCAGCTGCCTTTAAGGGGAGATGAGCCAGAGGCCAAATCCTTCTGGGAAAACTCTGTAAGCCTCAGACAAAGCCAACTCCCCATTCCAGTAGATGGTTCCTGTCCTTAGAAGGTCCTACCTGACCAGCATTTGCACAGTATCACAGAATGGTAGAGGTTGGAAGGGACCTCTGGAGATCACCAAGCCAAAACTCCCTGCCAAGGCAGGGTTACCTAGAGAAGGTCATACAGGAACACTTCCAGGGGGGTTTCCAATATCTCCACTGCCGTTCTGGGCAGCCTACTCCAGTGTCCTACACTCCTCAAAGTAAAGAAGTTCCTCTTCATATTTAGACAAACTTATGTTCCAGTTTGTGCCCATGCCCCCACCTCCTGACACCGTGCACCACAGCAAAAAGCCTGATCCTATCCTCCTGAAAACCAGCTTGAAGCAGGCAGTGATAGGACTAGGGGGGATGGAACAAAGCTAGAAATGGGTAGATTCAGACTGGATCTTAGGAAGTTCTTCAGCATGAGGGTGGTGAGACCCTGGAAGAGACTGCTGAGGGAGGTGGTGGAAGCCCCATCCCTGGAGGTGTTTAAGGCCAGGCTGGATGAGGCTCTGGCCAGCCTGATCTAGTGTGAGGCGTCCCTGTCCATGGCAGGGGTGTTGGAACTGGATGATCCTTGTGGTCACTTCCAATCCTGACTGATTCTATGATTGATCAGCATTGATAAGATTGCCCCTCAGTCTGCTCTTCTCCAGACTTAAAAAGTCCCAATTCCCTCAGTCTCTCCTCAAAAGAGAAATGTTCTGGTCCCCTCAGCATCTTTGTAGCCCTTTTTCAGCATCCCATCCTTTATTGCTCAGACTGGAGGAAATGCCTCTGCCAGGATGTCTTGTTTCAGAATGTGATACAGCAGTCCCATGGTCACCATGATCTTCCTGTTAAGTTTTCCTGTGCAGCCTTGCACAAGTCTCTCTGCTTCTCTGGTCTGCCTGAGGATCAAGTTATTACTCCAAGTTGGTTCACAGTTAGTTCAAAAGAACACAAAATTTAACCAATACATTTGGAAAGACATAAAAGGTCTGCTGGTCAAGCCAGCAGCTTCCAAATGACTGACAGTAAACCAAAATAAGTAACTCAGTGCGACCTGATGCCAGTTTTTGACCCTAACACTATCAGTCACACAGGAAAGAATGAACCCTCAAGCACTTTCTTTCTGCCCTCACTGATGAAAACCAAATACAAAACTGCCCTAAATTAAGAAGAAGAAAATGAGGAATGTTTAAATGCTTTTATTCCAAAAGTACTTTTCATGGATTAATCTCCATCTGTTTGAGCACCACTGCAAAAAGGCAGCATAAGAAGAGAGACACAAATTACTGCCCCGTTTCTGGAACTGATGTCCACTGTGGAGAACTTTTAAAACCGTTTTCAGTCAATTTGTTCTGTTTCATATCCTTACTGACAAAGAATCAGATAATTGTTCTAGTTGGAAGGGACCTTTAAGATCATCAAGTCCACTAACATCATCATGTGCACCCCAAGAGAAGCCCCTCATTAGTGTTTTCAGAGATCTATTTCACCACTTCTTTCATCAGAAGGAGTTTATCTGCATTTGCTGCATTATTGATGTTGCACAACAGCCACACTGCTGCTGCAGTTTCATTATTTCTGCTCCAGTGGAATCAGAGCAGGGATCTGTGTGCTGTCTGCTGAGGAGCTGTACAAGCTGGGAGCCATCCATCATCCCCCACTGGAAAGAGGAAATTAGTTCAAGTACAGCTCACCCAACACATCAGGCTTTTCTTTTTCTCTCTGCAGATGCATTTCATCATAAATTTGCTTCCTGAACTTGAGCATGTCTTCTGCATCCTTGTAGGTGAGCATTTCCTCCACAGACAAGCATTCATGGCTGCCCAGTTCAAAGGCTGATCTGTGCTGCACAGAGCTCAGCATTTCTAAGGCCATTCTGACAGATTCTCTCAAAGTAGAGCAAACTGGGAAGATCCTGGCAGCCCACAACCCCAAACGTGTGTTGTCACCAGAGAAGAGCTGGTGGGAAACCTTCACACCCCAAAGGTCCAAGCACTCCAGCAAGCTGACTCCAAAGAACTGGAGTGAGTGGATGTCTGACAAGGCCTTCACACTCTTTTTCAGGTCGTCCTCCACACTGAACACCATGCTGACATACTTCACCTGGCTGTTCATTCTGACACTCAGTGAGCTTAGGAGGCAGTTTGAGGGTACATTTACCTTCACATCTATGTGTGACCCACTAATGATGCTGCTCTTCCCTACTGAGACCTCAGGCCCAATTCTGGAGTATTCAATAACACACCCAGGCCCAATAACACATCCTGGCTCCAGCACGCTCTGGATGACACTGGCTGATGGATCCAAGGTGCCAGAGGAGATGCTGAAGACGACAGGCAGCAAGTCAAGCTCAAATTTCAGTTTGCTGTCTGATGCAAAGTGAGACAGATACTCTTGAGTGGTTCCAATGTGGTAGAACTTGGAGTTGTTCAAGACTAGAACGTTCAGTGCAGTTCCCTTCAGAAGGGAGTACAGCTTCTGCCGCACCTCCACCAGCTGGGACTCCTCTTTAGTGACATTACTGGTGTTTGTGGTGTAATCCGGAGTGGCTCCAGGTCCCAGGGCCTGCAGGAAGTCCCCATAAGCATCTATCTCACAGCTCAGAGAGCCTATCTGCTTGTAAAAGGCCAGCAGCTCCTTGGCAGTGCTGTGGTGGATGTAAAACACACTGTCTGTATACACACACTCGGAGTTTGTCCCCAGGTCACTGCGGTCTCCAGAGGAGCAGGGCCCAGCACAGCTAGGCCTCGGCAGCACTGCGCCGCACTGCCGCATCATCCCCACATCAGGCTTGTGCAGGAAGCGCTGGCATGGCAGGGACAGCAGCCCTCCCCTCCCTGAGACATGGGATGGATCCAACACAAACACCCCATGGGTGGTGCCCACCACCAGCTCAGATGGATGGGCCAAGGCGGTGAAGCCTGGCTGATCGAAAGTGAGGGGCTCTGCCCCGCCAGTGCTGTACAGCTCGATGTCATCCGAGCAGGTGACCAGAACTCCTGGGGCCATCTGCCTGGGGAAGTCAATGTACATGGCCAGCTTCAGCTCCAGCATCTGGTAAACAGGATCCCCCAGGGGCACTGCTGTGAAAATCTTCCCCAGGGCACTAGCGCTTGGTAGGCGTTGGCTGTAGCCACCTGGAAAAGAAGGACATCAGGTGGCAGAATGAGAGGAAATGGCCTGCAACTGTGCTAGGGGAGGGGTAGGCTGGACATGTTTCTATGATTCTATGAGTCGATTCTGTGAGGCTCTGTCCAGCCTGATCTAGGGTAGGGTGACCATGCCCATGGCAGGGGGGTTGGAACTAGATGATCCTTGTGGTCCCTTCCAACTCTGACTGATTCTATGATTCTGACTCTATGACATGAGGAACCATTTCCTTCCTGCAAAAGTGGTCAGGCGTTGGAACAGGCTGACAAGGGAGGTGGGGGAGTCACTGTCTGTGGAGGTGGGACAGTGACTTTACTGTCTACAACTACTCTAAGGGACATTATGGAGAGGCTGCTGCTGGGCTCTTCTCACAGGTAGTTAAGAGACAGAACAAGGGGGAATGGCCTCAAGCTGAGGCTGGGGAGGTTTAGATTGGACATTAAGAAGAAGTTTTTCATGAAGAGAGTGGTCAGGGAGTGGAATGAGCTGCCCAGGGAGGTGGTGGAGTCACCCACCCTGGATGTGTTTAAGGATGTTTTGGATGTGGTACTCAGGGCTATGGTTTAAGGTGACTCTTGTAGAGTAGGGTTCTAGGTTGGACTTGGTGATCCTGAGGGGCTTTGCCAACCTGCCTGTTGCTGTGTGATTCTGTGTGAGGTGTTTAACAAATGTGTGGACATGGCACTTGGGAAGACGGTTTAATGGCCTCGGTGGTGTTGGGTTGATGGCTGGACTTGAGGCTTTATAAAGCACCATAAATTACATATTTGTCATTAAAACTGTCTAAACACTTTATTATTCCAGTCTAGCAATTTTAATTAGATTTTCCCCACTGTTCCTGGAGGTGTTCAAGAAATATGCAGACATGGCACTCTGGGACACAGTTGAGTGGCCATGGTGGTGCTGGGTTGACAGCTGGACTGGAGGATCTTAGAGGTCTCTTCCAACCAAAACAATTCTATGGTTCTGTGACATCTTTACTCAGGGACACTGCACAAATGCAAGGAATAATAAACCCAAATGGCTGTTTACATACACACAAAGGGATAAAAAACACCACCCACTTTGAGCATCTGCTAATTATTTCTCAAAAACCCCTAAAAAATGATCACTCTCCCCAAACAGTTCTCAAAGCAGATCTGACCCCATGTGCAAAACTCCACAGGCCTCAAACAGTTTCTCTAAAAACTATGCTTGATTTCAGCACCTTCAGTGTGCCACAGAGCTGGAATATGCAGCACTCACCACTGCTGAAGAAAACAAGTGACACCTGCTTTTTGCTTAAAAAGAGGACTATTCTCACACTCTTGTCAGGAATAAATCAAATAAGTACTGGCTTGATCAGAACACTTCGTAAGTTCATTGAATGGTTTGGGTTGGAAGGGACCTTAAGGATCCATCTAGTTCCAAACTCTCCTGCTGTAAGCAGAGACATCTTCCACTAGACCAGGTTACTCTTTCAGCCTGGCACTGACCTCCTCCGGGAAGGGGGCATCAACAACTTCTCTAGGCTACCTGTTCCACTCTCACTGGAAAGAATTTCTTCCTCATCTCTAGTCTAAATCTCTTCTCCTCCAGCTCAGAGCCTTTTCCTCTTGTCCTGTCACTACAAGCCCCTGTGATAACCTGGTTTCTTCACTGAATCACAAAAGTGTTTGGGTTGGAAAAGCCCTCTAAGATCATGGAGTCAAACTATCAACTAAACACTGCCACAACCATTAAACGAAGTTCCCAGGTGCCATGTCCACACATTTCTTGAACCCCTCCAGGGCCAGTGACTCCACCACCTCCCAGGAAGGTGGAATTGATGCTCCTTTTGATGGTGCTCTGAATGGAGAACGTGGCAATTATCCAGCCTGCCTGTAGCCATGAGAAACCCTCAGTCCCCATAGAGAGAAGAGACCCTTCAATGGGTATCTGAAGGGAGAACCTTAACTCAGATCCTCCGAATTACATTTCTTTCTCCACTGTTTGATCAGCTTAAGTGCTGGAAAGAAATGCTTAAGTGCCAGCAACACCTCCTAAGCATCACTCTAAATTCAAGCGATCTGATCAGACACACTTGGGATTGCTTTGCTGAGGGAACTGCCTTTTCAGAGTTCCAGCTCCTTTGCCAACAGGTTATTTTTAGGAAATAAAAAGTAAAGAGCCATACAATCCGAGAGTGTGAAATAGAACCCAGAACTCACCAGAATGAATTAGCAGCACAGTAAAAGAAGTCCATTTATCACCATAGAGCTCTTCCAAGCACTGCAGAGTGTGAAGTGTTGATCCCCCATTTCCTGAAGATGAAGTATTTTAGTCTCTGTTGCAAAGACACATCAGCAACACACGGTTCTGGTAACATAATGCTATGATTCAAAGAGGGAGACCGAGACTGGAGAGAAGGAAGACATGATTGGCACGGAGGGTGGTAAGAGGTTGTCCAGATTGCCCAGAGAGATGTCCCATCTCTGGAATCATTCCAGGTCAGGTTGTACGGGGCTCTGAGCAACCTGCTCTAGTTGTACATGTCCCTGCTGTGCGCAGGGGGGTTGGACTGGATGACCTTTAAGGTCCTTTCCCACCCACACCAGACCGGGATTCTACCACACACAGCCTGCCACCGCCCAGGGCACAACCGCCCACATCTGCGCACCGATTTTGGGCCCGGGAGGATCCGTGCAGACATGGTACCGCGTCCCCAGGGGCAGCTCCTTCCTCCGCAGCTTCTCGGCCAGCTGCTCCCGGTAAGCCCGCTCCTGCTCCGCGTCCGCCGCCGTCACCACCACCACGTCCCAGAACTCGCCGGGCTGAGCCGCCGCCCCTGTGGGTGCAGCGAGGCTGCCTCAGAGCTCGGGCGGGGATCGCCGTGGCCTCCCCGGGATGGGTTCCCCCCCGCCCCGGCCCTCCCAGCTCCGCCTCACCTCGCAGCGCCGAGAAGCGCTGCAGCCGCCGGGCCGTGGCCTCCCGCCTGGCCTGGCTGCGCTTCCCTGCCGCCGGCATGGCCGGGCCCGGACACCGACCCGGAAGCGGAGCCTGGCGCCGGCGCCGAGCTCGGCCGGGGCGGGTCCGCTCCCGGGGCCGTGGTGGGAGCGGCCCGGAGGTAGCCGTGTCCTGGGCTGGTCCCCAGCAAGGTGATCCCTGGGCAGCAGGGGCAGGGAGGGGATTCTGCCCCTCTGCTGCGCTCTGCTGAGACCTCCGCCTGCAGTGCTGGGGCCAGCTCGGGAGAATAGCGCCCGCTGGAGCGGGGGCAGAGGAGGCGACAGCCGTGACGGGAAGGCTGGGAGCGCTCTGCTGAAGGGCCAGGCTGGGAGACTTGAGGTTGTTCAGTCTGGAGACGAGAAGGCGGTGGCCTGTCAGGAATTCAAGGAGCCGATCAGGAAGCTGAGGACACAGTTTTAGCAGGATTTGCTGGAAGGGTTATAACTGTCAGAGATACATCCACACCCCCCCTGCCCCAACTAACCAACACCAACCAAAACCCAACCAACCAACCCCCCCCCAAAAAAAAAACCCTCACAAAAAGCCCCTAACAAACAAACAAAAAAACCCAAACAAAACCCGGACCTTCACCCCCCCAGCCCCAACAACAACAAATAATAAGCACCAAGCAAACCCCCAACCAACCAAAAAAAACCCCTCAGAAGCTACCCAAAACATGGGTTACTTCCAACCACAGTCCCCAGGCAGCACTCTGCCAGGCCGAAGCAAATCACAAGGACAGATTCACAGCGCCGCAGATCGTGTCTGGCTGGGAGGGACCCGCGAAGGTCATCTTGTCCATCCCCCCTGCAGTCAGAGGGGACACCTCCACCTGGAGCAGGCTGCTGAGGGCCACATGGTTTGACCTCGAATGTCTCCAGGGATGGGACCCCACGCACCTCTCCAGCTAACCTCTTCCAGCATTTCACAGGCTCACAGGATGGCAGCGGTTGGAAGGGACCCAAAGAGATCGGCCAGTCCAGCCCCCCTGCCACAGCAGGAGCATACAGTCGAGCTCAGGTCACACAGGAACACATCCAGACAGGCCTTCAAAGGCTCCACAGAAGGAGACTCCACAACCTCTCTGGGCAGCCTGTGCCACTGCTCTGAGACCATTTCAGTCAAGAAGTTCCCCCTTGTGTTGAGCTGGAACCTCCTGTGCTGTAGCTTCCATCCATTGCTCCTTGTCCATTCCAGGGAGCAAGTGAGCAGAGCCTGTCCCACCCCTCCTGACCTCCAGCCCTCCAGATATTGATAAACATTGATTAAATCCCCTCTCAGTCTTCTCTTCTGCAGACTCACCTCCCTTATTTTAATAAACCTCCTCCTGGTGCCCAAGCTAAATCTACCCTGCTCCTGTGTAAGTTACAGAGTCATAGAATGGTTTAGGTTTGAAGGGACCTCATAGATCATCCAGTTCCAACCCCCCACCACAGGCAGGGACACTGCCCACTAGAACAGGTTGATCAAGGCTGGAGCACCTCACCTATGGGGACAGGCTCAGAGAACTGGGGCTGTTCAGCTTGCAGAAGAGCAGACTACAGAGAGACCTTAGAGCAACCTTCCAGTGCCTGAAGAGGGCTACAGGAGAGCTGGAGAGGGACTTTTCACAACAGCTTGTAGTGACTGCAGAATCATAGAATGGTTTATCTTGGAAGGGACCTCAAAACCTATCCAGTTCCAACCCCTGCCATAGGCAGGGACACCTCCCACTAAAATAGGTTGCTCAAGGCCTCATCCAACCTGGCCTTGAACACCTTCAGGGAGGGAGCAGCCACAACCTTGCTGGGCAACCTGTGCCAGTGTCTCACCACCCTCACTGCAAACAACTTCTTCCTAACATCCAGTTTCAATCTCCCCTCTGCCAGTTTAAACCCATTCCTCCTCATCCTGTCATTACAAGACCTTGTCAGTAGTCCCTCCCCAGCCCTCCTGTAGGTCCCCTTCAGATACTGGAAGGCTGCTCCAAGGTCTCCTCAAAACCGTCTCTTCTCCAGGCTGCAGAGCCCCAGCTCTCATAGCCTGTCTTCATAGCAGAGCTGCTGCAGCCCTCTGAGCATCTTCGTGGCCTCCTCTGGACTGGCTCCAACAGTTCCATGCCCTTCTTGTGTACACACAGGACTCCAGGTGAGGTCTCAGGAGAGCAGAGCAAAGGGGCAGAATCCCCTGCCTTGCCCTGCTCCCCACACTGCTCTTGCTGCAGCCCAGCACAGAGTTGCTGTCTGCCAGCTCGTGTTGAGCTTTTCATCACCCCAGACCTCCAGGGCCTTAAACTACTTAAACACTCAATGCTTTTCCCCCCTCTTTTTGGAAAGCAGTGCCTGGTCTCTCAGTTCTTGTGTCCGAAGTGATGTTTTGTTCCAAAGGAAAGCACTCCGCTCCCGTGGGCCAACCGAACCAAAGCTTGTGTGCATCTGCCGTAGCCCTTGGGTCATTGAATGCAAGGAAGGATTTTTAAGGAAAGAAATCTCTTTCCCATTCTTTTTTTGTTACACAGCTTGTAGAAAGCACACACAGAGGCTCAAATCCAGTCATACAGTGCTGCCTCAAAATGCAGCTCCCCTGTGGAGCTCAGGATCTGAAGGGCTGGTGTCCCCTGGGGCTGATGCATTCAGGCTGCTGTCTGTAGGAACAGATCGTAGTTTCGAGGTGACATCTCTGTGGCAGGCACAGGAAGGGTAGGATGAGTGAGGTTGCTGGTTTAGGATGAGTGAGCTTGCTGGTTTAGCAATCTAATTAGGAAAGGAATCTTGATTGCATGTGAATTTGCCTGCTCAAGGCTTCCTCATCCATGCCTGACCTGCTCGCATCAGCTGGGGCACCCCCTGGCCACACCTGGAGTACATCTGCTGAGTTCTGAGCTGAGCAGTGCTTGGATTTGGTCAATTGATCCTACCAGGGCTTACCGTGGGCTTTCTTTATTGCCTGTAATTATCTGTTATCTACCAGCAGTACTCACATAGCTGAAGGTTTTTCCCTGCTGCAGTTCTTTGCCCTGGATATTGTGATTTTCGATCTGTGGGCTTCATCTGTCTTCCTGCATTGAGAGTCTGCTGAGACTCCAGATAGCAAACACAAACAGCTGAAAATGAAAGGAGGATTTGTCTGGATAAGATCTCATTATACAGAGAGCTCACAATAAAAAGTAGCTGCAAGAGCACTGTGGGAGCTACGGAAAAGGAGAATTTAGCAAGTTTCAAACAGAAAAAAGTTGCAACAAATCCAGAGTTTTTCGTGATTGTAAACTGCTGACAGAGGAGATTAAAGGGAAAAAAAGATTAATACTTCACTGCTGCTTTATCAGTTTGGGGCTTTTCTGTGATGCAAGTGATAACAGCCTTAATCAGAGTGATGTACACCACAAAGACCCCTTTGATCCTTCCTTCTGGTCTCCAGTCACTCCAGCGAGGAGCAGACTCTGTCTGGTTGGAGCTCTGCTTTTGCTCATTGCTTTTGTGTCGAGATTTCATTGTTGACAGCAGCTCTGCTGACCTCTATCAGAGAAAGTCCCTGGATCCCTAGTCCAGATGTAAAGCTGGAAGGTTCAGTGGCAGCAGGTGAAGGGTCACTGCTTCCTACAGGGCTCTTAAGGCTGTTTCCCCCTTACCTGCCTCCTGGCTGAGGTGGGGTTTGTGATACAGATCCACTGACTGTTTCATGAGCCTGGTTAGAAACTGCAGCATTCTCTTTACATCAGAAACGCTCTGGACCTATGCAAACATTTTCTAAGTCAGGAGAATGAGTGGTACTTCAGCAAGCTGGGAACTGGCACTCTCTTCTGTGCCCCAGCCCTGCTGAGTCGTTTATCTATAAGGAAGAATTCCTGGCTTTCTGAGTTGGAGAAAAAAGGAGCTTGGAGAGGAGACGACTAAGAGGTGATCTCATTATTGTTTATAAATATGTAGGGGGTGAGTGTCAGGAGGCTGGAGCCAGCCTCTTCTTGGTGATGCCTAGTGCCAGGACAAGGGGCAGTGGGTGAACGTTGAGGCATAGGAGGTTCCATGTGAACCTGAGGAGGAATTTTTTTGATGTGAGGGTGAAAGAGTACTGGAACAGGCTGCCCAGGGAGGTTGTGGAGTCTTCCTCTCTGGAGATATTCAAGAACTGCTATTCCAGTGTGATCTGCTCTAGGTGATCCTGCTCTGGCAGAGAAGCTGGACCAGATGAGCTTTGGAGGTCCCTTCCAGCCCCTGACATTCTGTGATTCTATGAAATTGGCAAATCTTTGTTTTTTGCTGTGGTAGATTTCCCCTTAAGTCACTGTGCTCTTCTAATTTCACTCTGACTTGTGTGCCCTAACCCAATGCATGCAATACAATATTAGAAATATTAGGAAGAAGTTCTTTCCAGTGAGGGTGGTGAGACACTGGAACGGGCTTCCCTGGGAGGTTGTGGGGTGCCCTCTCCCTGGAGGTGTTCAAGGCCAAGTTGGATGAGGTCTTGAGCAACCTGGGCTAGTGGGAGGTGTCAAAGCCCATGGCAGGAGGGTTGAAACTAGATCATCTTCAAAGTCCCTTCCAACCCAACCCGTTCTGTGAATCTATGCATCTATGAATAATAAATGCAGTTTGGGAGAGGTATCTTTTATGGCTCACGTCTTTTTCACTCAGCAGTGACACAGTTTTCACAGGGTGATTAAAAATGCATGATAATTTACAAGTCATTTAGGGAACGACTAGAGATACAAAGTAATTAATGGTTTACTGACAATAATACTAATTTCTTTTTAACTGCAGCGAGCCTTTGAAGCTGTAATTGGGGCCCTGATGCTGGCAATGAAGGATTGCTGCAGTGCAACAGAATTTGTGTTTTGAACTGTTCATCATTAGTCAGACATCCTAATGCATGCAGTTCTGTTTGCCCTCTCTGAGATAATCAAAGTCGAGAGTAATTATTGGATGCAGCTACTCATGGTAATAATTTCTTTTACAGTTATTTCAGTTGGGTGGTTATTCATACTCTTGATAGTAGGGCTTTAGAATCATTTAACCTGGTAATTCCTGGAAATAATGGGTTTTTGTCTGACCTGTCCCTCAGAATTTCAAATAACAGATGAAACAATGTTGGTGATTCATGAGATTCAGAGGCAGAGTCAGTGAACTGCTCCAGGAGAGGCATTTTGGTGCCTGATGGAAGCAGAGGTGTTCACTGTGCTTAGCAGAGAGTCCCAGCAGAGCTTTTGCAACAGCAGAGCTATTTGCACTGGTGTTTCACTGAAATCTCAGTCCCCAGATTTGGTTTTTCTAGGGAAATTGTGGCTACAAACCAGCAGGAAACTGTTGTCTGTTGCTGTATGCTCCTCACCTCCCAGCTGATTATGCTGATCTTTCCCATCCCTCAGCATCTGGGGGGTGACAAACTGAGTATCCAGGCTGGGTCTGCAGCCCCTCTCTGTGTCAGCTGGAGAACGTGGATCAGTATACAGCTGATTGGGCTTGTGTGAGAACCTGTGATGGAGAAACAAACTGGGAGCATTGTGGAATCCTGGTGGTAGTCAGTCAGTTCCTTTCTGTGACCCTTTGGAACACAGCATTTCATGTGAAATAGAGATTCATTTCATGTGAAATGGAGATTCATGGACTAGTTTGGGTTGGAAAGGACCTTAAAGATCATCTATTTCCAACCCCCCTGCTCTGAGCACCTCCCACTAGACCAAGCTGATGAAGGCCTCATCCAAACTGTCTCTACACTCCAGTACTCCTGGGGGATCCCAAAAACAGGATTCAGCTGCAGAATTTCCCTTATTTTCTAAAGAATTGGTGGCAAACTACCAAGTTACCTGTTTTCTGCCAGGCTGAGGGATGCACCAGAATATTCATAGATTTGTAGAATGGTTTGGGTTGGAAGTGACCTCAAAAGATCATCCACTTCCAGCCTTGCACCATTGCTGGGACACCTCCCACTAGCTGATGCTGCTCAAGCCTCTGTCTAGCCTAGCCTTGAACACTTCCAGGGAGGGGACATCCACAAGCACCATGGGCAACCTCTTCCAGTGTCTCACCACAGAATTACAGAAAAATGCAGCTTGGCAAAGCCCCTCAGGATCACCAAGTTCAACCTAGAACCCTACTCTACAAGAGTCACCTTAAACCATAGCCCTGAGCACCACATCCAAACCACCCTTAAACACATTCCAGGGTGGGTGACTCCACGATCTCCCTGGGCAGCTCATTCCAGTCCCTGACCACTTTCTCCATGAAAACATTTTTTTTCCTAATGCCTAATCTAAACCTGCCCAGTCTCAGCTTGAGGCTATTCCCCCTTGTTCTGTCTCTTAATTACCTGTGAAAAGAGCCCAGCAGCAGCATCTCTACAATCACAGAATCACAGAATTACCCAGGCTGGAAAAGACCTTTAGGATCATTGACTACAACCTATCACCTAACCCTTCTAATTAACTAACCCATGGCACTAAGTACCCCATCCAGCCTCCTTTTAAACACCTCCAGGGATGGTGACTCCACAACCTCCCCAGGAAGCCCATTCCAATGCCAATTGCTGTGAAGAACTTCTTCCTAACATCCAGCCTGAGCCTGCCCTGGCACAGTTTGAGGCTGTGTCCCCTTTTTCTGTCCCTTGGTGCCTGGCAGAAGAGACCAACCCCACCTGGCTACAATCTCCTTTCAGGTAGCTGTAGAGAGCAATGAGGTCTATCCTCAGCCTTCTCTTCTGCAGGCTGCACACCCCCAGCTCCTCCAGCCTCTTCTCACAGGGCTATGCTCCAGTCCCCTCCCCAGCCTTGGTGTCCTTCTTTGGACACCTTCAAGCATATCAGCATCTTTCTTAAACTGAGGGACCCAGAACTGGACACAGGACTCAAGCTGAGTACAATGTCTCACTGTAAATAATTTCTTCTTAATCTCCAGTCTAACTCTCCCCTCTTCCAGCTCACAGCCATTGTCCCTCATCCTGTCACTACAAGCCCCGGTAGAAAGTCCCTCCCCAGCTCTCTTTCAGGCACATCAGTATGTATTACTTGAAAAAAAATAGTGCCAGTGGCATTTTTCCTCCCCTGTGGATGTACAGTATTTAATAACTAGTGTTATAACAAGGCTCTGAATCTTCTCTTTGGTTATCTGAAGTTCTCATTCTAAAGCTGAGTGCATAGCCTTGCACATAGCCTTTGTATTCTCCTTTTGGTGGGTCTCTGAGGGAGGAATCAAAGAGGGGAGGTTATCATGAGGAAGGTAACCCTTGAGCATCTTCTTTCTGTTTCCAAAATGCTGATGCTTGAATGTCAACAAATCTTTGCCCAAAGCCTGAGGTAAAGAAGTTAGGGGACCTGGTTGCAGAGTGTGGCCAGGTCACAGTCCTGCGTCTAGCGAATGTGGGGCATTGCAGCGTTCTGCTCATGTGAGCACCCATCTCGAATGCTGCCCCCAGTTCTGGTGTCCCCAGCAGAAGAAGGGCATGGAGCTGCTGGAGAAGGTCCAGAGGAGGGCTACAAGGGTGATCCAAAGGCTGGAGCACCTCTGCTCTGAGGTGTGCTGGTTTGCAGCAGGGTAGAATGTTTGGGTGAGAAGAAGTAGATTACAGGCTGTGAAAAGAAAACAGTGGTGATGTCTGCTTCCCTCAGAGTCTCGCTAAGGAGTTTGGGAAGAAGAAATGAAAACATTAGATAACATCTCACCATTTTCTCTCACTCTGGCTCGGGCTGCTGGCTGAGCAACATCTTACTTCCTAACCTCACCTTCCATTTGGCCTAACCCACTTTGCTTCATAACCTCTTGGCCGAACCTCCTTTCTTCTTTAGGACTGGGGTAAGGTTGAGAGGGGCAGGGGGAAGGTGCAGGGGTGGTTGAGAGCCCCTCCTGGGAACTCAGGTTTCTGGGAAGGGAGTTGTGTTTCTGTATTACCTTTTACCTTGTCTATTTCTGTCTATAACTGTATATACTGTAAATATCTGCTTGTATATTGTGCTGCTCTAAATAAACACTTCATTCATATTTCCAGAGCTGGCTGAGTCTAGTCTGGGTGATTTCTGAAGTGTGGGGGGGTGGGAAACACCCAAACCGTCACAGGAGGACAGGCTGAGGGAGCTGGAGGTGTCCAGCCTGGGAAAGAGAAGACTCCAGGGAGACCTTACAGCTGCCTTCCAATACCTGGAGGGAACCTGCAGGAAGGCTGCAGAGACTTTTCATGAGGGTGTCTATCAATAAGACAGGGGGAGATGGCTTCAATCTGAGGGAGAGTAGGTTTAGACTGGATCTTAGGAAGAAGTCCTTCAGTATGAGTGTGGTGAGACACTGGAACAGGTTGCCCAGGGAGGTTGTGAATGCCTTCTCCCTGGAGGTGTTCGAAGACAGGCTGGATGAAGCCTTGAGCAACCAAGTCTAGTTGAGAGGTGTCTGCCCATGGCAGGGGGTTGGAGTGGATGATCTCTAAGGTCCCTTCCAACCCAAGCCATTCTATGATTCCATGATTCCTTTCTCACTTGAATTGGCTCTCCTCTGTACCAGTTCCCTTGTGAGCATTGACCCCCTTGGTGGTGTGCTGGAGGCTCCACACACCAGGGAAAGAACAACACTGTGTGAAGATGCAAAAGCAATGTGGATTTGTCTTTCTGTTGTGTGACTATTCCTTAGGAGCACTGTATATTTTTCTGCCTGTTGATCCTTCCTGTTTCTGTTTGTTTCAGGAATACTTTGGTCTGGGTTTACTTAGTGCATAAGTAAAACAGAGGAAAAAAACAAAACACAGCTGTGCCCCAGTGTCAGTTGCTTGAGGTATGAAGCTTGTGAGGAGTGACAGTGTCTTGTATTCTTGTGAAAGATCAGTTTTTTCCTCTGGGAGAGTGACATTTTCTCACTCCAGCTCCCTAATTAACAGCAGCCTGGGCAGAGCGCTGCTGTGGGTATGCAGAGCAGCGTGCAGCCCAGGGGAGAGCTGCTGGAGGTGGCTGTGAGCCTTCATGCTGCGATGAGAGCACCGATGTGGGTACCTGGGGAACCTCGCCAGCTTCCTTTGGTGTCTCAGAAGCTGCATTTGAAGTGGTGGGAAGGGGCTTTGCTCATGCTCTTTGATGCACAGTATCTGAGGAGCGGCAGTCTTTGTTAGCAGAGGCAGGCCACCTCGCTACTTCACTAACTGCTGCAGCTCCTAAAAGCCTCTTCTGGGTGTCTGAGGGGAAGAAGTGTTAAAATGGAGAGATAGTACCTTCAGGATGTTCTGGTCCTCTGCAGCAGGCTGCCTGGTTTGCTTGTTACTCTGTATAATCTGGTTTGGGTTGGAAGGCACCTTAAAGATTCATCCAGTTCCAACCTGTTGCCATGGGCAGGAGCACCTCCCATGAGACCAGGCTGCTTGAAGCCTCAGCTCACCTGGGCTTGAACACCTTTAGGAAGGGGGCATCCATGACCTTCTTGGGCAACCTGTTCCACTGTCTCACCACCCTCAATGTAAAGAATTGCTTCTTAATCTCCAGTCTTCCAACTTAAAGCCATTGCCTCTCATCCTGTCACTACAAGCTCTTGTGAAAAGTCCCTCCCCAGCTCTCCTGTAGCCCCCTTCAGGTACTGGGAGATTGCTCTAAGGTCTCCCTGGAGTCTGCTCTTCTGCAAGCAGAACAGTCCCAATTCTCTCAGCCTGTCCCCATAGGTGAGGTGCTCCAGCCCTCTGATCATCTTCATGGCCTCCTCTGGATAATCCTTGGGTTATGGTAACTTCAAATCAGCTTCCTCCCTGGAGGTGTTCAAGGCCAGGTTGGGTGAGGCTTTGAGCAGCCTGTTCTACTGGGAGGTGTTCCTGCCCATGGCAGGGGAGTTGGAAGTAGATTATCTTCAAGGTGCTTTCCAGCCCAAAGTATTCTATGGTTCTACAAAACAATCTTGGAAAACAACAGTCTGTGGTTTTTATAACTCATGGTTAGCAATGAGGAGCAGATACCACCACTGCCAGCGACAAGCAGGGTGCAAAGTTAGTGTTGATTTCCAGTGGCACTGTGACATCAGAGCAGCCCTCTAAGCTAGGGGTTGTTGGGAGGTCACTCTCAGTGGTGTGCTCTGGGGTGAGCTTGCCCAGAGCAACTCCTGAACTGACCATCCCCTTACTCATCCTCATGTAGGATGAGTAGCATGTGGTAGAGGTGGCAGGGCAAGCCTGGCACCTTGGTTACAGCACAGTGTCCCTTCACCCCACCTGGCAGTGTGTGTTGAATTAGTGGGAGGTGCTGGAGAAGCTCTGGAGGACACAGTCAGGAGAGGAAGCAGAAGAATGATGGAGGTGAGAGGAGGGTAAGGAAGAATCCCAGAATCTCAGCATGGCAGGGCTGGAAGTGACCTCTGGAGATCATCCAGTCCAACCCCCCTGCTAAAGCAGAGGCACCCACAGCAGCTTGTCCAAGATCACAATAGCCAAGTGGATTTGGAATCTTTCCAGAGGAAACTCCACAACCTTTCTGGGCAGCCTGCTCCACGGCTTCAGCATCCTCACACCAAAGTTTCTCCTCCTGTTCAGGTGAAACCTCCTGGATCCCACTCTGTGCCCATTGCCCCTTGTGCTGTCCCTGGACACCACTGAAAAGCGTCTGTCCCCAGCCTCTTGCCTCCCACAGGTCCTTTATCTCTTGCTGAGCATCGATCAGATCCCCTCTCAGGCTTCTCTTCTAGAGGCTCAACAGCCCCAGGGCTCTCAGCCTTTTCTCCTCAGAGAGGCAGGGGAGAGGAATTAGAGAGCATGTCAGGGTGGTGGAACCAGCAGCAGGAGACAGGGCTGGGCAGGGTGGAAGAACAGCTCCAGCCCCGAGGCAGCTGGGCGCAGAGCACGCTTAGAGGGTGGTTTATCAGCACCCCTGAGGTGTGTGTGGCTGTGGAAGGAGAACACTGCTGCCCTGCTTTCACGCTTAGCTGGGAGGCTCTGTGCGTGCTGCCATTGTTCCAAGGAGGATCTGGGTGGGATTGTCCTCTCGTGGTTCAGCAGAGAAGGGAGAGGGTGCCAATGCCCTGATGGCTGTCAGCCAGCAGCTGCTATCCCTAACCCAGCAGTGCTCTGAAGCTGAGAGCTGCTCAACACCAGGACCTTGAACGCTTTTGTTCTCCATGCTGCTGCCTTTTACAGGTCTTTATTGCCATATTTCCGAGGACACCTCCTGCCTCCATAATGGCCTGAAAGCTGTTCCATTATGAAGTTAAATTGAAGTCCTCTGCAGATAATGTTTTGTCAATCTTTTTGAAGTACTGCAGATAGGTTGTACAAATTACACATTTATTCTGAATATTCACTGGGGCTGTCCAGGGTTTCCTTGAAAAGGTCAAGATCTCCTCCAGACAGAGCTTCATTGGATTAAACTTGTTTTTGTAATAGCCCAGAGTTGAAGCTTTCAGGACAAAATACATCTTTTTATAAACAACAAGCTTGTTTTTCTCATTTGTGAGAGGTTTAAATCCATCTCTGCATTAGACCAAGGAATACCTGGGTTAAATTAATTTAGAATGGCTGATGCTCCACCACTAACAAACCCAGCTTTCCAATAAACCTAAAGGGCTGCTCTCAATCCCATCATCCTGGAGATATCCAAGGTGATTTTCAACAGGGCTCTGGGCAACCCGGTGTATCTGAGGATGCCCCTGCCTACTGCAGAGGGATTTAGATTAGATGACCTATGGAGGTGCCCTCCAACCCAGACCATTCTGCTGGTCACACACAGAGAGTGGTGATCAAGAGCACAATGTCCACCTACAGACCAGTGCCAAGTGTCTCAGGAGTCAGTGCTGGGTCCAGTGCTGCTTAACATCTTTCTCAGCAACATGGACAGAGGAATTGAGTGCAGCCTCAGCAAGTGTGCAGATGGCACCAAGCTGTGTGGCACGGGTGACTTGCTGGAGGGCAGGGATCCATCCACAGGGACCTGGACAGGCTGCAGGGGTGGGTCCAGGCCAACCTCATGACATTCAACAGCCAACCTCATGACATTTAACAAGGCCAGGTGTAAGGTCCTGCACCTGGGTGGACACAATCCCAAGCACAACTCCAGGCTGGGTGGGGAACGGCTGAGAGCAGCCCTGAGGAAAAGGCCCTGGGGGTCTGGGGTGATGAAAAGCTCAACATGAGCTGGCAGTGTGAGTGCAGCCCAGACAGCAACTGTGTGCTGGGCTGCAGCAAGAGCAGTGTGGGCAGCAGGGCAAGGGAGGGGATTCTGCCCCTTTGCTCTGCTCTCCTGAGAGCCCACCTGGAGTCCTGTGTGCAGTTCTGGAGCCCTCAACACAAGAAGGACATGGAAGTGTTGGAGCCAGTCCAGAGTAGGCCACCAAGATGCTGAGAGGGCTGCAGCAGCTCTGCTATGAAGACAGGCTATGAGAGTTTGGGCTCTGCAGCCTGGAGAAGAGAAGGCTTCCAGAAGACCTTGGAGTGGCCTTCCAGTATCTGAAGGGGACCCACAGGAGGCCTGGGGAGGGACTATTGACAAGGTCTTGTAATGACAGGATGAGGAGGGATGGATTTAAACTGGCAGAGGGGAGATTGAAACTGGATGTTAGGAAGAAGTTGTTAGCAGTGAGGGTGGTGAGACACTGGCACAGGTTGCCCAGGAAGGTTGTGGCTGCTCCCTCCCTGGAGGTGTTCAAGGCCAGGTTGGATGAGGCCTTGAGTGACCTCTTGTAGTGGGAGGTGTCCCTGCCTATGGAACTGGATGATTTTTGAGGTCACTTCCAATTTAAACCTATCATTCTGATTCTATCCCCCAGCCTAGACTGATATCAAGGGTTGTCCTCTCCCAAGTGCAGAACCTTGCACTTTGCTTTATTGAGCCTCAGGAGGTTCTTCTCAGCCACCTTCTCCATTTTGTCGAGGTTCCTCTGGGGAGATATGGTGGAAAAGGGGAGGTGGTGCTGACAGGAGGCAGATGGAGAGGAAACGGATAGAGATGAAAAGAGGAAAATGGGGGAAATGGAGAGGAAAGGAGGAAGACAGGGGAAAGAGGAAGATGGAAAGGAAGGAGATGAAAAGAACAGGAGGAAGATGGAAAGGAAGGAGATGAAAAGAACAGGAGAAAGATGAGGGAAAGTAGCAGATGGAGAGGAAAGCAGGGAGATGAGGGAGAAGTGGGATAAAAGAGAAAATAGAAAGCTGAATTGTGGGGAGAAATAAAAAGAAAAAAAAAAAGGTCCTGCTCTGGCAGGAGGTTGGACTGGAGGATCTTTCAGGGTCCCTTCCAGCCCCTAACATCCTATGATCCTGTGATCCTGTCTTTCAGTCATATCAACCACACCACTCAGCTTGGTGTCATCAGCTGAGGGTGCTCTCAATCCCCTTGATGGAAGCTATTGAAGAGCTGAGCTGCCGCAGAAGAATTTGGCTCTGCTTTAATCCAGCTTCCAGTGCTACCTGCTGCCTTTCACCATGAGGTAGCCAAAAAAGGGCTTCTCACAGCAGAACTCCTTTGCCTGAACTTCCACCGCTGAGACCTTACGTCAGAGATGAAGACAAACAAATTAAGAGTCAAAGCACACCTCCAGCCTGTGACAGGAGACACTTCATGTGCCACATCATTAAACCAGAACAGAGCCTGAGGGTGAGGAGCATTCATCTGGGAAAGGAAACGAGGAGCTGCACCTTTCAGGGCTTTTTATTTTTGCCTTTTTTTATTTTCCTGAGTAAAATGAACTCTGTGATGAGAGGGAAGAGCTGCTGGAGGAGTGCTGGTAGAGGCTGATAAAGGCAGCAGCTCTGTGTAGGTGCTGGCACAGAATCACAGAGTGGTTGAGGTTGGTGGAGACCTTTGGATGTTGTCTGGTCAGCAGAGACAGTTTGAGGCCACTTCCTCATGTTCCTTGGGAGAAGAGACCAAGCCCACGTGGCTCCAACCTCCTTCCAGGGAGTTGCAGAGAGCCAGAAGCTTCCTTTTCTCCTGGCTAAACAACCCCTGTTCCCTCATCAGCTTCTCACCAGACCTGTTCTCCAGACTTTGGCTTTGTTGCCCTTCTCTGGACCTGCTCCAGCACCTTAATGTCCTGCTTGGAGTGAGGGGCCCAAAACTAAATCCAGTATTCAAGATGCAGCCTCACCAGTGCCCAGTCCAGGGGGACAATCCCAGCCCTGCTCCTGCTGGCCACACTATAGCTGATCGAGGCCAGGATGCTGGTGGCCACCTTGGCCGCCTAGTCACACATTGGCTCATCCATCTGGCTGTCAACCAACATCCCCAGGTCCTTTTCAACCGGGAAGGACATCTGGGGCTAGAAGCAGAGGGAGCCAAGAGGATGCAATGCAGGGATGCCTTCTCTGGAGGTGTTTAGGGCCAGGCTGGATGAGGCTTTAGACAGCCTGATCTAGTGTGAGGTGTCCCTGCCTATGGCAGGGGGTCTGGAACTGGTTGATGCTTGTGATCCCTTCCAACCCTGACTGATTCTATGATTCTATGATTCTATGATTCTATGATTCTATGATTCTATGATTCTATGATTCTATGATCACGGGCTGGGGTTTGCTGTGAAGTGGTTGTTTTGGGGTCACTTTTGCTGTGCTGCACTGCACTGTGATGCCACTATAGCTGTGGCTGTCACACCAGTCCCTAAGGTCCATGTTGTGTCTTCACTGCCATCAGCTCCAGCTGTGTCTAGGCTTCTGCAGCACTCCTTTGTGCTGGTTGCTGCTCTGGTAGCTCCCTGCCACTGAGCACTAGGCACACGTTTATCTCCACCATCTTCTACAACGCTTAAGTCCAAGCTACTATACTTCCTTGGTGTCAGCTGTGAAGAACACTGGAGAATCCACCTCTGTGAAGAGAAGAAAAAGTTTGCTTCCATTTTAGATACAATTTTCCTGCCTTTCTGCCTTTCTAACACCTTCCTGCCCTTTTCTGTGTCAAGGCAGGGTGGTATTGTGCTGCTCTTCTCAGTGAATGATAATTTTCACCTCAGAGGACAGAGCTAGGAGTTTTTTTCCCCCTTTTTTTTGAGTTTAAAAATAACATAATTATACCATGTAGGCCATGAGGCAGAAATAAGAGGTGAGAAAGATGAAGGCAAGTTCAGAGCAAGAGGGCTGGTGGAATTGTTTGATTTGGACCTTTCTCTTTTCTGTGGGTGATTTATCGACATCACTCTGCTCCTGCCTTAAATGGCCTCAGAGTCTGCGATTGCAGTTCAGAATCACTTTCATACGGAAGCTTCCTGCCATAATGGGCAGTGAGATTATGGTTAATTTGGAACTAACAATGCTGATTATCTGCACCTGAGAAGCAAATTTTGCTGAGGAGGTGGCCTCAGCCATCCTTCCTGGGAACTGAGCCTGTGGTGGCAGGCACAAGGAAGGAAGCAGTTGTGGTTGCTGCCCAGAGAGGTTATAGGTGCCCCATCCCTGGGGGCTTTCAGTGCCAGGCTGGACAGGACTTTGAGCAACCTGGGCTAGTGGAAGGTGTCATTTTGGACATTAGGAAGAAATTTTTCATGGAGAGAGTGGTCAGAGGCTGGAATGAGCTGCTCAGGGAGGTGGTGGAGTCACCCAGCCTGGATGTGTTTAAGGGTGGTTTGGATGTAGTGCTCAGGGCTATGGTTTAAGGTGACTCTTGTAGAGTAGGGTTCTAGGTAGGGCTTGGTGATCCTGAGGGCCTTTGCCAACCTGCATGTTGCTGTGATTGTGTGAAATTGTTTACACTTTGGCCTTTTTTCCCTCTCAGCAAACCAATGAATGCTGTGGACCTCATCATTATTTTCTTTTTACAACCACTGATCCATTTTCTCTCATTAGAATATTTCAATTAGCCTGAAGCCAGCATGCCCCAGCAGTGACTTCTCCCCATCGCCCTTCGTCTTTTCCATGGGACTCCTTGCATTGCTCGAGGAGCTTTTGGTGGTGGGGCAGCCTTAAGTCACCTGTGCCCTCACCAGAAACCCTGCTCTGGGGCCCTCAGGACTTTCTGTGTCTTGCACTGAGGTGTTTGAGTTGAAGTTTTGTTTGAGGAACCATTGCTGCTTTCTCCCTCACTGTGGTACCACATGTGAGCTGCTGTCTGCAAGTTACAGATGGCCACCTGTAATGCACAGCATAAACAGGCCTTGGCATGGCTGGAAGCCAAGTCCTTCAACATAGAATCATGGAATGGTTCAGGTTGGAAGTGACCTCAAAGATCATCCAATTCCAACCCCCTGCCATAGGCAGGGACACCTCCCACTAGAACAGGTTGCTCAAGGCCTCATCCAACCTGGCCTTGAACATCTCCAGGGAGGGAGCAGCCACAACCTTGCTGGGCAACCTGTGCCAGTGTCTCACCATCCTCACTGCAAACTTCTTCCTAACATCCAGTTTCAATCTCCCCTCTGCCAGTTTAAACCCATTCCTCCTCATCCTGTCATTACAGGACCTTGTTGATAGTCCCTCCTGTAGCCCCTTCAGATACTAGAAGACCACACCAAGGTCTCCTGGATGCCATCTCTTCTCCAGTCTGCAGAGCCCAAACTCCCTTGTCCTGTCCTCATAGCAGAGCTGCTGCAGCCCTCTGAGCATCTTGGTGGCCTCCTCTGGACTGGCTCCAACAGTTCCATGTCCTTCTTGTGTTGAGGGCTCCAGAACTGCACACAGGACTCCAGGTGGGCTCTCAGGAGAGCAGAGCAAAGGGGCAGAATCCCCTCCCTTGCCCTGCTGCCCACACTGCTCCTGCTGCAGCCCAGCACACAGTTGCTGTCTGGGCTGCACTCACACTGCCAGCTCATGTTGAGCTTTTCACCAGCCTGACCCCCAGGGCCTTTTCCTCAGGGCTGCTCTCAGCCATTCCCCACCCAGCCTGGAGTTGTGCTTGGGATTGCACCCACCCAGGTGCAGGACCTTACACTTGGCCTTTTTGAATGTCATGAGGTTGGCCTGGGCCCACCCCTGCAGCCTGTGCAGGTCCCTCTGGCTGGATCCCTGCCCTCTAGGAAGTCGCCTGTGCCACACAGCTTGGTGCCATCTGCACACTTGCTGAGGCTGCACTCAATTCCTCTGTCCATGTCACTGACAAAGGTGTTAAGTAGCACTGAGCCCAGCAATGACCCCTGAGGGGTGGCACTGGGCACTGACCTGCCATGATTGATAGCTGTGCCAGGACACTTCTCCCAGTAGCCCTCCCTTTTTGTCCTGGTCCATGGTGGTAAGGTGTCCTCTGAGCCTTCTCTTCTCAAGGCTCAACAGAGGCAGCTCTCTCAGCTTTTCCTCATCTGCTAGTTCTGCCAGTCCTTCTCTCACCCGTGGTGTGGCACTGCAGATCAGGTTCTGAGTGGGCTTTATGATGTGGGCTAGAAAGAAAGTTCATTTTGAAGCTGATTGAAGTGGTTGTTTCTGAGCATGATGGCCTTTGAGATCCTTTTATGTTCTGCTAATGAAAAGGAAAGCATTTGGATACCAATATCAGAGTTATGCTGATGCTTGTGAAACATCCAGCAATGGTGGGGAAAGTTATGAGGAGAAGATAATGATTATCCTTTCAGTTGCAGAAAAATTACTTTCTAATTGTGTTTAGTTCTCCTTAATACCCATCCTCGTATTCATGCTTGATGTGTGTTGTATCATGCATCAGCTTGCAAGATAATACAAACTGTCATTAGATTTTAGATAGGTTTTTTTAATACCTATTGAAAAAAAAAAGCTTCTGTAGGAACTTGGGAAACTTTCAGGAAATTATTCCTTTGTTGCTGACTTTGTTTGTGGAGTTCAAAGTCATGAAAGTGTTTGTTGGCTTGACTTGAGGGAGCTGGGCTTCACCTTGGCAGTCACAGTGAGCACTCAGGCTCTCTGAAGGGCAGCTCAGAGGATCACAGAATCAATCCTTTGGGTTGGAAGGCACTCTTAGAGTCATAGAATCATAGAATCAGTCAGCGTTGGAAGGGACCACAAGGATTGTCCAGTTCCAACCGCCCTGCCATGGTCACGGACACCTCACACTAGATCAGGCTGCCCAGAGCCTCAGCCAGCCTGGCCTTAAACACCTCCAGAGATGAGGCTTCCACCACCTCCCTGGGAAACCCCTTCCAGGCTCTCACCACCTTCATGCTGAAAAACTTCTTCCTAACGTCCAGTCTGAATCTACCCATTTCTAGCTTTGTTCCATTCCCCCCAGTCCTAGCACTACCTGACAGCCTAAAAAGTCCCTCCCCAGCCTTCTTGTAGCCCCTTCAGATACAGAAAGGCCACAATGAGGTCACCTGGGAGCCTTCTCTGCAGACTGAACAGCCCAAACTCCCTCAGTCTCTCCTCACAGCAGAGCAGCTCCAGCCCTCTGATCATCCTCGTGGCCCTTCTCTGGACACCTTCCAGCACCTCCATATCCCTCTTGTACCAGGGGCTCCAGAACTGGATGCAGTACTCCAGGTGGGGTCTCCCCAGTGCAGAGCAGAGGAGGAGGATCACTTCCCTGGCCCTGCTGCCCACACTTCTCTTGCTGCAGCCCAGGCTCTGCTTGCTCTCTGGGCTGCCAGAGCACACTGACAGCTCAGATTAAGCTTCCCATCCACCAGCCCCCCCCACAACCCTCTCCTCAGGGCTGCTCTCAAGCCAGTCACTGCCCAGCCTATATTGGCACTTGGGATTGCCTCGACCCAGTTGCAGTACCTTGCCCTTGGTCTTGTTGAACTTCAAGAGGTTGGCAGGGGTCACTTCTCCAGCCTGTCCATGTCCCTCTGGAAGGATCCCTCCCTCTGGCTGTCAGCAGCACCACACAGCTTGGTGCTGTCTGCAGACTTGCTGAGGGTGCACTCAGTGCCACTGTCCAAGGCCCCAACAAAGGTCCAACCTTAACATAGCACTGCAGCTCACAATTAAACCATGTCCTTATGAGCTAATAACTAGAACAAGCAGAAGCATTTATTTCCGAGGCTGATTATTTCACATAGCCAGGCAGAACCCAAGCCCCACCCAAATGTGTGAATCCCTGCCAGGAATCCCTGTCCTGTGTTTTCAGGATGAGCAGTGGAAGACACATGGTGCCTCTGACACCTTGGATCAAACATGTCCAGACTCTGAATATTTATGGAAGTGCTGAAATTTGCTGCCACTTTGCTAATTTGAGCTGTGCTCTGACACAGACACATAGAAGCAGCACTCCTGGGGAATTAGAAGCTGTAATACCAGACCTGCTGTTCCTATTTGCCTACTTATAACAAAACAGTAATTAACTGCCATGCTCCAATCTCTTACTGAGCTCTGATTCTCCCCTCCCAGAGCAGGAAATATCTGCTATTTCTGACTGAATGGCACTGAAATGATAGTAGACTTGCAGAGAAGGGCTTTGGGGTGCTGCTGGACATGAGGCAGCAGTGGCCACTTGCAGCCCAGAAGGCCAATGGCATCCTGGGCTGCATCAAAAGATGCCTGGGCAGCTTACAGATGTCATTCTGCCACTTTGCTCTGCTCTGATGAGACCTCACCTGGAGCACTGTGTCCAGCTTTTGGACTTTCAATACAATCACAGAATGTCAGAGGCTGGAAGGGACCTCCAAAGCTCATCTGGTCCAGCCCCCCTGCCAGAGCAGGATCACCTAGAGCAGATCACACAGGAATGCATCCAGACGGCTCCTGAGTATCACCAGAGAGGGAGACTCCACTACCTCCCTGGGCAGCCTGTTCCAGTGCTCTGTCACCCTCACAGGGGAAAAAAAATCTTCCTCAGGTTCACATGGAACCTCCTATGGCTCAGCTGCCACCCATTGCCCCTTGTCCTGTCACTGGGCATCACCCAGCAGAGCCTGGCTCCAGCCTCCTGCCACTCACCCCTTACATATTTATGAACATGAGTGAGGTCTCCTCTCAGTCTCCTCCTCTCCAAGCAGCACAGCTCCAGCTCCCTCAGGCTCCCCTCATAAGGAAGATGTTCAACTTCCTCCATCATTTTTGTGACTGGACATGGACTTGGAACTGCTGGAGAGGTTCTAGAGAAGGGCCACAAAGACAAAGGCTGGAGCACCTCCCATGTGGCAACAGGCTGGGGCTGTTCAGCCTGGAGAAAAGAAGGCTCTTAGAGCAGCCTTCCAGTTCCTGAAGGGGACCTGCAGGAAGGCTGAGGAGGGACTGTTTAGAAGGCCCTGTGGTGACAGGACAAGGGACAGTGGTTTGAAACTGGAGCAGGGGAGATTTAGGTTGGTCATTAGGCAGAAGTTCTTCACAATGAGAGTGGTGGAACACTGGAACAGGTTGCCCAGAGATGTTGAGGCCCCATCCCTGGAGACATCCAAGGTCAGGCTTAATGTGGCCCTGAGCAACCTGCTGTAGTTGGAGCTGTCCCTGCTGAGTGCAGGGTGATTGGACAAGATGACCTTTGAGGATCCCTTCCAACCCCATGCAATCTGTGTGCAATACTCCTGCTGGTGGGATGAGTGCTACAGGTCTGTGCAGTCCCTCTTCTTTCTCTTTGAACTGGAGTTTTGAAGCTGCACAGTAACAGGAGGAGTTGCCAGCACTGGCAGGGTGGGAAATCATAAAGCCCAGCCTTGACTTGGGTTCTTTGTGGGTGCCATGTTGGGGCTGTGGCCCGTGCCTAAGGATGCTCCTTCCCCAGGGACATGTCATCTCCCCTCTGGCACAGCTGTCATTTCTTAGCTGCTGGTTGCCATTGATGCTTTTCCCACTTGGATAGCTTCCCTGTTTTCACATGTGCAGTTCCTCATGCTTTGGGGCTTTTCTGTGAATAACTTGGACCTGAGGTTGGTGGCCACCCCACAGAAATCCTCCTCTAGGCACCATATTAAGTTTTCAAAGACACCTTTCAAGTTGTTATTTCCTCTGAAAATTGACTCACAAACACAAGCTAACACCTCTGGAGTTATTATCATGGATTCACAGAATCATGCAATCATAGAATCAGTCAGAGTTGGAAGGGACCACAAAGATCATCCAGTTCCAACCCCCCTGTCGTGGGCAGTGACACCTCACACTAGATCAGGCTGTCTAGAGCCTCACCCAGCCTGGCCTTAAACACCTTCAGGGATGGGGCTTCACAGGTTCACAGCATGTCAGAGCTCGAAAGGGACACAAAGAGATCATTGAGCCCAACCCTCCTGCCACAGCAGGACCATACTATCGAGCTGAAGTCACACAGCAACACATCCAGACAGGCCTTGAAAGGCTCCGCAGAAGGAGACTCCACAACCTCTCTGGGCAGCCTGTGCCAGTGCTCTGGGACCTTTCCAGTCAAGAAGTTCTCCCTTGTATTGAGCTGGAACCTCCTGTGCTGCAGCTTCCATCCATTGCTCCCTGTCCTATTCCAGGGAGCAAGTGAGAAGAGCTTCCAAAACCTCCATGGGCAACCCATTCCAGGCTCTCACCACCTTCATGCTGAAGATGATCTTCCTAACATCCCATCTGAACCTACCCATTTCTAGGTTTGTTCCATTCCCCCCAGTCCTAGCACTACCTGAGAGCCTAAAAAGTCCCTCCCCAGCTTTCTTGTAGCCTCCTTAAGATACTGAAAGGTCACAATAAGGTCACCTGGGAGCCTTCTCCTCTCCAGAATGAACAGCCCCAACTCCCTCAGTCTCTCCTCACAGCAGAGCAGCTCCAGCCCTCTGATCACCCTTGTGGCCCTTCTCTGGACACTTTCCAGCACCTCCATATCCCTCTTGTCCCAGGGGCTCCAGAACTGGATGCAGTACTCCAGGTGGGGTCTCTCCAGTGTGGAGCAGAGGGGGAGGATCCCTTCCCTGGCCCTGCTGGCCACTAGACTCCTAGAATGGTTTGGCTTGGAAGGGTCCAACATCCTGCCATGGTCAGGGACATCTCCAACCAGCCCAGGTTGCTCAAGGCCTCATCCAGTCTGGCCTTGAGCACCCCAGGAAGGGAGCATCCACAACCTCCCTGGGCAGCCTGTTCTGGTGTCTGAAAAACGGAATAGAGTTTGGAAGTGCTGCTTTTTCCCTCCTGAAAGGACTCTTTCTGGGGAGAAGCAATTAATTTTTCACTCATACATACTCTAGTCAGAAAAAGGATTTCATGACAATAGGCATAAAATATTTGATACCAGTCATGTTAGACAAATGCTGGATGTTTTATGGGCACATCAGCTCTGCCTGAAGCCTCCTGGCTGTGCTGAGTTACGTTGGAGGTAATCTCTGCAATTTATTGGAGAGAAAGCAATTGAAATCCTCAGCGTAGGATAAATGCTCTTTGTAGCTGGAGTATGGAGCCCATAATTACAGTCTGAGCAGATTAGGAGAAGCATCATTCCATCACATCTCCTCCTCGCACCTACACAGCTCCTGGGCAGTTATTTCCTATTTAAGCAGCCAGTCTCCAGGAGGCTTTCCCTGCTGGCTGTGGCCGAGCAGCTCTCCCCCACACCCTTCTTCATCCGTCTCCATCATTGCTGCGGCCACGCCGTCTTTTACCAGGCTGCCTTCTCCTCTCCTCACACCCAGGCACTCGCTAAGCTGCTAATGAGTCCCGCGGGGCAGGGGGCTTCAATTAAACACGCGTTGATGTCTGCTGGAGATGGAAACCCCAGCAGAAACCCCCTCCCCGCCCCTCCTTCCATTGTCTGTGCAAATGCAAACATGAGGCTGAGCTGTGCTGTACATAAAGGATTAGAAATGGGGCTGCCTTCTCCAGCCCCTTGGCACAGGCGAGCTGGCAGGAGGGGAGGCTACAAAGGCTTAGGGCTACAAAGATGCTGAGGGGACCAGAACATCTGTCTTCTGAGAAGAGACTGAGGCAATTTGGGCTTTTTAGTCTGAGAGGGAATCTCACCAGTGCTGATCAATGCTTCACGAGTGGGTGTCAGGAGGATGGGATCAGGCTGTTTCTTCAGTGGTGTCCAGTGTCAGGACAAGGGAGAATGGGCACAAACTTGAACATCAGAAGTTTCATCTAAACTTGTTGCACTTAAGGGTGATAGAGCCCAGTAGCAGCCTGCCTAGAGAAGTGGCGGAGTCATTCCAAACCCACCTTGGGGCAGACCATGTGCAAGTTCTGCAGCTTTGGCATGAGGAGGTTTGATGTGCCTTGAGGCAATGTCCAGCCACAAGCCAGCCATGCAGTTGGGTCTCTGATGCACCACAGTCACTGTGGCATAGCCATTGCCTGTCACAGGCTCACAGGATGTCAGGGGTTCAAAGGGACCGTCGAGTCCAACCCCCCTGCCACAGCAGGAGCATACAATCCAGCTCAGGTCACACAGGAACACATCCAGACAGGCCTTCAAAGGCTCCACAGAAGGAGACTCCACAACCTCTCTGGGCAGCCTGTGCCAGCACTCTGGAAGTCAAGAAGTTCCCCCTTGTGTTGAGGTTGAACATCTTGTGCAGCAGCTTCCATCCATTGCTCCTTGTCCTGTCCCAGGCAGCAAGTGAGCAGAGCCTGCTCCCCATCTCCAGACCCCCAGCCCTCAGATATTGATAAACATTGGTTAAATCCCCTCTCAGTCTTCTCCAGACTAAACAGCCCCAGGTCCCTCAGCCTCTCCTCATCAGGCAGTGCTCCAGTCCCTTAATCATCCTTGTAGCCCTCCACTGGACCTTCTCCCTCTTACACTGGGGAGCTGAAAACCGAATGCTGTCCAGTGCCAGACAAGGACTGTAAGGGCACTTTGGCATCATCTTCTTGTGTGTAGGTCTCTTCTCCCAAGGAACAAGCAATAGGATGAGAGGCAATGTCCTCAAGTTGCACCAGGGAAGGTTTATGTTGGACATGAGCAGCAGTTTCTTTTCCAAGGGGCTGTGAGTGCCTGCCCCAGGCTGCCCAGGGCAGTGGTGGAGTCCCCATCCCTGGATGAGTTTCAAAGCTGTGATGTGATGCTGAGGGACATGCTGAGGGACACCACTGAGTGGTGCCCTGGCAGTGCTGGGTGAATGGTTGAACCTGATGATCTCGGAGGTCTCTTCCAAGCCAACCCATTCTATGATTCTATGATTTTAGCTTCCCCTCACCCTGTTTTAATCTACTCTTACCTGCGTGCTTGATGTTACGCAACAGAATTAGGTAGAGCACGTGTAGGAGACTGCTGATGGTTCCTTGAGATTCCTTCCAAACTAAACCTTTCTATGATTCTATGATCCTCTCTCAAGAGTTTTTTTTTGGGGAAAAAAGTGATTTTTTGCTTGCTGAAGTCCCACTTTCCAGTAGATGGCACCGTGGGTTCAGGCTGTGCTAAAGAGGAGTCACATCTGTAGGGAGTGGGAAGGGAAGCTCCCAGAAGTGCAGGGCAGTTCTGTGCAGTGTTGTTTACAAGTGGCTGTGCTTGATACCATCACCCAGTATTTGATAGCTGCTGGTTTAACGTCCGTGAAGCCTGTGAAGAGCTGCTGCTGAGGCTCGCTCTGGGGGGGCTCAAGGGGGAGGGTTCATTGGCGGGAAGTGAGAGAAGGTCTGGTTCTGGCTGCGAGGGGAGAGAAACTCAAGTGAGAAGGACAGGCATGGGGCTGCTGTTACTGCAGGAAAATGGAGGCCTGTGACCCATGCTTTGGTCTGAAAGTGAGGATTTTAGTCTAGGACTTACCTTCAGAGAGGAAATTATTCAAGTTCTCAAACTTGAATCATGGAATCCATAGAATCATGGAAATGGGTTGGAAAATACCTTTAAGGTCATCAAGTCCAACCCTTCATCCAGCACTGCCAGGTCACCAAGTCTCTCTGCAACACATCTCCACGGCTTTGAAACCCCTCCAGGAATAGGGACTCCACTACTGACCTGGCAGCCTGGGACAGGCACTGAAAACCCTTTGGAGAAGAAATTGTTCCTCACATCCAACCTAAATCTTCCCTGGTGCAACTTGAGGACATTTCCTTTTGTGATGTTTCTTGTTACTTGGAAAAAAGGCACCAACTCCCACCTGGCTCCAAGCTCCTTGCAGGGAATTGTAGAGAGCCAGAAGGTCTCCCCCAGCCTTCTTTTCTCCAGGCCAAACAACCTCAGCTCCCTCAGCTGCTCCTCACCAGCCCTGTTCTCCAGACTCTTCACCAGCTTTCATCACTCTTCTCTGGACCTACTCCAGCACCTCAATATCCTTCTTGGAGTGATGGGCCCAAAACTGACCTGAGGATATCAAATGCACCTTACAAAATGTTTGGATGTGTGGGTTTAGTGTGGCTATACACACACACACACACACATATATACTCATTGCCTTACTGCAGGTCTGTGGCAGGATGTGAGGTGATGCCAGGGTGGCTGTGGCTCCTACTAAGGGTCTTGTCTTGACCTGGGCACAGATGGCACCTCAATACAAGAGGGATGTTGAGGTGCTGGAGCAAGTGCAGAGGAGGACAACAAAGCTGGTGAAGGGTCTGGAGAACAAATCTTATGAAGAATGACTGAAGGAGCTGGAGATGTTTAGTGTGAGGAAGAGGAGACTGAGGGAAGATCTCATTGCTGTCTACAACTACCTGGAGGGACATTGTGGAGAGGTTGTTACTGGTCTCTTCTCACAGTAGTTAGTGATAGAACAAGAGAGAATGGCCTCAAGCTGAGGCTGGGGAGGTTTAGACTGGACATTAGGAAAAAGTTTTTCACAGAGAGAGTGGTCATGGATGAATGAGCTACCCAGGGAGGTGGTGGAGTCACTCCCCCTGGATGTGTTTAAGGGTGGTTTGGGTGTGGTGCTCAGGGCTGTGGTTTAAGGTGACTCTTGTAGAGTGGGGTTCTAGGTTGGACTTCTTGATCCTGAGGAGCTTTGTCAACCTGCATGTTTCTGTGGTTCTATGGTTCTGTACTCTGAGCAAGTCCAGCTCTCAGTATCTCCAGGGGACTGTGACCCACACAGAGGGCAAGCCTTCTGGAGTGGAAGTGAGGAGCGTTGTAGCCAAGCCCCTGATGGTTGGCATGCTCTGGGCTTTGTGGCTGCTCTTGGTACTGCTTCCAAAATTCTTTCCCCCTTACTGCCAGCACTTCCCTTTCCCCCTCTCTGCTGTGCTTCTCCAGCTCGTGTTTTTTGGTGCTGCTACACTTATTTACTGCAAATAGCTTGTTCTCTTGCTGCTTGCACTAATGCCTTCTGGGGACTTTTTTCTTCAAATATAAGGAAAGGGAGAGGTGGAAAAAACAACCTTTTTTCCTTCTGTTTGTGGGGCTGCTCATAGCAGCCTGCAGCATAGGCAGATTGGCAGCTTCTTTTATGAGGCTTCTTCAAAACACCACTCTTCGTGCTGCTGCCTCTTACAGCAAAGCTGCCTGGATGCTGAGGTGTCTACTTGGCTGCACTGAGATACCAGGATGTGTGCTTCAGAGATTCACACGATGGATTGGAAGGCATCATAAAGGTCATCTAGTTCCAAACCCCTGCCATGGGCAGGGACACCTTCCACTAGAACAGGTCACTCAAGGTCTCATCCAAGCTGGATTTGAAAACCTCCAGGGAGACCTCTCTGGGCAACCTGTTCTAATGTCTCACCACACACACTGGAAACAAATTCTCCCTGATCTCCAGTCTAAATCTCCCCTGTTCCAGCTCAAAGCCATTGCTCCTCATCCTGTCACTATGAGCCCTTGTAAGCAGTCCCTCTCTAGCTCTCCTGTACCCCCCTTCTGGAACTGGAAGGTTGCTCTAAGGTCTTCCTGGAGCCTTCTCTTCTCCTGGCTGAACAACCCCAGCTCTCTCATCCTGTCCTTACAGGTGAGATGCTCCAGCACTCTGAAATCCAAGTCCGTGCTGGCAGAGGAGGTCAGTTGCACTGGATGGACCATGGGTGTCCAAAGTGACTCTGGGTGCCTGCCACGTTGCTGATAGGAAGCTGCTGCCATGCAAACAAGTGATGTCACAGCTCTTGGAGCAAGGTGACTTACTCCATCTGTCAAAGTCCCATGTGTATGTTCATCCCTGCGATTCCCAGCTGTCCCAGCACAATTCCAGCCTGGGCTTGTCTTGCCCAGGCAATGGAAGCCAGATGGTGTAGCACCCTCTTGTTGAGCCCTGCTTTAATATAAAGCCAAGTGTGATCTAACCAGCAATGTGCACTGGCAGCCCAAAAGGCCAATGGCATCCTGGGCTGTGTCAGAAGCATGGCAAAAAGCTCTAGAGCTGATTCTGCCCCTCTGCTCTGCCTCACCTGGAGTGCTGTGTCCAGCTCTGGGGCCTTCAACACAAGAAGGACATGGAACTGCTGGAGTGGGTCCAGAGGAGGCAGTGAAGATGATCAGGGGGCTGGAGCAGCTCTGCTATGGGGACAGACTGCAAGAGTTAGGGCTCGAGAGAATCCAAGGGAGGGCTACAAGCCTGATTAGGGGATTGAAGCACTGCCTGATGAGGAGAGGCTGAGGGACCTGGGGCTGCTTAGTCTGGACAAGAGAAGATGTCTGTAAACATCCGAGGGCTGGGGGTCAGGAGCGGGTCAGGAGGTTCTGCTCACTTGCTCCCTGGGATAGGACAAGGAGCAATAGATGGAAGCTGCAGCACAGGAGGTTCCAGCTCAACACAAGGGGGAACTTCTTGACTGGAAGGGTCCCAGAGCACTGGCACAGGCTCCCCAGAGAGCCTTTCAAGGCCTGTCTGGATGTGTTCCTGTGTGACCTCAGCTCGACTGTATGCTCCTGCTGCGGCAGGGGGGTTGGATTCGATGATCTCTTTGGGTCTCTTCCAACCCCTGACATGCTGTGAGCTTGTATGGTCCTGTGATCCTGTTCAGCGTTGACAATAGAAGGCCCTGGGGAGACCTAATAGCAGCCTTCCTGTACCTGGAGGCCTAGAGGAAGGCTGGAGAGGGACTCTTCAGAAGGGTTTGTAGTGATAGGACTAGGGACAGTGGTTTGAAACTGGAGCAGGGGAGATTTAGGTTGGAGATTAGGAGGAAGTTCTGCACAGTGAGAGTGGTGAAATACTGGAACAGTTTTCCCAGGGATGTGGTTGAGTCCCTGTCCATGGAGACATTCAAGATCAGACTTGGTGTGGCCTCTTAGTAACTTGCTCTAGTTGGAGGTGTCTCTGCTGACTGCTGGGGGTGTTGAACAAGATGACCTCTGAGGGTTCCTTCCAACCCAATGCAATCTGTGACTCAGAGAACCCACCTTCTCCTGTGCTTTGGAGGCCTGGAGATGTGCTTGCAGGGCATGTGAGATTGCTCAGACCTCGGGAGGCTGGAGAAAGGAGGCAGGGAAGGCTGCATGTGTTAGCAGGGGTTTAGGACTGCTGTACTGTGGCTGGTTGTACCTGGTCTGAGGAGCTAGAAGCAGCTTGAATCTGTAGTGGTTCTCATTTTATAGCTCTTGACAGATTTCCAGGCAAGGAGATGAGTCCCTGATTTGGTTTCCTCCTGTCACAGGTACCCCAACAACCCCTTGCTGTGCACCACTGGGTGTGTAACCATCAGTAATCTCCTCTGACACACAGCAGTGCTGTGTGCTTCTGGGGTGAGCTGGGGGAGGCATAGCAGCTCCTGCTCACTAGTGGGGAGTGAGACCCCAGGGCATCCTGGCTCTTGTACATCTGTGTTGGGTGACCCTTCTGGAGCAAGGGACTTGGACTACCTGATCTTAGAGCAGCCTTCCAGTATGTGCAGGGAGCTACAGGAGAGCTGGAGAGGGACTTTTGGCTAAGGCGTGGAGTGACAGGATGAGAGGTGATGGCTCCAGGCTGGAATAAGCTGGATTTGGATGAGACATGAAGAAGAAATTCTGCACCTGGAGGGTGGTCAGGATGTGAGTCAAGCATTTAGCTACAGTAAAGATTGGATTTGAATTTCCTACTATAGGATCATAGAATTGTTTTGTTGGGAAGAGACCTTTAAGATCATCAAGTCCAAGCCGTTACCCAGCAGTACCAGATCACCACTGAACCATGTCCCTCAGCACCACTTTTCCATGGTTTTGAAACCCCTCCAGGAATGGGGACTCCACCAGTGTCTTAGGCACCCTGGGCCAGGCCTTGACACCCCTTTTGGGGAAGAAATTATTCCTCATGTCCAACCCAAACCTCCCTTGGGGCATCTTGAAGCCATTTCCTCTTGTCCTCTCACTTGTTCCTTGGGAGGAGAGGCAACTCCTAACTGACTCCAGGCTCCTGTCATCTTCCTTGACCACGAAGATGCTCAGAGGGCTACAGCAGCACTGCTATGAGGACAGGCTGAAAGAGTTGAGGTTCTGCAGCCTGGAGAAGAGAAGGATTCGAGGAGATGTTGGAGTGGCCTTCCAGTATCTGAAGGGGGCTACAGGAGGGCTGGGGAGAGACTATTGACAAGGGCCTGTAATGACAGAACAAGGAGGAATGGGTTTGAACTGGCAGAGGGGAGATTCAAAGCAGATGTTAGGAAAGGATTCTTTGCAGTGAGAGTGGTGAGACACTGGCACAGGTTGCCCAGGGAGGTTGTGGCTGCTTCTTCCCTGGAGGTGTTCAGAGCCAGACTGGAAGAGGCCTTGCCTATGGTAGGGGATTGGAACTGGATAATCTTTGAGGTCCCTTCCAACCTCAACCATTCTGTGATTCTGTGAGTTGCAGAGAGACAGAAGAGCTGTCCTCAGCCTCTTTTTCTCCAGGCTGGAGACCCTCAAATGTGTCTAGGTGCTCATCCCTGTGCACACACACACACACACACACACACACTAGCTGCCTGCCTTCCTTATTTGAGGCTTTCCTGATGGGATCCTGCTGTCAGTCTGCTTGAAATCACAGGCTCACAGGATGTCAGGGGTTGGAAGGGACCCAAAGAGATCATAGGATGCAACCCCCCTGGCACAGCAGGACCATACAGTCTAGCTGAGGTCACACAGGAACACATCCAGACAGGCCTTGAAAGGCTCCACAGAAGGAAACTCCACTGCCTCTCCAGCAGTCTGTTCCAGTGCTCTGGGACCCTTCCAGTGAAGAAGTTCCCCCTTGTGTTGAGCTGGAACCTCCTGTGCTGCAGCTTCCATCCATTGCTCCTTGTCCTATCCCAGGGAGCAAGTGAGCAGAGCCTTATCCCTGCCTCCTGACCCCCAGCCCTCAGATATTGATAAACATTGATTAAATCCCCTCTCAGCCTTCTCTTCTGCAGACTAAACAGCCCCAGGTCCCTCAGCCTTTCCTCCTCAGGTAGTGCTCCAGTCCCCTCATCATCCTCGTAGCCCTCTGCTGGACTTTCTCCAGCAGATCCCTGCCCCTCTTAAACTGGGGAGCCCAAAACTGAAGGCAGTACATAAGATTAGGTCTTACCAGGGCAGAGTAGAGGGGGAGGAGAACCTCCCTTGGTCTGCTGGAAGGAGCTCTGACCGTCGCAGTGTGTCCTGCCCAGGACCTCTGTGTGAACAGGATGAAAACAGTGTTGGTCATGGTGCTCAAAGGCCCATGTTGAGTGGTTTGCTGCCCACAGCCAGTGTGACAGTGCAGGATGTGTGGTCTGCTCCCAGAAAAGTGCTGCCTTTCTTTGCTGCGTACAAAAGGGAGCAGCATGGAGCAGCGCTCGGAGGCCAGCGGAGTGCCGGAAGATGCTCTCACTTTTCACCAGCTATATTCTCCCCGAGAGTCTCTCTAAGATAAAGCTGTGAGGTGTATTTTACATCCCTGTCCCTGAGGGATGTCACCTTCTGCTGTCAGGACTCCTGCTGGCTGCTAAAGTCGGCTGGTGGCTGCTGGATCCTTCAGCCTGTGGAGGCAGCAAGGTGGAGGCAGCAGATAAGGCTGGTCCTTGCTGAGCCCTGCCTCAGTGACTCCAAAGAAGCTTTCTTTCAAAGTCAGGCGGCCATGGCTCCTCCTCATACTTTGATTTCCCCCTCTAACCTGTTTTTGTTCAAGTTGGTGCCATGAGCAGTGGTGATAATGTTCTCCTCCTGTTGCTGCTGCAGAGAGGGGACCAGCTGGAATTGTTGCAGAAATTGAGGCTTTCTTCTCTGGGAAAACTAAAATACCTGTGGATGCCTGACAGGAGACTCATGCATCTACCCACTGGGCCATGGTCAGGCCAGGCAGAGCTGCTCCTGCTGTCATAGAATTGTGGAACATCAGGGGCTGGAAGGGACCTCCAAAGCTCATCTGGTCCAGCCCCTCTGCCAGAGCAGGATCTCCTAGAGCAGATCACACAGGAATGCATCCAGATGGGTCTTGAATATCTCCAGAGAGGGAGACTCCGCAACCTCCCTGGGCAGCCTGTTCCAGTGCTCTGTCACCCTTACAGAGAAAAAAATCTTCCTCTGGTTCACCTGGGACCTCAGCTTCCACCGTTGCCCCTTGTCCTGCCACTGGGCATCACTGAGAAGAGGCTGGCTCCAGCCTCCTGGCGTTCAGCCCTTACATGTTTATAACCACTAACGAGGTCACCTCTTAGTGACCCAAAATTACAAGAGGAAATTTCCAAGAGGAAATGGGCTGAAATTGCAGCAGGGAAGGTTTAGGTTGGGTATTAGGAACAATTTCTCTCCTGCAAAAGTGGTCAGGTGTCAGGACAGGCTGCCCAGGGAGATGGTGGAGTCCCCATCCTTGGAGGTGTTCAAGAAATGCATGGATGTGGCACTTGGAAACATGTTTTAATGGCCATGGTGGTGTTGGGTTGAAGGTTGGACTGGATATCTTGGAGGTCTTTTCCAACCCAAACAATTCCGTGATTCTGTGAAATACTGGGGGTGGTGTTGGCCCTTGTGAGTGGGCACTGCCTAGGTGGCCAGGCACAACCACTCTCCAGTAGGTTGGTTTTGTTCTGAGCCCTTCACTGAGGAGCTCCTTGCTAAGGCTCCATCAGGAGAGGTGTGGGCAGCAGGGTGAAGGAAATGATCCTCCCCCTCTGCTCTGCACTGGGGAGACCCCACCTGGAATACTGCATCCAGTTCTGGAGCCCCTGGGACAAGAGGGATATGGAGGTGCTGGAAGGTGTCCAGAGAAGGGCCACGAGGGTGATCAGAGGGCTGGAGCTGCTCTGCTGTGAGGAGAGACTGAGGGAGTTGGGGCTGTTCATTCTGGAGAGGAGAAGGCTCCCAGGTGACCTTATTGTGGCCTTTCAGTATCTGAAAGGGGCCTAGAAGAAAGCTGGGGAGGGATTTTTTAGGCTGTCAGGCAGTGCTAGGACTGGGGGGATTGGCACAAAGCTAGAAATGGGTAGGTTTGGACTGGATGTGAGGAAGAAGTTGTTCAGCATGTAGGTGGTGAGAGCCTGGAATGGGTTGCACGGGTCAGTGATGGAAGCCTTATCCCTGGAGGTGTTTAAGGCCAGGCTGGATGAGGCTGTGGACAGCCTGATCTAGTGTGAGGTGTCCCTGCCCGTGGGAGGAGGTTGGAACTGGATGATTCTTGGGGTCCCTTCCAACCCTGACTGATTCTGTGATTCTAGAAGGACGAAGAACATGATCAGTGACATTTTAGATGCAAAGAATGGGTGCCTGATCTCAGCCTCTTTATCACATCCTTGAGGGAAGAAGAAACAGCTGTGAGGAGCCCTTCACAGGAAATGAGCTTCTGGGAAGACTTTTAAATGTAGCTGTGAACAGATTCCAGACGCTGCAGAAGAGCAAAGCAGCTTCTTAAGTGCAGGGCAAAATAAATATTTTTAAAGGATTTCAGCATATTTAACATCAAACATGTTGATTTAGAAGAGCCTAATTATTACAATCACCACAAGACCATGTGTGTCATTAGAAGGCTGTTATCAGAGATGAAATGCTGGTACCAACTGGTATGGATTAAATAGGATCATACATATTTCATAAAACATGGAATGCTGCAAAAGAAGTTGTCACGTAGCCATGGCAATGACTTTTAAGTTCCCCTTTTTGATGCCTTAATGCACTGCTCTGCATGTTTTAGTGTCAAGCCTCTGAACATGCCCAGCACTCAGAAGCTCCAGCTGAGAACGAGGAGCAAGAGGCAATTACACACCTAGCTGGTCACTTGGCTGGAGGAGTGCTGGCTCCTGGCACAGGACATGTCCCAGAGGGTTGCTCCAGGTTGCCCTGGCCCAGCCCAAGGCTGCCTACCTGCTCAGCATAGCTGCAGAACAAAAGAACAGTTAATTTTCTTTCTAGTTGACATTCAATGATTTGGTGGCTCTGAACTTGATGTTCAGTGTTGGGTTTTCTGTAGAGCTCCCAGTACAGAGCATGCCAGCTTCAGCTGGACATGCCTGGGACACAGACCACAGCAGGCACCTTTCTGAGGAGCAGGACAGTGAGCTTTCTGTAGAGCTCCCAGTACAGAGCATCCCAGCTTCAGCTGAACATGCCTGTGACGCACAGACCACAGCAGGCACCTTTCTGAGGAGCAGGACAGTGAGCTTTCTGTAGAGCTCCCAGTACAGAGCATCCCAGCTTCAGCTGGACATGCCTGGGACACACAGACCACAGCAGGCACCTTTCTGAGGAGCAGGACAGTGAGCTTTCTGTAGAGCTCCCAGTACAGAGCATCCCAGCTTCAGCTGGACATGCCTGGGACACAGACCACAGCAGACACCTTTCTGAGGAGCAGGACAGTGAGCTTTCTGTAGAGCTCCCAGTACAGAGCATCCCAGCTTCAGCTGGACATGCCTGGGACACAGACCACAGCAGACACCTTTCTGAGGAGCAGGACTCTGAGCTTTCTGTAGAGCTCCCAGTACAGAGCATCCCAGCTTCAGCTGGACATGCCTGGGACACAGACCACAGCAGACACCTTTCTGAGGAGCAGGACTCTCTGCATTTCTAAATGGGCCCTAGCTGAGTCAGTCGGCAGAACGCAATGGAAATAAAAGAGCCAAGTTTGGCTTCTCAGTGAGCTTCAAAGTCAGAATGCATAGGAGTGGGTGCTTTGGGACATGGTTTAATGACCTCATGGCCACCATTGGTGTTGGGTTGGAGGTTGGACTCAGTGATCTGGAAGGTCTTTTCCAACCCAAACAGTTCTATGATTCTATAGTAGGCAGTGAGGCTACTTCTGGTTGTGACTGTTCTGAGCTGGACAGCTGAAAAAATGGTTCTGAAATGCATTCTCAGATTTAAAGTCCATAATACCTTTGTAGATAGCCTCTTCCTTTTTCATCTCCTTGTGTTGTGAGTGTTTTCTTTGATTCCTGTGCTGGAGAGCTGGTAGGTACAGAACTTCTGATAAGATCCAGCTGAGGTTAAAATAAGTCTTGTTTAGTGCCAGAGAGAGGAAGAGGCTTTACATCTCAGAGCTCATAAAAAGCAGAGGAGATATGTAAGTGAAGATGCTGGGCTCTCATTTACCCTCCTTGTGTTACCTGGGGGAGGAACCTGAGCTTGGTCCTGGTGCTGCCGAGACCTTGGAAGGCTTTTGCTGCAGCCTTTGAACACTGAGCTCTTTCTTTGCCACAGAGGCTTCCCTGGAGCTGAGAAAGACTTTGACAGGCTGGAGAGGTGGGCCCAAGTCAACCTCACAAAGTTCAACAAGACCAAGTCAAGGTCCTGCAGCTGGGTCGAGGCAATCCCAAGTGCCAATATAGGCTGGGCAGTGACTGGCTTGAGAGCAGCCCTGAGGAGGGGGACTTGGGGGTGCTGGTGGACAAGAAGCTTAATCTGAGCTGTCAGTGTGCTCTGGCAGCCCAGAGAGCAAGCAGAGCCTGAGCTGCAGCAAGAGAAGTGTGGGCAGCAGGGCAAGGCAAATGATCCTCCTTCTCTGCTGTGCACTGGGGAGACCCCACCTGGAGTACTGCATCCAGTTCTGGAGCCCCTGGGACAAGAGGGATGTGGAGGTGCTGGAAGGTGTCCAGAGAAGGACCACGAGGATGATCAGAGGGCTGGAGCTGGTCTGCTGTGAAGGAGAGACTGAGGGAGTTTGGGCTGTTCAGTCTGGAGAGAAGGCTCCCAGGTGACCTTTCAGTATCTGAAGGGGGTCTGTAAGACAGCTGGGGAAGGACTTTTTAGGCTGTCAGGTAGAGACAGGACTAGGGGGAATGGAACAAAGCTAGAAATGGGTAGTTTCAGACTGGATGTTAGGAAGAAGTTGTTCAGCATGAGTGTGGTGAGACCCTGGAAGGGGTTTCCCAGGGAGGTGGTGGAAGCCTCATTTCTGGACGTGTCAGGCTGTGGACAGCCTGATGTAGCGTGAGGTGCCTGTGCCCATGGCAGGGGTGTTGGAATTGGATGATCCTTGTGGTCCCTTCCTGACTGACTCTGTGATTCTATGATTCTGTGTGAGCATCCACAAGGAGTTCTTGCTGACAGTGTGGGATTCCTGGTGAGCAGCCTTTCCTCTGCCCCACCATGGCTGTTTTGCTCTTTGGGATTTTCCTCTCTGGGCTGAGAAGAGAGAGAAAAGAAAAGCCACCAAAATCTGCTTACTTTTCATCTAGCTTCTGTGTATTGCATGGACCTGCCATTAACTCAGGATCACCAGATCTGACCCTCACAGTAAGAGTGGTAAGACACTGGAGCAGGTTGCCAAGGGAGATTGTGGATGCTCCCTTCTCTGGAGGTGTTCTGGGCTAGCTGGGATGAGGCTTTGAGCAACCTGGGCTATCCCTGTCCATAGCAGGGGGTTGGAACTAGATGATCTTTAAGGTCCCTTCCAACCTAAACCATTCTATGAATCTTTGAATCTGTGAATCCATGGATCCATAGCTCTGTGAATCTATGAATCTATAATCTACAAATCTATGAGTCTGTTGATCTGTGAATCCATGGATCTACGAATCTATGTATCTGTGTATCTATGAATCTGTGGATCTGTGAATCTATGAATCTGTGAATCTAAGCCTCAGAGAATGGAGAAAACTAAGAGTTCCCAAGTGTGTGCAGGTGAGAGAGGAGTTCAGGTGGGAGCTGAGCTGAGAAGGCAGTAGGCTGAACGTGAGCCAGCAGTTGCCCAGGTGGCCAAGAGAGCCAATGGCATCCTGGCCTGTATCAGGAACAATGTGGCCAGTAGGACAAGGGAGGTTATTCTTCCCCTGTACTCAGCACTGGTCAGGCCACACCTTGAGTGCTGTGTCCAGTTCTGGGCCCCTCAATTCAAGAGAGATGTTGAGGTGCTGGAATGTGTCCAGAGAAGGGAGACAAAGCTGGTGAGGGGCCTGGAACACAAACCCTATGAGAAGAGGCTGAGGGAGCTGGGGTTGTTTAGCCTAGAGAAGAGGAGGCTCAGGGGTGACCTCATTGCTGTCTACAACTACCTGAAGGGAGGTTGTAGCCAGGTGGGGTTGGTCTCTTCTGCCAGGCAACCAGAAACAGAACAAGGGGACACAGTCTCAAGTTGTGCTTGGAGAAGTATAGGCTGGATGTTAGGAGGAAGTTGTTGGCAGAGAGAGTGATTGGCATTGGAATGGGCTGATCAGGGAGGTGGTGGAGTCACTGTCCCTGGAGGTGTTTAAGAAAAGCCTGGATGAGGCACTTAGTGCCATGGTCTGGTTGACTGGCTAGGGCTGGGTGCTAGGTTGGAGTGGATGATCTTGGAGGTCTCTTCCAACCTGGTTGATTCTATGATTCATTTCTGTGGTAGTTTAGCTTTGCCTGTAGGCTTCCTGCTGCTGTAGGTGAACTGTTGTTGTGCCACCACAGTGATTGTCATGTCTGCCTGCACCCAGTGGCACGCCTTCCGTGTGGGGCAATACTGCAATCATCTCATCATACCACCTTCAGAGTGCCTGCAACACGCTTCAAGGTGACACCGAAGTCACTCAGAAATTACAGAGACGTGTGAGGTGGTGACATTCCTGTCATCCTGACACCACACTGACATTAGCATCTAATTAGCTTATAGTCAGTTTAACATCAGTCACAGCCTGCACGGCGCCTATTGTGCCACCTCAACTGGCTGAATCTCCTGGGCATGGTACAGAAGATCAGATCACCAAGTTCAGGTGGTTGGACGAATGCAGAGAATGCCAGGAGGGGACCCTGAGGACCATCTGGCCCAACCTTTCTAGGTGATAGTGCAGTTGAAATGAGCTGGCCCAGCACCCTGTCAAGCTGACTCTTAGAATCATAGAATCATAGAATCAACCAGGTTGGAAGAGACCTCCAAGCTCATCCAGGCCAACCTAGCACCCAGCCCTAGCCGTCAACTAGACCATGGAACTAAGTGCCTCATCCAGGCTTTTCTTGAACACCTCCAGGGACAGTGACTCCACCACCTCCCTGGGCAGCCCATTCCAATGCCAATCACTCTCTCTGTGAAGAACTTCCTCCTAACATCCAGCCTAGACCTCCCCTGCCACACTTGAGACTGTGTCCCCTTGTTCTGTTTCTGCTTGCCTGGCAGACGAGACCAACCCACCACCTGATGCAGGGCAATCCACCACTTCCCCTGGGAGGTGATTCCAATGTCCAGCTGCTCTCATGGGGAAACATTTCCTTCTGGAGTCCAACAGGAATCTCCCCAGCAGTAACCTGTCCCCATCACCATTTGTCTTTTTCATGGGTCTCATTGTGAAAAAGGAGTCTCTCTCCTCCTGGTAGCCACCCTTTGTGTCATGATCCATGGTGATGAGGTCTGCCCTGACCCTTCTCAAGACTGAGCAAATCCATCTCTCTCAGCCTTTCCTCTCATGGCAGGGCTTGCAGTTCTCTGACCACCTTGTGCTCCTTCTCTGGATACCTTCCAGCCTGTCCACATGTTTTGGGGTTTTTTTGTACAGCAGGGACCAAGCCTGCACACAGTGCTCAGGGTGTGGAGACATGGTGGCAGTGAACTGGTTTTGAGCTGTGTGAATAGCCTGGATGAACAGGTGGGAATATCGTGGTGGAAAAAAAATGGAAGGCAAAAAAGAGGAGCCAGGAAGTGGAACGCCAGAGGAATAGCAGTATGGTCATCTGGCTTCCAGAGCTGCCCAACACACCAGGACCTGAGAGACTCACAGAATGGTTTAGGTTGGAAGAGACTTCAAAGATCATCCAATTCTACCCCCCTCCCCCTGCCACCACCATAGGCAGGGACCTCATTCAACATGGCCTTGAACACCTCCCTGGGCAACCTGTGCCACAGTCTCACCACCCTCACTGCAAACAATTTCTTCCTAACATCCAGTTTATATCTCCCCTCTGCAAGTTTGCACTCATTACTCCTCATCTTGTCATTACAAGACCTTGTCAATAGTCCCTCCCAAGACCTCCTATAGTCCCCTTCAGATACTGGAAGGCCACTCCAAGGTCTCCTGGAAGCCTTCTCTTCTCCAGGCTGCAGAGCCCCAACTCCCTTGTCCTGTCCTCATAGCAGAGCGGTTGCAGCCCTCTAAGCATCTTGGTGGCCTCCTCTGGACTGGCTCCAACAGTCACATGTTCTCCTTGTGCTGGGGCTCCAGAACTACACAGATTACTCCAGGTGGGCTCTCAGGAGAGCAGAGTAAAGTGATGCTGCTGGCTGCAGCAGAGATGAGGAATGGATGTGTGGAAAGCCTGGCAGAAGCTCCATCTTTGGTGATGATCTCTTCGGGTCCCTTCCAATCCCTGACATCCTGTGGTCCTGTGATCTTTGCTGGGAGGCTGATGCTGTTGATGAGCTCAGTGCAGTTACAGCTGATCCATCATACCTCTGATCAGTTTCTGCCTATCATTAGGGCACTGCTGGCTTCTCGTTAGTGACAGCTGCAGCCTGGTTGGCACAGTGCTCCTGGTTGAGGTGGTGACACTCAGGCTGGGCCAGCAGGACAGGGTGAGTGCTGCTGTCATTGCTGAAGGCTGAGACATCACTGAGGGTGGCCAAGGAATAGGGGAAAACTGATTAATGTATTCCAAGAAAGTTCCAACCTGAGTGAGGGGAACCATCCACATGGAGTGCTTCTGCCAGGCCTGGAGGGTCTGTGAAAGATTGGGTTGTGCAGCCTGGAGGAGAGAACGCTTCAGGGAGACCTTAGAGAAGCCTTTCAGTACCTGAAGTGGGCTACAGGAGAGCTGGGGAGGGACTTTTACAAGAGCTTGTAGTGACAGAACAAGGGGCAATGGCTTTGAGCTGGCAGGGGGCAGAGTTAAACTGGAGATTAGGAAGAAATTCTTTCCAGTGAGGGTGGTGAGACACTGGAACAGGATGCCCAGAGAGATTGTGGATGCCCCTTCCCTGGAAACATTCAAGATCAGGTGGACAGGGCCTTGAGCAACCTGAGCTATTGGAAGATGTCCCTGCCCATGGTGGGAGGTTGGAACAAGTTGATCTTTAAGGTCCCTTCAGACCCACATCCTGCTCTCCTGGGAGATGCTTCTTGTCTCCAGGGTCTGGATGTTGCTGAATCATACTGAACTCTTCTGTAAGAGCATGGAAACACCACTGTTGCTTTTCTAGAGAACATCTGTGATGTTTGGGTTCTGGCATCCAGCCACAGAATGGCTCTGTCACTCTGTCATCCTTACAGTAAAGAATGCTTTCCTTCATAGAGTGGTTTTGTTTGGAAAATATCTCTAAGATAATTGAGTTCAACCACAAAGCAAACACCACTGTGGCTATAAAACATGAACAAATAGAATATGAAATCACAGAATTGTTTGGGTTGGGAAAGATCTCTAAGATCAAGTCCCACCATCAACCCAATCCCACCATGACCATTAAACCATGCTCCCAAGTGCCATGACCAAAGGTTTTCTCCAGGGATGGTGACTCCACTACCTCTCTAGGCAGCCTGTTCCAATGCCTGACCACTCTTGCAGGAAAGAAATTGTTCCTAATATCCAACCTAAACTTCTCCCGCTGCAATTTCAGGCCATTTTCTCTCCAGGTGGAACTTCCTGGGTTCCAGTTCGTGCCCATTGCTCATTTTCCTATCACATGACACCACTGAAAAGTGAGCAGCCCTTCTTGGCAAAAACCTGCCCATGTTGTCCATGTTTAATCTGTAGGCAACTATGCCTGGATGTCATCTTCTTGCTTAGCGCTTCAGGTCACTGAAGGGAGCTGCAAAGGTCCCTTGTTTTATGACCTGGTTGGTAACAAGTCGCATTGGCTACCCTGAGCAGCTGTCCTCATGTCCCCAGCCAGCTGTTTGGGTATGCACAGGGGGGATCTTATCATTACTCACAGAGAAACAACCATCAAATTTAATTGCAGCAGCCAGCACCAGGCTCATAATCTTTATGTGCCACTTAATGCTTCCGTTGCTTATCAATCCCCTCGCTCTCTCTCTGCCAAACAACCAAACATCAGTGGATAAAAGGAGATCTTTCTGCTCCACCTATGTCAAGGCAGATAAATGTCAGGCTGTGAGTGTGCTGAATGTGTTTCTTTGATGGGAACACTTTTACTAACTCCTGATGCCGTCGCTGTACATCTTGTTGCATCTGCTTCCCTCCCCAGCTTGCCGCCGAGTGCCCCTGTCTGCTGGCTGTTCCGACACGTTCAGGATCAGCTCTGTCCTTCTGTGCACTCCTGATGGCTGCCACAGAATCCCCCCCAGTCCCAGCGTGGTGGGAGCTGGCAGGGACCTCTGGAGATCCAACACCCCTCCTAAAGCAGGGGCACCCACAGCAGCTTGTCCAGCATCACTATGCCCAGCTGGGGTTGGAAGCTCTCCACACAAGGAGACTCCACAACCTCTCTGGGCAGCCTGGTCCAGGGCTCCAGCACCCTCACAACAAACAAGTTTCTCCTCCTGTTTAGATGGAACCTCCCAGTTTGTGCCCATTGCCCCTCGTCCTGTCACTTAGCAGCACTGACAAGAGTCTGGTTCCATCCTCTTGTCCCACTCTTTATCTCTTGCTTGAACATTGCTCAGATCCCCTCTCAGGCTGCTCTTCTGCAGGCTCAACAGCCCCAGAGCTCTCAGCCTTTCCCCCTCACAGAGATGCTCCAGGCCCCTCAGCACCTCTACAGCCTCCACTGGACTCTCTCCAGTAGTTCCCTGCCTCTCTTGACCTGGGGAGCCCTGAACTGAACTCAAGACTCCAGCCTGACCTTGAATATCTCCAGGGAGGGGGCCTCAACTACCTCCCTGGGCAACCTGTTCCAGTGCTCCACCACCTTCATCGTAAAGAACTTGTTCCTAACATCCAATCTAGTTCTGCTCTTCTTTAGTTTAAAATAGAATGGTTTGGGTTGGGAAGAGACCCCGAAGATCATCCATTTCCAGTCCTACTGCCATGGGCTTCCTGCTAGGGGCTTCTACTTGATCAGATTGCTCAAGGACCCATCCAACCTGCCTCTGCATGATTCCAGGGTTGGAGCCTCCACAGCTTCTCAGTGCCCAACAGGGAGGTGCCATCTGGTTATCCATACATCTCCTCCCTCTCTAGGAGGTTCTGCCAATAGTCATTGCAGCTCTTGTCTCTCCACTGCCTGGGAGCAGCAGCAGTAGGTGGTTTTTTGCCTGGTGGGCTGGGAAGGGGCTGTGTTGGAAGCTCTCTTGTCCTCTGTACTGCTGAGATAAGACAGAACTTCAAACTAGTCATTTCTGGGTCCAGATGCCGAGTTGCTAGAAGCAGGTTCCTGTTGTTGGACAGTCTCTGGTGTCCACCACATTTCACAGCTCCCCTTCAGAATTGCACAGAGCAGGCTGGTGGTGTGGTCCCCATCTTCTCCAGGTGGGAAGAATGAAGCCACAGCTGGATGCAGACATGGTCAGGGTCTGAATGAGCCCCTTGCTGAGTTTGGTGTCACTGGAGTTATTGCAATTTGAAGCTAATTTTTTCTGTTGTCAGACTCAATATCATCAGTCTCACCAGCAGGCCGAGCTGCATCAAGGCCACCGCTGGCTGCTGACACTGTGGTGGTGGTGTCACTGCTGATAATTTCAGTCTGACATTGGAAAGATTAATTGACTATGAAAATGACCCTCAGGAGACCAGTTCAGGCACAGGATGAATTGTGGATGTCTTCTTCTTTTTGAAGTTCTAATTAACTTTTTTTTTGGTTTTTCTCATCCACCAAAAGTGGTGGATGCAGAAACATCCTGACTGCCCATCTCATCCCAGTGGGGTGGGCATGGGGAGTCAAAACCCTTCTCACTCTTCTGTGCTAGGTGGGATGACTTCTGTGTTGTGCTGGTGCTCAACCAGACCATTTCTGTCTCATGTGGTTCCACTGTGGAGGCTAAAAAAATGTGCCTTGGATAAATGATTCTGCCCCTTAACTCTGCTCTCCTGAGGCCCCACCTGGAGTAATCTGTGCAGTTCTGGAGACCCAGCACAAGGAGGACATGGAACTGTTGGAGCCAGTCTGGAGGAGGCCACCAAGGTGTTCAGAAGTCTGCAGCAGCTCTGCTGTGAGGACAGGTCAAGGGAGTTGGGGCTCTGCAGCCTGGAGAAGAGAAGGCTTCCAGGAGACCTTGGAGTGGCCTTCCAGTATCTGAAGGGGACTACAGGAGGTCTTGGGAGGGACTATTGACAAGGTCTTGTCATGACAAGCAGTAATGGGTTTAAACTGGCAGAGGGGAGATATAAACTGGATGTTAGGAAGAAGTTGTTTGCAGTGAGGGTGGTGAGACACTGGCACAGGTTGCCCAGGGAGGTTGTGGCTGCTCCCTCCCTGGAGGTGTTCAAGGCCAGGCTGAATGAGGCCTTGAGCCACCTGTTCTAGTGGGAGGTGTCCCTGCCTATGGTGGGAGGTTGGAACTGGATGGGCTTTGATGTCCCTTCCAACCTAAATCATTCTATGATTCTACAAGTTGTGCCAAGGGAGGTTTAAGTTAGAGATTAGGAAAAATTTCTTCCCTTCAGAGGTGGTCAGGTGCTGGAACAGGCTGCCCAGGGAGGTGGTGGAGTCTCCATCCCTAAAGGTGTTCATGAAATGTGTGGAAATCTGGGATCCTGGTTTCATGGCCATGGTGGTGTTAGGTTGCTGGTTGAACTCCATGATCTTAGAGTTCTTTTCCAACCCAAGGAATTCGATGATGGTTCTGTTTGGGAAAGAGCAGTGGGTGGGTCAGTGCCTGGGCAGTGTAACCAGTGCCTGCTGCTGTTATTCCAGAGTACACAGTTAAAGGAGGCCGTGAGGAAGCTCTCACCAGGATTACTCTTCCCACCTTGCTGTGGTCCTGCTGCGCAGCCTCATCCCAAACTTTGGGCTCCTTGTTCTTCCTCCCATCCATGCTTATCGGTGTGGAGTGGCTGGTGCCATCACTGCCAACCTCTGCCCACCACTGCTGGGGCATCCAAGGGGCTGCTGCTTCATTTTGTATGGAAAAGCTCTGCCCTGAAAGTCTATGCTTGAAAGCTTCCTGATGGGTTTGGCCTGGAAGCTTGGCACTGGTGAAGCTGGAGGACAGACAACTCGTGCATTAGATTTTGTAGAACAGCTTTCTTGTTTGGAGAGGAGAAAACAAACCCAAGCCCTAGATGGAGAGCGTTTGGAAGTGTGTGTCGAACCCATCTGCAGGTGTCAGACAGGAGGGAGGTGGAACCCCTCTGTGCTCTGAAGCTGCCAGCATTCCCTAATAGGTGGAGGCTCAAATGACCTCTTCAGCAGTAACCAGCCATCAGATCCCTGCTTTATGAGTCTGTGTGGACATAAATACATCTCATTTGGCATCTCTGGCCGGTGTTGGTGGGCATCCACAGCTCCAGAGCCAAGCTGCAGGCTGGCGGCCAGGAGGTGTCAGTGACCTTCCAAGCTCATTTGTTTGTGCTCACTACAGCAGCTCAGTTTTGAGGGTGGCTTTCCCCCTGGTCATCGTCTGTGGAATCTCATCTGACCTACTGTAGGGGGGTGGTAAAGGGAGACACATCTTGTCATTGCTTCAATGGTGAGAGGCTTCTGAAGACACAGCTGGGTGTCCACTGGGATGTCCTCAGACCTTATTTGTCCTGGAAATATGCTTCTTTCATGCCAGTGTCAGTGTTGTCATGGACCTGTCACCTGTGTAGTTGGAGGCCTGAGTGGCTATGAGCTTGTGTCCCTCAGAAGCCAGGCCTTTAGGTATTGCTGTGATGGAGGATGGTGAATTCTCAAGTGGATCACCTCTTTCCTGATAGCTGTTCAGCCTCAGCTGCATGCCCAGGCCAGCTCTGCCCACTGTGTTCAGAGCTGGCAGAGGGCAGTGGCAGGTGAATGAGAGCTGTCAGGTGCCAGGTGCTCAGTGGCAAAGTCTGGAGAGGTTCCCCTTGGGCTGAGGAACGTCATTTGTGTCACTGTCTGCTAGACTAAGAAGCTGTTGTAGCAGATCTTTGATCCTGGTGCCCTTTTAAATGCCTTGCTGTCAGAATAGCTGCTGCCTGTGGGCAGCGTGGAGCCAGTCGCCGTGCAGCAGCCCCACCGTGGCTACTGGGAGCAGAGTGGGCAACGGAACGAGAGAGCAGATGGGGACCTGGGGCCATTTGTCACCAGCCAGCTCCGAGGGCAGAGCTCTCTGCAGCTCTGCTAAAGAGAGAAACATCTCCATGACAACTTGTCTGTCAGTGTCAAGGAGACTCATTTACTGATGGCAGTAGATGGCTGCCGCTGGGAAAGGAGATCTGTGGCTCCATGCCTGCTCGGTGGCCAAGGCGTGGTGGTGCCCAGTACCTGTGGGGCTGAACATACCTTCAGGGAAAAGGCTCTGGAGACAGAATCTTAGAAGGGTTTAGGTTGGAAGGGACCTCAAAGCTCATCCAGTTCCAACCCCCCGTCATAGGCAGGGACAACTCCCACTAGAACAAGTGGCTCAAGGCCTCATCCAGACTGGTCCTGAACACCTCCAGGGAGGTGTTCACAACCTCCCTGGGCACCCTGTGCCAGTGTCTCACCACCCTCACTGCTAACAACTTCTTCCTAACATCCAGTTCCAATCTCCCCTCTGCCAGTTTAAACCCATTCCTCCTCATCCTGTCATTACAAGACCTTGTCAATAGTCCCTCCTGTAGCCCCTTCAGATACTAGAAGACCACACCAATGTCTCCTGGATGCCATCTCTTCTCCAGTCTGCAGAGCCCAAACTCCCTTGTCCTGTCCTCATAGCAGAGCTGCTGCAGCCCTCTGAGCATCTTGGTGGCCTCCTCTGGACTGGCTCCAACACTTCCATGTTCTTCTTGTGTTGAGGGCTCCAGAGCTGCACACAGGACTCCAGGTGGGGTCTCAGGAGAGCAGGGCAAAGGGGCAGAATCCCTTCCCTTGCCCTGCTGCCCACACTGCTCTTGCTGCAGCCCAGCACACAGTTGCTGTCTGGGCTGCACTCACACTGCCAGCTCATGTTGAGCTTTTCACCAGCCTGACCCCCAGGGCCTTTTCCTCAGGGCTGCTCTCCGATGGTGTAAGACATCCACTCCTCCAGCCTACCAATTGGCACCCAGGCAGGCAATGTGGGCATAGCTACGAGCACGTTCTCCTGGTTTGGGGCTTTTACTGCTGGCCTTTACAACGCTGCCTTGGCTGCTGGGAGCAGGGTGAGTGACTGCTGGGTCATCTGCAGTGTGCACATGTGTCCCATGTGAGTGCAGAGAGAAGGACTACCTGCAGATAAGGAGCGTAGCGAGAGTGACACAGAGGTGTAATTTCTTGCCTGTAGCATCCCTAAGGCTCCTCACCCCAATACAGAACCACAGAATTGTTTTGATAGGAAAAGACATTTATGGTCACTGAGTCCAACCATTAACCCAGTACTGCCAGGTCACCACTAAACCACAGCCCTCAGCAGCGTGGCTCTGTCTGTCCAGGTCTTGCTGGATGGCCACACAGCCTTCAGCTGCAGCAGCCAAGCCTCCCAGTTAGGTGTCATCAGCAAACCTGCTGAGCAGACTCTGTCCCCTCATCAGTGTCATTGATGAGCCCTGTGCAGAGCCTCCTGACCCTCCAGCACATCAACACTGCCACCCAACTCAGTGTCCTCTGCAAGCCGCCCTGGGCTGGCTCAGTCCCCTTGTCTAGACCATTGATAAGAACAGAGCTGGCCCCAGTGCTGAGCCCTGGGGATCACCACCTGTACCCAGCAAGGGGACCACCCACCCACCCAAGCAGCCAATGGCTCCAGGAGAATACTGTATGCAAAATGGTGTCAGAGGGCTTATGAAGGTCCATGCAGGCCACACCTGCAGCCTTTCCCTCATGCAGTGATGTCTTTTGGCTCTGACTTGGGGGGTTAGGCAGAAGGTGCTGCCCTGCAGACCATCCCAGGCAGGTGCAAGCAGGTGACTGGTGCTGGCACAGCTTGGCACTGCCAGGCCTGAGGGGCATTTTGGTGACTGCAAGCAGACAACAGAAGGTGTTGAGTAAGTCTAGTGAGGAGCAGCTGAGGGAACTGGGATTGTTCAGCCTGGAGAAAGGGAGGCTGAGGAGAGACCTTCTGGCTCTCTACAGCTCCCTGACAGGAGATTGGAGCCAGGTAGCAGTTGGTCTCTTCTCCCTAGCATCAGGTAATAGAAGGGGAGGAACTGGCCTGAATTTGTGCTAGAGGAGGGTTAGGTTGGACACGAGGAACAGTTTCTTTTCTGCAGGAGTGGTCAGGCATTGGAACAGGCTGCCCTGGAGGTGGTGGAGAACCATCCCTGGAGATGTTCAAGAAAGCTGTGGACATGGCATTGGGGGACATGGTGTAATGGTCGTGGTGGTGTTGGGCTGACGTCTTAGAGCTTGGACTCAGTCTTAGAGGTCTCTTCCAACCCAAATAATTCTATGATTATGTGTGGCAGTGGGGACAGGAGTGCTTCAGTTTATGTTCACCTGGGACTAAAAGGCTGCTGGGAAGATGTTGTAAGAGGATGGGAGTGTCCTGCAGAGTCATCCTAGGCTGAAATGCTGGTGGTGTGCTTGGGGGTACAGCCTGGAGGAAGATAAACCACAAAGGGATCTGGGGTTTATTTCTCAGTAACTTTGACTTGCTTCAGCAGATGTTTGCTGGGAACTGCTTAAACCTGTTTAATTTGTCTGTGTGTAATGGGAAGCAGCTCGCCTCAATTAAGAGACTGATTAGGAAGTTCTTTAATGGCTTTCAGTCGTTCCAGTCATTACTGCTGATACAGGGCATGGAGTCCTGGGAGCTGGGATTGAAATGTGAGATGGAATCTGAACCACCCCAGGGCTACTTGTACACGGTGAGCAGGCTGCTGCTCTGTTTGCCCTTGGGGCTCTCTGGAAAGGTGCCCCACGTGGGCTTCAGTCCCAAAGGGAACAAACTGATTTTGAGATGTGTGATGCCACTCTTGGCCCTTCTTCAGTACCTCCCCTGGTGAACTGGGTTTGGTGAACTCACAGGCTCACAAAATGTCAGGGGTTGGAAGGGACCCAAAGAGATCAAGTCCAGCTCCCCTGCCACAGCAGGACCATACAATCGAGCTCAGGTCACACAGGGACATATCCAGACAGATCTTGACAGGCTCCAGAGAAGGAGACTCCACAACCTCTCTGGGCAGCCTGTGCCAGTGCTCTGGGACTCTTAAAGTAAAGAAGTTCTCCTTTGTGTTAAGGTGGGACCTCCTGTGCTGCAGCTTCCATCCATTGCTCCTTGTCCTATCCCAGGCAGCAAGTGTGCAGAGCCTGTCCCCCACTCCTGACCCCCAGCCCTCAGATATTGATAAACATTGATTAAATCCCCTCTCAGTTTTCTCTTCTCCAGACTAAACAGCCCCAGGTCCCTCAGCCTCTCCTCCTCAGGCAGTGCTCCAGTCCCCTCATCATCCTCATAGCCCTCTGCTGGACCTTCTCCAGCAGATCTCTGTCACTCTTAAACTGGGGAGCCCAAACCTCAATGCAGTAATCAAGATGAGGTCTCACTAGGGCAGGGTAGAGGAGAAGGAGAACCTCTCTTGATCTCCTCAGGGAATTGATGGCAGCAGGACTGAAGTAAAACATTCAAGCTGGGTTTTGGTGGTGGTGTTGTTTCTTGAGGTCAAGAAGTTCAAAATAGAAATCACCCTGCAGTAGACCTCCCCCCAGCCACTGGCAAGTGACAGTCTGTGTCCACGAGCCTTACATTAAAACCTGTGATGAGAGGGGACCATCATGCAGAAACATGCAGGAGAACCTCAACCATCAGCCTGCTCACTGGAGAACTTTACTGCCTTGTCCTCCCCCTGGGTATCTTTTTGTGTGCTTATTTTTGTGCTTCTCTGAACGAGTCCTGGCAAGCACCATGAAAGCTTTTGCCCCTTGCAGTGAAATAATGGATTTATTTTTCTTCCCTTGTGCTGTTTTAGGAACATATAAAATTTCATGGCATTGGTGGCAGCCTGTTCCATGGAGCAGGTGGCTTGTTAGCCTCTATTTTATTTCACCAGGCTCATCTGTAGGAGTACAACAGCAAATCTTTGTCATAAACTTGTGAGGTGTGCTGGGATTCTTTCTGATATTGTTGCCTGAGGAACCTGAGTGCTCCTGGTGGATGGTGGCTGATCAAGCAGGTGTTGGTGATCTAATCTGGATCCTGGTGTTTAGAAAGTTCTTATCAGAGAAGATGATCAGAGGGCTGGAGCACCTCTCCTGTGAGGACAGACTGAAAGAGTTGGGGCTGTTCAGTCTGGAGAAGAGGAGGCTCCCTGGTGACCTTATTGTGGCCTTTCAGTATCTGAAGGGGGCCTACAAAAAAGCTGGGGAGGGACTTTTCAGGATACCAGGGAGTGACAGGACTAGAGGGGAATGGAGCAAAGCTGGAGATGGGTAGGTTCAGGCTGGATGTGAGGAGGAAGCTGTTGAGCATGAGAGTGGTGAGAGCCTGGAATGGATTGCCCAGGGAGGTGGTTGAGGCCCCGTCCCTGGATGTGTTTAAGGCCAGGCTGGATGGGGCTCTGGCCAGCCTGATCTAGGGTAGGGTCTCTTTGGCCATGGCAGGGGGGTTGGAACTAGATGATCCTTCTGGTGCCTTCCAACCCTGACTGATTCAATGATTCTATGATCAGGAGAGCATCCATGGGACCAGAGAGATCTGCCACTTTAGCCAGCTAGTTCAGCTTCTCCCTTCAATCTGCTCTTGTCCTACCTGCTCACAGGCTTGTGGAGTCATAGAATGGCTTAAGTTGGAAGAGACCTTAGAGATCATCTGCTTCAAGGCCTTCCACTGGACCAGGTTCTCAAGGCTCCATCCAACCTGTCCTTGAACACCACCAGGGAGTGGGAAGCGGCAGCCTCCCTGGGCAACCCATTCCAGAGTCTTACCGGGATGCTGCAGGGCTGATCTAAGTGGGGATGTGTCGTGGAAGATACCTGTCCTGGCTTGCCCAGGCATGATCCCATGGTCCCCTTTCCTGTGCTGGGAGGGGGGAAGCAGAGCACAAGAAGAAGACAAAAGGCTTGGAGACACCCACTTTGAGGGTCCAAAACATGCACATATTGTTCCTCTCAAATAAGGGAAAACAAGCTCCTGACTTCACCTAATACGATCAGGTCTGGCAAAGAGCCATTCTGGTTGGTGAATCTGTGTGGCCAAAGAGGCCATTACATCTGGGCAAACAATCAAATCATTTGCCACATGCCTGCTTTTGCTTTTGCCTTTGCTTTGCCTGCTCTGCCCTGCCACATCGTGCTCTGCTTTGCCTGCAAGAACTTTCAAGACGCCGACAGAACTCCCTTCAAGTGTTTGGGTACTGTCTGGTACTATCTTGTGAGTAAACATTCAAAGCCTCTTTGTAAGAAATTCTCTCAACTAGATCCTATTGTGCCTTCTGCCTTAGCAGCAGGAAGGAGCCTCTTGAGCCCCCTGGTATAATTGAAACTAAGAACCTCTTTCCAGTTCAAAGTTTAATGTTTGTATTTGCTACTTATTTCTTAAGTGTTCTAGAGTGCCTGTTCCCTGTGTGCATAAATACCCAAACCCTGCGTTTTGAACCTTGTAAATAAGTTTTCTGGTGAGATTTAATGTTAATAAACAATTTTCATAGGCATTAACAATCTTCTCCTGGCTAGAAAAATCAATACTGATAGTTAATTCCTTGGTATTTCTTAAGTATTTCCTTGGTACCTCTAAGATGCTGTGGGAATCAGCCTTGGAAACCTCTGGGCAAGTATGTAGAGAAAAGAGGAAGGGGGATTTGAATAGCCCAAAGAGCAGCCACTCTAGTTGCCTTCTGATCCTAAAGTTTCTCCCTCAGTGCTGCTGGGACTGGTTTAGCATCCACAAAACCTGACTGCAGGTCAGACTGTCTGCAGGCTATGTGCAGCTTGGGGCTCTCTGGAAAGGTGCCCCACGTGGGCTTCAGTCCTGAAGGAAACAAAGTGTGATGCCACCCTTGGCCCTTCTTCAGTAGCTCCTCTGGGGGACTGTGTTTGGTGAACTCCTCAGGGAATTGATGGCAGCAGGATTGAAGTAAAACATTCAAGCAGCAAAGACCTGAGTGTCTTCTGCTTTCACAAACTGGAGAGATTTTGAATGTTGTGGGATGAATGTGAGTTGTTTGTCTCTTTTTAGGCTGAAAGCAGCTGGCAAATCATAGAATCAACCAGGTAGAAGAGACCTCCAAGATCATCCAGTCCAACCTAGCACCCAACCCTATCCAGTCAACCAGACCATGGCACTAAGTGCCTCATCCAGGCTTTTCCTGAACACCTCCAGGGACGGTGACTCCACCACCTCCCTGGGCAGCCCATTCCAATGCCAATCACTCTCTCTGCCAACAACTTCCTCCTAACATCCAGCCTATACTTCCCCCGGCACAACCTGAGACTGTGTCCCCTTGTTCTGTTGCTGGTTGTCTGGGAGACCAACCCCACCTGGCTACAACCTCCCTTCAGGTAGTTGTAGACAGCAATGAGGTCACCCCTGAGCCTCCTCTTCTCCAGGCTAAACAATCCCAGCTCCCTCAGCCTCTCCTCAAATCATTGTTTGCCATAGTATACCACCATGGTGAGGGTTGGAAGGGGCCTCTGGAGATCATCGTCTAAGCTCATTGCTAAAGCAGGGTCATCTACAGCAGCTTGACAGGATCTGGCAGCAAATGTGCTAGAGAGGAGGGCAGAGCACGCTGCACAAAGCACCACCTCAGATTTATGGCGAGCAATGGTGGAGTGCTGATGAAATCAGGCAGCTCATCCCTCAGCAGGCTTCTCCTGTTTGATGCCCTCACTGACTACAAGAGGAGATCTTACTGGTCTCAATGCATAGCTGAGTCTTCACTGCACTTGTCTTGATGTGTAGCTGAACCTTCACCGCAGTCATCTTTCTTGAGCCTCTTTCAGGAGAGCTACAGAAGACAGTTCTGCAGTTCTGGGCCCTTCAATTTAAGAAAGATGTTGAGGTGCTTACACGTGTCCAGAGAAGGGCACCAAGGCTGGGGAGGGGGCCGGAGCACAGCCCTGTGAGGAGAGGCTGAGGGAGCTGGGGGTGTGCAGCCTGGAGAAGGGGAGGCTCTGGGCAGACCTCATTGCTCTTTACAGCTACCTGAAGGGAGGCTGTAGCCAGGTGGGGTTGGGCTCTTCCGAAAGGCAAGAAGTGACAGAGCAAGAGGACACAGCCTCAAGCTGTGCCAGGCAGGTTCAGGATGGATGTTAGGAAGAAGTTCTTCACAGCAAGAGTGATTGGCATTGGAATGGGCTGCCTGGAGAGGTGGTGGAGTCCCCATCCCTGGAGGTGTTTAAGAGGAGGCTGCATGAGGCAATTAGTGCCATGAGTTAGTTAATTAGAAGGGTAAGGTGATAGGTTGGACTTGATGATCCTGGAGGCCTTTTCCAACCTGGTTAACTCTGTGATTCTATGATTCTGTGACAGTGGGGATGTGGTGAGGGCAACATCTGGTGGTGAAGCTTCGTGAAGGACCAGCTCTGAGATAGTTCAAGCTGCAGCTTCTGTAGTGTTGATGCTGACAGGACTGCAAAGGAGGACTAAACAGTCATCCCACCTAGGTGTCTTTAGCTGTGCAACTGCTCCTAGTCTAGTCAGAAGCAGGCAGCAGTTAGTCCAGGAGATGTTCACAGGAGAGCAGAGGGCTGTCTCTGTGACATTTTAGCTGGTGAGGCTCTTAGCTTTCTTTTGACCAACAGAACTCCTTGACTTAGGGAAAGGATCTGGGGGTCCTGGTTGATGGGAGGTTGACCATGAGCCAGCAATGTGCACTCCTGGTCAGGAGGGGCAATGCCATTCTGGGGTAGATTAGAAGGGCTGTGGTTAGTAGGTCAAGAGAGGTTTTCCTGCCACTCTACTCTGTCCTGCTGAGGCCACATCTGGAGTACTGTGTCCAGTTCTGGGCCCCCCAGTTCATAGAACTGCTTGAGAGAGTGCAGCACAGAGCCACAAAGATGCAGAAGGGAATGGAACATCTCTGTTAGGAGGAGAGCCTGAGGCAGCTGGGGCTGTGCTGCTTGGAGAAGAGGAGACTGAGAGGTGACCTCATCAATGGTTATAAAGATGTGCAGGTGAGTGGCAGGAGGCTGGAGCCAGGCTCTGCTGGGTGATGCCCAGTGCCAGGACAAGGGGCAATGGGTGGAAGCTGAGGCATAGGAAGTTCCTTGTAAACATGAGGAGGAATTTTTTCCCTCTGAGGGTGGCAGAGCACTGGAACAGGCTGCCCAGGGAGGCTGTTGAGTCTCCCTCTCTGGAGATATCAAAAACCTGCCTGGACACATTTCTGTGTGATCTGGTCTAGGAGACCCTACTGTGGCAGGGGGATTGGACTGGATGAGCTTTGGAGGTCCCTTCCAGCCCCTGACATTCTGTGATTCAGTGATTCTGTGACTACTTACAGCGGTGGGCAGTGACTGTTAACTCCAGAGATGTGTTTTGAGCAAACAATAGCTTTGAGGGGTAGGAGAAAGACCCAAAACCTTCAGCTGTGGTTAGGACTCTGTTTTCACCAGCAGAGCTCCTCTTCCTCTGCAACATGGTGAGCAAACCTTTCAGCTGCTGAAGTGCCTGTCAAAAGCCACAGACCAAGATGTGAGGTAGGAGGTGGAAGGGCATTGACTGTCCCTCAGGCTGCCCTTGCTGCTGTGGGTAGGGTAGAATGGAGAGGGACTTGTGTAGCTGTTACACCAGCACCTGCGATCGCCACGGCAAAAAGAAGCCTGGAGGATTGATTTCTCCTGCAGGCTTTGAGCCTCCTTATTCCGAGCACTTCACAGGGTGAATTTGCTCTCTCTTCTTCTCCGTGAGGCTGTTCCTGTGCCTGCTGCAGGTTGGATCCCTCCCCAGGTCCAGCAGGCCAGCATTCATGACAGGAGCGAAGCGCGTGGGCGAGAGCTGTGCTGGGCTGCAGCCAGGGTTAATATTCCCTTAGTTCTTAAAGATCATGTTGCAGGAAAAATAGAAGCTGTTTTCAGCAGGGAAATGAGAAATAAAGCAATAAAAGTGGTGAGGAGACATGTTGTGAACCGTGAAAGGAGGTTGGAGTGAGGTTGGTGTTTGGCTCTTGTCCCAGATAACCAGAGGCAGGATGAGAGGAAATGGCCTCAAGTTGCACCAGAGGAGGTCTAGGTTGGATATTAGGAAAAACTTCTTTACTGTGGGTGGTTAGATGTTGGAGCAGGCTGCCCAGGGGGGTGGTGAAGTGCCATCCCTGGAGGTGTCCAGGAAATATGTAAATGTGGCACTTCAGGATATAGTTTAATGGTCACAGTAGCTGGGTTATGGCTGGACTCGATCCTGAAGGTCTCTTCCAGACTTAATGATTATATGATCATAGAATGATAGAATCAGCCAGGTTGGAAGAAAACTCCAAGCTCATCCAGGCCAACCTAGCACCCAGCCCTGTCCAGCCAACTAGAGCATGGCACTAAGTGCCTCATCCAGCCTCCTCTTAAGCACCTCCATGGATGGTGACTCCACCACCTCCCTGGGCAGCCCATTCCAATGCCAATCACTCTCTCTGGGAAGAACTTCCTCCTACCATCCAGCCTAGACCTCCTCTGGCACAACTTGAGACTGTGTCCCCTTGTTCTGTTGCAGGTTGCCTGGGAGAAGAGACCAACCCCACCTGGCTACAACCTCCCTTCAGGTAGCTGCAGAGAGCAATGAAGTCTGCCCTGAGCCTCCTCTTCTGCAAGCTGCACACCCCCATCTCCTTCAGCCTCTCCTCACAGGGCTGTGTTCCAGGCCCCTCACCAGCCTTGGTGCCCTTCCCTGGACACGTTCCAGTACCTTGAATTGAGGGTCCCAGAACTGCACACAGGACTCAAGGTGTGGCCTGACCAGTGCTGAGTACAGGGGAAGAATACAGCTGGACCTGGCAAAGAGCTGTGTGCAGGGCAGGGGTCAATGCAAGGGTGCTACAGGAAGAGACAAAAGCATACCAGAGACCACATTGCTCTCTACAACTCCCTGAAAGGAGGTTGCTGTGAGGTGGAGATTGGTCTCTTCTCCCTAGTATCGGGTGATAGAATGAGAGTTAATGGCCTGAAATTGTTCCAGGGGTCATTTAGTTTGGATGTGAGGAACAATTTCTTTCCTGCAGGAGTGGTCAGGCGTTGGAACAGGCTGCCCAGGGAAGTGGAGGAGTCCCCATCCCTCCAGATGTTCAAGAAACCTGTGGACATGGCATGTGGGGATACAGTTTGACAGCCACAGTGGTGTTAGGTTGAGAGTTGGACTTGATGATATTAGAGGTCTTTTCTTTTCCAGCCACAGTGATTCTGTGATTCTGTATTCATAGACTCACAAATTACATTGGGTTGGAAGGGACTCTCATAGACCATCTTGTCCAACACCCCTGCAGACAGCAGGGACACCTCCAACTAGAGCAGGCTGTCCAGAGCCACATCAAATCTGATGTCTCCAGGGCTGGAGCCTCAAGCACATGCCTGGGCAATCTGTTCCAGTGTCTCACCACCCTCACTCTGATGAAATTCTGGTCGTTGTCTTCATGATTGTTCTAAACACACTTCCTTACCTGGGCCAGATGCCAAGGATTGGTTGTAACACCTGAGTGACAGCCTGGTAATGCATCTTTGATTTGCTCTGGCAAAGACATTCTTGGGGAGCTCTCAAGACATGTGTTGATGGGCACAGAATGGTGCCAAGGAGACTGGACACATGCTCATGTGAGGCAGAGAATTCCTGCCACGAGTCCTGGGCATCAGCAGCGCTTTGTACCCCATCACCTTGGGCACATGGCAATGGCTCTAGGCAGAGCCTTGGTCTTCAGGAAGGAGCTCTGGGTCTGGAGGAGAGCTGAGGGAGGTCTGCAGCTCCATGCTATTTCTGCTTGTTTATCTGTCCAGTGCCAGCATGTTCTGTGGGCAGCTTGTGCTTGTCTCAAGGTACTTGGATTTGATCATCTAAGCAGTGCCAGCCTGTTCTTGGCTTCTCTGTCCACCTGCTGACTCCCTCGTGCAACCCTTCTGGTGGCTCCATCCATCTGTTAAGAATTTACTTACAAAATGCATCAAAATAAATCACTGCCTCCATGTGCACAGGGCCCTGCTTCCAGCACCTCTGAAGTCCTGATGTGCGAGTGGCTGCTGCTTCCAGTACCAGGGTCTCATCTTGATCACTGGGGACTTACAGAGGTGCCATGAGGTTTGGAAAAGAGCCTTTGAACATTCAGGTCTGGTGGTTTTCAGGATTCATGTCATACCTTATTGTCAATACTGCAGGTTTTCAGAGCAGGTGCATATGCTGAGCTCAAAGACCCACAGATTCATAGAGTATGGATTGGAAGGGACCTTAGAGATCATCCAGCTCCAACCTCCTTGCCATAGACAGGGACACCTCCCACTAGCCCAGGTTGTTCAAGGCTTCATCCAACTCCCCAGAACATCTCCAAGGATGTTTAGAGTGTAACAACAGCTGCCAGTGAGTTATTGCTTGGCTGTGAAGGAGACAACAGCCAAGACCTGGGGCAGTGGAAATGCTTGGATCCAGACCTTTATTAGTGTCTGGGCTCATGATTTTTCCACGGGGAAATGACTGTGCAGGGACAGGAGACCAATATCCATTCTCTGCAGAAACAGAACTGTGCATCACTTCTGCCATGGAAGGGCTGAGGGAACCTGATCAGGCTGGTGCCACCAGGCAGCACTGGTCAGGCAGGGCTGTGGCACTGGGCACTGGCTGAGGCCCTTCCTGTAGTGAGCTGGATGTCAGGAGGGAAGCAGGTGGTGGTCAGATCTCCTTCCTAACCCACAGTGGAACTCCCTGAGCTCCAGGAGCAGTGCCTGGTGGGGTGGCAGCTGAAAGTGTAGCTCCATAGCCATCAAACTGTGGGAGAAAGACTTGCTGGAGGCAAGGTGGAGACAGGTTGCAGACCTGCTGGCATTTGGAAGGTGCTGGAAGGCTGTGGGGAGGCTTCTCAGCTGAGCAGCTCTGATCCCTCCACCGTGCCCTTTGGTGTGAGTTCATCACACCAAGCTTCCAGCTGCTCAAGGAGACTGCCCCTGAAGGGGAACGTCCCTGGAGGTGCTCAGAGGAAGTATGGGCATGGCCCTTTGGGACATGGCTGTGAGGAGTGTCTGAGGGAGCTGGGGGTTGTTCAGTCTGGAGAAGAGGAGGCTGAGGGGAGGCTTCATCTCTTTCTAACACTACCCGAAGGGAAGGTGGAGTGAGGATGGGGCAGCCTCTTCTCCTTGGTGGCAAGTGACAGGACTAGAGGATATGGTTACAAGCTGCACCAGGCTGGATGTTAGGAAATATTTCATCACAGGAAGGGTTCTCAAACATTGGAATGGTCTGCTCAGGGCAGTGCTGGAGTCACCATTGCTGGGGGTCTTTGAGCAGCCTGTGGAGCTGGTGCTTAGGGACATGGTTTAGTGTTGACCCTGCAATGCTGGGTCAAGGGCTGGACTGGGTGGTCTTTGATGTCTCTTCCAGATGGGTTGAGGGCTGGCCTGGGTGGTCTTTGAGGTCTCTTCCAACTGGATGTATGCTGTGATTCTGTGATTCTGTGTTGGGTTGATTGTAGACTCATAGAATGGTTTAGGTTGGAAGGGACCTTAAAGCTCATCCAGTTCCAATCCCCTGCCATAGGTAGGGACACCTCCCACTAGAACGGGTCACTCAAGGCCTCATCCAGCCTGGCCTTGAACACCTCCAGGGAGGTTGTGGATGACAGAACCACAGAATGTGATTGAAGATCAAAGGTCACATTCTGTGATTCTGTCATCCACAACCTCCCTGGGCAACCTGTGCCAGTGTCTCACCACCCTCACTGCAAAGAACCCTTTCCTAACATCTAGTATGAATCTCCCCTCTGCCAGTTTAAACTTATTACTCCTCATCCTGTCATGACAAGACCTTGTCAATAGTTCCTCCCCAGCCCTCTTGTAGCCCCCTTCAGATACTGGAAGGCCACCCTAAGGTCTCCTCCAAGCCTTCTCTTCTCCAGGCTGCAGAGCCTCAACTCCCTCATTGCTGTCTACAACTACCTGAAGGGAGGTTGTAGCCAGGTGGGGGTTGGCCTCTTCTCCCAGGCAACCAGCAACAGAACAAGGGGACACAGTCTCAAGTTGTGCTGGGGTAGGTCTAGGCTGGATGTTAGGAGGAAGTTCTTCCCAGAGAGAGTGATTGGCATTGGAATGGGCTGCCCAGGGAGGTGGTGGAGTTGCCATCCCTAGGGGTGTTCAAGAAAAGCCTGGATGAGGCACTTAGTGCCATGGTCTGGTTGACTGGACAGGGCTGGGTGCTAGGTTGGCCTGGATGAGCTTAGAGGTCTCTTCCAACCTGGTTGATTCTATGATTCTCTCTTGTCCTGTCCTCATAGCAGAGCTGCTGCAGCGCTCCAAGCATCTTGGTGGCCTCCTCTGCACTGTCTCCAATAGTTCCACGTCCTTATGATGGCTGGATACAAATATCTCAGAGGGCTTTTCCAACCTTAATGATCCTGTGATTCTCTCTTAGGGAAGGCTGGTGAGCTGTAGGTGCATTCAATGAGGCCTCTATCTGTAAGGTGTCCATTAAAGCTGTCGAAGGTCAGCGTAGCTGAGCTAGGGATCAGCATCCCAGCCAGTGGCACAAAGACTAACGCCTTCAGCAAAGCCCAACACAGCCAAACCTGTACAAACCCCAGAGGACATCAAGGCAGCCAGCCTAAAATACAGGTCAATGCTTCAAATTTGGTGTGAGTCCTTTTTCTCTAATTAATCTCTATCTATCCATATGTTAATGAGAGGGAGACTCAGAAAGCTGACTGCCACCACAAGGTCCCCTGGGCTAGAAGGAAACAGTCCAAGCTTGTGACTAATTATTTTTTCCCTTAAAATGTACACCCTGAGAGAGAAGCAAACATGGTGTTTATTTGACCTGTGCACCTTCTACAGACTTTCTCCAAACACTGTTCCTCAAAACAGCAATTAAAATGAGAGCAAAGGAGAAAAATGCTGCTGAGAACCCAGCAACACAACCAGGGAGGAAAGGGATAAACGTGGCTGGAAATCAGAGCAGTTTGCTGCACCAGGATCTTCATCCCCTTGTCTGTGGCCGTGCAAGATGTGGCCTTTTTCCAGCCCTGCTGGCTTTGCTCGTGGATCTCAGGAGATCTGCTGTCTCCTTCCTGAGAACCTGATCCTAGAAGGGTGCTGTTGAAGGACAGCCTTAGCTTTCAGGATGAGGTGCCTCTGCTCTGCTTCAAGGGACCATGGCTGTAGGACCTCAGGGTGGTCTACAGGTGGGCACCTGATGTCCATCCTCTGGGCTTGGCTGGCCTGTGTGTGTGGAGCAGCACCAGCCTGAGGGGTTGTGGCACCAGAGATATTGGTGGCTGTTACAAACTGCTGTGGTTAGTGGCACAGATTACAGCTGGGCTGCCCACCAGATGAGTGCCAGAGACTCTCTGAACCCCTCTGCTCTCCCAAAGGGGAGAGAAATGGAAGAAGGGTAGGAGTTTGATAGGGTGGGAAAGAAACTGAACCATCTGGAACAAAAAGAACAGTCCCATGGAATAGAGACTCAGAGACACAAACCAATATGGAACCCAACCCCTGGTGGCAACAATGGCACCATGGGCACCACTGATGCTGTGGACAGGTGCTGGGCAAGTCACAGAATCATGGAATCACAGAATCATGCAGGTTGGAAAAGACCTCTAGGATCTTCGAGTCCAGCCTGTCACCTAACCCTTCTAATTAACTAAGCTGTGGCACTACATGCCTCATCCAGCTTCCTGTTAAACACCCCCAGGGATGGTGACTCCTCCACCACCTCCCCAATGGGCAATCACTCTTTGAATCCCAGCTGGACTCAGCCACAGACCCAGGAGCTGGGTTTTGGAGGTGGATTCAGGAGCACAGAGATCACAGTATCACAGTATCATCGGGGTTGGAAGAGACCTCACAGATCATCAAGTCCAACCCTTTACCACAGAGCTCAAGGCTAGACCATGGCACCAAGTGCCACGTCCAACCTTGCCTTGAACAGCCCCAGGGACGGCGACTCCACCACCTCCCCGGGCAGCCCATTCCAGTGTCCAATGACTCTCTCAGTGAAGAACTTTCTCCTCACCTCGAGCCTAAATTTCCCCTGGTGCAGCCTGAGGCTGTGTCCTCTCGTTCTGGTGCTGGCCACCTGAGAGAAGACAGCAACCTCCTCCTGGCCACAACCACCCCTCAGGTAGCTGTAGACAGCAATAAGGTCACCCCTGAGCCTCCTCTTCTCCAGGCTAAACAATCCCAGCTCCCTCAGCCTCTCCTCGTAGGGCTGTGCTCAAGGCCTCTCCCCAGCCTCGTCGCCCTTCTCTGGACACGCTCAAGCATCTCAATGTCCCTCCTAAACTGGGGGGGCCCAGAACTGAACACAAGATGGGGATGGGAGGCAGAAAGGAGAGAGTCCTCCTGAGACAGCAGGCAGGAAAGACAAGGCTTGATGCTGGTGGTCCCTCAGCTTTCTCTTGCAGATGCCATCCCTGGGCTGCAATCCCTTGCTGGGCTCTGATGTGCCTGGGCAAATGAGCGGCTTTGTGGTGCTGCCGTGAGGCTTGGAAGCAGCAAGTATCGTATCAGTGGCTGGCCTGAGCAGGGTTCATGTTTCACATGAGAGGAGATCTCCATGCTGCTGGGTATCACGGGCTGGTAGAGCTCATCGTGGGAGCATCCAGGCCTCCGCAGCAGGCACTGGGTCTAACTGCAGAGCGATGCTAATTCGGGGGGGGGGGGGGGGGGGGGGGGGAGCAGCAGCGTGCCTCATCTGTCGGCAGGCTGATGGGCTGTGAGCTGTGGAACCAATTGTTCTTATTTACATTAATTTGCATTGTGCAGAGCAATTTTCCAGTTCCAGGCGGGTTTAACAGGCAATTTGCAGCTCCCTGCCTAATGGCAGCCGCTTACGCCTGCCCCCGGGGTGCTTTCCAGACCTGATGGGAGACCAAACCTTTTAAACGTTCAAGAGAACAACTTAAAAAGTCAGGAAGTCTCCAGCTATTAGACCCAGGCCCCCCATCCCCTGTCACATTTGATATTACAGCTGCAGATGCCCTTTGGTTTGGGTGCATCTTGGGGAAATAATGGTTTGATCCTACCAAACATCAGGGCACTGCCGGCTCCTGCCGCCCCCAGAGGCACTTTGCTGAAGGAGGAAGGTGAAGGTCGATGTCCTGGCAGGCCTTGCACCATGCTTGGTGGTTCATTAGATCTACTACCTCCACTTAATGGGTGACTTTCACCAAGGCACCTCCTCTTAACGGCATACTGCTTCATTTGGAAATGCATGAGCTGTCTTCAGGAGGTGGGATAAAAGCTCATCTGACAAGAAAATGAGATGAAAACCCTGAATCCACAATCTCAACCTGTTAGGGGTAAACTGGAAGTCAAAAGAACCCACATTAGAGTGGTGCTCTTGGAGCAGTACTTAAGAAAGTGTTCTCCAGGGGACAGGTAAGGGTCCAGCCTTGTTCAACCCAAGAAGAATATGGAGCTGTTGGAGCGAGTCCAGAGGAGGCCACCAAGATGCTCAGAGGGCTGCAGCAGCTCTGCTATGAGGACAGGCTGAGAGAGTTGGGGCTCTGCAGCCTGGAGAAGAGAAGGCTTCCAGGAGACCTTGGAGTGACCTTCCAGTATCTGAAGGGGGCTACAGGAGGACTGGGGAGTGACTATTGACAAGGTCTTGTAATGACAGGATGAGGAATTATAGGTATACACTGGCAGAGGGGAGATTTACACTGGATATTAGGGAGAAGTTGTTTGCAGTGAGTGGTGAGACACTGGCACAGGTTGCCCAGGGAGTCTGTGGAGGCTCTCTCCTTGGAGGTGTTCAAGGCCGGGTTGGATGAGGCCCTGAGTGACCTGTTCTAGTGGGAGGTGTCCCTGCCTATGGCAAGAGGTTGGAATTGGATGGGCTTTGAGGTCCCTTCCAACCTAAACCATTCTCTGATTCTAAGATTCTGTGATTCAGAAGAAGGGACAGGGGGTCCCCCTAAGCTAGTTTGCTGCTGGTACCAAACTGGGAGGAGTGGCTGATACCCTGTCAGGCTGTGCTGCCATTCAGAGACCTGGGCAGGCTGGACAGTTTGGGGCAAAGGGAACTTCATAAAGTTCAGCCAGGGCAAGTGTAGGGTTCTGCACCTGGGAAGGAAGAACCCCCTGCAGCAGTACAGGAGAGGAGTGATCTGCTGGGAAGCAGCTCTGCAGAGAAGGATCTGGGACTGCTGGTGGACAAGTTGCCCATGAGCCAGCAATGTGTCCTCATGGCCAAATAGGCAAATGGTAACCTGGGGTGCATGAAGAGGAGTGTGGCCAGCAAGTCAAAGGAGGTTCTTCACTCCTGGTGAGGCCACAGCTGCAGTCCTTGGTCCAGTTCTGGGCTCCCCAGTTAAAGAGCAGCAAGGAACTACTGAAGAGAGTCCAGTGAAGGTTACAGAGCTGCTGAGGGGCCTGGAGCATCTCTGTGAGGAGGAAAGGCTGAGAGCCTGAGAGGAGATCTGCTCAGTGCTCAGCAAGAAGGGCTGAAGGGCAGAAGGTAAGAGGATGAGGCCAGAGTCTTTTCAGTGGTATGCAGTGAGTGGGCAAGAGGCACAAACCGTCCATCTGAAGATTTGCTGGGTTTGAGGGTGCTGGAGGTCTGGAGCAGGCTGCTCAGAGAGGTTCTGGGGTCTCCTTATCTGGAGAGCTTCCAAACCCAGCTGGCCATTGTGCTCCTGGGCAAGCTGCTATGGCTGACCCTGCTGCAGCAGTGCTTTCTAACACCTACCATGCTGAGATTGTGTGTAAAGGTTCTTTGCCCTACCATGCTGCACTGGGAGGCTGTCATTCTGCTAATAGCATCCTTGAGAATGTGTGTGAGCAGGGGAGGTGGCTGGTTCTGAGCATTACAGATGAGGGAGGAACTAGCAAGGATATTCTCAAAAGTTGGAGCCCCACTTCTGAATTTCTTATTCTGGTCCCATGCTGGAAGAGAAGGTCATGGAGTGTTTGAAGCTACGTGTCCCATGAACTGCACGTGAGGTCAAAGGAGGCTGTTGGTGGAGAACAGGTTGAGCAAAGACCATGGCTGTGTCTTTGGCTATTGCACCTACTGGGTCATGTGGAAGTACAGTGTGTGAGCCTTGTGAGAACTGCACAGATGTGCTGTTTGGTCATCCTTGTGCTTTGGTCAATGAAGGCAACAGAGATTTGGGATACTCAGGCAGTAACATGGAGGTCTTGACAAGTTTGAGATCATGACCTGTTGGAAGGCAGCAAATGGGAAAAGGATCTGGGGGTCTTAGTGGATGAGAGGTTGACCATGAGCCAGCAATGTGCTCTGCTGTCCAGGAGGAGCAATGCCATTCTGGGGTAAATTAGAAGGGCTCAGGTTAGTAGGTCAAGAGAGATTATCCTGTCCCTCTACTCTGCCCTGGTGAGGCTGCATCAGGAGTCTGTGTCCAGTTCTTGGAGGGGCCCCCAGTTCAAGAGGGACATAGAACTGCTTGAGAGAGTCCAGCACAGAGCCACAAAGATGCTGAAGGGAATGGAACATCTCTGTTCTGAGGAGAGCCTGAGGGAGCTGGGGCTGTGATGCTTGGAGAAGAGGAAACTGAGAGGTGACCTCATGAATGGTTATAAAGATGTGCAGGGTGAGTGGCAGGAGGCTGGAGCCAGGCTCTGCTGGGTGCTGCCCAGTGCCAGGACAAGGGGCAATGGATGGAAGCTGAGGCATAGGAAGTTCCTTGTAAACATGAGGAGGAATTTTTTCCCTGTGAGGGTGACAGAGCTCTGGCACAGGCTGCCCAGGGAGGTTGTGGAGTCTTCCTCTCTGGAGATATCCAAAACCTACCTGGACACGTTCCTGTGTGGTCTAGGGGATCCTGCTCTGGCAGAGGGATTGGACTGGATGAGCTTTGGAGGTCCCTTCCAGCCCCTGACATTCTGTGATTCTGATCTTGCATTCTATGGATCCTGGTCATGTTGGTGGCTTTGAATTCATTTCTGTCTCATCCATCATGCCACACCCTTTCCAGATAACTCCTGTGTCTGCCTTGCTGATTCTGATTCTTTGGTTTCCTCCACCAAATCCCTCCCAGTCTTTGAAGGGCAGAGGTGACCCCACTCACCTCCATGGCCAGGTTTGGCTGGTGGTCCTCAGGACTCCCCCTGGGAGCAGCTCGTCTATTCTTTGCAGTTAACTGTTAGGGAAGCTGCTTGGTGACAAAAAAGTATGATTAATGATTGCTTTTGCGTGTTTGCTAGAAATGAGCTGCTCTGTCACCAAATAAATACACAAATAAATGGGCTGAGTGTAAAGAGAACATGTTTTCCACCCAAAAATGACATCCTCACTTGTAAATCTTAACAGATGTCCTGAAACCAAAGATATTCTAATCTGCTACAAAAAGCCTTTGAAGTTTCTATTTTAATTGATTTGCAGAAGCCATCCAGGCTCTTGGAGAGAAAGTGATCTGTGTGGTGTGTCTTGGGAGCTACTGGGGTCTGAGCAGGAGGGTGTGATGGACACGGCTGGAGAGCAGAGCTAGGAGGAGTCGTGCAGTTCATACCCAGCAGAGCAGCCCTGGTGTAGAAACCAACTGTGTAAAAACATTGCTGCCACTGCTCTAATGCCTTTCTTGTTCCAGCAGCAACATGGGAGAGGCTTTGAAGCTGCAGCCATGGTTTGGAGAAGCTGGGTCTTACTAGCAAGAGAGAATGGCATATCCTGTGTAAGAGTTTTGCAGGATGCCAACATGATGTATGGTTGGAAGGGACCTCTGGAGATGATCCACTCCACCCCCTGCCAAAGTAGAGTCACCCACAGCAGCTTGCCCAGGACTGCCATGTTCAGATGACACCAAGTTGGGAAGGAGGGTTGGGAGGCTCTGCAGAGGGATCTGGCCAGCTGGATTGGCACTTACTGCCATGGTTTAGTTAATTAGAAGGGTTAGGTGATAGGCTGGACTCGATGATCCTAGAGGTCTTTTCCACCCTGGTCAGTTCTGTGATTCTGTGGATTGATGAGCCAAGGCCAACAGGATGAGGCTCAACAAGGCCAAGTGCTGGGTGCTGTACTCAGGTCTCAACAACCCCATGAAGGCTCCAGGCTTGGCTGGAAACTGACTGGTGGGAAAGGACCTGGGGGTGCTGGGTGACAGTGGCTATGTGTGCCCAGGTGGCCAAGAAGGACGCCAGCATCCTGGCCTGGGTCAGAAATAGTGTGGCCAGCAAGAGCAGAGCAGGGATTGTTCCTCTGTACTAGACACTGATGAAGCCACACCATGAGTTCTGGGTTCAATTCTGTGCCCCTCACTGCAAAAAAGACCTTAAGGTGCTGGAGCAAATCCGGAGAAGGGTAATAGAGCTGATGAAGGGTCTCCAGAACAGGTCTGGTGAGGAGCAGCTGAGAGAACTGGGGGTGTTCACCCTGGAGAAGAGGAGGCTGAGGGGAGGCCTTCTGGCACCCTACAACTCCCTGGAAGGAACCCCTTGGGGGTTGTCAGTCCCTGGCCCTGGACTACCCAGTGGTCAAGTCCCCATCATGGGCTGGGTTTCCAGACTCTGGAAATTGCAGAAGCACAGAATGCCAGGGGCTGGGAGGGACCTCCAAAGCTCATCCAGTCCAACCCTCCTGCCAGAGCAGGATCTCCTAGACCAGGAATGCATCAAGACAGGTTTTGAATACCTCAAGAGAGGGAGACTCCACAGCCCCCCTGGGCAGCCTGTTCCAGTGCTCTGTCACCCTCACACAGAAGCAATTCCTCCTCATGTTTACATGAAACTTCCTGTGCCTCAAAATGTGCTCATCCTGTGCCTCAAGATGTGCTGCTGAGGGACATGCTTTAGTGATGATCTGGCAATACTGGGTTCAGGATTAGATTCAATGATCTTTAAGGTCCCTTCCAACTCAATCCCTTCTCTGACTTGTGCTCCTGGTGGAGCAGAGTGAGCTGCCTGTGTTTTCCTGTTATTTCTGACCTTTCTGTCCACCCTAGAGCACAACTGCTGCCGTTTGGGACAGTTTTAAGTCCTTCAGAGTCTTCTGTGATTAGTCAGGAAACTATTGTGGCATCATTAGCACAACTCCAGGCTGGGTGGGGAATGGCTGAGAGCAGCCCTGAGGAAAAGGCCCTGTGGGTCTGGGGTGATGAAAAGCTGAACATGAGCTGGCAGTGTGAGTGCAGCCCAGACAGCAACTGTGTGCTGGGCTGCAGCAAGAGCAGTGTGGGCATGCAGGGCAAGGGAGGGGATTCTGCCCCTTTGCTCTGCTCTCCTGAGACCCCACCTGGAGTCCTGTGTGCAGTTCTGGAGCCCCCAGCAGAAGAAAGACATGGAAGTGTTGGATCCAGTCCAGAGGAGGCCACCAAGATGCTCAGAGGGCTGCAGCAGCTCTGCTGTAGGGACAGGCTGCAAGGGTTGGGGCTCTGCATCCTGGAGAAAAGAAGGCTTCCAGGGGACCTTGGAGTGGCCTTCCAGTATCTGAAGGGGGCTACAGGAGGGCTGGGGAGGGACTTTTGACAAGATCTTGTAATGACAGGATGAGGAGGAATGGGTTTGAACTGGCAGAGGGGAGAATGAAACTGGCTGTTAGGAAGAAGTTGTTTGCAGTGAGGGTGGTGAGACACTGGCACAGGTTGCCCAGGGGGGTGGTGGCTGCTCCCTTCTTGGAGGTGTTCAAGGGCAGATTGGATGAGGCCTTGAGCCACCTGTTCTAGTGGGAGGTGTCCCTGCTTGTGGCAGGGAGTTGGAATTGGATGATCTCAGATGTCCCTTCCAACCTAAACTGTTCTGTGATTCTATGGTTAACTGTCTCCATGTTGTGCAGGGAGGAAGATTGACACAGTTTTGAGCAAGAGCTCCTTCAGCATCATTTTCTTCTCCAGCATTTTGAGCTTTTGTTGCTACCTTCCGAGGACCTGGAGAAGACTGCCTTCATCTGAACCTATAATTTATTGGTGTAATGACCAAGAATTAAAGGCTGAGGATAAAAAGTGGCATCAAACCTCTCTGAGCTTTAAGGAAACTCCCACTTTTTGAGGCCGCTCACTTCATGCTTGGCTGCACCCCACAGGCATGCCATGGGTGTCAGCAGCCTGTGGTGGAGGTCAAAAGGAGCAACAGGAAAATTAAAGGAGATGGACCAGCAAGGGATAATTGTGAGTTTCTTACAAAGTGGATGAAAAAGGAAGAACTGCAGCCCTGGAGTCAGGCTGTGGAGGCTTCAAGGGGCTTTGGAAACTGTGAACCTCACATGTTCAAAGCCTGGTGGGTTTTCATCCCCCCATCATTTCTGCAGCTTGTGACCCAGGAGAAGCTGCAGTGCCTGTCCCACCTACTTTTAGGGCAGTTCTAGCTCTCCTTCCTGCTCAAACCTATCCTGACAAACCCATTTCTGCCTGGAACTCTCCTTCAAAGGTGTGCAGAGCATGGTGGGGCTGAGTTTTGGGGCAGCAGTAGACAGTGCATGCTGACAAGCACAGTAGTTTGGGTGGGAAGGGACCTTTAAGGCTCGTCTAGTCCACCCCCTCTGCAGTCAGCAGGGACATCTGCAACTGGAGCAGGTTTCTCAGATCCCAAAAAACCTAACCTGCAATGATTCCAGAGATGGGACACCTCCCACCTCTTAAGGCCCAGGCGCTCACCACCTTTAGTGTCAAACATTTCTCCCTTCTCCAGTCTCAATCTCTCTCTTTGGGTTCAAACCATCACTCCTTGTCCTGTCACAACAGGCCCTGCTTGAAACTCTGTCCCCAGCTTTCTTGGAAGACCTTTGAAGCCCTGGAAGGCTGTCAGAAGGTCTCCCTGGAGCCTCCTCCTCTCCAGTCTGAACAACCCCAACTCTCAGCCTGGTCTCCCAGCAGAGCACTTCCAACCCTCCCGTCACTCCTGTAGCCTCCTCTGGTCCCACTCCAACAGATCCCTGTCTGTGCTGAGGACTCCAGAGCTGACCCCAGCACTGCAGGTGAGGGCTCAGCAGAGTGCAGCAGAGGGGCACAATCCCCTCCCTCCACTGCTGGGGATCAGCCCAGGATATGGTTTGATTTGGGCTGGGAGTGTGTGATGCTATCTTGGATGATGCTCAGACCTAGGTTCCTGCAGACCCTTCATGGCTGGGTTGGCATGAACTGCTGGAACCAAGCTGGCACCTCTGGAAAAGATGGAGATTGTGCCAGGAGATGTTTAAGTTGGATGCTAGGAAAAAATTCATTGCTGTAAGAGGGGTCAGACATTGGAGGAGACTGTCCAGGGAGGTGGTGGAGTCACTGTCCCTGGAGATGTTCAAGAAATGTGTGAACTTGGCTTTTTGGGACATGGTTAATGGCCACGGTGGTCTTAGGTTGATGGTTGGACTCAATGACCTTGGAGGTCATTTCCAATCAAAACAATTCTGTGGTTCTACTGCAGGCTGATGCTGGCAGTGAGCCCCATCAGCTTTGGTGAGGAGAGGAGATGCAGGGCACACACCTCAGCATCACTCCCCTGCCAGGGGTTCCTCAGTGCTCTGTATTTTACAGTGCACATTGCATTTGCTATCCCCACTTCAGATTTCATGAGTGGTCTCTTCAGGAAGCTCCACAGTTGATGTCTTCTCCACCCTGGAAGGGGAAATGCTGCTTGCAGCTGATTACATTTTCAAAACGACTGTGTTTTCTGCTTAGCCTTCAAGTGAGATGCCTGGAAAATGTGTTTGGTGGTCTTCAAGGGACATAATGGGAAGTCTTCTCTGGGAGAATGACCCAGAGTTCAGTACTGTATTTATCTCTACCATGCACGGGTGCTTAAAAGTCTCCTGAGCTGTTTTTGCTCACCAGGAATGTTGCTAAAGCAGCTGTGGAGCACACAAAGTGAACATGTCGAGCTTAGCAGAGGGATTGAAGAAAACCTCCTTAGTTCAATCATTAGGTCAAGCCAAATAAAATTCTGCCTCCTTCAAAGGAGATTAGAATCACAGAATCAGAGAATGTCAGGGGCTGGGAGGGACCTCCAAAGCTCATCCAGTCCAACCCCCTGCCAGAGCAGGATCCCCTAGACCAGATCACACAGGAACATGTCTTCATGGGTTTGAAGATCCCCTGAGAGGGAGATTCCACAGCCTCCCTGGGCAGCCTGTGCCAGTGCCAGTGCTCTGTCACCTTCACAGGGAAAAATTCCTCCTCATGTTTACATGAAACTTCCTATGCCTCAGCTGCCACCCACTGCCCCTTGTCCTGGCACTGGGCATCACCCAGCAGAGCCTGGCTCCAGCCTCCTGCCACTCACCCTGCACATCTTTATAACCATTGATGAGGTCACCTCTCAGTCTCCTCTTCTCCAAGCAGCACAGCCCCAGCTGCCTCAGGCTCTGCTCCTAACAGAGATGTTCCATTCCCTTCTGCATCTTTGCGGCTCTGTGCTGGACTGTCTCAAGCAGTTCTATGTCCCTCTTGAATTGGGGGCCCAGAACTAGATGCATGTACTCCAGATGTGGCCTCAGCAGTGCAGAGGGGCAGGAAAACCTCTCTCAAGCTACTAGCCTGAAGTGGTTACAGATTCCTTGACATGGAAGATTGAGTTGTGCCAGGCCATAAGGAATTGCTCAGAGATGTAACTCTGGGTTGCCCATGTGGCCAGGGACACAGCAGTTCTGGCTGTTCACATCTCTGCAGTATTTAAACACTGCTGGCAGCAAACATTAGTGAGACTCATTTCTGGAGGCAGCTGATGGCTCCAAAGCTCCTCTTAACCTGTCAGATCCTCGGGTTGCAGGGATCTCGCTCTTCGTTCATGCTTTTTGTGGCGTTACCCATCAGTGAGTGGCAGTAAATGGAGTCAGAGCACTGAGGAGGTCACTGCAGGCTCTGTGGAAACCAAAAGGCTGTTTTGTTTCTCCTTTGGAGACTTTGCCTTCTTTATTGGTGTGTGTCACCCAGGGGCCAGCGGAGTGGCCCTCAGGGGCAATGTGTTGTTTAAGTAAACCAGCTGTGCTTTAGGGAAGAATGACTGAAGGACACAAAATTGGGGGGCAGTGTTGGTGTGCTGGAGGGCATGGAGGCTCTGCAGAAGGATCTGGCCAGGCTGGATCCATGGGTGAAGGTGAACAGGATGAGGTCCAAAAGGCCATGTGCTGCGTGCTGCACCTGGGTCACAACCCCATGAGGGCTCCAGGCTTGGAGCAGAGTGGCTGGAAACTGACTGGTGGAAAAGGAACTTGGGGTGCTGGTTGACAGCAGCTGAACATGCTGTCAGTGTGCCCAGGTGACCAAGATGGCCACCAGCATTATGGCTTGGATCTGCAGTGGTGTGGCCAGCAGGGCCAGGGCAGTAATTGTCCTCCTGTACTGGACACTGATGAGGCCACACCTCAAATCCTGGATTCAGTCTGGGGCTCCTCATTGTAAGGAGGACACTGAGGAACTGCTGCAGATGCAGAGAAGGGCAAGAGAGCTGGTGAAGGGTCTGCAGAACAGGGCTGGGGAGGAGCAACTGAGGGGAGCTGGAGGTGTTCAGCCTGGAGAAAAGGAGGCTGAGGGGAGACCTTCTGGATCTCCACAGCTCCCTGAAAGGAGGTTGGAGTCAGGTGGAAGTTGGTCTCTTCTCCCTAGTATCAGGTGATAGACTGAGAGGAAATGGCCTGAAATGGTTCCAGGGGAGGTTTAGGTTGGGCATGAGGAACAATTTCTTTCCTGCAGGACTGGCCAGGCATTGGAACAGGCTGCATAGGGGAGACTTCATTGGTCTTTACAGCTACCTGAAGGGAGGTTGTAGCCAGGTGGGGTTGGTCTCTTCTGTCAGGCACCCAGGGACAGAACAAGAACCAGAGACAGGCCTTGGAACAGAACCCAGGGCAGGTTCAGAATGAATGTTAGGAAGAAGTTCTTCACAGCAAGAGTGATTGGCATTGGGATGGGCTGCCCGGGGGGGTGGTGGAGTCCCCATCCCTGGAGGTGTTTAAGAGGAGGCTGCATGAGGCACTTAGTGCCATGGGATAGCTAATTAGAAAGTGCTAGGTGATAAGTTGGACTGGATGATCTTGAAGGTCTTTTTCAACCTGGTTAATTCTGTGGTGGAGTCACCATACCTGGAGGCATTGAAGAAACCTGTGGACATGGCATTTGGGGGCATGGTTTAATGGCCATGGTGGTGTGAGGTCGATGGTTGGACTGGATGACTCTAGAGGTCTTTTCCAGCTCAGATAATTGCATGATTCTAGATCAGAAGCTCTGAGGAGCAGCGGCCATGCTCGCAGGCATCTGAGATGCCTCTGCTCCTGCCAGCAAAGCCATGCTGCCTGCTTCCCAAGCCCCAGCTGGCTCGGTGCTGGCTCATCCTCGGGCTAACACAATCGTCTCTTGGCAACTGCAGATGCTTATCGTGAGAGCATCATTCGCAACAGATTGAATTCTCCGAAAGGAGGCCAAACATAAAGATGTTAGGAATTAAAGCGAGAATCCAAAAGGGTTTTTGAGGCTTGATTTGATTAAGCACCCAAATGTTTGGATGTTTATTTGAAACTTATTCAAGCTGCTTAAAGCTGGAGGAGAAGTAATGGGCTGCATCCCCCCTGCTCCGACGGGAAGTCCTGGCACGCCTGGTTCCAAATTGCATTGACCTTTTTTTGCTGCCAAATCCTATTGCATTTTCATCTCTAATTTAGTGTCCAACCCAGCCCCAAGCTCTCCAGCTCTTCCTACCTCCCTTGGTTTCCATTTCCTATTCAATAGCTGCTTTCCCCCTCTTAATGGTTTTCATTTTTTCCCAGTTAAGTCTCATTTTATTACCCCAAAATGTAGGGATTGACAACCCACCTGCTCTGGGAGTCTGTCTTCTCTAACTTACCAGCTTCAGATGCTTCAGGAGGCAGAGAGATGGCTCATTATGGGAACTTCTGTCTGCAGCAAAAATCCATAATGCATTTCTGTGCTGATGGAGATGGCTGTAGATCCAATTCCATGTCCTCTTCCATAATGCCCAACTGAAATCAAGGTTTCATCTCAGCACATAGATCCATACCTGGGTTCTTCTGTATTCCATCCAATGTTCACTTTTGGTGATCCCTATCACCAACAGGTTTATTCTGCAGGTTGATTGGTTGTCTCTGCCTACCTTTGCATGTCTTCTGACAGACAGGCTGAGGGATCTGGGGATGTTGAGCCTGGAGAAGGGCAGCCTGAGACAGGATCTGCTCAATGCTTCTATGAGGAGAGACTGAGAGAGTTGGGGCTGTTCAGTCTGCAGAGAAGAAGGCTCCCAGGTGACCTTATTGTGAGCTCTCAGTATCTGAAGGGGGTCTACAAGAAAGCTGGGGAGGGACTTTTTAGGCTGTCAGGTAGTGATAGGACTGGGGGGAATATTACAAAGCTAGAAATGGGTAGATTCAGACTGGAAGTCAGGAGAAATTCTTAAACATGAGGGTGGTGAGAGCCTGGCAGGGGTTGCCCAGGGATGTGGTGGAAGCCTTATCCTTGGAGGTGTTAAGGCCAGACTGGATGAGGCTGTGGACAGACTGATCTAGTGTGAGGTGTCCCTGTCCATGGCAGGGGGATTGGAACTGGATGATCCTTGTGGTCCCTTCCAACCCTGACTGATTCTATGATTCTAAGAGCTGAAGGGTAGGGGGCAAGAGCATGGGGCAAACACTTCTTGGAGGTGCCTAGAGGTAGGACAAGGAGCAATGCGCACAAACTGGAGCCCAGGAGGTTCCATCTGAACAGTAAAAGATAATTCTTTGTTTTGAGGGTGCTGGAGCCCTGGAACAGGCTGCCCAGATAGATTGTGGAGTCTCCTTCTCTGGAGAAATTCCAGCCCCCTCTGGCCATTGTGATCCCAGGCAAGCTGATGTGAGTGCCCCTGCTTTAGCAGGGGGCTTGGACTGGATGATCTCCATAGGTAGATGCCCACCATGCTGGGATTCTGTGGTCTGGGGAGGAACTCTGGTGCTGCTGGATTGTCATACACACCAGACAATCAGGTGGCTGTGGAAGGTGAGCACAAGCCATCACTTTCGTGTGAGACTTGACCATCACTCTCTGGGGCGCAGGGACAGGAGTTTGGAGAAGGTGTGAGTGGTTCTGCTTGGGTGGAAACCTTCCACCAAACTGAGGTTGTCATGCTTGAGGAAGCATGCAGAGGAGAGGGACCATGTGGGGAACAGGGACCATGTAGGGGTGATGGACCATGTGGAGGAGAGAGAGTATGCAGAAGAATCCTACAGAGCCACAGATGGGTTAGGGCCAGGAGAAGAACCTGGGCACTGAGAGGCTCAGAAGAGTCAATCTGCTGAAGTGAGGCATGAGGTGGGCAGGGTTTGATCTCAGCCTGTGAGAGAGATCAGAGAGAACATGGGGAACAGAAGTTTGATAACAGGTTTCCGCTTGAGTGGACAGGGATATGAAGAGATCTAAAGCTGGAAGCTGAGATAAACACATGCTTTAGGTACAGCAGGGGTCGTTTGGTCACTGGAGCATCCAGCCAGAGCTGATGGCCCACTTCTCATTGCCAAAATGTCTCAATGGAGATGGGTTTGTAGCTTTCTGAAAGGGAGATTTACTCAGAAAAAAATGAATCCTGGAGAATTTCATATCCAAGCCACATTGGATGCTCACAACAACCCCTCCTGGCCATGGAGCCACCGTTGTGTGCTCCACTTGGTTTTGCTGGAAGCAGGATTCATAAAGTCATAGTTTCAGTGGTGTGGGTTGGAAGTGGCCTTCAAGATCATCTAGTTCCAACCCCCTGCAGTGGGCAGGGACACCTCCCACTAGCCCAGGTTGCTCAAGGGCTCATCCAACTTGCCCTTGAACACCTGCAGGCAGGGGGCATCCACAACCTCCAGCCCGTGGCCATCATGGGCAAGCAGTGTCTGTGGTTCTGTAGCTGATCAACCTGCCAGCCAAAGTGGATTTGATTGAGAGAAGTCTTCTGGCCCCCAGTAAAGATCTGTAATCATCAGGATTATCCACAGGCGGCTTTAATCAGCAGCTAGCTTTGTTAATTACCAGCTCTTCCTTCGTGTCCATCTGGTTTAAACATTTAGGGGAACCTGCAGCAGATGTTCGTGTAAATGGAACAAGTTTGCTGCTGTGGAAAGAGAAAACCTTCAGGAGTGTTTGTATGAAGACACCCAAGTGTTTGTGCTGCTGTCGGTGCTGTGTCTGCTGTGGCTCAAACAGGAGCTGACAGCTTTGTTAGAGTCCCTGTCAGAGGTGGTCTCTGCTGCTGGGCTCTCCTTCTGCCTGGTATGTGTTTAGCACTGTCTTCAGAGAGTTTATCCACCAGTCATGGACAGCATGCAGGCTGCAGATCCTTAGGTGCTGTGGGGGTGTCCCAGCCTCCTGCTCTTGGGGCTTCCCTGTGCCGCTTCTGTCCCCAAGTAACTCTAGGTGATCTTCTCATCCTGGTGGTCTCCTCATCATCTAAGCAGCAAAGAATTTCTTCCCTTTGAAGCTTGTCAAGATGTGGCCCAGGCTGCCCAAGGAAGTGGTGGAGTCCCTAACCATGGAGGGCTTTCAGAACTGTGGAGAGGTGATGCTGAGGGCCATGCTTTGGTGGTGCTGAGGGCCATGGTTTAGTGGCAGCCTGGCAGTGCTGGATTAAAGGGTTGGATGCAGTGATCTGAAAGGTCTTTTCCAGCCAAGATGTTTGCCTGGTTGTGTGAAATACCACAGAGTGATGTTTCTTTCTCCTGACTTCTCCTCAGATCACCATGTTCCCCAGGCCAACCACCTGCTGCAGCGGTGAGCAAGACGCCTTCCAAGTAAGCTACTGGCAGATGAACAATGGAGGCACAGGCCCAGCTTGGTGCAGGGATGTGCCCATCCTGACAAAACCTTTGCATCCTCATGGATTTATCTTGGTAGAGCATTGTCCAGCAGCTGTCTCTGCATGCTTGCTAGAGATGACATGAGAAATGAACCATGTGTCTTGTTGCTGGTCAGGGGAGCATTCATGGTTATAAATACGTAAGGAGTCAATGCCAGGAGGCTGGAGCCAGACTCTTCTCAGTGATGCCCTGTGGTGGAAGGTCCAAATTATGCCTAGAACACATATCCATCACATGCCCTAAACACCTGCCTGGATACCCACCTTGCCTCCCCCTTCCTGCTTCCTCTTCCTGGGTGAAAGAAGCAGGAAAGCTTTGACAACTCTCAGTCTGTCACAGACTCCATTTTTGGCCTTGTTTTGCTGCTTGCTTTGCTTTGGGATAAACACAGGTCAGGTCCTAGGCCTTTGTTGGAGAAGTAGTTGAGGGTTGGTTCTAGGGGTGGCTTTACCTGTTGCTGTCGGTCAAAGGCGCTCGCCAAAATGCTTCACACCCCTCGCGAGCTGCTTGTTTGCTGCTGCTGCTTTGGGTTTGTTCGCTACCCGTTTGCCTTACTGCCTCTGCGTGCACCACACTTTGCATCATGCCTGGGGTGGTTTAGGCTGTAACCCGCCCCCCCCCCCCCCACTTTTGGAAATGCCCCAGCTAACTCAGATGGGCTCTGGGAATATGAGTGAAGCTGCTTATTTACAGCAGCACAATATACAAGCAGGTATTTACAGTATATACAGTTATAGACAGAAATAGACAAGGGAAATGTAATACAGGAGCACAACTCCCCTCCCAGAAACCTGAGTCCCCAGGAGGGGCTCTCAACCACCCCTGCACCTCCCCCTGCCCCTCTCAACCTTACCCCAAATCCTGAGAAAGAATAGAGGTGCAGCCAAGAGGTTAAGAAGGAAGGTTAGTGGCAGCGAGGTTAATGAGATGTTGCTCAGTCTAAAGCCAAAAGCAGAGTGAGAACAAAATGGAGAATGTTATCTAATGTTTACTTCTTGTCCCCACAGTTCTCAGCAAGACTGTGAGAGAAGAGACACAACCATGTTTTCCTTTCATAGCCAATTATCTACTTTCTCTCACCAAAACATTCTAGCCTGCTTCAAACTAGCACAGCGCCTGAGCAGCCTGACCCTGCCTGATCGAGCCCGAAGATAGGTAACGACCTAGCAACGAGTTGTGACACTGGGCCCTGCTGCCCCACCAAGCCAGCCCCAGGGCCACCTCCTTGCTATCTCGGACTGCTCCAGCCCTCAGACCTGGCCCCTGCTTTGCCCGGGTGGCTGCTGAGCACCTGGTGACTTCCTGAGAGCCAAGGAAGACCTCTCTCATGTCCGTGGGCCCTCTCAGCTGACGCACTCAGTCTGGACTGCACAAGGAGCAAAGCCCCAGCGCATCATTACCTCCTGAAGTCCACCCCCTGGCTTTGGCTTGTGAGAGGCCTTGAGCACAGCCCTACGAGGAGAGGCTGAGGGAGCTGGGATTGTTTAGCCTGGAGAAGAGGAGGCTCAGGGGTGACCTCATTGCTGTCTACAACTACCTGAGGGGTGGTTGTGGCCAGGAGGAGGTTGCTCTCTTCTCTCAGGTGGCCAGCACCAGAACGAGAGGACACAGCCTCAGGCTGCACCAGGGAAGATTTGGGCTGGAGGTGAGGAGAAAGTTCTTCACTGAGAGAGTCATTGGACACTGGAATGGGCTGCCCGGGGAGGTGGTGGAGTCGCCGTCCCTGGGGCAGTTCAAGGCAAGGTTGGATGTGGCACTTGGTGCCATGGTCTAGCCTTGGGCACTGTGGTAAAGGGTTGGACTTGATGATCTGTGAGGTCTCTTCCAACCTTGGTGATACTGTGATACTGTGTGTAACAAGAGGACACAGCCTCAGGCTGTGCCAGGGGAGATTTAGGCTGGAGGTGAGGAAAAAGTTCTTCACTGAGAGAGTCATTGGACACTGGAATGGGCTTCCCGGGGAGGTGGTGGAGTTGCCGTCCCTGGGACAGTTCAAGGCAGGATTGGACGTGGCACTTGGTGCCATGGTCTAGCCTTGAGCTCTGTGGTAAAGGGTTGGACTTGATGATCTGTGAGGTCTCTTCCAACCCTGATGATACTGTGATACTGTGATACTGTGTGGTACTGTGATTTTCCCGATGATGCTTTTGGAGCGCAGATCTCGAGACTCTTCACCACTTCTCGCCCAGACTCTCTTTACTCAAGTTGGTGAAAGTTTGTGCTTAACCTCTCAGCGGCAGTTTGTGCTGCAAGGCTCTCCAGTTACAAATGTTTCCCAAAGACTTTCCCTAAAGCATTTAATTTGACTGTATATATATAGATAGATGCATTCTGCACAGAGGTTTTACCAACCGCATCGCAGAATCTGTCTGTGCTAATTGTGAATGAATTTGGGGATATTTTCTTTGTATGATTAATAAACCATTTAATACTTTTACATCAGCCTCATTGCAGTTCACTCCTAACCCAGATTCAAACCCCTCCTTAACATGCTCAGTGACAGGACAAGGGGCAATGGGTGGAAGCTGAGGCATAGGAGGTTCCATGTGAACCTGAGGAAGACTTTTTTCCCTGTGAGGGTGACAGAGCACTGGAACAGGCTGCCCAGGGTGGGTGTGGAGTCTCCCTCTCTGGAGATGTTCAAGAACCATCTGTATGTGTTCCAGTGTGATCTGCTCTAGGTGATCCTGCTCTGGCAGAGGGGCTGGACCAAATGATCTTTCAAGATCCCTTCCAGCCCCTGACATTCTGTGATTCTGTGATTTTATGAAAGCTGAACCTTAGCTCAAGGCTTCCTGCAGAGAGTTGAGTCTGGACTTACCTTTTGTTTATATCTGCACTTGAAAAGAGCTCTGCTTTCTGATGTCTTCCCTTTCAGCTTCTGAAGATTTTGGTTTCGTTTAGCTCTACATCAGCAATGACTTCAGGAGCTTGGAGAGGAGGAGGGTAAGTGAAAGCAGATCATTAAAGAGCTCTCTGCAGGCACTATTTGATCTGTGCGGTCCTTGTTCTCAGACGGGGCAGACAGACACTGATGGTGTTGAATTTCCTGGCATGGAGGAAAATTCGCCATTCTTCAGGGAAGGCAGCACAAAGAGGCAACTGCAAGAGACTGGGAAGGCTCAGGAGCAGAGGACACATCCTCCTTGTGCCCTTCTAGAACAGGCAGGAGTGAGTGGAGATGAACAGCAAGGTGGGGCTCGGCAGAATTCTGGTGTCTCAGCAAGGGCAAGTCAACATCAGCAATGAAGAAGAAGCATGAAGATCATAGAATCATGGAAGGGGTTGGGCTGGAAGAGACATCAAAGGTCATCTAGATCCAACCCCCCTGCCAAGGGCAGAGACACCTTCCACAGGTTGCTCAAAGCCTCATCCAACCTGGCCTTGAACACCTCCAGGGAGGGAGCAGCCACAACCTTGCTGGGCAACCTGTGCCAGTGTCTCACCACCCTCACTGCAAACAACTTCTTCCTAACAGCCAGTTTCAATCTCCCCTCTGCCAGTTCAAACCCATTCCTCCTCATCCTGTCATGACAAGACCTTGTCAATAGTCCTTCCCCAGCCCTCCTGTAGCCCCCTTCAGATACTGGAAGGCCACTCCAAGGTGTCCTAGAAGCCTTCTCTTCTCCAGGCTGCAGAGCCACAATTCTCCTAACCTGTCCTCATAGCAGAGCTGCTGCAGCCCCCTGAGGGTCCTCATTTCTTCCTAATCTCCAGTCTCAATCTCCCCTCTTCCAGCTCCAAGCTGTTCTCCTTGTCCTAGCAGGCTCTTGTAAGAAGTTCCTCCCCAGCCTTCTTGCAGAAGGGTCATGACAGAAAAGAATCAGTGAGGATGGACCGAAATGAATCTGTCCCAGGCTCATTATGTGGTTCACAGAAAGAAATATTTTTACAATTCCTTACAATCTCTGCTTATCTTGTCAGATTTCTCTAATATTTCAACAGCAAAACTCTGCCCTTGGCTGAGTACTACAAACAGCACAGGAACTTCTCCTTCCCACCACAATTGAGTCTTGGGGCATTAGATTTTGGATGACACTGGAAATTAATAGGAGGCATAAAATGCTGTAATTGGAACGGCAATGAAAGTGACTCTTACTGATGGGCCACTGGGCTGGGCTTCAGCCTGAGTGGCTGAGGGATCTCTGGGCATTTTTCAAGCCTTCCACTCTGCTCCATAAATGTTTTGATGTGCTCAGAAATTAATCTTCATTATTGAGGAACTTTGGTCATCATGTATTGATGAGTCCAAAATAGAACTTCCCCTCAGAGAGGAATTTTCATCTGGAAATCCACTTTATGGGCTATCTCTCCTGTTAGTCCCAGGAGATAGCTCTTGGTTTGATGCTGTGGTGCAGCACCTGTTTCTGTCCTGCTCAGTGTGCCACTAGGGCCAGAGGATCCTGGCTCCCACAGGAGCTTGAGAACCATCCAAGATTCCACCAGTGTCAGAGCCTTTGATTGGTGCTGTCATTAGAAATCAGCTCTTTGGAACTCAACCCAGGCAAATGTAGGGTCCAGCCCTTGGGCAAGAAAACAACCTTGCACCAGGGCAGGTGAGGGGGTGACCTGCTGGAAAGCAGTTCTTTGGAGAAGGATTTGGGAGTGCTGGTGGACAACAAGTTCCCCATGAGCCAGCAATGGGCCCTTGTGGCTTAGGAGGCAAATGGTCTCCTGGGGAAATGAAGAAGAATGCATCCAGCCTCTCTTCAGCCTCTTCTTCTCCAGGCTGAACAAACCCAGCTCCCTCAGAGGCTCCTCCACAGCCCTGTTCCCCAGACCCTTCACCAGCTTGGTTGCCCTTCTCTGCACCTGCTTCAGCTCCTCAATGCCCTTCTCGGAGTGAACAAAATTGAATGCAGGGTTAGAGATGCAGCCTCACCAATGCCCAGGGACAGTGCTGCAGTGTGAACACATTACAAATACCAAGGAGCTACTGAGACTCCTTGGTGCCTTTTTCATTGCTCCTTGGTGTGACAGGCCTCAGCAGACAGATCTGCCACACAGTGGTGCCTTGTTGTTTAACTTCAGTGTCATAAGGGGCTCTACAGGAAAGCTGAGGAGGGACTTTTTAGGATGTCAGGGAGTGCTAGGACTGGGGGGAATGGAACAAAGCTAGAAATGGGTAGATTCAGACTGGATGTGAGGAAGAAGTTCTTCAGCATGAGGGTGGTGAGAGCCTGGAATGGGTTGCTGAAGGAGATGGTGGAAGCCTCATTCCTGGAGATGTTTCAGGCCAGGCTGGCTGAGGCTCTGGACAGCCTGATCTAGTGTGAGGTGTCCCTGCCCATGGCAGGAGAATTGGAACTGCATGATCCTTGTGGCCACTTCCAACCCTGACTGATTCTCTGATAACTGTTCTCTGTCTGACATCCACTTTGTAAAAGCAGGTATGGTTTAGCCATAAGGGCTAAGGGAAAGGAAGAGAAAAGATGAAGTCCTTAAAAACTGATTTTCAGGAGATGAAACTAGCTGACTGAACAAGCAAGTAACTTTCCAAGTGTTGAAGTCTGAGTTGGAACAATGTCTCCACTGTTGCCACTAGAGTGAAAATAGCAGGGGACACATGTTCTGGGATGTAGACGTGGGCACTGCCTGATGATAACAAACTTGACAAAAGAAGGAATCAGCTGAAGACAACTTCTGAGCTTGTCTTCCTTTGTGAGTGGCACCCTTGACAGACAGTTTGACAAAGCACTTGTTAATTTGGTTTTTAACTTTTCATCCTTCTTAAGCAGGAAAATAAGGGTTGGAAAACTTGATCCACCTCCACTGTGAGATCTGCAATAAAAGCTGAGCCTTGTGCTGTCACCAGAACATCCAAATTGTGCTGAGTCGATGGAAGCAGCCCAGAAAGAACCTACAAGAATGATTTGCATCTGGAAGCTCCTTGCAGTAAATGAGAGACTGAAGGAGTTGGGGCTGTTCAGTCTACAGAGGGGAAGGCTCTGAAATGACCTTATTGTCATCTTTCAGTATCTTAAGGGGGCTACAAGAAAGCTGGGGAGGGACTTTTTAGGCTATCAGGTAGTGTAAGGACTGGGGGGGATGGAACAAAGCTAGAAATGGGTAGATTCAGACTGGATGTGAGGAAGAAGTTGTTCAGCATGAGGGTGGTGAGAGCCTGGAATGCGTTGCTGAGGGAGGTGGTGGAAGCCTCGTTCCTGGAGGTGTTTAAAGCTAGGCTGGCTGAGGCTCTGGACAGCCTGATGTAGTGTGAGGTGTGGTCCCTTGTGGTGCCTTCCAACCCTGACTGATTTTCTGATTCTGTGATTCAATGATTCTGTGATTTCAGAAGATCAGTGATCCATTTTACTCTGGAAACTTCAGCTGATTGAAGCTGAGGATGGAAGACTCCAAGGCAGCACAGAAGCCATCCTCACATCATGAAGAAATGAGATGAGACAGCAGCTGCCCTGACTGAGCATGTCAGAAAAGCCAACAGAATGGTCTGAGAAAGAAAACAAAATGAACATGTTTGAGGACAACCCTCCTCTATGGAAACAGAAAAGTCCTGTTGGTTCAAGAGGGACATAGAACTGCTGGAGAGAGTCCAGCACAGAGACACAAAGATGCTGAAGGGAATGGAACATCTCTGTTAGGAGGAGAGCCTGAGGGAGCTGGGGCTGTGCTGCTTGGAGAAGACAGAGAGGTGACCTCATCAGTGGTTATAAAGATGTGCAGGGTGAGTGGCAGGAGGCTGGAGCCAGGCTCTGCTGGCCCATGAGACAGGATGATCTTTAAGGTCCCTTCAGGCCAAACCATTCTTAGGACTCTATGGTTCTATGAAGATGAACACAAAGTCTGCTCCTTAGCAAGGTCCTTGGTTAGCAGATTTCAAAGAGATAACAAAACCTGAGTGAAGCTCTAATCTTCCTGGAGGTGTTCAGGACCAGCTTGGATGTGGCCTTGAGCAGCCTGGGCTGCACACAGCAGGAGGCTGGAACTGGATGATCTTTAAGGTCCTGTCCAGCCCAAAGCAGTCAGCGTTTGCTGCGGCTCTCTCGGAGCTGAGCTCTGGCGTTGCCAGCGCCACTCCTACGCTCTGCAGCTGCAGCAATTTGTGGTGGAAGTCAGAGACACCTCCACGTTCAAAGCAGATCTCCTACGAGGAGGATGTGACAAAAGTTTAAGTAGAAAGCTGATCCCCTCGGCAGGAACTCTGAGGTGCAGCTCCATGGCTGCAGAGCCTTGGAGGATGCAGCGTTTGGCCTCATGCTTTCAAATGGCTGTTCTGAGGCTGGATCTAGGCCAGTTTCACTTCACGTGCTTCTTTTGGTGTTTAATTATTGAGCTCCACTCTGTGATGGTTGGGCTCTTTTTGATGTGCAGCAGCTGGCCCTGTAAGTGGGACTGGGCTTGAAAACCAGGCTGAGGGAAAAAGCTGGTGGAAAATGGATCAAACATCCCATACTTCCCACAGACACAGGAGAGCTGCTGTGTGGGGAGGGCTGTCCACGACCAAGTGCAATGTGCATGGCATCCTGATGCACAAGCTCTTCATGCACAGAAAGGAATTTGAGGTCAAACTTTCCCCTCCTTCCATTTAACCCTCTCCCTTTCCCCATCCTGGATGAGCAAACACAGTGAGACCTAGAGAGGTTGAGAGCTGGGCACAGAGGAACCAAATGAGGTTCAGCAAGTGCAGAGTCCTGCACCTGGGGAGGAACAATAAACTGCACCAGTACAGGCTGGGAGGTGATCTGCTGCAGAGCAGCCCTGTGGAGAGGGACCTGGGAGTGCTGCTGGATAGCAGCCATGGCACAGCAATGTGCCCTTGTGGCCAAGAGGGCCAATGGGATCCTGGGGTGCATTAAGAAGAGTGTGTCCAGCAGATCGAGGGAGGTTCTCTTCCCTCTCTACTCTGCCCTGATGAGTACTGCCTTCAGTTTTGGGCTCCCCAGTTAAAGAGGGACAGGGATCTACTGGAGAACTTCCAGTGCGGGGCTACAAGGATGATTAGGGGACTGGAGCACTGCCTGATGAGGAGAGGCTGAGGGACCTGGGGCTGCTTAGTCTGGAGGGGATTTAATCAATGTTTATAACTATCTGAGGGCTGGGGGTCAGGAGATGGGAAGCAGGCTCTGCTCACTTGCTCCCTGGGATAGGACAAGGAGCAATGGATGGAAGCTGTAGCCCAGGAGGTTCCAGCTCAACACAAGGGGGAACTTCTTGACTGGAAGGGTCCCAGAGCACTGGCACAGGCTCCCCAGAGAGGTTGTGGAGTCTTTGTCTCTGTAACCTTCCAAGGCCTGTCTGGATGTGTTCCTGTGTGGCCTGAGCTAGGTTGTGTGCTCCTGCTCTGACAGGGGGATTGGACTTGATGATATCTTAGGGTCTCTTCCAACCTCTAACAGTCAGTGATCCTGTGATCTGGGATTAATGTGGTTGCTTCATGGAGCAGAATCAGTTTGTGACATATTATAGTGTAGTCCACATACCTGGAAGGGTTTTGAAGACACAGAATCACACAGAAACACAGAGTCATTCAGGTTGGAAAAGAGCCTTGGGATCATTAAGTCTGACCATTAACACTGCTCTTTAATGTTCTACCCTAAAACATATCCCCAAGCATCACATCCAAACGAGTTTTAAACACATCCAGGGCTGGTAACTCAACCACCTCTCTGGGCAGCCCATTCTAATGTCCAAAGTGTCCAAAGTCATGGAGATGTGGTGCTGAGGGCCATGGTTTAGTTATGATCTGGCTGTTGGGTTAATGGTTGGACTGGATGCTCTTGGAGGTCTTTTCTAACCAAGTAATTCTGTGATTCTGTGATTGCACCCTAAGAATACTAGTGAATATTTGTGAAGATGTTGAGGTCCTTAAACATGCCCAGAGAAGGGCACCAAGGCTGGGGAGGGGCCTGCAGCACAGCTCTTTGAGGAGAGGCTGAGAGAGCTGGGGGTGGGGTTGGTCTCTTCTCCCAGGCACCCGGGGAGAGAACAAGAGGACACAGCCTCAAGCTGTGCCAGGGCAGGTTCAGGATGGGTGTTAGGAAGAAGTTCTTCACAGCAAGAGTGATTGGCATTGGAATGGGCTGCCCGGGGAGGTGGTGGAGTCCCCATTCCTGGAGGTGTTTAAGAGGAGGCTGCATGAGGCACTTAGTGCCATGGGTCAGCTAATTAGAAGATGTTAGGTGATAGGTTGGATTTGATGATCTTGAAAGTCATTTCCAACCTGATTAATTCTGTGATTCTGTGAATCAATTCATAGGTGTACTGAGCGCTGTTGAGGCCACATCTAAATTCCTGGGTTCAGTTTTGCATCCTCACTCCAAGAAGGACATTGAGGAGCTGGAGCAGGTCCAGAGAAGGGCAATGAAGCTGGTGAAGGGTCTGGAGAGCAGGTCTGGTAAGGAGCAACTAAAGGAACTGGGGTTGTTTAGTCTGAAGAGGAGGTTGATGGGACTATGGAGGTTGATCTGTTCTCCCTGAAAGTAGGCTGGAGTAAGGTGGGAGATCAGTCTCTTCTGTGAAGGGTTGAGGGAGAGGACAAGAGGAAATGGCCTCATGTTGTGAGCAGACATTTAGGTTGGACAGTAAAAGAAACTCTCTCAAAGGCTGGAAAAGGCTCCCCAGGGAGGTGTTGAATCCCCATCCCTGGATGTAGCGATGGGATTAATGCTTGGCTTGGTGATCTTAGAAGTCTCTTCCACCCAAAATGAATCTTCTCTTTGTTTCTAGCCTTGCAGAAGAGTCTTACTCTTGTCATTGCTTTGTCACTTAGAGAAATGGATCCAGGACAACGTCCCTGATGGTGTGTGATTGCTGCTGGCTAAGCAGTTGGTGAGGCCAAGGAAGCAATGAGAAGAAGCTGGGTATCACTTATAGAAAGAGATGTTGCTGGACTCCTGTGGCAATTTCCTGTGCTAATGAGCATCCAGGAGGATATTAAAAATGTCATTTCTGCTTTAAAAGCCATGAGAATCCAAATAGGTTCTGGCGTCTTCTCTATCAAGGGAGCCAGCAATGATTATTGGGGGGAGTCTGAAAGAAAACAAAGACATTAAATAATTAGTTAATTGAATTGCCAACGTGCTGATGCTGCTGAAATTAATCTGAAGAAGATGAGGTTAGCAGTGTGGGTTTGCACACTTAGAGCTGGAGAGGAGGACTGGGATGGAACACAGAGTTGGGCTGTAGTGTGGTGCAGGGACACCTCCCACCAGCCCAGGTTGCACAAGGTGGCCTAGAACACCTCCAGGGAGGGGGCAACCACAGCCTCCTTGGGCAACCTGTGCCAGTGTCTCACCACCCTCGCTGGCAAGAATTTCTTCCTAATCTCCAGTCTCACTCTCCCCTTGTCCAGCACAAAGCCATTGCTCTCATCCTGTTGCTGCAAGCCCTTGTAAAAGGTCCCTCCCCAGCTCTCCTGTAGCCCCTTTAAGCTACTGGAAGGCCACTCTAAGATCTCCCTGCAGCCTTCTCTTCTCCAGGCTGAACAGCCCCAACTCTCAGCCTGTCTCCACAGGAGATGGGCTCCAGCCCTTTGATCATTTTTATGGCTCTGCTGTGGACCTGCTCCAGCAGCTCCATGTCCCTTCTTGTGCTGCAGGCACCAGAGCTGGATGCAGTGCTCCAGGTGGGAGCTCAGCAGAGCAGATGGTCAGAATCACCTCTGGGTGAGGCTGGATGAGGCTCTAGAGAGCCTGATCTAGTGTGAGGCGCCCCTGCCCATGGCAGGGAGGTTAGAACTGAATGATCCTTGTGGTCTCTTCCAACCCTGACTGATTCTGTGATTCTCTGGTCCTGCTAGTCACACTGCTCTTGATGCAGCTCAGGACATGGCTGCCTTTTGGGCTGCCAGCAACCATTGCCAGATCATCTTGATCTTCTCATCACCTGACATCCCCAAGTCCTTCTCCTCCAGACTGCTCACAAACTACTTTTTGCCCAGCCTGGATTTGTGCTTGGGATTGCCTCGACCCAAGTGTAGGACCTTGCAATTAGCCTTGTTGACCTTCTTGAGGTTGTCTTGGGCTCACTTCTCAATCCTGTCTAGCAGGATCAGTGAACAGGAATCAACTTCATAACTTCAGTAAAGGGAGGTATATGGCAAAAATGGTGCTGGGGACATCCTACCCCACAGCCACCCTCATCAGCCCACTGAAGATGGTGGCACATTGCAGCCTCTGCCCTGTTGGTAGCTTGGTGAGTGGTGGTTATGACACTTTTTCCCCTCCTCCATGTTGTTACTTTCTCAAAGTTTTTGAGACAATCCAAATAGTCCCACAAATGTTTTCAAGCCCAATGATTAGGTGCTGAGGGGTATGACTAAGTGCTGAGGGATGACATCCTCAGCACCCAATCGCCGGGCCCCAGGATAGTCTCCTTGCAGGGAAGCTCTTGCTGACTGCACAAGAAGCTGAGGAGTGAAGGGACACTGCCAGAGGTTTGTTCCCCAGGGACAGCCTGTCTGTAGTGGCCTGAGGAGCCACCCCCTGCCACGTTCCTCTGCCTGGTTGAGGCTCAGGCTGGTTGCCTTGCCCATGCCCTTGCCAGCTGAACACGTGCCCGCGTTCCACCACTGTAATTCTGGAGATGTGTAAAGGCTGCAAACCCAAATCTCTGCAAATATTTGCTTTCATGTTTAATGAATTTGCTCCAGCTGTGTTTACCCTGCTCTTGTGCTCACCCTCTCTAAACACTCATGCACGAAAGCCTGGCAAACAGCAGCCCAGGCTGAAGCACTCAGCCAACAAAGAGCTTCCTCCCTGGTGTCCTGCATGGCATTGCCCTCTCAGTGCTGTCCCTCCACTGACAGACAGACCTGTTCTAAAAGCAATGACCAGTCCTGTTGGCAGGAAGGATGGGGAGCCAGCAAAACTACCACTGTCCAGAGGGTGTGAAAGCCACACTGGAGACACTGGGGAGCAAAAAGCTGGACAAGAGGCAGCACTGTGCACTACCAGCCCAGAGCCAGCTGTGGGGATTCTGCTCCTCTGCTGAGACCCCCCCGAAGTGCTGGGGCCAGCTCTGGAGTCCTCAGCACAATAGAGGCATGGACCTGTTGGCGTGGGGGGAGAGGACAACAAGGCAATGCTAGGAGGGCTGGAAGCCCTCTGCTATGAGGCCAGGATGAGAGAGTTGAGGTTGTTCAGCCTGGAGAAGAGAAGGCTCCAGAGAGACTTCCCAGTGGCCTTTCAGTGCATAAAAGAGGCCTCTAAAAAAATCAGGGGGACAGACATTTTAGCAGGGCCCAAACATTCCAGGTCAGGTTGTTCAGGGCTCTGAGCAACCTGCTCTAGTTACAGATGTCTCTGCTGACTACAGGAGGGCTGGACTGGATGACCTTATTGTGACCTCTCAGTATCTTAAGGGGGCTACAAGAAAGCTGGGGAGAGGCATTTTAGGCTGCCAGGTAGTGCTAGGACTGGAGGGAATGGAGCAAAGCTAGAAATGGGTAGATTCAGACTGGATGTGAGGAAGAAGTTCTTCAACATGAGGGTGGTGAGAGCCTGGAATGCATTGCCCATGGAGGTGGTGGAAGCCTCATTCCTGGAGGTGTTTCAGGCCAGGCTGGCTGAGGCTCTGGACAGCCTGATCTAGTGTGAGGTGTCCCTGCCCATGGCTGGGGGGTTGGAAATAGATAATCCTGTGGTGCCTTCCAACCCTGACTGATTCCATGAGTCTATGATGTTGAAAAGTCCCTTCCAACCCAAACTCATCTGTGATTCTGTGACTCTAAGCTAGGTGATGGAGGTAGCAGCCTGCACCCCAGCTGCAAGTGTCCCACTCTGCTTTGTTCAGTGCTTACCTGACTGTCTCCAGAATGAGGAGTGGTGTAGCTGCATGGTGTAGCTCATGGTGCGATGAGCACCACTGTGACCCGCAATGGAGTGAGGAGGTCAGTCCACCATGCCACAGCTAACCTGGGCAGGAGCTCCACAGCATCTCACAGCTCCGGGAGGAGCTGCAGCAGTAATTACTGTTTACAGAGCTCTTGGGATCAGACAGGGATCTGCTGGAGAGAGTCTGGTGGGGACTACAAAGATGATTAGGGGACGGGAGCACTGCCTGATGAGGAGAGGCTGAAGGACCTGGGGCTGTTTAGTCTGGAGAAGAGAAGACTGAGAGGGGATCTAATCAATGTCTATAAATATCTGGGGGTCAGGAGAGGGGGGACAGGCTCTGCTCGCTGCTCCCTGGGATAGGACAAGGAGCAGTGGATGGAAGCTGCAGCACAGGAGGTTCCAGCTCAACACAAGGGGGAACTTCTTGACTAGAAGGGTCCCAGAGCACTGGCACAGGCTGCCCAGAGAGGTTGTGGAGTGTCCTTCTGTGGAGCCTTTCAAGGCCTGTCTGGATGTGTTCCTGTGTGGCCTGAGCTCGACTGTATGCTCCTGCTGTGGCAGGGGATTGGACTGGCTGATCTCTTTGGGTCCCTTCCAACCCCTGACACCCTGTGAGCCTGTGTGTATTTTCAGCATCTTCTGCTGCACACAACCGGTCACAGGAGCTGCCATCTCCCCCCTCTGGCTGTGCTGCTCTGCTTGCTGGTACTCGGTCACTGAGGGTCACATCAACGTCCCAGCAGGGACCAGCCCACAAGGGCACTTAATTACACAGATAACACCATTTGTGTCACAACTAATCAAGCTGTGTGCTACAAAAGAAACTCTTCTGGAGCGAGAGGTTAAAGGCCTCTTTCTGTGTGAGTGACAACATACACAGGTCCCTGGAGCCAAGCTGCCAGCGGCGGCTGGTGTCCCCCTCCACACCTCCTTAAAGGAGTGGACTGAACTGAATTGCTGACATTCCCAGCTCCAGACATGAAAAAAAGAGAAAGAAAGAAAGAAGAAAATTATATTGCGTGTGTGGATTTGTAAGTGAATAAACCCCACAATTCACTCACCTCTGGTATGTGCCAAACCCAAACCTCTCCATGACTCTATAATAGAGAGTGATTAAAATCCGTATCTCATGGAATCATAGAATGGTTTAGGTTGGAAGAGACCTCGAAGATCATCTAGTTCCAACCCCACACCATAGACAGGGACTAGAACAGGTCATTCAAGGCCTTGTCCAGCCTGGTCCTGAGCACCTCCAAGGAGGTTGTGGAGCACAGAATCACAGAATGTGACTGAAGATCACATTTTGTGATTCTGTGCTCCACAGCCTTCCTGGGCAACCTGTGCCAGTGTCTCACCACCCTCACTGCAAACAACTTCTTCCTAACATCCAGTTTAAATCTCCCCTCTGCCAGTTTAAACCCATTCCTCCTCTTCCTGTCGTGACAAGACCTTGTCAGTTGTTCCTCCCCAGCCCTCCTGTAGCCCCCTTTCAGGTACTGGAAGGCCACTCCAAGGTGTCCTAGAAGCCTTCTCTTCTCCAGGCTGCAGAGCCCCAGCTCTTGTAGCCTGTGCTCATCAGAAAGAGCAGCTCACAGGAGGTGACTGCAGTTCCATCACTGTGTTGCTGAGAGCCATGCCCCACACTCTCTCTTGCTTTGATTCACATTGGCTCCCAGCTCAGCCCTCTGTAAGCCATGTGAAAATTCAAGTCACTTGGGTTATTGATACACCTTGCCTTGGGGTGATGCATGAAGGGCACCCAGGAGCCAGTGGTGTAATCAGAAAGCCTCAGAAAGAAATGTTAAAGCATCGCCCCCTGACCTAGACATGCTTATTAGAGAACCAGGGAATTGTTTAGGTTGGGAGAGATCTCTGAGGTCATCAAGTCCAGCCACCAACCTCACACCACCATGGCCATAAAACCATGTCCCCAAGTGCCAAGTCCACACACTTCTTGAACACCTTCAGGGATGGAGACTCCATCAGCTCCATGGGCAGCCTGTTGCAATGCCTGACCACTCTTGCAGGAAAGAAATTTTCTTCATGTTCAGCCTAAACCTCCCCTGGCACTATTTCAGGTCATTTCCTCTCATTCTACCACCTGATAATAGGGACAAACCCTTGCCTGGCTCCAACCTCCTTCCAGGAACTTGTAGAGAGCCAGAAGGTCTCCTCTGAGCCTCCTTTTCTCCAGGCTGAACACCTCCAGCTCCTTGAGCTGCTCCTCCCCAGCCCTCTTCTGCAGACCCTTCACCAGCTCTCTTGCCCTTCTCTGCATCTGCAGCAGTTCTTCAGTGTCCTCCTTATAACGAGGAGCCCAAAACTGAATCCGAGATTCGAGGTGTGGCCTCATCAGTGTCCAGTACAGGAGGACAATTACTGCCCTGGCCCTGCTGGCCACACCACTGCAGATCCAAGCCATAATGCTGGTGGCCATCTTGGTCACCTATGGCTCTGGACCTGCTGCAGCTCCTCAGTCATAGAATCAGTCAGGGTTGGAAGGGACCACAAGGATCATCTAGTTTCAACCTCCATGCCATGGGCAGGAACACCTTACACTAGAATATCCTTCTTGGAGGGAGTAGCTCAAAGCTGAGCCCAGGATTCGAGGTGTGGCCTCACCAGTGCCAAAGCAGCAGGGAGGAGGAAGGCACAGAACCCCCTCTCCTCCCGACCCTGGTGTCTTGGGAGCAGAAGCGTGGAGGAGCTGGAGCCATAAAACTGAATTGCCTGGCGCAGGAATTGCAGCCTCTCAAGCTGTTATCTGTTATTTATGAAGAATTAAAATGAGCCAAGTTATTTCATATGTGCTGGAAAAATGGGTTCATCAGCGCCGTGCTGAAGTGCAGGATGAGTGACTGATTCCTGATTTCATAGCTGCTCCACTATTTGGAAACATATTTATCTGCTTTGTATCAACTGCCAGCCGCTGAATTTTTATTGTGCACTACAGAGAAAAGGCTTCTCTTTCAATTTGCATCTCCCCAGGTTCATAGGCTCACAGATAGCATCAGCTTAAAAGGGGCCCTCGAAGGTCATCTTCTCCAACCCCCCCTGCAGTCAGCAGGGACAGCTCCAAATACAGCAGGCTGCCCAGGGCCACATTAGGTTTGGTACTAAATGTCTCCAGGAAGGGGGCCTCAGCCCTGGGCAGCGTGCTCCAGTGTTTCACCATCCTCCTTGTGAAGAGCTTCCTCCTAATGTCCAGCCTAAATCTCCCCTGCTGCAGTCTCAAACCAATGCTCCTAGGCCCTTCTAAACAGTCCCTCCCCAGCATTCTTGTGGCCCACTTCAGATATTGAGATGCTGCTCTAAGGTGTCCCTGGAGTATTCTCTTCTCCAGGCTGAACTCTTTCAGCCTGACCCCAAATGGGAGGTGCTCCAGCCCTCTGACCATCCTTGTGGCCCTCCTTTGGACCCTCTGAAGCAGGTCCATGTCTCTCTTCTATTAGGAGCCCCACAGCTGGACACAGCACTCCAGGTGAGGTCACACCAGAGCAGAGCAGAGCAGAGTGACAGAATCACCTCTATAAGCTGTCCAGGCTTCTTTTGATGCAGCCCAGGATGCCATTGTCCTTCTGGTCTGCAAGTGCCCACTGCTGCCTCATGTCCACCTTCTCGTCCAGCAGCACCCCCAAGTCCTTTTCTGCAGGGCTGCTCTCAATCTCCTCATGCCCCAGGCTGGATTGATACTGAGGATTGCCCCATCCCAGATGCAAGACCTTGCACTCATTCACAGAACTTCATTCACAGAACCACAGTACCATGCAGGTTGGCAAAGCCCCTCAGCATCACCAAGTCCAACCTAGAACCCTACTCTACAAGAGTCACCTTAAACCATAGCCCTGAGCACCACATCCAAACCAGCCTTAGACACATCCAAGGTCAGTGACTCCACCACCTCCCTGGGCAGCTCATTAGTTGACACACAAACTGTAATGCTGCTCTCGAGTGGCTGAGATGGGAGATAGTTTCTCTTGGGCTGGGATGACAACTCAATACACTCTACTGACTGCTCTTCATGCCTTCACATGCCACAAGCCTGACAGACTCAGAAGAGTCACACCTGGTGCAAATCCCACCTCATTTTGCCCCATTCTGTCCTGCCAGACCAATGCCTGATCTGCCAGGCCAGCCCTTGGACTCGGCTCTGGTGAGGCCACTCCTTGAGTGTTGTGTTCAGCTTTGGGCACCGCAATACAACAGAGATGTGGAGGTGCTGGAGCAGGTCCAGAGGAGGGCAACGAAGCTGGGGGAGGGCCTGGAGAATAAATCTTAATGAGGAGAGACTGAGGGAGCTGGGGATGGTTAGTGTGAGGAAGAGGAGGCTGAGGGGAGACCTCATTGCTGTCTACAACTACCCGAAGGGACATTGTGGAGAGGCTGCTGCTGGGCTCTGCTCACAGCTAATTGGAGACAGAACAAGGGGGAATGGCCTCAAGATGAGGCTGGGGAGGCTTAGACTGGACTTTAGGAAAAAGTATTTCACAGAGAGAGTGGTCAGGGGCTGGAATGAGCTGCCCAGGGAGGCGGTAGAGTCACCCCCCCAGATGTATATAAGGCTGGTTTGGATGTGGTGCTCAGGGCTATGGGTTAAGGTGGCTCTTGTAGAGTAGGGTTCTAGGTTGGACTTGGTGTTCCTGAGGGGCTTTGCCAACCTGCCTGTTGCTGTGACTCTGTGATTCTGGAGATGTAACTGTTCAGGGGAAAGTAAACTCATATTTCCTGCAAGGGTTGCAAATGCCTGCAGCTGTGCAGGACAGCAGTGACCCCAGGTCCTGCCCATAGTGCCCAAATCACCTTAGTACATCTCATCCAGCAGTGCAGCATATTCTTGGATGTGGAGCAGCCATGATGGTGTCTCAAACAGTGAAGGAATCATGCAGAGCTGCTGGCATGGCTTTGGGGCTCTCCTGGTCTCCTGCCCCACCACAGATCTTGATCTTGGTCTTGGCCTTGAGCAGCCTGATCTAGTGGAAAAAGGCTCTGCCCACAGCAGGGAGTTGGAGCTAGATGATCTTGAAGGTACCTTCCAACCCAAACTATTCAATGATTCTGAGAGTTAACAGATTGAATCACAGGATCACAGAATTAACCAGGTTGGAAAAGACCTCTAGGATCATTGAGTCCAAACTATCACCTAACCCTTCTAATTAACTAGACCCTGGCACTAAGTGCCTCATCCAGCCTCCTCTTAAACACCTCCAGGGATGGCGACTCCATCACCTCCCTGGGCAGCCCATTCCAATGCCAATCACTCTTGCTCTAAATAACTTCTTCCTAACATCCAGCCTAGACCTCCCCTGGCACATCTTGAGGCTGTGTCCTCTTCTTCTGTCACTTCTTACCTTTCAGAAGAGACGAACCCCATCTGGCTACAACCTCCCTTCAGGTAGTTGTAGAGAGCAATGAGGTCTCTGAGCCTCCTCCTCTCCAGGCCAAACACCTCCAGCTCCCTCAGCCTCTCCTCCCAGAGCTGTGCTCCAGGCCTCTCCCCAGCCTTGCTGCCCTTCTCTGGACACCTTCAAGCACCTCAACATCTTTCTTAAACTGAGGGACCCAGAACTGGACACAGGACTCAAGCTGTGGCCTGACCAGCCTTAGCTAAAAGCTTGGACATGCTCTACATCAACAGGTGCAGAACTCTTTCCTGCTGCCATGACAAGTTCTCAACAGGAAGAGTCAGCAGCAAATGGGCAGCTCTGGGGCAGAAGTGATGGTGTCCTTTGAACGAGGGTTGCTGGGTAATGAGCCTGAGTCCATTTTCTCACTGAAAGGTTCTTTGGGGTTTGGTGGAGGTTGGTTGTTTTTTCTTTCCCTTTGTCTGTTTTTTTTTTGGTGTGTTTTTTCCCTCTTCCACAAATAGCTGTTTTATTTCCTGAGGAAAAGGCTGTGTGAACCCAGCGTGCCCGCTGGAAAATCTGCTGTTGTGTTTATGAGCTGAGCAAGCGGCCAGATGCTGTGACATGAATAACAAGGCCACAGCAGAACAAAAGCAGGATGGTTGGTGCCTGGGTGAAAGCAAAATGTCAGCTGAGGGCAGCTTCTTCCAGCTACAATATGGTAATGGCAACTCCTGAGAGCAAGGGCAGAGTGGAATGGTTGGCAGGACCTTAACTACGCTGGCAGGGATGAGATGCTGTTGGGTGTTTGTGACCATGAATTATGGAACACAGGGTTCTGGGCAGTGCAACCAGTGCCCTGGCAGCCAAGATTATAGACTTGGTGGTTTGGGTGGAAAGGGATTTTTAAAGGTTCATCCAGTCCAACCCCCCTGCAGCCAGCAGGGACATCTGCAACTGGAGCAGGTAGCTCAGAGTCCCAAACAACCTGACCTGCAGTGGTTTTAGGGATGGGGCATCTGCCTCCTCCATGGGCAACATGGGCCAGGCTCTCACCACTCTCAGCAGCAAACATTTCTTCCTTCTCTCCAGATTGAATCTCTCAATTGAGATCCGTCAACTCTTGTCCTGCCTGACAAGGACCTGACCAAGACCAGGGTTGACTGAGGACCTGACGCTGACCAGGGTTTGCCCAAGACACAATTAAAGATCAGGACTTCAGGGCCATTAAAACCTGGCTACTTTGTTTGCTCATACCCTTGTGCTTGCCCTTGCCCCCAGCTAATGGAAATGACCACAGGTGAGACTCAACTTGGGTATAAATGGAGTCCACCAAAGGTCTTCCTTGGAGTGGTGGGGCTGTGGCTGGGAGTTCTCCCAGATCTGAGTTGTTACCCAGGGAAGCTTCCTGGGGCTGAGTGAGCCCTCATCCTCCTCTTTGATGACTGAATGCTTTTGCTGGGTACATGGATGTGTTGCAAGAAAGAGCTCCTGTCCTTTTGGGTAAGTGATCTCTCTGGGTGCTCACAGGGAAAATGCTCTTCCTCAGGTTCACATGGAACCTTCTATGCCTCAGCTGCCACCCATTACCCCTTGTCCTGTCGCTGGGCATCACCCAGAAGAGCCTGGCTCCAGCCTCCTGACATTCACCCCTTACATAAACACTAATGAGGTCTGTCCCTTTTAAGCACTGAAAGGCCACCGGAGGATCTCTCTGCAGAGCTTCCCTCCTCCAGGCTGAACAGCCCAAACTCTCTCAGCCTGGATGCACAGTAGAGCCCTCCCAGCCCTCCCATCACTGCTGTGGCCTCCTCTGGTCCCGCTCCAAGAGGTGCCTGTCTCTGCTGTGCTGAGGATTCCAGAGCTGGCCCCAGCACTGCAGGGAGACTCTCAGCAGAGCAGGTCAGGGCAGTCAGTCTGCAGGATAAGATGCTCTGGGTCATTCCCAACTCCCCCTGGTGTTGCCCTCCTCCCTGGCACACACACCTCCAGCTCCTCCACACACTCACCCCACTCATCCAAAAGCCTCTGATTGCTTTCCAGACCACCCAGGCTGTCATAGAATCATAGAATGGCTTAGGTTGGGAGGGACCTCAAAGCTTCTCTATTTCCAACTCCCTGCCATAGGCAGGGACACCTCCCACTAGAACAGGTGGCTCAAGGCCTCATCCAACCTGGCCTTGAACACCTCCAGGGAGGGAGCAGCCACAACCTCCTTGGGCAACCTGTGCCAGTGTCTCACCATCCTCACTGGAAAGAACTTCTTCCTAACATCCAGTTTCAATCTCCCCTCTGTCAGTTTAAACCCATTCCTCCTCATTCTGTCATTACAAGACCTTGTCAATAGTCCCTCCCCAGTCCTCCTGTAGGTCCCCTTCAGATGCTGGAAGGCTGCTCCAAGGTCTCCTCAAAGCCTTCTCTTCTCCAGGCTGCAGAGCCCCAATCTCTCAGCCGGTCCTCACAGCAGAGCTGCTGCAGCCCTCTGAGCATCTTGGTGACCTCCTCTGGACTGGCTCCAACAATTCCACATCCTTCTTGTGTCGAGGGCTCCAGAACTGCACACAGGACTCCAGGTGGGCTCTCAGGAGAGCAGAGTAAACAGGGAGAATCCCCTCCCTTGCCTTGCTATCCTGCCCTGTCCTTGTGGATCTGGTGGGGCTCGAGGTTCTCTGCACAGCATTGCTGAGTTCAGGCTGCAGCCATGAAGCTCTTTAGGGCTGACTGCATCTCTGCAGCCAAGCTCCTCCACCAACTGCTCCACAAACACCCAGCTACCACTGCAGATTTATCTCCTTCTCTGCTCTTTTATAGCCTCCATTTGCTTTTGTTCTCTTTCTTTTTTTTTTTTTAATCCTTCCTTTTTTTTGCTTTTATGTTTGCAAGTGATAAATTCTGCCCATGTTTTACATTTTAGATGTCATTTATCTCTTTATTTCGCACTCGGTTTGCCTTGGCCATGGAAGGAGTCTTTAGAATAATGCAGCTGATATTGAGTTTTTAAATTGCTGTTGGCTATATCCTGGTTATCTGATCCCTAACTGAATCAAGTGTTGCTGTGGGGAAAGCTGGCTGGGTAACAATGAGCATGTTCCCCCCTCCCCCCAGTGCTTTCATCACATTTATTTAACTATAAACCCATTATAAAGCATTAATATTGAATTCTCTTCCTTTCTGTCACATTCAGGTCGGATTTATTGTCTACCATGACTGAATTCACACCCCAAAAAAGAAAAGCATCCATAATCGTATGCTCTCAGTGCTGTTCAGGCTTATCAAGATCCACCACTGCACTCTGGACTTGTGCTGCCAAAGTCACTAAGCCCTATCAAAAGGGTGGGGTTGTGCTAGTGCAGAAGCTGGGAGTTGAGGGTGAGACAGAACATGATGTCTTTCATGGAAACATAAATTGGGTTGGGCTGGAAGGGACCCTAAAGATCATCTCGTTCAACCTTCCCTGCCATAGGTAGGCATACTTTGCACTTAAGGCCTCATCTGACCTGGCCTTGAACACCTCCAGGGAGGGAGCATCCACAACCTCCCTTGGCAACCTGGGCCAGTCTCTCATCACCCTCACTGGAAAGAATTTCTTCCTAATCTCCAGTCTAAATCTCCTTTCCACCAGCTCAAAGCCATTAGTGAAAGGGTGATTTCACTACTAACCCTTGTAAAAATCCCTCCCTGGCTTTCTTGTAGCCCCACTATTTGCTCTATCACTCTGCTCTGCTGAGGCCACATCTGCAGTACTGTGTTCAGTACTGGGCCTACCAGTTCAAGAGGGACATAGAAGTGCTTGAGAGAGTCCAGCACAGAGCCACAAAGATGCTGAAGGGAATGGAACATCTCTGTTAGGAGGAGAGCCTGAGGCAGCTGGGGCTGTGCTGCTTGGAGAAGAGGAGACTGAGAGGTGACCTCATCAGTGGTTATGAAGATGTGCAGGGTGAGTGGCAGGAGGCTGGAGCCAGGCTCTGCTGGGTGATGCCCAGTGCCAGGACAAGGGGCAATGGGTGGCAGCTGAGGCATAGGAAGCTTCATGTAAACATGAGGAGGAATTTTCTTCCCTGTGAGGGTGACAGAGCTCTGGAACAGGCTGCCCAGGGGGGGACTGTGGAGCCTCCCTTAGTGGACATGTTCAAAACCTGCCTGGATGTGTTGCTGTGTGATGTGGTCTAGGAGGTCCTACTGTGTCAGGGGGGTTGGACTGGATGAGCTTTGGAGGTCCCTTCCAGCCCCTGACATCCTATGATTCTTTAATTCTGTGATATCACAACTAATAGTTGTAGTAACTAAAGCAGGACAGCAAAGAGATTCAAACTCCATCCATTCCCAGTGTCTTGGACACCCTTCCCCACGCGTCTGGAATGTACAAACACCACCACCATGTCTCACTCACATCCCCCAGAGCTGCAGAAACCCCCAGCACTCTTTCCCAGTGACCATCAGCACTGCTTTAATGTCCTGTGTCAATATTTGTCCTGTGTGCTTCAGGGGCAGCTCTGCAGGGTGTTGGCTCACCCAGCACCGGCAGCAGCAGCAACCCTGCTGATGGCAATGCCTGCCCAGTGTCAGCCCAGATGGAATGGCACTTGCATGGGGGAAGTGGGACAATGCATCTGCTAAAGGCTCTTCTGCCAGCAGCCCTCGTTGGTGCCACAACCCAGCAGATCACTTCTGGGTGCCAGACCTGAGATCTGAGTACAGTGCTGCGATGGCGAGCAGAACGCAGAGCCACTCTGCCAGCAGTAATATGTCTCTTGGCACCCACACCAGGGTGACCAGGTGCCAGAGTCATAGAATCACAAAATGCCAGGCTGGTTTGGGTAGGAAGAGACCTTTCAAGTCACAGAATCACAGAATGACAAAATGTCAGGGGCTGGAAGGGACTCCAAATGCTCATTCAGTCCAACTCCCCTGCCAGTGCAGGATCTCCTAAAGCAGATCACACAGCAACACACCCAGGCAGGTTTTGAGTATCTCCAGAGAGGGAGACTCCACAACCCCCCTGGGCAGCCTGTTCCAGTGCTCTGTCACCCTCACAGAGAAGAGATTCCTCCTCAGGTTTACATGAAACTTCCTATGCCTCAGCTTCCACACATTGGCACCTATCCTGGCATTGGCACACGATTGTCACCCAGCAGAGCTTGGCTCCAGCTTCCTGGCACTCACCCTGCACAACTTTATAAAGGTTGATGAGGTCACCTCTCAGTCTTCTCTTTCCTCCTCTTCTCATCCAATCCAAACCCCCCTGCAGTCAGCAGGCACATGCCCAGCTAAAGCAGGTTGCTCAGAGCCCCACACAACCTGACCTGCAATGGTTCCAGGAATGGGGCATCTATCACCTCTCTGGGCACCTTGGGCCAGGCTTTCACCACCCTCAGTGTAAAGAATTTCTTCCTAATAATGACAGGCCAGATGACATCTTCCATGGGTGAGCACCCAGAGGGAGACATCCGAATGTAAATGGCCGCAGGGGAGAGGGAGTTTGAAAGTGAGAGCTGTTTTATGCTGATTTCTCTTCAGTTTTCTCAGCGGTGAGAGATTTACCTGAAGGATGCTCTGCGTGGAGTTAGAATCACATTTCAATAATGTAAGCCTATCAAGTGCATTTCCCCCTTCTTAACTCACCCTAAAATGAATCCTGGAGCATTTCTGTCAGGCTGCAGGAGCAGGCAGGGGTTCTTTATTTCCCCTGTAACCCAATCACTCTGGTTTTCATGAGTTTATCTCTCTGGCACCATCACAATTTCCATGCTGGATGGGCTGCAGTGCCCGTTTCCTGAAGGTCCAACCTGGGAGAGGGCACAGGGAAGGAGAAATAGACCCCCCAGAGCTGATAGCCCACAAAGAGAAGACACACAGCAGAGCTGCTCTAGTGCAATGATCATTTGTGGTCTGGAATATCTAGCTCATAATATTAATACTATTCAATATTTTCTATCTTTTCCACAGTGTGGTGTTCATTGTGAATATTGGATGCTGGGGATGAGGCAGCTGACAGCTTCCAGCAGTGAATTCATAGATTCATAGAATGGTTTAGATTGGAAGGGACCTTAAAGATCATCCAGTTCCAACCCTCCTGCCATTCCTGTCTGGATGTGTTCCTCTGTGATCTGTGTTAGATAGTACTGTCCTGCTCTGGCAGGGGAGTTGAACTCAGTGATCTCCTTGGGTCACTTCCAACCCCTGATATCCTGTGACCCTGTGGTGGGCAGGGACACCTTCACTAGACCAGGTCGTTCAAGACCTCATTCAACCTGGCCTTGAACATCTCCAGGCAGCCCCAGGCATCCACAACCTCCCTGGACAACCTGTTCCAGTGTCTCACCACCCTCACTTGGAAAGAATTTCTTCCTAATCTCCAATCTAATTCAATAACTCAGTTGATACTCATTCCTGATGGGAAGCAAAAGAGATTTTAAGTTGGTTGCCACCTCTTTTGCTAGCCATAAACTTGAGCCTGACCCTCTCAGGAAATCTGCATTCATTACCCTACCAAAGGAAAAGGTGAATGTGTTTCTTTTTGTTGATTTGGAGGGTCATTCCAATTACCAGTACAAGCTGTGAAACCTCTAAAACCAGAGTCAACCACAGCATAAATCAATGGTTGGCTCTGGTCCATTAGCTTCTTTATGTATCAAGGGGAAAGAGATATCACCTTTGATTTTTCAGGCAGTCACTTGCTTGTGATTTCAGAGGGGTTTCTCTGGCATAAAACCAGTCTATCTGAATAGACCAGCACCTTCCATACAAGGAAGAGTGAGACTTCTGCTGCTTCAGCAGAGAGTAAAGGGTTAAGAGAAAGTGAGGTGAGCATTCAATGGAATCATGAAATCCCAGACTGGTTTGGGTGGGGAGGGACCATTAAAGTTCAGTAGAGCTTTTAAGGCAACTTCACCTTTAAAGCAACTAGAGCAGGTTGCTCACAGCCTCAAACAACCTGACCTGCAATGGTTCCAGGGATGGGGCATCTCCCATCTCTCTGGGTAGCCTGGGGCAGGCTCTCACCACCCTCAGTGGCAAACTGAATCTCCAGACTGAATCTCCCTCTTTTACAGTATCACAGTAGCACAGTATCACCAAGGTTGGAAGAGACCTCATAGATCATCAAGTCCAAACCTTTACCACAGAGCTCAAGGCTAGACCATGGCACCAAGTGCCACATCCAATCCTGCCTTGAACAGCTCCAGGGACGGCGACTCCACCACCTCCCCAGGCAGCCCATTCCAGTGCCCAATGACTCTCTCAGTGAAGAACTTTCTCCTCACCTCCAGCCTAAATCTCCCCTGGCGCAGCCTGAGGCTGTGTCCTCTTGTTCTGGTGCTGGCCACCTGAGAGAAGAGAGCAACCTCCTCCTGGCCACAACCACCCCTCAGGTAGTTGTAGACAGCAATAAGGTCACCCCTGAGCCTCCTCTTCTCCAGGCTAACCAATCCCAGCTCCCTCAGCCTCTCCTCGTAGGGCTGTGCTCAAGGCCTCTCCCCAGCCTCGTCGCCCTTCTCTGGACACACTCAAGCATCTCAATGTCCCTCCTAAACTGGGGGGCCCAGAACTGAACACAGGACTCAAGGTGTGGTCTAACGAGTGCAGAGTACAGGGGCAGAATGACCTCCCTGCTCCTGCTGACCACACCATTCCTGATGCAGGCCAGGATGCCACTGGCTCTCTTGGCCACCTGGGCACACTGCTGGCTCATGTTCAGGCAGGTATCAATCAGCACCCCCAGATCCCTCTCTGTCTGGCTGCTCTCCAGCCACTCCGACCCCAGCCTGTATCTCTGCATGGGGTTGTTGTGGCCAAAGTGCAGCACCCTGCACTTGTATTCATCACTCCTTGTCCTGTCACAACAGGCCCTGCTCAAAAGCCTATCCCCAGCTTTCTCGAAGGCCCTTTTAAGCACTGCAAGGCCACCAGAAGGTCTTCCTGAAGCCTCCTCTTCTCCAGGCTGAACAGCCCAAACTTTCTCAAACTGACCTTATAGCAGAGGGCTTGCAGCCCTCCCATCATTATTGTGGCTTCCTCTGGCCCCATTCCAACAGGTCCATGTCTGTGCTGTGCTGAGAACTCCAGAGCTGGGTGCATTTGCACAAATGAGGAGCAAGGACAGCAGAAGAATTTGAATGTCATCTTTCCTTTGTGTGTTACTTTTCTTCCATATGGAAATGGTTGATAGCAGAGCATCTCCTGTTCGTTTTCCCAGAAATGTTTGCTGGAGAACATTGCATATTCCCAGTGGAGAAAGGCAATATCACACCATGGATGGAAGCACAGAGCCATGCACATCCCAAGTTCTATAGCTGTGCTGTCACTGGGGCTTTCTGCATCTCATTTCCCTGTGCAAGGCGAGACCCACAGCCAGTGTGACCTCTCCAGTTCCTATTTGGAAGTGCAAGGATGTGAGTTAGAAAACTTAAATCCAGTATAGCTCCTCATGTTCTTGGCCAGATCTTCACTCCTGACCATTCAGCTGTCACTAGGGAAGTTGATCTGACTCTCCATCAGGGAGTGAGGATTTGGTGCTTTGCATTGATTACAATTTGGTTGTCCCCACTTGAGTCTGAAGGATCACAAAGTCTTTCTGAAAGGGGCACAGTGATGCTGAGAGGATTGGAGCACCTCTGGATGAGAGACCTGGGGCTATTTGACTTGGAGAATCATAGAATCAGCCAGGTTGGAAGAGACCTCCAAGATCATCCAGTCCAACCTAGCACCCAGCCTTGTCCAATCAACTAGACCATGGCACTAAGTGCCTCATCCATTATTTGCTTGAACACCTTCAGAGACGATGACTCCACCACCTCCCTGGGCAGCCCATTCCAATGCCAATCACTCTCTCTCTCTGAAGAACTTCCTCCTGACATCCAGCCTAGACGTCCCTCAGCATGGCTTGAGCCTGTGTCCTCTCATTCTGTTGTTGGGTGCCTGGGGAAAGAGGCAAAAGAGAAACTTGAAAGGGGATCCGATCAATGCTCAGCAGGAGCTAAAGGATCAGTGGGGAACAAGAGGATGGGGCCAGACTCTTCTCAGTGGTGCCCAGCAACATCACAAGGGCAATGGGCACAAACTGGAACCCAGGAGGTTTTACCTGAACAAGAGGAGAAACCTCTTTGATGTGAGGGTGAAGGACCCCTGGAGCAGGCTGCCCAGAGAGGTTGTGAAGTCTCCTTGTCTGGAGAGCTTCCAACTCCAGCTGGGCATTGTGCTCCTGAGCAAGCTGCTGTGGGTGCCTCTGCTTTAACAGGGGGGTTGGACTCAATGTTCTCCAAAGGTCCCTTCCAACCCCCCACCCTGCTGGATGCTGTGATTCAAAGCCAGGATGCAAGCCAGGCCAATCTATTTCTCAGAAAGTCAACATGCTGCAAATGATGCAGTGGTGTCTCTGAGTCCCGGCACTGTTTGGACTCTGAATTCTTTAATCATGCCAACTTTTGTTTTGTTATTAATAGTAATATCATCCCCTTGTCAATATTTCAATGTCTTCTTTCTCTGCTGCTGCTAAATGGAATTTAATTGAATTTAATATTGTGAGCGGTAGGAAGAAGGCCATTAAGTGCCTGAGCTCCTCGAGTTGGGCTCCTTGGTGTCAATTAACTACCCAGACAACAAGGGAGCTCACAACTTTGTAGACAGACACTAAGATCTCTCCAGTTTTTTTACCAGCTTTAGGATATGAAGCCTTCAGCACTGACATGTATGACATTAATGAAGCCCTGTCACTGTCACACCAAACAGACTATTTTGGTCCTTGCTGTTAGGGAGGCCTTTTGCTTTATGCTGTCAAACATGAAGATGCTGTGAAGGATACTGGGGACTAATCACAGAATCATAGATCTGGTTCAGTTGGAAAAGCCCTGTGAGATCACTGAGTCCAACCTCCACCCAGCACCACCATGGCCATTAATGTCCCCAGTGCCATGCCCACATGTTTATCAAACACTTCCAGGGACAGTCATTCCACCACCTCCCTGGGCAGCCTGTTCCAAAGCCAGGTTCTGCACTTTGGCCACAACAACCCCATGCAGTGCTACAGGCTGGGGACAGAGTGGCTGGAGAGCAGCCAGGCAGAGAGGGGATAGGTCAAGAGGCAACTGAGCAGGAGCCAGCAGTGTGTCCAAGTGGCCAAGAGGACCAATAGCATCTTGACCTCTATCGAGAATAGTGTGGCCAGCAGGACCAGGGCAGTCCTTCTGCCCCTGTACTCAGCACTGGTCAGGCCACACCTTGAGTGCTGTGTCCAGTTCTGGGCCCTTCAGTCTAAGAGAGATGTTGAGGTGCTGGAACATGTCCAGAGAAAGGCACCAAGGTTGGGGAAGGGGCTGGAGCACAGCCCTGTGAGGAGAGGCTGAGGGAGCTGGGGGTGTGCAGCCTGCAGAAGAGGAGACTCAGGGCAGACCTCATTGCTGTCTACAGCTACCTGAAGGGAGGTTGTAGCCAGGTAGGGTTGGTCTCTTCTGCCAGGCACCCAGGGAGAGATCAAGAGGGCACAGTCTGAAGCTGCACCAGGACAGGTTCAGGCTGGATTTTAGGAAGAAGTTCTTCACAGCAAAAGTGGTTGGCATTGGGTTGGGCTGCCTGGGGAAGTGGTGGAGTCCCCATCCCAGGAGGTGTTTAAGAGGAGGTTGGATGAGGCACTTAGTGCCATGGGTTAATTAATCAGAAGGGTAAGGTGATAAGATTGGACTCGGTCTTAGAGATATTTTCCAACCTGGTTAATTCTGTAATTCTGGTGACTAGTGGATGTGTAATGAAGGAAAAAGAAATGAGTTTGGGTTTCCTGCTATTGCTGGGGCTAGAAACTTTTCCTTCTGGTGCCCGGAATGTTCCTGTGGGAAACACAAGAAGGGCAGAGATTGGACACCTACTACCAAGCTTTCCACCCAGTGCCTGCAAAGTTTTCCTTGCCCTTCACTAAACAGTGAAGTGGTGGCAGTACCCTGAGGCTTGGTTTTCAGAGTGGGAGTCACTGTCCCTAGAGGTGTTTGAGAAACGTGAGGACATGGCACGTGGGGACATGGTTTCATAGAATCATAGAATGGTTTAGGTTGAAAGAGATCTCTAAGACTGTCTAGTTCCATCCCCCTGCCATAGGCAGGGACACCTCCCTCTAGATGATTAATGGCTGTGGTAGTGTTGGGTTGAGGGTTGGACTCCATGAGCTCAGAGCCCTTTTCCAACCCAAAGAATTCAATGAATCTCTATCTTTTTGGGAGAAGTACCGTGAAAGGAATCAGCTGATGCTTGAAAGCAAAGTGTTTGGTTTCCTCCCTGACCATGGGTTGGAGGGGGGCTAGCAGCTGGCAGGGCCCTTCACAGCAGAACCCTGCAGGAAGAACAGACTTTATTGCAAGCCATGGTCAGTGTGGAAAGTAGAACATTTGGGCAGGTGTGTTGGGATGTGACATTTCAAGGGTGAAAGAAAGAGCATTAAAACACCGAGCTGGAGCGTGTTCACTCTTCCAGCATAAATTACACAGCTGCTTAATTTTATTTACTGGTGTAAAAAATGTGCTTAGGACACTCAGGCAAGCCCAGCTAACATCCCAACACATGCAGCTGATGGAGCTCTGAAAGAAAACAAGGTATGTGCTGGTAGCCATGACAACAAAGCCACCAAGATCCATGGGTATGTGAGCAAGAGGCTGTTTAGCATTATGTAAATTGCCAAGCCCTGGTACGGTGGAGGGCAGAGTATTTCATGCATGCACATTGAGCTTCCTGCCTGCTCCTCCTAGGTGTCTGCATGGTCGGTGGGTGCAATTCAACAAGGCCATGTGTAAGGTCCTGCACCTGGGCAGGCACAATCCCAAGCACAACTCCAGGCTGGGTGGCAAATGGCTGAGAGCAGCCCTGAGGAAAAGGACCTGGGGGTCTGGGGTGATGAAGAGCTCAACATGAGCTGGCAGTGTGAGTGCAGCCCAGACAGCAACTGTGTGCTGGGCTGCAGCAAGAGCAGTGTGGGCAGCAGGGCAAGGGAGGGGATTCTGCCCCTTTGCTCTGCTCTCCTGAGAGCCCACCTGGAGTCCTGTGTGCAGCTCTGGAGCCCTCAACACAAGAAGGACATGGAACTGTTGAAGTCAGTCCAGAGGATGCCACCAAGATGCTCAGAGGGATGCAGCAGCTCTGCTGTGGGGACAGGCTGCAAGAGTTGGAGCTCTGCAGCCTGGAGAAGAGAAGGCTTTGAGGAGACCTTGGAGTGGCCTTCCAGTATCTGAAGGGGGCTACAGGAGGACTGGAGAGGGACTACTGACAAGACCTTGTAATGACAGGATGAGGAGTAATAAGTTTGAACTGGCAGAGGGAAGATTGAAACTGGATGTTAGGAAATTCTTTGCAGTGAGGGTGGTGAGACACTGGCACAGGTTGCCCAGGGAGGTTGTGGCTGCTCCGTCCCTGGAGGTGTTCAAGGCCTTGAGTGGGAGGTGTCCCTGCCTATGGCAGGGGGCTGGAACTCAATGATCCTTGAGGTCCCTTCCAACCTAAACTGCTGAAGGGTTCCTAGGAGGCAGGAGAACTCTGCACCTGCACCCAGCCATGGGAAGGCTGGTGGGGCTCTGCGTCCTCTGCAGAGTTGATCTGCATCCCACAGCAGCACATGGCGGAGGAGCAGAAGCTGCTGTTGTGCTGTCCAGAGAGCTGGGGTTGGCAGGAGTTGATGCACAAGGGTCATTAGCACCTGAAGTCAGGTCTGGTGCTGAATCATGGCAGGATGTGTCTGTATGCAGAGTAAATCAGGGCTGCTCACAACCAACCATTCCATCAGATATCTGGAGAGCACCATGTCCAAGGTCTGAGGCCCAAACATGAGAAGCACATTGAGCTGTTAGAGTGGGCCCAGAGGAGGCCATAAAGATGATCAAAGGGCTGGGGCACCTCTCCTCTGAGGTCAGGCTGAAAGGGGTGGACATGTTCAGCCTGGGGGAGAGAAGGCTCTGAGGAGACCTTAGAGCCTCATTTCAGTATCTGAAGTGGGCTACAAGATAGCTGGTGAGGGACTTTTTACAAGGGCTTCCAGTGCTGGGACGAGGGGCAAAGGATTTGAGCTGGAAGAGGGGAAACTGAGACTGGTTATGAGGAAGAAATTCTTTGCAGTGAGGGTGGTGAGACACTGGCACAGGTTGCCCAGGGAAGTTGTGGATGCTCCCTCCTTGGGGGTGTTCAAAGCCAGGTCAGACAAGGCCTTGATCAACCTGTTCTAGTGGGAGGTGTCCGTGCCCATGGGACAGGATGATCTTGGAGGTCCCTTCCAGCCCAAACCATTCTAGGACTCTATGGTTCTAATAAACTGAACACAAAGCCTGCTCCTTAACAAGGTCCTTGATTAGCAGATTTCAAAGAGGTATCAAAACCTGAGAGAAGCTCTAATCTTTGAAGGAGGCTGGTGTCTTTTCTCTCCTTTGTACAACAACAAAAAAAGCCAAGAGAGAGGAAAGGGAAATGTAATTCTCTTTCATTTGTGTGTGCATGAGCAAATTAGCTGCAGAAGCAATTTTGCAGCAATTATGACCATCTCCAATGGATTAGGTTTCCAGAAATATTCACTCTAATGTCACGATGACAACTTGCACATCCTGATTTTTTCATTTGATGTTCTAGCAGTTTAAGGGCTCTGACAATTTGTGTGCATGGCTGGACCAGCACGGAAACACATTTACAACCTGTGAGTTTTGTGACACTCAAAATTTTATGGTGGAGGGATTCTGACCTTTGGAGGATATGAAAAATTCAGTGGTAAGGCGATCTTTATCTTCCCAGCGTGGTGTGTTGATAGAGTCTGTCATTCCAGCTCCCACTCCCTGCTTCTTAATGAGGTCTGTTTGATCTTTTATTTCTCATAGTACTCCAAGTGTCTCATAATTGTGAATTTATTTGGTAATCACTCTGATGGTGCTGATACAAGAGCCCATTTAGCATTGCTGTCTCTGTCACACCTCCCCACGCTGCTGGGGCACACTGATTTCCACAGGAGATGAAGGCAGAGAATCATTGAGTCAGAGAATGGTTTAGGGTGGAAGGGACCTCAAAGCCCATCCAGTTCCAACCCCTGGCCGTAGGCAGGGACACCTCCCACTAGAACATGTCACTCAAAGCCTCATCTAACCTGGTCCTGAACACCTCCAGGGAGGTTGTGGATTGCAGAATCACAGAATGTGATTGAAGATCCCTGGGCAACCTGTGCCAGTGTCTCACCACTCTCACTGCAAACAACTTCTTCCTAACATCCAGTTTCAATCTCCCCTCTGTCGCTTTAAACCCATAATTCCTCATCCTGACATTACAAGACTTTGTCAATAGTCCCTCCCCAGACCTACTGTAGGCCCCCTTCAGATACTGGAAGGCCACTACAAGGTCTCCTCGAAGCCTTCAGGCTGCAGAGCCACAACCCTTGCAGCCTGTCCTCATAGCAGAGCTGCTGCAGCCCTCTGAGCATCTTGGTAGCCTCCTCTGGACTGGCTCCAACAGTTCCATGTCCTTCTTGTGCTGGGGGCTGCAGAACTGCACACAGGACTCCAGGTGGGGTCTCAGGAGAGCAGAGCAAAGGGGCAGAATCCCCTCCCTTGCCCTGCTGCCCACACTGCTCTTGCTGCAGCCCAGCACACAGTTGCTGTCTGGGCTGCACTCACACTGCCAGCTCATGTTGAGCTTTTTACCAACCCAGACCCCCAGGGCTTTTTCCTCAGAGCTGCTCTCAGCCATTCCCCATCCAGCCTGGAACTATGCTTAGGATTGCACCCAAAGCTTCTGTGTTTTCTTGTACATGAAACTTAATGTAAATAAACTTGAGGGGAGAAGTTTAGTGAGTGCTGGAGCACTGCTGCTGACTCCACCCTGCACACAATGGTCATGCAAGCAACTGATCCTCTGCTGTGGGTTTAAGACTGGACAAAGACAAATGTAGAACAACCCCAGGGGAAGAACAACCCCAGGCATCATTATAGGTTGGGGACTGAGCTATTAGAAGACACCAAAGGGGAAAAGGTTATGGTGGTCCTAGTTGGAAGGTTGACCATGAATGAGCAATGTGCTCTGGTGGCCAGGAGGGCCAATGCCATTCTGGGGTGGGTTAGAAGGGCTGTGGTTAGTAGGCTGAGAGAGGCTCTCCTGCCCCTCTACTCTGCCATGCTGAGGCTGCATCTTGAGTACTTTGTCCAATTCTGAGTCTCCCAGTTCAAGAGAGACATAGAAGTGCTTGAGAGAGCCCAGCACAGAGACACGAAGATGCTGAAGGGAATGGAACATCTCTGTTAGGAGGAGAGCCTGAGGCAGCTGGGGCTGTGCTGCTTGGAGAAGAGGAGCCTGAGAGGTGACCTCATCAATGGTCATAAAGATGTGCAGGGTGAGTGGCAGGAGGCTGGAGCCAGGCTCTGCTGGGTGATGCCCAGTGCCAGGACAAGGGGCACTGGGTGGCAGCTGAGGCATAGGAAACTTCATGTAAACATGAGGAGGAATTGTTTCCCTGTGAGGGTGACAGAGCACTGGGACAGGCTGCCCAGGGGGGTTGTGGAGTCTCCCTCTCAGGGGATATTCAAAACCTGCCTGGATGTGTTCCTGTATGATCTGGTCTAGGAGATCCTGCTCTGGCAGGGGGTTGGACTGGATGAGCTTTGGAGGTCCCTTCCAGCCCCTGACATTCTGTGATTCTGTGAGAAAAGTCCTCCAAATGTACCAGACAGTACAAAAAGTGGACACAAGAAGATGCAATCTTTTGTCATTTCATTCTCATCAGCCTGCACCCCTATTTAAACAGACATTTCTGTCCTGCCTACAGACTCTGCCTGCAGGCTCTGCTCACTTGCTCCCTAGGATAGGACAAGGAGCAATGGATGGAAGCTGCAGCACAGGAGGTTCCAGCTCAACACAAGGGGGAACTTCTTCACTGGAAGGGTCCCAGAACACTGGCACAGGCTGCCCAGAGAGGTTGTGGAGTCTCCTTCTGTGGAGCCTTTCAAGGCCTGTCTGGATGTGTCCCTGTGTGACCTGAGCTCGATTGTATGCTCTGGCAGGGGGATTGGAGTCACTGATCTCTTTAGGTCCCTTCCAACCCCTTACATCCTGTGATCCTATGATCAACCCCCAGACACCCTCTCTGAAGCAGGAGATGGTTCTCCATGTGCACATTGCATTGGCCACTCATGGAAAGTGACCCAAGGGCTCACCTGTTAAAAGTCAAAAATATGAACCAAGTGATCCATTTTTTGGCAGCCTCAGTTGTTTCCTGTTCCTTGTTTCAGTTTGCTGGCTCTGCAGAGCTGTCCCAGATTGCTGATGCACAGGGGCAGTGGATGCTCTTTGCTCTCACTGACCTCAGTGGGACCTGAAAGTCCTGAGGGGTGTGCCACAGAACTCCAGTTCCTACCAGTCATCTCAGACTAAACATCAGACATAGGGAGAAGACAGCAGCATCACAGTTGAGATGAAGAGCAAACTGCATCAATAATGATCCATACTTCAAGGATGTGGGTCAGGAGGATGGGACCAAGGTTTCTTCATTGGTGCCCAGTGACAGGACAAGGGGTAATGGGCACAAACCCTTCTGTCTGCTCTTCCTCTCAGCTGTGACAAACCACAGTTTGAGGATGTTCTCTGCATGACCTGTGCCTCTGACCTCCTGGCTCTGGCAGGTTGTGCTGGTGGTGGTTGTGCTGCCACACTGCAGATGACATGCTGATCTGAGCTCTGGGAATATTTCCACTGTTGCTGGGGCTGATGCCAATATTGTGTTTAATTCTTCAGCTCATTTAAAGACTGCTGGGGCCTCCCAGGGTACAGGCAGACAGAGATGCTGCTGTCTTCTCCCTATGTCTGATGTTTAGTCTGAGATGACTGGCAGGAACTGGAGGAGTTCTGTGGCACACCCCTCAGGACTTTCAGGTCCTAGTGAGGTCAGTGAGACCAAAGAGCATCCACTGCCCCTGTGCATCAGCAATCTGGGACAGCTCTGCAGAGCCAGCAAACTGAAACAAGGAGCAGGAAACAACTGAGGCTGCTGCCATAAATGGATCACTCAGTTGGTATTTTTGACTTGGTAACAGATGAGCCCTTGGGTCACCTTTCCATGAGTGGCCAGTGCAATGTGCACGTGGAGAACCATCTCCTGCTTCAGAGAGAGTGTCTTGGGGTTGAGAGGACAGAAAGCTGCTTCACCCCTTCCCAAACCAAAACACTCCACACTGGGTTGGAAGCTTAAATGGAAATAGAACTGAGGCCACCAAAAATGGACCCTTGGTTGGTATTTTTGACTTGTAACAGGTGAGCCCTTGGTTCACCTTTCTGTGAGTAGTCAGTGCAGAATGTGTCCAACTGCTGGACTGGATCCAGAAGAGGCCATGAAGGTGATCTGAGGGCTGCAGCACCTCTCCTGTGAGAGCAGGCTGGAAGAGTTGGGGCTGTCCAGTGAGGAGAACAGAAGGCTCCAACGAGACATTAGAGCAGTCTTCCTATACCTGAAGGGGGCTACAGGAGAACTGGGGAGGGACTTTTTACAAAGCCTTGTAGTGACAGGTTGAGGAGCAATGGCTTTGAGCTGAAAGAGGGGAGATTTAATCTGGAGGTGAGGAAGAAGTTCTTTCCAGTGAGAGTGGTGAGACACTGACACAGGCTACCCAGGGAGGCTGTGGATGCTCCCTCCCTGGAGGTGTTAAAGGCCAGGTTGGAAGTGGCCTTGAGCAACCTGGGCTAGTGGAAGGTGTCACTGCCCGTGGCAGGGGAATTTGAGCTAGATAATCTTGAAGGTGCCTTCCAACCCAAAGCATTCCATGAGTCTATGAGCCCATGTGGAGGATCAACTCGTGCTTGACGGATGATCAGCTGCTCGCATGGCCATTGCCTGCAGGCAGTCAGCAGCACAGGCACCCACACAGTTCCTCACAGCTCTGAAGTCCCAGCTGGTGGAACACAGCAATGGTGCCAGTGCCTCAGAGCTGCAGGTATCTGGGAGGATGCTTCGTGCAGTTTGCATGGAAAGCAGCTGAGTCAACAATCCCAAATTATCCATTTCTTGTTCTGTGTGCTATCATCCATCACTAGGCACTGCTAAGTGAGTCCAGCACCATTAAAGCCATGTTTAATAAAGCCAACATTTCCATACCACTTATGATAGGGTCAACAGCTGCCTGATGCAATTAATCATCCACTTAGAGAGTGGAGGGGTTCGAGAGCAGGAGAAAGCAACAAAGCAGGAAGAGGAGGAACATTCACACAACAGAATAAAAGCAGGCATCACGCAGTTAGTGACTATTTAGCTCCAATGCCTGCTCCTCAAATCCCTCCTGATTACTTCACAGGACAAAGGAACTAGAAGGAAGGAAATAGTCTGAAGGTGTAACAAGGGTGCTTCCCTGGGAGAAACAAGTGCAGCAACTTTATGTTGTCACAGACCAGATCATGTCTGTTGGGTCTCCTTTACAGAAGCAGAGCCAATGCTTGGGGAGACACAGGCAGATGTGTTGAGTCACAGAGTCACAGCAACAGGCAGGTTGGCAAAGCCCCTCAGGATCACCAAGTCCAACCTAGAACCCTACTCTACAAGAGTCGCCTTAAACCATAGCCCTGAGCACCACATCCAAACCAGCCTTAAACACATCCAGGCTGGGTGACTCCACCACCTCCCTGGGCAGTTTGTTCAGTCATAGATTCCTAGAATGGCTTTGTTGGAGGAGACCTTTAAGCTCACGGAATCTTAGCATTAACCCAACACTGCCAGGTCACAGCTAAGCCATAGAACCACAGAATCGTAGCATCAGTCAGGGTTGGAAAGGACTACAAGGATCATCCAGTTCCAACCCCCCTGCCATGGGCAGGGACACCTCACACTACATCAGGCTAGAGCCTCATCCAGCCTTAAACACCTCCAGGGATGGGGCTTCAATCACCTCCCTGGGCAACTCCTGCCAGGCTCTCACCACCCTCATGCTGAAGAAATTCTTCCCAAGATCCTGTCTGAATCTACCCATTTCTAGCTTTGTTCCATTCCTCTCCTGACATCCTAAAAAGTCCCTCCCCAGATTTCTTGTAGCCCCCTTCAGATACTGAAAGGCCACAAAAATGTCACCTTGGAGCCTTCTCCTCTGCAGACTGAACAGCCTAAACTCCCTCAGTCTCTCCTCACAGCAGAGCAGCTCCAGCCCTCTGATCACCCTTGTGGCCCTTCTCTGGACACCTTCCAGCACCTCCATATCCCTCTTGTACCAGAGGCTCCAGCACTGGACACAGTACTCCAGGTAGGGTCTTACCAGTGTGGAGCAGAGAGGGAGGATCACTTCCCTGGCCCTCTTGCCCACACTTCTCTTGCTGCAGCCCAGGCTCTGCTTGCTCTCTGTGCTGCACTGACAGCTCAGATTAAGCTTCTCGTCAATGAGCACCCCCAAGTCCCTCTCCTCTTGAGCCAGTCACTGCCCAGCCTACATTGGTGCTTGGGTTTGCCTCAACTCAGGTGCAGGACCTTGCACCATGGCCCTCAGCACCACATCTATCACAGTATCACAGTATCATCAGGGTTGGAAGAGACCTCACAGATCATCAAGTCCAACCCTTTACCACAGAGCTCAAGGCTAGACCATGGCACCAAGTGCCACGTCCAGTCCTGCCTTGAACAGCCCCAGGGACGGCGACTCCACCACCTCCCCGGGCAGCCCATTCCAGTGTCCAATGACTCTCTCAGTGAAGAACTTTCTCCTCACCTCCAGCCTAAATCTCCCCTGGCGCAGCCTGAGGCTGTGTCCTCTCGTTCTGGTGCTGGCCACCTAAGAGAAGAGAGCAACCTCCTCCTGGCCACAACCACCCCTCAGGTAGTTGTAGAGAGCCATAAGGTCACCCCTGAGCCTCCTCTTCTCCAGGCTAACCAATCCCAGCTCCCTCAGCCTCTCCTCGTAGGGCTGTGCTCAAGGCCTCTCACCAGCCTCGTCGCCCTTCTCTGGACACGCTCAAGCATCTCAATGTCCCTCCTAAACTGTCCTTCCTAAATTACACAGCTTTGAAACCCCCCCAGGAACAGAAGCTCCCCACCACTGCCCTGGGGAAGGAAATTGTTCCTCCTGGAACAAGAGGAAGCTCTAGTCCTGTCTCTTGTTCCTTGATTCTGCATCCTCTTCCCACCCCCAGCGCTGCTGCCTGTCCCAGGAGCACTTTCATTTTCATGCATGTGGTAACCCAGCCAAAGGAAGTGGGGAATGAGTTGGCAGGTGGCCTTTGAGTGAAAGGGCAGATGGTAGCCTGTGCTTGCTGCTTGCTCACCCTGGAATATTAAAGACACCACAGGGATGCAGAATCCTTCCCATTCCCCTCTGCTCTGCCTTTTGTGTGGTTCACATGCTGAAAACGAAACACAGTTCCAAAGGAAAGCGATGAGGGAGGCTGCATTGTGTCTGTGGTGTGTGAGTTCTGCTGGTGAGCCTCACGGTCCGTGTCAAGGTACACCATGGGTCCCAGTGCTAGGATCTGTGCTTTGTAAAACACAAATTAAGGGAAGTCTTTGTTCTGGAAGCAGGATGAGAAAACAAAATCAATGCTGCTCCTTCAGGCAGTTGTCTCCAGACACCTCCTAATCAGCAACAAGCTGATGCCAGACATGGAGCTTCCTTTAAACCTGAACATAGGTTCACAGATTCATGGAATGGTTTGGCTTGCAAGGGACCTTAAAGATCATCTTGTTCCATCCCCCTGCCATGGGGACACCTGCCACTAGACCAGGTTGCTCAAGGTCTCATCCAGCCTGACCCTGCACACCTCCAGGGAGGGGGCATGCATGACTTGGGGCTTGGTGTAATCATAGGTGGCTGGGAAAGAATCTCATTTAGCATCACAGAGTCACAGACAGGTTTGGGTGGGAAAGGACCTTTGTAAATCATCCAGTCCAATCCCCCAGCACTCAGCAGGGACATCTGTATCTAGAGCAGGTTGCTCAGTCCCAAACAACTTGACCTGCAATGGTTCCAGGCATGCAGCATCTCACACCTCTCTAGGCAACCTGTGCCGGGCTCTCCACCCTCAGTGTCAAACATTTCTCCCTTCTCTCCAGGCTCAATCTCTCTCTTTGAGTTCAAACCATCACCCCTTGTCCTGTCACAACAGGCCCTGCTTGAAACTCTGTCCCCAGCTTTCTGACTAGCCCCTGGAAGCACAGAAAGGCCATCAGGAGGTCTCCCTGGACCTTCCTCTTCTCCAGGCTGAACAACTCCAACTCTCTGAGCCTGGCCTCACAGCAGAGGGCTTCCAAGCCTCCAATCACTGCTGTGGCCTCCTCTGGTCCCACTCCAACAGGTCCTTGTTTGTGCTGAGGACTCCAGAGCTGGACCCAGTGCTGCATGTGGGACCCAGCAGAGCACTGCAGAGGGGCTCCCTGCCCATGCTGCCCACACTGCTGGGCATCAGCCCAGGAGCTGCTTGGCTTTCTGGGCTGAGAGCACATTACTGGCTCATGATGTGCTTCTCATCACACAGTATCCCCAGGCAATTCTTCTCATCATGGCTCTCCATCCCTTCAGCCTCAGCCTGTGCTGATACCAGGGGTTGCCTCAGCCCATGTGTAGGACTTTGCATTTGGCCTTTCCTCTGAGCCAGAAGGTCTGAAGCACGAGTTGCTGACTCAGAAGTTACATCCAAGAACAGCACACTGGGCTGCCTGCTGCAGCTTCTGGATGGTTTAAATGACATCTGCCTCTGGCAGAGGTGGTGTGTCTAAGAGACAAGAAGGAGGACTCATTCAGAAGAGCTCTGCTCTGTCAGTAACAAGGTGTGGGTCTGTGCCAGGCTGGGTGAGCCAAGCAAGTCTCAGGACCTCTGTTGGTTTGTTGGTCGTTGGCTTTTTTTTTTGTTTATTTGGGGTTTTTGTTAGTTTTTGTTTGTTTGTTTGTTTTCCCAGGGGTTAGATGGGTTAAAAATGGTTTACTTGCAGAGCCCCAGCACTGGTTCAGCACAGTGCTTTCTAGATTCCTGGTGCTGTGACTCAAGTTCCAGCAGCTGGGAAGACCTTTTACTGAAATGGGCTAATGCAATATTGATGTTGTCTGCAGCCCAGCTTCCTCTGAAACTTTGACTCCAGCTCTCTCCTGGGTACCATTCAGCTGCTGCTGGTGATGCCTTAGCTAAAGGGAAGTAAAAGAGCGAGCAGGCAAGGAGCCGAAGAGCCTGAGCTGGGGAAAAGAGAAACAGTCAGAATTGTTCACTTGTGAAGAGATATTTCTGTATTATGCTGCAGCAATTTCCCTCCCCACGCTGTCATTTGATCCCAGAGACATTTGGGTTTCATGGTTTGGAAGCTGTGTGAGCTTAATTAAAGTCAACTGCACACATGCACGGGGAGGAGGAGGAGAAAGGAGAAATAAATACCTGGGTTTGGTGTTTTGGATCTAGATTGACATCTCCTGACCTTGGGTTCCTCTTGTGACCAGAGATGCTGCCTCTGCTCTGCAGAAACCTCCTCCAGGTAGCAGGGCTGCAGGGAGCGCTCCTGAGCTCTGCTGGCACCCACAATGGTTGCATTGCCAGCTGAGTCAGGGAGGAAGTAACTTACAATAACCTCCCCCCTTTTAATTGATTATTTTCCTTCTTTAATTCCTGCAGGCTTGGTGTGAATGCACCTTGAAGACCTTTCTAACTGAGCATGGTGAATGTGTGAGATGGTGAGAGGTGGCAGAGGAATAAAGGAGATGAGCCAGCACATGTAGAAGGGTTGATGCCTTCTCTGGAGCAAGCTTGTACAATGCTTTGCTGGAAGGGTGGGTTTTTCTGACCTGAGATCCCAGCCTGGGAGACTCATCTTTATTTTTATTTTTCATGAGTGGGATGTGCTTCCTCCTTCAGTTCTTGGAAGCTTGTGCTCATTAAGTACAAAGAAAAAAAGAGTTTCTCAAAGGATCTGGCAGGAAATGTCTTCCTTTCTTCCTTGTCCTTTAGCCAGTCAAAGGCTCACAGGATGCCAGGGGTTGAAAGGGACCCAGAGAGATCACTGAGTCCAACCCCCCTGCCACAGCAGGAGCATACAATCGAGCTCAGGTCACACAGGAACACATCCAGACAGGCCTTGAAAGGCTCCACAGAAGGAGACTCCACAACCTCTCTGGGCAGCCTGTGCCAGTGCTCTGGGACCCTTCCAGTAAAAAGTTCCCCCTTGTGTTGAGCTGGAACCTCCTGTGCTGCAGCTTCCATCCATTGCTCCTTGTCCTATCCCAGGGAGCAAGTGAGCAGAGCCTGTCCCCCCTCTCCTGACCCCCAGCCCTCAGATAGTTATAAACATTGATTAAATCCCCTCTCAGTCTTCTCTTCTCCAGACTAAACAGCCCCAGGTCCCTCAGCCTCTCCTCACCAGGCAGTGCCCCAGTCCCCTCATCATCCTTGTAGCCCTCCACTGGACTCTCTCCAGCAGTTCTCTGTCCCTCTTAAACTGGGGAGCCCAAAACTGAAGGCAGTACTCAAGATGAGGTCTCATCAGGGCACAGCAGAGTGGGAGGAAAACCTCCCTTGATCTGCTGGACACACTCTTCTTAATGCACCCCAGGATCCCACTGGCCCTCTTGGACACAAGGGCACATTGCTGTGCCATGGCTTCTATCCAGCAACACTCCCAGGTCCCTCTCCACAGGGCTGCTCTGCAGCAGATCACCTCCCAGCCTGTACTGGTGTAGTTTATTATTCCTCCCCAGGTGCAGGACTCTGCACTTGTCCTTGTTGAACCTCATTTGGTTCCTCTGTGCCCAGCTCTGTCTGTCCAGGTCTCACTGGATGGCTGCACAGACTTCAGCTGCAGCAGCCAAGCCTCCCAGTTTGGTGTCATCAGCTAACTTGCTGAGCAGACACTTTGTCCCCTCATCACAGCACACCCACCTGGGCTTTGAAAAGCAGCTGCAGGCCAAAGTGGACAGCCCAGGGGGACATGTCCAGGTTACAGTCCTGGTAGGCAAGAATAAAGTCCATAGACTGTCCCTTTCAGGGCTTGTGTTACTGCAAGGTTGTAGCTGGGCTTTGGGAAGAGTCAGTCAAAAGAGCTTTTCATTTGTGGTAACCTTGGAAGCACAGAACCTCGGGAACCACAGAACAGGAAGCTGAGGAAGAGCAGTAACAAGGTGGACTGGTGCTAACCACCTCAAGTTTTACAAGGAGGTCATTTAAACACATCTGAGCAAAATAGTAGGATGAGAACATCGTTGGCAAGCTTATGAGTCATCAGAAACTGGTGGGCACAAGCCCTTAGTGGCAAGAATCATCTTTGGTGAGAACAGCATCTGCAGAGGCAATCTTCTGAGGATCTGGAGAGCAGGAGCGTTTAGATGGGGTTGATGTCACCCCTGGCTATGAAGCCTGGGCAGATGTTGGGTTGGCATCAGCTCTCCCTCTTCACCTGTCCCTTGTTGTGGACTTGCATGGGTTTCACTGGTGGACACTGGTTTGGGCATCTCTTTGGTTGGTCAGTGGTGGATGACCTACCACATAACAAATGAAATCATAGCATCACAGAATTGTTTGGGCTGGAAAAAAAAACAAACTCCAAGATCAAGTTCAGCTATCAACCTAACGCCACCATGGCCACTAAACCATGTCCCCAGAGTCCACAGGTTTCTTGAACACCTCCAGGGATGGGGACTCTACCACCTTCCTGGGCAGCCTGGTTGATGCCTGACCACTCTTGCAGGAAAGAAATTGTTTCTCATGTCCAACCTACACCTCCCCTGGCACAATTGCAGGCCATTTCCTCTCACTCTATCACCTGATACCAGGGAGAAGAAACCAAAACCCACCTCACTGCAACCTCCTTTCAAGCAGTCATAGAGAGCAATGAGGTCACCTCTCAACCCCCTTTTCTCCAGGATGAATGACATTCTCCTCAGCTGCTCCTCACCAAACCTGTTCTTCAGACCCTTCAGCAGCTTCTTTGCCTTTCTCTGGACCTGCTCCAGCCCCTCAATGCCCTTCTTGGAGTGAGGGGCCCAAAACTGAACTCAGTACTCAGGACACCTCACCAGTGTTGCGTGCAGGGGGATGATTCCTGCTGGCCAGATCACTGCTGACCCAGGCCAGGCTAAATGCTGGCTCCTGCTCATCTTTCCTTCCACTATTTATTCTCCACCTTGGTTTTATCAACATTCTCCTATAAATTTCCCTGGTTGGCACTGGCTGGGGTGATAACATTTTTGCTGCAGCTTCTGCCACTTCATCCCTCACTTTTACAAGCTGTCATTATTCCTGTGAAGGGCTCCTCTCCAGTGCAGCTCTGCTGTCAGCGGATCTTACTGGAACTGTGCTAGGACCTCCAAGTAAAGATAAAGACACTTTCCAGACACTCTTTGCTGGGAGCCTCAAACTGCAGCCCATACAAAGGACACAAGTACATGAACATGGCACGAATTATTTGGCACAAGTCTTGGGGCACTGACAGCTGGATCCAGGTCCCTCTTACAGCCAAGCCCTGAAGATGATGGAGCTCCAGAGCATGGATATGTGTAGAAAGCCCCTTTGTGACAATTCAGCACCATGTGGTACACACAATAAACATCAGGAGGTTTTAGCTGCCTGGGAAAAGGAAAAAGGGGCAGGAAAATCACAGAATCTCAGAATGTCAGGGGCTGGAAGGGACCTCCAAAGCTCATCCAGTCCAACCCCCTGCCAGAGCAGAATGTCCTAGACCACATCACACAGCAACACATCCAGGTGGGTTTGGAATATCTCCATAGAGGGAGACTCCACAGCCCCCCTGGGCAGCCTGTCCCAGTGCTCTGTCACCCTCACAGGGAAAAATTCCTCCTCATGTTTACAAGGAACTTCCTATGCCTCAGCTGCCACCCATTGCCCCTTGTCCTGGCACTGAGCATCACCCAGCAGAGCCTGGCTCCAGCCTCCTGCCACTCACCCTGCACATCTTTATAACCATTGATGAGGTCACCTCTCAGTCTCCTCTTCTCCAAGCAGCACAGCCCCAGCTGCCTCAGGCTGTCCTCCTAACAGAGATGTTCCATTCCCTTCAGCATCTTTGTGGCTCTGTGCTGGGCTCTCTCCAGCACTTCTATGTCCCACTTGAACTTGGGGACTCAGAATTGGACAAAGTAATCTAGATGCAGCCTCAGCATGGCAGAGTAGAGGGGCAGGAGAACCACTCTATTACACCTCAGAATGGCATTGGCCCTCCTGGCCACCAGAGCACACTGCTGGCTCATGATCACCCTCCCATCCACTAGGACCCCCAGATCCTTTCCCCCTTTGCTGCTTTCCAACAGGTCAGTCAAGAGGACAGGATTTGGTGGTTGAAGTACTGAACTGTGCACCAAAAAAAGTAACTGAGCTGTTTAACAGCTGTTTAACACGAGTGTTATGAGGAAGAGCCTTGATTCTGATGCTCCCTCAGCTGTCTCCTTCAGATGCCATCCATGGGCTGCAATCCTTTGTTAGGCACTTGAGAGTCTACTGTCCTGGCTGCTCCTCCCCACAGGTGTCACCTCTGCCTTCCTTCCAACCTCAGGCAGCACTACAGGCTGGGGACAGAGTGGCTGGAGAGCAGCCAGGCAGAGAGGGACCTAAGGGTACTGGTAGAGAGTAGCTGAAGATGAGCCAGCAGTGTGCCCAGGTGGCCAGGAGAGCCAATGGCATCCTGGCCTGGATCAGGAACTAGTAGGACCATCAAGATTATGCTGCCCCTGTACTCAGCACTGGCCAGGTGACACCTTGAGTGCTGCGTCCAGTTCTGGGCCCCTCAATTCAAGAGAGATGTTGAGGTGCTGGAATGTGTCCAGAGAAGGGCAACAAAACTGATGAGGGGCCTGGAGCACAGCCCTGTGAGGAGAGGCTGAGGGAGCTGGGAGTGTGCAGCCTGCAGAAGAGGAGGCTCAGGGCAGACCTCATTGCTGTCTACAACTACCTGAAGGGAGGTTGTAGTCAGGTGGGGTTGGTCTCTTCTCCCAGGCAACCAGCAACAGAATAAGGGGACACAGTCTCAAGCTGTGCCAGGGGAGGTCTAGGCTGGATGTTATGAAGAAGTTGTTGGCAGAGAGAGTGATTGGCATTGGAATGGGCTGCCCAGGGAGGTGGTGGAGTCACCATCCCTGGAGGTGTTCAAGAAAAGCCTGGATGAGGCACTTAGTGTCATGGTCTGGTTGATTGGATAGGGCTGGGTGATCTTGGAGGTCTCCTCCAACCTGGTTGATTCTATGATTCCTGCTTCCATTGTGAGGCACAATCTGTGGCAGTGCCCTTGGTGTGGGCAGGAGCAGGTCCAAGGTAGAGGCTTTCCACAGCCCAGCCCAGGCAGAGTCTCTCCCCATCACCTTCTCACTGCTGGCAGCAGCCCCTGGCTGCAGGAATCCACCCTGAGCTGCAGATAGTGCTGGCCTTGAGTGGTGGCTGGGCTCAGCAGCAACAAGTCTCAGCAGAAACAGCTCTGTCCTGGACCAGACCAGGACACAGCTCACAGGGAAACATTACAGCAGCTTTCCAGTACCTGAAGGGCGCTAAAAGAGAGCTGGGAAGAGACTTTTTACAAGGGCTTGTAAGTGCTAAGGTAAGGGACAATGGCTTTGAGCTGGAAGAGGAGTGATTAAGACTGGAGATGAGGGAGAAGTCCTTTTCAGTGAGGGTGGTGAGAGACTGACACAGGTTGCCCAGGGAGGTCGTGGATGTCCCCATGTTGCATGGGGCCTTGATGGGTCCCCATGTTGTCCCCATGTTGGATGGGGCCTTGATGGGTCCCCATGGTGTCCCCATGTTGGATGGGGCCTTGATGGGTCCCCATGGTGTCCCCATGTTGGATGGGGCCTTGAACAACCTGGTCCAGCTGAAGGTGTCCCTGCCTATGGCAGGGGCTTGGAACTGGATGATCTTTAAGCTCCCTTCCAAGCCAAGCCATTTTATCAGTCTATGAATCTATGAATTGTAGAAATGGAGCCATAAGCCTCTGAAATAGCAGGTTTTGAGCAGTCTTCCCCAGGCTCCAGCCAGCTGCTGCTGTAAGCCATTGTGTGTATTTCAGTACATCCACACAAACGCTTGCCACAGACACAAACCAGTTCAAAAGCCTTTTGAGACTGGCTCTTCAAGATTGGGAATTCTGATGTGACATGAAGAAGGCAAGTGGTGAGCTGCAGAGTGCAGCAAAACCCATCCTGGGCTTGGCTTTCAGATCTGGTGCTCAGTAAGTAGCAGCTGGGTGGGATCTATCTGAAGTCAGAGTGCTCACAACCACTGTTGGAGCATGAAATCTGTGAAATGATGATGACTCACACTGAGTGACCTGGGCAGCAGTGGGGTGATGAAGATCCACATTGAATGACCTGGGCAGCAGAGGGATGATGAAGATCCACATTGAATGACCTGGGCAGCAATGAATGATGAAGATCCACATTGAATGACCTGGGCAGCAATGAATGATGAAGATCCACATTGAATGACCTGGGCAGCAATGAATGATGAAGATCCACATTGAATGACCTGGGCAGCAATGAATGATGAAGATCCACATTGAATGACCTGGGCAGCAATGAATGATGAAGATCCACATTGAATGACCTGGGCAGCAGAGGGATGGTGAAGGTTCACACTGAGTGACCTGGGCAGCAGAGGGATGATGAAGGTTCACACTGAGTGACCTGGGCAGCAATGAATGATGAAGGTTCACACTGAGTGACCTGGGCAGCAGAGGGATGATGAAGATCCACATTGAATGACCTGGGCAGAAATGAATGATGAAGATCCACATTGAATGACCTGGGCAGCAGTGGGATGATGAAGGTTCACACTGAGTGACCTGGGCAGCCGTGCACTTTGAAGCTCTACAAGTCCAGGTGACAAAGATCTGGAGCAAAGTTCTGATCTGAACTGCAGAAATGCAATTAAAAATTCCCTCCTAATTATTCTCATTTCCTACTTCTGCTGCTGTTAAAGTCTCAAGAAGAAACTGTTCTCTGCTGTGTGTATCAGGTCCTGCACAGTTTAATCCTTATCTTGTGGAGTTCACATGCTAAAGCCATACTTTGTGCCTTGGTTTATGTTTTTCAATGCAGAGATGTCAGCCTCATTTATAAAACGCTCTGTTTTATGATGTCTCATCCTGCCCAGCCTCCACTGCTGTCAGTGGACATTGCTACTACAGCTCTGTGATGATTTATTCAAGCCCCACGTGATAAAACAAAGCAGACATCTGCTCTGAGGACAGTGTGGCTAACACTCCAGAAGGCTCCAGCCCTCGCTTTCTTTTCACTCATCATGCATAAACTGGAGACTGAAGGGCCTCCAGGATTTATTTCCCTGTTTTCTACATTTTGAAGCAACAAAAGCTGACAGTTGTATTTTCTGTGATGACACCAAGATGTGGATTCCACCCCAGAAATCAGCTTTGCTGCTGCTGCCGTGGTGCTGGGCTTACTACGAGCAAATATGGCTTATTGTAAGCAAATGTGTGGAGGGTCTGAAGAAGAGGTCTGGTGAGCAGCAGCTGAGGGAACTGGAAAATAGGAGACTGAGAGGAGACCTTCTGTCTCAGGGAGCTCCCTGAGAGGAGGCTGGAGTTGGGTGGGGGTTGATCTCTTCTCCTCAGTGATAAATGATAGGATGAGAAGGAATGGCCTCAATTTGCAGCAGGGGAGGATTAGGTTGGACATGAGGAACAATTTCTTCCCCTTGAGGGTTGTCAAGGTGTGTCCCAGGCTGCTCAGGGCAGTAGCGGAGTCCCTATCACTGGAAGGGTCTCAAAGCCATGGAGCTGCGGTGCTGAGAGCCATGGTTAGTGATGACCTGGCAGTGATTGGGCAATGATTGGACTCAATGACCTTAGAGGTCTCTTCCAACCAAAATGACTCTGTGATTCTGAGATTCTTCGCTATCATCTGTGGCATTTTTTGAGTCTACAGCATGAACTTGTCCTCGTGGAGTCTTGGTACCACTGGCAGGAGTGGAAGAGTGGGATGTTGGGGAGCTGAAGTAGATGCACAGACTGGCCCAGGAGCAGTGCAGGCAGTGAGAGGGGAACTGTCCCTCAATGAATGGTGCACACCTATGTGCACACAGGACTGGAAGCCCTACCACGTGACAGGAGGCTGAGAGAACTGTCTTTGTTCAGCCTTGAGAAGAGAAGGCTCAGGGGAAAACCATGGGGCAGGACATAAAGAGTGGCCTTACCTCCAGGGATGAGGCTTCCATCACCTCCCTGGGCAACCCCTGCCAGGCTCTCACCGCCCTCATGCTGAACAATTTCTTCCTAACATTCAGTCTGAATCTACCCATTTCTAGCTTTGTTCCATTCCCCTCAGTCCTATCACTCCCTGACAGCCTAAAAAGTCCCTCCCCAGCTTTCTTGTAGTCCCCTTCAGATACTGAAAGGCCACAATAAGGTCACCTGGGAGCCTTTTCCTCTGCCGACTGAACAGCCCCAACTCTCTCAGTCTCTCCTCAGAGCAGAGCAGCTCCAGCCCTCTGATCCTTAGTCTCCCTTCCAATCTGGCATTCTAGGACTCTGTGATACGTGCACGCAGGTGAAGCTGCACACACATGAGCGCAGGGACATGACATGCACAGAGGCAGCATGAGGGGACAGCTGGACCTGCTCTGCGCACCCTCAGCCAGGCCCCCTCCACGCCGTGGAGGAGCTGAGAACTCACCAGCATCTCAAACACAAGATTTTCACAGCACAACGTTAGCAGAGATGCTTCTGTAACTGATAAAGTGGGAAACTTCACAGCCTCGAGTGGTCCTCACATTCACACCTCCACATGTGCCATCGTCTGGTGCTAATGTGCGCTGAGCACTAACAGCAAGGATGGGAGATGCCTCCTGGGCAGCAGAACCTGCCAGCGCTTCCCGTCACGGCCATGCCTTGTGCTTGCCTTGGGCATTCTCACCTCTCTGATGGTGATGGAGGGCTTGGGAACCACAGAGTGCAAATGCTACCAGTATCCAAGTATCAACCCATGCAAGACCCATGCAGTGAAGTGGGGTTTGGTCTCTTCTCCCTAGTTTCAGGTGATAGAATGAGAGCAAACCGCCTGAAATGGTGCTAGGGAAGGTTTAGACTGAACATGAGAAACAATTTCTTCCCTGCAAGAGTGGCCAGGCTCTGGAACAGGCTGCTCAGGGAGGTAGTGGAATCACTGTCCCTGAAGGTGTTCAAGAAGAGAACAGATGTGGCACTTTGGGAAATGATTTAGTGGTCACAGAGGTGTTGAGTAAAAGATTGGACCGGATGATCTTAGAGATCTCTTTCAAGCCAACTGGTTCTATGATTCTGTGGTGGTCATGGCGTCCACCCCTGCAGCAGCCCCAGCAGCCTGTTCACACCAGAGTGTCCTGGGAAAAGAAGTATTTATGAGGAAAGTCCAGGAACTGCCAAGTTGTCCTGCAAATTATTAGAGAGCTGAGACCTGCTGTGAGTGGAAAAGACATTTTCTGAAGTGCTTGCAAACACAATGGCTCCTTCTCTGCGACGTTCATCTTCAAACACCCCAAATGGGGAAGCACTAATGGTCCAGGAGCTGGAGAATTTGCACTTCCCAGAACAAAGATGTTAAGCCAGTCTTCAAATGTCCCTGTTTTCTACAAAGGAATGTAATTTTGCTTTTGTCATCATTTCAAGAAATACTTTTTCTCCACAATGATTTCTTCTCCAAAGTCAAAGAGCTGAAATCTTGAAGAATAAAGAGGGAGAAGAAAGCCCTTGTATCTTCTGGCAGAAACCCTACCATCAACACGGGCTCTCAATTGGCTGGCAGAGGCAGAGCTTGTTTGAAACAAGAAGAAAGAAGGAGAAGCTGAACATATCTCAATTAAAAAAAAAATAACCCAAACATTATTAGCTCACAAAGGAAGAGATAAAAAGAGGGTTTGGTCTTCAAGAGAGGGCTGGGGTTGCCAGATGGGAGCAGAGCGCTGGATGTGGGGAGCTAGAGAGGCTGGAAGGCAGCACAACAGAGCTGGGGAGGGGTCTGGAACACAGGGCCTATGAGGAGAGGCTGAGGGAGCTGGGGGTGTGCAGCCTGGAGAAGAGGAGGTGCAGGGCAGACCTCATTGCTCTCTACAACTACCTGAAGGGAGGCTGTAGCCAGGTGGGGTTGGTCTCTTCTGCCAGGCACCCAGCAACAGAACAAGGGGACACAGTCTCAAGTTGTGCCAGGGGAGGTCTAGGCTGGATGTTAGGAGGCAGTTCTTGCCAGAGAGAGTGATTGGCACTGGAATGGGCTGCCCAGGGATGTGGTGGAGTCACCATCCCTGGAGGTGTTGAAGCAAAGCCTGGATGAGGCACTTAGTGCCATGGTCTGGTTGACTGGACAGGGCTGGGTGCTAGGTTGGCCTGGATGATCTTGGAGGTCTCTTCCAACCTGGCTGAGTCTATGATTGTATGACAGGGTTTCATCTGCCTTAGCAGTGGGAATACCTCAGGCTGTGTCCTGGCCCTTTCTAGACATCCATTCCTCTCTGCTTAGCAGGGCTGGCCCAGCCTGGAGCACACTTTCTAGGAAAAAAATCCTCACAGAAAGGATTGTCAAGGCCTGGTCCTGACTGCCAGGGGAGGTGATGGAGTCACTGTCTGAGGGGGTTTCAAAGATATGTGGATGTGGCACTCAGGGATGTGATCTAGTGGTGGTGGCCCAGCAGCAGTGGTGGGGCTGTAAGCTCCAGGTGAGCAGTCGGACTTGATGATCTCAAAGGTCTCCTCCAACCTCAACAGCTCTGTGGCTCTGTGGCATGGCTGTGCCTGGATGCAGACTGACAGGGAAAATGACAGTGACTATCCCTCTGTGCTCAGCACTGGTGAGGACAAGCTTTGCATACAATTCACAGGTTCACAGAATGTCAAGGGGTTGGAAGGGACCCAAAGAGATCGTCGAGTCCAACCCCCCTGCCACAGCAGGAGCACACAATCGAGGTCAGGTCACACAGGAACACATCCAGACAGGCCTTGAAAGGCTCCAGAGAAGGAGACTCCACAACCTCTCTGGGCAGCCTGTGCCAGTGCTCTGGGACCCTTCCAGTGAAGAAGTTCCCCCTTGTGTTGAGCTGGAACCTCCTGTGCTGCAGCTTCCACCCATTGCTCCTTGTCCTATCCCAGGGAGCAAGTGAGCAGAGCCTGTCCCACCCCTCCTGACCCCCAGCCCTCAGAGATTTGTAAACTGCAGATAAATTTGTCTGTCTCATCTGGAGTTTGCTTCCAGATGGCTTTGGCCTGGCAGTGCTTGGTGAAGAGCTGTGGTGTTTCTCAGGTTGCTGTGACAGTGAGAGGTGGCCTCAGTGGCCCCACTGCCACAGCTCTGACCAAGCCTTGTGGTAGGACAGAGGCAGAGGAGCCTCTTTGCATTGAATTCCTTAGGGCTACAGCCATGCACGAACTTACAACCCATGTCCCTTTGATGTGTGGACAACTCAAGGTGTCAGTGCTAGGCTGAGCCTTTGGTGATGGCTCAGGGCATGTTCAGGCAGCACATTGTGCATGATTATTGGGCCCAAAGGGAATTCTGCTGAACCTCAGAAGCCATGTAAGAAATGGATCAGAAGTGTGCTTGCTAAGAGCAAACAGCAAGCAAGGAAGGCAGGTTGGCAGCAGCCTGCACTCAGTGTCCACCAGAGATCTCACTTTCATGAGCATCTCTTTGTTTGCAGGCACAAGTGGTGGGCACATAAATAAGTAATAATGACTCCTGCGGATACAGGCACCTAGGAAGGAGCATTTCTTAAGCTGCAGCATGCATGAGGAACAATTTCTTTCTTGCAAGAGTGGTCAGGCACTGTAACAGGTTACCCAGGGAGGTGGTGGAGTCACCATCCCTGGAGGTGTTCAAGAAACCTGTAGACATGCCACTTCTTAATGGCTGTGGTGGTGCTGGGCTGGTGATTGGATTTGATGATCTTAGAGGTCTTTTCCACCCCAGACAATTCTATGGTTCTTGAAGAGATGTCACGTTGAGGGAAACAGGTTGGCAAGTGAAACACCTGGAATGGCTGGTGGCCATCCTGGGCAGGCTGATGGACCACATAGCTTTGAACTTTCTTCATTCTGAGTGAAAAACAAAGCCTGGAGGTCCTGAGATTGTGAGGTTCTGCTGACCATGAGGAGCACCAGAGTGTCTAATGGGTGGTGACTTGGTCAGATGTGAGCTGTCACTGTTTAGACTCTTGCCACACAAGAGCCACTGTGTTAATTCATCATCTTGGACAGCAGTACCTTCAGGAATGACACCGTTACGGCGCCATGCAACACTAATTAGCTGTCACTGTCACATTACTCTCCAGCTTGTCATCCCAAGGACGTGGCACATGCAGGAGGACATGAAGTGTCAGCAGCCAGAGCACCCTTGTTCTCAGGAAGGAGAGGGTGAGAGGGTGCCAGCTTGAGAGGAACACTAAACTTCTGATTTACATGGAAATGTTCTGCTGAGCTGGAGGGGGAGATCAGAATCATAGAATCATAGAATCAAACAGGTTGGAAGAGACCTCCAAGATCATCCAGTCCAACCTAGCACCCAGCCCTATCCAGTCATCTAGACCATGGCACTAAGTGCCTCATCCAGTCTTTTCTTGAACACCTCCAGGGATGGTGACTCCACCACCTCCCTGGGCAGCCCATTCCAATGCCAATCACTCTCTCTGGCAAGAACTTCCTCCTAACATCCAGCCTAGACCTCCCCTGGCACAACTTGAGACTGTGTCCCCTTGTTCTATTGGTGGTTGCCTGGCAGAAGAGGCCACCCACCACCTGGCTACAATGTCCCTTCAGGTAGTTGTAGACAGCAATGAGGCCACCCCTGAGCCTCCTCTTCTCCAGGCTAAACACCCCCAGCTCCCTCAGCCTCTCCTCATAGGGTTTGTGTTCCAGGCCCTTCACCAGCTCTGTCGCCCTTCTCTGGACACATTCCAGTACCTCAACATCTCTCTTGAATTGAGGGGCCCAGAACTCAAGGTGTGGCCTGACCAGTGCTGAGTACAGGGGAAGAATAACTTCCCTTGTCCTACTGGCCACACTGTTCCTGATACAGGCCAGGATGCCATTGGCTCTCTTGGCCACCTGGGCACACTGCTGGCTCATCTTCAGCTTACTATCTACCAGTACCCCCAGGTCCCTTTCTTCTTGGCTGCTTTCCAGCCACTCAGTCCCCAGCCTGTAGCACTGCTTGGGGTGGTTGTGGGCTGTGTGACTTGATCCTTTTTGGTTGCTTTCCTCCCCAGGACACTTCTGCTTTCACAAGCCAGTGTGTAGGGTCCTTTAATGTTCTTCTGAGTCACGAGTCCAAGTGCCACATGAACAGTGGACAATGAATGAGTGGTAGGTGGCTGCTGACTGGCCTGAGCAGTGCAACACACTGTTGGTGGCATCCTCCTTGCTGGTCTGTGGCTCTTAGTCTAATTAATGTGATCTTCATAGAATCACAAAATGGTTTGAATGGAAGGGACAGAAACCACAGAATCACAGCAACATGCAGGTTGGCAACGCCCCTCAGGATCACCAAGTCCAAGCTAGAACCCTACTCTACAAAGGTCACCTTAAACCATAGCCCTGAGCTCCACATCCAAACCAGCCTTAAACACCTCCAGGCTGGGTGACTCCACCACCTCCCTGGGCAGCTCATTCCACTCCTGACCGTTTCTTCCATGAAAAACTTTTCCTAATGCCCAATCTAAACCTCCCCAGCCTCAGCTTGAGGCCATTCCCCCTTGTTCTGTCTCCAGTTAGCTGTGAGAAGAGCCCAGCAGCAGCCTCTCCACAATGTCTCTTCAGGTAGCTGTAGACAGCAGTGAGGTCTCCCCTCAGCCTCCTCTTCCTCACACTAACCATCCCCAGCTCCCTCAGTTGCTCCTCATAAGATTTATTCTCCAGGCCCTTCTCCAACTTCATTGCCCTCCTCTGGACCTGCTCCAGCACCTCCACATCTCTCTTGTATTGCAGTGCCCAAAGCTGAACACAACACTCGAGGTGTGACCTCAGCAGAGGTTGTCCGATCACCTCCCCACTCCTGCTGGCCACAGCATTTTTAATCCCAGCCAGAATGCCATTGGCCTCCTTGTCCACCTGGGCACACTGCTGGCTCCTATTCAGCTGCCTGGGCACACTGCTGGCTCCTATTCAGCTCCTGTCTATTGCCACCCCCAGATCCCTTTCTGCCAGCAGCTCTCCAGCCACACTGCCCAAGCCTGTAGCGTTGCTTGGGGCTGTTGTGACCCAAGTGCCAGTGCTGGTATTTGACCTTGTTGAAACTCATCCCATTCCTGTTGGCCCATTCCTTATCCATCCTATCCAAGTCCCACTGAAGAATCTCTCTACCCTCATTCAAAACAACACTGCCACCTAACCTGGTGTTACCTGCAGACTTACTGCTGACACTCTCTATGTCTGAATCAAGGTCATCAATGTTAAAAAGAAGTGGTCCAAACACAGATCCCTGATGACCTTAAACAACATCTAGTTCCAACCCCCCACGCCATGGTAGGGACACCTTCTACCAGACCAGTTTGCTCCAGGCCCTGTCTAACCTAATTTTGAACACTGCCAGCCTTTGAGTCTCCACAGCTTCTCTGGCCAACGTGTTCCAGTACCTCACCACCCTCATGGAGAAGAATATTTTCTTAACATCTCATCTAAAAACATCTTCTTCCAGTTTGAAGCCATTACCCCTCATCCTGAGCAAATTTGTTGAGAAGACACATATGCCACCAGCCCTCAGGGTAGGAGGTGGCCTTCCAGTGTCCCTCCAACCTCTGCCAGCCAAGACACAGGAGCAGCAGCAGCTTGGGGAGCCTCCACCAGCAAGTCAAAGAATCATAGAATTAAGTTGGAAAAAGACCTCTAGGATCATTGAGTCCAAGCTATCACCTAACACTGCTAATTAACCAACCCATGGTACTAAGTGCCTCATGCAGCCTCCTCTTAAACACCTCCAGGGATGGTGACTCCACCACCTCCCTGGGCAGCCCATCCCAATGCCAATCACTCTTGCTGTGAAGAACTTCTTCCTAACATCCAGCCTGAACCTGCCCTGGCACAGCTTGAGGCTGTGTCACCTTGTTCTGTTGCTGGTTTCAGGTAGCTGTAGAGAGCAATGAGCTCTGCCCTGAGCCTCCTCTTCTGCAGGCTGCACACCCCCAGCTCCCTCAGCCTCTCCTCACAGGGCTGTTTTCCAGGTCCCTCCCCAGCATTGGTGCCCTTCTCTGGACGTGTTCCAGCGCCTCAACATCTTTAAGTCCCAACATCTTTAAGTCTCAACATCTTTAAGTGGGGTTGTGGCTGGCTGTGCCATTGGGAAGGGAAGTGGGTGTGGGGTGATATTGCATCTTGGATCACCTCTGACATCGTGAAGAAAAAGAGCAGGGAGAGTTCATTACCATCACAGCCCTTGGGGCTGGAGACAAGCAAGAAGTGACCAGAACTCCTCTCATCTCAAAACCCTCTCTTCTTTCTAGAGGCAGCTTTTAGGATCTTGGCACAGCTTTGGGACTGTGAAGGGGTCATTAAGAGCTTCATGCCTCAAGCTGCAGGAGAAACAGATGACTGCATGCAGCTAAGCCTGGTGGAGTTGACAATCCAGGTTCATTTCAGCGTGCTTCCAAAAACTTACCAATGGGTTTTGCTCAATGTCTGGAGATGGTAAATGCTCTTCAGGGCAGAGGAAGTTGCTCCTTCCTAGACAACAAAGAGGGCTTTGGGTCTGCTGTCCCACTGCTGGTGTATGTATTAATCATTAGCCTATGGTGGGGGACAGGCTCTCGGGTGCCTGGTGGCAGAGGGACTAAGCCCTCGCTTCGTGAATTCTTCACTGCTTGAATGTACACATCATGTACACTAAGTGCCAGAGCTGCAGCTGCCAGGCTTTCATGGCTGCTCCTCACACCAGGAGAGCTCCTGGGCAACAGCCAACTGAGGCAATCTGATGCTACTTGAGATTTCAGTTGGGGTTTGGACACTTTTTGCTGTTTTGATTGGGATCATTTCTTTTTCTTGAAGCCTTCCCAGAATTTCGTCCAGTTGAGACCCATTCAGACCCTTTGCTGTAGTTGCCCCTGTAGGACCAGGTGGCTCTGTGTGTGCTGGGATGGCTGAACAGGTGGTGCTTTGGGCTGGGATGATGGAGCTCTGGTGCTCAGGCAGGAGCAAGGGTTCTGGACTGGACTGAAGTGGACTCCTGAGCCCTAGGTGGGAGAGACATGGAGGTAGGTTTGGACCATTATAGAATCATAGATTGCTTGAGTTGGAAGGGACCTTAGGGATCATCTGGTCCAATTCTCTGCCATGGGCAGGGACACCTCCCACTAGACCTCACCCAGCCTGGATTTGAACACTTCTGTGGCCTGCTAATTGTGCTTTTGGTGCCCTGAGAGTCTGCAGTACAGGCTGGGCTGACACATCACAGCATCCCACACTGATTAAGGTTGGCAGGAACCTCTGGAGATCTTTAAGTCCATCTGGAGTCTGGGATGCAGACCAGAAATGGCACACAGACCCGGTGTCCTTATCAGACCTTGGTGTAGATAGGGTGTTTGGGGTTTGGAGGCTCCAAGGAGAGCCCCAGGCACTGGACCTGCCACCTAGGGGACACAGCTCCATCCTCACAGCATCCTGTATCCCATGGGTTCTTCTCCTGCATGTCTGCAGCAACAAGGATTGTGTTGGCAATGGTTTGACAGTACCGAACTCTCCTTGCTCTTTTCTTCATGGTGTGGAGGTGGCCCCAAGATCTGCCCAAAAGCAGCCATCCCAGGTCCCACTGGTGGGACTTGCTGGTGGAGGCTCCCCAAGGTGATAGTGCTCCCCTATCTTGGCAGGCAGAGGATGGGCCAGGGCACTGAGAAGCCTTCCTCAGCCCTGAAGACTGCTGGCAGATGGTTCTTCTCAACAGATTTGCTCAAGCAGATTAGGTGAACTTTTGACTTGTCATTGGAAACTCAGTGCCTGCAAAAAAACTTCCCATGGTGGTTGGAAACTCTTGATCAAATGGCACAGGCTGCAAGCCTACCTGCTTGGGCTCTGCCACGCTGGTCCCTGAGCTCCTTGAAGAGGTGACTGCTCATATAGGAGAGCTCCAGCAGGAGTTATAAATCACTGCGTCGCTGCAGTCTGGCATCTGGTAGGCTCTGTGCAGCTACAGCAGCAGCTCCAGACGTAGTCAGAAAGTCAAGGACACCTACAGATGCTGACAGGCAAAAACTTGAAATAGTGAAGCCCCTGAGAAGTGGCAAAGCTGCCCTAGATTCGGCTACCTTCTTGAGAAGGATGCACAAGTGCCTGCTGTGACCATCACAGGGCTGGATGAAGTTAATAAGTCTTCTCCTCAGGCAAGTACCGCAGCAAGACATGGCAAGCTGTGAGCCCAGGTGTGACTGCTCTTGGCTTTGGAGGAGAATTCAGCTCATGAAGTCTTGGAGTGTTTGTTGATGCAGAGAGATGGCTCTGCCTGCATGTTTGGATACTGCTCCTTCAGACCTACCTGTGATGCTCTCGTGTGCGTTACCTTGGGTTCCGTGCATGGGCTTCAGTGCAGACGAGGATCTGTCACTTAGCAACCATCACTAATGTTTGCTGGGTGGGTTTAGAACTGTAGAATCAGTCAGGGTTGAAAAGGACCACAAGGATCATCCAGTTCCAACCCCTCTATCATGGGCAGGGACACCTCACACTACATCAGCCTGTCCAGAGCCTCATCCAGCCTGGCCTTAAATACCTCCAGGAATGAGGCTCTCACCACCCTCATGCTAAACAACTTCTTCCTCACATCCATTCTGAATCTACCCATTTCTAGCTTTGTTCCATTCCTCCCAGTCCTGTCACTACCTGGCAGCCTAAAAAGTCCCTCCCCAGATTTCTTGTAGCCCTCTTCAGATACTGAAAGGCCACAAGAAGGTCACCTGGGAGCCTTCTCCTCTGCAGACCAAACAGCCCCAACTCACTCAGTCTCTCCTCAGAGCAGAGCGGCTCCAGCCCTCTGATCACCCTTGTGGCTTGAGATGGAAGGGACCTTGAAGGTCATCTAGTTCCAAACCCCTTAGACCAGGTTAGCCCAAGGCCTCACCCAGCCTGGTCTTAAATGTTTTCAGAGATGAGGTGTCCACAGCCTCCCTGGGAAGCCTGCTCCAGTGTCTCACTACTCTCACCTTCTTCCTAATGTCCCATCTGAATCTGTCCTGCTGTGGTTTCAAATGTGCAGTGCTGGACTTCAATGGCTTTGTCTTCAGTTGTCCCTTTCCACCTTCCACTGCAGATCATAAGTGTTGTTCAAGTGAATTCCAGCATATGTGTTCTTTACAACATACTACCAGGCACCGAAGACCAAGGACACTTAACCACATTCTCTCAGACCCTCAGCTTGAGTGAGGGAGTACCACTCTCCTCTTTTGCAATAGCTCCTTTATATGATCCTCAGCCACTTTGGGGTTCATTGTTCCTCTTGTGATGAGTCTCCTACCTCATCAGAGTACCTGATGAAGCAGGGAGGAGGTTGCTTCTCTTCCACTCCAACCTGGTTTCAGTGGTAACACTTTTTCATCTTTTTCTCCCAGTGAGGTTCTGAAGAAGTTAGAACAATCCAGGAAATCTTGCTCAACCAGACTGGGGACAGGAGTGCTTTGCCCACATTCCTCCTGGAGAACATCTCACTAGCTCACTGCCTGGAATCTTCTCTCTGGTGCCCAGCAACAGGACGAAGGACAACAGGCACAAACTAGAACTCATGAGCTTCAACAGAAGGAGAAACTTGTCTAGTGTGAGGGTGCTGGAGCTCTGCAGCAGGCTGCCCAGAGAGGCTGTGGAGTCTCCTTGTCTGGAGAGCTTCCAAAGGAGCTGGACATTGTGCTGCTGGACAAGCTGCTGTGAGTGCCCCTGCTGAATCATCATCACAGAATCACAGAATGTCAGGGGCTGGAAGGGACCTCCAAAGCTCATCCAGTCCAACCCCCTGCCAGAGCAGGATCTCCTAGACTACATCACACAGGAACACATCCAGGTGGGTGACTCCACAGCCCCCCCTGGGCAGCCTGTCCCAGTGCTCTGTAACCCTCACAGGGAAAAAATTTCCTCCTCATGTTCACATGAAGCTTCCTATGCCTCAGCTGCCACCCAGTGCCCCTTGTCCTGGCACTGGGCATCACCCAGCAGAGCCTGGCTCCAGCCTCCTGGCACTCACCCTGCACATCTTTATAACCATTGATGAGGTCACCTCTCAGTCTCCTCTTCTCCAAGCAGCACAGCCCCAGCGGCCTCAGGCTCTCCTCCTAACAGAGATGTTCCATTCCCTTCAGCACCTTTGTGTCTCTGTGCTAGACTCTCTCAAGCAATTCTATGTCCCTCTTGAACGGGGACAAATCTCCAAATCATGCAGGTTATCTCCAGAGGTCCCTTCTCACACCCTACTATTCTGGGATTCTAGGATTCCAGGGCAGCCTTTCTTGCATAAAAGCAATAGTCTCCCACTTTTTCTTTTTTGCATCATTTTTCCAACACCAACTCCACCTTCCCCTCCACACACACATTTTCTCCACAATAAGCTTTTTGAAGGTTGCATCTCCACAGAATCACAGAATTAATCTGATTGGAAAAGGCCTTTAAGATCACTGAGTCCAACTTATCACCTAACACCTTCTAATTAACTAAACCCATAGCACTAAGTGCCTCATCCAGCCTGGTTTTAATCACTTCCAGGGATGGGGACTCCACCACCTCCCCAGGTAGCCCATTCCAGTGCCAATCACTTTCTCTGCCAACAACTTCCTCCTAACATCTAGCCTGAACCTGCACTGGCACAGCTTGAGGCTGTGTCACCTTGTTCTGTTGCTGGGTGCCTGGGAGAAGAGACCAACCCCACCTGGCTACAGCCTCCCTTCAGGTAGTTGTAGACAGCAATGAGGTCTGCCCTGAGCCTCCTCTTCTGCAGGCTGCACACCCCCAGCTCCCTCAGCCTCTCCTCACAGGGCTGTGCTCCAGCCCCTTCCCCAGCCTTGGTGCCCTTCTCTGGACACCTTCCAGCACCTCAACATCTCTCTTACATTCAGTGGCCCAGAACTGGACACAGCACTCAAGGTTCTGTTTGACAATGAGAACACTGAGGCAGCTAGGGGGATAATTTGTGTGATTTCAGAAAGCTGCCACTTTTACACAAGGGCAACTTTAAAGAAAAATAAACTCATTAAAAAACAAACCAGACCAAAACAACAACAACCAAAAACCCAACCAGGCCAAAGAAGCCCCAACCATCCTCATAAATTGGTTTTGCAACAGAGCAATTAATAAGCCTTGCCTCTCCTGCACGTTGGCAACAGAAAATGAAGCCCAAATTACCTTTTTTTGGTGGTGTTTTTTTTTTTTCTCTGGGAATAAAGCAAGAGCTACCTCTTGTCACTTAATAAGGAATGGAGTGGTTTAGAATTAGCACAAAGATTTAGCATCTTCCTCCTCTATGTGTTGCTAAGCATTCTGCTGAAATTGTCTTGCAAAAAGGGGAAAAAAAGAGGGAACAATTCAATAGGATCACATTTAGGAGGGGGGTTGGGGTTGTTGGGTTGGGGTTTGGTTGTTCCTCCCACCCCAACTGAATGACTGCTGTACAGGATGCAGAAAGGTTCGCTGGGGGAGGGCTCTTCTTCCCTCCATGTGTGTGCACACCAGGGCTTAGAAGCATAGAATTTGTTGGGTTGGGAAAGACCTCCAAGATTGAGTTTGTGGCCAGCAGGAGTGGGGAGGTGATTGTGCCCTTGGGCTCAGCTCTGGTGAGGCCACACCTTGAGTGTTGAGTTCAGCTTTGGGCACTGCAATACAAGAGAGGTGTGGAGGTGCTGGAGTGGGTCCAGAGGAGGGCAACAAAGCTGGGGAAGGACCTGGAGAATAAATCTGGTGAGGAGAGACTGAGGGAGCTGGGGATGGTTAGTGTGAGGAAGAGGAGGCTGAGGGGAGACCTCATTGCTGTCTATAGCTACCTGAAGAGACATTGTGGAGAGGCTGCTGCTGAGCTCTTCTCACAGCTAACTGGAGACAGAACAAGGGGGAATGGCCTCAAGCTGAGGCTGGGGAGGCCAAGAAGGCCAATGGGATCCTGGGGTGTATTAGGAGCAGTGTATTGAGCAGATCAAGAGAGGTTCTCCTCCCACTCTACTTTGCCCTGTTGAGACCTCATATTGATTGCTGCATTCAGTTTTGGGCTCCCTGGTTTAAGAGGAACAGGGATCTGCTAGAGAGGGTCCAGTGGAGGGCTAGGAGGATGATGAGGGGACTGGAGGGTATGGCTGATGAGGAGAGGATGACGGACCTGGGGCTGTTTAGGCTGGAGAGGAGAAGACTTAGAGGGGATTTGATAAATGTTTATAAGTATCTGAAGACTTCCGGGGTGGGGTGGGGGGACAGGCTCTGCTCACTGCTCCCTGGGATAGGACAAGGAGCAAAAGAGGTTCTGCCTCAACACAAGGGGGAACTTCTTCACTGTAAGGGTCCCAGAGCACTGGCACAGGCTGCCCAGAGAGGCTGTGGAGTCTCCCTCTCTGGAGCATTTCAAGCCTGTCTGGATGTGTTCCTGTGTGACCTGTGTTAGATAGGATTGTCCTGCTCGGGCAGGAGAGTTGGACTCATTGATCTCCTTGGGTCCCTTCCAACCACTAATATCCTGTGAGCCTGTGATCTTAGAAAGGTGTATGTAGGAAAGGACCTCAGAGATCATCAAGTTCCAACCCCCTGCCATAGGCAGGGACACCTCTCACTAGAACAGGTCTCTCAAGGCCTCTTGCAACCTACCCTTGAACACCTCCTGGGAGGGAGCAGCCACAACCTCCCTGGGCAACCTGTGCCAGTGTCTCACCACCCTCACTGCAAATAACTTCTTCCTAACATCCAGTTCCAATCTCCCCTCTGCCAGTTTGGACCCATTCCTCTTCATCCTGTCATTACAAGACCTTGTCAACAGTCCCTCCCCAGACCTCCTGTAGCCCCCTTCAGATACTGGAAGGACACCCCAAGGTCTCCTCAAAGCCTTCACTTCTCCAGGCCGCAGAGCCCAAACTCTCTCAGTCTGTCCTCATAGAAGAGCTGCTGCAGCCCTCTGAGCATCTTGGTGGCCTCCTCTGGACTGGCTCCAACAGTTCCATGTCCTTCTTGTGCTGGGGGCTCCAGAACTGCACACAGGACTCCAGGTGGGCTCTCAGGAGAGCAGAGCAAAGGGGCAGAATCCTCTCCCTTGCCCTGCTGCCCACACTGCTCTTGGATGGAGGCCGGGACCTAGCTAGAGGTCAGGAGGCAGAGAGTGGCCCTGGGCTGGGCTCAATGCACTCCATCTGGGCTCGGTTCAGGCTGAGTTTAGCTGATGGAGACAATGGGTCTCACTGGAAAGAACTTCCTGATATCCAGTTTAAATCTGCCCTCTGCCAGTTCAAACCCATTTCTTCTTGTCCTGTCACAACAAGACTTTGTAAATAGTCCTTCCCCGACCCTCCTGCAGGCTCTCTTCAGGTGCTAGATGTGGTGGTTCTGCTGAGGGGTCAGTGTAGAGCCCAGCCTGCCCTCACAGAGCATGGTGGCTGTTCCATGCTCATCACTGCAGCCCTGCAACTCTGACCTCAGCAGCAAACTTTGTTTGTCTCTGCATGCCAAGAAAATCCTCCTCCAGGAAAGGGCTAGGCTGTGGCACAGGGAGACTCACAGCCTGGGCTGTGAAGCCTCTGGAAGGGGGCCAGGCCAGCAAGGTCCCTCCTGAGCCTACTTAATTGCATGAAATAAGATGAGAAGACAGGCTAATGAGGAGCCCATCTGCCAGCCAGCTCAGAGCAGGGCTGCCTTCCCAGCAGAAGCTGCTCTGATGCCTGCACCCTTTCATGCCTCCTCAGATGGCCAGAGAGGTTCCAGGCACACATCGGTGCCATCCCTACCTTGATTTCCTCCTCAGTGTTCCTGCTTCGCTCCTGGAGCAGCAGGGGAGGGGGAAGAAATTGGCTGAAGGATTCTGCTTCGGCCAGAACTTCTCAAAGAGAGCATCAGCTGGTGAGGGCTGCAGCCCAAGCTGCTCACCATCACCTGGATTATGTGATCCAGGGATTCACGGCACCAGCTTGCCACGGGTGTGATGCAGCAGGTGGCCTGAGGGCACTTTGGAACTTCCTAGAAGGAAGTAGGACAGAAAAGGAAAAGGAGAAAATTCTTGAAACAGCCTTGAGGGTTTATATAGAAAAAGGATATGGAACATAGAGGAGAGAGTGCCTTGGGTGGGAAGGGACCTTTAAAGGTCATCCAGCCCAACCCCCTGCAGCCAGCAGGGACAGCTGTAGCTAGAGCAGGTTGCTCAGAGCCCCAGATACCTGACCTGTAATGGATCCAGGCATGGAGCAGCTACCACCCATCTGGGCAACCTTGGCTCTGGCCTCACCACCCTCAATGCCAAACAGTTCTCCCTTCTCTCCAGTCTGAATCTCTCTCTTTCAGCTTGTGCTCATCACCCCTTGTCCTGTCACAACAGGCCCTGCTCGAAAGTCTGTCCCCAGATTTCTTGGAGGCCCCTTTGAACACTGGAAGGCCTCCAGAAGGTCTCCCTGGAGCCTTCTCTCCTCCAGGCTGAACAACCCCAATTCTCTCAGCCTGGCCTCACAGCAGAGCTCTTCCAGCCCTCCCATCACTGCTGTGGCCTCCTCTGGCCCCACTCCAAGAGATGCCTGTGTGGGGAGTGTTGAGGACTCCAGAGCTGGCCCTAGCACTGCAGGTGAGGGCTCAGCAGAGCACATGAGAGGGGCAGAATCTCCTCTCTCTACCTGCTGCCCAGGACAGGGCTGGCTCTGGGCTGGGATCACACGGTGCCAGCTCTCCATCCACTGCATGAGGAAAGGTCTCTATTGCCCTTCCTTTGTCCTATGTCCCACACAACCTCTGTGCTCCAAAGTTGTTTATTTAGGATCACAGAATCATTAAGGCAGGAAGGTACCTCCAAGATCCTGAGTTCAGCTGTAACCCAACCATTGTTTTGTTTTGTTGACCTCACTCATGGCTCTTCTGGTGCTCAATGAGATTTTTCTGGCTGCTGAGAACTGACAACCAAATGCCCTCACCCTGGTTTCAGTGTGAGGATGGACTCCAGAAGCAGCTGATAGCAGAGCCACTGCCACCAAGGGTCACTATCTGACTCTGCTGTCTGCAAACTCTAATTCACTGCCTTGACTTCATCTCTGAGAAGAGGGCTGAAGATGATTGCACATGGCAACCAGATTCCACCTCTTGTCAGACACAGCCAAGACACAGTGCAGTTTGAGTTAGTGGAAGGATAGATGTGCAGCAGGCCAGCCAGGCTCACCATCAACTCTGCATCCAGGAGTCTTCTGCAAGGTCTCTTTCAAACCACAGAATCACAGAAACATGCAGGTTGGCTTAGCCAACTATAACTCTGCTCTACAAGAGCATAACCCTAAGCACCACTTCCAAATGACCAGCAGTGTGCCCAGGTGGCCAAGAAGTTCAATGGTATTGTGGCCTGTACCACAAATAGTGTGGCCAGCAGGACCAGGGCAGTCCTTCTGCCCCTGTACTCAGCACTGGTCAGGCCACACCTTGAGTGCTGTGTCCAGATCTGGGCCACTCAATTTAAGAAAGGTGCTTGAATGTGTCCAGAGAAGGGCACCAAGGCTGGGGAGGGTCCTCTTCCTCACACTAACCATCCCCAGCCCCCTCAGTTGCTCCTCATAAGATTTATTCTCCAGGCCCTTCCTCAGATTCATTGCTCTCCTCTGGACCTGCTCCAGCACCTCCACATCTGTCTTGTATGGCAGTGCCCAAAGCTAAATACAACACTTGTGGTGTGGCCTCACCAGAGCCCAGCCCAAGGGCACAATCACCTCCCCACTCCTGCTGGCCACAGCATTTGTAATCCCAGCCAGGATGCCCTTGGCCTTCTTGGCTGCCTGGGCACACTGCTGGCTCCTGTTCAGCTGCAATGTGCAATGCCACATGTCATCTCTAGGAACAATCTCTTCCCACAGAGGGTTCTCAGGCACTGGAACAGACTGCCCAAGGAGGTGATGGAGTCACCACCCCTAGTGGTATTTGGCAACTGTGTGGATGTGGTGCTGAGGAACATGGTTTAGTGGCAGTGGCTTAGCAGCAGTGGTTGGACTGTGAGCTCTATGTGAGTGGTTGGACTTGATGAGCTCAAAGGTCTCTTCTACCCTCAACAGTTCTGTGATTCTATGCTGAGCTAAAGCCCGACACGTGCCTGGGCTTGCCACCTCTGCAGCAGGGTTCTGAGCTAAACTGGGGTCATTATGGTGCATATGTCACCTGCCTCTCTGTTGAATTCAAACGCAGCTGATGAAGAGAGTGACATCTTCGTTTGCCTTCACCCATCCATTGTTTGCAGGTCAGGAATCACTTCAGCATGTCAGCAGAAGTGACAGCAATTAAAATCCTGGACAAGAAAGGAGGCTCTGAAGCCTAAGGAACAAACAATTACCAGCAGCTCAGTCCTGGAGATCACACCAGTACAAACCCCTCAAGCAAATTGCACCCCTCTCTGGAGCACACCGATCGATCCTTGCCAGCTGAAGAACAAAGGTCTAACACCTTCTTGATAGCTTAAGACTGTTAGAAAGAAGAAATGGACTTTCTGCAGCCTGTTGGTCAAAGTGGTGCATGTGACTGATCTCCTGATCACAGCTTTTGGGATAATGACTTCGTTGGGATTCACCTCCCTTGATTGTACCACACAGCAGTGCAAAAAGAGCTGGGAAGGGCAAGGAGAAAAATGTCACTGCCACACTGCTCTCTTCTTCAAGTGGAATTATTTCAGGGCTGGGGTTTTGGTGGTTCCCTTTAAGAATCCCAACTTCCTGCAGACTGAGAAGGTTCTTTGACAGTGATTAAGCCCAATTAGTAACTGCAGACCTTACATCAAAGGTTTTGTCAGTTGTGATGAGTGACTGCAGTGATGAAGGGTCTGTAAGCGAGCAGGGAATGACATCTCTGCCTGCCCAAGCAGGAGAAATTCCCCTGAAAGAAGTGATTTACTCTTGTTTGGAAGCAGGACCAGAGGCAGAGGTAATTTAGCTCGAGCTGATCTACTAAGTGCCCAAATTTTTCCTGGGCTAAGGCACCAGGAGGAAATCTGTCCCTGGGAGAGTGGCACTGGACAGGTCGCTTAGAGAAATTGTGGAGGCTCCAACATGGACATGTTCCAAGCCAGGCAGGATGGGGCCATGAGTGTTTTGGTCTAGTGGAAGGTGTCCCTGCCCATGGCAGGGAGTCTGGGACTAGATGATCTTTAAGGTCCCATCTAAGATGATCTTTAAGGTCCCGTCCAACCCAAACCATTTTATGATGCTGTGATTCTGATTTATTCCCTTTGCTTCAGGATGGACCTGTGCAAATGAACTCCTCCTTTGTCAACAATAGGAATTCAGAGCTTGGAAGGGTCTGTGCCCAGAGACGGAAGAAAACTCATCCCTCACTGCTGCAGATGGAGAGAAATGTTAGAGAAAAAGAAAAGGAAAAAAAAATAAAAAGAAGACAGCAACTTAAAACTTGGAGCTGAGATTGAAGTGAAGAGCAGTGGTGCAGCTGAAAGAGCCTGCACGAGATGATAAGAGCCTGTTTTTAAGGAGTTCTCATTTTGGTGAAAATTAGTTTTGGATCCTCATCAGCGTGTTCAGGAGAAGAATATTGCTGTAATTTCTATGGAGCAGAGATAAAAAGGAGATTTGCTGAAGGAGAAATAATGAATTTACACTTTTAACACCCGTTTGGAGGTGCAGCAGATACATTACTGCACATTATGCCTAGATTAGGCTTAAATAAATTTCATTATGAAAACCAAGATTAGAGGAGAGCAGAGGCATTTGAAAACATCCTGTGCTTATGAGGCTGCTTAAAACAAGGAGCTTTCAGGGTGGTGACAGGTGGCCATGAGTTTGGATAACCATAGGAAAAACATAGATTAAATGATGTAAAGGGCCAGCACTAGACAGAAAACTGTGGAGGGATTTGTGGCCACCATTATCTCCTACAGTCCCCAGATCTGCTCTGCCCTACCACCCTCACAGAATTAGTCACAGAATGGCAGAGGTTGGATGGGAACTCTGGAGATCAAACAGTCCAACCTTCCTGCCTATAAAAGGTCACCCAGGAACAGACTCCACCACTTCTCTGGGCAGCCTGCTCTAGGGCTCTGCCACCCTTAAATTAAAGAAGTTCCTCTTCATGTCTAGGTGGAACGTCTTACATTCAAGTTTGTGCCCATTACTCCTTGTTCTGTCCCTGGGCACCACTGGAAAAAGCCTGGTCCCATCTTCCTGACACCCACCCACTGATCAGCACTGATGAGATTCTCCCCTTGGGATTCTCATTTCCTAATCCTAAACCTAAAATCCCAAAATCTCTCAGTCTTTCCTACTCACAGAGGTGTTCTGGTCTCCTCAACGTCTTTGGAGCTCTTTGCTGTAACCTCTCTAGCAACAGGGGAGCCCAAACTGGGGGTTCTTAGCTGTTTGCAGTCCTGCTGCCTCCTAGTAAACAAGGATGAAGATCAAAGCTCAGTGCTTCCCCCCCTGCTTCCCTGTCTCTACACACAGCATCAGTTAAAGGGAGCATTTGATCACATCCAGCTATGAAGCTTAGCACAATGGAGCTCTTATCTCACCCATGGTGTTGACACAGAATGCCTGAATCCCAGCATGGTGGGGGTTGGAAGGCACCTCTTGAGATCATCCTGTTCAACACCCCTGCTGAACCAGGGGCACCCACAGAAGCTTGCCCAGCATCACAATGTCCAGGTGGATTTAGAATCTCTCCCAGAGAAGGAGACTCCACAACCAGCTGTCCCAAGCCAGGCTGCTTGGCTGATTTTAATACCAGGAGAAGCTTCTTCACCTGCTAGATCATCAGCACCTTCCTCTCTGGCAGGTCCTGGCATTGCTACTGCCCCTCACCCACCAGTGGTGCCCCGAGTCAGGACAAGAGACAGTGGGCACAAATTGGAACCCAGGAGGTTCCACCTGAATAGGAGGAGAAACTTCTTTGTTATGAGGATGCTGGAGCCCTGGAGCAGGCTGCCCAGAGAGGTTGTGGAGTCTCCTTGTCTGGAGAGTTTCCAACCCCAGCTGGCCATTGTGACCTTAGGCAAGCTGCTGTGGGTGTCCCTGCTTTAGCAGGAAGGTTGGACTGGATGATCTCCAGAGGTCCCTTCCAACCTCCACCATTCTGAGAAAAACCCAAACACAAACCCCTGTACAAACCTCCCCTGCCTTTCTGCCCCAAATCTGCGAGGAGCTGCCACAGACAAGCCTGATTAGCTCCAGCAGCTAATGTGCTTTTAGAGGGCCTAAGCACAGCTCAGCACCTTGAAGTGTAGATGTTTGCACCTTTCCAGTGCAGCATCTCCAGCACACTATATCTGAACCTTGCTTCATTAACATCTGATTCTTATTTTCTCCTGTTTTATCTGGGGAAATCCTGGAGAGGAACACAGCAGAATTTAGCACTTCAGAGAAAAGGGCAGAAAATAATTCAGGAAGGAGAAATACAAATTAATTGCACTTTAATAACACCCAGGCAGGGAGATGTGATGGTGCTGTGCTTGAAGTGAGTGCTGAGCCACCTCAGAACCATGAGGAGACTCATCCTGCATGGACACCCTTCAAAGGGATGCCCTCCTTGTGTCCTCCTTTGTATCACTTGTGAACCTAAATTGATAATTAAAAGTTTATAAATCCAATTTATTTATCACTCAGTAATTTTCTATACGAGGAGATTCAAAACAAGTCATTAGTCTGCCAATATTTTTGCTTTTTAATTCCTTGGCTCCTGTTCTACCAAGCTCCACTCACTGAAAGAAGAGCAGAAGGTGGTGCTGGAGTAAAATATCAGGGCAGTCTTATCTGAGTTGACCTAGCTGAGGAGTTTCAAGCCTCAAAAATAATTTTATTGGGACCATCTCTAACAATTTGCAGGTTGAAATATAGGCACTGTGTGCTGGGCTGCATAGAACTATTTGAACTGGTCCAAAGGAGGCCACAAAGATGATCACAGAGCCGCAGCAGATCCCCTTTGGGTACAGGCTGGGAGAGCTGGGGCTGTTCAGGCTGGAGAGGAGAAGGATCCAGAGAGGCCCTGGGGCAGCCTTCTAGTACCTGAAGGGGGCTGCAGGAGAGGTGGGAGGGACTTTTTGCAAGGGCTTGTAGTGACAGAATGAGGGGCAATGGCTTTGAGCTGGAAGAGAGGTAAGGAAGACTGGAGATGAGGAACAAATTCTTTCTAGTGAGGGTGGTGAGACACTGGCACAGGTTGTCCAGGGAGGTTGTGGCTGCTCCCTCCCTGGAGATGGAATCACAGAATAGAATCATTGAACGGTTTAGGTTGGAAGGGACCTGAAAGATCATCCAGCTCCAGCCCCCTGCCCCAGGCAGGGACACCTCCCACTAGAACAGGCTCAAAGCCCAATTCAGCCTGGCCTTGAACACCTCCAGGGAGGTTGCAGGTCACAGAATCACAGAATGTGATCTTTCTATCACATCTTGTGATTCTATGATCCACAACCTCCCTGGGCAACCTGTGCCAGTGTCTCACCACCCTCACTGCCAAGAACTTCTTCCTAAAGTCCAGTTTAAACCCTTTACTCCTTGTCTTGTCATTATAGATGTTCAAGGCCAGGTGGGATGAGGGCTTGAGCAACCTTATCTAGTGGAAGGTGTCCCTGCTCATGGCAGGGTGGGTTAGAACTAGGTGATCTTTAAGGTGCCTTTCAACCCAAACCACTCCATGATTCTGTGATTCTATAAGATGGGTGGTGGGGAGTGGAGAGATGATGACAGTGGCTCTGGGTGGGTTCTGCTGTGACCTACTTACAGCTCCTCCAGTGTGATGCTTGGTGCACAAGTTGTGCCATGCCACAGAAGAAGATGACATGACAGCAGCAGATCTTAAGCTCACACTGAATAATTTATCTATGAGGAAGTGAAATCAACCTTCCACTCCTGGATATCTCTAGTGAAGGGAGAGAGTGATGCAAGGCAGAGAGGAGAAGGAAAAATCAAGGTGGAGGAACCATAAGCTGCTGTCTGGGGAAGCTGAAGACCACAGGACAAGTAATTTTTACTCTCTTTTTAAATTCCCAGAATCTTTCAATCAGTTACTGCCCTGGAAGGCAAATAGGCTTATTAGTTGTCCTGGCTTGCACCACCCTTCTGCTGATGGGGGAAGCAAAGGTGAGAGGAAAACAGAGGCTTGGGCCATTATGTCCCCTCCCAAAGTGGCAAACAGGCACCCACAGGTGTTTAGGTACTTGTTGGTGTCTCACCCAAATAAGGGTTGTTGAGTTGGCCTCTCTTCTAGGCTGTGCAGGAGAGGGAGAGGCACCAGGCTTGCACCAGTGTGATGCATAATGGTCAATCTGTTTCTGGAAGCTAAGCCTGACACCTAGATAGTGGAGTTCGGTGCAGGGGCCTGTACTTTGATAGGCTTACACAGGCAGACATGGGCTGTCCACACGCACAGAGGCAGACCTGACCAGCTACCCTCCTTAATCCCCTTTGCAGCAGCTTAGCCACAGCATTGCTTGTTCCCAGGGCTGAGCAGCCTGCCCTCCCCGCACAGCTCAGCTACAGACGGCAGCTTCTCTGCCAGCCTCCCAAGGCCACCCCTCTGCAGCTGTGCCTCCTTATCAGAATGACCTAAGTCTGTTCAGTTACTCTGCCTGTTCCTTTCACTTCAGTTCTGCTCAAACCCCAGCAAAGGCTGAGCAAGCCCTGGTTTCACCTAATGTGGTCACTTTGGCAAATGCCATGTTGATTGGTGAATCTCTGTGGCCAAAGGAGCCACCACACTCGGGCAAATAATATACATGGAGCTAAGTCACAAGCAGTTGTGCTGCTTCTGCCTCACTGCTCTGCCTCAGTGCTGCTGCCTCTGCCTCACTGCTCTTGGACAACATGTTCTGCTCTGCCTTGTGCTTCAGACCAGCTTAGCCCTGATATTTCGGACTTGAACTACCTGGAAACTGAAGTGCCTCAAGTTTCCCAGGAGAAGGCATTTAAGTGCCTCACGACGTGGCAAGAAGTGCCACTGACACGGTGCTCTCTGCACATCTGCAAGAGATCCTGCCTGCACCTCTGCAAACCTCCATGCCAAGAGGAACCAGGATCGGGTCAGAGATTGTTTGCCTCTTTCCCAGCATCCCAGGAAGGTCTAGAGGCCTCTCAATGGCTGAGCAGTTCCAACACTGCCACAAAGGAGCCAGGAACTGTCTTGACATTTCTACTCCACTGCAGTGAGTAGAGCACTTTCCCTAGAGCTGCAGGCTGCCTATTTGTAAGTGGGGCAAAGCCATTTTGTGGCTAAACTTTTCTGATGTTCTGATTCTCCTAAATGAATGAATTGCCCCTAAGCACCCTTGTGAAGATTGTCCTGACCAAATTAGAACCCAAATTTAAATAATTCATATATAGTTGTGGGTGGGGCTTCCTGGAAATAAGATTAACTATGTATTTTATAATTCCTACCTCATTATCTGCCCCAACTAAATCAGTTACTGAGCTGCTGATGTCTTCACAATGAGGAAAGGTCAAATAACCATTTTGGCTCCACCACTCAGACTTCTGAGCAGGATCCATTGTGACAGGACAAGGGGTGATGAATTCAAACTTAAAGAGATTCAGATTGGAGAGAAGGGAGAAATGTTTGACACTGAAGGTGGTGAGAGCCTGGCACAGGTTTCCCAGAGTGATGGGAGCTGCCCCATCCCTGGAACCACTGCTGGTCAGGTTGTTTTGGCTTCTGAGCAACCTGCTCTAGTTGCAGCTGTCCCTGCAGACTGCAGAGGGGTGTGGGTCTAGACAGAGCAGTAAATGTCCTTTCCAAACTAATCATACCATTCTATGATGATTGTATGAAATTATCCTGGGCTGGAGACAGTTTCTTCAATTGGAGTCCTTGATGAGCCAGCACAGATATGGGTGACCAGAGTGGAGATCTAAAAAGTTCAACTTATTCTTTGGGGTCCTTGATGCTCATGAGGAGCTTGCACCCAAAATGCACTTGTCAGATATCTCCATGCTGTGATGCACAAAGACAGCAGATGGGAAAAAATCACCCAAATCTACCAAACTTACTAAATGAAGCACATGGAAGAGAGACCTGAGTGTGGCAGCTGCTCCAGTCTGCTTCTGCTGGCTGCAGCAAGCCGGCAGACACCAATATTATATGGATTTCTGGAAGGGTTTGGGTAGGAAGGAACTTTAAAGCTGCTGCCATGGGCAGGGACACAGAATCACAGATTCAACCAGGTTGGAAAAGACCTCTAAGATCACTGACTCCAACCTATCACCTAACTCTTCTAATTAACGAGCCCAGGTTGCTCGAGGCCTCATCCAACCTGACCTCGAACACCTCCAGGGAGAGGGCATCCGTAACCTCCCTGGGCAACCTGTTTCCCTGGGGTGAAGAAATCAGCTGCCTGAGGTGGTGATGCTCTGCCTGGGATTCTGGATTGAGTGGTTGGCAATTCCCTCAGCCCCTCCTTTTAAAAATAACTACTCTTGCTCCTGTCCTGGTCCTCTGGGACAATCGTGAGCTCTTGAAGATAATCAGGAAGGGAAGTGATTGCTTCCCCAGGCTTGCCTGGGTAAATGTCACAAGCCTTCCTGCCTTTGATTAACATCTCATCCCATTTAAATATTTATTGATCTTTTATCTCTCTGTTTTGACAGGCTCTTATCATCTTGCTGTGAAGATGTGACTCTGGTTGGGGGGTCCGAGTTGTCTAAATCCATGAGCACAGCCTCTCACCACAGCTGAAATCCACCCTTTCCCACAACAAACATGTGCTACTGTTTCTCTGATGGGGGATAAGGAACTCATCAACGTCACATCAGTGAAGCTCAATTACATTTCTAATTCCCCGAGTGTAACAAATATCTCCTCTAATTTCTACAGCTCTTCAACGAAATATTGGATACAATGGGATGAGGGGGAATGGGTTGGAGCTTGAGAGGAGCAGATTTAGGCTGGAGATTAGGAAGCAATTCTTTCCTGTGAGAGCAGTGAGATGCTGGAACAGATTGCCCAGGGAGGTTTCAGATGCCCCCTCCATGGGTAATCAAGGCCTGGCTGGAGGAGGCTTTGACCAACATTTCTGAGCCCCCAGACCGATCCAACCAACACAAATCCAATACAGCACATCCAGTGCTCACACTCCAGAAGCCTCACCACCACACATCTTCCACCTCCTCAGATGTACTCCACACTTTGCCTTCCAGGTTACAATGCCTCCTCCCAGCTGCAACAACCTGCAGCTGTTTCCAGTCCAGGACTAAGAGAGGAACAGAGCAGAGCAAAGCAAAGCTCTGCTGACCAGCACCTGGGGCCAGCCAAAGCCACTCCTGGCCCAGAGCAAGGGGGCAACTGGCCCTTGGGCAGTGACCACCTGGTGTGGGGCACTGCAAATTCCTTCTTCCCCCACCTCCTCCTTCTCCATAGGTTTGAATGGGGGAAGAAGAAGGCACAAAAAACTGCATTCCCTCTGTCTCTGCGGGCTTGAGGGGCGAACAGCAAAGGTGCCTTTTCCATGCGTGTGCTGACTCGTGTGAAAGCCCAAGCTGGGACCGGCTGCGGGTTGGCTGAGTTCCTCATGTGCAGTATACATGGCAAGTGGACACTTCATCTGGGAAAATATTAGAGTGAGGTAAAAGGTGCAGGGTTTCTGCCCTGACAGAGTTCCTGCTTTGCATGGCTCCTGTTTCGGACCATTCCTGCTTTTGGACAGCTCCTGCTTTTGCAGTGTTCCTGTTTCAGACTGTTCCTGCTTTTGGACAGCTCCTGCTTTTGCAGTGTTCCTGTTTCAGACTCTTCCTGCTTTTGGACAGCTCCTGCTTTTGCAGTGTTCCTGTTTCAGACTGTTCCTGCTTTTGGACAGCTCCTGCTTTTGCAGTGTTCCTGTTTCAGACTCTTCCTGCTTTTGGACAGCTCCTGCTTTTGCAGTGTTCCTGTTTCAGACTGTTCCTGCTTTTGGACAGCTCCTGCTTTTGCAGTGTTCCTGTTTCAGACTCTTCCTGCTTTTGGACAGCTCCTGCTTTTGCAGTGTTCCTGTTTCAGACTGTTCCTGCTTTTGGATGGTCCCCCACTTCTGCACCATTCTGTGCAAGTCTGTGAGCTCGGCAAGTCCCTAGGACCACTTGAGAGAGCTGCTGGTGGCACCCAGACCTGACTCCTCTGGCACCAAAATGCAACCTGACTTCCTGCTTGCTACCCCAAGCTGGGGAAGATGGCAGCACAGAATCACAGAATGGACCAGGTTGAAAAAGATGTCTAGGATCATCGAGTCCAACCTCTCACCTAACCCTTCTAATTAACTAACCCATGGCACTAAGTGCCTCATCCAGCCTCCTTTAAATACCTGCAGGGATGGTGACTCCACCACCTCCCTAGGCAGCCCATTCCAATGCCCATCACTCTTGCTGTGAAGAACTTCTTCCTAATGCCCAGCCTAAACTTTCTCTGGCACACCTTGAGGCTGTGTCCTCTTGTTCTGTCACTGGGTGCCCAGGAGAAGCGACTAACAGCAGTTTGGCTCTCTCCTGTGCTGCTGAGGCAGCTCTGCTTCCATGATTATCCCACTTGTGGAAGCTGTGTCTGAGACACTTTGGACTTTGTCAGGTCTTTCCTTGTGCCTTGGACTTTAGCTGCATGCATCCATGATTGAACATTACTTGCAGTTTCAGTAGCTGCCGAGCAGAGAAATCCAGCAAGGGATCACCACCAAATTCCTACCTCACATCCATGAGTAAAGTCTGCTGTTCCCTTAGATTCTCTGCTCAGCCTAATTTGGAAGTGGGATAAAGCTGTCTTGTAGCTTAGCCTTTTCCATTTCCCACATTTGCTAAATCACTGAACTTGCCCATAAGCATCCTTTGAAGATCTCCTGACCAAATTAGAGCCTGTAAATAAACTTTAACTAGTTCTGTATATAGTTTGGGGGAGAGTTTTTCGTGGAAAATGAAAATAATTCTATTTTCATAATTTCTGCCTTGGTCAATCAATGGTCTTTTCCAACCTGGATGTTTCTGTGAGTCTGTGAAATCACCACCTTTTGACAATCCAAGGCTAAAAGATCTCTGCAAGAGCAGAGCATGGAATGGCTTTGCCTGGCTGGCTGCTGCTTACCATGGCTTGGCTGCAGTAAGGAGATTTGACACTGTCACTTCCAGCTGGTCCCAGAAATAACATCTGAGCAATGTTTCATTCAGCTAATCCTAGAATATCAGGGGCTGGAAGGGATCTCAAAAGCTCATCTGGTGCAGCTGCCCCACCAGAGCAGGATCACCTAGACCAGATCACACAGGAATGAATCCAAATGGTTCTTGAATATTTCCAGAGATGAGGACTCCACAATCCCCCTGGGCAGCCTGTTCCAGGGCTTTGTCACCCTCACAGGGAAAAAATTCTTCCTCAGGTTCACATGGAACCTCCTATGCCTCAGCTGCCACCCATTCATTGGCCCCTTGTCCTGTCACTGGGCATCACCCAGCAGAGCCTGGCTCCATCCCCCTGGCACCCCTGTCCTGGGTTAGGGTGGATCCCTTCCCCAGTAGAATAAACTCACCACAACATGAATTTTTCTGGAAAATCAGGGGAAGATGAAATTGTATTTCTTACACTTTAAATATAACAGTATAAGGAGAAATTAACTACTAGAGAAATACAATAACCTTAACGAAGATGGGGAAGGGGTCAAGTGACAGTGAAGCAGCAAAAGCAGCAGTGGCCAAAACAGCAGCGGGTGCAGATAGCAGCAGGTGCAGCGGATAGCAGCAGCAGAAGCAGCAAGGCAAAGGTACAGGCTCTGCTTCTAGGCATAAAGCTCATGATGCTCCAATGAAATGATATTAACATATCCATTGTTGCCATTATATGGCCTGTCTCCAGAATGTGCACCTCTCCCCTATGTCTGAGCTAGAAAATCAGCTCAAACAGCCACACACCCATTACATATTTACCAGCATTAATCAGGTCACCCCTTAGTCATCTCCTGTCCAAGCAGCACTGTCAGTCCCAGCTCCCTCAGGCTCTCCTCATAAGGAAGATGTTCAACTTCCTTAATAATTTTTGTGGCTCTGTGCTGGACTTTCTCAAGCATCTCCCTGCGAAGAGAGCAAGAAGGAGAACGTGGAGCACTGTGTCACCATCCTGCATCAGACTGCCCAGGGAGGTTGTGAGTGTCCCCTTTTGTTCAAGGCCGGGTTGGAGAGGGCCTTGAGTATCCAGGGCTAGTGGGAGGTATCCTTGTCCATGGCAGGGGGGTTGGAACTATAGATGATCTTGAAGATCCCTTCCAACTCAACCCATTCTGTGAATCTCTGGTATAGGCCTTTCTCTGACCACCACATCTTTTCAGCTACCACTGCCAAAGATGCAGCTCTGAAACCCTAGAGGAATTCGAACAGCTACAGGTTCATTGGTATTTAGCTGGGTACCATATGTCTTATTGATTTGGTAGTGTGGCTGCTTCCAATAAATTGCATTTATTCAGACAAAAATAGGGAAATAAATGTCAATAGCTGTAAGTGGGAGTGCTGCAGGGAGAAACCAGCCTTGAAAGTGCACAGGGCAAGGACCTGTGCAGATCTGAGCTGAAAATGGATTGGAAGCTTGGCGCTTCTTTAGCACTGCAACAGTAACAGGCAGCTGTTGGCATTTCCCCGTGTGATGATGTCTTGGGCTAAAACTTTGAAGCACGTATCTCAGGTTTTCTCTTTTTGGACAGAGACTGTCAAAACATCAAAGATCTTGTGGTGATTTTCCACCGAGAGGCTGAACAGAAGTGGTGCTAGACCATGACTTTTGAAGTGTGAACTATGTTCTTGGCCTGGTGACCACTACAGGACCAGCATCAGGCACAGGAATTTTAGTTCTTGTGACATATAAAGGATAATAATTTGAAAATAGGTCAAATAGAACAACATGAATGTTGTTCAAAATCAATAAGTCATCACTCCCACTCCTAGGAAGGGCACCAAGCAAGCAGGTACCTTAACCAGGCTATATTGAGAGCTCTTGTCAGGTCCATTGCATGGACCTCTTCATCACTTAAATCTGGGGTCTCCAGCCCTGATCTCAAATGTTCAATCCTCCCTTATTTTCATGGGAGTTAATCTGAAATGTATCATCCTGCATCTGAAAAGTAAACAGATGGCAGATCCTGTTTGTTATTGAAGATACAGCAGGATGTCTGCAGGTGAAAAATGATGAAGGGTCAGCAAGAATGCTGTGCATAGAGCAGAAAGGACCCTGGGGAAGGGTCTGGAGTATGGGTCTTGTGAGGAGTATCTGAGGGAACTGGAATTGTTCAGCCTGGAGAAAAGGAGGCCAAGGGGAGGGCTTCTGGCTCTCTACAGCTCCCTGAAAGAAAGTTTGAGCCAGGTGAGGGGGACTTTCTTCTCCCTATTAAAGAGTGATAGCACAAAAGGAAATTGCCTCAAGTTCCCCTGGGGAGGGTTTAGGTTGGACATGAGGAACAATTTCTTCCCCTTGAGGGTTGTCAAGGCCTGGTGCAGACTGCTCAGGGCAGTGGTGGAGTCCCCATCCCTGGAGGACTTTCAAAGCCACGGAGATGTGGTGCTGAGTTAGTGGTCTCTTGGTGGTACTGGGTTAAGGGTTAGACTTGATGCTCTTCGAGGTCTCTTCCAACTAAAATGCTTCTGTGATTCTATTAGAGTATTTACCATTAGCTCTGTCTCAAGTGGCCAATTACTGTCATTTTTATTCCCTTTTATTTTGAGATTCAGAGAACACTCTGCAAACAAACCTGCTGATGTTCCTCACCAATTCTTGCTGTGATTATCCACTTTCCTCTTCCCCTGTGTTTGTCTGTACAGCCCTGTGTTGCTCCTGGAAGCGTCTCTGGCTCCCACTGTTCCACACCCCTTGGCAGCAGCACCACTGGTGACACCAACATGCTCTGCAGGTAGCAGTGGAGCTCCTGCAGCGCCCCTGAGGAGCAGCTCTGCTCAGCACTTACCTTTCTGCAGAGGGAGTAGGAGCCCATTGCCTCCACTAGATAAATCCAGCCTGAACCGAGCCCAGATGGAGCGCATTGAGCCCAGCCCAGGGCCACTCTCTGCCTCCTGACCTCTAGCTAGGTCCTGGCCTCCATCCAAGAGATTTGTGGTGAGCAGGGCAAGAGAGGGGATTCTGCCCCTTTAGTCTGCTCTCTTGAGAGCCCACCTGGAGCCCTGTGTGCAGTTCTGGAGCCCCCAGCACAAGAAGGACATGGAACTGTTTGAGCCAGTCCAGAGGAGGCCACCAAGATGCTCAGAGGGCTGCAACAGCTCTGCTATGAGGACAGGACAAGAGAGTTTGGGTCCTGCAGCCTAGAAAAGAGAAGGCTTTGAGGAGACCTTGGAGTGACCTTCCAGTATCTTAAGAGGGCCACAGAAGGGCTGGGGAGGGACTATTGTTGAGGTCTTGTAATGACAGGATGAGGAGGAATGGTTTTAAACTGGCAGAGGGGAGATTGAAACTGGCTGTTAGGAAGAAGTTGTTTGCAGTGAGAGTGGTGAGACCCTGGCACAGGTTGCCCAGGGAGGTTGTGGATCCACAACTTCCCTGGTGGCATTCAGGACCACGTTGGATGTGGGCTTGAGCAACCTGTTCTAGTAGGAGGTGTCCCTGCCTATGGTGGGGGGTTGGAACTGGATGATCGTTGAGGTCCCTTCCAACCTAAACCATTCTATGATTCAGGCTACAAAAGGGATTTTCACCACTTTTCTTTTTCTTGCTGTGATCTCCTAGAGGTGAGATGGTCCTGGCTGGAGGCCCAAGGTCTGTGGCTTGTTCTCCCTCCCTAGAGCAGTTGCTATGACCTCAGTGATGTGTGCCAGACATGGGAAATGTTAAACAAAAGAGTTGGATTTTCTTGGAGACAAGGGAAGCTGTGAGACTTTCAAAACTTGTCTGCTATGTAATAAACTCCCCAAAGCTCCTTTTCCTGGAGCTGGGCTGACCTTTCAGCTGCGATGAGCTTCTGCTTTAATCCCTGAATTACATTTTGGTCTGCATCTGTGTGAGCAGTCTTCTGAGACAGCACATGTGCCTTCATCTGAGGAAGTCTGTGGTGTCTTCCAGCAGGTGCTGAACTGCAGAGAGAGCTGGGGTGGAGGGAAGAGAATCAAGAACCAGGCATGGATTCAGCAAAGACATTGATCTCCAAGACACTGTGTGTTTCTGCTGGGTGGATAGATGCCATGTGGCAGTGGGCACTGCATTGCAAGCCTCCTGCAGCAGTCTCCTTACTCCTTGTGTGCTGCTGCTTGCATGAGAAGTGTCTCTGAAGCACCTGGGTGGCAGGCCACTGCCTCACCCTATGACAGCTGGAGCGTGAGTTAGTGAGGGATGAGGGCTCAGATCCTCCAAGTGGGTTCTTCACCATCATAGATATGTTCAATAAAGTGGATGAGTCCATTGAAACAACCCCTTCACTGCTTCTGTCAGATCATAGGATCATAGAATCAAGCAGGTTGGAAGAGACCTCCAAGCTCATCCAGGCCAACCTAGCACCCAGCCCTATCCAGTCAACTAGACCATGGCACTAAGTGCCTCAGCCAGGCTTTTCTTCAACACCTCCAGGGATGGCAACTCCACCACCTTCCTGGGCAGCTCATTCCAATGCCAATCACTGTCTCTGGGAAGAACTTCCTCCTAACATCCAGCCTGAACCTCCCCTGACACAGCTTGAGGCTGTGTCCTTTTGTTCTGCTGCTGGTTGCCTTGCAGAAGAGACCAACCCCACCTGGCTACAACCTCTCTTCAGGTTAAATCCCACCACATCTGCATTCAGGAGATTATTCTAGTACCTGAAAGGGGCTACAAGAAACTGGGGAGGGACTTTTTACAAAGGCTTATAGTGACAGGATGAGGGGCAATGGCTTTGAGCTGGAAGAAGGAAGAGTGAGACTGGAGATGAGGAAGAAATTCTCTACAGTGGGACACTGGCACAGGTTGCCCAGGGAGGTTGTGGATGTCCCTTCTCTGGAGATGTTCTGGGTCAGGTTGGATAAGGCCTTGATTGACCTGTTCTGGTGGGAGGTGTCCCTGCCTATGGCAGCAGGAGTGGAACTAAATGATCTTTAAAGTCTCTTCCAACCCAAACCTTTCTCTGGATCTATGGAAATAAGCCAACAAAACTGAAATTGGTTTTAGCAATTGATCACTTCAAAAGAGCCAGCTGCAAAGGAGACCTTTTCTTCTGCTGTGTGTTTCAGATTACATTTGCTGTGGTCAATCAGAACCCTCCTGCTAGCCCAGCACATGGAACTCCAGGCCCCTCTTTAGAGGCTGAATGCTTCACAGCAGAAAATGCAGGGCTTTATCATTCTCCATGTTGGCTTTTTTGTTCTGTTTTAGCACAAATAGTTCACAAGTGCATGTTAAAAACACGAGATGTCTGTCAATATCTCCTCACCTCCTCAGCAGTTACTCTCTGAACACATGATAGGGTTGGTTGTTTTTTTTTTGTCAGGTAACTATGGTGATGTGCAGGGTTGGGATTTTGGAGGGGGAGGTTTTGTTCCTTTTTGTTGCTGGTTTTGTTTGTTCACTTTTTTCTCCCCTCTCCTGTAGGTTGGGTGCTGTCTTTTATCTGCTTAATAAATAAAAATCACCTTTTTTTTTTGCTAAGAGAATATAAATAAGAAGATCAGAGCAGCACTGGTGTGATGTGTCACAGCTAAAACAGAGTAACAAACAGCTGCATTTGCCTTCACAGTCTGGTTTGGCTTGGAAGCATCCCCAGCTCCAGTGGGCTACCTGAAGATAGGGGCATGGTCAGCCTACAGCTTTGTGGAAGGGCAACACAAACCCCATAAGTGGTCTCATGAAGTCTAGAATCACAGAATGTCAGGGGCTGGAAGGGACCTCCAAAGCTCATCCAATCCAACCCTCCTGCCAGAGAAGGATCTCCTAGACCAGATCACACAGCAACACATCCAGGGAGGGTTTTGAGTATCTCCAGAGAGGGAGGCTCCACAGCTTCCCGGACAGCCTGTTCCAGTGCTCTGTCACCCTCACAGGGAAAAAAAATCCTCCTCAAACTTCCTATGCCTCAGCTGCCACCCATTGCCCCTTGTCCTGTTGCTGGGCATCACCCAGCAGAGCCTGGCTCCAGCCTCCTGCCACTCACCCTGCACATCTTTAAAACCATTGATGAGGTCACCTCTTGGTCTCCTCTTCTCCCAGCAGCACAGCCCCAGCTGCCTCAGGGTCTGCTCATAAGAGAGAACCTGAGCAGCCCCAGACTCCCCCATGACCAAAGTGGCAAGGGCTGAGATACATCCTTCCAGCTTTGCATTTGCAAGTGTACCCAAGACCAAGCCTGCAGCGGGCATGGGACATGCACAGTCACCTGAGAATCTGATCACTCCTCCAGAGTAAGGAGCACATCAAACTCCGGGGCTGACTTGGTGTCATTTTGGGCCATGTGCTCCTCACTGTTCTCATAGCTGAGGGGGAGGAGGCAAGAACCTAAGGAAAGACACTCCAGCCATATTCCCAACGGTGCTGCAAGCCACAGTCGAGGGTGGCCCAGAAGCTGCTTTGCAGGGACATCAGCCAAATGGAGACTTCAATGTTATGGGCTGTCCCAGTTTGAGGCCACGAGCTACCTGGGGCCCTGGGATGGGCCTCCATCCCCATGGTTTTGTTAAGGGAGACCTGGGACCCCTCCAACTACCACAGTGGCTGAGTGGGGTGCACACAGCTTTCAGACACTCAACTGATGTTCAGCCTTCAAAGGGCCTTCAGGGAAGGAAGCTTCTTCACAGGACCCTATGCAGGCTGCTCTGCAGTGACACTCCCAATCTAGTAGGAGATACAGAGTCCAGACAATCATCTCCTCACTGTCAGTACAGGCTGGGGGAGGAGGTGTTAGAGAGCAGCCCTGTGGAAAGGGACTTGAGGGTGCTGGTGGACAAGAAGCTGGACATGAGCAGGCAATGTGAGCTTGCAGCCCCCAAGTCTGAATGGTCCTTGCAGCCCCTTCCAATGTAAACCATTCTGTGATTCTATGACCTGTAGGAGGCACAATCACCACACAGTCAGAACAAACAGCTGCTGTTTCTCAGCTCGCTGCCAGCACAGCAGCTGTGTGGCCTGGAGATGTTCAAAGTCAGGTTGAATGTGTCTTTGGGCAACCTGGTCTTGCATAAGGTGTCCCTGCCCGTGGCAGGGGGTGCTGGAACTAGGTGATCTTTGAGGTCCCTTCCAACCCAAACCATTTGAGGAAGAGACCTTAAAGATCACTTAGTTCCAACCTGCTGCCTCAGGCAGACACCTCCCACCAGCCCAGGTTGCCCAAGGCTTCATTCAACCTGGCCTTGAACACCTCCAGCGATGAGGCATCTACATCTTCTCTGGGCAACCTGTTTCAGTCTAAATCTACCTTGCTCTAGCTCAAAGCCATTGCTCCATGTCCCATCACCACAAGCCCTTATTAAAAAAAGTCTCCCCAGCTCTCCTGTAGGCCCCTTCAGGTACTGGGGGGTTGCTCTAAGGTCTCCCTGGAGCCTTCATTTCTCCAAACTGAACAGCCCCAACTCTCTCAGCCTCTCCTCAGAAGCGAGGTTCTTGAGCCCTCTAATCATCTTCATGGCCCTATCTGGACCTGCTCCAACAGTTCCATGTCCTTCATGTGCTTGGGATACCAGAACTGGATGTTCCTGGGTGAGCACCTAAACTGAGCAGGATCCTCACCTCCCTGTCTGAGCAGTTCTGAGAAATCACACATTACTGTGTGATGCAGCTGTAAGCAGGAGAGGATTCTGCGTGTCCTCTTGCAGAAAGGCAGACCTCATCCTCCTGAGGAGCTCTGGTGCAGTCAAAAAAAGAAACTCCCCTCCACGTCAGCATGCCCAGAACCATCCCTCCAGAGCACAGCCATTCACTTTGGAGCTGCCCATGTCTTGTCCCTGTGATGCTCCTGAGGAATTGTACCAGGAACTCGTCTTCTAAAGAGCAGATTCCTTTTCCTGACAAAGGATGTCCCATCTGCCACGTCAGCTCTTCCTTGCGGAGATGTTACAACTGTGAGCTTGCTCTACATGCTCAGAATCCTGTTGTGATCTGCTTCTGCTTGATCTCCAGGCATGAGAGGGTTTGCTGGCTCTTTGGTCTCCATTGACAGTCACGCTGCCAGCTTCCCTGGGCGCTGAGACGCTGTCCTCATGCCGCTGCTCAGGGGCCTGGGATGTGCTGCCTTCATCCCCTGCTGCAGCTCTCTGAAAGCTGCTCTTCTTCCCTGACGCATCTAAAGCCTGGGAGGAAGGGTCAGTGCCAGCACTGCTGTGGTTTGGATTCCAGGCACGTGATGTCTGCCTTTAATCTCAGGTTCTCTTCTTGGATTTTACCTTAAAAAAGCAATCCCAGCTCTGATGTAGGCAGCGCTCTCTGATGTGGGCCACTACAGTTTGACATCTCACAGTGGAAAATGCAAGTACTCAGCCAGAAGGGCTGCTCTCTACGACTCCCTGACAGGAGGTTGGGCTGAGGTGGGGGTTAGTTTTTTCTCCCTAGTATTAGGTGATAGGAGGAGAGGAAATGGCCTGAAATTGTGCCAGGGGAGGTTTAAGTTGGACATGAGGAACAATTTCTTTCCTGCAAGAACAGTCAGGCACTGGAACAAGCTGCCCAGGGAGGTGGTGGAGTCACTGTGCCTAGAGGTGTTGAAGAAATGTGTGGAGATGACACTTTGGGACATGAGTTGCTGGCCATGGTGGTGTTGGGTCAGTTGGACTTGATGATCTTAGAGGTTTTTTCCAACCAAACCTCTTCTGACTCTTAGAACTGCATGTGCACAGGGATGGGACATGAATCCAAGCCTGTATCACCTCCATCACCCTGTCCTGTGCCCAGGTCATTGACCTGTCCTGGAAAACTGTCCATCAGTCAGCAATTAGTATGGAGGAGAGCAGGCAGAGGACTCCTCAAATGTGCCAGAGACATCCTTGTTGCCCTCCATGCTGTGGGACTAGCGCAGCCCCGGTAGCATCTTCAGCAGCTCCCACAGCTTGTGGGGCTAATGTGGCAGAAATACCACAGAAATCTGCAGGTGGTTCATAGTTTAATTTATTTACTGTGCTGAGGCAGGAGAAGAATGATCCTGCAATAGCCCTTGGTTGGTGCCATCACCTTTCCTCTCCAGGAAGTTCATAGGGAAGCATGCAGACATTGCATTTTGAGATGTGGTTAAATGGCCTTAGTGGTGGTAGACGAGGAGTTGGACTAGATCTTAGAGGTCTTTTTCAGCCTTAATCATAGAATGTCAGGGGCTGGAAGGGACCTCCAAAGCTCATCTGGTCCAGCCTCCCTGCCAGAGCAGCATCACCTACAGCAGATCACACTGGAACACATCCAGATGGTTCTCGAATATCTCCAGAGGGAGACTCCACAGCCCCCTGGGCAGCCTGTTCCAGTGCTCTGTCACCCTCACAGGGGAAAAAAATTCTTCCTCTTGTTTACAAGGAACTTCCTATGCCTCAGCTGCCACCCATTGCCCCTTGTCCTGGCACTGGGCATCACCCAGCAGAGCCTGGCTCCAGCCTCCTGCCACATCTTTATAACCACTGATGAGGTCACCTCTCAGTCTCCTCTTCTCCAAGCAGCACAGCCCCACCTCCCTCAGGCTCTCCTCCTAACAGAGGTGTTCCATTCCCTTCTGCATCTTTGTGGCTCTGCATTGGACTCTCAAGCACCTCCCTGTCCTTCTTGAGCTGGGGGGCCCAGAACTGGACACAATACTCCAGATGTGGCCTCGCCAGGCCAGAGTAGAGGGGCAGGAGAACCTCCCTCCACCTACTAAACACAGCCCTTCAAGTACACCCTAGAATGCCATTGGCACTCCTGGCCACCAGAGCACACTGCTGGCTCATGGCCATCCTTCTATCCACCAGGACTCCCAGCTCCCTCTCCTCTTCACTGCTCTTCAGCAGCTCCCTCCTCAACCTATAATGGTCCCTGGGATTGTTCTTTCCCAGGTGCCAGACTCTGCACTTGTCCCTGTTCAACTTCATTCAGTGTCTCCCTGCCCAGCTCTCAGCCTGAGTCTCTCTGAATGGCAGCACAACTCTCTGCTGTGGCAGCCACTCCACCCAGCTTGATGTCCCCAGCAAACTTGCTGACAGTGCACTCTGTGCCCTCATCCAGCTCATTAGTGGATATGTGGAATTAGAGTGGTCTCAGTAGTGACCCCTGAGGGACTCCACTAGTTACAGGCCTCCAGGTGGACTCTGTCCCATTGAACACAACTCTCTGACTTCTTTCCTTTAACCAGTTCCCAGTCCACCTCACTACTCCACCACCCAGACCACACCACCTCAGTCTGGCTATGAGGCTGCTGTGGGAGACAGCACAATTTCATGATTCTGTGAAATGCCAGCTAAGGTAGGGGTGAGCATCCCCTCTGAAACACACAAGACTTGATTTGCTGTGCTGTTGAAGGCAGGGACTTGTAAGGATGCTGTGAGGTCCTGCTGGAACATGGGTGAGATGCACCATGGCTGGGACCAGGCATTGGGGCGCTTGCTCCTTGAGAAGGACCAGAAGGGTGCAGTCAGCCAGGGAAAGCCATGCTTAGGTCAGGTCAGGTCTTGCCAGTCCCCAGCAGCCTCAGCTTTGCTGCTGGAGATGAGACAGCTCCTGGGAAGGTTCTTCCTACAAAGCCCAGCCTATGCATGGGTCATAGCTGTCAAGTGTAGACCTGTTGTCATTGATTCTTAATTGTCAGCACCTGAGAATGTCTTCTACCTCAGCTTGCTGCAGGAAGAGATTAGCAGTGGGAGGCCATTGTCAGCTATTTGAATATAGAAATAGAAACCAACTGAAATGTCTAAATATTGACTCTGGTTTCTGCCTATGACACTGGGGAGCTTCTGAGAAGAGAACAGTGATTTAAGAACTGTGTCACATTCAAGACATGTGCTTCCATAAGGTCAGGCTGAAAAGGCTGGGGTTGTTCAGATTGTTTTTTAATCCTTTTTTCTTGTTGTTGTTATTATTTGTTGTTTTTTTATTTGTTGTCCCATATTATTTATGGGACCAGATGGGATCCACCCTAGGGTTGATAAGATAGCTGGAAGATGAGCTTGCCAAGACAGTCTCAGAATCAGAATCAATCAGGCTGGAAAAGACCTTCAAGATCATCAAGTCTAACCTATCACCTAACACCTTCTAATTAACAAACCCATGGCACTAAGTGCCTCATCCACCCTCCTCTTAAACACCTCCAGGGATGAGGACTCCACCACCTCCTTGGGCAGTCCATTCCAATGCCACTCACTCTTGCTGTGAAAAACTTCTTCCTAACACCCAGCCTGAACCTGCCCTGGCAGAGTTTGGGGCTGTGTCCTCTTGTTCTGTCACTGGGTGCCTCTCCATCATTTATCAACAGTCCTGGCTCATTGGAGAGGTCTCTGAAGACTGGACACTGCCAATGTGGTGCCCATCCACAAGTAGTGTTGGAAGGAGGACCCAGGCAATTACAGACCTGTCAGTCTGACCTTAATGCCAGGCAAGATAAGGGGACAGATCATCCTGAGTGCAATCACAGGGCATCTACAGGATGGCCAGGGGACCAGACCCAGCAAGCATAGATTCAGGAGAGGCAGGTCCAGCTTGGCCAACCTGAATTCTTTTTCTGAACAGGTGACCTGCCTGGTGGATGTGGGGAAGGCTCTGGTTGACTCTGCCATTCTTCTGGCAGTCTTCCAGTGCTTAAGGGGCCTGATCAGAAAGCAGGGGACAGACTTTTGAGCAGGGCCTGTTGTGACAGGACAAGGGGTGATGGTCTGAATTATAAGAGGGAGATTCACACTGGAGGAAAGGGAGAAATGTTTGACACTAAGGGCAGTGAGAGCCTAGCCCAGGCTGCCCAGAGGGATGAGAGATGCCATTGCAGATCAGGTTGTCTGGAGGCTCTGAGCAGCATGGTGAAAGGTGTCCTTGTCAAGTTGGAACTGGATGATCTTTAAGGCTCCATCCAACCCAAATCGTTCTTTGATGTACACCACAACTCCAGAAACCAGATTCCTGCTGGAGCTCTTGTGACTGAGAAATGCTTAAAAGCCTCTAGAACCCAGCATGAGGTCGTTCCACCACTCTCCTCCTCATGTTGGTCCTGAAAGCCTGGCAAGTCATTAAAGCCTGTGCCTTTTGCTGCTCAGAGCTGTTGAAGAAGAAATGTACAAGAAATAGTTCTGACTTGAGTCTAGCAAAAAAATAGTTTGTTGGTTTTTTGTTAGTGTGAAAAAAGTCATGGAATGGTGAATGTTGGAAGGGACCTTTGGAGATCATCCAGTTCAACCTCCTGCTAAAGCAGGGACACCCACAGGAGCTTGCCCAGGATCACAATGGCTGGGTGGGCTTGGAGCCTCTCCAGAGAAGTAGACTCCACAACCTCTCTGGGCAGTCTGCTCCAGGGTTCCAGCATCCTCACAGAAAAGAGATTTCTCTTCATGTTGAGGTTGAACCTCCCATGTTCCATTTTGCATCTGTTGCCCCTTCTCTGGTCACAGGAAATCACTAAAAAGAGCCTGGCCTCTTATTCTTGACACTCACCCTTCAGATGTGTATAAACATTCACAAGATCCACTCTCAGGCTGCTCTTCTCCAGACTCTCAGCCTTTCCTCATCAGACAGATGTTGCAGCTGTAGCCTCCATTGGACAGTCTTGAGCTGTGGAGCCCAGAACTGGGCACAATACTCCAGATTTGGTCTCACTAGGACAGAGCAGAGTGAGAGGAGAACATCCTTTTACTGCTGGCCACACTCTTCTTGATGCAGCTCAGGATACAATTGGCCTTTGTGGCCACAAGGGCACATTGCTCTCCCATGGATACCTTATTGTCCACCAGGACTCCAAGGTCTTTCTCCATGGAGCAGCTTGCCAGCAGGCCAAGCCCTAACCTGTACTGGTGCCTGGTGGTGCTCCTCCCCAGGCAAAGGGCTCCACACTTCTTGTTCCTGTCCATGGCTCAAGTGTAGCCTTTAACTTTTCCCCTCTTTTAGTCAATCAGCACTGCAGTAGCTGCCGGTGATGCAAATGCCCCACGCTGAGGAGAATGCAAATCTCCTGATCAATGCTTTTACTGGAACAGAAATCTTTAAAGCTCACAATCAATTAAAAAGTTAGATCTGACCCCTTTTAATTTGATAAAGACCTTTCCCCACCTTGGTGCAGGTTCCTCGTGTTCCAGGAAAGATCCATCACCTCCAGGCAGGGTAAGGCTTCCCGTAAGAGCAGCACATGTGTGGGGTGAGCTGCTTCCCAAACCCACCTCAGCTGATGGAGGCTCTCACCTAAGAAGTCTCTGTGTTCTGTCAGGGTAGGGAGAGGACAGCAGGGCCACCTTTCCTGGTGTTATCCAAACACCAGTGGCATCTTCCAAATAAAAGTGTAGTGGGTGAAAAGTTGAGAGGTGAAGTGATGGGAAACATCTGCTCATGACTTATTCACTGACACAAACATCCTGAGGACTTTGTGAGTCTCATTAAGATGCCTCATCTAGATGGTTTTCAGAGGAGTTTCTCTGACTGCTGTGCCCAAGATTTTCCCATCACTTCCTTACACCATCTCCATGTAAAACTTTGGATCACATCCAGCAGTTCCACCTTCCCCCTTTTTGCTCTCAAAGCTCTTTGAGCCTCCAAAAGTAGACACAATTTCATGCTCCATGGCTCCTGCCATTGGAAGTGAGTTACAGTAGGATGTGCATATTTATGAGATGCTCTCAGGGCACTGCCTGAGGAACCTTGTGAACTTTTGGCCATCCTCAAGTAGGCTGGAGTTTGGCCATCCTCTGCCAGGAACCACAAACACAGCCTGTTCATGGAAACTTGCTGCTCTAAGTGGGGTTGGTGTGTATGGTGGGAAGTCCTGATGCATCCCATCTTCAGCCATGACCTGTCCTGCAGCTCATGGTGGCTTTGAGCAGGCCAGACTCTGTCGTAGTCACATGTATTTTGCTCTGCAAGCAGGTGTACCAGCTTGCAAGGACTGAAGTTTCTTTCTGCAGAAGTTTCTTTCTAAAGGAAAGAATTTGAGGCTAAATTGGTAGCTTGTTTGACCTTGAACAAGTTCTGGCTTGGGCCACATCATCATCAGCTTCTTCCTCCTCATGTCCAGACCAAGGATTCCATCTAAATGGTGGAGTCCCTCAGGGGTCACTACTGAGACCACTCTAATTCCACATATCCATTAATGAGCTGGATGAGAGCACAGAGTGCACTGTCTGCAAGTTTGCTGGGGACACCAAGCTGGGTGGAGTGGCTGCCACAGCAGAGTTGTGCTGCCATTCAGAGAGACTTAGGCTGAGAGCTGGGCAGGGAGACACTGAATGAAGTTCAACAGGGACAAGTGCAGAGTCTGGCACCTGGGAAAGAACAATCCCAGGGACCATTATAGGTTGAGGAGGGAGCTGCTGAAGAGCAGTGAAGAGGAGAGGGACTTGGGAGTCCTGGTGGATAGAAGGATGGCCATGAGCCAGCAATGTGCTCTGGTGGCCAGGAGTGCCAATGACATTCTTGAAGGGCTGTGTTTAGTAGGTGGAGGGAGGTTCTCCTGCCCCTCTACTCTGGCCTGGCGAGGCCACATCTGGAGTATTGTGTCCAGTTCTGGTCCCCTCAGCTCAAGAAGGACAGGGAGGTGCTTGAGAGTCCAATGCAGAGCCACAAAGATGCTGAAGGGAATGGAACATCTCTGTTAGGAGGAGAGCCTGAGGGAGGTGGGGCTGTGCTGCTTGGAGAAGAGAAGCCTGAGAGGTGACCTCATCAGTGGTTATAAAGCTGTGCAGGATGAGTGTCAGGAGGCTGGAGCCAGGCTCTGCTGGGTGATGCCCAGTGACAGGACAATGGGTGGCAGCTGAGGCATAGGAGGTTCCATGTGAACCTGAGGAGGATTTTTTTTTCCCTGTGAGGGTGACAGAGCACTGGAACAGGCTGCCCAGGGACGTTGTGGAGTCTCCCTCTCTGGAGATATTTGAGAACCATCTGGATGTGTTCCAGTGTGATCTGCTGTAGGTGATGCTGCTCTGTTGGGGGGGTGGACCAGATGAGTTTTGGAGGTCCCTTCCAGCCCCTGACATTCTATGATTCTATGAACTTAGAGTTTGAATTCTTCTCCATGGGTCTGATCATATTCCTTTTAATACAAGTAGTCTTAAAGGTATCTCAAGGATGTTGTGCCCCTTCTTTCTGTGAAGCTGACCTATTCAGTTTTGGTCTTGCCAATCAGTGTTCAGCACTCAGACCGAGTTGCTTCAAAAGCCTGTGGTGAGTGGGCGCTCCACTCGCTTCCAGGTTCTGCTGTGTGATGGGTTTGGGCAGACCCCTACCCCAGTGGAGTAAATTCACCACAACTCAGAAATTGTAAAGTCAAAAGAAAGGGAAAAAAAGAAACTTGTATTTCTTATAGAATACGGAGAACAAACTACTACAGGCTATAATAACCTTAAAGAAGATGGGGATGGAGTCAAGCAGCAGTGAAGCAGCAAAGCAGCAGCCAAAACAGCAGTGGGTGAAGATAGTAGCAAACGCAGCAGAAGTGGGAAGGGGAAGATCCAATCTGTGCTTCCAGACTTAAAGCTCTTAATGCTCTAATTAAATTATTCACTTGTCCATCATTGCTGTTTTATGGCCTATCCCTGGAACGTTCACCTCTTCACTCAGAGACTCCAATACTCTTCCAGTAAGTTTCTCTGTTTCCAATGTTTTTATATCTGAGCTAGACATCTAGTTCAGCCATGAGCTGTTTTGTTTGCTCTCTGAGTGTTTCCTGCAGTGATTTATTCCTAGTGAAACATAGCTTGGGCCACGTCTGACATGTTGGTGGATTGCCTGGCCTCTGCCATAGCTCCTGCCACACCAGCTTTGCAGATGCCACAGTCCACAAGCCCAAAGTTGGCAGGCAGTACACACTAATAAAACCCAGGCAGGACGCAGGGCTGCAAATCTTCTGCCACATCCACTGCTCCACGTAGGCACCACTTGTTATTTTCCAAGAAAGCTTTCTGAGGCTGTTCCCATCTTGGATGTAATGCATTCATCTGGATAGTGAGTCTTGCTCAGGAGGACCCCTGGTGCAAAGCACAGCTACTCTTTATTAATTACTGATTGAGGTCTGTCAGTGTTTGAAAGGAGCCTTTCCTGCCTCTTTAGTTAGCTCTGAACCTGAAGGGTTCCAGTACTCAAAGGGATCCTACAAGAAAGGTGGGGAGGAACTTCTTACAAGGGCTGGCAGTGATAGAACCAGGGGCAATGTTTGGAGCTGGAAGAGGGGAGATTGAGACTGGAGATTAGGAAGAAATGCTTTGCAGTGAGGGTGATGACAGAGTAGCACAGGTTGTTGAGGGAGATTGTGGAAGTCCTCTCCCTGGAGTCTTAAGGAGACCTACAAGAAAGCTGGGGAGGAACTGTTTAGACTGTCAGGTAGTGCTAGGACTGGGGGGAATGGAACAAAGCTAGAAACGGGTAGATTCAGAGTGGGTGTGAGGAAGTTCTTCAGTGTGAGGGTGGTGAGAGCCTGGCAAGGGTTGCCCAGGGAGGTGGTGGAAGCCTCATCCCTGGAGGTGTTTAAGTCCAAGCTGGATGAGGCTGTGGCCAGCCTGATGTAGCATGAGGTGTCCCTGCCCATGGCAGGGGGGTTGGAACTGGATGATCTTTGTGGTGCCTTCCAACCCTGACTGATTCTGTGATTCCTCACTGCAAGGTCCAGCACTGTGCCTCAGAGAAACGTTAGAGAGCACTGACATGAGGCACTCCTGGCAAATTGATCTTGACTTTTATGCTCCTTTTGGTTGCTTGCCAGGACTTGCATCAGGTTCAGTTGTTTATTCCAGTGTTTTTCTGAAGCTGAAGGTAAGCTCTGGCAGGTTGCAGCTCTTCTGTTGACCTTTTGTGTCTGCACAAGAGTTTTGGGGTTTTTTTCCCCCCCAAGGAAAGTACAAGAGAGGAATTAACACTCAGCATGAAACATAATGTCTTACTCACTGTTCTCACTGACCAACAGTCACCATGAGGAGTAAAGGGAATTGTCAACAGCTTTAAACTTCCCACTGATCCCAAGACTCCAAAGTCAAATGCGGTCAAGTGGTTTCTATCATAAAACTCTAGGTTAAGAATTAAACAAGTCAGAATTATTTACTTCAGACCAGTGAAGATGAGAAAAGAGCTGAAAGAGTGTTCTTGCCAAGGCCTGGCTCATGGACTGTGTCTGGCAGAAACATTCCTCCAAAAAAGAAAACCCCAAACCCACAAACATGATCTGAAAATCTCTCTGTAGCCATGGGAAATTATAGCCCTGTGATCTGAGCATCCTGCCAACCCCTTCTCAGGTGGAGAGAGGAAACTTCAGGGTCAAATTCAGGTGGCTTTCAAATTCCTCATCTGCTCTCAGAATAACCTAAATACTAGAATCTGAGAATGGTTTTTGCTCCACACAACCTGCCTGTGGGTTTTCTGGGAGGTCACCTTTGCTCTGTGCCTGTTGTGCTCATGATGAATATGATCATGAAGCCAGAGAAGAACAACAGTGCTGGACACTGAGGTGGAAGATGGGGAGGTTTGAGTGCTGGAAGGTCATTGTGCCCTTGTCAGCAACACCCTGGTTAGAGCTGGTGTTGGGGCTGTGCTGGAGAGGCTCAAGAGAAGCTGGTTCAGCCCTTTCCTGGGGGATTCCTGACAATAGAATTGTTTAGATTAGAAAGGACCTTAAAGATCCTGTAGTTCCAACTCTCTTGCCATGGGCAGGGACACCTCCCACTAGATCAGGTTGCTCTGTCTGATCCAGCCTTGATTGCATTAGAACAGCCTGGCATTACGCCTCCTGCTCTGCTTCTTTGCAGGCATGAACGTGATGATCTCTGGAGGTGCCTTCCAACCTCTGCAGTTCTGTGAATTAGAAGGTGTTAGGTTGGACTCGATCTTGAAGGCATTTTCCAACCTGGTTAGTTCTGTGATTCTGTTGAAAAACTTCCCCTCTTTGCTGGGGAAGAACTGAGGATCTTCAGAGCTGGAGAACATGAGGCTGAGGGGAGACCTCACTGCTCTCTACAACTCCCTGAAAGGAGATTGGACTGAGGCAGGGGTTGGTCTCTTCTAGTACCAGGTGACAGAATGAGAAAAAAATGGCCTGAAATTATGGCAGGGGAGGTGTAGGTTGGACATGAGGAACAATTTCTTCCCTGCAAGAGTGGTCAGGCATTGGAACAGGCTGCCCAGGGAGATGGAGGAGTCACCAACCCTGGTGGTGTTCAAGAACTGTAGTATTTTGGGATAAGGTTTAGAGGCCACCAGTGGTGTTGAGTTGAAGGTTGGGCTTGAAGATCTTCGAGAGCTTTTCCAACCCAACCTGCTGGTGGTGGCTCCCAGCAGTGCAGCTCTGCAGAGGAACAAGCAGCTCAGGTATTTCCAGCATTTGCTGACTGGTTTCAGCCCAGGCTGCCATGTGCTGCTCCCCTTGGGCATCAAGAAACCCGAAGTGACAGCAGCTGTACTCCAGCTGAACATCCCAAGGGAAGGAGGCAGCTGGGGTGCTGGGGCAAGTCCAGAGAAGGGCAACAGAGCTGGTGAAGGGGCTGGGAGACCTCATTTCACTCCAGCCAAGACTTGCTTCTCCAAACACTTCATGACAACACAAAGCTGCTCCCCCAGGAGCTTCCTGTTCAGCCAAGCCTTTCAGCTCATCAGGAGTGAGCAGAAAGAAGCAGCTAAACAGAGAGGAGCTCAGCCTAAGGAAGAAAGCCCAACCAGCACCTGGGAGTGAGGTCACTGACATCAGAGTAAGCAGCAAGCCTAGCCCTACCTGGCTGGGGGGCCACCAGGCCCCCCGGCCTTTAGATCCCACTCCCATTCACCCAGGGTGCACCATGGGCACTCACCAGTGATGCCAGGAGGAGGATCCCTCTGCCCACTTGGGCAAGCTTGGGGCTTCTGCTTCTCCTGGGGCTGATTATAAAGGGGATGGGCAGGGAGGGCAAAGTGGTGACACCTGGGGTGGGAGGAGACTCCAGCAGCAGCCAGCTGCTCTGGGTTTGGGGGATAAACCTCTGCTGTGTGGGGCAGGAAAGGCCCAGAGTGGGTGGGGAAGGGGAGGTGGTGCTGGAAGGAGGGAGATGGAGAGAAAGGAAGGGGACAGCCTCCACAGCTGCACTTCTCCTACTCACCTCCCACCTGTTGCTGGATGCTGCAGGAGGAAACCAGGCAGCTGTATGTCCACAGCCCACCTAAGGAAACTCCTATCATGCATCACTGGCATGAAGATTCATAGCAGAGAAGGCAGTGAAGCATATGCAGACCCCAGGGCTGCAGATTCTCCTCCACAATGAGTACAAGAGAAAAGGTATAGTAAGAGTTGAATCTGTTTGCAAACACTTAGGAGAAAGAAAAAGCTCAGTGTGGTCTCAGCAGGTTTGTAGCAAACATTCTGGATGCTGTGAGTGGTGGACACAGCAATTTGCAAGCAGGAGAATATAGGATGTGGGGAGTGGATGGGCTGTGATCACAGACACACAGAACACATCAGGCTGGAGGGTACCCCCAAAGGTCATCTTGCCCAACACCTCTGCAGTCAACAGGGACACCTCCAACTAGATCAAGTTGCTCAGGGCCCCATCAAGTTTGACTTTGAATGTCTCCAGAGATGAGGCCTCAACCACATCATTGAGAAACCTGCTCTAGCACCTCACCAGCATGATTGTGGAGAGCTTCCTCCTGATCCACTCCAAACCCACCTTGCTCCAGTTTCAAACCATTGCCACTTTCCCTATTACCACAAGCCTTTCTAGGCAGTCCCTCCCCAGACTTCCTGTAAGCTCCTTTCCATCTCTAAGGTCTCCATGGTGCCTTCTCTTCTCTGGAATCATAGAATGGTTAGCTTGGAAGGGACCTCAAAGATGAGGTGTGGTCCAAGCCCCTGCCATAGGCAGGGATACCTCCCACTAGAACAGGTCACTCAAGGCTTCATCCAACTTGGTCCTAAACACCTCCAGGAAGGTGACCTCCCTGGGCAACCTGTGCCAGTGTCTCATCATCCTCACTGGAATGAACTTATCCAGTTTCAATCTCCCCTCTGCCAGTTTAAACCCATTACTCCTCACCCTGTCATGACAAGACCTTGTCAGTAGTCCTTCCCCAGACCTTCTGTAGCTCCCTTCAGATACTGGAAGGACACTTCAAGCCTTCTCTTCTCCAGGCTGCAGAGCCCCAGCTCTCTTGTCCTGTCCTCATAGCAGAGCTGCTGCAGCCCTCTGAGCATATTCATGGCCTTCTCTGGACTGGCTCCAGCACTTCTATGTCTTTCTTGTGCTGGGGGCTCCAGAGCTGCACACAGTACTCCAGGGTTAAACAACTCCAACTCACTCAATCTGTTCTTCTAGGAGAGTAGACCCAACCCTCTGATCATCTTCGTGGCCTCCTCTGAACCACTGTGGTCTGCTGTCCAACACAAGCAAGTAACTGGTGCCTGATCCTGCAGCTCCTCCTCATGTTTATTTCTCTCTGTCCCTCATCTGTGCAAGCAGGTGGTTTGCTGCTGCCTCTTGAAGCTGAATCAGATGTGCTGGGAACAGGGTGAGCTGGGTGTGCTCAAGTGTCTGCCCAGGAGTTCCCCAGCCACTGAATCCTGAGGAGTTCTGGAGGTTTCCTAAGTAAGGAGAACAATCCCCCTGGGTAAGGTGATGAGATCTAAGTGTTCTTTTCCTCTTCTGGAATTTTATTCCTGCTCTAATGATGGCAACACGTTTAAGGAGTCTTGAAGAGCCTTCACTACAGTTTGATGTTTCTGTATGACAAGCACTTACGTCCCTTTTTCCCCTCATAGAAGCTGTGCAGAAGGATTGCAGCAGAACTACAATAAATAGTGCCCTGGAGAACACAGACTGGGTTTTGAGTCCAGGGCTCATAAGTTGGACACAGGAAAGAGGTTGTATCCTTGGTGTAAAGAACCTGCATGGAAATGATGCAGGATCCCATCGCCCTCAGACTCAGAACTTCTTTTAAGGAACAAATGTTGATCTGGCTACAGCAAGGAGGAATCCTGCTCTTCTCATCTCCAGGTGGAGCCTCCTGCAATCCAGCCTGTGCCCTTCATTTCTTGTCCTGTCCCTGGGCACCACTAAAATGAGTCTGGCCCTATCCTCTTGCCCCTCACAGGTCCTTTAGCTCTTGCTAAGCATTGATCAGGTCTCCTCTCTGGCTGCTCTTCTGTAGGCTCAACGTCCCCAGGGCTCTCAGCCTTTCCTCCTCACAGACATGCTCCAGGCCCCTCACCACCTTTGCAGCCTCTACTGGACTCTCTCCAGTACTTCTCCATCTCTCTTGAAATGGGGAGAACTGCACCCAAGACTCCAGCTGTGGCCTTCCAGGGCAGAGTAGAGGGCAAGGAGAGCCTCCCTTGACCTGCTGGCCACACTTTTCTTCATGCACCCCTGGAGACCATTGTCCTTCTTGGCCATGAGGGCACATCACTGGAGCATGGGGAACTTCCTTGTGCCTCAGCACAAGCTTTACACAGCAGTTAAACCCTTGTTTGCCTCAACTTTGTTCAGACAGGGCCAGTTTAGAGGGTGCAATGGTGGTAGCTTATGAGCAGTGCACAAAGCAAATTCATTAAGCTAAATCTGCCTGCCTGCTGCAGACATTTCTGCTGCATCTTATCTGAGTTATTGGAGAGCCCTCCTGGAGATCACTCACCCATTATGGAGCTCTGCTGCTCCTCAGGCACTTGCTGCTCCAAGCCTGGGCATAAATCACCTCTCTGTGTGCACCCCTGGTTGTCCTGTACACTCATGTTTTCATCTCCATAATGAATTTGAAGAGGAGAATCTAATTGAGTCTTTCTGTTTCTTGCAAGCTTTGCCTTTCCCATAAACCTGTTCAGTTCTGCACAGGTCAGTGGGGAATAAGTGGCTGGGGAGTCCTGGAAGCCTCTGCCTGCAGCTTCTGCCTTATCTCCAGAACAATCCTGATGCAGGAACTTATGCCCCTGCTTGAGCAACCCAGAAGACTTGAAATCCTCCCTTGCCAACAGAAGATGAGCTGCTGCTGAGTAAGGAAGTTATCTCATTGAGTTCTCCACTACCAGGGACTGCTCAGGGTCAGTGCCTGCCTCCCAGTGACCTCAGACATGGTGAGGCTGGAACAGGAAGAGAAACTTCTCCCCTGTGAGGGTTCAGAACCCTGGAGCAGGCTGCCCAGAGAGGTTGGGGAGTCTCCTTCTTTGGAGAGCTTCCAAGCCTGGGCATAAATCACCTCTCAGTGTGCACTCCTGTCTCTCTTGAACTAGGGGGCCCAGAACTGGACCCACTGTTCCAGATGTGGCCTCCCCAGAGCAGAGCAGAGCAGAGCAGAGCAGAGCAGAGCAGAGCAGAGCAGAGGAAAACTTCATCCCTGGCTTTGCTTGGCAGAAGTCCTCTCTTCATTGGCTCAGGAGCTCTATCTGTCTGATTGCTGCAGATGAATCTTCAGTGTGCTCCTGGGCATATTGTCACATGCTTGCTGTTCATGTTGTCACATGAGAGCTGACCCTGGGTCAAGAGAAGAAGAACCCAAAGGGCTGCAGATATGATCTTCCTTCTCCCCAGAAGTGACTCGTGATCTGCCAGCAGCATTTTGTTGTGGTGGGTCTGGCTGCTGCCACTCCCCAGACACACTGAGCCTTTCTGTGTTAGTGCTGGCAAACACACAAACCCTCCAGCCAGATGACACGTGTCACTTCAACCCACCCCAGATCTGGCCTGGATCTCTGTCAACACTCTCAGAGTTAGCAGATGTCAAAGGACTTTCTCCACCAGCTCCTCAGTTGCCAAGGGAATGGGGAGTCTGCAACTTGGCTCCTAGAGCCCTACCCAAACACCAACTGGTTACCATCTGAGGCTGTAAACATCTCAGTGCTTAGGTGGTGCCTGTTAAGGACCCACAGGGATCTTCTAGCAGAAGTTCTGTGGCTCTGATCAGAGGTTTAGGGAGCTGGGGAGGCAAAGGCCTCCTGCTGCCTGTTGGGACAGAGACTTGCTTGTGCCCGTGCCTCTCTTGTACCTCCTGCCCTCACTCCTCCAGGATCATAGAATCCCAGCATGGTTTGGCTTGGAAGGGACCTTAAAGATCATCTAGTTCCAACCCCCTGCCATGGGCAGGGACACCTCCCACTAGACCATCCTGAGGCCACATCTAACCTCTCCTTGAACACCTCTGCTGAGGGGGGAGACACCCACATCTTCCCTGGGCAACCTATTCCAGTGTCTCACCAGCCCCAATGGAAAGAATTTCTTCCTCATCTCCCATCTAAAGTTCCCCTCTGCCAGCTCAAAGCCACTGCCACTCCTAACACTACAAGCCCTTGTAGAAAGGGTGTCTTGAGGAGCAGCGCTGATGTTCACCCCTGTGCTCTGGTTCTGCCTCCAGCTCTATCTCCTTCACCATCCTCACACCAGGACATTTTTCTGTCCTTTAGAAACCTCAGAAGTTTAAGGGTGAAGAGATCAGAGGATCACAGGCTCACAGGATGTCAGGGGTTGGAAGGGACCCAAAGAGATCATTGAGTCCAACCCCCCTGCCATAGCAGGAGCATACAATCTAGCTCAGGTCACACAGGAACACATCCAGACAGGCCTTGAAAGGCTGCACAGAAGGAGACTCCACAACCTCTCTGGGCAGCCTGTGCCAGTGCTCTGGGACCCTTCCAGTCAAGAAGTTCCCCCTTGTGTTGAGCTGGAACCTCCTGTGCTGCAGCTTCCATCCATTGCTCCTTGTCCTATCGCAGGGATCAAGTGAGCAGAGCCTGTCCCCCCTCTCCTGACCCCCAGCCCTCAGGTATTGATAAACATTGATTAAATCCCTTCTCATTCTTCTCTTCTCCAGACTAAACAGCCCCAGGTCCCTCAGCCTCTCCTCACCAGGCAGTGCTCCAGTCCCTTCATCATTCTCTGCATCCAAGAGAGGCAGCTCTTGGCCCAGCTGCAGCCGTGGGATGAGCAACGTGAGGACCTCTGTGCAGAGCTGAAGCTAGCTAAGCTCTGCTGGTGTCCTCCAGCTACATCTGTAGGCAGACACTGAGCTGACTGCGAGAGTGTGGAAAATAAATCAAATTAGAAGATTCTGTTATTTTTAATAAAGGACTAAGAAGCACATATTCTTTCATTAAATTCATACCCAGCAGGGACCATTAGGATAATCTAATGTCATCCCCTGCACTTCATCAACTAATTTCTTCATAACACATGACTGAGTGTCCCAGCTCTGGCAGTGCTTCCAAACAATGCCCAAGCTTCCATCTAGAGGATCTTCATCGTGTGCTGTCCTGAGAGCAGATTTTATGGCCACTAATTGCTTTTGGTAACCAGAATCATCTTGTTCCTGGTATGAGCTCTCTGCTTTGGGTGTTACCCACTTCAGCCAACCATGCCCATGCCCAAGTGCTGTAAGCATTCAGTCTCAGTGGGACACCTGCAGATGTTGGTGATGATGCCCTGCTGCCCATTAGACATGGCTAGAATCTCTGCTTGAGGGCTTCTGGAGCCCCTACTACAAGAGGATGTGCTGGAAGGTGTCCAGAGAGGGACCATGAGAATGATCAGAGAGCTGGAGCTGTTCTGCTATAAGGAGAGACTGAGGGAGTTGGGGCTGTTCAGTCTGCAGAGGAGAAGGCTCCCAGGTGGCCTTGTTGCGGCTTTTCAGTATCTGAAGGGGGCTACAAGAAAGCTGGGGAGGGACTTTTTAGGCTGTCAGGGAGTGATAGGACTGGGAGGAATGGAACAAAGCTAGAAATGGGTAGATTCAGACTGGATCTTGGGAAGAAATTCTTCAGCATAAGAGTGGTGAGATCCTGGAAGGGGTTGCCCAGGGAGGTGGTGGAAGCCTCATCCCTGGAGGTGTTTAAAGCCAGGCTGGATGAGGCTGTGGCAGGTGACCCTGCCCATGGCAGGGGGGTTGGAACTGGATGATCCTTGTGGTCCCTTCCAATGCTGACTGATTCTATGTTTCTATGATTCATTATGGGAGGTGTTACAGACCCCACCTAAGCTGGTACCTTTCTCCAGTTTGTCACGAAGATGCTCCAGGGCAATGGGAAGCTCTGCAGCCCTGTTTTCACCTGGTACCATCCATGGGTCTTGTTCACCCTCTCACCTGTGGCATATATGGGGATCCAAGCCAGAAAAACATCCACATCCCGCCCTTCATCCATGAGGTGGGTCAACTAGTTGTAGGAGGAGACCAGATCAGTTAGAACTCTCCCCTGATGAACCAACCAGAGGTGACTGTACCTGATGGTGGCATTGTCCCTTAAATGTCTTTCAGCAGCATCTGGTAAGATCTAGCGATGAACCTTCATGGCCAAGAAGGCCAGTGGTCTCCTGGGGTGCATTACTGATGGTCCCCAGGGGTCCCTTCCAACCCCTAGCATGCTGGGATTCCCCTTAGTGTTTCCTGGCACTGATGTTAGACTCACAGCTCTAGGTGTAGGTTCTTAGGTCTTCCTCATGCTCTTCTCGTAACTTCTCAGCCCTGCTGTGTTCCTGGACATTGCCTCCTTCTACCAGAACATTCCTCATCTTTCTGACACTTCAGTTTCAGATTGAGCTGCACCAAGTGGGATGTCCACCTGGGAACAACACCACCACCACCACCACAGCTGAACTGCATGGCTGAGCTATTGCCACCCATCAGCTATTAGCACTCTCTGATGAATGTCCTCTGCAATCAGGATTGTGTTAAGGAGAGGTCCCTATGGCAACCTGCTGGCAGCAGACCCAAGAAGGATGGCTTCCTGCCTTTGATTACATTTTTAGAACATTTAACCATTTTTAACCCATTTAATTTCAGAGCATTGCTGGGTAGAAGGCAATTTGTCAAAGTGCCTGGGGCAGTAAATCAAATCACGTTAGGAAGGCTGCTTTGTGACGGTCGCCGTCAGTCAGCAGAGTGATCACCTCCCATGGTGGCTCTCCACAAGGCTTATGCTTCATAAAGCCACTGTTAGAGAATCATGGAATGGGTTGGGTTGGAAATCAAGTCACAGTATCACAGTATCACACAGTATCACAGTATCACAGTATCACACAGTATCATCAGGGTTGGAAGAGACGTCACAGATCATCAAGTCCAACCCTTTACCACAGAGCTCAAGGCTAGACCATGGCACCAAGTGCCACGTCTAATCTTGCCTTGAACAGCCCCAGGGATGGCGACTCCACCACCTCCCCAGGCAGCCCATTCCAGTGTCCAATGACTCTCTCAGTGGAGAACTTTCTCCTCACCTCAAGCCTAAATTTCCCCTGGCGCAGCCTGAGGCTGTGTCCTCTCGTTCTGGTGCTGGCCACCTGAGAGAAGAGAGCAACCTCCTCCTGGCCACAACCACCCCTCAGGTAGTTGTAGACAGCAATAAGGTCACCCCTGAGCCTCCTCTTCTCCAGACTAAACAATCCCAGCTCCCTCAGCCTCCCCTCGTAGGGCTGTGCTCAAGGCCTCTCACCAGCCTCGTCACCCTTCTCTGGACATGCTCAAGCATCTCAATGTCCCTCCTAAACTGGGGGGCCCAGAACTGAACACAGTACTCAAGGTGAGGTCTAACCAGTGCAGAGTACAGGGGCAGAATGACCTCCCTGCTCCTGCTGACCACACCATTCCTGATGCAGGCCAGGATGCCACTGGCTCTCTTGGCCACCTGGGCACACTGCTGGCTCATGTTCAGGCGGGTATCAATCAGCACCCCCAGATCCCTCTCTGTCTGGCTGCTCTCCAGCCACTCTGACCCCAGCCTGTATCTCTGCATGGGGTTGTTGTGGCCAAAGTGCAGCACCCTGCACTTGGAGCTATTGAACCCCATCCCATTGGACTCTGCCCATCTGTCCAGGTGGTCAAGGTCCCGCTGCAGAGCCCTTCTGCCCTCCAACTCAGTCACATCTGCCCCCAGCTTGGTGTCATCTGCAAACTTGCTGATGACTGACTCCATGCCCTCATCCAGATCATCTATGAAGATGTTAAAGAGGATGGGGCCCAGCACTGATCCCTGAGGGACACCACTAGTGACAGCTGCCAGCTGGATGTGGCACCATTCACCACCACTCTCTGGGCTCGTCCCTCCAGCCAGTTCCTAACCCAGCACAGAGTGTTGCCATCCAAGCCATGGGCTGACAGCTTAGCCAGGAGTTTGCTGTGGGGAGTTTTTTTCTATTTTAAGCTTTTCAGAGATGGAACAATTCCTCAGTAAGTGGACACTGACATAGTTACAGAGTCATTCGATGAAGCTAGAATGACTGTAACTTGCTTACAAATTGACTGTGTATCTTTCAGCTAAATTTCCAAATCATTAGTTTTCTGCAGATGGGTTACTGAAGTAGGATAGAATGGTTCCATAGGTGCTAAGCACCCCAAACAAATGGTCAAGTCATCCAGTTCCAACTCCCCCTGCCATGGGCAGTGACATCTTCCACTAGCCCAGGTTGCTCAAGGCCCCATCCAAGCTGGTCTTGAACACCTCCAGGGAAGTAGCATCCACAGTCTCCCTGGGCAACCTGTTCCAGTGTCTCACCACCCTCAGTGGAAAGAATTTCTTCCTCATCTGCAGTATCCTCATCCTCTCTTCCATCTAGGAGCCATTTCCCTGATCCTATCACTACAAACCCTTGCAAAAGGTCTCTCCCAGCTCTGCTGTAGCCCCCTTCAGGTACTAGAAGGCTGCTCTAAGACCTCCCTGCAGCCTTCTCCTCTCCAGGCTGAACAGCCCCAACTCTCCCAGCCTGTCTCCACAGGGGAGATGCTCCATCCCTCTGATTGTCTTTGTGGCCTCCTTTGGACCAGCTCAAACAGTTCTATGCACTTTTTATGCTGGGGAGCCCAGAACTGGATGTAGTGCTCCAGGCTGGGTCTCATCTGAGCAGAGGGGAAGAATCACCTCCCTGGTCCTGCTGGTCACGATTCTTTTGACACAGTCCAGCACACAGTTAGCTTTGAGCTGCCTGCAATCATTGCTGGCTCATGTTGAGTTTTTCATCAGCTGTTGAGCTGATGCTGAGTTTTCCATCAATCATTTCTCCTTGGCATTAATCACACTGTAGAACCAAGGCATTCCTCAGTGGTGCCATCTCACACTGCCCCTCCCAGTGACGTTTCTGGGCCTGACAACAAGTGGCTGGTCAGCAGGATGTTGATATTCACCCTTTTAAAGCCTAGACACTGATGTGTTTTCTCCCTCTTGGGGACCAAGCTGTTATTCTGGGCTTTGCTAAAACTGGTTATCAATGGCTCCAAGTATTCACCTCAGCTAATTCAATTCTCCTCCAAACCACCTGTCCCATCATGGCAGAGACAGGGTTCTAAGTGCTGCTGTCCCCAGGTAGGTGAGACAGGGGTTTGATTGTTCCTGAGATATGTAGATAATTTCTTTCCCTTGTCCTTTACCTTACCAACCAGCACCTCTAGCATCCTTAGCTCTCAGACTCCTCTCTCTCCCCTGAATCATAGAATCATAGAATCAGCCAGGTTGGAAGAGACCTCCAAGATCATCCAGTCCAACCTAGCACCCAGCCCTATCCAATCAACCAGACCATGGCACTAAGTGCCTCATCCAGGCTTTTCTTGAACACTTCCAGGGACGATGACTCCACCACCTCCCTGGGCAGCCCATTCCAATGCCAATCACTCTCTCTGGCAACAACTTCCTCCTCATATCCAGCCAAGACCTCCCCCTGCACAACTTAGGACTGTGTTCTCCTGTTTTGTTGGTTGCCTGGCAGAAGAGGCCAACCCCCCCAGGCTACAACCTCCCTTCAGGAAGTTGTAGACAGCAATGAGGTCACTCCTGAGTCTCCTCTTCTCCAGACTAAACACCCCCAGCTCTCTCAGCCTCTCCACACAGGGCTGTGCTCCAGGCCCCTCACCAGCTTTGTCACCCTTCTCTGGACATGTTTCAGCATCTCAACATCTCTCTTGAATTGAGTGGCCCAGGAATGGACACAGTACAGGGGCAAAATTACCTCCCTTGTCCTGCTGGTTGCACTCTTCCTGATCCAGACCAGGATGCCACTGGCCCTCTTGGCCACCTGGGCACACTGCTGGCTCATGTTCAGTTGCTCTCTACCAGTACCCCCAGGTCCCTCTCTGCCTGGCTGCTCTCCAGCCACTCTGTCCCCAGCCTGTGTCACTGCTTGGGGTTGTTGTGGCCAAAGTGCAGAACCCTGCACTTGGCCTTGTTCAATCTCATCCCAGTGGCCTCTGCCCACCCATCCAGCCTGTCCAAGTCCCTCTGCAGGGCTCTCCTACCCTCCTACAGATCTACACCTACTTCCAACTTGGTGTCATCTGTAAACTCACTGATGGAGGACTCAATCCTCTGGTCCAGATCATCAATAAAGATACTGAACAGAACTGGGCCCAGCACTGATCCTTGGGGCACACCACTGGTGACACCTGCCAACTGGATGTGGCTCCATTCAGCACCACTCTCTGGGCCCAGCCCTCCAGCCAGTTCCTGACCATTTCAAAGTATCTGTCCAAGCCATGAGCTGCCAGCTATGCCAGGAGCTTATTCTGGCAGATGGTGTCAAAGGCTTTGCTGAAGTCCAGGTAGACTCCATCCACAGCCTGTCCTGCATTCACCAGCTGGGCAACCTGATCATAAAAGGAGATCAGGTTGGCCAGGCAGGACCTGCCCTTCCTAAACCCATTAGCTGTCATTGCTGTCCTTGTTTCCAGCTCTGTGGTGCACAAGGGCAACATTCAAGCTCTTTCCTCCCCATTTCTTGTGCCAAGACTCCCTTGTAAAGATAGGACAAGAGGGAATGGATTGAAGCCCAAGGCAGTGAGATTGGGGATTAGGAAGAAATTCTTTCCAGTGGGGCTGGTGAGACACTGGAATAGGTTGCCCAGGGAAGATGTGGGTGTCTCCCCCCTCAGCAGAGGTGTTCAAGGAGAGGTTAGATGTGGCCTCAGGATGGTCTAGTGGGAGGTGTCCCTGCCCATGGCAGGGGGTTGGAACTAGATGATCTTTAAGGTCCCTTCCAAGCCAAACCATGCTGGGATTCTATGATCCTGGAGGAGTGAGGGCAGGAGGTACAAGAGAGGCACAGGCACAAGCAAGTCTCTGTCCCAACAGGCAGCAGGAGGCCTTTGCCTCCCCAGCTCCCTAAACCTCTGATCAGAGCCACAGAACTTCTGCTAGAAGATCCCTGTGGGTCCCTAACAGGCACCACCTAAGCACTGAGATGTTTACAGCCTCAGATGGTAACCAGTTGGTGTTTGGGTAGGGCTCTAGGAGCCAAGTTGCAGACTCCCCATTCCCTTGGCAACTGAGGAGCTGGTGGAGAAAGTCCTTTGACATCTGCTAACTCTGAGAGTGTTGACAGAGATCCAGGCCAGATCTGGGGTGGGTTGAAGTGACACGTGTCATCTGGCTGGAGGGTTTGTGTGTTTGCCAGCACTAACACAGAAAGGCTCAGTGTGTCTGGGGAGAGGCAGCAGCCAGACCCACCACAACAAAATGCTGCTGGCAGATCACGAGTCACTGGAGGTGTTCAAGACCAGGTTGTACCAGCCCTTGAGCAACTTGATCTAGTGGAAGCTGTCCCTCCCCATAGTGTTGGAACCAGCTGATTTTTAAGGTCCCTTTCAACTAAAATAAATATGTGATTCTGTGAATTTGGTTGTTTGAGAATCCTTGCTGAACAGGTGGTTCTGAAGCATTTCCAGACCTACATCAGAAGAGCTGAGAAGCTTCTTGCCATGCTGCCCCTTGTCGCATCCCTCCCTGTGGCTGTGGCCTCAGGGGACATGAGTTGCACACAGAATCATAGAGTTGTTGCACCTGGAAAAGACCTCTAAGATCACCCAGTCCAGCCATCAACCCAACACTGCCATGGCCATTAAGCCATGTCCCCAAGTGCCATGGCCACACGTTGCCTGGACACCTCAGGGACACTGACTCCACCACCTCCCTGGGCAGCCTGGACTCATGTGGTGGAGCAGCCAGCACTGCACCCCAGACACAGCTGAGGATGGGCAGGGCTGCAGAGAGGCATTCCCACTGCTCTTCTGGGGGTAGTGGGTTTGATGTTTGACTCTTGGTTTAGTTGCTTTTCTTTTCTTGTTGTTTTTTAATAAATCAGATCTCAACAGGGAAGTGAAACCAGAGAAGAAATCTCTTGTTTTGCCTTCCCCCCCCCTCCCTTTTTTCCTCCTCTCCTGCTTTTCATCTGTAATTATTTTCACAACCTGGGATAAATTCACACTGGATTCAAGCACCTCCTCATCCATAAAGAAAGTGATAATGGCTGAAGATCAAAAGAGCAAAAAGTTCAACCTGGGACACACTTCTGCTGAGAGAAAGCCCAGTGCTCTCCTTCCTGGGGGAAGAAGTAATTTACAGACAGTTTTGTCTTCTCAACAGAAATGTCTAATAGGGCCACATAGGAGATTTGTGCCAAAGTAATCAAATTCTCTCTGTAAAGAGAAACCAGAAAAGAGATTCTTAATAACAGCCTAGCAGAGAACCCTATCTGTGTTGAAAGATGGAGGTGGCTTGGTCCAGACTGCATTTACTCTCCTGTGTTGGCATCTGCTGGGCTTTTAGGCAGCTCTTGGATGGCTGGGACATGCTGCTGCCCATGCCAGTGGTGTGAGTGGACTGCAACCATGAAAAAGTTGGCAGTTGTAGGTTACTCATTCAGTACTCTCATGCTGGACACATCTCCTTGGATGGTGTGTCCTGTTATTCAGCAGCTAACCCAGCTACTCCTGAGTGCTTCTGAAAAGAAGGCTCTGAGTAGTAATTTTGTGAGTCACACCCAGACCTCTAGGAATTCACAGAGTCCTAGCATGATGGGGGTTGGAAGGGACCTTTGGACATCATCCAGTCCAACTCCCCTGCTAAAGCAGGGGCAGCCACAGCAGCTTGCCCAGCATCAAAATGCTCAGTAGTGCTGGAAGCCCTTCAGAGAAGGAGTCTCCCCAACCTCTCTGAGCAGCCTGCTCCAGCGCTCCAGCACCCTCACAACAAAGTTTCTCCTTCTGTTCAGGTAGAACCTCCAGGGTTCCAGTTTGTGCCCATTGACCCTTGTCCTGTTCCTGGGCACTACTGAGAAGCCTCTGGCCCCATCCTCTTGCCCTCCACGGGTTCTTTAGCTCTTGATGAGTGTTGATCAGATTCCCCTCTCAGGCTGTTTTTCTTCAGGCTCAACAGCCCCAGGCCTTTCAGCCTTTCCTCCTCACAGACATGCTCCAGGCCCTTTATCAACTTCATGGCCTCCATTGGACATTCTCCAGTATTTCCCTGTTGTTCTTGAACTGGGGGAGCCAAGAACTGGACACAATATTCCAGATATGGTTTCAGCAGGACAGAGGAGAGGGGAAGGAGACCCTCCCTGGACCTGCTGGCCACACTCCCACAGCGTATTAAACCTTCAGAGGTTTTTGTTACCACTTGAGTACCCCCAAATAGGTGCATTTTGTTTGTTTAAAGTTTCCATCATTTGAATTTTGAAAATATTATTCAAAATCCTTTTTCCAAGCCAGATTTCTTTTGACAATTCTATCAGGAGGCTGTGGCTGATGCCAAGTTTTGGGGGTTTGTTACGCTAATTCTCAATTGTGCTTCGCAGGCACTGGTTTGCTGACAACCATCTGCTTCAACCTCACTTTCTTCCTTAAAGTCAGCCCAAGAGAAATTAAAATATCAAAAGGAAACATTTCCCAAGGAGTGGGAAGGAAGCAAGAAATAAGAGTGCAGGAGCTGTAAACAGCTTCTGAACGTAAGTTTCACTGAAGCCACTTGGCGCAGTCGGTTTGCCCGCGGGCGAGCTGGAGGTGGCTCAGCCTGGAGCTCTGCCTGCACTGTCAGCCCCGTGGGGTGCAGCAGCTCTGCAAGCAGGAGCGTTTAGGAAGAATCATGGAAGGTCTGCTTGGATTCCCCAGGGGTCTTCCCAAGGGCATGGCAAAGGTTATTTTATCCCAAATGGCCTCCAGCCCAAGGTGGTGGTAGAGAGGTATCACACAGTATCACAGTATCATCAGGGTTGGAAGAGACCTCACAGATCATCAAGTCCAACCCTTTACCACAGAGCTCAAGGCTAGACCATGGCACCAAGTGCCACATCCAATCCTGCCTTGAACAGCCCCAGGGACGGCGACTCCACCACCTCCCCGGGCAGCCCATTCCAGTGTCCAATGACTCTCTCAGTGAAGAACTTTCTCCTCACCTCCAGCCTAAATCTCCCCTGGCACAGCCTGAGGCTGTGTCCTCTCGTTCTGGTGCTGGCCACCTGAGAGAAGAGAGCAACCTCCTCCTGGCCACAACCACCCCTCAGGTAGTTGTAGACAGCAATAAGGTCACCCCTGAGCCTCCTCTTCTCCAGGCTAACCAATCCCAGCTCCCTCAGCCTCTCCTCATAGGGCTTGTGCTCAAATCCTCTCACCAGCCTCGTCGCCCTTCTCTGGACACGCTCAAGGTGTTCAAGAGGAGGCTGGATGAGGCACTTAGCACCATTGGTTAGTTAATTAGAAGGTGTTAGGTGGTAGGTTGGACTTGGAGATCTTGAAGGTCTTTTCCACACTGATTAATTCTGTAATTCTGTGATTCTTTGGCTTCTTTGCTCTTCCTTGTGTCATGGATTACATACAGAGGCTGGAGCATGTCCAGGGAAGGACAACCAGGTGGTGAGGAGCAGCTAAGAGACCTGGGATTGTTCAGCCTGGAGAAGAGGAGACTTCATGGCTTCCTACAACTCTCTGAAAGGACATTGGAGTGAAGTGGGAGTCATTATCTTCTCCCAAAAAATAAGTAACTGGACAGTGGGAAATGGTCTAAAGTTGGCCCAAGGGAGGTTTACATTGGGTGTGAGGAATAATTTCTTCCCTTTGAGGCATGTCAAGGCCTGGCCCAGGCTGCCCAGGGTGGTGGTGGATTGCCCATCCTTAGAGGGATTTCAAAGAGGTGGAGATATGATGCTAAGAGACATGGTTTAGTGGTGAACTCATAGTGCTGGGATAATGGTTGGACTTCAAGGTCTCTTCCGACCAAATGACTCAGCAGTTCTGTGGTCCCATCCCAAAGAATCACAGAATCATAGAATCAATCAGGTTGGAAAACACCTCCAAGATCATCCAGTCCAACCTAGCACCCAGCCCTGTCCAGTCAACCAGACCATGGCACCAAGTGCCTCATCCAGGCTTTTCTTGAACACCTCCAGGGATGGTGACTCCACCACCTCCCTGGGCAGCCCATTCCAATGCCAATCACTCTCTCTGCCAACAACTTCCTCCTAACATCCAGCCTGTACTTCCCCCAGCACAACTTGAGACTGTGTCCCCTTGTTCTGTTGCCGATTGCCTGGGAGAAGAGACCAACCCCACCTGGCTACAACCTCCCTTCAGGTAGTTGTAGACAGCAATGAGGTCTGTCCTGAGCTTCCTCTTCTCCAGGCTGCACACCCCCAGCTCCTTCAGCCTCTCCTCACAGGGCTGTGCTCCAGGCTCCTCCCCAGCCTTGGTGTCCTTCTCTGGACATGTTAAATCACCTCAACATCTCTCTTAAATTGAGGGGCCCAGAACTGGACACAGCACTCAAGGTGTGGCCTGAGCAGTGCTGAGTACAGGGGCAGAATAACCTTCCTTGTCCTGCTGGCCACACTGCTCCTGATAAACCTGGACACACTGCTGGCTCATGTTCAGCTACTATCTACCAGCACCTCCAGATCCCTCGGAAGGGAGCCCAAGGATCATCTGGCCCCATTTCAAAATGCTGCTGCCCTCAGCATAGGTGAGATCTCAGAAGCGGAGAAGTCTCATGGCAGGAGCAGCCCCTGCATCACTGCGAGGCTGTGCAAAGCTCTGCCCAGCTCCTCTGCCTGTGATCAACTTACCACGTGACTAAATTAACCATTGATCATTAGAATGGTGCTTAAAAACCAGATGGATCATATTAATTAAATGTCACTGCTGGCTTCCTGTAGCCTTTTGGTACCAAGTTCTGAGCTGAATGCGTAAACCAGAACGAGAGGAGATGTTCTCACAGGCTTTGTAATACCCCCACCCCAGCTGATGAAGAAGTGGCCTGAAATTACACCAGGAGAGGTTTAGGTTGGATATTAGGAATCATTTCTTCCCTGAAAGAGTGGTCAGGCACTGGAACAGGCTGCCCAGGGAGGTGGTGGAGTCAGCATGGCCAGAGGTATTCAAGAGACCTGGGGACATGGCAGCTGGGGACGCGATTTATTGACCATGGTGGTGCTGGGTTGAAGGTTGGACTCGATGGCCTTAGAGGTCTTTTCCAGCTGAAGCAATTCTATGATCCTAGGTTCCAGCCTTGTTAGTGCTTTTGCTTAAAAAGTGCTAAATAGCCTAGCTCAGAGCTTCTGCTTAGATAAAAGGAGAAGTCAGACCAACGAAATTAATTCACCAAGCATGATTTTAGCACAGCTGCTGTCTGTGTCTTTGAAATAATTTGGTAGAAGACAGAATTGCTGTCATTTGTGTCAAAGCATTATTTCCCCTGCTAAAACAAGGTGCAGCATGCCCTGGCTTTATGGAAGAACAAAGCAGAATTGAAGGGCTTTTGTGGTTTTTATGTGTTTAGCTATCTGTAAGTGCAAGCGTGGCTGTGGCTGGGAAGTACCCCTGTGAGCAGAAGGGGCTCCTGTGCTGACAGAAGAGGGAAGCACTGAGGGTAGGAGGCAAGGAGGTGCCGGTCCTGGAGCAGGGCTGCACTCTGAGATGGAACAGAAACAATTCAGTTGAGATATTGAGATACTGGAACATGTCCAGAGAAGGGTGACAAAGATGGTGAGAGACCTGGAGCACAGCCCTGTGAGGAGAGGCTGAGGGAGCTGGGGGTGTGCAGCCTGCAGAAGAGGAGGCTCAGGGCAGAGCTCATTGCTGTCTACCACTAAATGAAGGGAGGCTGTAGCCAGGTGGGGTTGGTCTCCTCTGCCAGGCAACCAGCAACAGAACAAGGGGACACAGCCTCAAGTTGTGCTGGGGGAGGTCTAGGCTGGATGTTACAAAGAAGTTGTTGCCAGAGAGAGTGATTGGCATTGGAATGGGCTGCCCAGGGAGGTGGTGGAGTTATTGTCCTTGGAGGTGTTCATGCAAAGCTTGAATGAGGCACTTAGTACCATGGTCTAGTTGATTGGCTAGGGCTGGGTGCTAGGTTGGACTGGATGATCTTGGAGCTCTCTTCCAATCTGGTTGATTCTATGATTCTAAGAATTGTGGTTGGAAAAGATCTCTAAGATCGAATCCAACCTCCAACCCAACACTGCTATGGCCAGAAATCCATGTCCCAGAGGGCCATGGACACACATTTCTTGAACACCTCCATCAATTTGACTCCACCAGCTCCCTGGACAGCCTGTTCCAATACCTGACTACTCTTGCAAGAAAGAAATTGCTCCTCATGTCCAACCTAAACCTCCTCTGGCATCACTTCAGGCCATTTGCTCTCTTTTTTTAGTCCATCTTCTCACCTATCTTCCTCTTTTCCTCTCTATCTCATATTTCCCCACATCTTCCTCTTTCCCCCCAACTTGCTCCTTTTCTCTCAATCTCCTTCCTTCTCCCCCTTCTTCCTCTTTTCACCTGCACCCTTTTTCTCTCTATCTCCCTCCTTTCAGCACCACCTCCCCTTCCCCACCCACTCTGGGCCTTTCCTGCCCCACACAGCAGAGGTTTATCCCCCAAACCCAGAGCAGCTGGCTGCTGCTGGAGTCTCCTCCCACCCCAGGTGTCACCACTTTGCCCTCCCTGCCCATCCCCTTTATAATCAGCCCCAGGAGAAGCAGAGGCCCCAAGCTTGCCCGAGTGGGCAGAGGGATCCTCCTCCTGGCATCACTGGTGAGTGCCCATGGTGCACCCTGGGTGAATGGGAGTGGGATCTAAAGGCCGGGGGGCCTGGTGGCCCCCCAGCCAGGTAGGGCTAGGCTTGCTGCTTACTCTGATGTCAGTGACCTCACTCCCAGGTGCTGGTTGGGCTTTCTTCCTTAGGCTGAGCTCCTCTCTGTTTAGCTGCTTCTTTCTGCTCACTCCTGATGAGCTGAAGGGCTTGACTGAACAGGAAGCTCCTGGGGGAGCAGCTTTGTGTTGTCATGAAGTGTTTGGGTTGGAGAAGCAAATTTTGGCTGGAGTGGCAGAGAGCAATGATGTCTCCCATCCACCTACTCTTCTCTAGGTTGAGCAGGCTCCTCTCTGTCCTCTTCACCAGCTCTGTTGCCCTTCTCTGGACTTGCCCCAGCACCCCAGCTGCCTCCTTCCCTTGGGATGTTCAGCTGGAGTACAGCTGCTGTCACCTCAGGATTGCCCTTTCAGGTTTATTGATGCCCAAGGGGAGCAGCACATGGCAGCTTGGGCTGTTCAGCTGGAGTGCAGCTGCTGTCACCTCAGGATTGCCCTTTTAGGTTTCTTGATGCCCAAGGGGAGCAGCACATGGCAGCCTGGGCTGAAACCAGTCAGCAAATGCTGGAAATACCTGAGCTGCTTGTTCCTCTGCAGAGCTGCACTGCTGGGAGCCACCAGACCTGCTGCTATCTCCTTAGGTCAGGTCTCAGCCTGGATATGAGATCCCTGAGGTGCTCCCTTGATGCTGGATGCTACAGAAACCAGTTCCTGTGGTGCCTGGGGTTGGTTTCTCAGCTACTGGGGTGCTGGTAGATGGCATCATTAATGCATTAATCTGCTTTTATTATGCTTTATTTGAGCAGCTGCTCCCAGGAAGGGAGCAAGAGCAGTTCACCCCCAGCCTACCCTAACCTTGTGGGGCACTGTAAAATCATGGAATTACAGGATCTTGGAATGGTTTGGGTGAGAAAGGTCTTTAAAGGTCCATCTGGTGTAACCTCCTGCAGGTTGCTCAGAGCTCCTGACAACCAGCAAGGGTGAGGGTAGAGTCTTGCACCTGTGAAAGAACAACCTCAGGGATCAGTATAGGTTGGGGACTGAGCTGTTAGAAGGTAGTGAAGGGGAAAAGGATGTGGAGATTCTAGTTGGTGGGAGGCTGACCATGAGCCAGCAATGTGCTCTGGTGGCCAGGAGGGCAATGCCATTCTGGGATGCCTTAGAAGGGCTGTGGGTAGTAGAGGTTCTCCTGCCCCTCTACTCTGCCTTGCTGAGGCTGTATCTGGAGCACTGTATCCAGTTCTGGGCCCGCTTAGAACAAGAGGGACAAAGAACTGCTTGAGAGACACCAGCACAGAGCCACAAAGATGCTGAAGGGAATGGAACCTCTCTGTTAGGAGCAGAGCCTGAAGGAGCTGGGGTTGTGCTGCTTGGAGAAGAGGAGACTGAGAGGTGACCTCATTAGTGGTTATAAAGATGTGCAGGGTGAGTGGCAGGAGGCTGAAGCCAGGCTCTGCTGGATGATGCCCAGTGCCAGGACAAGGGGCAATGGGTGGCAGCTGAGGCATAGGAATTTCCTTGTAAACAAGAGGAAGATTTTTTTTCCCCTTTGAGAGTGACAGAGCACTGGGACAGGCTGCCCAGGGGGGTTGTGGAGTCTCCCTCTCTGGAAATATTAAATATCTGCCTGGATGTGTTGCTGTGTGATCTGGTCTAGGAGATCCTGCTCTGTCAGGGGGGTTTGACTGGATGAGCTTTTGAGGTCCCTTCCAGTCCCTGACATTCTGTGATTCTGATCTGGTATGGGACATTGGAATGGGCTGCCCAGGGAAGTGAGGGAGTTGCTGCCCTTGGAGGTATTCAAGAAAAGCCTGGATGAGGCACTTAGTGCCATGGTCTAGTTGATTGGCTAGGGCTGGGTGCTAGGTTGGACTGGATGAGCTTGGAGGTCTTTTCTAACCTGGTTGATTCTATTATCTCACACCTCTCTGAGCAGCCTGTTTCAGGGCTCCAGTACCCTCATTGCAGAGAAGTTTCTCCTCATATCAAGGTGGAACTTCCCCTGTTCCAGTTTGTTTCCATTGTGCCATGTCCTATCATAGGACACCCCTGAAAAGTGGCTGTCCCCTTCTTGACCTATGAAGATGAAGAATAAAGACCCTTGCAAATAGAGGTTGCACTCCTGACACTTCAAGCTGAAGGCTCTTCAGCACTCCCATCAAGAAGCTTAACCTCATTATGAGCAGCATCAGTGCACTTAGGAAAACAAAAGCAGGGGAAGATGAATAAACTCCTGTCACTAATCAGTGTGAAACTGTTAATTTTAATTGAATTACAGCAAACTTTGAGCTGAGTAGATAAGTCCTAATCCTGTAATGCTTTAATTTGCTTCCTAATATTTCTCTAATATTCTGATCCGCCCTGTTACTGGCACTGCCTAATCAATTTCATGATGAATTTGGGCAACTTTGATAGTCTATTGTTGCTTCAAAACAAATCATGGGAGTGCAGTTTCACAAGCTTATGGAGGAGGCAGCAGTGAAGCCCTGAGGAGGGACTGCTGCAGGAGAAGACAGATGGGCATGGTGATTTGATGTCAAAATCAGACTGCTGGAACAGTTTGGGTCAGAAGGGACCTTAAAGATCATCCATTTTCAAGCCCCCACCATAGGCAGGGACACCTCCCACTACAACAGGTTGCTCATCCAACCTGGTCCTGGACACCTCTGGATCATGTTCTGCGATTGTAATCCACAACCTCCCTGGGCAACCTGTGCCAGCATCACACCATCCTCAGTGTGAAGAACATCTTCCTAACATCCAGTTTGAATCTCCCCTCTGCTGCTCTAAACCTATTATTCCTCATCCTGTTGTTACAAGACCTTGTCAATATTCCCTCTTGTAGGCTCCCTTCAGCTACTGGAAGGCCACTCCAAGTTGAAACCCTCTCTTCTCCAGGCTGCAGAGCCCCAACTCTTGTAGCCTGTCCTCATAGCAGAGCTGCTGCAGCCATCTGAGGATCTTTGTGGCCTCCTCTGGAGCCCCCAACACAAAAACATGAAATTGTTGGAGCAAGTATAGAACTGCACACACAGTACACCAGGTGATGAATTCCCACCAACTCTTCATCCTTCTGTTTATGTCACTACCACAGTCATGAGCAGCCTGGTCATAAACCAGAGCACACCAAAAATGGGTGGAATGGTCCCTACATGTCCATAGGAACCCTGCTGTGGTCCTCCACCTGGAATCTTGGCACCCCTTACAGACATGCCCAGACTCTAGTTGGTCAAGTATGGGTCAATGAGATCTAAGCACATCTTAATGAGCTGCTTGCTTGCACTACAGAGTTCTGAGTACACCTTACTGGGAGCTAAACATGTTACTAGGGACTAGCAGGCATGCTGGAGGTCTGGGTGGGTTTGGGGTAGGTTGCAGAATCCCAGATTCTGACCTCTGAAAATCATCAATGACCCTGCTAAAACAAGGGCACCCACAGTAGCTTGCCCAGCATCACAATGCCCAGCTGGGGTTGGAAGCTCTCCAAAGAAGGAGACTCCCCAGCCTCACCATGTCTGAGGTCACTGGGAGGCAGGCTCCTTACTCAGCACCAGCTCATCTTCTGTTGGCAAGGGAGGATTTCAAGTCTTCTGGGTTGCTCAAGCAGGGGCATAAGTTCCTGCCTCAGGATTGTTCTGGAGATAAGGCAGAAGCTGCAGGCAGAGGCTTCCAGGACTCCCCAGCCACTTATTCCCCACTGACCTGTGCAGCACTGAACAGATTTATGGGAAAGGCAAAGCTTGCAAGAAACAGAAAGACTCAATTAGATTCTCCTCTTCAAATTCATTATGGAGATGAAAACATGAGTGTACAGGACAACCAGGGGTGCACACAGAGAGGTGATTTATGCCCAGGCTTGGAGCAGCAAGTGCCTGAGGAACAGCAGAGCTCCATAATGGGTGAGTGATCTCCAGGAGGGCTCTCCAATAACTCAGATAAGATGCAGCAGAAATGTCTGCAGCAGGCAGGCAGATTTGGCTTAATGAATTTGCTTTGTGCACTGCTCATAACCTATCACCATTGCACCCTCTAAACTGGCCCTGTCTGAACAAAGTTGAGGCAAACAAGGGTTTAACTGCTGTGTAAAGCTTGTGCTGAGGCACAAGGAAGTTCCCCATGCTCCAGTGATGTGCCCTCATGGCCAAGAAGGACAATGGTCTCCAGGGGTGCATGAAGAAGAGTGTGGCCAGCAGGTCAAGGGAGGCTCTCCTTGCCCCCTACTCTGCCCTGGGAGGCCACAGCTGGAGTCTTGGGTGCAGTTCTCCCCAGTTCAAGAGAGATGGAGAAGTACTGGAGAGAGTCCAGTAGAGGCTGCAAAGGTGGTGAGGGGCCTGGAGCATGTCTGTGAGGAGGAAAGGCTGAGAGCCCTGGGGATGTTGAGCCTACAGAAGAGCAGCCAGAGAGGAGATCTGCTCAGTGCTCAGCAAGAGATTAAAGACCTGTGAGGGGCAAGAGGATGGGGCCAGGCTCAACTCAGTGGTGCTCAGTGACAGGACAAGGGGCAGTGGGCACAAATGGGAATCCAGGAGGTTCCATCCAAAAAGATGAAGAAACTCTTTTGGCGTGGGGGTGCTTGAACCCTTGATCAGGCTGCACAGAGAGGTTGTGGAGTCTCATTCCCTGGAGAGGATCCAAACCTTCCTCGATGCTGTGATCCTGGGCAAGCTGCTGCTGGTTCTTGTCAGCAACACACTTGGAGGTGTGACTAAAGCAACACAGGTAGAAAAATGCCAGGTCCATGTCTCCCCCACCCAGCTCCTTTGTGCATCAGCCCTCACTAAAGCCAAACGTTTTCTTTCAAAATGCCTGCCTGAGAGGTGCCTCCAGAGCTCATCTAGAGAGGAGAGCACACATGGGTGAGCTATCTGACCAGGATGCATTCTGACTGCTCATGATCAAGCTCATGACTGAATATTTTGAGATATCTCAGATAGGTTTGTGCACAGGATAAATACTAAGGAACTCAGATTTCCTTCCCAATGGCCTCCACGGAGTGAGATGCTAAATTTAGTGACTAAATTATTCATGTTGTGATATTCTCTTGATCTTAATCTTTGACTCTTTTATGCCAGGCAGCAGAACACAAACATTTCTCAAGGCTGCTGTCTGCTGCAGACAGAAAATGTGCCTAGGCCAGGAAAACAGCAAGGCCATGAGGTGAGACCCCAAAGGTACCTACCCGTGGCAGAGTTGGATTCTCCCTCCATACACAGGGGCTCAAGGCTGCTGTTTGTAACAGCACAGTTGGGGGTCCCAAGCCACTTCTGGGTCTCAAGTCCCATAAGAAGCCTCAGGAGGCTTTATCTTTGGCTTTCCTGGCATTAGCTTTGACCCCATAGGTCTGACATAGCACATGGATGTGCTTCAAGGTCCACAGAGGAGCATTGTGGTGTGGCTGCCCCAAGTTCCTGCACAAACACATCTGTACATCCTGTGCCCAGGCCAGTGGTGAAGCTCTCATTCCTGGAGAGGCTCAAGGCTGTGTAGACTTGGCAACACTGGGTTAGCTGCTGGGCTTGATGTTCTTCTTCCAACCAAAGTGATTCTGTGATCCTACAAAACAGCCTCCAGCATGTTTTGGAGTTAGGTTTGGCAGAGAGGCTGGAGGATTTTCTCCTTTCTGTATCTAACCCAATAATCCACATTAACCCTGCATCCAGATGTCATGATGGAGAGCTCTGGGAGCTGCTCAATATTTGTTGTGTGGTGTCCCCACCATCACCTTCCACCTGCTGGAGAGCCAAAAGCCCCCAACAGATGGAGTGGTAGGACTGGGTGGCAAATGGCTGGAGAGTAGCCCTGAGGAAAAGGCCCTGGGGGTCTGGGGTGATGAAAAGCTCAACATGAGCTGGCAGTGTGAGTGCAGCCCAGACAGCAACTGTGTGCTGGGCTGCAGCAAGAGCAGTGTGGGCAGCAGGGCAAGGGAGGGGATTCTGCCCCTTTGCTCTGCTCTCCTGAGAGCCCACCTGGAGTCCTGTGTGCAGCTCTGGAGTCCCCAGCACAAGTAGGACATGGAAGTGTTGGAGCCAGTCCAGAGGAGGCCACCAAGATGCTCAGAGGGTTGCAGCAGCTCTGCTGTGAGCACAGGACAAGAGAGATGGGTCTCTGCAGCCTGGAGAAGAGAAGGCTTTGAGGAGACCTTGGAGTCTGCTTCCAGTATCTGAAGGAGTCTACAGGAGAGTTGGGGAGGGCCTACTGACAAGGTCTTGTAATGACAGGATGTGGAGGAATGGGTTTAAACTGGCAGAGGGGAGATATAAACTGGATGTTAGGAAGAAGTTGTTTGCAGTGAGGGTGGTGAGACACTGGCACAGGTTGTCCAGGGAGGCTGTGGCTGCTCCTCCCTGGAGATGTTCAAGGGCAGGTTGGATGAGGCCTTGAGCGACCTGTTCTAGTGAGAGGGGGTTGGAATTAGACGATCTTTGAGGTCACTTCCAACCTAAACCATTCTGTGATTCTGTGACTGCATTCCATTTCCACTCCCCCATTTCCAATGTGTTGTAGTCAAAAACCTGCAGCCAGCAGCTCTGGGCACTTCACCAGGCGCATTGGGGCGCATCCCTTCAGCATTCAGCTGGTGCTGGGTCACTGACTCTGCTTTTCTGACAGGTAGAAGCTTCTCTGGAGACCTGCATGGGGGTAAGGTTCATTTTATGCTGTACAGTCAGAATTTATGCTTTTAAATAGCAGACAACTCCATCTCAACTCATCCTGCATCCTCTCACCACCCTTTCAGTCACAGAGCAAAGGTCTGGCTTCTCTCCTGACACCCTGCCGCTGTAACACAGCCAGCTTTGTTGGGTTGGGCTTGTCTGTCTGCTTATTTTTGTGCTGGAATGCTCTGAGAGAAGACTGAGGAGCATCTGCACGCTGCAGTTTTGCTGTTATCTGCTGATTTAGGATGTGGCACAACTTTGCCAGCAATACGGAAATCATCTCCTGTTTGTTAAATTGAGGGTTTGGTTGTGTGAGTCAACAGATTTAATTTCTTGGGTAATAAACTGCTTTGGAGTGATTTCTGACTCACCCTTTTCTTCCTTTAAAAGATGTATGAGGATGATAGGGAGTCCGTGCTGGCGGAAATCCTGCACTGTGCCCGGAGGGACACCCGCTGCGCCAAAACGTTTGCCCCAAAGAGCTCCATGTTACTCATCCTCAGGGGTAAGTGGTGTTTGCAGCCATGAGTCACCCTGCCCCATGGGGGAGGCCTTTGCAAAATCAAGGCAGCAGAAACATGGGGATGGTTCGTTCACCCCTCACGTGGAGTCTGCTCAGTTTTTCCCGTGTCTTAAACTCACAGAATCTTTTTGGTTGGGTTGTGGCAACCCCAAGCACCAGCATAGGGTGCACAGGGACTGGCTTGAGAGCAGCCCTGAGGAGAGGGACTTGGGGGTGCTGGTGGACAAGAAGCTCAATCTGAGCTGTCAGTGTGCTCTGGCAGCCCAGAGAGCAAGCAGAGCCTGGGCTGAAGCAAGAGAAGTGTGGGCAGCAGGGCCAGGGAAGGGATCCTCCCCCTCTGCTCTGCACTGGGGAGACCCCACCTGGAGTACTGCATCCAGCTCTGGAGCCCCTGGGGCAAGAGGGATATGGAGGTGCTGGAAGGCATTCAGAGAAGGGCCATGAGGGTGATCAGAGGGCTGGAGCTGCTCTGCTGTGAGGAGACTGAGGGAGTTGGGGCTTGTGATGGTTTGGGTTTTATCTGCCCTCCCACACTCATGAAATGAACCCAGACTAGACTCAGTCACTGAAAAACAGAATGAAGCTTTACATTCACAGCTTAGCTCAGTGTACAAGCAGATATTTACAGTCTATACAGTTATCTACAGAAATGTACAAGGTAAAAGGTAATACAGAAACACAACTCCCCTCCCAGAAACCTGAGTCCCCAGGAGGGGCTCCCAACTGCCCTTACACCTTCCTCCCACCCCTCTATCTTACCCCAGTGTTTGCCTTATGTTTAAGGTAGCTTGGAGGGTCAGCCAGGGGGGTTAGGAAGCATAAGGATTAGTTAGCAAGTTAGGGAGAGAAGTGCCTGCAGCCAGAGCGCAACTCTGTTGTCTATATTTATGTTCTTGTTCTTATTCATCTCAGCAAGCCTATGAGTGAAGTAGACATAACCACTGTATCCTTTTCACAGCCTGTAATCTAATTCTTCTCACCAAAATATCCTAGCTAGGCTCTAACTAGCATAGGGCTGTTCAGTATGGAGAGGAGAAGGCTCCCAGGTGACCTTACTGTGGTTTTTCAGCATCTGAAGGAGGGTCTTCAAGAAAGCTGGAGAGGGACTTTTTAGGCTGTCAGGTAGTGCTAGGACTGGGGGGAATGGAAGAAAGCTAGAAATGGGTAGATTCAGAGTGGATGTGAGGAAGAAGTTCTTCAGCATGAAAGTGATGAGAGCCAGGAAAGGGTTGCCCAGGGAGGTGGTGGAAGCCTCATCTCTGGAGGTGTTTAAGGCCAGGCTGGATGAGACTGTGGCCAGCCTGATCTAGTGTGAGGTGTCCGTGCCCATGGCAGGTGGGTTGAAACTAGATGATCCTTGTGGTCCCTTCCAAACCTGACATATTCTTTGATTCTAAGACAGCTTTAAGATGAGCTAAAATCATGTATTTACATCAGCCCATACAGCTCCATCTATAACCTTCTTGTCCTATTTTAAATCAAGAGGTTATTCTTATTTCATAGAGTCACAGTATGGTTTTGGTTGGAAGAGACCAAGCACTGCCAGGTCACCACTAAACCACATCCTTTGGCACCACATCTCCATGGCTTTAAAATCCCTCCAGACATGGGGAGTCCATCACTACCTTGGATAGCCTGGGCCAGGCCTTGATAATCCTAAAGGGAAAGAAATGGTTCCTTGTGTCTAACCTAAACTTCCCCTAGGGCAACTTGAGGCAGTTTCATGTTGTCCTGTCACTTGTTCTTTTGGGAATAGAGACCAGTCCCCACCTGTCTCCAAGCCCTTTCAGGGAGTTGTAGAGAGTCAGAAGGTTTCCCCTCAGTCTCCTTTTCTGCAGACTGAACAACCTCAGTTCTCTCAGCTGCTCCTCACCAGCTGTGTTCTCCAGAACCTTCACCAGCTTCACTGCCTGTCTCTGCACATGCTCCTGCCCCTCAATGTCTTTCTTGGAGTGAGAGCCCAAAACTGAACCCAGAACTCCAGGTGCAGACTCACCAGTGCCCAGTAGAGGGGCACCATCACTTCCTCTGTCCTGGCCACACTCTTGCTGATCCAGACCAGGATGCTGGTGGCTGGCTGACCATGTGAGCACACTGGTGGTTCATATTTAGCTGGCTGTCCAGCAGATATTAAATGCCATGGGGAGTTGTGGAGTCTCCTTCTCTGGAGGTTTTCAAAGCCTGCCTGGTTGCATTCCTGTTTGGAGTACCTTAGGTGATCCTGCTTTGGTAGGGGAGTTGGACCTGATGATCTCTGGAGGGCCCTTCCAACCTCTAACATTCTGTGATACTGTGGTTCTGGCTGCATCTGGTTGCTATCAAGAGGTTGCACCAACAACAGGAGGTTGATGCAAGAAGATGAAAAAACCCTCCATGGACATGCAAGGAGAACTTAAAGTGAAAACTGAGATTCTGAAGCACATTCAGCTTCCATCTGCCCCTAATGAAGAGCTGTCACCTTGCAGCGTCTGATCCCTATTCAGAAACTTTTCATCTCAAGGTTCCTTGGGCTAATAAGTCTGTAAGAGCACTATGAACACATTTATCATCTCATTTATCATCTCCCACCTTCAGCAGCACCCCAGAGAGAGGCATCACACCAGGGAGTGAGTTATGGCTGGTGTGACCATTGGCTGCAGATGTGTGTCCAACACAGAGGTTCTGTAATGGGACCATAAATCCTTCCAATTACTCATCCTGCTGCTATTTACAGTGGTGACACTTTTTAATATTGCAACTTCTTATTCATCTCTGATCAATTTGCAGCAGTGACACTTTTTAATACCGTGGTTCCTTCTCCTGCAAGAGGCAGTGACGAGTCTCTGTCCGACCTCGATGAGATTCGCTGGGAAGAGATGAGAAAGGCTCAGCTCACTTAAGTGACAAAGAGATCGTCATGCAGGGAGCCTCCCTGAGCAGATAATGAAGAAAGATGTGGCTGTTTGTGTATGCAGCTCCACCAGCCCAGCTGACTCACCCTTTGATCAAGAGCCATGTGGAGGAAGGAGACGCCTCTCAATGAAGCGGAGTACCAGTGTAAATTAAAAGGGGAGAAGCAGTGTGACATGTTGGTCCCAGACCTGCTATTGACTCCACTAAGAACAGGATCAGACTCATTATGTACCCAATTAACCAGAGGAGGTTATTTGGAGGGCAGAGGGAGGAGGGTGGGAGCTGCCAGGACTCAGCCATGGGGATGGGAACCAGTGCTGATGACAGCCCTGCAAGGTGATTGCTCTCATGGTGGCTCACCAAGGCTTCTCCATGTTGTCTTGGACATGTTTTCCTCTTGTCATAGAATCATAGAATGGTTTAGGTTGGAAGTGACCTCAAAGATCATCTAATTCCAACCCCCTGTCATAAAGAGGGACACCTCCCACTAGAACAGGTTGCTCAAGGCCTCATCCAACCTGCCCTTGAACACCTCCAGGGAGGGAGCATCCACAGCCTCCCTGGGCAACCTGTGCAGTGTCTCACCAACCTCACTGCAAACAACTTCTTCCTAACATGCAGTTTCAATCTCCCCTCTGCCAGTTTAAACCCATTCCTCCTCATCCTGTCATTACAAGACCTTGTCAATACTCCCTTACCCAACCTATCTGCCTGGAAGGCAGAGGGACAGTGATGGGCTGGCACAAAGCAGTGCTGCACAGGCATGCTGGAATGGAGCATGGCACTGGGGAGAGAGAGGGGAGTGGCTGCTGGAAGCCTCTGCTATGCACCAACCAGGGGCCACTGATGCTGAGTGAGTGTCCCAGTGCCATCCCCTGTGTGTGCCTCTCCCTGTCATGTAGGAGACCACCTCACTCTCTGCAGACACCTGAAAGGAGATTTGAGCCAGGTGGGGGTCTGTCTCTGTCCTGGAAAGCTAATAGGCCTATTAGATGTCCTGGCTTGCTCCACCCTTCTGCTGATGGGGGAAGCGAGGGTGGAGGGAAAACAGAGGCTTGGGCCATTATGTCCCCTCCCAGAGTGATGAACAGGTACCCACAGGTGCTAAGGTACTTGTTGGTGTCTTGCCCAAATAAGGCTGAGCAAGCCCTGGTTTCACCTAATGTGGTTGGTTTGGCAAATGCCATTTTGATTGGTGAATCTCTGTGGCCAGAGGAGCCACCACACTCGGGCAAATAATATACATGGAGCTGAGCTGGAAGCAGCTGAGTTGCCTCTGCCTCACTGCTCTTGGACAACAAGTTCTGCTCTGCCTTGCCTGATATTTTGGGCTTGAACTACTTGAAAACTTGTGCTAGTTTTAGCCTAGCTTGGATATTTTAGTGAGAAGAATTAGAAGCTAAGCTGTGAAAAAGAAACAATGTGATGCCTAATTCACTCATAGGCTTGCTGAGATGTATAAAAACAAGAACACAAGCAGAGATAACAGAATTGCTCTTGGGCTCTGGCTGCCTGCACTTCTCTCCCTAACCTGCTGTCTGTGTGACTAATCCCTCTGCTTTCTAACCCCCCTGGCCGACTCTCCAAACTCACCTTGAATATAAGGCAAAGTCTGGGATAAGGCAGAGGGGTGGAAGGGTGTTTGGGAGCCCCTCCTGGGGACTCAGGTTTCTGGGAGGGGTGTTGTGTTTCTGTATATTTTTTAATTTGTATATTTCTGTCTCTAGCTGTATATCTTGTAAATATCTGCTTGCATATTGTGCTAAGCTGTAAATATAAGACTCCATTCTTTAATTTCCAGCCACTGGTAACACCCAAACCATCACAAAATTGAAGTGCCTCAAGTTTCCCAGGAGAAGGCACATAAGTGCTTCATGATGTGGCAAGAAGTGCCACTGACACGGTGCTCTCTGCACATCTGCAAGAGATCCTGCCTGCACCTCTGCAAACCTTCATGCCAAGAGGAACCAGGATCAGGTCAGAGATTGTTTGCTTCTCTCCCAGCACCCTGGAAAGGTCTAGAAGCCTCTCAATGGCTGAGCAGTTCCAACACTGCCACAAAGGAGCCAGGAACTGTCTTGACATTTCTACTCCACTGCAGTGACTAGAATAGGCTTTCCCTAGGGCTCCAGGCTACATATTTGTAAGTGGCCATTTTGTGGCTACACTTTTTTGATGTTCTGATTCTCCTAAATGAATGAATTGCCCATAAGCACCCTTGTGAAGATTGTCCTGACCAAATTAGAACCCAGATTTAACTAAATTGTATATAGCTGTGGGTGGGGCTTTCCAGAAATAAAAATTGACTACATGGTTTATAATTCCTGCCTTGTTAATTGACACAACCAAATCAGTTTCTTCTGCCTAGTAACAAGTGATAGGATAAGAGGAAATGGGCTGAAATTATGCAAGGGGAGGTTTAGGCTGGATATTAGAAGAAACTTCTTCACTGGAAGGGGTCAATCACTGGAACAGGCTCCCCATGGAGGTGGCCGAATCTCCATCCCTGGAGGTGTTCAGAAGATGTATGGATATAGAGGATGTGGTTCAGCCCCATACTGGGTAGTGTTAGAAAATGGTTGGACTTGATCTTAAAAGTCTTTTGCAACCAAAGATGGTTGAGCATAAGATCAACCTTCCCTTCCAACCCCTAACATCCTCTGATCCTGTGAACCTTTATCTGGGTTTGAAAAGCACAGCCCTTTGCAGAGGATTTCTTTAGCCATAACTCACTCTACTGCAGTGGAGAGGCTGATGGACAAGGGTGTTTAGAGCAGGACAGGCAGAAAGGAAGAAGTTTGGTGGTTGTACAGACACAAACCAACTGCTTGCTTAAGGTTCTGTCTTTGTTTCCTGAAGGCTTACATTCTCCTATTAGAAGGGACCTCATATGGAGGCTGGATGAGGCACTTAGTGCCATGGTTTAGTTAATTAGAAGGGTTAGGTGATAGGCTGGAGCCAATGATCCTAGAGGCCTCTTCCAACCTGGTTAATTCTGTGATTCCTCTGCCCATGCCAGGCTATCTTGTCTGAGGCTTTGTTGATCAAATCAGTTACCAAGAAACAGCAATTCCAGACTTGTGCTATAGAGATCCTTTCCTACGCAGCAGTTCCAAAGCTATGGGGGCTTAGAGGACTTGTCCATCTGCTGAGGGTTTGCCATTTTGATTTCAAAACAGCAGCAGAGAAATGTAAAGAAGGTCCTGCATGGCCACTCCATTAGCTGGAACATTTTGACAGCATCACAGAATTCTTCCAGATGGAAAAGACCTCTAAGCTCATTCAGTCCAGCCTTCAACCCAACACCACCATAAGCACTGAACCATGGCTCAAAGTGCCATGTCCACACCTTTCTTTAACACCTCCACCTCCTTGGGCATCCTGTTCCAATGCCTGACCACTCTTGCAGGAAAGAAATTGTTCCTGCTCTTCAACCTAAACTTCTCCTGGCACAATTTCAGGCCATTTTCTCTTGTTGCATCACCTAATACCAGGAAGAAGAGCCCAGCTCCCACCTCACTTCAGCCTCCTGTCAGGGAGTTGTAGAGAGCAATGTCGTTTCCCCTCAGCCTCTTCCTCTTCAGACTAAGTTTAAGGGTTAACTTTAGGGAAGAAATTGTCCCAAGGTCTCTTACAAACCTGCAACAGGACAGGAAGAAGGCTTGAAGCAAGGGAACAATTCTAAACATGGACTTCAGTGCCTGGGGTTAATGTCAACACCAGGGAGGGAAAAGTCTCTTGTGATCATCTTCATTTTCCACTCCATTTTATAAACATTCCTAACGAGCTCTGGAGGAAGCAGCAGTTACATAAGGACACAGGCAGCTTGTAAACAGAGGTTTGAAAGTCCTGAGGGGATGAGAAGAGAACATGCTGGCCTGAGCTCCAAATTTCTGAAGCAGTTCTGAATTTTTCTTGCCTCTTTAATTAGCTCTGAACCTGAAGGGTTCCAATACTCAAAAGGATCCTACAAGAAAGGTGGGGAGGAACTTCTTACAAGGGCTGGCAGTGATAGAACCAGGGGCAATGTTTGGAGCTGGAAGAGGGGAGATTGAGACTGGAGATTAAGAAGAAATGCTTTGCAGTGAGGGTGATGACAGAGTAGCACAGGTTGTTGAGGGAGATTGTGGAAGTCCTCTCCCTGGAGTCATAAGGAGACCTACAAGAAAGCTGGGGAGGGACTTTTTAGGCTGTCAGGTAGTGCTAGGACTGGGGGGAATGGAACAAAGCTAGAAATGGGTAGATTCAGAGTGGATGTGAGGAGAAGTTCTTCAGCGTGAGGGTGGTGAGAGCCTGGCAGGGGTTGCCCAGGGAGGTGGTGGAAGCCTCATCCCTGGAGGTATTTAAGGCCAGGCTGATCTAGCATGAGATGTCACTATCTGTAGCAGGGGGGTTGGAACTGGATGATCCTTGTGGTCCTTTCCAACCCTGACTGATTCTGTGATTCTATGTTTCTATGCTCCTATGATTCTATGATTGGATAGGGCTGATCTTGGAGGTCTCTTCCAACCTGGTTGATTCTATGATTCTGTGAGATCTTCAAGGCCAGGTTAGATGAAGCTTTGAGCAACCTGGGTTAGTGGAAGGTGTCCCTGCTCATGGCAGGGGAGCTGGAAGTAGATGATCTTTAAGATCCCTTCCAACCCTAATCATTTTGTGATTCTATGAAAAAGGAACACTCTGGGAAAAAACTCTCAGCATTTGGGGATTTTATTTGTCCATAAACCCCTGAGTGATAAATCTCTCATCAATTAATCTGAGATGTATTAGGGTGCACAAAGAAGTGATTGCTGAGTATCAAAAATACAGCTCTTATCAGCTCTCTGTCTCACACAGTGAACAAATGAAGGGACCAGGAGTGGAGAGATAGGATCACAGCTTTATTTATTGTTTGGTTCTGTGTCCTGTCCCAGTAATGGAGTTTTAAACAAATGATAGCTTTCTTATCAGCATCTGGGGAGGGATGCACCAGCAGGGAGCACAGCTCTGCACCCACCCAGCATGGAGGGATGGTGGAGATGGCAGAGTATCAGCCCAAGATGGAAGAGGAGGAACATCAAGAGGGATAGGGTTGCCTGTGAGCAGAACGCTGGTAACGGGGAGAAATGCAGATGTTCCTCGGTGCCCACCACTTCTCTGCCAACCTACCCCTGCTCCAACTCCATTTTCAACATGGTAGGAAAGAAATCCTTCTCATTTTTGTCTCCTCGTTGGACAGAAGAGATATGGACCTGTTGGAGCTGGGCCAGAGGAGGCAACAGAAATGTTTGGAAGGCTGCAAATCCTCTGCCAGAAGACGAGGCTGAGAGAGTTTGGGTTGTTCAGCATGGAGAAGAAAAGGCTACAGGGAGACCTTCTGGTGGCCTTTCCATGCTCAAAGGTGACTCCAAGAAGGCTGGGGACAGAATTTTGAGCAAGACCTGTTGTAATAGGACCAGAGATAATGGTTTGAAACTGAAAGAGGGAGATTGAGACTGAAGAGAAGGGAGAAATGTTTGATGCTGAGGGTGGTGAGAACCTGGCCCTGATTGTCCAGAGAGGTGGTAGATGTCCCCATCTCCAGAACCATTTCAGGTCAGGTTGTCTGGGGCTCTGAGCTACCAGCTCTAGCTGCAGATGTCCCTGCTGACTGCAGTGGGGTTGGACTTGGTGGACCTTTAATGGTTCCTTCCCTCCCAAAGCAGTCCATGATGCTATGGTTTTCAAAATACATTTTCTCTCTCAGCAGGGTTTACTTCACAGAATCACAGCAACAGGCAGGTTGGCAAAGCCCCTCAGCATCACCAAGTCCAACCTAAAACCCTACTCTACAAGAGTCACCTTAAACCATAGCCCTGAGCACCACATCCAAACCAGACTTAAACATGTCCAGGCTGGGTGACTCCACCACCTCCCTGGGCAGCTCATTCCAGCCCCTGAACACTCTCTCCATGAACAACTTTTTCCTAATGTCCAATCTAAACCTGCCCAGCCTCAGCTTGAGGCCATTCCCCCTTGTTCTGTCTCCAATGAGCTGTGAGAAGAGCCCAGCAGCAGCCTCTCCACAATGTCCCTTCAGGTAGTTGTAGACAGCACATTTCTGAGACCATGGCTGGTTAGAAACTTGGAAAGATTCAAGTAAAAGAAAATAAGGGATGATGGTGAGAGGATGATGCCAGGAACCCTACTCAGAGGAAAAGCTCTTGAAGATTAAGGAGAGAGAACAGAATTAGCAAGGCCCTGGCCCTGCATTGTGGTCTGCAGGGAGAGATGTAGCTGGTGGACTTGGGGACATGTAATTGGAACCTTCAAATTAAAGGACCAGGGCAATCAGCAGTAAAAAATGGCTAAGTACTGGGCAAGTCTGCTTTGTGCTGCAGACCTTGACTATGATTCTGGGCCACCTGTGCAGCACAGAGCTGAGCACCGCACTGCTGCTTCCTTTCTTTCCACTCCCCTGCACTCTTCACTTCATCTGCAGATATTCAAACAACATCCCCCAGAATTAATATAGCAGCCTGGTGCTGCAGAAGCAGTAAGTGCTGGAAGGCAGAGGATTAGATTATTTACAGTTTCCTTATATTTTAATGTCAAAACCAACATCCCCAGCGTGGTGGTGGAGAAAAGGAGCTTCTGAGGGATTTGGAAGCTAACGAGGATTGTAATGCTGATCAAGATGAATGACCTGTGCTGATGGAATCCTTATAAAAAGCCCTACTGAAGCAACACAGCTCCCAGGATTAGGGAAACTTGAGCTAAATGAGGTGCTGAGGCAGAAATGATTTCAATGCAAATCACAGAGAGCAAAAAGAAATGGGTTCCAGGGAAAAAAAAAGAATGAAGGTATGGCTGCTAGTTGAGGAACCCACAGAGGTGTTCTGAAACACCCAGTCTGAAATAAGAAGCATAGAATCAGAGGATGCTTTGGGTTGGAAGGCGCTTTAAGGATTATCAAGTTCTAATACCCCCACACCATGGGCAGAGGCACCTCCCACCAGCCCAAGTTGCTCAAGGTTGGATCCAACCTAGCCTTGAACACTTCCATGGTGGGGACATCCACAACCTCCCTGGGCAACCTGTGCCAGTGTCTCACCATTTGTCATGGTAGGTCTGATGGGCCAGAAATGGTCTAGTCGATTGGCTAGGGCTGGGTGATAGGTTGGACTGGATGATCTTGGAGGTCTCTTTCAACCTGGTTGATTCTGTGATGAAGTAGGCTTATACATGTACTGGCTTACCCTGGCGTGTTTTTCTCCTGTGGTAAACAAGCTACACATGCTTAGCTTGTGCCTGCTTTGTGCAAGGCTTCTGCTTTTCCCAAAGTTGGGTAAACCAAACCTACAGTTTCACCTAATATGGTCAAGCTTGGCTAACTACCATTCTGATTGGCTGTTCTGTGTCCAAAGTCTCGGCTACATTGATAAAAGAAATATGCAGGTAAAAGCAGTGCTGCTGTGCCACTCTATTTGTGCCTGTTGTTGCCTGTTGTTGCCTTTGCTTGTTAGCTTATTGTTCACCTGGAGGTTCCATTGTCACAAGTTTGCCAGGGACAGGCTCTAAATGCCTCCACGTGATCAGCCTGCATAGCCAGTGAGACATCGTGCTGAGACTGCACATCACAAGACATTTTGCCTGCACCTGAAAGCCTCCTGCCAGGATAGCAAGTCCTGGAGATACACAGATCATCCAGAGGACCAGGTCAGAGACTGTCTGCCTCCTTTCCCCAGAAGCCTGGGAAGAATCAGAGGTCTCAGTGGTTGACAGGAAAGACAGAATTCCCTGAAAGCGTTTGGATGCTGTCTGAGGCTGCAGCTAGCCCTGCCAGTTGTGAGTAAATGCTCAAAGCCTCTTTCTAATCCATCATTGCCTTCTGCCATAAGCAGAAAGATGCTCCTTGAGTGCATCTAGTGGGCAAGCAGGACATTGACTGCAAGCAGTATTTGGCCACAAGACTCTTCTCTTCCAGTTCAATTAATGGTTAAATACTTTGCTGGTTCTTAGTAGGTCTGGTTATCATCTGTAAAATGTTTCCATGACCTTGTGAAGAGCCCATTATTGTTAAAAGTAGTGGTCAGGGGTGGCCAGAGTTCTGGGTATCAAAATTAATGACCAATATTAATTTTAGGAAAACATAATTTTGCATTAATTAATTACCCCTTCACAACACCACCCTCAGTGGAAAGAATTTCTTCCTAATCTCCAGGCTCAATCTCCCCTCTTCCAGCTCAAAGCCATTGTTCCTTGTGCTGTCACAAGCCCTTTTCCTCAGCTGTCCTGCAGACTCCTTCAGGTACTAGAAGGCTGCTCTAAGGTCTCCCTAGAGCTTTCTCTTTTCTTGGCTGAAAAGTGTGGCCAGCAGCAGCAGGGCAGTCCTTCTGCCCCTGTACTCAGCACTGCTCAGGCCACACCTTGAGTGTTGTGTCCAGTTCTGGGCCCTTCAATTTAAGATAGATTTTGAGGTACTTGAACATGTCCAGAGAAGGGCAGCAAGGCTGAGGAGGGCCCTGGAGCAGAGCCCTGTGAGGAGAGGCTGAGGGAGCTGGGGGTGTGCAGCCTGGAGAAGAGGAGGCTCAGGGCAGACCTCATTGCTGTCTGCAACTACCTGAAGGGAGGTTGTAGCCAGGTGAGGTTGATCTCTTCTGCCAGGCACCCAGGGACAGAAGAAGAGGACACAGCCTCACACTGCATCATGGCAGGTTCAGGCTGGATGTTATGAAGAATTCTTCACAGCAAGAGTCACTGGAATTGGAATGGGCTGCCTGGGGAGGTGGTGGAGTCCCCGTCCCTGGAGGTGTTTAAGAGGAGGGTGGATGCAGCACTTGTTGCCATGGGTTAGTTAATTAGAAGGTGTTAGGTGATAGATTTGACTCAATGATCACAGAGGTCTTTCCAACCTGGTTGGTTCTGTGGTTCTGTGAATGACCCCAACTCTCCCAGTTTGTCACTCTAGGTGAGATGCTCCAGCCCTGTGATCATCTTTATGGCTTCCTCTGGACCTAATCCAGCAGTTCCATGTCCTCCTTGTATTGATGGCATCAGAACGCAAGAAGGATGTCAAATTCTTTGAGCAGGAACCCAGAGGATTCCACTGAAGTGCCCAGCCTGAACCAGAAATGCTAAGACTTTCCAGAAATGTCAAATGCTACAAGCTGGAAAGTTACAAAATTAAGTGTCTACAGATTGCAATGTGCTCATAGAGGTGCCACCAGGTAAATGCCCTCAGCTGAGGCACTAGAAAGCCTCAAGGATAACTTCAAGTGGAGTTTATGGAGTTTTAGTTTTGAGTTTAATCTCAATGATTCAGTATTTTAAGAGGGCCTACAATAAGGCTGGGGAGGGACTTTTTAGGCTGTCAGGCAGTGATAGGACTGAGGGGAGTGAAACAAAGCTAGAAATGGGTAGGTTCAGACTGGATGTTAGGAAGAAATTCTTCAGCATGAGGGTGGTGAGAGCCTGGGAGGGGTTGCCCAGGGAGGTGGTGGAAGCCTCATCCCTGGAGGTGTTTAAGGCCAGGCTGGATGAGGTTCTGGCCAGCCTGATCTTGTGTGAGGTGTCCGTGCCCATAGCAGGGGGTTTGGAACTGGCTGATCCTTGTGGTCCCTTCCAACCTTGACTGATTCTATGATCTTTACAGTGAGGGCAGTGAGACACTGGAGCAGGTTGCCCAGGGAGGTTGTAGATGTTCCCCTACTGGAGGTGTTCAAGGCCAGGTTGGATGAGGGCTCAGCAACCTGGGCTAGTTGGAGGTCTCCCTGCTCATGACCGCAGGGTTGGATGTAGATGATCTCTAAGGTCCCTTCCAACCCAAACCATTTCATGACTGTGATTTTTTTTCATTAATTAATAATGTTCTGCTGAAGTAGGTTATAATTAACTAATTATTTGCTCTGTTAGTGTTTCCTGCTGGCTTAAACCTTTTTGTTATGCTTCTAAACCTGGAGATAATCTATTCAGAAGTATCTCCATCTCCAGGTGCTTGTCCAGGGGGGCTTGGAGCACTTGGGCTTTCTCTTCTGGGGGAAGAGTCTTATCCTGCCACAGGAGACCCAGGATGGCCACAGCCATGGCCACAACATTGCCCTTGCAGCTCTGTGGTCTTTCCCATGGTGTCTTGTCCTGCAGCAGGGCCTTGAGGTGGAGCCATGGGAAGGATCAGCTCCACTTCTAGTCTGTTGCTGTGTGAAATTATGCAGCTCCTCATTTGTCTGGGCTAAAAATAAGCACGGAATAGCTGCTTTAATTAATAAGTAAATAGAATTAATTGATACAATTACAATTAATGCAGGGAAAGTGGTGAGAAGTCGGAGTGGTGTGGAACTAATCGGTGGCTGTCGCTTGGGGTAATGAAGATTCTCATCTCCCTGCTCCTGCGAGCTCTGGGCTGCTGCTACCTCCCTGCTGGCAGGGCTGGATGTCCTTCAAGGCAATGGGAGGAGGCAGGAGGAGAACCAAAACACAGTGTTCTCCTTGGTGCCAGCTGCACAAGCAGGAGTGGTAGGGACTCATGGAATTGTAGAGCAGCTTGGGTGGGAAGAGACCTCCATAAGTCATAGAATCATAGAATTACAGAATCATAGAATCAGTCAGGGTTGGAAGGGACCACAAGGATCATCCAGTTCCAACCCCCCTGCCATGGGCAGGGACACCTCACACTACATCAGGCTGTCCACGGCCTCATCCAGCCTGGCCTTAAACACCTCCAGGGATGAGGCTTCCACCACCTCCCTGGGCAACCCTTCCAGGCTCTCACCACGCTCATGCTGAAGAACTTCTTCCTAACATCCAATCTGAATTTACCCATTTCTAGTTTTGTTCCATTCCCCCCAGTCCTATCACTCCCTGACAGCCTAAAAAGTCCCTCCCCAGCTTTCTTGTAGCCCCCTTCAGATAATGAAAAGCCATGATAAGGTCACCTGGGAGCTTTCTCCTCTGCAGACTGAACAGCCCCAACCCCCTCAGTCTCTCCTCACAGCAGAGCAGCTCCAGCCCTCTGATCATCCTTATGGCCGTTCTCTGGACACCTTCCAGCACCTCCATATCCCTTTTGTCCTAGAGGCTCCAGAACTGGATGCAGTACTCCAGGTGGGGTCTCACCAATGCTGACTCATTCAGTCCAACCCCCCTGCAGTCATCAGGGACAGCTGCGACTAGAGCAGGCTGATCAGAGACCCAAACAACCTGACCTACAATGGTTCTAGGGATGGGACATCTACCACCTCTCTGGACAACCTGGGACAGGCTCTCATCACCCTCAGTGTCAGATATTTCTCCCTTTTCTCCAGCCCAAATCCTCCCTCTTTGAGTTCAAACCATCACCCTTTGTCTTGTCACATCAGGCCCTGCTCAAAAGTCTGTCCCCAACTGTCTGGTGTGCCTCTTTAAGCACTTAAAAGGCCACCAGAAGATCTCCCTGGATTCTTCTCTTCTCCAGGCTGAACCACACCAGCTTTCTCAGCCTGGCCTCCCAGCAGAGGGCTTCCAGCCCTCCCATCATTGCTGTTGCCTCCAACAGGCCCATGTCTGTGCTGTGCTGAGGTCTTCAGAGGTGTCCCCAGCACTGCAGGTGGGGTCTCAACAGAGCCATCCCCTGGTAGCCCACACCAAGAGGTGCTGGTATGTCACAGTGGTGGGCTGTAGCACCCCACAACAGCCATGGGCTGTTCTGACTCTACTGACTCTCAAGGGACAAGCCAACCCCAGAACTCTTCCAGTGGACATCTCCATCCAGGGCGGGAGGCATTTCTTTACTGACTGTACTGCTCCTTGCACTCCTGCAGGAAACCCTCTGGTGTTACCTGTCAAGGGTGATGGCTGCTGTCCTTCCTCTGCCCCAGAACACTGGGCTGGGCCTCAATGGAGGAGCTAAGCAGAGAAAAGCTGGGGATCAAATGGTTCCTTATCTTCATTCCTGCAGATGCCATTTCTGTGGTGCTTATTGCTGGAAAGTCTGGGCAGGGCTATCACAGAGGAGGACTCAGAGCCCCCACTCATGATAGCATTCTCAGGCTGGGGTCTGACTGATACTTTAATCCACTCCTGAGGCAAGGCCAGCTGGACAAGTGGTGCTCCAGCTCACCTGGTTCTGGCCTTCCATCCTGCTGTAAGGTTGGCACAAAGAGGGGCATGGGGGAACTGCAGCAGGCTGCCCCTGCTGAATCCTCGAGGAGGGCTTAGGTAGAACTGTGGGTCATAGAATCACAGAATTGTTTAGGCTGGGAAAGACATTTTAAGGTCATCAAGTCCAACCATTAACTGCCAGTTCACCACCAAACCATGTCTCCTTTGAGACCTGTCTAAGAATGGGGCCTCCACCACTGCCCTGGGCAGCCTGGGCCAGGCCTTGACAACTCTAAAGGGGAATAAATTGTTCCTTATGTCTAATCTAAACCTCCCTTGAGTCAACTTGAGGCCATTTCTTTATCCTATCACTTGTTCCTTGGGAGAACAATTGGCTCACACCTCCTTTCAGGCAGCTGCAGAGAGCCAGAATGTCTTCCTCAGCCTCCTTTTCTCCAGGCTCTTGTCTCTTGTGATGGCTGCACAGCTCACACAGCAGCTCTCTTGGTCAAAAACCAGAGAAGGCAGCCTGAAAGAACTGTAGAATGGTTTAGGTTGGAAGGGACCTCAAATCTCATCCAGTTCCAACCCCCTGCCATATGCAAGGACACCTGCCCCCTAGAATAGATGGCACAAGGCCTCTTCCAATCTGGCTTGAACACCTCCAGGGAGATCATGGATCACAGAATGTGATCAAATCCTGAAGATCACATTCTGTGATCCACAACCTCCATGGGCAACCTGTGCCAGTGTCTCAACACTGAAAGAACTTCTTCCTAACATCCAGTTTAAATCTCCCCTCTGCCAGCTTAAACCCATTCCTCCTTGTCCTGCCATGACAAGACCTTGTGAACAGTCCCCAGCCCTCCTGCAGCCCTCTTCAGACACTGGAAGGAGGACATGAGTGCATTTCTGGGGAAAACAAGGTGCAGTAATGAGGGAAACCTCTCTCTGCACAGGAAGCTTTAGGACAGTTATGGCTGCTAGACAGCAAGGACAGTTAACCAGTGACAAATGGCAGCTGTGATGGGCCTTCAGCATGTGCTCCTCTGCTCCTCGCTGAAGAGTGGAGGGTTCCAAAGGCAAATCTGCACACAGCTGATGGACGATGAGGAGGCTGAGGACAAAGGACAGGTTTTGGCATGTACGAGTGGCAGCTGTTAGAAAAGGTGTTTGTGCTGGCTGGGTAGGGGGCACAAGTGAAGGAGGGAGAGGAGCAGAGAGGAAGGAGGTCTCTTGGTTGTGGCTTGGGGGAAAGCAGCTCAATTTGGTAGTTTAAATAATTTCTGGGAAAGGACCAACATAAAATCAGAGAATCATAGATTTGTTTTGGCTGGGAGAGACCTCCAAGATCATTGAGTCCAACCATCAACCCAACACCACCGTGGCCACTAAACCATCTCCCAAAGTGCCACATCCACATTTCCTGAACAGCTCCAGGGGTGGTGACTCCACCACCTCCCTGGGCAGCCTATTCCAATACCTGACTGTTCTTTCAGAAAGAAATTGTTTCTCATCTCCAACCCAGACCTCCCCTGGCACAATTTTAGGCCATTTCCTTTCATTCTATCACCTGATACTAGGGAGAAGAAACCAACCCCCACCTCTCTGCAGACTCCCCTCAAGACATCTTCCAGCTTGGAGGAGGAAAAAAAAGTGGCTCATTGTTCTAATTCTCTTAAGCCATAAGATTTCTCTGTGCTCATCAGTGTTCAGCTCAACATTCTTAGACTCATCAGAGCTGTAAGGAAAGAAACAATGAGGAGGAAAAGAGAAAAGCTCATTAGGAGAAGCCAGATTAAAGGCAGGAGCTGCCTTCCAACGCCGCTGCATCTCCTTTGGAGCTGGCTTACTGACCCAAGCTGCCCTCTTCCAAGTGGTGGCACGTGTCACGTTGCTCATCAGGCTGGCTGGAAGGCTCAGAGCATCTAATTGCATCTGCTACTCCTGCATTGTGTGTCAGGGACCCCAGAGATGACAGGGACACGCTGCTGCTATGTGCCAGCTGCGGCGCCTCTGTTGCTGATCCCCCCGCTGAAAAGGGCAGCTGGGTAATTGGGATGTCTCCAGCTTCGCGTTGACAGCAGTGAGATGAAACATTTTGCTGGTGGCAGCTTTGCTGGGACTGATCCTGCTCAGGATGCTCATCACAAGCCCTCTGTACCATGGCTGGATGGAAATCGGTCCCATGTTGTGTTGGCCATGAGCAGAGGAGTGGTCTGGAGACACCATACAGACAGCATGCAAAATGCCAGGTGATGTTAGAGTCATCACAAAATGTCAGGGGCTGGAAGAGACCTCAAAAGATCATCTAGCCCAACCCCCCTGCCAGAGCAGGATCATAGAATTGTTTTGGTTGGAAGAGACCTTTAAGGTCAACTAATCCAAACATTAACCCAGTATTAGCAGCTCACTGCTAAATCATGTCCATCAGCACCACAACCCCATGGCTTGGGAGCCCTACTAGGCATGGGGACTCCACTGCCCTGGGCAGCCTGGGTCAGGCCTTGACAACCCATTTATAGAGGAAACTGTTCCTCATGTCCAAACCAAACCTCCCCTGGACCAACTTGAAGCTGTACCAGAGGTACTAGAGTTTCCCAGGGTGCTTTGCAGGAAGGGTGGCCCACACCACCTCCCTGGCATGTGGGACTTTGGAAATAGTACTGTCCTGATCTGTACCCCTCCAGGAGGGAACAGTCCTCCTTATCAGCACTGCAGAAGATTTCCCTGCACAAATGCAGCTTCCCTAGCTGCTCCTCAAGGTATTTTTTTAAAAGTCAGGATTTTATTCTATTATTTTTTATTTGCATGTGGAGTTCACTTGTTTATTTGCTTGAGAAGATGAGGGAAGTCCCATGGGGGAGTGTGTTCTCACTCATCTCCATTTCCTACCTCGAATTACATTACCAGCACTTTCTGTAGCCTTCCTGGGGCTTGGAATTAAAACAGAACATGAATATTGATACCAGTGTCCTTGATGCACACACATTGCACATGGCATTCCCACCTACAGGGAAAAGGAGCGGGAAGGCAGCTGCAGCTCAGCTGAGATGGACACAGCTGGTTGTGTCCCAGCTGTGGGGTGCATGCAGGGACAGGTGGAGCTGTTCAGCCTGAAGAAGAAAAGGCTCCAAGGAGACCTTAGAGCAGCCTTCCAGTACCTGAAGGAGGCTACAGGAGAGCTGGGGAGGGACTCTTTACAAGGGCTTGTGGTGGCAGGACGAGGGGAAATAGCTTTGAGCTGGAAGAGGGGAGATTTAGACTGGAGATTAGGCTGGTGAAAGACTGGCACAGGTTGCCCAGGGGGATTGTGGATGTCCCCTCCCTGGAGGTGTTCAAGGCCAGGTTTGATGTAGTCTTGAGCAGCCTGGTTTAGTGGCAAGTGTCCCTGCCTATGGCAGGGGGTTTGGAACTAGATGACCTTCAAGGTCCACTCCAACCCAAAGCATTCTAGGATTCCATGAATGGTCATTGCTGTTGTGCCAGATGTTCATGCATGTAGACCTTTCCTCATCTCACGCTGTGGCCATGTGACCACCCTGGAGAGATCTCAGAATCCCAGCATGATAGGGGTTATTAGAAGAGACCTCTGGCTATAACCCAGTCCAATCCCCCTGCTGAAGCAGGGCACCCACAGCAGCTTGCCCAGGATCACAAAGGCTGGGTGGGGTTGGAATCTCTCCAAAGGAGACTGCACATCCTCTCTGGGCAGCCTCCTCCAGGGCTTCAGCACCCTCACACCAAAGAACTTTCTCTTCCTGCTCTGATGGAAAGCAGCTGCTGCACAGGCCCTTCGCTGCCTCTTTCCCCTCAAGGTAAAAAAATTATCTCTTCAATTCTTCCCCTTTTTATGAAAAGAGCTGCAATAACGATGTTTCTGTGAATTGCTTTTGCAGATAAACAGAGCAGGGCTGGTTCCTGAAGCGAGGAAATCATGGTACACACCTAAGGAGTGCTCTGCCCTTTATCTCCCGCCTTCACTTCCTCCCCTCAGCTATCTGATGGGCTCCTGCTGCTCATTTCACACTGCTTCTGCTCCTCATTTTGTTATCCAAGTTTGTTTTGCTCGTTCTTCCAGTGAAGTCCTTGCTATGGTGGGTGGAAGAAAGGACCCTCTGGTTTTCCACAAGCTACCTGTTGACTTCCAACCGGTTAAGATAATTCTGCTCATTGAGGCTTTATTTTTTTCTTCTCCCTAGTACCAGCTAATAGAACAAGAAAAAATGGCCTGAAATTGTGTCATAGGAGGTTTAGGTTGGACATGAGGAACAAATTCATTCCAGTAAGAGTGGCCAGGCATTGGAATAGGCTGCCCAGGAAGGTGGTGGAATCACCACCCCTGGAGGTGTTTGAGGAACGTGTGGCCATGGCAATCTGGGGCATGGTTTAATGGCTGTGGTGAGGCTGTGTTGGTGCTTGGACTCGATGATGTTAGAGATCTTTTCCAGATGAAATAATTCTATAATTCTATGTGGGCAGCAGGACAAGGATTGTCTTGATCAAAGCTCCTCCAAGAGGATGGGCAATGCAGCATCCACAGCACCAAGGGGTGGAGAATGGGGTCCCTTTTTATGTGAAAACATAAACCTAAATTCAACCAGCAGTTTGGAAACCACCTACTAATTATTTCTCCTTTGTAAGACCCATATCGGACCTTTTCTCTGGTGAAAGCATTAACAGTGCAAAGCTGTTCCCAGGTCAGAGGGAATATTTCTGCCATGAAACATAAGAAAAGTCCTTTTGTAAGATCTGGACAAGTTTGTAGTGCTTTGAGCAGGACCTTGGTGATGCTCAGTTATTACAGATTCACAAATTCACAGATTGCATCAAGTTGGAATGCAGCCTCAAAGGTCATCTTGTCCAATGCCCTTGCAGTCAGCAGGGACACCTCCGACCACTTCAGGCTGCCCAGAGCCACATTAGGTCTGATCTTGAATGCCAGTTGAGTCACCAACCCTGGATGTGTTTTAGGATGTGGTGCTCAGGGCTGTGGTTTAAGGTGGATCTTGTAGAGTAGGGTTCTAGGTTGGACTTGGTGATGCTGAGGGGCTTTGCCAACCTGCATGTTGCTGTGATTCTGTCTCCAGGGACAGGGTCTGAACCCAGAGCTTCAGGAGACTTCATGGAATCCCAGAATTCCAGCATTGTGCAGGTTGGAAGGAACATCTGGAGTTCATCCACTCCAACTCCCCCCTCTAAAGCAGGGCAACAGCCTTGCCAAGCTGTTCTGGGATGGCTCAGGTGGCTCTCCAAGGAGCCTGTGAAAAACCAGCATGAAATAAGAATCTTTCCATGAGTGCTGCATGGTCTGGAGCTTCATTCAGGGATTTTATTATGGAAAATGCTCGTCCAGACTCTCAAACTCCATTAATGTACCTTAAGTGCCTCTTCTCCTTCAGAGACTCTTCCAAACTGCCAGCTTTTGTTTGGTCTTTGGTTGCTAATTAACCCCCCTGAGCTGCGTGCTGCCTGCGCTGCAATGGAGCCTGACCTTTCACTGAAGACATCTCATGTTCTAAAGCGCTGATTAAAACATTTCCATTAAGTGCTTCTGCAGTCAGCAAAGGGCTTTGGGCAGCAACAAAAAAAATCAAAACCCAGGTATGGTCTGAAATATTCACTTTGGCTAAAACCTATCAGTTTGCCGTGGAATCATTTTAGCAGCACGAGAAATAAGTATCAGCAATAAAGCGAAGCAGGGACTGCAGTGGGAGACATTTGAGGGTTTGCTGCTTATTCATAAAGGTTCAACATAAATAAGAGAGATTTAGGGAATGCACTGAATTCAAAGTGCCTGTGGAACAAAAATGTGGGAGGTGAGCATCGTTATGTCCTGCTCATACCTTTCAAATGGCTCACAGCCAGAATCATAGAAGGGTTTAGGTTGAAAGTGGACCTCAAGGGTCATCCAGTTCTAACCCCCCACCATAGGCAGGGACACCTCCCACTAGAGTGGGTCATTCAAGGCCTCATTCAACCTGGCCTTGAATGCCTTCAGGGAAGTTGTGGATGACAGAATCACAGAATGTGATTGAAGATCACATTCTGTGATTCTGTCATCCACAACCTCCCCGGGCAACCTGTGCCAGTGTCTCACCACCCTCACTGCAAACAACTTCTTCCTAACATCCAGTTTCAATCTCCCCTCTGCCAGTCTAAACCCATTCCTCCTTATCAAGACCTTGTCAGTAGTCCCTCCCCAGCCCCTCTGTAGCCCCCTTCAGGTACTGGAAGGCCACTCCAAGGTCTCCTGGAAGCCTTCTCTTCTCCAGGCTGCAAAGCCCCAACTCTCATAGTCTGTCCTCATAAGAGAGACCTCACAGTGCTGCACCTAATGACTCCCATTCTCATGTCATGGAAGCCACCAGGGTTTTTGCCCTGAACTTTGAGTCTTTGGTTTGTTACTTCCCTACTGGAAGCTTCATGAATGCTGTGCTAGTTAGAAGCAAGCTGGAATGTTTTGGTAAAAGAACTAGATAACAGGCAGTGAAATGAAAACAATTGATGTCAACTTCTCTCACAGTCTCGCTGAGAACTCTGGGAAGAAGAAGAAAACTTTCTCCATTTTGTTTCTCACTCTTGCTTTTGCCTTAGACCTGGACACATCTCATTAACCCTGCTCCTACTAACCTTGCTCCCTAACCTCTTGGCCGCACCTCTCTTCTTCCTGAGAACTGGGGTAAGGTTGAGAGGGCCGGGGGGAGGTGTTGGGGTGGTTTAAAAGCCCCTCCTGGGGACTCAGGTTTCTGGGAGGGGAGTTGTGCTTTTGTATTGTTTATCCTTTGTATATTTCTGTATATAATTGTATATAAGTGTATATATTGTAAATAGCTGCTTGTAAATTCTGCTAGCTGTAAATAAATTGCTTCATCTATATTCCCAGGGGGCGTCTGAGTTAGCTGGGGCAAATACAAAAGTGTGGGGGGGCGGGGTAAACCCCAAACCATCACAAATGCACAGGCAGAAAAAAGACAAAGGTCACATTTTCTTTGTCCTCACCACTTTGGGAGCTGCAGCATCACCACCAGCAAAGTTGTTCTGCAAGAGCTGTGGGAAACCCTGGCCACCACGCAGTGACCATGGCACTTAGACATTTAGAAAATCATGGAAGTGTTTTGATTAGGAAAGGCTTGGAAGGTCATCAAGTCCAACTGTTAACCCAGTACTTCCAGGTCACCACTAAACCATGGCCCTCAGCACCACATCTCCATGGCTTTGAAACCGCTCTGGGGATGGGAACATCACCATTTCCCTGGGACAGCCTGGGCCAGTGTCTGAGAATCATTTCAGTGAAGACTGTTTCTTCTAGTATTTAACCCAAACCTCGCCAAATCTGCCACAAGTTGAGGCTGATTCCTTGGGAGGAGAGACCAACCCAGATCTGGCTCCAGCCTCCTCTCAGGCAACTGTAGAAAGCAATGGCCTGTTCTAGTGGGAGGTGTCCCTGCCTGTGGTGGGGGGTTGGAACTAGATGATCTTTGAAATCCTTTCCAACCTAAACCATTCTATGATTCTATGATTTCACTGCTCAGCCTTCTCTTCTCCAGGCTAAACACCCTCAGTTTTCTCAGCTACTCCTCACCAGCCCTGTTCTCCAGACCCTTCACCAGCCTTGTCGCCCTTCTCTGGACCTGCTGCAGCACCTCAAGTTCCTTCTTGGAGCGAGTGGCACAAAACTTAACCCAGTACTGAAGACCCAGTACTCTGAGGGAGGCCTACAGGAAGGCTGAGGAGGGACTATTTACAAGGTCTTGTAATGACAGGACAAGGAGTAATGGGATTAAACTGGCAGAGATGAGATTGAGACTGGATGTTAGGAAGAAGTTGTTTGCAGTGAGGGTGGTGAGACACTGGCACAGGTTGCCCAGGGAGGTTGGGGATCACAGAATCACATCTTTGATCACGTTCTGTGATTCTGTGATCCACAACCTCCCTGTAGGTGTTCAGGACCAGGCTGGTCCCCTGTGGCAGGGGGTTGGAACTGGAATAGTTTTGAGGTCCACTTCCAACCTAAACCATTCTATGATTCTGTGATGCTGTAAGGCATGGGCTCACCAGTGCCTGTTACAGGGGCACGATCCCTGACCTGGTTCTTATACAAACTTAAACTCATACCAACCAGCATCTGCTTACAAGGACTTCAAGATGCCCATGCTGCCTCACATGGAAGAGGCAAGGCCTCCTCTGAGGCTGCTCCTCTGCCAGCTCTGTGCTCCTGGTGCCTCATTCACATTCTGCTGGAGCTGTGCTATTCATAAAGGTGCAGAAATGATGTTATTTCACCCAAATTCACTGGGTAAGGGGCTGGGACGGGAGCTCTGCAAATAAAGGAATTCATTTGCCTTTCAAAGCAAGTTCCCCACGCATCCCACTCCTCTTGCTCCTCTCCTTTTCATATTTATGTCTTTTCTTCTGCATTTCCTGCCTGGATTATGATTGTACCCCAGACATGATTTACATTTAGTGTAGCTTAGAACAACAGAAGTCAAGGCAGCGCTCCACAAGGCTAATCCTCCCTTACACAAACCCTACTCTGAGGAGCAGCTTGTGTTGACTGATCTAATAGTGATCTAAGCAGGCAGATTGTTCCACCTAAACCAGCCACAGGTAGGAGTTTGTTAGAGGTGACACTCCTGAAGCTGTTAGACACGCACTTGAAACACGTTCCTAATGGTAATGTTGTGATCATGAAATGGTGGTTAAAGAGGAGATGACATCCTGGTGACTGTGCTTTATGTTCTCTGGAACAGAAGGAATTTAATGATAGGGAGAAAAAGAAGAAAAATCAGCCCACAACATAAAGAGTTTCACCTACTTATATCTCTCTGCGGTGCTGCCACACACTGAAAAAAGAGATACTTGAGGAGATTACAACTGAAAACCTCTCATCTAACCAAAGGTAAAATCACACAACTGATTCACTTGAAAAATACCTCTAACATCATCAAGTCCAACCATCAACCCAATGCCACTATAACCATTACACCTCGTCCAAAAGTGCCATGTCCACATGTTTCTTGAACACCTCCAGGGATGGTGACTTGATGTAGATGTGAAACACGTGAGGCAAACCCTGTTGGTTGGGGAACATCACACAGACAAACTGGGAAGAAGCTGAGACCAGACAGCAGAGTAGTAGGATGGGACAGGAATGTGCTTCTGAGAAAGGTGACAAGAGTAGAAAAGGGACATGAAGAGGTGGCTCTAGCACAAGAAAATCATCACAGAATCCCAACATAGTGGGGGTTGGAAGGGACATGTGGAGATCATCCAATTCACACCCCCACCACTAAAGTTCTGCACTGATAGAGGTGGAGATGCTCCTAATGTGAAGATACTCCTCGTGTGGAAGCAGCAGTAGGTTACCATGAGCTGCAGCATCTCCATCTCTACCTGGTCTACAGTGGCACAGGAATGGTTTATCAACAAGGCTGCCCCATTCTTCCAGGCCAGGACAATAGACTTTAGTGGAAGTTTTGTCCCTGTCCCCCTTGCTGTGTCCTGTGCAGCCTCATCCCTTGTTTTGGTTTGTGTGTCTCACAAAGGATGCTCAACCATGCTCTTGTCCATCACATTTGGGGACAATAGTACCGGAGTCTTATCCTGCCTCCATTTCCATGAGATGCTCTGGCAGGAGTTTGGACTCAATGATCTCTTTGGGTCCCTTCCAACCCCTGACATCCTGTGAGCCTGTGGTGGCCAGGGTTTTGAATCAAGGGACTCTGGACTGAGAACTTTCCTGTGGTTGGGATAGAGCAGCTTCAATCCTTCTTCAGGAGAATTGTCTAACCTTCAGCAGACTTCAACTTGAAGCCATTTATTAGGCTCTGAAGGAATCTGATTGTTTTCCTGCATCCTGGAACAAAGCCATGGGATAGTGTTCCCATGTGTGTCGACAAAATCCTTGTGACCAGATGGCAGAGCAACAGGAGAGGCTTTGGGCAGCTGCTGCTCCCCTATGGAGTGGTGGGACAAACATAGCAGTCTGCACAGGACTCCAGGGTGGCAATAAATTAGAGAGAAGAGTTGGAGCAAGGCCATGAAGGAGATTTAACTGCACATTTTTGTGTTCCCTGGGGCTGAGTTTTGTTGGCCAGGCTGCTTTCTGGAGGAAAGGAAGAGCTGACACCTGGTGAAACATTGCTGGAAGAAGCTGTGTTTAGTGACACCTGCACTGAGCAAGCTGCTCCTTTGATAGAGGTCTGATGTCCACATTCACATCTTGAGACTTGGATGCCTTGAGGATCTGCTCAGCAATAATTTCTCACTCAAGGAGCACCGCGTAGAAGGAGTGTGGTCAGAGTGCGGCCAACACCTCCTCCTGCTGAGCACTAGAAGATAAAGTAGGCAGGCTATGATCAGGAGCAGTCAGCCCAGGCTTTCAGGAGGATATTGGGAGATTTGTGTGTGTCTGACCTCCATGGAGTTGCCAAGCTGATCCTCATGCAGCTATCGAGTTGACCTCCGTATCTGTCTGCTGAGCGCTGAAATTCTCTTTCCTGGTGATGGATTTTGAGGCTTTTAGCAGGCTAATTTTACAATCATTTGCTTCTCATATCTCCACTCATCACCATAACTTATAACTTTCCTCAACTGTGGGCAGTTTTGCTTCTGATGTGGTTGGAAGTGCTTGCAGAGAGATGAGGAGCTGGGCTGGAAAGGAGGTTGGGTTTCACACCGGTTCAGTGTCTCTCCCCTTAAGCTTGATTCCTGCGGTGGGCAGGGTGATGTGACCCCTCCTGTGACTTGTGTGGAGGAGTGGTCCCTGTGAGGAAGGAGAGTCTTGGCCACTGTAAGGCTGTGAACAAGGGGACACCTTCTCCTTCACCTACAGACAGCAAAGCTGTCTCCAGCCCTGGTACAAGCTGATTTCTAGGTGTTGAAGGTGATCTCGTTGGTGGCTTCACTGCAAGGAGCTGTTTGTGAGAATTTTTGTTCCTTTATTGAGTTGTAAAACCTTCATATGACCTTTTTATGAGTCAGATGCAGACAAAGAGAAAATGTTTTGTGTTATCACTTAAAAAAATATCCTGCCTGCTGTACCTTCCTCCCACAAACAATTAGAGAATAAAGTGGTAATTACATGAGTCTATTGATAACAGCTCTTAGCTCAGACAATGCTGGAAGAGAAACTGTAATTTCAGCTGAAGGTGTACAATGAAGTTGACTAAGAAAATGGAAATTTATGTAAATTCCAATATACAATTTATAAGGTTAAGGAAGCCGTGGGATGCACATTTGTGAGCAATTCTTCAGGTTCAGTGAGCTTGGTTAGTTTTCCAGACTAAGCAGGTGCTCCCCTTTGGGAGACCACCCTCTGAAAAGCAGCTTTGCTACTTTAGGAGGGTAAAAGAAAATTGCTTGTGACTAGATGAAAACATCCACTTGGCAGCCAGTCACTAGTGGTGTGCCCCAGGGATCAGTGCTGGGCACAGTCCTGTTCAGTATCTTTACTGATGATCTGGACCAGAGGATTGAGTCCCCCATCAGTGATTTTGCAGATGACACCAAGTTACGAGTAGATGCCAATCTGTTGGAGGGTAGGAGAGCCCTGCAGAGCGATCTGGCCAGGCTGGATGGGTGGGCAGAGGCCAATGGGATGAGATTGAACAAGGCCAAGTGCAGGGTTCTACACTTTGGCCACAACAACCCCAAGCAGTGCTACAGGCTGGGGACAGAGTGGCTGGAGAGCAGCCAGGCAGAGAGGGTCCTGGGGGTGCTGGTAGAGAGTAGCTGAAGATGAGCCAGCAGTGTGCCCAGGTGGCCAAGAGAGCCAATGGCATCCTGGCCTGCATCAGGAACAATGTGACCAGTAGGACAAGGGAGGTTATTCTGCCTCTGTACTCAGCACTGCTCAGGCCACACCTTGAGTGTTGTGTCCAGTTCTGGGCCCTTCAATTCAAGAGAGATGTTGAGGTGCTGGAACATGTCCAGAGAAGGGCACCGAGACTGGGGAGGGGCCTGGAGCACAGCCCTGTGAGGAGAGGCTGAGGGAGCTGGGGGTGTGCAGCCTGCAGAAGAGGAGGCTCAGGGCAGACCTCATTGCTGTCTGCAACTACCTGAAGGGAGGTTGTAGCCAGGTGGGGTTGGTCTCTTCTCCCAGGCAACCAGCAATAGAACAAGGGGACACAGTCTCAAGTTGTGCCAGGGCAGGTCTAGGCTGGATGCTAGGAGGAAGTTCTTGCCAGAGAGAGTGATTGGCATTGGAATGGGCTGCCCAGGGAGGTGCTGGAGTCCCCATGCCTGGAGGTGTTGAAGCAAAGCCTGGATGAGGCACTTACTGCCTTGCTGTAGGCAGGGATATCTTCAGCTAGCCCAGGCTGCTCAAGACCCCATCTGATCTGATTTTGAACACCTCCAGGGAGGGGACATCCACAGCTTCTCTGGGAAGCCTTTTCCAGTGTCTCATCTCCCTCACTGGAAAGAATTTCTTCCTCATCTCCAGATTAAATCTCCCCTTCTCCGTCTCAAAGCCACTGCCCTCATCTTAGCACTACAAGCCCTTGTAAAATCCTGGCTGCCTTTTAGCCCCTTTCAGGTACTGGAAGGCTGCTCTAAGGTCTCCCTGGAGCCTTCTCTTCTCCAGGCTGAAGAACCCCAATTCTCAGCCTGTCCTCATAGGATGGGGTACATGCAGAGACCTTACAGGCCCTCACTTCATCTGCCCGTCCTTGTTTTGAGGTACTGAAGGTTTTGAATGGATACTGATAATTTGCACAACATAGTATCCTTTGGGTCACTTTGAGTCCTTGTCTCACTGGAGAGAGTCAGCAAACTACAGGGGAGAGCCTGGTGGAGGCTATTCCTGGTCTGTATCAGCAGTAGTGTGGCCATCAGTACCAGGGCAGGGATTGATGCCCTGTGCTGGACAATGCTGAGGCCATACCTTGATTACTGAGTACAGGTTAGGGCTCCTGAATCCAAGAAGGACATTGAGGTGCTGGTGTAGGTCAGGAGGATGTCACTGAAGCTGGTGAGAGGTCTGGAGAGCAGATCTGGTGAGGAGCAGCTGAGGGAACTGGGGTTGTTCAGCCTGGAGGAGAGGAGGCTGAGGAGAGACCTCATTGTCCTCTGCAACTCCCTGAGAGAAGGTTGGAGCCAGGTCAGGGTTGATCTCTTCTCCCAAGTAACAAGTGATAGGATGAGATGAAATGGCCTAAAGTTGCCCCAGGGGAGGTTTAGGTTGGACATTAGAAGAAATTTCATTGGGAAGGTTCTCAAAGGCTGGAACAGACTCCCCAGGGAGATGATTGAATCCCCAGAGGTGTTTCAAAGAGGCAGAGATGTGGTGCTGAGGGAGGTGGTTTAGCAGCAGCCTCAATAGCGTTAGAGAATGGCTGGACTGGATGATCCTAAAGGGCTTTCATGACCAAAATGGTTCTGTGATTGTGTAAGGAGGCCTTGACCCTTTAAGGGGGTGACAGAAAAAGTAGCTTCATGTGGTTTTTTTTTCCTCCAAATAACTCAGTGTAGCTCATTCTTTAATCTGCCAATTTCCATTCCCATAAAGGTCTTTTTTCTCCCCAGTTATTAAACATCTTTAGAATATGATTTAAAAAATGTAATAACCTCTGTCGTGTGCTCTGCAGCTCGCCCCCAGCCAGGGCACAGCTCCTGAATGCAGGAGTCGAAATTGAATTTACTCATCTCAGGGAAAAGGGACACTTCAGAATATATTGCTTTCTCCCTTCACAGGGCCAGAGCCAGCTCAGAACTCATTCTATCAAGAAAGTAAATAAATTCTACCTTCTGTCTGCTGGCTGAGCTCAAACCTTTCATAAAATTAGTGAGGTGTTTCTCAAGAAAGAAGCATAGAAAAGCACCAATTAATCACCCAGGTCCTGGCTGATGAAGGGAGGCTGATTAGGAGCTTTTCACTCTGAAGCTAATGGGAACCAGGCTAACTGTTGCTCAGCAGATGTGGCCACTGAGAGGGGCAGAAGTAGTTCCTCCATGTCCCCGTGGATTCTGTAGAAACAGGTCTGTGATCCCTGGAGGTGTTCAAAAACCGAGCAGACATGGCACTTGGGGGCATGGTTTAATGGCCATAATGGTGTCAGGTCGATGGTTTAATGGCCATGCTGGTGTCAGGTCGATAGTTTAATGGCCATGCTGGTGTCAGGTCGATGGTTGGACTTGATGCCCTTTAGAGTTCTTTTCCACCCAGCACGATTCTATCATTCTATGTCCATGCCACTGGGCACAGTTGTGTCCCAGGGTGATGATCTAGTTTCAGCCAAGCAGAGCTCTCAGGCTGGAGAACATCCCTCAAACTGCTGGTCACTCTCTTCTTCAGTCCACTAGGTGTGACCAGCAGATCAAGGGAGGTTCTCCTGCCCTTTCTACTCTGCCCTAGGGAGGCCACAGCTAAAGTCCTGGGTCCAGTTCTGGGCTCCCCAGTTTAAGAGAGAAAGGTAACTACTGGAGAGAGAGTCCAGTGGAGGCTCCAGAGATGTTGAGGGGCCTGGAGCATCTCCGTGAGGAGGAAAGACTGAGAGCCCTGGGGCTGTTGAGCCTGCAGAAGAGCAGCCCCAGAGGGGATCTGCTCAATGCTCAGCAACAGGTAAAAGACCTGTACAGAGCTAGAGGATTGGGCCAGACTCATTTCAGTGGTGCTCAGTGACAGGACAAGGAGCAATGGGCACAAACGGGAACCCAGGAGGTTCTACCTGAACAGGAGGAGAAACCTGTTTGGTGTGAGGGTGCTGGAGCCCTGGAGCAGACTGCCCAGATAGGCTGTGGAGTCTTCCTCCCTGGAGAGCTGGGCATTGTGATGCTGGGCAAGCTGCTGTGGGTGCCCCTGCTTTAGCAAGAGGGTTGCACTGGATGATCTCCAGAGGTCCCTTCCAATCTGTACTGTGCTCTGCAGAGGAGTCACTGCATGCCAGCACATGGCCATTGTGTTTCTACATGTGTCTGTATACTTTGGAAGCTGACAATGTGCGTTGGCCACAGCAGATGTGACTTAGAGACAGTAGCACCTGGCTGTGCTGTGAGCCAAGGGAGTGGTTCTTTCCTTTTGAGTTTTAACAGGTCCCAGTGACTCAAACCCAGCTGCCAAAGCAGAGGAGTTCAAATTTTCTTTTGCACTGTCAGCTGGTCTGGTTTCTTTTCCTGCTTCATGAGTTTACAGCTACCTCCAGTGCAAAGAAAGGCAGGAGCCTGCCAGCATCTTCCATTCCCTGTAGGTCCCCTTGGCAAGTTGCTGGATGTCCGAGGCCAGCTGGACCCTGGTAGTCTCCTTCATGCCAACCCATTCTCTGGCTCTCCTGGGGACTGCAGTCTTTAAATAGCTGGATATATGGTTCCTATCAAGGTCAAAGTGTTCTAAGGGACATCCCAAAATCTCTCAGCATCAGCAGGAAAGTCTCCAAAAATGATACAGGAGAAGCTGGTCCAGGATTTGACAGCTTTTGGTGTGGTGGGATGTGTGGGATCTGGGGTAGCAAAGAAGTGCAATGCTGACTCTGGTGAGTCAGTGGTGACCTGATGCTTCAAAGAGTCATTCCTTGCTGTAGACAAAGTTCAAGAACTGGGCTCCTCAGTTTAAGAGGGGCAGGTGTCGGGTTATGGAGGCTGGCGAGAGGCAAGATCGGGGTACTGACGACTCGAGACAGCAGCTTCTAGGAATCTGTGCATCACTACATCAGTACAGCTTTATTAGGGTAGTGCAGCATCTTATATAGTGCTCCCGAGGAGGTGTTTCCAGCCAGCCTGGGGCTGGCGCAAGTGGACAGTACAGATTGGCCCCAAGTTATGTGCAAGGCAGAGATAGGTTATCTGTGGTAAACAACCTGTGAGTACCACCCAGGGGGGCTGGCCAGGGTCAGCCCCCTTGGGGCTGTGTCTGCCCCGGGGGCCCGGCAGATTCCACCCCCTGACAGCTGTGCGTGGGTTGCTCATGCTTTCCAGCTTAGGCCCCTGGGAGCCTCAAGGCTCCAAGGACACTTCTCATCACAGGGCCTGATGTTTACATTCCATACCTCGTTGCAGGAGAAAGCTTCCCACAGGCAGGGATCTGCTGGAGAACTTCCAGTGGGGGGCTATGAGAATGATTAGGGGACTGGAGCACTGCCTGAGGAGGAGAGGCTGAGGGACCTGGGGCTGTTTAGTCTGGAGAAGAGAAGACTGAGAGGGGATTTAATCAATGTTTATCAATATCTGAGGGCTGGGGGTCAGGAAGGGTGGGACAGGCTCTGCTCATTTGCTCCCTGGGATAGGACAAGGAGCAATGGATGGAAGCTGCAGCACAGGAGGTTCCAGCTCAACACAAGGGGGAACTTCTTGACTGGAAGGGTCCCAGAGCACTGGCACAGGCTCCTCAGAGAGATTGTGGAGTCTCTTTCTGTGGAGCCTTTCAAGGCCTGTCTGGATGTGTTCCTGTGTGACCTGACCTCAATTGTATGCTCCTGCTGTGTAGGGGGGGTTGGACTAGCTGATCTCTTTGGGTCCTTTCCAACCTCTGACAGCCTGTGAGCCTATGAAATAACATGGGTTCCAGACCAAAAGTAACACTTTCCTCCTTTCCTCTCTTCTTTGTGGGTGCGGTTGGCTTTGACTTTCACTGCATCCAGTTCTGGAGCCCTCATTGTAGGAAAGACATGGAGCTGATGGACAGGTCCAGAGGAGGCCACGGAAATGATCAGAGGGCTGGAGCAGCTCTGCTATGAGGACAGGCTGAGTGGGCTAGGGTTATACAGCCTGGAGAGGAGGAGGTTCCAGGGGGACCTAATAGGAGCCTGCCAGTACCTGAAGGGGGCTGCAGGAAGGATGGAGAGAAGCTGCTTGCAAAGGCCTGCAGGGACAGGATGAGGAGCAATGGGTTCAAGCTTGAGAAAAGCAGATTTAGATTGGATGCTAGAGACAAGTTCTTTACTATGAGGGTGGTGTAGCACTGGAACAGGTTGCCCAGCGAGGTAGTTGAGGGTCTTTCCCTGGAGACATTTAAGGTGAGGCTTGAGGGGGCCCTGGATGACCTGGGCTAGTGGGGATGTCCCTGCTGACTGCAGTGGGGGCAGACTAGATGACCTCTGAAGGTCCCTTCCAGCCCTGAGCCTTCTAAGATTCTAAAACTTACATTTTGTGTGGTCCTGGAGTTCACAGGATCACAGGATCACAGGATATTAGGGGTTGGAAGGGACCCAAGGACATCATAGAGTCCAACCCCCCTTCCACAGCAGGGCAATACAATCTAACACAAATCATACAGGAACACATCCAGACAGGCCTTGATAGGCTCCAGAGAGGAGACTCCACAACCTCTCTGGGCAGCCTGTGCCAGTGCTCTGTGACGCTTACAGCAAAGAAGTTTCCCCTTGTGTTGAGGTGGAACCTCTTCTGCTGGAACTTATACCCATTGCTCCTTGTCCTATCCCAGGGAGCAGTGAGCAGAGCCTGTCCCTCCCCTCCTGGAAGCTTTCAGATGCTTATAAACATTTATCAAATCCCCTCTAAGTCTTCTCCTCTCCAGCCTAAACAGCCCCAGGTCCCTCAGCCTCTCCTCATCAGCCATGCCCTTCAGTCCCCTCATCATCCTCTTAGCCCTCTGCTGGACCCTTTCCAGCAGATCCCTGTCCCTCTTAAACTGGGGAGCCCAAAACTGAATGCAGCACTCAAGATGAGGTCTCACCAGGGCAGAGTAGAGGGGGAGGAGAACCTCCCTTGATCTGCTGGACACACTGCTCCTCATACACCCCAGGATCCCATTGGCCTTCTTGGCCACAAGGGCACATTGCTGTGCCATGGCTGTTATCCACCAGGAGCTATGGAGTGCCCAGCTTGGACTTTCCTCCCCAGATTCACCTGTTCAAAATCAGAGTTTTAGGAGGATGCTCACTAAGAATCTGTGTTAGTGATTCGAGCTCCAGGGAAATATACCCAGGCATACACAGAAGAAATGAATTCTTGCTGCAATGCCATTTAACAGAAATCCACACCTTACAGAATCCCAGAATGGTAGAGGTTGGAAGGAACCTCTGGAAATCATCAAGTCCAACCTCCCTGCCAAGACAGGTTCACTTTGAGAAGGCCACAAAGGAACATGTCCAGGTGGGCTTGAAATGTCCCCAGAGACATGTTTTGTCCATGTTGTGGGGAAAAAAGTGGTGCTCTACCTCCAAAAGACATTGATTGGGTTAGAGCAAGAAAAACCCAAACCAGCAACCTCCCAATCTCCACTAACAACCCTATTTTGAAGTGGCTGTCCTTCTGTCCAGGCTTTGATCAAACTGTACAGAGACCAGACAGCAATAGAGGAGGAGGAATCACTTTGATTTGTCCTCCCACTCAACCTCTGCCTGCCTGGCCTCCTGAGCTGACCTTTCTTTAATTGGGACCAGTCTGGAAGGATTGCTAGAAAGCATTAGGTCCCTGTCTCTGTTCCATCACCTGCTTGTGAAGAGAGGACTGTCTGGAGAGTGCAGCCACGGTCCACCAAATCTGCTTTGAGCTCCTGTCAAGCCCCTAACTACTGCTTCAGAAGAAGAAATAAAGCTCTCACATATTAGAAAATTGCACTCACGGAGATGGCTTTTGGGAGTGTGGTCTTGAGGAGCTCTGACTCGAAGGGGAAGATTTGTTACAAGCAATTTCCTTGCTCACAGCCCTGTCCTGTGAGCTCCTTGTGCAGGAGCTGGGAGAGATGTATGGCTGATGGAAGGAGGAAAGATGAAGCCTGCATGAGGAAAGGCTGGGAGAGATGGGTTTGTTCAGCCTAGAGAAGAGAAGACTCAGGGGACACCTGGTCACCGTGGACCAGAGCACAGAGGGTGGCTGCCAGGAGGATGGAGACTCTGTTTTTACAAGGAGTTGCATGGGAAAGACTAAGGGTTATGGGGACAGGTTACTGCTGGGGAGACTCATTGGACTGCAGAAGAAAATCTTTCCCCATGAGCACAGTTGGACATTGGAATCATCTCCCAAGGGAAGTGGTGGAGTCCCATGAATTGGTGAGTTTGAGCAGTCAGCTTGGCAGGGTGCTGGGCCAGAATCACAGAATTAACCAGGTTGGGAGAGACCTCTAAGATCATCAAGTCCAACCTATCACCTAACCCTTCTAATTAACTAACCCATGGCACTGAGTGCCTCATCCAGCTTCCTCTTAAACACTTCCAAGGATGGCAACTCCACCACCTCCCTGGTCAGGCCATTCCAATGCCAATTACTCTCTGTGTCAAGAACTTCTTCCTAACAACCAACCTGAACCTGCCCTGGCACATTTTGAGGCTGTGTCCTCTTGTTCTGTCCTTGGGTGCCTGGCAGAAGAGACTAACCCCACCTGGCTGCAACCTCCCTTCAGGTAGTTGTAGAGAGCAGTGGGGTCTGCCCTGAACCTCCTCTTCTCCAGGAGACTGAGAGGTGACCTCATCAATGGTCATAAAGATGTGCAGGGTGAGTGGCAGGAGGCTGGAGCCAGGCTCTGCTGGGTGGTGCCCAGTGCCAGGACAAGGGGCACTGGGTGGCAGCTGAGGCACAGGAAGCTTCATGTAAACCTGAGGAGGAATTTTTTCCCTGTGAGGGTGACAGAGCACTGGGACAGGCTGCCCAGGGGGCCTGTGGAGTCTCCCTCTCTGGAGATATCCAAGATCCACCTGGATGCGTTCCTGTGTGATCTGGTTTAGGAGGTCCTGCTCTGTCAGGGGGGTTGGACTGGATGAGCTTTGGAGGTCCCTTCCAGCCCCTGACATTCTGTGATCACTCAGAAAGGCTGGGCCAGATGGTGCTTGGAGTCTCTTCCAACCTAACACTCTGGGATTTTATGCTGCACCAAGCAGGCATTGAAACTCAGCAAGCAGCTCATTGCCCAAACCCTCCAATGGTAGCTGAGGCTCTTGCTCCTATCTGCATGCTGGTGGTGATGCTTGGCTGTGGGTACAGGTGTGGATACTTCAGCACACTTTGGCACAGGAGGAGGTCACCTCTTCAAAATCAGCCTCTCTTGTGGTCTCCTATGGCAATGGTGGCTCTCCTAGAGGAGACTTTTTTTCAGTGTTTTCCAGTTTCTTTTGTCATAAATGGTGCTTGAAAAAATACTCTTTAATGAAGTGCTTTGGGTTGTGTCATCAGAGGGGGGTTTGTGATTCATGTTCCCAGTGCAAGGAATTTGGGCTGAAGGAAAAGGGAAGATTTTATTATTTGATTTTTTTTTTTAAATCATCAACATGCTCATTATTCACTTCCCACTCTGAGCCAAGACAAGAAAAACAGCAGCTTTCTGATGAAAAGCAGAGGAACCATCAGGTCCCACTCACTTTTCATGAGCTCAGAACTGATGTCAGTGACTGTCAGATTCAAGTGATTTTCCCTGTAAATCTCCCTGCTCCTCACAAAAGGGAACCATTGTTCCCCGGCTCCACGCCAGCTCTTTTTGTTCAGGTTTGCTGTCTGTGAGATTTAATGAGAAGAAGCATGGACCACATCAAGAGCTGGCCAGGTGCCAGTTGGGAGATGGCTGTGTCTGAAAACCTCCCCATGGAATTGTGTTTCCAGTTATCTCCTCGGGGGTGATGAGGAGAAAGCAGCTGGGAGCTTGCTGAAGGTGCTTGCTGAAGCATGTAGCTGTGGCACTCAGGATACAGTTTAGTGATTGTAGTTGTTGGGTTATGGTTGGACTCAGTCGTAAAGATCTCCTCTAATCTTAATGCTGGATGTTAGGAGGAAGTTCTTGACAGAGAGTGATTGGCATTGGGATGGGCTCCCCAGGGAGGTGGCGGTGTTGCTGTCCCTGGAGGTGTTCAAGGAAAGCCTGGATGGGGCACTTAGTGTGATGGCCTAGTTGATTGGACAGGGCTGGGTGCTAGGTTGGACTGGATGAGCTTGGATGAATCTGGCTGATTCTATGATTCTAAGACTCTTCAATTTTATGACCCTCATTGATTCTATGATTACCTTAAAGAAAATCCAGCAGAAATGGCTGACAGAGTTCTTCCTGCTGGGGGAAGAGATGGAGAGTGGAAGCTTGGATGACATCAAAAAATCTCGATAGGATGAAAAACTTCCTGACTGTAAGGGTGCTGGAGCCCTGGAGCAGGCAGTGCAGAGAGGTTGTGGAGTCTCCTTCTCTGGAGAGCTTCCAACCCCAGCTGGGCATCGTGCTGCTGGGCAAGCTGCTGTGGGTGCCCCTGCTTTAGCAGGTGGGTTGGACAGGATGAGCTCCAGAGATCCCTTCCCAGTCCCACCATACTGGGATGCAGGGATTCTGTAACTCTTATCTTTGGGCAGCCCACTTGGTGCTCGTGTTCAAGTAACTTCTGAGGCAATTCATCAGTGTTGTGTTTTAAGCTCAGCCCTGAATTAATGCACAGAGAAAGAGGTCGTGCCCATGATTCGTGTTTGGCACCAGGGAACTTGCAGGCTGTCAACAGCATTTTCAGTTTCTCTTTCCAATCTATTAAGGTGTTTAATTTCATTTTAACCTTAAGCAATCAGGGTTGGTAGCAGCCCTCAATGCTCAATTAATATTGCTGGTTTGCAAGCCATTAATTGCTGTGGATGAAATGCAACAGTAGCTCCAGAAAAGAAAATCCTATTTTTGACATCACTCAGGTAGTGGACTTGGAACTAAAGGTGACAGAGCCACATGAAGTCATCTGCAGTTAGAACACAGCAGTCTTTATCATCTGACTTGTGCTGTCCTCATGTCTCTTATTTACTGTTCTTCACTTATTGATGAGAGTACCTCGAACCTGAGGTGACTTTATGTAACAAGGGTTGGGTGTGAGCACAATGGAGCCCAGGTCACAGAATCATAGAATCATAGAATGGTGTAGGTTGGAAGAGAGCTCAAAGATCATCTAGTTCCAACCCCCAATCTCCTTCAGATATGGATATTTCTTTCTGATGGCACTCTGTTGAGTACAAAAAGAATCAAAGAATCACAGACTGGTTTGAGTTGGACAGGACCTTAAAGATCATCTAGTTTCAAACCCTGCCATAGGGAGAGACATCTCCTACTAGACCAGATTGCTCAAGGCCCCATTCAGCTCAGCTTGCAACACTTCCAGGCTTGGAACTTTCACAGCTTCTCTGAGCAACTTGTTCCAGTGCCTCACCACCCTCGTGTAGAGGTATTTCTTCCTGAGGTCTCATCTCAATCCAGCTTCTTCCATTTTGAAGTCATTACTTCTTATCCTGTCACTCCAAAGTCCCTCTCCAGCTCTCCTACAGTGTCCTTCAATACTGGAAGCCTTCTCTTCAGTCACCCTGGAGTCTCCATCAGTATTGAACAACCCCAACTCTCTCAGCCTTCCAGCCCTTCCAGCACAGCTGTGGCCTTCTCTGGCCCTGCTCCAACAGGTTCACATCTCTGCTGTGCTGGGACCTCCAGAGCTGGCCCAGCACTGCAGGTGGTGTTTCAGCAGAGCCATCCCTGACGGCACAGATGCAGAGATGATGGTACTTCACAGCAGTGGAACTAGATGACCTTTAAGGTCCTTTCCAACCCAAAATATTCTGTGGTATAATCTACCACCCCATATAGAGAAAGAGACATCTTCTACTAGTGCAGGTCATTCAGAGACATGTCCATCCTCACCTGGATTGCTTTCAGGGATGGGACATTTATTACCCCTCTGGACATAATTCCCAGAGGGTGTATATGATACCCAAAGATTGATATAAACTGTATCAACCAATGGGCAAGAATGTGCAGACTGAGGGTGCAGACAGCTTCAGAATTCATCCCATTAAGTGATGGTGGGCTGCAGAAATTAGTCACAATGTTTGTTGTCCACATTCTCATGGTCCCTGTGCCAGATGGCAAAGCTCCTCTTGCATTTAGACCCTGGGAGATGAAAAGAAAGCTGACTTCTGAGATCATCTCCACTGAAGACCTTGCAGCAGCCTTCCAGTATCTGAAGGAGACCTACAGGAGGACTGGGGAGGGACTACTGACAAGGTCTTGTAATGACAGGATGAGGAGGAATTGGTTTAGACTGGCAGAGGGGAGATTGAAACTGGATGTTAGGAAGAAGTTGTTTGCAGTGAGGGTGGTGAGACACTGGCACAGGTTGCCCAGGTAGGTTGTGGATCACAGAATCACAGACTGTGATCTTTGAATTCTGTGATTCTGTGATCCACAGCCTCCCTGGAGGTGTTAAGGGCAGGTTGGATGAGGCCTTGAGCAACCTGTTCTAGTGGGAGGTGTCCCTGCCTATGATGGAGAGTTGGAACTGGATGATCTTTGAAGTCCCTTCTCACCTAAACCATTCTTTATTTCTATAAAAAGAGAGGCCCTCACTTCTTCCTTTGAAAGGATAAGAGAAAAATCATTTTCTTGTAGTAAGGAGACGTGATAAAGGGTGACTAAGCAGAAATGCTGAAGGCACTTAAATAATGAAATGAACATGAGGGTTGAAAAGTGGCTCTTGGAGAGCTGTGGATGGAGTCACTTGGGTGCAGCCATGTGCACTGCAGCTTGCAGCTCCCAATCTTTGCAGCTGATGAACATAGACTTATTTGGGCTGGAAGATACCTCCAAGACCTAGTCAACCTAACACCACCATGGCCATTAAACCATGTCCCAAAGTGCCATGTCCACACATTTCTTGAACACCTCCAGGAGCAGTGACTCTGCCATATCCCTGGGCAACTGGTTCCAACACCAGAGCAGGAAAGAAAGGAAGAAATTTTTCTTCCCTGTCACAATTTCAGGCCATTTCCTTTCATTCTATCACCTGATATACTAGGGAGAAGAGACCAACCCTGACCTGACTTCAATCTCCTTTCAAGGAGTTGCATGGAGCCAAAAGGCTCTCCTCAGCCTCCTCCTCTCCAGGCTGAACATCCCCAGCTCTCTCAGCTGCTCCTGCCCAGCCCTGTTCTCCAGACTCTTCACCAGCTTGGTTGCCCTTCTCTGGACTTGCTCCAGCCTCTCAATGTCCTTTTTGTAGTGAGGAGTCCACAATGGAACCCATTATCTGAGCTGTGTCCTCACCAGTGCTCAGTACAAGGGCACCATTGCTGCTCTACTTTAGTGGTATCTTTAAACCCCTTGTTTCTCTTCTGGGGCCAGCTCTGGAGTCAGGTAGCTCATATCTGTGTTCTGGCTTTTTATCATCTTTATTTTATTTTGGCTCCCATGGCTGGAAGCAGGGACAAGATGAGCTGTTATTCAGCTGCCTCCTTCCATTAGGCAAAGGAGTTCCCAGGGCAGCACAACAGCTGGAGAGAAGGAAATAGAGAAGAATGTGGAGTTTGCACATTTGCCAGGTTTCTGGGTCCATTGAACAGCATATTCTGCACAAATATAATCAGATGAGGAGGAAATCTCTTGCCTATCAAATACAATTTCATTTTCAGGCATTGGAATGGATTGCTGAGGGAGGTGGTGGAGCCTGCTTTTCTGGAAGGATTCCAAACCCAGATGGGCACTGTGATCATGGGCAAGCTGCTGTGGGTGCCCCTGCTTTAGCAGGGGAGTTGGACTAGGATGAACTCCAGAGGTCCTTTCTGATCTCTACCACACTGAGAGTCCCCATCCCTGGAGGTGCTCAAGAACCTTTAAGACATGGTTTAATGGCCATGCTGGTCTTAGGTTGGTATTGGAGTCAATGATCTCAGAAGTCTCTTCCATTCCAAACAATGCCAATGGCATCCTGGCCTGGATCAGGAACAGTGTGACCAGTAGGATAAGGGAGGTTATTTTGCCTCTGTACTCAGCACTGGTCAGGCCACACCTTGAGTGTTGTGTCCAGTTCTGGGCCCTTCAATTCAAGAGAGATGTTGAGGTGCTGGAACATGTCCAGAGAAAGGCACCAAGGCTGTGGAGGGGCCTGGAGCACAGCCCTGTGAGGAGAGGCTGAGGGAGCTGGGGGTGTGCAGCCTGCAGAAGAGGAGGCTCAGGGCAGACCTCATTGCTGTCTATAACTACCTGCAGGGAGGCTGTAGCCAGGTGGGGTTGGTCTCTTCTGCCAGGCAACCAGCAACAGAACACAAGGACACAGTCTCCAGTTGTGCTGGGGGAGGTCTAGACTGGATGTTAGGAGGAAGTTGTTGCCAGAGAGAGTGATTTGCACTGGAATGGGCTGCCCAGGGAGGTGGTGGAGTCACTGTCCCTGGAGGTGTTCAAGAAAAGCCTGGATGGGGCACTTAGTGCCATGGTCTGGATAAGGCTGGGTGCTAGGTTGGACTGGATGATCTTGGAGGTCTCTTCCAACCTGATTGATTCTATGATTCTATGATTTTGCTAAGGGGTTTGTGCAGCCCACAGGAATGCACTGAAGAGGGATTCATTCCAGACCATGCTCCTGTCCCTCTCTGGAAATGGATTCCTGTTGTGACATTTTCTCCTCCCGCTACAATTTTTGTCACAGCAATGGCTTGTGTGGTCTCATTGTCATGTTGCCATACCACACTCTGGTGACCTTTTTAATATTCAGCTTTTTGAGTGGTTGACCATTGCCTCTCCTTCCCTCCCCATCAAAAGAGGAGCCTAACCTGGTGCAAAGCTTTGGGCTGACCAGCTAGATGAAATGAAGGATTCTGCAAAGGTCAGCGTGCTGCAGCCCTCCCTACACTTCACAGCATGCATTAGGTATGGAAATTTGGATTCCTCCTCCCCCTGATAAAGACCATCCAGCAGAGAAAATAAAAATAGGCCCAACATCAATCTCGTGCTGTGCTAACAGCAGGGCTGGGGGAATGGTGGGGCTGTGTAATTTCTCCCATTGTTATTATGGTTTTTAGCTTCTGCTCCTCTTCGGATGGATTATCGCCGGAATGTGGCAGAAAAGCTTCATTTACATTTGATTCAGGAAGCTATTTCTGGGGCTGCTCAGGCTCCTGGCAGCCTTGAGAGGCTCCTCAGCTACTCACAGTCGCTAGATAAAAAGGTAAAATTCATTCAGATAACAAACAGAGGTTGTTCTGCTTCTTCAGCAACTTCAGCAGTGTTCTCAGTGTGGAGGCTGCACCAGCATGGAAGGGCATCTGCTGCTCCTTGTCACAGAATGGGCTGGGTTGGAAGGGACCTTAAAGATCATTCACTTTCTATCTCTCTGCCATGGGGAGGGTCGCCTTCTACTAGACCAGCTTGCTCAAGGTCCTTGAATGCCTCCAGCAAGGGGGTATTAGCAGCCTTCCTGAGCAACCTGTGACAGTGTCTCATCACCCTCACTGGAAAGAATTTCTTCCTCATCTCCAGCCTAAATCTCTTCTAGCCCATTGCCTTCATCTTGTCACTACAAACCCTTGCAAAAAGTCTCTCCTCAGCTTTCCTCCAGGCACTGGAAGGCTGTTCTAAGATCTTCCTGGAGCCTTATCTTCTTCAGACTGAACAATCATACAATCATAGAATGTCAGGGGCTGGAAGGGACCTCAAAAGCTCATCTGGTCCAGCCCCCTGTCAAAGCAGGATCACCTAGAGCAGATCACACAGGAATGCATCCAGGTGGTTGTTGAATATCACCAGAGAGGGAGACTCCGCAGCCACCCTGGGCAGCCTGTTCCAGTGCTCTGTCACCCTCACAGGGAAAAAAATCTTCCTTGGGTTCCCCTGGAGCCTCCTATGTCTCAGCTTCCACCCACTGCCCTTGTCCTGTCACTGGGCATCACCCAGCAGAGCCTGGCTCCAGCCTCCTGGCACTCACCCCTTACATATTTAGAAACATGAATGAGGTCACCCCTTAATCTCCTCCTCTCCAACACCCCCAACTCTCTCAGCCTGCCCCCATAGTGGAGGTGCTGCAGCCCTCTGATCATCTTGTGGCCTCCTCTGGGCCTGACCCAGCAGAGAGGAGAGAGAAGGAAATGAAGAAGAGAGGGGAAGGAAGAGGAATGGGAAGGACAGAGGAGAGGATTCCCAGCTCCTTGAGAAAACTTTAAATCAGCCCTTTCAGAGCTATTCCTCCACCTCTCTGCTGGATGTTAATTACTGAAGCTTGTAACTCCAGACTTTTGTTCTCAACCATATCCTAGTTCACTTCCCATGCAGATGAATGGCAATTGATTCATTTGCTCTGATCACAGTGGGGTTAGGATCTTTGCTATGCAAGTGACAATATTAATTGCCTGGCGTGGTCTTCTGAGGAACTGAAGGTAGAAGGAAGGATTCCACAGCCCAAGTCATTAGGAGAGCAGCACAATTCATTATCTCTGTGTTATTATTGCTAATGACATAGTAATAGGCTTTTTACCAACAATAAATATCTTATTATGAGCTCAGAGTTTCACTTAACAGCCTTTTGATCTTGAAGGCAAAGGGTTGTGTTGTCTTCAGGCTTGTGCTGCCCGTCATGAGGAGCTGCCCAATGTACCATCTCAAGATATACTTTAGGTTTTGGCTGGAGATGCACATCCAAGCCCTTGGAGGCACTACCTCAAGATGTAGAAGATGGAGAAGAGGAGGCTCAGAGGAGACCGTATTGCTGTCTACAACTACCTGAAGGGAGGCTGTAGCCAGGTGGGGTTGGTCTCTTCTGCCAGGCAACCAGCAACAAAACACAAGGACATAGTCTCCAGTTGTGCTGGGGGAGGTCTAGGCTGGATGTTAAGAGGAAGTTCTTCACAGAGAGAGTGATTTCCCATTGGAATGGGCTGCCCAGGGAGGTGGTGGAGGCACTGTCCCTGGAGGTGTTCAACCAAAGCCTGGATGAGGCACTTAGTGCCATGGTCTAGTTGATTGGACAGGGCTGGGTGCTAGGTTGGACTGGATGATCTTGGAGGTCTCTTCCAACCTGGTTGATTCTATGATTCTATGTACATTGAGTTTTGGCCATTTCTGTGCTGCAGCATTTTGGCCAGTGGTGTGAATCCAAGCCCTTGGAGGTAAAGCATCTTAGGCCCAGGCTGTACAAGGACCTACCTTCCCAGTGTCCCATGTCTTGTCTTGCTGTCAGCGTGGGGAGTGAGGACCAGCTCAGACGCACACAGACTGGTAAAGACAAGTCCTGTCCAGCCCCTGCTTCTCTCCAGGAGCAGAACCTTAGCAAATGAATGTCTTCATACTCGCAGATATTGGGTGTCCCTTGAAAACGCAGTGTGTTGCTGGTTGAGCATCTCTTGGCAATGGTGTTTGCAGCTGATCTCTCTTGAAACTGTTGGTCACAGAAAGATAGAACCATGGAGTGGTTTGGGCTGAAAGGGACCCCTAAATGTCATGCAGTGCAACCCCCCTGTAGTCAGCAGGGACCTCCTTAACTAGAGCAGGTGGCTCAGAGCCCGAAACAATCTGACCTGCAATGGTTCCAGAGATGGCACGTCTCTCACCTCTCTGGGCAACCTGGGCCATAGCCTCACCACCCTCAATGTCAAACATTTCTCCCTTCTCTCCAGTCTAAATCTCTCTCTTTCAGTTTCAAACCATCATCTCTTGCCCTGTCACGACAGGCCCTGACCAAAAGTCTGTCCCCAGCTTTCTTGGAGTGCCCTTTAAGCATGGAAAGGCCACCAGAAGGTCTCCCTGGACCCTTCTCTTCTCCAGGCCAAACAACCCCAACTCTCTCAGCCTGGCCTCCCAGCAGAAAGCTTCCAACCCTCCCATCATTGCTATGGCCTCCTCTGGCCCCTCTCCAGCAGGCCTCTGTCTGTGCTGAGGACTCCAGAGCTGGCCCCAGCACTGTGTGTTATGGAGGGCTCAGCAGAGCACATCAGAGGAGCAGAATCCCCTCCCTGTCCCTGCTGGCCACGCTGCTGGGGATCAGCCCAGGACAGGGCTGCCTCTGCTCTGGGAGCGCTCATCGTTGGCTCACGTCCAGCTTTCACCCACGAGCCCCTCCGAGTCTTCCTCTTGATTCTATGACCTCATGGTTGGAGCCAGAGCAGCGCTGTGAGATCTCAGTGCAGTGAGAAGACTCCCCTCCATCTGAGGGTGCTGAGGGATTGCTCACAACTCCTGCAGACAAGCTGCTGCAGTTGATTGCTTCCATGCTGCTTCTTACCTACCCTGAAAGATTTTTTCCCTGCTCCAGAGGACATCGATCAAAATCTGGAGGGTGCAGCGCTCACGTTGTGAATACAACAACTCACCAAAGCAGCTCATAAATCAGGAGTCATTTCTAGCAGAAGACACAGCAGCTTCTCCCTGCTTGCTGTGCTATCTGAGGTTGTTGTGAAGAGGCTCCCAAGAGCAGGCTCTTGTTTGGTTGGTTTTTAAATGTATAACTTCTTGGTCTTAGCACAACTGCACTTACAAGTAGGGCTAGCATCTGTCCTTCAGAAAGGTCACCTCACCTTGGGACACACCACTGAGCTGGTTGTCAGAGCCCAAAGTTTCAAGCCTGTCTAGGGGAAAACTCTTCCATGGTGACATTGAGCCTCACCCCTGCCTGAGAGAAGCGGGGCATGGAGTAGATTTTTTTGCTCTGGGCAACCTGGCTGCCTCCTGCTCCAAGTGACCTCACAAAGCAAAGATAAAGGCTTTGTCCCCAGCAGAGAAACTAAAAATACAGACTTGTTAGAGTGGGGCTTGATGGATGGCTCTGCTTAGTTTTGAGTCACAGAATCACAGAGTGTCTTGGGTTGGAAGGGACTCTTGAAGGTCAGCATGGCAGCAGGGACATCTGCAACTAGATCAGCTTGCTAAGAGCAGCATCAATTTCAGCCTTGAGTGTCTCTAGGGATGTGCCCTCAACCACATAATTCAAGGCCAGGACAGGCACTGCTTTTCCTAGCAAAACCCTGGAGCAGAGGACAGAATGGTATGGAGACTTGAGCTGATTTCCAGACAATGCTGTTTTCAGGGGATCTAGTCACCAGGTCTTGGTGGAGCCTCCAGACCCACCTTTGCACTCCTGCATCACAGGTTGCCCAGGGAGGTTGTGGATGCTCCCTCCCTGGAAGTGTTCAAGGCCAGGTTTCTGTCTACGGTGGGAGGCTGGAGCTGGATGAGCTTTGAGGTCATGCTAAAAGCACTGATGAAGAGCAACTCAAAATATCTATCTGGATCACAGGCTCACAGGACATAAGGAGTTGGAAGGGATCCAAAGAGATCATCAAGTCTGCCCCCCCTGCCACAGGAAGACCATACAATCTAGCTCAGGTCACACAGGAACACATCCAGACAGGCCTTGAAAGGCTTCAGAGAAGGAGACTCTACGACCTCTCTGAGGAGCCTGTGCCAGTGCTCTGGGACCCTTACAGTCAAGAAGTTCCCTCTTGCATTGAGGTGGAACCTCCTGTGCAGCAGCTTCCATCCATTGCACCTTGTCCTATCCCAGGGAGCAAGTGAGCAGAGCCTGTCCCCGCTCCTGACCCCAGCCCTCAGATAATGATAAACATTGATTAAATCCCTTCTCAGTCTTCTCTTTTCCAGACTAAACAGCTCCAGGTCCCTCAGCCTCTCCTCCTCAGGCAGTGCTCCAGTCCCCTAATCATCTTCGTAGCCCTGTGCTGGACCTTCCCCAGCAGATCCCTGTCCCTCTTAAACTGAGGAGCCCAATACTGAAGGCAGCACTCAAGATGAGGTCTCACCATGGCAGAATAGACAGGGAAAAGAACCTCCCTTGATCTGCTGGACACACTCTTCTTAATGATCCCAGAAGATATTTGTTCAGAGAAAAAAAGCTGTGTCAGGAGACATCTCAGCACCATCCCCTTTCATTTCCAGTCACCACATTCCAGGACACTCTGGTGGCACAGTGACATACAAAGTGATTTATGCATGGCAAGAGAATCTGCATGCTTGAACGTATCCCAGAGTGAGTCTGAGGCTGTTGAGGCAGGGTCATTACCAGCTGGAAAATAGATATTTTAACTTTAATTGAATTTCATAAAAGCTGCAGCCTGGCCTTTAACAGAGAGGCTTCGTTTTCATTTATCACACACTCAGGCATTTGCTTTTGGCTCTTGGGTTTACTCTCCATAGCTGCTGAAGACATTTTGCCCCAGCTGCCTCCTGGCATGGAATTCAGAAACTGTTCACTAGGAAATTAGCATCTCTTTGCTTTGGTGTCTCCTGACTGAGATGGAACAGGGCCCAGCAGGCACCAAACATCACACATTTATTGCCCAAAGTTGTTCCAATTGTCCAGCAGCTGAGTTGGACGATTGGCTGCACAGTGATAAGCAGAAGTGGTGTCCTGGTGCTGCCTATGAGTCCTGCTGCCTCAAGGACTGCACTTCTGCACTTGGAAGGTGTCTAACAAGGACGTCTCAGGGAGAAGTTCAGTGAGGAATAACTCCCTTAAACAGTACAGTTGAGGGGGTAATCTGCTGGGAAGAAACTCTGCAGGGGACTACCTGTGAAGGCTGGTGGGCAACAAGCTCATTGTGAGCCAGCAATGTGCCCTCATGGCCAAGAAAACCAAAGGTCTCTGGGAGTGCATGTAGAGTGTGGCCAGCAGATCCAGGGATGTTCTCCTCACCTTTCTACTCTGCTCTAATGAGGCTACATTGGAGTCCTGAGCACATTTGTGGGCTCCCCAGTTCAAGAGAGACAGAGAACTACTGGAGAGAGTCCTGTAGAGGCTGCAAAGATGCTGAGGGGCCTGGAGCATCTCTGTGAGGAGAAAAGGCTGAGAGCCTTGGGGATGTTGAGCCTGGAAGAGGGCAGCCTGAGAGGGGATCTGATCAATGCTCAGCAAAAGCTAAAAGACTTGTGTGGAGCAAGAGGATGAGGCCAGACTCTTCTCATCTGCATCCAGTAACAGGACAAGAGACAACAGGAGGAGAAGAGGCAGCAGTTGGAACAGGAGGAGAAAATTCTTTGATGTGGGAGTGCTGGCATCTACAGAGGTTGTGGAGTCTCCTTCCCTGGAGAGCTTCCAACCACCCCTAGCCATTGTGATGCTGGGCAAGCTGCTGTGGGTGCCCCTGCTTTAGCAGAGAGGTTGGAGTGGATGATCTCCAGAGGTCCCTTCTGACCCCACCACACCGAGATCCTCTGACTCAGAGGTGTAACTGCAGCAGCCCACCTGGCATTTTGAATCTTCTATTAAATCCCACCGTAGAGAAGCGAGTTAACGCCGTAAACACGGTGGAACTGTTCTGCACTTGTTTGTTTGGAGCACAAACATCTCCTTCATATCTCCTTACATCACTGGATGATTTATTTACAGCTCCAAATACCTGTGTTCCCCGTGCTGGCTGCTGTTACCAACACTGAATTAATGTTCATTTATTTCCCCACTTATCTTGTGCAGATTGTATTATGACTTTATCAATTGGCTTTCTCCCCCCATCCCCCCCCCCTTTTTTTTTTAAACCAGAGGAACTTATTTCAATCCAATTTCTTCTGTCATGTTGCAGATAAATGAAAGGCAAGGTCCCCTGTATTGTGTGAGAGATCTTCAGTGCTGTGGCTCCAGGGTAATGCCTTAAACAATCAAGCTAAATATATCAGGGGACTTTTTAATACGCTCGCTGATGAAGCAAGAGTATTAAATTTATCCAACCATGAAGGCAGCTTTGATTATCACCCACCTCAGCCATGCTGGCCTGCTTTGACCATGAGGGGGGGAAAAAAACCCCAAACTCATAAATGAGAGAAAATGAAATGTGATTAGTTCCTGATGGGGTGAAATTCCTTCGACACACGTAACGGGGAGGGAATTCATCTCCACCACTTCCATCACCAAGTCCTTGTTTTCCTATCTGCTCCACCACACAATGGATCCCTGTCTCCGAGGTGTGATAAGGTTCTTATCGATATCTGAATGGAAACATGTGGGCAGGTGCAATTATTGCTGTTTGATTGTCTGCCCTGTTCAGTGGGACACGCATTGTGGCATCCCTGCAGCCCTGCAAACAGCTGGACCCACCCCTGCTCCTCAAGTGAAGCGTGGTGACAGCTTTCTCCTGGGCTTGGGCAGATTTGGGGAACTGATGAGCTACCAAGAACTGAAGAATTCTTTCTAAGCTGATGGTTAACAAAGCCCTATTTTTAACACAGCAGCAAGACAGAAAAACACTGTGATGCAGCCTGGACAAGCTCAAGAAGTGGGTCTGTGGGTTTCTCATAGAATCACAGAATCATAGAATCAATCAGGTTAGAAGAGACCTCCAAGCTCATCCAGTCCAACCTAGCACCCCGCCCTATCCAGTCAACCAGACCATGGCACTAAGTGCCTCATCCAGGCTTTTCTTCAACACCTCCAGGGATGGTGACTCCACCACCTCCCTGGGCAGCCCATTCCAATGGCAATCACTCTCTCTGTGAAGAACTTCCTCCTAACATCCAGCCTAGACCTACCCTGGCACAACTTGAGACTGTGTCCCCTTGTCCTATTGCTGCTTGCCTGGGAGAAGAAGCCAACCCCCACCGGGCTACAACCTCCCTTCAGGGACAGCTAAATGCAAGGTCCTGCAGCTGAATTGGGGCAGTCTCTGCTATCCAGCCAGACTGGACATGGAGGGCTGGAGAGCAGCCCTGTGGAGAAGGACTTGCTGGTGGGTGAAAAGCTGGACATGAGGCAGCACTGTGTACTTCCAGCCCAGAGCCAGCCCTGTCCTGGACTGATCCTCAGTAGTGTGGGCAGCAGGGACAGGGAGGGGATATTGTCCCTCTGCTGTGCTCTGCTGAGACCTCACCTGCAGTGCTGGGGCCAGCTCTGGAGTCCTAAGCACAGCAGAGGCATGGACCTGTCAGAGCAGGGCCCAGAGGAGGCTACAGCAGTGTTGGAAGGGTTGAAAGCCCTCTGCTTTGAGGCCAGGCTGAGAGAGTTGGGAGTATTCAGCCTGGAGAAGAGAAAGCTCCAGGGAGACCTCCTGGTGGCCTTTCAGTGCTTCAATGGGCTGATGGGAAAGATGGGGACAGACTTCTGAGCAGGGCCTGTTGTGACAGGACAAGGGGTGATGGTCTGAACCCAAAGGAGAGAGACTCGGGCTGGAGAGGAGGGAGAAATGTTTGTTTGCCACTGAGAGTGGTGAGAGCCTGCCCCAGGCTGCCCAGATTGGTGGGAAGTGTCTCATCTTTGGAACCATTGCAGGTCAGGTTGTCTGGGGGCCTGACCAACCTGCTCTAGCTGCAGCTGTGCTGCTGACTGCAGGGGGTTTGAGCTGGATGACCTGGAAAGTTTCCTTCCCCCCCATTCCAGTTTGTGACTCTGCGATTCCAGGGCCCCAGCAGATCCAGTGTTTGTCACCCTAGAGAAAGCTCAGAGGAGAAGGAGCCACAATCCACTGCATTGCTTTGGCACTGCAGAGGGTTAGGGGACTTCTTGCAAGCTGTCACTTCTGTCTTCTCCCTCTGATAGACCCCCTTAAAGCACTGAAAGGCCACCAGAAGATTTCCCTGGAGCCTTCTCTTCTCCAGGCTCAACAACCCCAACTCTCTCATCCTGGCCTCACAGCAGAAGGCTCCCAGCTCTCTCGTCATGTTGTAGACTCCTCTGAACCTGCTCCAGCAGGTCTTGCAGCCAGTAAATCCAGCTGCTTGCCTTCTGCTTCCACTGGGCCTGAGGTGTGCTCTCCAGCTGCTGCCTTGGGGATGATGTCCACTGTACAGGCAGACTCAGACCTCCATGGGCACAGATCTTGATGCCCCAGGTGGGTGAAGAAGGTGCCTGAATGCTGGTGGCAGAGGCTGAAAGGATGGGGCACAGCAGGTGCCCAGGCAGATGTGTGTTGTTTTGCTGCCTCCCAATGTGGACTTCCTTCTCCCTTCTGTCTCCACACTTCCACTGTGGCCACGTCACTCCTTCCCCTGCAAGTGACACCAATTAAGGGTGGGGATTGTTTTAAGCTTCGTTTCACACCTCTCCCTGGCTGCTGTGAAACTCCTGCCTGTCTGCACTGGAGGAGCACAGGAGAAGTAACTGCAGAGGAGCAGAACACTGAGCTGTGACAATCCAGCTGCAAACATCTGCCCTGTGCCCTGGGACACTTTCTCAAAGGGATTTGGACAAACAACTCTGGGAATCTGGAATCTACCCAGGAGGCAGGAAATGACCCCTGCTTCTCCCCCTGTCTAGTGCTGTCAGGTTCATCCCGAGCCTTTTCAGCTTCCTCATGATCTCTCCATCTGCTGGCAGTGGTTTGTGTGCATTGGAGTCATATGGGTCATGGGGTAGAACCATGTCCTGGTGTGGGTTGGAGGGACAGTTTGAGGTCACCCAGTCCAACCCCCCTGCAGTCAGAAGGGACAGCTGAAACTAGAGCAGGTTGACTCAGGGCCCCAAACGACCTGACCTGGAGTGGTTTCAGGAATGGGACATCTATGGCCTCTCTGGGCAACCTGGGCCAGGATCTCAACACCCTCAGTGTCTCCAGTCTGAATCTCTCTTTTGAGAATCAGAATCAGAATTAATCAGGTTGTAAAAGACCTTCAAGATCATCCAGTCCAACCTATCACCTAACACCTTCTAATTAACTAACCCATGGCACTAAGTGCCTCATCCACCCTCCTTTTAAACACCTCCAGACTCCACCACCTCCCCAGGCAGCCCATTCCAATGCCAATCACTCTTGCTGTGAAGAACTTCTTCCTAACATCCAGGCTGAACCTGCCCTGGTGCAGCTTGAGGCCATGTCCCCTTGTTCTATCCCTGGGTGCCTGGCAGAAGAGATCAACCACCCCCCTGGCTACAGCCTCCCTTCAGGTAGTTGTAGACAGCAATGAGGTCTGCCCTGAGCCTCCTCTTCTGCAGGCTGCACACCCCCAGCTCCCTCAGCCTCTCCTCACAGGGTTGTGCTCCAGGCCCTCCCCAGCCTTGCTGCCCTTCTCTGGACACATTCCAGCACCTCAACATCTTTCTTAAATTGAGTAGCCCAGAACTGGACACAGCACTCAAGGTGTAGCCTGAGCAGTGCTGAGTACAGGGGCAGAAGGCCTTTCCCTGTACTGATGCTCACACTGTTCCTGATGCAGGCCAGGATGCCATAGGCCTTCTTGGCCACCTGGGCAGCTGCTGGCTCATGTTCAGCTGCTGGCTCATGTTCAGCTGCCAACTACTTCCCCAGATCCCTCTTCCTGGCTGCTCTCCAGCCACTCTGTCCCCAGCCTGCGTCACTGCATGGAGTTATGGTGGGTAAAGTGCAGAATCTGGCACTTGGACTTGTTAAAAGCCCTGGCATTGGCCTGTGTCCATCTACCCAGCCTGTCTAACCTTTTGGTTCAAACCATTGCCCCTTGTTTTGCCACATCAGGCCCTGATCAAATGTCTGTGCCCAGCTTAATGATTGATACCACAGTCAGGTTACAGAATTGTGCAGAATCTGCCCAGGAAAGCTCCATGCTGCTGGGGTGAACCAAGACAGGCAGCACAGAGCCCATCAGGACATGCCTGGGACAAACCTGGGGTGTCCTGGCCATAGGAGCCTGTCCAGCACTACTGCAGCAGGACCATGACAACCTCTGTGCTGCAGAAGCCACCAGAAAAGCATTCCCATGGGATCTGCTGCTCTGGGAAGCAGGTGTGGTCAGCACAAGGAGAGGTGTTTGCTGCCTGACATTAAAACGCAGAGGTTTAGCTGCTGGGTGAGGGGTTTTATGCAAGCCATGTCAGATGGAGCTGCCTGTTCTGGCTGAGCCCCACGTGTGACAGATGAGCCAGCTTGAGAACTTGTGTATTTTAATGGCACTTGTGCTGAAGATGATAAATGCAGTCTTCATCCAGAGACTTCAAGGTTCAGGCTTTTTCATTCCAGGAGGGACATGCCTATGGTTAGGAACATCTCCAACATTAATAACACTTCCCTGGATGAAGGATTGATACGTGCAGCAGAAGTACTCCTACAGCATACCTAGCTCCTTGTAGACAACTTAGTTTGCTTTTGCCTTCAAGATTCAGGCTGAAGATTGAAATCCAAGCAGAGTTGGTTTATTTTTCTTTCCCAGGAGCCTGAATTATAGAAACAGTCAGGGTTGGAAGGGACCACAAGGATCAGCCAGTGCCACCCCCCTGCCATGGGCAGGGATATCTCACACTGGATCAGGCTGTTGAGAGCCTTAAACACATCCAGGGGTGAGGCTTCCATCACCTCCCTGGGCAACCCCTTCCAGGCTCTCACGACTCTCACGCTGAAGAACTTCTTCCTAACATCCAGGCTGTATCTACCCATTTCTAGCTTGGTTCCATTCCTCCCAGTCCTGTCACTGCCTGACAGCCTAAGGACTTCCTTGATGGCTTTCTTGTAGGCCCCTTTCAGATACTGAAATGCCACAATAAGGTCACCTGGGAGCCTTCTCCTCTGCAGACTGAGCAGCCCCAACTCCCTCAGTCCCTTCTCATAACAGAGGAGCTCCAAAGTCTGCTCCAAAGCTGTTAGTTCCCTTATTCTTTGTTGATGACTGCACAGACACCACCAAGCTCTATTTTAGGAGAAGACCAGCCCATGAGAACTGTGTCCCTGCCTCATGCACTGCAGGGACCAAGCTGTGCCACAAGCTACTCTTTGCAAGACTTGAGACAAGGAGGAGTTTGGAGGGGTTGAGCTCTCATCAGACCCCTCCACACATAAGTATGATTCAGCCCAGCACACGGGAGGAATGAGTTAGCAGGGTTAGTGAGGGCAAATCAGTCTGAGAAGGACCTTGAGGTACTGCAGCAGGTCCAGAGAAGGACAACCAAGATGGTGAAGGGTCTGGAGAACAGAGCTGGGCAGGAGCAGCTGAGAGAGCTGGGGGTGTTCAGCCTGGAGAAAAGGAGGCTGAGGGAAGCCTTTTGGCTCCATGCAACTCCTTGAAAGGAGATTGAAGCCAGGTCAGGGTTGGTCTCTTCTCCCTAGTATATCAGGTGATAGAATGAAAGGAAATGGCCTGAAATTGTTCCAGGAAAGGTTTAAGTTGGACATGAGGAACAATTCATTTCTTTCTTTCCTGCTCTGGTGTTGGAACCAGTTGCCCAGGGATATGGCAGAGTCACTGTCCCTGGAGGTGTTCAAGAAATGTGTGGACATGGCACTCTGGGACATGGTTTAATGGCCATGGTGGTGTTAGGTTGACTAGGTGTTGGAGGTATCTTCCAGCCCAAACAATTCTGTGTTCATCAGCTGCAAAGATTGGGAGCTGCAAGCTGCAGTGCACATGGCTGCACCCAAGTGACTCCATCCACAGCTCTCCATGAGCCACTTTTCAACCCTCATGTTCATTTCATTATTTAAGTGCCTTCAGCATTTCTGCTTAGTACAACACTGAGGCTGTTCAGCCTGGAGAAGAAGAGGCTGAAGAGAGACCTTCTGGCTCTCTGCAACTCCCCCAAAGGAGACTGAATCCAGGTGGTTGTTGGTCTCTTCTCCCAAGGAACAAATGTCAGGGTGAGAGGAAACAACTCCAGGTTGCACCAGGGGAGGTTTACGTTGAACACGAGGAACAATTTCTCCTGTGAAAAGGTTGTCAATGCCTGGCTCAGGCTGCCCAGGGAAGTGGTGGAATCCCCATCCCTGGAGGGGTTTCGAAGCTGTGGAGATGTCTTGTTGAGGGGCATGGTTTAATGGTGATCTGGCAGTGCTGGGTTAATGCCTGGACTCTAATTTTAAAGGCTTGTTCCAACCAAGATGACCTCATGTTCCTGTGCACCCAGGGAAGCCCCAGCTAACCATTTCAACATGCAGAATCATCTCTTTCACTGATGGGGCCATTTTCTCCTCTGAACAAAATATTTGGCCTTTAGTGCACAGGAGACTTTTTATCTCTCCATTTCTTCAGTGGAATAACAGAAATGTTGAGTGTAGATCTGGAAGAACACAGCACCCCCCCAGGCAAGCTGAAATGGAAGCTAAATCAGCACTGAGCAAGAGAAATAAACTCTGGGTATTGAAAGGAGATTGGAGAATGAGGAGGGAGGCTGAGAATTAGAGAGCAAAACAGCAAAACCCACCAAATGCACAAACTCTACTTTATGAAGGGCTCAGAGCTCTCTGTGCTTCTCCAGCTGAACATTGGAAAAAAGAACTGCAGCTACAAGCAAATAAATGTTCTCCTATTACTGGATTCCCTCTGTGCTCACAGAAACAGGAATTGCAGTCAGAAACACCTGCCTTCACTGTCCATTTTTATTCCCAGCAGAGCCACAGGCAGAGCGCAGCTTTGGCCTGCAAGGACTCACTATTGAATCATTTCTGAGATATTCCATGGCCTGCTCACTTCTGCACCTCATCACTTATGGGTTGGACACTGGGTGAAAAATGAGAATCTTTTGTGGCAGCTCTTCATGAGGTCCTTCCTCTATTTTGAGGATGTTTTAGATGAGGAATTGTCATCCTCAGTGACTTTATGAAGGTTTTAGAATCACAGATTCCCAAATTGCATCAGGTTGGAAGGGACCACAGAATCACAGACACATGCTGGTTGGCAAAGTCCCTCAGCATCACCAAGTCCAACCTAGAACCCTACTCTACAAGAGCCACCTTAAACCATAGCCCTGAGCACCACATCCAAACCACCCTTAAACACATCCAGGCTGGGAGACTCCACCACCTCCCTGGGCAGCTCATTCCACTCCCTGAACACTCTCTCCATGAAAAACTTTATCCTAATGTCCAATGTAAACCTGCCCAGCCTCACCTTGAGGCCATTCCCCCTTGTTCTGTCTCCAATTAGCTGTGAGAAGAGTTCAGGAGCAGCCTCTCCATAATGTCCCTTTGGGTAGCTGTAGACAGCAATGAGAACTGATCTCCCCTCAGCCTCCTCTTCCTCACACTAACTATCCCCAGCTCCCTCAGTCACTCCTCATCATATTTATTCTCTAGGCCCTTCCCCACCTTCATTGCCCTCCTCTGGACCCACTCCAGCACTTCCACATCTCTCCTGTCTTGCAGTGCCCAAAACTGAACACAACACTGGAGTTGTGGCCTCACCAGAGCCAAGTCCAAGGGGACAATCACCTTCTTGCTCTTGCTGGCCAATCATTTTTAATCCCAGCCAGGATCTCAATGGCCTTCTTGGCTGCCTGGACACACTGCTGGCTCATATTCAGCTCCCTGTCATCTTACCCAACCTCCCTGCAGTCAAATGGGACATCTCTAACTAAGCAAGACTGTCCAAGGTCTCATCAAGTCTGATCTTGAATGCCTCCAGGCGTGGGGCCTCAGCCACATCTGTGGGCAACCTGTTCCACGGTCTGATTGTGAAGAGCTTCTTCTTAATATCTAAGTGGTTTGGGTTGGAAGGGACCTTAAAGATCATCCAGTGCCAACACCTCTGTCATGGGCAAGGACACCTTCCAATAGACTGCTAGATGGGTGAGATGTGAAGAGCAGTCAGGTGCTGGGGGGCATATGCCAGATGCTGTAACCCTTTATCCCTTCCTTTTTGCTTTTTCTTTATGTATTATATCCTCACCTAGTTGAAGTTCTTGCTCTTTACTGCAAGAGGGTTGGACTAGAGGTGCTTTCCAACTCAGTGCATTCTGTCATTCTCTCTGTCCCCCTCCAGAAATGTGGAGCCAGCACTCTTAAATCCTGAGCTTGGCAGCTCCTGTGCCCAGGTGCTCCTCAAAAGTCAGAAGGGGCAAGAAAGATGTGTGCAAGACTAAGACCTCAGTTTCACAGAACCCTAGAATCATGGAAGAGTTTGGGTTGGGAGGGACCTTAAATCTTCCAATCACCCTGCCCTGGCCAGGGATGCCTTCCACTAGACCAAGTTGCTCAAGGCTCTGTCCAAGCCAGCCTTGAATATCCCCAAGGAGAGGGCATCCACAACCTCCCTCTGCAACCTCTTCCATAAAACCATAAGCATGGAATATCCATACCCATTTCCACCAAGCCCCTCCAGCTTGGGACTTGTAAAGGAGCACAAAAGCAGAGCCAGCCCTGCTGCTTTGGGATAAATCCACACATCAGAGCTTATAGCTCCAAGGTCTTCTAGACACCAGTCTGAGTCTTCTCATCAAACAAATCTTGTTTCTTTACTCTAGTTGGTCTAATTGGTCTTGCAGATCCCAGAGCCTGCTGGTATCCTCCATGCTCTGTGGCTTTGGGTTCTCTTGTTTGCCTCTGATCATGTTGCCCTCCCTCCTGTTGATATTCAAATGAATGTTCTGATGTAATTCAGATTGTTTTTTTTCTCATTGACTTTTATGACCTTATCTTCAGCTCCATTACAACACAAGAGGAGTCAGAGATGGTTCTGAAGAGATGCTTCTGGGCATTTGCCACTTCGAGAACATTTCAAACACATCCTTGTGGACAAAACCATTGTAGATCATCATTATCTAAAGCTGGGTGGCTGTGGTACTTTAAGAGATGGACCTCTGCTCAAAGAGGACCAGGCTTCTTTTGCTTCACTATGCAGAGCCCTGATGCAAGGACAGTACATTGTTGGGAGCTCTTCGCTTGGGCAGAAGTAAAGTAGATCAGAGAACTGGAGACTCATGTATGTTGGGAAAAGGTCTTTAAGATCATTGGGTGCAACCATTAGCTAAGCACTGCCTCCATTGCATGGAACAGTGATGGATAAAGGATCAAATAAGAAGCAGCTTCAAAGCAAATGCTCAGGCACAGCAATGATGCTCTCCTCTGTTTCAATGACACAATGTGGTTGTGGCCAGGAGGAGGTTGCTCTCTTCTCTCAGGTAGCCAGCAACAGAACGAGAGGACACAGCCTCAGGCTACGCCAGGGGAAATTTAGGCTGGAGGTGAGGAGAAAGTTCTTCACTGAGAGAGTCATTGGACACTGGAATGGGCTGCCTGGGGAGGTGGTGGAGTCGCCGTCCCTGGGGCTGTTCAAGGCAGGATTGGACGTGGCACTTGGTGCCATGGTCTAGCCTTGAGCTCTGTGGTAAAGGGTTGGACTTGATGATCTGTGAGGTCTCTTCCAACCTCGGTGGTACTGTGATACTGTGATACTGTGTGACTTTTGTTAATGTAGTAGAACAACAGAGAATCATAGAATCACAGAGAAGACCTAATATCATCTAGTCCAATCATCAATCCAACACCACCATGAACACTAAACAATGTTCCCAGATGCCATGTCCACACATTTCTTGAACACCTCCAGGGATGGTGACTCCACCACCTTCCTGGGCAGCCTGTTCCAATGCCTGAGCTCTCTTGCAGCAAAGATATTCTTCCTCATGTCCAACCTAAACCTCCCTTGGCACAATTTCAGGCCACTTTTTCTTGTTCTATCACTTGCTCCTTGGGAGAAGAGACTGAACACCACCTGGCTCCAACCTCCTTTCAGGGAGTTGTAGATGGCAAAGAGATCTTCCCTCAGCCTCCTCTTGTCCAGACTTGCTCTTGAATTGAGAGAACGTGATTCTCTTGCTTCAGGAGAGTGAAACCTCTCTGATCTCTTCCCAATGCAACAGCAGCTAAGGCTGGGTGAGGTCGAGATGGGGGTTTCTATAAATCTTCCAGTGCTTGAGGAGGCTTCGCACAGGTGAGCATGAATGAGTGTCCTCTCAGGGTGGTGTCTTTTCTCCTGACATCCCCTTGGAGTTAATATGAATATTGATGTGCTGAAGAGATGCTGGGGGTGGTGACACCTGTGAGGAACCCAGTTAATATTTCACAGAATCACAGAATTAATCAGGTTGGAAAAGACCTCTAAGTTCATGAAATCCAACCTATCACCTAACCTTTCTAATTAACTAACCCATGGCAACAAGTGACTCATGCAGCCTCCTCTTAAACACCGTCAGGAATGGGGACTCTACCACCTCCCTGAGCAGCTCATCCCGATGCCAATCACTCTTGCTGTGAAGAACTTCCTAACTTCCAGCCTGAACCTGCCCTGGCACAGCTTGAGGCTGTGTCCTCTTGTTTTGTCCCCAGGTGCCTGGGAGAAGAGACCAACCTCACCTGGCTACAACCTCCCTTCAGGTAGCTGTAGACAGCAATGAGGTCTGCCCTGAGTCTCCTCTTCTCCAGGCTGCACACCCCCAGCTCCCTCAGCCTCTCCTCACAGGGCTGTGCTCCAGCCCCCTCCCCAGCCTTGCTGCCTTTCTCTGGACATGTTCCAGCATCTCAACATCTTTCTCAAATTGAGTAGCCCAGAACTGGACACAGCACTCAAGGTGTGGCCTGACCAGTGCTGAGTACAGGGGCAGAGGCCTTCCCTTGTCCTACTGGCCACACTGTTCTTGCTACAGGCCAGGATACTATTGGCCCTCTTGGCCTCCTGGGCACACTGCTGGCTCATGTTCAGTTGCTGCCAACCAGTACACCCAGGTCACTCTTTGTCTGGCTGTTCTTCAGCCACTCTGTCCCTAGCCTGTAGCACTGCTTGGGATTGTTGTGACCAAAGTGCAGAGTTTTAATAGTACTGAAATGAAAGGGGAGCTGAGGAAGTGACAGGCTCACAGGGCCATGGAATAGCATTCAAGGTCAGGCTTGATGTGGTCCTAGGAGGCCTGATTGAGTTGGAAGGGTCCCTTCTGACTGCAGGGGGGTTGGAGAAGATGACCTTTGAGGGTGCCTTCCAACCTCATACAACCTGTGAATATATACTTGCTGACTGAGGGCTATGCAACTTCATTAAAAAAAAGCCAAGGGGGCATCACTGCTGAGCTTTTGTGAGGAGTCCCAAGACAGATTTCAGGCTTTAGAACTTTATCAGAGGGAAGCATCACAGTGAGGACTTTGTCCTGGGAGAAAATAAAAGACAAAAACCCAATCAATAGAAGCCACAGAAAGAAAAGTAAAAGCCAAACAAAAAAGAGTCTCAGGATAGTCCTGTTTTACCACCAGAGATGCCTTCTGTGATGTTTCCTTCATCACAGTTTGGTCTTGGTAGCACCATGGAAATAACTTGGCTTGTGACTGGCAGAACATTTGAATGCCATCAAGAAAATGCCAGCAGGCAAAAAAACCCTCTTCACTCATACATTGCACACCTGAATGCATTGTGAGATCCAACCAGGTTCCTCCCCAGTTAATGGCTAATTGGGCCCATATGGCACTTGAAAGTGTGCAAATTTGGGTTTTCAGTGTGAGAAGTTACCTGGGAAACTGTCTGCCTTCAGTTGCTTATCAATATTCAGTGCTGGTGCCAAGCCAAGATAAAAGAATGAGCTGGAAACTGGAGAGCTTTAGATAAAATAGGGCAATAAATGCAGTAGGAGAGGGTCTGATGTTGCAGCAGCTTCTTCTCCTGATACTGAGCATGAGTCCCACCCATCATAACAATAAATGTCAGTTGTCTTCTCTGGAATAGCATCACTGAGGTGTCCCTGCAGGAAGACTGTTAATGGTGTGGCCTTTTTAAGCCATTTTTTACCTCTCTCAGTGTTTGTCTCTGTCCCTGGAGACATTCAAGATCAGACTTTGGGCAGGCTGATGGAGTTGGAGATGCCCCTGCTGACTGCAGGGGGGGGTTGGGCAGGATGACCTTTGAAGGTCCTTTCCAACGCACACATTCTGTGAATCTGTGAGCAAAGAACTCAAAACTCTTTCCCTCCCCTCCTTTATTTTTTTAAACCCTTTTTCTAGCCACCTTTGCATCAGAGTATTTCTGGGTAGATCATCATTGAAGGAGCAAATACATCTTGTCTGCTCCTGGGAGTTCAGCTGAAAATGTTTGCTACAATAAACTGGAACCCATCAGGTTCCACCTGGACAGGAAGAGAAGCTTCTTTGGTGTGAGGGTGCTGAAGGCCAGGAGCAGGCTGCCCAGAGAAGGTTGTGGAGAATCTCTGGAGAGCTTCTAAACCTAGCTGGGCATTGTGATGCTGGGCAAGCTGCTGTAGGTGCCCCTGCTTTAGATGGAGGTTTCTTCCAACCACCACCATGCTGGGATGTTGGTATTCTGTGACAGAAACAGCAAAACTGAAGTATAGGCAGCTCTTTCTGGCTGGAATGTCAGCAACTCCAAGAAGACATCCAAGAAACAGAAACATGCACTTGGAAATGGATCTACAACCCAAATGCTGTGTGGTGAGCACTGTAATGAAGAGGTAATTAATCAATGTGAGATTATATTTTCCAAAATTAATATTGACCATTAATTTTGATACCCAGAACTCTGGCCACCCCTGACCACTACTTTTAACAATAATGGGCTCTTCACAAGGTCATGGAAACATTTTACAGATGACAACCAGATCTACTAAGAACCAGCAAAGTATTTAACCATTAATTGAACTGGAAGAGAAGAGTCTTGTGGCCAAATACCGCTTGCAGTCAATGTCCTGCTTGCCCACTAGATGCACTCAAGGAGCATCTTTCTGCTTATGGCAGAAGGCAATGATGGATTAGAAAGAGGCTTTGAGCATTTACTCACAACTGGCAGGGCTAGCTGCAGCCTCAGACAGCATCCAAACGCTTTCAGGGAATTCTGTCTTTCCTGTCAACCACTGAGACCTCTGATTCTTCCCAGGCTTCTGGGGAAAGGAGGCAGACAGTCTCTGACCTGGTCCTCTGGACGATCTGTGTATGTCCAGGACTTGCTGTCCTGGCAGGAGGCTTTCAGGTGCAGGCAAAATGTCTTGTGATGTGCAGTCTCAGCACGACGTCTCGCTGGCTATGCAGGCTGATCACGTGGAGGCATTTAGAGCCTGCCCCTGGCAAACTTGTGACAATGGAACCTCCAGGTGAACAATAGGGCAGCAAGCAAAGGCAACAGCAGGCATGAATAGAACAGCAGAGCACACCTTGTGTTACCTGTTCAACTCCTTTTATCAATGTAGCTGAGACTAGTGGGCCTTTGGACACAGAACAGCCAATCAGAATGGTAGTTAGCCAAGCTTGACCATATTGGGTGAAGCCATAGGCTTGCTCTTCCCAAATTTGGGAAAAGCACAAGCCTTGCACAAGGCAGGCACAAGCTAAGTGTGTGCACCTTGTTTACCACAGCAGAAAAACATGCCTGGGCAAGCCAATACATGTATAAGCCTATTTCTGGCCCATCAGGCCTACCATGACAAGCACCTGGTGAACCTGCACATTTCACAGTATCACAGTATCACACAGTATGATTAGGATTGGAAGAGACCTCACAGATCATCAAGTCCAACCCTTTACCACAGAGCTCAAGGCTAGACCATGGCACCAAGTGCCACGTCCAATCCTGCCTTGAACAGCTCCAGGGACGGCGACTCCACCACCTCCCCGGGCAGCCCATTCCAGTGTCCAATGACTCTCTCAGTGAAGAACTTTCTCCTCACCTCGAGCCTAAATCTTCCCTGGCACAGCCTGAGGCTGTGTCCTCTCGTTCTGGTGCTGGCCACCTGAGAGAAGAGAGCAACCTCCTCCTGGCCACAGCCACCCCTCAGGTAGTTGTAGACAGCAATAAGGTCACCCCTGAGCTGATGATCAATCCCAGAGGTTTCAGTGGGTTTTTGATCAATTTCATCATTATTTTAACCAAGTTTTAGGTAGCAGCTATCTCTGAAGATGGAGTGCTTGCATGGCCCAAGAACTTCTACCCCGAGTCCTGAGGTGTTTTCCATCTGGCAGAAGGACTTCAGTCTCCCCGGGAATCCAGCATGAGGCTGTGATTAAAGCAAGTGTCTATGTTGTGGTCAGAACAAGGTGGGGTCCTTAGTAATAGCAGAATGTCAGCATTGGAAGGGACCTCTGGAAATCATCCAATCCAGTCCCTCTGCTAAAGCAGGGCACCCACAGCAGCTTGCCCAGCATCACAGTGGCCAGGTGGGTTTGGAAGCTCTCCAGACAAGGAGACTCCACAACCTCTCTGAGCAGCCTGCTATAGGCCTCCAGCACCTCCACATCAAAGAAGTTTCAGGTGGAACATCCTGGGTTCTAGTTTGTGCCCATTGCCTCCTATCACTGGTGTCATGTTGCTGGGCACCACTGAGAGGAGTCTGGCCCCATTCTCTTAGCATCTACTCTTCAGCTCTTTCTGAGCATTAATCAAATCCCCTCTTCTCCAGACTCAACATTCCCTGGTCCCTCAGCCTTTCCTCACAGAGAAGCTCCAGGTCTCTCAGCACTTTGGAGCTTTACTGGACTCTATCCAGTAGCTCCTGAGCCATCCTTAATTTGTGTAACAGGAACAGGAAGGAGAGGAGTGACACCACAGCCATCACAAGTGCTGGATGGTCATCAGCACCAAGCCTGCTGCTGCTCCCTACAGCTCGCTGTGGGCAGCAGGGAGGTGGTGCATGGCCCATGGCAAAGGAGAACCTTATTTTGTCCTGATTTCCTAACAATTAAGCTTTAGAGCTGTGGAGCTGGCTGCTCCTTTCCAGCTGCCAGAGTGGCCAAACGAGGTTTTGGGGCCAGGTTGTGTCCTGGTGGCTGACTTAATGATGTGTATCTAAAGGATCCTGTGTTGGGTGGGGAGAACTTTGAAGGAGTGGAAAATAATTGTGTTCCTTGTGTGTGTTTTGATGTGCAGCTTGTGTGTGCTGGCAGCAGCCCCTCATTAGTGCCAGGCTGCCTGTCACTAACCTGTGGGCAAAAAGGTTTTTCTTTCCATCCACTTTATCTGCAAAACAACGAGAAACCTTTAATCATGGAGAAGGAGGGACCCACAGCCTGCTTTGGTGAGCAAGCTGGGCTTTGTTAGGTTGGAGACTGAGAGTGGCTCTGGTTAGGAAATGTGGGGTTGTTGTAGGGGGATGGAAGAGGAGCTAAGGGTGAAACAACAAAAAAGCACAGACAGAATGTGTGGAAAAGCTGGAATGAGAAGGTCTTTGAGGTGTGTTCCTGCTGAAGTGACTGAGGTGTCAAAGGAACGTGGGGACATGGTGCTTGGGAACACGGTTTATTTGCCATCGTGGCTTTGGGTTGAAGGTTGGACTTGATGGTTTCAGAGGTCTTCTCCAGGCAAAACAATTCCGTGATTCTGTGATGATTCTATGTCCACAGAATCACAGAATGTGGGGTGGCAAGAAAATTGATGGTTTCTGGAGTTATTGGGGCATTTCATTATTTGAGTGTTCTGCTTTGCAAGCTTGTGAAATGTCAGATACTGTTCTTAAAGGACAACATTTTTAGCTGGTGCAAAGGAAAGAAGATATTTTTGGCAGATGGAAACGTGTGATTATCTAGGAAAAGTGAAATCCAAAAGACCTCTTATCTGGGTATTGGCTACCTGCAGGCCTGGAACATGGGGTTAGAAACTTGTTGCTGCTGTGTGGCTTCTAACAAGTAACCAATTAATATCAGACTGAATGTCAAGGAGGAAGCCACAAGTAGTTGATCTAAAGAATAGCTGAAGAAAAGACTTCTTACTCCTTCTCTTGCTAAATGTAAGCTTGTTCCAAAATGAGATATATTTTGGTTAGATAGGTAGCTGTTAAGGTGTGCATGTTTTTCCCTCTGCCCTGGGACAGGACAGAGCCCAATGGGTATAAACTACAGCACAGGAGGTTCTGCCTCAACACGAGGAAGAACTTTTTTAGTGCAAGGGTCACAGAGCACTGAACAGACTGCCCAGAGAGGTTGTGGAGGCTCCTTCTCTGGAGACTTTCAAACCCTGTCTGGATGTGTTCCTGTGTGACCTGCACTAGATTATGGTCCTGCTCTGGCAGGGGGTTGGACTGGATGATCTTTGGACATCCCTTCCAACCCTTGACAACCTGTGATTCCATGATCCTGTGAACCACAGAATGGTAGGGGTTGGAAGTGACCTCTGAAGATCATCCAGTCCAACTCTCCTGCCAAAGCAAGGGCACCTAGGGCAGGATCAAACAGGAATGCATCCAGATGGTTCTTGAAAGTTGCTTGAGAAGGAGACTCCACAATCCCTCAGGGCAGCCTGCTCCAGGGCTCCAGCACCCTCACAGCAGAGAAGTTTCTCTTTGTGTGGCTTGCAGTCTGTGCCTGTTGCCCCTAGTCCTATCATAGGACACCACTGAAAAGAGACTGGACCTACCCTCTTGGCACCCACTCTTCAGATATTTGTTAACATTCATAAGATCCACTCTTAGACTACTCTGCTCCAAACTCCCAGCCTTTCCTCATCAGCCCCTTCATCATCCTCACAGCCTCCACTGGACTCTCTCCAGTGTTTCCCTGTCCCTCTTGAATTGGGGAGCCCAGATCTGGACACAATACTCCAGCTGTGGTCTCACCAGGGCAGAGAGAGAGGGATGAGAGAGAAGAATTTAGAGAGGATGTTGTGTCATGTCAAAGGCCTTGCAGGAGCCCAGACAGTCAACATCCAGAGCTCTTCCCCTGTCCAACCTTTTTGTGTTGAGGTGGAACTTCCTGGCTTCTAGTCTGTGCCTGTTGCCCCTTCTCCTGTCACAGGACACCACTGAAAAGACCCTGGCTCCTTCTTCTTGACACACATCCTTCAGATATTTTTAACATTAATAAGATCTCTCAGCTGCCTCCAGGCTCAACAGCCCCAGGACTCTCAGCCTTTCCTCCACTCACAGATATTCCAGTTACCTGCATTATTCTTGTAGCCTCCACTGAACTCTTCCTGTCTCTCTTGAACTGGAGATCCCAGAACTGGACACAATACTCCATATGTGGTCTACTCTAGGGGGAGGACCTGTAGAAAGATGTCACTTCTTCTTCTTTCTGTATCCTCTATGTCCTCTGAAGTGCTGACAGAAGCAGGGCTCTATTTATGCCTCAGCCAGAGCTAATTCGGAGGACTTGGATACTTCAAAGCCTCCAGTTGGTGATTTCTGTCTGTTAGTTGCATTTCCAAGTCAAATGATTGATTAATTAACGTATTTTTTTCCCCATGTAAAACTGCATTGTCATTTAAATCAGGCTCATTTTTGAACTTCAAATAAAGTTCAATGAAATTTTGTTTTTAAAACACCCAAATCAAGGAATTGAGCAGAGATGACAGATTTCATTTCAGCAGTTTTAAGGGAATGAGCTTGATCTTCTGTTTCCAAGGAGCTTGTCCAAGTGAAGTCATTAGTGCTTACACTTAAAAAAATTAAAATGAATGCTTTTGAAGATTAACATCCTGACAATATTTCAATTTCATCAGAGGAAAAAAAAAAAAGATAAATAGTTTAATAGTTTTTGCTCATTCAAAATGACTTCAAAATGAGCTCAAAATTTCAATGCCTTTTCATTCAGATGGAGAAAACAGAAAATTAATTCACCCAAACCAGTGATCCTGCACAGATAGCAACTGAATGATTGGTTATGAGGAGCCCAAACCAAAGTTTGTGGTAAAGCTGAGGATGATTCAGCTTCAGAATCATAGCCCCAGAATTGTTTTGCTTGGAAAAGACCTCTGAGATCACTGAGTCTGACCATCGGCCAGATACCACAGTGGCCATTCAGCCATGTCCCAAACCTTTCCAGACATTCAGCTTTCTCTTACAGCATGTTGCCACCTGAGAAACAAATGGCCTTCTCCCCTAACTAGGTGGTTTTGCCCTCTTCTGATGGTACCAGATTGGGAGGAGTGGCTGATTCCTACTACTCCTAAGGAAGAAGTCATAGGAACATGAGGAACAATTTCTTCTCTATAGGGATGTCAAGGCCTGGCCCAGACTGCCCAGGGCAGTGGTGGAGTCCATATCCTGGAGGGGTTTCAAAGCTGTTGGAAGGTAGGAGAGCCCTGCAGAGGGCCCTGGCCAGGCTGGATGGGTGGGCAGAGGCCAATGGGATGAGATTTAACAGGGCCAAGTGCAGGGTTCTGCACTTTGGCCACAATAACCCCAAGCAGTGCTACAGGATGGGGACAGAGTGGCTGGAAAGCAGCCAGAAAGGGACCTGGGGGTGCTGGAAGATAGTAGCTGAAGATGAGCCAGCAATGTGCCCAGGTGCCCAGGAGAGCCAGTGGCACCCTGGCCTGCATCAGGAAGAGTGTGGACAATAGGACCAGGGAGGTTATGAGGTTATTCTGCCTCTGTACTCAGCACTGCTCAGGCCACACCTTGAGTGCTTTGTCCAGTTCTGGGCTCTTCCATTGAAGAGAGATGTTGAGGTGCTGTAATGTGTCCAGAGAAGGGCAGCAAGGCTGGTGATGGGACTGGAGCACAACCCTGGGAGGAGAGGCTGAGGGAGTCTGGAGAAGAGGAGGCTCAGGGGTGACCTCATTGCTGTCTACAACTACCTGAAGGGAGGCTGTAGCCAGGTGGGGTTGGTCTCTTCTCCCAAGCAACCAGCAACAGAACAAGAGGACACAGTCTCCAGTTGTGCTAGGAGAGGTCTAGGCTGGATGTTAGGAGGAAGTTGTTGCCAGAGAGAGTGATTGGCATTGGAATGGGCTGCCCAGGGAGGTGGTGGAGTCACCGTCCCTGGAGGTGTTGAAGAAAAGATTGGATGAGGTACTTAGTGCCATGGTCTGGTTGACTGGCTAGGGCTGGGTGCTAGGTTGGACTGGATGATCTTGGAGGTCTCTTCCAGCCTGGTTGATTCTATGATTCTATGAAAGCTGTGTAGATGTGGTGCTGAGGACCAAGGTTTGGTGGTGAGATGGCAGTGCTGGGTTAAGGGTTGGACTCAAAGATCTTAAAGGTCTCTCCCAACCAAAATGATTCTGTCATTCTCTGACTTTATGTCTCTGTGTTATAAGCATCTAAATCAGTGATTCAAACCCTTTCCCTCCCCTGCATTTTATCCAGGACTCGCTTTTGGGAGATTTATTTGGGTTTCTTGGGGGTCTGGGGACAGACTTTTGAGCAGGACCTGTTGTGACAGTACAAGGGTTGATGATTTGAACTTAAAAAAAGAAGATTCAGACTCTAGAGACAGAAGAAATGTCTGACACTGAGGGTGGTGAGAGCCTGGCCCAGGCTGCCCAGAGATGTGGGTACCACTGCAGGTCAGGTTGTTTGAGGCTCTGAGCAACCTGATCCAATTGTAGATGTCCCTGCTGACTGCAGGGGGGATGGACTCAATGACCTCAATTCCCACCCAAACCAGTTTATTATTCCATGATCCTCAGGAGCCCAGCACATACAGTGCCACATCTGTGCACACACCTGTTGGATGTGCAGAAGAAAGATGCAATGTTCAAGGTCAGGTTGGATGAGGCCTTGAGCACCCTGGTCTAGTGGAAGATGTCCTTGCCCATGGCAGGAGGGTAGGAACTGGATGATCTTTAAGTTCCCTTCTAGCCCAAACCATGCTGTTATTGTATCAATCAGAGCAGGAGTGGGAAATGCATGTGACTGCTCCATGTTGCTGTCACCTCTCCATCACCCACTGAGAAGCTGTGCCAGCACCAATCCTGGCAGGAATGCCCATGGAAGGTCAACTGATACTGGAAATTGATCTCCACCTTCCTTTAGCTCCTCTGTGCCTTTATGCAGCTTCCTAACTTAATTAATGGCTTGAACTTTGAGTTCTCAGAAGCTCATTGATTGGGGAGAACGTGCCTTGTGGATTTGCAGAATGCCAGCCACGCCTGGCCACAGCTGGGATCTGCTCCCTGCTGCCCTGCAGTGCTCTTCATGCATGCAAGTGTGGGGAGGATGTGGATGGCTGAGGGCAGGGGAGGGCTTTGGCTGGCAAAAGCTGCATCTGACCTTTCTCACCCTCCTGCTGTGTTTGGACAGGTCTGCATCCCGGGCTGCATCAAAAGCAGTGTGGCCAGTGCATAGAGAGAGAATTCTGCCCCCCTGCCCTGCTCTGGTGAGACCTCACCTGGAGTTCCATGTCCAGCTCTTGGGCCCAAACACCAGAGAGGCATGAAATTATTGGAGTGGGTCCAGAGTAGGTCACCAAGATGGTCAGAGGGATGAACCATGGACTGATTGAGACTGGAGAGCATCTCTAGACATCATCTGGTCCATTTCTATGCTCAGGCAAGGCCACCCAGAACTCCAGACCCAGGGTGATGGAGCCTTGCAGGTCTGTCCCTCATTGACTCTTCACTCTCTGAGAGGGACAAGCACCCTACCAGCAGAGCCCAGAGTCCTGGTGGCTGTGGGATTGGTGTCATTGGTCCTGGAGTGTGGAGGTCCAGGTGGCATTTGGATCTGAGCAGCTACTGGTGGATAGAAAACTAAATATTAGCTGTCAGTGTGCTCTTGTACCCCAGAGAGCAACCAGAGCCTGGGCTGCAGCAAGAGAAGTGTGGGCAGCAGGGGGAGGGAAGTGATCCTCCCACTCTGCTCCACACTGGAGAGACCCCACCTGGAATACTGCATCCAGTTCTGGAGCCCCTGGGGCAAGAGGGATATGGAGGTGCTGGAAGGTGTCCAGAGAAGGGCCACGAGGGTGATCAGAGGGCTGGAGCTGCTCTGCTGTGAGGAGAGACTGAGGGAGTTGGGTTTGCTCATTCTGGAGAGGAGAAGGCTCCCAGGTGACCTTGTTGTGGCCTTTCAGTATCTTAACAGGGCAGAAGAAATCTGGGGAGGGACTTTTTAGGCTGTCAGGCAGTGATAGGACTGAGGGCAGTGGAACAAATCTAGAAATGGGTAGATTCAGACTGAATGTTAGGAAGAAGTTGTTCAGCATCAGAGTAGTGAGAGCCTGGAATGGGTTGCCCAGGGAGGTGGTGGAAGCCTCATCCTTGGAGGTGTTTAAGGCCAGGCTGGATGAGGCTCTGGCCAGCCTGACCTAGTGTGAGGTGTCCCTGGCCATGTCACCATGTCAGAGGGGTTGGAAGTGGATGATCCTTGTGGTCCCTTCCAACCCTGACTGATTCTATGATTCTATGTTTCTGTGATTCTGGGATTCTATATTTCTGTGATTCTGTGATTCTATGAGATTCTGTGATTCTGTGATCTGATGTAGATTGCCACCCCTTAGTGGACTGTTGTTTTTTTCCCTTGGATCCCCCCCCCCGATAATATTCTGTCTCTGGACATTATTCAGGAGATCCTTTCTAAGTACCTTAGGTCGTCTGCTCACCACTGGGGCAGAGCACAGGGCAGGTGTGCAGACTTCCCCACCTCATGTAAGGGTACCACTGGTCCCCCATGCCTTGATGGATCTCTAAACTGCTTCTTTCCCCCAAACACCTGAGACTCATGTCAAGAGATAATTCTTCTCTCATCCTTTAAAACCTCCTACCTACACAAAGTGACAGCTGCTGATGAGATGACAACCTGAGCCAACCAGCAATGGCCACCAGCTGTCAGCTGGGATAACTGCTGGGCTTGAAAGGTTTCATTTCCATTTGAACTGATTTTATGGAGGAAAACCATGAGTGATAGGGTTAGAACAGCAGCTGACAAATGCCACCACGTCACTACACATTTGTCTCCCCTTAACTAACTCTCTGCCTTTCTTCCTTTTTAAGTCAGGTGCACTTTTGGAGTCATGTTTCAGTTCATACCTTTCAACTTCTCACTGGGTTTTTTTTTTTTTGGGTTGTTTTCCTTTGTTTTGATTTTTCTTTTTATTTCTGCAGAGCCACTGCCACCAAGGGTCACCATCTGACCCTGCTGTCTGCAAACTCTAATTCACTGCCTTGACTTTGGCTCTGAGAAGAGGGCTGGGGATGATTGCACATGGCACACAGATTTCACCTCTTGTCAAACACAACCAGGACAGAGTGTGGTTTGAGGTAGCAGAAGGATAAATGTGCAGCAGGCCAGCCAGGCTCACCATCATCTCTGCATCCAGGAGTCTTCTGCAAGATCTCTTTCAAATCACAGAATCACAGCAACATGCAGCTTGGCAAAGTCCCTCAGCATCACCAAGTCCAACCTAGAACCCTACTCTGCAAGAGTCACCTTAAACCATAGCCCTGAGCACCACATCCAAACCAGCCTGAAACACATCCAGGCTCGGGGACTCCACCACCTCCCTGGGCAGCTCATTCCACTCCCTGACCACTCTCTCCACAAAAATCTGTTTCCTAATGTCCAATGTAAACCTCCCCAGCCTCAGCTTGAGGCCATTCCCCCTTGTTCTGTCTCCAATCAGCTGTGAGAAGAGCTCAGCAGCAGCCTCTTCACAATGTCCCTTCAGGTAGCTGTAGACAGCAGTGAGGTCTCCCCTCAGGCTCCTCTTCCTCACGCTAACCATCCCCAGCTCCCTCAGTAAATCTTCGTAAGATTTATTTTCTAAGCCCTTCCCCATCTTTGCTGACCTCCTCTGGACCCACTCCCAGGTGTCCAAGGATGCTGCTGGAAAGGACCAAGCAGCAATTCAGCATCCACCCCAGGTCCCACCAAAGCACCTCTGGCCCAGTGGGGATCACAGGATGTTAGGGTTTGGAAGGGACCCAAGGAGATCATTGAGTCCAAGCTCCCATGCCAGAGCAGGAGCATACAATCCAGCACAGATCACAGAGGAAATGCATCCTTACAGACCTTGAAAGTCTTCAAAGGAGAAGACTCCACAAACTCTCTGGAAGCCTGTTCCAATGTTCTGTGACCCTTACAGTAAAGAAGTTCTCCCTTGTATTGAGGTGGAACCTCTTGTGCTGCAACTTACACCTATTGCTCCTTGTCCTGTCCCAGGGAACAAGTGAGCAGAGTCTGTCCCCATCCTCCTGACCAGCCCTGAGATGTTTATAAACATGGGGAAAGGCTCCATCAGTTACAGAGCCACAGAATGTTAGGGGTTGAAAGGGAGCTCTGGAGATTACTGATCTAAGCCACCTGCCAAGGCAGGTTCACCTAAACATGGTCACACAGGAGGACAATCATAGAACCACCTGAGTTGGAGGAGATCTCTAAAGCTCATTCAATCCAACTCCCATGCAGTGAGCAAGGACATCCTCAACTCGATCAGGGTGCTCAGATCCCTGTTGAACCTTATCTTGCATATCTCCAGAGGTGGGGGCTCTACCACCTCTCTGGGCAACCTGTTCCAGTGCCAAACCATCCTCGTGGTAAAGAACTTGTTCTGAACAACTAATCAAAATCCTGCCAGCCTGGCTTCCACGTTCCAGAGATTCTGTCCATCCCATCCCTGCCACAGCATCCTGTCCTGACAGGGCCAGGAGATACTTAAAACCCCAGAGGAGTTTCCACCAGGCTGTGATGGAAATGACTCCCATGAAAGTCATCCTCAGCCTGCTTTCTTGATGCCTCTCAGTGCTTTCTCTCTCTACCTTTCTCAGCTGCTTTATAGCTTCTCACTTACTCAGGAACAGGCTTCTCAAGGAGGTGGTGAAGTCACCATCCCTGGAGGTCTTCAAGAAATGTGTGGACATGGCACTTGGAGTCATGGCACTTGGGGACATGGCTGAATGGCCATGGTAGTGTTGGGTTGATGTGTGGATTTGATGATCTTAGAGGCCTTTTCCAACACAAAGAGCTCTGTGATTCTGTAAATATCTTCCTCGAGCACCTACAGTTTTAGCTGTACAGAAGTGTTCTGTTGTGTTCAGAGAAGCCAGAGACTAGTGCTTGCTTATCTCAAACTGGGATCAGGGCAGTGTCATAGAATCAAAGAATCAGTCAGGGTTGGAAGGGACCACAAGGATCATCTAGTTCAAAGCCCTCCACCATGGGCAGGGACACCTCACACTAGACCAGGCTAGATGGGTGAGATGTGAAGAGCTGTCAGGTTCTAGGGGGGCATATGCCAGATGCTGCAGCCCTTTCTCCCCTTCTTTTTGTTTTATTCTTTATGTATTATAAGCTGATCTATTTGGGATTGTCACTGCTTACTGCAAGAGGGTTGGACTAGAGGTACTTTCCAACTCAGTGCATTCTGTCATTCTCTCTGTCCCCCTCCAGAAATGTGGAGCCAGCACTCTTAAATCCTGAGCTTGGCAGCTCCTGTGCCCAGGTGCTCCTCAAAAGTCAGAAGGGGCAAGAAAGATGTGTGCAAGACTAAGACCTCAGTTTCACAGAACCCTAGAATCATGGAAGAGTTTGGGTTGGGAGGGACCTTAAATCTTCCAATCACCCTGCCCTGGGCAGGGATGCCTTCCACTAGACCAAGTTGCTCAAGGCTCTGTCCAAGCCAGCCTTGAATATCCCCAAGGAGAGGGCATCCACAACCTCCCTCTGCAACCTCTTCCATAAAACCATAAGCATGGAATATCCATACCCATTTCCACCAAGCCCCTCCAGCTTGGGACTTGTAAAGGAGCACAAAAGCAGAGCCAGCCCTCAGATTGGACAAGAAAGATGTGTGAAAGATTAAGACCTCAGTTTCACAGAATTATAGAACCATGGAACAGTTTGGGTTGGAAGGGGCCTTGAATCTTCCAATTGCTCATAGAATAGAATTGCTCATAAAAATGTTTGGGTTGGAAGGGACCTCCAAAGGTCACCTAGTCCAACCCCCATGCAGTGGAGACACCCTCCATTAAACCAAGTTGCCTAGAGCCCTGTTGAAGAAGCCTTCCTTCTTGCTTCTTACCACCATCATACCTGTTAGTTACACAAGCTACAGCAAGGATGCTCTAATCAATACTGAAGTGGACTAGTTTCTGCTGGCAAAAGGCAGCAGCCACCTAGCAAAGGCCAAGTAGTCCAGTACAGGTCTTAGATTACAACATTATATAACTCAAGGATATACAAAATTAGTTTTTTTTTGGTGTCCCATGGGCAGTGACACCTTCCACCTAGCCCAGGTTGCTCAAGGTCTCATCCAGCCTGGCCTTGAACACCTCCCTGGGTGTCTCGCCAGTTTCCCAGTCAGATTGGTGTTAATTCAACCCTGGGGGTAACAAGGAGAGAAATTAAGCAAAACTCATTTCCAGACAATCAGAAAAACAATAATAATGATAGAGTAACAACCCCCTTTCATTTAAATACAATTATAGAGTAAGGCAATAAATTAAAAAGCCCATTCAAAAGAAAACAAAAATCAAATAGTAGCCAATTATTTGGGTGGTTCCAATTAAAACATGTTTTCACATAATATCTTAGCTCTGACCCCAAACCATCTCTCTAATTTTCTCTGGAACACCATAACATAAATACAGAATCTATTGTTTCTCTGCCATATTCTGCTTCGTTGTAAATCAAGGGAAACCAATCAAACATAACGTTGTTATTGCTGCCTACGCTTGGCAGCCTCTTCTGGAGGTCCATTTATCTCCAGAGCCTGGAGCTGCCCACATGGCAGTGAAAGGAGTGATTGCTGCTTGTGTGAATTTACTTAGACTCATAGAATCACAGAGCTGTTGAGGTTGGAAGAGACCTTTGAGATCAAGTCCAGCAGCTCACCTAGAGATTGCAGTCCTGCCACTGCTGCTGAGTCACTGCCCTCAGCACCACATTCATGTGTCTTTTAAACACCTCCAGGCATGGATGACTTGCTGGAGGGCAGGGATCCATCCAGAGGGACCTGCACAGGCTGCAGAGGTGGGCCCAGGCCAACCTCATGACATTCAGCAAGGCCAAGTGTAAAGTCCTGCACCTGGGTGGGTGCAATCCCAAGCACAACTCCAGGCTGGGTGGGGAATGGCTGAGAGCAGCCCTGAGCAAAGGCCCTGGGGGTCTGGGGTGATGAAAAGCTGAACATGAGCTGGCAGTGTGAGTGCAGCTGTGCTAGTTTGAAGCAGGCTAGAACGTTTTGGTGAGAAGAACTAGATCACAGGCTGTGAAAGGAAAATAATGGTGATGTCTACTTTGCTCACAGGCTTGCTGAGATGTATACAAACATACATCAAAACATAGACACTCAGCACTTCACTCTTGCTGGGGCTGCTGGCTGAGCTGCATCTCTCTAACCTCACCCTCCATTTTGGACTAATCCACTTTGCTTCCTAACCCCCCTGGCTGAACCTCTATTCCTTGGGACTGGGGTAAGGTTGAGAGGGGCAGGGGAAAGGTGCAGGGGTGGTTGAGAGCCCCTCCTGGGGATTCAGGTTTCTGGGAGGGGAGTTGTGTTTCTGTATTACCTTTTACCTTGTCTATTTCTATCTATAACTGTATATACTGTAAATATCTGCTTGTATATTGTGCTGCTGTAAATAAACAGCTTCATTCATATTTCCAGAGCCTGCTGAGTCTAGTCTGGGTGATTTCTATAGTGTGGGAGCAGGCAGGGAACACCCAAACCATGACAGCAGCCCAGACAGCAACTGTGTGCTGGGCTGCAGCAAGAGCAGTGTGGGCAGCAGGGCAAGGGAGGGGATTCTGCTCCTTTGCTCTCCTCAGAACCCACCTGGAGTCCTGTGTGCAGTTCTGGAGCCCCCAGCAGAAGAAGGACATGGAAGTGTTGGATCCAGTCCAGAGGAGGCCACCAAGATGCTCAGAGGGCTGCAGCAGCTCTGCTATGAGGACAGGACAAGAGAGTTGGTGTTCTGCAGCCTGGAGAAGAGAAAGCTTTGAGAAGACCTTGGAGTGGCCTTCCAGTATCTGAGGGGGGCTACAGGAGGGCTGGGGAGGGACTACAGACAAGGTCTTGTAATGACAGGATGAGGAGTAATGGGTTTAAAGTGGCAGAGGGGAGATTGAAACTGGCTGTTGGGAAGAAGTTGTTTGCAGTGAGGGTGGTGAGACACTGGCACAGGTTGCCCAGGGATCTTTGATCACATTCTGTGATTCTGTGATCCACAACCTCCCTGGAGGTGTTCAGGACCAGGTTAGATGAGGCTTTGAGAAACCTGTTCTAGTGGCAGGTGTCCCTGCCTATGGCAGGGTATTGGAACTAGATGATCTTTGAGGTCCCTTCCAACCTAAACCATTCTATGACTCTATGATGGTAAAGAATTGTTGAAGGTTGGACTCAACAATCTTGGAGGTCTCTTCCAACCAAAACAATTCAATAGTTTTCTGATTTTCTGAATTGTTTTAAACCTCTTCATTTAGAACAAAAGTACTAACTTGCCTTTTAATTCCTTTTCTTGTTCTTTTCATGTTGTAGTTTACAGCAGCGCCGTTGAAATGATCATTTGAAGAATCTGAATATAGCAGAGAAGCAGCAGAGATGTTATCACATCCAAAGCAAAGATCACTTATTTTGTCTCAACTTTTATAGTGAAAATTGTTTGCTTATTACAACAAAATAAATCAAAGAGCTATTGCTCCTAGCCAGGCTTTTTAAAGAAGTAATGAGCAGTAAACTCCAGCAATTATTCCCATACATTATTAAATGTGGCCATTCAACAACTGCTACGAAGAGGAGGAGGCAGCAGCTGATGCAAACTTTGGGCTGATTTCCCACTCACTGACTTCTCCTTCAGGGGGATGCCTGAAGGATTTTATGTGCAGCTTCTCAGTGGAAACTGGAGTTTCCTCCAGATGTTTTTGACTAGATGATTTTATGTGCAGCTTCTCAGTGGAAACTGGAGTTTCCTTCAGATGTTTTTGACTAGGAGTTTAATTGAAATGCTGCTGGAACCATCTTGGGTGTTAATTCAAGCAGAAATCCCACTACCATGTGCTACTAAATCATAGAGGATTAGATGTCATCTTACGTTTTAAAGATGATCTATGAGGACACCAAAGAATCAAGTTGCTTTTACCAACCCCTCTGCTTTAGAGTGTGCAGCTGGCTTGGAGTACTGTGTCCAGTTCTAGTGTCTGCAGCATGAGAAGGACGTGGGGCTGTTGGAGCAGGTCCAGAGGAGGCCAGGAAGGTGATCAGAGGACTGGAATACCTCAGCTGTAGGGACATTGGCTGAGAGAATTAAGATTGCTCAGCCTGGAGAAGAGAAAGCTCCAGAGAGATCTTAGAGTAGCTTAGCAGTACCTGAAGGGGTTATGGGAGAGACAGAGAGGACCTTTATACAAAGGTTCCTAGAGATAGGGTGAGAGGCAGTGGGTTTGAGCTGGAAGAGGGGAGTCTGAGACTGGAGATTAGGAAGAAATTCTTCCCAGTGAAGCTGGTGAGACACTGAAGCAGGTTGCCCAGGGAGGTTGTGGTTGACAAGTGACACAGAGAAAGTTTGTGTCAGGTTATCAATTAATGAGAGTTTTATAACAAAAGCAGAAATTAGTGCTGGGTTGGATTGGAGTGATCAGAGGCTTAGAGTGAAGTGATCACAACCTCCTGCAGTACCAAAGGTCACTCAAATGAAGTCCAGAATTCATCAAGTAAACAAGTCATTAAAATGTGGAAAAACAATTATGAGCCTTTGTGCAAAACTAGCCTGGAGTCCTTCAAAAGGTCAACACATGGTGTGATCAAGGGAGAAGGCTGCCCTGCCTAAAAAGCTCCCAAAGCAAAGAAACTCCAGCTGACCTGCAGGAGAACCTCAGCAGACATAAAGGAAAGGTGCAGAGCCATGAGGATTCATGATGGATGGACATCCAGAGCAGTACAAAATGTGCTCAGCTGGCCAGGAAGGCCACCAGCATCCTGGCCTGGACCAGCAGTGGTGTGGCCAGCAAGACAAAGGCAGGGATCATCCCCTCTGTACTGGGCATAAGTGAGGCCACATCTCAAGTCCTGGGTTCAGTTCTGGGGTACTCCAAGATGGTCATTGAGGGGCTGGAGAGAAGGGCAATAAAGCTGGGAAAGGGTCTGGAGAACAGGTCTGGTGAGGAGAAATTGAGGCAACTGAGGTTGTTTAGCCTGGAGAAGAGGAGGCTGAGGGGAGACCTTCTGGCTCTCTATAGCTCCCTGAAAGGAGGCTGAAGTGGAGTTTGATCTCTTTTTTCAAGGAGTGAGTGATGGAAGGAGAGCAAATGGCCTGAAGTTGTGCCTAAGAGGTTTAGGTTGGACATGAGAAACAATTTCTTTCCTGCAAGAGTGGTCAGGTATTGGAACAGGCTGCTGAGGGAGGTGGTGGAGTCACCATTGCTGGTGGCACTCAAGAAAAGAGGGACATGGTTTAATGGTCATGGAGGCACTGAGTAGAAGATTGGATTGCATGATCTTAGGTGTCTTTTCCAACCCAAACAATTCTATGATTATGTGAAGGGAAGCAAAGGACAGAAAAAAAATCAGCATCTACGAGGAGTCAGAGCAAGGAAAGTGACTTTTCTAATGGATATCAGGAACAAAAATAATTAACGTTCAAGAAAGGACTGGATGAGGCACTTGGTGCCATGGTCTGGTTGACTGGGTAGGGCTGGGTGCTAGGTTGGACTGGATGATCTTGGAGGTCTCTTCCAACCTGGTTGATTCTATGATTCTATGATACAGTTCTGGGGCAGATGTATGCTGGAATGGAAGTGGAAACATTTCAAGTGTCAGGAGCAGAACTCAATAACTGTAGCAGCTCTACATGTGGAGAAAGCCATACTGCAGAGAGGTGAAACACTTCTCATCCCAGTAATCCCAGAATCCCAGCATGGTCCAGAGGTCCCTTCCAACTTGCACTTTCCAGCAACAGATCCAGATCTGTTGCTGGAAAGCTGAAGTCATTTCAAGCTTGACATCTGAAATCTGGACCACCCCAAAACCCAGCTTGTCTCCATAGAAGCTGTCCTTCAGGACTGTGGCAGAAATGAAGCGTGGTGTGAAGGTCTTATTTTCTGAGTGACAGCATAAATCATAACTGGAGGCAGTTGCTTAATTACAGCCGTGCAAGTAAATGACTTTGGGATGTTCTGGGAGCTCCAAGAAATCCAGAAGCCATTTCAGGTCAAGTGAAATTGTTCATTTAACCTTTTCATGCTCTTCTTTTTGTTGCAGCTTTGAGCATCCCTCAAGCATTTACCTCTGAAAGGAAAAGACTTATGGAAGGATACTGCTGAATCAAAGTAATGCACAGAGAGCCTGAAGTAATTTTAAACCCAGCCTGAAGTCATTTAGACCCATTTCATTGGTGACTCTGGAAATGAGTATTTGATGTTTTGGTAAAGACTTTGAAATTTCCTAATATAAACACTCAGAAAATTCATCTTTGAGCTGAAGGAGGGGAGATTTAGACTGGAGATTAGGAAGAACATCTTTAGAGTGAGGGTGGTTAGACACTGGCACAGGTTGCTCAGGGAGGTTATGGATAGCTCCTCCCTGGAGGTGTTCCAATCCATATTGGATGAGGCCTTGAGCAACCCATTCTAGTGGAAGGTGTCCCTGTCCATGGCAGGGAGGTTGGAACCAGATGATCTTTAAGGTCCCTTCCAAACCAAAGCATTCCATGATTCTATGAAAAGCTGGAGCGAGTCTGCGGTCATTTCACTCTTGCCAATCTTACTTTTCTCTGTCAGCCCCCATGCTATGATTTCTCATTTCCAACTGAAAACAGGTGGACTCAGTGAGAGAGGCTGAACCAGAGTTGGAATGAACTGTGGTTTCTTCTCCACACTTAGAGAATCCCAGCACTGTGGGAGTTGGAAGTGACCTCTGGCTACCACCCTGTCCAACTGCCCTGCTAAGGCAGGGACGCTGACATCATCTAGCCCAGGATCACAATGGCACCTGGACCACAGGCTCACAGGATGTCAGGGGTTGGAAGGCACTCAAAGAGATCATTGAGTCCAATCCCCCTGCCACAGCAGGACCAGACAGTCTAGCTCAGGTCACACAGGAACACATCCAGACAGGACTTCAAAGGCTCCACAGAAGAAGACTCCACAACATCTCTGGGGATCCTGTGCCAGTGCTCTGGGACCCTTCTGGTAAAGACATCCCCCCTTGTGTTGAGCTAGAACCTCCTGTGCTGCAGCTTCCATCCATTGCTCCTTGTCCTATCCCAGGGAGCAAATGAGCAGAGCCTGTCCCACCGCTCCTGACCCCCAGCTCTCATATGTTTATGAACATTTATTAAGTCCCCTCTCAGTTTTCTCCAGACTAAACAGCCCCAGGTCCCTCAGCCTCTCCTCAGCAGGCAATGCTCCAGTCCCCTCATCATCCTCCTAGCCCTCTGATGGACCTTGTCTAGTAGATCACAGTCCATCTTAAACTGGGAAGCCCAATACTGAAGGTAGTGCTCAAGAGGAGGTCTCACCAGTGCAGAATAGAGGTGAAGAAGAACCTCCTTTGATGGGCTGGGCAGTCTTCTAAATACAGCCCAAGATCCCACTGACCCTCTAGGCCACAAGGGCAAATTGCTTTGGAATCTCTCCAGAGAGGGACACTCTACAACCCAGGAGGTTCTATCTGAACAGGAACTCACAATAGGCAGAAACAGGAGATTGATTTCCATCTTCTGTCTTCCTGTGATGCTCCCTGCAACAGGACAACAGCGGGGTGGAGGGGCACAGGCAATGAAATCTCTGCTCTGATTTTGTGACATCGTCACACTTTATGCCATTTTCATGCCTAGGAGGACCACAGAGGTCACCTTCTCCTCTGTGTGACCATGGAAGGGGACATGCTGCACTAAGAGCAGTCACCAGAGAGGATGGGACTGAGACCACTTTTAATGAGGGGCATCAGCAGTTTTAGGAGGACAGGTGCCAGGCTATGGAAATGTACCAGGGACCTTCCTCTGGGGCTTTTTAATCAGGCTTCTTTAAAGTTGTGATTAACGACTTTGGCACGGGAAGGGGGAGTGCACCGAGGACATCTGCTGACAGTGCAAAGCAGAGAGAGCTTGTCAGTGCAGGAGGAGACTGGACAACTGATCAGAGCTAACAAGATGACCTTAAGCTCTGCAGTAACCTAATTGGGATGAAGCTTAGTGCAGGAATGTGTACCAGGGGTCTAGCTGCAGCAGGAGGAGAAGGGGGGGAGCATACTGGACACAAGTGAGGTTCTCGTTGTCCTTGAGGACCTGGCCAGGGGGAGAAAGAACCTTCTGCAGCAGTGCAGCTGAGGGGTGGCCTGCTGGAAAGCAGCTCCAGAGAGAAGAACCTGGACAATAAGTTCTCCAAGAACAAGTAATGTGTGCCCTCATGGCCAAGAAGTTCAATGATCTCCTAGTTTGCATGAAGAAGAGTGTGGCCAGCAGGCCAAAGGAAGTGCTCCTGCCCCTCTGCCTTGCCCTGGTGGGCCCAATGTTTGGAGCATCGTGTCCAGTTATGAGCTCTCTAGTTCAAGAAGGACAGGGAAATACTGGAAAGAGTCCAAAGGAGGCTACAAAGATGCTGAGGAGCACCTCTGTGCAGAGAAGCTGAGAGACCTGGGGCTGTTGAGCCTGCAGAAAAGCAACCAGAGAGGGGATCTGATCAGTGCTTGGCAGGAGCCAAAGAACCTATTGAAGGCAAGAGGATGAGGCTGGACTCTCCTCAGTGGTGAGCACTTACAGCGCCAGTGGCAAGGTGCACAAACAAATCCAAGAGGTTCCGTGGTGAGGGTGCTGGAGCCCTGGAGCAGGCTGCTCAGAGAGGTTGTGGAGTCTCCTTGTCTGGAGAGACTCCAACCCCATCTGGGCGTTGTGATGCTGGGCAAGCTGCTGTGGGTGGCCCTGCTTTAGCAGGAGAGGTTGACTGGATGGTCTCCAGAGGTCCTTTTCAACCCCCACCTCACTTGGATTCTGTAAACAAAGGGGGAACTGAGTCAGAACACCACAATTGTGTAGGTAGGGCATGAGCAATGTCCCCTCCCGCTGGCATTCCCCCCACCATACCAGAGGGAAATGGGGGAGCCCATCCCTCTGGCTGCCTCCTCCTCTCACAGACCAGTGTCCCCACCTGAAGTCAGTCAGATGTTTCTTTATTAAAGCCAGGAAGTGCAGCATTTCAATACAATCCCCTCCAGAGGTGGGACCATCAGGATATTGACGCTCAGCAGTGCCAACACCACGTCATCGATTAGGTGCCCTGTGTCAAACCCATTTTATCAACATAGAGGAGCTCAGGCACGTTCAATTTTCCAATTGTGTCTCCTACTATTTGATTTTTATGATTAAACAGGGTTGAAACTTGCAGCCATCACCTACTTTGCGTGAGGGAAGCAGCAGGACCGTGGGCATTACAGCTGTGACATAAAGGCAGGCTCTGCTGGGTTTGCTCCGTTATTGATAGTGCTGCCAAGCTCAGTATCTTGTAATTTAAAGACAGATCCATCCCTAAGATGTCTGAAGGATGATCTGAGTTCAGGTCCTACAGCAAATTGCTCCAATCTTGCTCTAATTAACCCCAGAATAGGCAATGTCACCAGCAGCTCCTCTTTGGGCAGGAACTTGGGAAGATTAGAATCATTGAATCATTAAGGTTGGAAAAGGTCTCTAAGATTATGAAGCCCAACCTTCTATCTGGTGTCTCCATGAGCCCGATGGGTGCCAAAAAACTGTGTGTGGGGGAGGGGGAGAAGACATTTTAGGGCTTTTCTCTTGGAAAAAATGTCAGTGAAACACTGAATCACAGAATTCAGCTTTGGTTGGAAGGGGCCTTTAAGATCACCAATTTGAAGAGCAGACTGAGCAGGGGTCTCATGAATGCTGGTCAGCATTTCAAGGGTGTGTGTCAGGAGCATGGGACCAGACATTGCTCAATGCTGCCCAGCGACAGGACAAGGGGTAAGAGGCACAAACTGGCACATCAGAAGTTCCATCTAGACATGAGAAGGCACTTCTTTAGTTTAAGGGTGATGGAGTTCCTGGAGCAGGCTGCCCAGAGAGGTGACAGAATCTCTATTTTTGGAGACATTTGGAACCCACCTGGGTGGGTTCCTGTGTGATCTTCTTTAGGTGCCTGCCTTGGCAGAGGAATTGGACTCAGTGATCTTCAGAGGTCACTTTCAACCCCTACCATGCTGTGATTCTGTGAAACCACAGCACCACATCCACACTGGTGGATAAATAGAGTGCATGTGGCCCAACACCTCTTACAGTGCCTCTGTTCTCCATCCCTGGCCCAGCTTTTTGGTGACTGGGCTCTGGGCAGTGGCCAGGGCAGGTGCACCTGAGCTGGCTGACAGCAGTCAGAGCCACTGTGATGCCTCCTGGTGAGCGGCAGGTCGATGATTATTCATGCCTGAAGTTCAGCTACCTTTTAAAGCAGCAATTGAACTGTTTGACCTCCACCAAATGCTTTGCCTGGCTGCAAAGTGCAAGTCAAAAGATAAATCCAGGCGCTTTAGGAGGCATTTGAGTCATAATCACTCTAGGACCCAATACATAACTGAATATTGCTCTTAATTAATGAGCCAATTAGGCTTTGATTATGGCACTACAGCACCCATTATCATTTTTATCTATCATGACCCTCTCATGCAGAGCGTCCACGTCTCCTCCAGTGCCACTGTATTTCTGTCTGGAATAATATTGGGAAATAATTTATCTAATGGGATGGACTGGACAAGCATCCAAATGGTCTGTTAGGATCTGATTGGCCAGGAGAGTGAGCAGCCCAAATAGCCCAGAACTGAGTTACAGGCTCACGGATCACAAGGGAACAAAACCTGCCTGAAGCACAAAGGTCTGCTTAGTATTTCCAGATCCTCCTATCATGCTTTGAAGATCACTGTGTCTTGCACCCTGGCTCCTCCCCACTCCAGATTCTGGAGAAATCAGGATATTGTTGGGTCACAACAACCCCATGAATGCTCCACGCTTGGGGCAGTGTGGCTGGAAACTGCCTCGTGGAAAAGGACCTGGGGTGTTGGCTTGAGATGAGCCAGTGTGTGTCCAGGTGACCAAGAAGGCCACCAGCATCCTGGCCAGTCCCAGATTGGACTCAGCTGCAGATGGGAACTGGATTTTGGAACTGGATTCAGGAACATAGAAATGGGGATGGAAGACTCCTCCTAGGACACTGACCAGGGAAGAAGAGGCTTCATAGAATCATAGAAAGTCAGGGGCTGGAAAGGGCCTCAAAAGCTTACCTGGTCCAGCCTCTCTGCCAGAGCAGAATCACCTAGAGTAGTTCACACTGGAACCAGATGGTTCTTGAATATCTCCAGAGAAGGAGACTCCACAACCCCCCTAGGCAGCCTGTTCCAGTGCTCTGTCACCCTCACAGGGAAAGGTTCTTCCTCAGGTTCACATGGAGCCTCCTATGCCCCAAAGGCTTGACCCTAGTGGCTGTCTCTGGAGACATTCCAGGCACATATGGGAATTATAATCCTGGACAACCTGTTGTGGGTAACCCTGCTTTAGCAGAGGGGGTTGGACTGGATGATCACCAGAAATCCCTTCCAACCCCCATATCCCACCTCTGCCCTCATGGTCACTGTTCTCCCCCAGTGAGTGCAGAGCTGGGCTGGCTCCTGATGATGTGTTTGAAAAAGAGGAGACTGAGGGGAGACCTCATCACTCTCTACAGCTACCTGAAAGGAGGTGGTTGAGAGGCTGCTGCTGGTCTCTTCTCACGGGTAAGTAGTGACAGAACAAGAGGGAATGGCCTCAGAGTGAGACAGGGTAGGTTTAGACTGGACACTAGGAAAGGTTTTTTCACAGCAATAGTGGTCAAGCATTGGAATAAGCTGCCCAGGGAGGTGGTGGAGTCACCAACCCATGGCATGTTGTCTAAAGGTCCTTTGGGTGTGGTGCTCAGGGACATGGTTTAGGGCTGAGCCTTGTAGAGCAGGATTATAGTTGGGACTTGGTGATCCAGAGGATTCTGTCGTTGTGTGAAGGGCACACAGCACTGGGCCAAGGAGCAGTGGCTTTAAAGTAGTAGAAATGGATACATTTAGATTGGATATTGGGAAGAAGTTCTTTACAATACAGTGGTGGAATACTGGAATGGGTTGCCCAAGGAGGTGGTGGAGGCTCCATTCCTGGATATATTCAAGGTCACAGAATCACAGAATGTCAGGGGCTGAAAGGGACCTCAAAAGCTCATCTGGTCCAGCCTCCCTGTCAGAGCAGGATCTCCTAGAGCAGATCACACAGCAACACATTCAGGGTGGTTTGGAATATCCCCTAAGAGGGAGACTCCACAACCCTCCCCTGGGCAGCCTGTCCCAGTGCTCTGTCACCCTCACAGGAAATAAAATTCCTCCTCATGTTTACATGAAACTTCCTATGCCTCAGCTGCCACCCAGTGCCCCTTGTCCTGGCACTGGGCATCACCCAGCAGAGCCTGGCTCCAGGTCCTGCCACTCACCCTGCACATCTTTATCACCATTGATGAGGTCACCTCTCAGCCTCCTCTTCTCCAAGCAGCACAGCCCCAGCTCCCTCAGGCTCTTCTCCTAACAGAGATGTTCCATTCCCTTCAGCATCTTTGTGGCTCTGCTCTGGACTCTCTCAAGCAGTTCTATGTCCCTCTTGAACTGGGGCCCTAGAGCTGGACACAGTACTGCAGATGTGGCCTCAGCAGGGCAGAGCAGAGGGGCAGAAGAACCTCTCTCAACCTACTAACCACAGCCCTTCTAATCCACCCCAGAATGGCATTGCCCCTCCTGGCCACCAGAGCACATTGCTGGCTCATGGTTGGGCTCTATGGGTCTCTGAACAACCTGACTAGTTGGGAATATCCTGGCTTACTGCAGGGGGGTTGGACAAGATAATCTTTAAAGGTCCCTTCCAGCCCAAAGCATTCTGTGATTCTATGACTCTATGAACATCCCAACTTTTTAGGAATTGATGTGAAGAAAGAGAGAAGTGTTAGAATATCTCAGAGCTCGCCAAGAGTTCTCCTAAAGCCAACATCAATTTAAAAATGTAGCAGCAACAATTTATTTCTGTGACATCTTTAACACTTCTGTTGAGTGCACAGTTAAATTAAGAATGAGCAAGAAACTGGAATGGATCAAAGGAGATGAGGAGGTGAGATTTAGACTGGAGATTAGGAAGAAATTCTTTGCAACAAGTGTGGTGAGATACTGGTGCAGGTTGCTCAGGGAGATTTTGGATGCCCTCTCCCTGAAGGTGTGCAAGTCCAGGTTGGATGAGGGCTTGAGCAACCTGAGCTGGCTGGAGGTCTCCCTGCACATAGCAGGGGTCTTGAACTAGAGGATCTTTAGGTTCTTTTCCAGTCCAAACCGTTGGATGAATCTCTGAAGAACACTGAATCCTTGAGCCCCTGCCTTGTCCCTAATTCCCTCTCCTGTGACAAACACTCCAGTGCTGAGCTAAGGCACTGTGGATCTTGCTGTTTCCAAGAAGAGCAAGCTGCTGCTCTTGGATGGAGAATTTCTTCACTCTGTGCAGTTTGGGGTAATATTTTTCATGGCTTTTTAGGGTATTTATGAGATATTCATGAGGGGAAAAAATCACACTCATCAGAGAATGGGATGCTGGGATTGATTTGATGGGGTAACTTTGCTGTAAGGAGCAATAACCCAGTAATGAAGGTGCTTCCCATTGTCTTTAAGCACATCTTAAGTACAGTCATTACATGCTGAATGTAGATAGCTCCATCGTTATGGCTAGATCCTTCATTTCTCCTCTCCCTCCCCCCTTAAGAGTCTGCAGAGCTAAATGAGCTCATCCTGAAAGTGAAAGAGATGAGAGAGATCCTGAGGAGAGGATGGGAATCCAAGAAATGAGAGATGTTCAAACACAAGAGCATGTCCTTGTCTGGACTGTGTTTTCCCTGCCTGAAAATCTCATGGGGTTCGATGAGGCAAAGTGTGAGTTCCTGCACCTCAGCTGGGGCAATCATCCATACCAGTACAGCCTGGGGGATGATGAGATTGAGAGCAGCCCTGCAGAAAAGGAAACATAGAATCAGCATCATAGAATGTCAGGGGCTGGAAGGGACCTCAAAAGATTGTCTAGTCTGCTGCTGGATGAGGAGTTGGACATGAGCCAGCAATGGGCACTTGTAGCCTAGAAGGCCAATGGCATCCTGGGCTGCATCAGAAGTGTGGCCAGCAGACAGAGAGAAGTGATTCTGCCCTTCTGCTCTGCTGAGAACTCACCTGGAGTGCTGTATCCACAAGAAGGATGTGGATCTGCTGGAGTGGGTTCCAGAGGAGGCCATGAGGATGATCAGAGGGCTGGAGCACCTCTGCTATGACGACAGGATTGTTCAGCCTGGAGAAGAAAGGGCTCCAGGCAGATGTTAGAGCAACATTTCAGTATGTGATGGGGACCTACAGGAAGGGACTCTTTAGTAGGGCCTGTGTGGATAGGATGAAGGATTGGCATACAGTGAACTTCTCCACCAGCACCACCAGGTCCTTCCCTGTGAGGTCAACAATTCCATCACTCCCAGTGCTGGGAAAATGGAAGTCAATTTCTTCTGTAAGTTCTCATAAGCTGACCTGAGGGGGCAGATGGACCCTTGGTTCATCAGCATGCTGCTGTCATTTGACAGCTAAGAACACTCCAGTGAAGCTAGAGTGAAGCTTAAACCACATTCTTCAGTCCAACCCTGTAGCTGTGCTGTCCTCCACGCAGAATTTCTGTATTATGGCACCTAAATATCAATATTTGATGTATTGATGCCTCAGACCACTGCAGAACAGAACTCACCCACTCTATAAACATCAGCCAGTCCCATTTAACACCTTTCCCACAATTTCGCATCTCCTGGGTTCTTGCAGCTGCAGAATAATTGATGAGTTTGCTCAGCGTGGTAACAAGGTGTTTGTGTGTGTGCAGAGTCAGATCTCAGGGTTGCAGGGAAGAAAATAAATATATTTCAATTGATCTTCCCTGCACAGCTCTGATTCTTATTCTTGCAGCGTTTTCCGTCTGGAGGTAAAACTCATTTGCTCTGCTCAGCGTCGGTTTGATTCTGAGCAAGATGTGGTGGTTGGTTGGAGTCCACCTGGCCAGGGTCCATGTTGCATCCCCACCTTTTTAACTTCATAGGAATCATAGAATCATAGAATCAACCAGGTTGGAAGAGACCTCCAAGATCATCCAGTCCAACCTGTCCTCCAGCCCTGTCCTGTCAACTAGACCATGGCACTTAAGTGCCTCATCCAGAATGGCTTGGCTTGGGAGGGACCTTCAAAATCATCTAGGTCCAACCCCCTGCTATGGTCAAGGTCCTGTCCAACCTGGCCTTGAACACCTCCAGGGAGAGGACACCACAACCTCCATGTCTGGATCCCATGCGCTGCCAACCAGAGAGACTTGGACAGGCTGAGAGTTGGGCAGGGGGACACTGAGTGAAGTTCAACAGGGGCAAGTGTAGAGTCTGGCACCTGGGAAAGAAGAATCCTAGGGATCAGTATAGACTGGGGACAGAGCTGCTGGAGAGCAGTGAAGGGGAGAGGGACTTGGGAGTCCTGGTGGATAGAAGGATGGCCATGAGCCAGCAGTGTGCTCTGGTGGCAAAGATTGTGTCCAGTTCTGGGCTCCCCAGCTCAAGAAGGACAGGGAGCTGCTTGAGAGTCCAGCACAGAGCCACATAAATGATGAAGGAAGTTGAACATCTTCCTTATGAGGAGAGCCTGAGGGAGCTGGAGCTGTGCTGCTTGGAGAGGAGGAGACTAAGGGGTGACCTCATTCATGTTTCTAAATATGTGCAGGGTGAGTGGCAGGAAGCTGGAGCCAGGCTCTGCTGGGTGATGCCCAGTGACAGGACAAGGGGCAATGGGTGGCAGCTGAGGCATAGGAGGTTCCAGGTGAACCTGAGGAAGAACTTTTCCCTGTGAGGGTGACAGAGTCCTGGAACAGGCTGCCCAGGGGGTGTTGTGGAGTCTCCTTCTCTGGAGATACTCAAGAAAGATCTGGATGCAGTTAAGTGTGAGCTGATTTAGGAGATCCTGCTCTGGCAGGGGGGCTGGACCAGATGAGCTTTGGAGGTCCCTTCCAGCCTCTGACATTCTATGATTCTATAATTTTATGATTGTCCTTTTTAACCAGAGTGTAATGTGTCTCCATTTTGCACACCCCAACCCCAGCATGAGGACACAAATAAAGTTGGTCAAGGTCTTGTCCAACCTGGCCTTGAATGCTCCCAGGGAAGGGGTAGTCACGTTTCCAGGGAAGGGGTAGTCACAACCTCCCTAGGCAGCCTGGTGCAGGATGGTGACACAATACTCCATGTTCTCCTCCATTAGCTGATGGAAATGTCACTCAAATGTTATTTCTGGGACCAGCTGGAAGTGACAGTGTCAACTCTCCTTGATGCAGCCAAGCCACGGCAAGAAGCAGCCAGCCAGGCAAACCCACCCCATGCTCTGCTCTTGCAGAGATCTTTTAGCCTCAGCTCGTCAGAAAGTGGTCACTGAACAAGGGCCAGTTGTCTCCTTGCTCTGGGCCAGAGATAGCCTTGGCTGGCCCCAGGTGGTCGTCAGAGCTTTGTTCTGCTTTGTTCCTCTCTTGGCCACAGATTAGAAAGAGCTGCAGGTTTTGAGGCTGAGGAAAGGTGTCATGATTTGGGGGCAGGGGTGTTGCGGTGAAACGGAGCTATGGAAAGGGAGGATGTGAGGTGGTGGAGCTTGATGGAATTCCTGCAGGGCAAGTACTGGCTGTACTTTAGTATTTTAATACTGGTTGGACTGGTCTGGAGTCTCAGAAGGGTTGCTCAAAGTCCCATCCAATCTGGCCTTGAACACCTCCAGGGAGGATCCACAACCCCCCCTGGACAACCTGTTACAGCGTCTCACTACACTCACTGGAAAGAACTCTTCCTAATCTCCAGTCCAAATCTTCCCTCTTCCATCTCAAAGCCATTGCCTCTCATCCTGTCACTACAAGCCCTTGAAAAAAAATCCCTCCCCATCTCTCCTGTAGCCCCCTTCAAGTATGGGAAGGCTGCTTTAAGGTCTTCCCGGAGCCTTCTCTTCCCCAACCTGCACAGCCCCAACTCTCTCAGCCTGATGTTCTCCTGCTCCAGGTTTAGGGAAGGAAGTCCAATGCTGCCACTGATTTTTGTGTTGTCAACAGTCAATGGCATGGTAACCTGGTGGTGGGGCTCTATCCAGACCTATCTGTGCTCTTGGGCTCCAGCTCAATTGGGAGTTCACCCTTCTGCTTCTAGTTACAGCTGTTAGTTAAACCCACAACAACCTCCAGATAAAAGCTTGTGGGCATCTCATCCCTGGAAGTGTTTAAGACACAGGCTTTTTGAGGCTTTGAGCAGCCTGGGCTAGTGCAAGATTTAGGTTGGACACAGGGAACGTTTTCTTTCCTGTAAGAGTGGTCAGGTATTGGGACAGGCTGCCCAGGGAGGTGGAGGAGCCATCATCAGCAGGAGCAGGGAGGTCATTCTGCCCCTGTACTCTGCACTGGTTAGACCACACCTTGAGTACTGTGTTCAGTTCTGGGCCCCCCAGTTTAGGAGGGACATTGAGATGCTTGAGTGTGTCCAGAGAAGGGCGACGAGGCTGGTGAGAGGCCTTGAGCACAGCCCTACGAGGAGAGGCTGAGGGAGCTGGGATTGGTTAGCCTGGAGAAGAGGAGGCTCAGGGGTGACCTTATTGCTGTCTACAACTACCTGAGGGGTGGTTGTGGCCAGGAGGAGGTTGCTCTCTTCTCTCAGGTGGCCAGCACCAGAACGAGAGGACACAGCCTCAGGCTGCGCCAGGGGAGATTTAGGCTGGAGGTGAGGAGAAAGTTCTTCCCTGAGAGAGTCATTGGACACTGGAATGGGCTGCCCGGGGAGGTGGTGGAGTCACCGTCCCTGGGGCTGTTCAAGGCAGGATTGGACGTGGCACTTGGTGCCATGGTCTAGCCTTGAGCTCTGTGGTAAAGGGTTGGACTTGATGATCTATGAGGTCTCTTCCAACCCTGATAATATTGTGTGATACTGTGATCCCTGGAGGGTTCAAAAAATGTGTGGACAGGGCACCTTGGGATGTGGTTTAATGGCCATGGTGGCGTTGGGCTGCTGGTTGGATTCAATGATCTCAGAGGTCTTTCCCAACCCAAATGATTATATGATTCTCTCTCAAAGGCGAGGCGAAGACTCCATCCTGCTGCACTTAGCAGCTTGAGATCATCTGATAGAAAAAAATCTCTGCAAACATTTAATATTCTTCTAGAAGCAGCATCAGGGCTGGCTGCCTGGGAACCTGTCCCAGGAGGAAAGGGCAGAGATCAAGGGAAGTGCTCAAAAGGATAATTAAATATTTAATAAAAGCCGCTAAATATCTCAGGCAGGAGTTACAGCCAGCATGAATCAAGATGACTCTGCTGGGTGGAGCTGTGCTGCTTTATCTCAGCCAAAGGCAGCTGCTTTGGGCTGGCTTGCCAACATTTGCATTTTTGCCAGTGTGATTAAGATGTCTTCTCTAGCAAGGACAGTGTCTGAGAGGCTGTGTTCAGAAGAAATGATGCTAAAAGAATTAGTAGAACTGATGAGGAAATCAGTGTGGAAAAGAAATTATTGAGAGGGGAATATTTTCATGCCAAAGATTATAGAATCATAGAATGGTTTGGGTTGGAAAGGACCTTAATTAACATCCAGTTCTGACCTCTTTCTATGGGCAGGGACACCTCCCACTAGACCAGGTTGCTCAAGGCCTCATCCAGCCTGGCCCTGAACACCTCCAGGGAGGGGGCATGCATGACTTTGGGCTTAGTGCCATCATAGCTGGCTAGGAAAGAAGGCACACTTGGACTGGAGATTAGGAAGACCTTTTTTCCAGCGAGGGTGGAGGAACACTGGAACAGATTCCCAGGGAGGCTGTGGTTGCCCTCTCCCTGAAGGTGTTCAAAGCCTTGAGCAACCTGAGCTGGTGGGATGTGTCTCTGCCTATGGCAGAGATCTGGATCTAGATGATCATAGAATCATAGAAACAACCAGGTTGGAAGAGAGCTCCAAGATCATCCAGTCCAACCTAGCACCCAGCCCTAGCCAGTCAAACAGACCATGGCACTAAGTGCCTCATGCAGGCTTTGCTTCAACACCTCCAGGGATGGTGACTCCACCACCTCCCTGGGCAGCCCATTCCAATGCCAATCACTCTCTCTGTGAAAAACTTCCTCCTAACAGCCAGCCTATACTTCTCCCAGCACAACTGGAGACTGTGTCCCCTTGTTCTGTCCCTGGTTGCCTGGGAGAGGAGACCAACCCCACTTGGCTACAACCTCCCTTCAGGTAGTTGTCAACAGCAATGAGGTCACCCCTGAGCCTCCTCTTCTGCAGGCTGCACACCCCCAGCTCCCTCAGCCTCTCCTCACAGGGCTGTGCTCCAGCCCCCTCCCCAGCCTTGCTGCCCTTCTCTGGACATGTTCCTGCACCTCAACATCTCTCTTGAATTGAGAAGCCCAGAACTGAACACAGCACTCAAGGTGTGGCCTGACCAGTGCTGAGCACAGGAGCAGAATAACCTCCCTTGTCCTACTGGCCACACTGTTCCTGATACAGGCCAGGATGCCACTGGCTCTCTTGGCCACCTGGGCACACTGCTGGCATGATCTTTAAGGTCCCTTCCAATTCAAACCATCCTATGGGTTCTATGGATTCTATGGTCCCTTCCAAACCACATCATGCTGGGATTCTGTGATGGTCTCCAGGGCTTGCAAATGGCATCAAGGCAAAGACACAAAATGTTCCCTCGAACGAGGGAGGTGTTAAAACCCAAATACTCTACTGAGTTTAATCTCAGTGATCTTTACAGTGAGGGTACTGAGACACTGGCACAGGTTGCCCAGGGAGGTTGTGGATGCCTTCTCCCTGGAGGTGTTCAAGGCCATGCTGGATGAGTCCTTGAGCAACCTGATCTAGTGGAAGGTGTCCATGCCCATGGCAGGGGGTTTGAACTAGATGATCTTTAAGATCCCTCCCAATCCAAATGATTCTGTGAATCCTTCAGATAAATATGCACATGTGAACCTCTCTTCTCATCCACAAGTGTTGGTACTATGAATCCTTCAGCAACCTTCAATCAGATGTGGGAGAGAGAGAGGAATTTGCAGTCTGATTTCAGTGCTGCTGTGGGAATCTGTTGGAAAAACAGAAAGAGGAAATAACTGTGGGTGTGTTAGCTGCTGGAGTGTCCATGTTCAGCAGTGGAGTTTCAGGAGAGGTGAGATGTGGGTAGCTGATAATGAGCAGTTTCAGAAGTATTGAATTTTCTGGTATTTGATCGATCCTGATCTTAAGAAATCCCATTTCTGGCACATGCCACAAGTTCAGCTCTCAGTTTTCTGGATGGTTTGCTGATGACTCTAGAAGGCTGTGCTGCCATTCAGCAAGACAGGGCCAGGCTGGAGGGGTGGGCAGGGAGAAACTGAATGAAATTCAAGGAAAACAAATGTAGAGCCTGGCACTTGGGAAAGAACAACTCCAGGGATCAGTACAGGTTGGGGACTGAGCTGTTGAAGGCAGCAAAGGAAAAAATGATCTGGGAGTCCTAGTGGATGGGAGGGTGACCATGAGCCAGCAATGTGCTCTAGTGGCCAGGAGGGACAATGCCATTCTGGGGTGGATTAGAAGGGCTGTGGTTAGTAGGTCGAGAGAGATTCTCCTGCCCCTCTACTCTGCCCTGCTGAGGCCACATCTGGAGTACTGTGTCCAGCACTGGGGCCCACAGTTCAAGAGGGACATGGAAGTGCTGGAGAGAGTCCAGCATAGAACCACAAAGATGCTGAAGGGAATGGAACATCTCTGTTAGGAGCAGAGCCAGAGGCAGCTGGGGCTGTGCTGCTTGGAGAAGAGGAGACTGAGAGGTGACCCCATTGATGTTTATAAAGACGTGTAGGGTGAGTGGCAGGAGGCTGGAGCCAGGCTCTGCTGGGTGATGCCCAGTGCCAGGACAAGGGGCAGTGGGTGGCAGCTGAGGCATAGGAAGTTTCATGTAAACCTGAGGAAGAATTTTATTTCCTGTGAGGGTGACAGAGCACTGGGACAGGCTCCCTCTCTGGAGATATTCCAAATCCACCTGGATGTGTTCCTGTGTGATGTGCTCTAGGAGATCCTGCTCTGGCAGGGAGGTTGGACTGGATGAGCTTTGTAGGTCCCTTCCAGCCCCTGACATTCTGTGATTCTGTGGTTCTGTGGTCCCTGCCTATGCATTTAATTTTGGTGGAAAGCTCTTTGTTCTGCAGAATGAATTGACTACCTCACAATATTAACCTTGCTGTGACCTGATCTCTCAGCCTACTTTTTACTTTTCTCTCTCCATTGTCTTTAATGTCACATGCCCCTTTAAAACAAAACAAAACAAAACCCAAACCCCATGAAGAAAATCACCACCACAAAAGAAAAAAAAAACAAACAACCAAACCCAACCCTCAGAACCATGAAACAAGCTGGACAAAAAGATTTTGTTTCCATGACATCCACAGATTTGCAGATTCTTCCATTGCCGAGGGCTTCCCCCAAGTGCCTCTCAGCAGTCCTCCATCCTCTGACTCTGGTTTCACTTCAGTTCCTGACCTCACTGCATTAATAATTTCAGGTGATGCCTGCTGGCCACTGAAAAACTGGACAAATGTGCTGAGCTGGGGTGAAATTTGAATTATGTTGATCAGCCCTGATGCCGTGAGTGGATTCCTTGCTGGGGAATGAGTTTGTTTAATGTGTGTAGGAAATAAAGAGTGACCTTGAAATGGTGAATTTTTGTTTTGAGGAGGAAACTAATGTGTAAAGCTCTTAAAAATGGAGCCTTGGAGTGTTGGATGGGTAGGGTGTCTATTTATAGCAGTGCATGTGATTTTGGTGAACTGTTCAGTGATTTAAAAGTCAATGAGAACGTGTCTGCTTTCCTGATGGAGCACAGGCTCCTGCAGGTGAGGTCACACAACCCCCAAATCTCAGCATGGTGGGGGTTGGAAGGAACCTCTAGAGATCATCCAGTCCAACACCCCTGCTGGTGCAGGGACACTCACAGCAGCTTGCTCAGGATCATGATGCCCAGGTGGAGCTCTGTCACCTCCCTGGCCAGTCTGCTTCAGGGCTTTAGCAACCTCACACCAAAGAAGTTTTGTCCTCTTGAGTTGGAACCTCCTGAGTTCCAATTTTGCCCACTGCCCTTTGTCCTGTCATTGGGCACCACTGAGAAGAGTCTGGCCCTATTCTCTTGCCACCAACAGATGCTTTAACTCTTGCTGCTAAGCCACCAGCACTAACCTCCATCCCTCAGCACCGCATCCATGCACCTTTTAATTACCTCCAGGAATGGTGACTCCACTTCCCTGGGCAGCCTCAGCTGGTGCATGAGATCTCTGCCTGATACCACTAAGAAGAGTCTCATCCCATCCTCTTGTCATTTACACCCCCTTCCCCAAATCCTTTAGCTCTTAGCATTAATCAGATCCCCTCTCAGGCTGCTCTTCTGCAGGCTTAACAGCCACAGGGCTCTCAGCCTTTCCTCTACACGAGATACTTCAGTTCCTTCAGAATCTTTGCAGCCTCCACCAGAGTCTCTCCAGCAGTTCCCTATCTCTCTTGATCTGGGGAGCCCAGAACTGGGCCCAGGATTCCAGCTATGCCCTCACCAGGACAGAGCAGAGAGGGAGGAGAACTTCCCTTAACCTGCTGACCACACTCTTTATACTCCTTTAATGTCAGAGCCATTAATTCCATGTTTTAGGTAGTCAGTTTCACAGCAAAGGCACCATCACAACATGCCCTTGGATTCTCCATGAGTTGCAGTCAGAAGCCTCCTCCTCCTCAGGACAGCACCACATCCTCTGTGCCACACAAACAGCAGCGTGAGAGATCTGTCTGCTTCCTTGTTCACACATACAGGGATAAATATAGATGGAGTGAGGGTGAGAGACGGGAATTACAATTCTCCAAGGAGATGTTTGTGTGTGTTGTGCTGCTCACTGCTTTGAGAACACACTGACATCACCCACTGACAGCACCAGGGTAGACTCAGAGAGAGGTGGGACCGGTCTGACCTGGGGTTCTATAGAGAATGGAGCCTCTGGTACAAGGGCCCAGTCCTGTTCAATATCTTTACTGATGACCTGGACGAGGGGATTGAGTCCAGCAGCAGTAAGTTTGCAGATGACACCAAGCTAGGAGAATGTGTGGATCTGTTGGAAGGTAGGAGAGCCCTGCTGAGGGACCTGGACAGGCTGGATGGGTGGGCAGAGGCCAATGGGATGAGATTCAACAAGGCTAAGTGCAGGGTTCTGCACTTTGGCCACAACAACCCCAAGCAGCACTACAGGCTGGGGACAGAGTAGCTGGAGAGCAGCCAGGAGGAAAGGGACCTGGGGATACTGATAGATAGTAGCTGAAGATGAGCCAGCAGTGTGCCCAGGTGGCCAAGAGAGCCAATGGCATCCTGGCCTGCATCAGGAACAGTGTGGCCAGCAGGACAAGGGAGGTTATTCTGCCCCTGTACTCAGCACTGGTCAGGCCACACCTTGAGTGCTGTGTCCAGTTCTGGGATCCTCAATTCAAGAGAGATGTTGAGGTGCTGGAAGGTGTCCAGAGAAGGGCCACAAGGATGATCAGAGGACTGGAGCTGCTCTGCTGTGAGGATAGACTGAGGGAGTTGGGTTTGCTCATTCTGGAGAGTAGAAAGCTCCCAGGTGACCTCATTGTGGCCTTCCAGTATCTTAAGGTGGCCTACAAGAAAGCTGGGGAGGGACTTTTTAGGCTGTCAGGCAGTGCCAGGACCGGGGGGAATGGAACAAAGCTAGAAATTTGTAGGTTCAGACTGGATGTGAGGAAGAAGTTGTTCAGCATGAGGATGGTGAGAGCCTGAAAGGGATTGCCTAGGGAGGTGGTGGAAGCCTTATCCCTGGAGGTGTTTAAGGCCAGGCTGGATGAGGCTGTGGCCAGCCTGACCTAGTGTGAGGTGTCCCTGGGCATGGCAGAGGGGTTGGAACTGCATGATCCTTGTAATCCCTTCAATCTCTGGCTGACTGTATGATTCTGTGATGCTAAAACAGAGGGGCTTCTCACATCTAAGATACCATTTTGGGCCAAATCATGGGAGAAAGCAGTGATCTACCCTCTGAGGGGGTGAGAGGTTTGGGTCAGCACATGAGTCCAGCAGCCATGACTCCCCACAGCATTCCATCCCAGCTGGTTGAGTTTGTTTCTCTCCTCATCAGTCTCTTCCCTTTCTTCCCTGTGGGAATCAGAAGATGTCACAGAGCCTCTGGCACTTGTGTGGTGGCCTCCCCAGCCCTGACCCTGGACAACAGCTTATATTAATATTTATGATAACTGAGTTAGCACCAAAACCACCTCCAGGAGCATCCCAATGTGCGCTCAGCAGCCGGTACCAACTCTGGTGTGTGGTGGGACTCATTGCTTCACACCTCATGTGACCAAGTGCCTGTCACCCACTTGCTGACTTGGGCTTGGAGCATGTTTGGCCTTTGGAGGAAATCAAGTTTAAGGAAGCTGAACATCTTCCTTATGAGGAGAGCCTGAGGGAGCTGGGGCTTTTTAGCATGGAGAGGAGGACCCTGAGAGGTGACTTCATTAATGCAAGGAGCTCCAGGAGGCTGGAGCCAGCCTCTTCTCAGTGATGCCCAGTGACAGGACAGGAGGCAATGGGTGGAAGTTGAGGCACAGAAGGTTCCAGGTGAATCTGAGGAAGATTTTTTTGCCTGTGAGGGTGACAGAGCACCGGAACAGGCTGCCCAGGGGGGTTGTGGAGTCTCCCTCTCTGAAGATATTCAAGAACCATCTTGATAAGCTTCTGTGTGATCTGCTCTAGGTGATCCTGCTCTGGCAGGGAGGCTGGACCAGATGAGCTTTTGATGTCACTTCCAGAACCTGATATTGTATGATTCTGTGAAAGCCATTGGAGAGCACAATGCCATGAGTGGGTTTGTTCCCTGGTAGGAAGCACAATTTGCTGTTATGCCAGGGTTTGCTCTTGAAAGGAAGACTTACCTGTGTGGAAAGATGTGAGGGGAGCTATCAGAGAGCCTCTGCAGTACAGCCCAGATCAAGGGAGGTTATCCTCCCTCTCTGCTTTGGTGAGATCTCATCTTGATACTGCCTTCAGTTCGGGCTTCCCAGTTTAAGAAGGACAGGGATCTGCTGGGGAAGGTCCAGTGGAAGGCCATGAGGATGATGAGAGGACTGGAGCACTGCCTGATGAGGAGAGGCTGAGGGACCTGGGGCTGTTTAGTCTGCAGAAGAGAAGACTGAGAGGGGATTAGTAAATGTTTCTAAATATCTGAGGGCTGGGGGTCAGGAGGTGGGGACAGGCTCTGCTCACTTGCTCCCTGGGATAGGATAAGGAGCAATGGATGGAAGCTGCAGCACAGGAGGTTCCACCTCAATGCAAGAGGAACTTTTTGACTGGAAGGGTCCCAGAGCACTGGCACAGGCTGCCCAGAGAGGCTGTGGAGTCTCCTTCTGTGGAGCCTTTCAAGGCCTGTCTGGAAGTGTTCCTGTGTGACCTGGGCTTGATTGTATGCTCCTGCTGTGACAGGGGGTTTGGACTTGATGATCTCTTTGGGTGCCTCCCAACCCCTGCCATCCTGTGAGCCTGTGATCCGAACTGCACGAGAAGAACACAGAAGGAATATATCAATTACAAGCCTATTAATGTCATGGGGAGACTCTCTGCTGTTTGTGGTCATTCTTGATCCAATAAAACAGCCTGGGGATTTATCTGTGAATTCAGAATAGGACAAAAAATCCCCAGCCAACCCTAGCTTCAGAAACGGAAGATGAAAGGCTGCTTTTTTTAGCCTCTCTCAGCCGCGTACCAAATCGTAGGGAGGAGAAATCAGGAGATGTTTACTTCTGCCAGGCTCCTGGATTCAGGTCAAGCTGTGAAAGACCCAAGTTATCTTTTCACTGGCTTGCTGATGGAAGGTAAGATATAAGCAGAGCCTGGACAGAGCTGAGAGCTGCCCTGTGCACGTACCAGGATGTGTCTCTGCTCCTTCCCCACCTGCCTGATGTGCCGGAGGGGATGCATCCAGCAGCACAGGGATTGGAAAGTGCTAGAAAATCCAACCTCTGATGGCAGTGGCATTGCTGGCACCACTGATGCAGAGGGCAGGCATGAGGCAAGTCCTAGACTGGACTCAGCAGCACCAGGGAACTGCCACGAGGGCAAGGAGTAATGGATTTAAACTGGCAAAGGGGAGATTTAAACTGGATATTAGGAAGAAGTTCTTTCCAGTGAGGGTGCTGAGAGAGTGGCACAGGTTGCCCAAGGAGGACTACTCAGACAGAATCACATTCTGTGATCCACAACCTCCCTGGAGGTGTTCAAGGGCAGGCTGGATAGGCCTTGAGTGGCCTATTCTAGTGGGGGCTGTCCCTGCCTATGGTGGGGGGTTGGAAGAGGATGAGCTTTGAGGTCCCTTCCAACCTAAACCTTTCTATTTTTTTTTTTTTTGGGTCTCAACAGCCCCAAGCAATTCTACAGGCTTGAGGCAGTGTGGCTGGAGAGCTGCCTGGCAGAAAGGAATCTGAGGGCTGTAATAGACAGGAGGTGAATAGGAGCCAGCAGTGTGCCCAGGTGGCCAAGGAGGCCAATGGCATCCTGGCTGGGATTAAAAATGCTGTGGCCAGCAGGAGCACGGAGGTGATTGTCCCCTTGGACTCAGCTCTGGTGAGGCCACACCTTGAGTGTTGTGTTCAGCTTTGGGCACCACAATACAAGAGAGATGTGGAGGTGCTGGAGCAGGTCCAGAGGGCAACAAAGCTGAGGAAGGGCCTGGAGAATAAATCTTATGAGGAGTGACTGAGGAAGCTGGGGATGGTTAGTGTGAGGAAGAGGAGGCTGAGGGGAGACCTCATTGCTGTCTATAGCTACCTGAAGGGACATTGTGGAGAGGCTGCTGCTGGGCTCTTCTCACAGCTAACTGGAGACAGGACAAGGGGGAATGGCCTCAAGCTGAGGCTGGGCAGGTTTAGATTGGACATTAGGAAAAAGTTTTTTACAGAGAGAGTGTTCAGGGAGTGGAATGAGCTGCCCAGGGAGGTGGTGGAGTCATTCACCCTGGATGTGTTTAAGGCTGGTTTGGATGTGGTGCTTAGGGCTATGGTTTAAGGTGACTCTTGTGGAGTAGGGTTCTAGGTTGGACTTGGTGATGCTGAGGAGCTTTGCCAACCTGCCTGTTGCTGTGACTCTGTATGCTTGGATGGAACTGTGTTCCAGTTAGGAGGCAACTGGGTTGTCTCCAGGTCAAGTGTACAGTTTCTCCTTATGCATCAAGCCTACAGCTGATGTCCAGATCCAGAGTTTCTCACTTATGTTGACTGCAAGGAGTTTCTGGGTCATCTCTTTTTCTCTCTAATGAGGCAAGGACTTGGGCATTAATCACAGAGCCTTCCCCTCCTTGTCAGCTGGAGAAACAAAGAGACTGAGAGGACGGGAGGGGCAAGAGGTCCCTTCTTACCTTTGCTACTAATTAATCATGAAGTATGAGAATTTGTTTGCCTGCAGCCTTGAGCAGTGATTGCAAATGATCACCTGGAGATAGGCTTGCTTGGATTTTTCCTTCTTATTTTTCTTTTGTTTTGTTTACTTCTTTTTTTCTTCCCCTCAGCAGTAATTCTCCTGGCTGTAGCTCTGGCACTCGAAATTACAATTGACTCGAGCTGCTTCAATCTCCACAGCTCCCAAACACCAAAGAAAATCACAGGATGGTGAATTCTTCATAATTTCAGTGGTAGGGAGAGTTTCCAATTAGCAAGGCATAAATTGATCCTCTTTGGTTTAATATCTCAGAGTCCTTTCTGCCCTGTGTGCAGATAACAGCTGAGTTTTAATTCATTGTAGTTCTATTACCACCCAGAACCATCAGGAACTGTGATAAGTATCTCTCCTGAATACAAATGCCTTGGAGAACCACCCAGCAAGGCCCTAGTTTACCTCACTGGTAATGGAAATGAAGGCAATTACTGCATAGGTTTATTTTGACTCATTTATAGAGCAAATTAACTCTTTTTTTGTTGTTGTTGTTGCTGTAGTTGTTGTTGTTGTTTAGAATCATAGAACCATAGAGTATCAGGGGCTGGAAGGGACTCCAAAGCTCATCCTGTCCAACCCTCCTGCCAGAGCACATCACACAGCAACACATCCAGGCAGGTTTTGAATATCTCCAGAGAGGGAGACTCCACAACCCCCCTGGGCAGCCTGTCCCAGGGCTCTGTCACCCTCACAGGGAAAAAAATCCTCCCCATGTTTAAATGAAGCTTCCTATGCCTCAGCTGCCACCCATTGCCCTTTGTCCTGGCACTGGGCATCACCCAGCAGAGCCTGGCTCCAGCCTCCTGGAACTCACCTTTTCATCTTTATAACCACTGATGAGGTCACCTCTCTGTCTCCTCTTCTCCAAGCAGCACAGCCCCTGCCTCCCCAGGCTCTCCTCCTAACAGAGATGTTCCATTCCCTTCAGCATCTTTGTGTGTTTTCCACACAAACACACTGGCATTGTTTTTTCTTCTCCACTGACATCCTCCCAGTGAGACTCCACTTTTCAGGCTGTTTTCCCCCAAAGGTTTTCTTCACCTCTAGAAGTGCCCCACTCAGCAGATGCAGTCAGAGTATTATGATTAAATATCATTATAATAAGAGAATTGATTTGCTTGGAAGAGGCTTCTAAGTTCAAGCCAAACAGCACCATGGACATTAAACCATTCACCAAGTGCCATGTCCACACAGTTCTTGAGTGCCTCCAGGGATGGTGACTCCACCATAGAATCATAGAATCAACCAGGTTGGAAGAGACCTCCAAGATCACCCAGTCCAACCTAGCACCCAGCCCTAGCCAGTCCTCTAGACCATGTCCCTGGGCAGTCTGTTCCAATGCCTGACCATTTTTGCAGGAAAATCACTTTTTCTCAACATTCAACCTAGTCCTTCCCTGGCAAAATTTGAGGCCATTTCCTCTCATTCAGTTGTTCCTTGGGAGACCAACCCCCACCTGGCTCCAGCCTCATTTTAGGGAGTTGTAGAGAGCCAGAAGATGTCTCCTCAGCCTCCTTTTCTGCAGACTAAAACATTCCTGTTCTCCAGGCCCTTCACCAGCATCATTGCCCTTCTCTGAACCTGTTCCAGCCCCTAAGTGTCCTTCTTGGAGTGAGGGACCCCACACTGAACCCAAGGCTCAAGTTTCAACCTCACTAGAGTCCAGTACAGGGGGAAAATCCCTTCCCAGTCCTGCTGGCCACAATTGCTGATGCAGACCAGGATGCTGCTGGGCACACACTGCCTCATCTTCAGCTACTGCCAACCAACAGCCTCAGGTCCTTTTCCATCCGTCATTTTCCAGCCACTCTGCCCCAAGCCTGGAGCATCCATGGAGCTGCTGTGACTTAAATGCAGGGCTCAGCACTTGCTTTTGTTAAACCTTGTACAACTGACCTTGCCCATTGATCCACCCTGGCCAAATCTCATTGCAGAGCCTCCTTACCATCCAGCAGAGGAACAATCCTACTCAGTTTAGAGTCATCTGCAAAGTGACCAAGGGTGCACTCAATTCTCTCATCCAGGTGTGACAGAAGTTCTGCTGAGGTGGAATGCAATCAACTTTTTGGGCTGTCAGGTAGGGATAGGGCTGGGGGGGAATGGAACAAAGCTAGAAATGGGTAGATTCAGAGTGGATGTGAGGAAGAAGTTCTTCAGCATGACGGTGATGAGAGCCTGGAAGGGGTTTCCCAGCGAGGTGGTGGAAGCCTCATCCCTGGAGGTGTTTGAGGTCAGGCTGGATGAGGTTTTGGACAGCCTGATCTGGTGTGAGATGTCCCTGCCCATGGCAGGGGGGATGGAACTGGCTGATCCTTGTGGTCCCTTCCACGCCTAACTGATTCTATGATTCTGTGACTTCTTCCAGCAAAGGCAGCATGGTTTACTTGTCCTGGGGATGGAAATTCTTTCTTGTAACAAAGAAATATGACACCTGGACATGTGTGCTGCATTATGGATGTTATACAATGCTACAAGGAGTAAAAAAAATCTTTATTGCTGTTTCCCAGCTCCTGCTGACAGCCCTTTTAGGTGTCTTGCTGAAAAATTATGCAAGATAAACCAAAGTACAGTAAAAACTCCTCTGATGCAAGTGGATGCTTTTTACTATGAAAATAAATCTGCTGCAGTTAGAGAGTTGTGGAGTTGTGAGGGCTGGAAGAGACATTTAAAATCACTAAGTTCAGCCACTACCCCAACACTGCCAGGTCACCACCAAACCATGTTCCTCAGCACCACATCTTTACAGCTTTGAAACCCCTCCGGGGATGGGGATTCCACCACTGCCATGGGCAGCCCTTTTTGGGAAAGAAATTGTTCCTCATGTCCAACCCAGACCTCCTCAGATGCAACCTGAGGCCATTTTCTCTTGTGCTATCATTTGTTTCTTGGCAGTTGGTAACAATTATAGGCTACTGATGAACACAAGACTAAGTTTCACAGAGTCAAAGATGTTCTCGCTATGACGTGTGCTTGGTGTTCTTCAGGCTGTAGGACAGTAACTTAAGCTGCAATAAATGGGATTCTTCATGTCTAAAGGGAAATAAATGGTCCTGAGGTATGCCAGAGGCTCCAAGGGTCCTGTTGGGTTTTCTGGCACCAACCAGCTGTCACAGAATCACAGAATCAAAGAATTATTCACGTAGGAAAATATATTCAAGGTCATCAAGGACAACCTATCACCTAACACCTTTTATTTAACTAACCCATGGCACTAAGTGCCCCAGCCAGGCTTGTCTTGAACACCTCCAGGGATGGCAACTTCACAGCCTCCCTGGGCAGCCCATTCCAACGCCAATCATTCTTGCTGTGAAGAACTTCCTTCTAACATCCAGCCTGAGCCTACCCTGGCACAGCTTGAGGCTGTGTTCTGTCCCTGGGTGCCTGGCAGAAGAGACCAACCCCACCTGGCTACAACCTCCCTTCAGGTAGCTGCAGAGAGCAATGAGGTCTGCCCTGAGCCTCTTCTTCTGTAGGCTGCACACCCCAGCTCCCTCAGCCTCTCCTCACAGGGCTGTGCTGCAGGCCCCTCCCCAGCCTTGGTGCCCTTCTCTGGACACATTCCAGCATGTCAATGTCTTTGGGCCTCACCACAGACATCCCCTTGAGATACTGCCAGGTCCAGCTGAGACTGGAGATAATTAAGTGTCCGAGCAGTGAGGAAGCACCAGAAGATGAACATCCACCTGTGTGTCCACTATGGGGACAAGCATCATCCAGCACAGCCTGGAGGAGAGGAAGGAAGGAAAACCTTGAATCTTTCTAGGTGCAAACTCATGGGATACTCCTGAGATAAATCATTCCCTTTGGTGGCTTTTCAACTAAGGTTGCTCCCACCTTAAATGTCTCAGCCCAGAAGGACTTGATGATCTTAGATGGTTTTCCCAGCCTTAATGACTCCATGATGCCTTGCATTCAGGCAGGATGACATCAGCATGCTGTACTGTGCAGGCTGAAGGAAGAAGAGACCTTCAGGGCTGTTTTCATTTCCTAAGGTATTCCACCCACATTCCCCAAAGTTCATGTCTGTATTCAGGGAGATCATCATCCATCCTGGTGATTACTGCCTTGCAATCAGGGCCCCAGCCTTTCCCAGCTGCTAAAGGGGTTGATGACAGCAAATTAGTTAATTATAGACCTAATTAAAATGTTAATATCTTCCATGCTGGGGGTGGATGCAGTTGTTTTTGTCTTTACCATCGCTGCCCCGAGCCACGTGCAGCCCTCTGCATGCTCCAGCTGAGATACATCTGAGCTCTGCATCTGAAAGGCTTGGCTGGGGACATAGCATCAACGGGCCATGGTTTCTACCTTGCAGGAAGGACCATTTTTTTCCCCCAGAGATGTGATTTGCAGCTGGGATGGTGAGATGAAAAATGCATCTCTAAGATTTGAGCTGTGATGGGAAAAAACTCATAGAATTGTAGAATTTGTACAGCATCACAGCAACAGGCAGCTTGGCAGAGCCCCTCAGGGTAACCAACTCCAACCTACAACCCTACTCTACAAGAGTCACCTTGAACCATAGCCCTAAGCACCACATCCAAACCACCCTGAAACACATCCAGGCTGGGTGACTCCACCACCTCCCTGGGCAGCTCATTCCACTCCCTGAACACTCTCTCTGTAAAAAACTTTTTCCTAATGTCCAATCTAAACCTGCCCAGCCTCAGCTTGAGGCCATTCCCCCTTGTTCTGTCTCCAGTTAGCTGTGAGTAGAGCCCAGCAGCAACCTCTCCACAATGTCCCTTCGGGTAGTTGTAGACAGTTTAGAATCATAGAATGGTTGAAGGGACCTCAAAGCTCATCCACTTCCAACCCCCTGCCATAGGCAGGGACACCTCCCACTAAACAGGTCACTCAAGGCTTCATCCAACATGCTTTTGAACACCTCCAGGGAGGCTGTGGACCACGGAAGCACAGAATGTGATCAAAGGTCAAAGATCACATTCTGTGCTTCTGTGATCCACAGCCTCCCTGGGCAACCTGTGCCAGTGTCTCACCACCCTCACTGCAAACAACTTCTTCCTAACATCCAGTTTCAATCTCGCCTCTGCCAGTTCAAACCCATTCCTCCTCATCCTGTCATTACAAGACCTTGTCAATAGTCCCTCCCCAGCCCTCCTGTAGCCCCTTGCAGATACTGGAAGGACACTCCAAGGTCTCCCCAAAGCCTTCTCTTCTGCAGGCTGCAGAGCTCCAGCTCTTGTAGCCTGTCCTCACAGCAGAGCTGCTGCAGCCCTCTGAGCATCTTCGTGGCCCATGTTTGCTTGGAAGAGACATTTTGTGACTCGAAGCACAGCCACTAAGCCAGCACTGCCAGCTCACCTCTGAACCACGCCCCTCAACACTACATCTCCATGGCTTAGCAAATTACAGCTGATTCTGTAGAGAACACTCATGAGCAGGTGAAGTAAAGCAGCAGGAATGCAAATACCCAGAGCAGGTACAAGCCCACGCAACAGGAGGGTGTAAATCAGCTGCGTCTTCTGCAGATGGGAAAGCAAAGGTATTGGACTATCTGAACATTTCCTTTTTGGGAAATCAGAACCTTTAAAGTTTCTCTTGAGTTTTACTTTCTACCATTTTTTCTCTGTGCTGGCACTAAGGGAAGAGTCTGGGTGAGAGGAGGGTCCTGCACCTCAGGACCCTGCAGAAGTACAGGTGAGGAGTGCAGCTGCTGGAAAGCAGCACTTAAGAGAAGTACTTGGGAGAGCTGGTGGACAACAAGGTCCCCACGAGACAGCAATCTTCCATCATAGCAAAGGTCAGTGGTCTCCTGGGGCACATGAAGAAGAGTGTGGTCAGCAGGTCCAGGGAGGTTCTTTTTCCTCTCTGCTCTGCCCCGAGGAGGCCTGAATCTAAGTTCTGGGCTCTGCAGTTGAAGAGAGATAGAGAACTACTGGAGAGAGTCCAGTGGAGGCTGCAAAGATGCTGAGGGGCCTGGAGCTGCTCTGTGAGGAGGAAAAGCTGAGAGCCCTGGGGCTACTGAGCCTGCAGAAGAGCAGCCCCTGAGGGCATCTGAGCAATGCTCAGCAAGAGGGAAAGGACCTGTGGGGGGCAAGAGGATTGGACCAGACTCTTCTCAGTGGTGCTCAGCAACAGGACAAGGGGCAATGGACACAAAGCAGAACCCAGGAGGTTCTACTTGAACAGGAGAAGAAGCCTGTTTGGTGTGAGGGTGCTGGAGCCCTGGAGCAGACTTCCCAGAGAGGCTGTGAACTCTCCTCTCGAGAGCTTCCAGCCCCGACTGGGCATTGTGATGCTGGGCAAGCTGCTGTGGGTGCCCCTGCTTTAGCAGGGGGTTTGGATTGGATGATCTCCAGAGGTCGCTTCCAACCCCAACCACACTGAAATGCTTTGCTCATAGATAAGAATAAAGCCCAGCACTCTTGCAATGTGCATTCTTACCTCTTTTGTTTCTCCATCTGCTTGCTGCACCTCCTCAAACAGGGTGGACTTTTGAACATTTTTGAGGTTGGTTCCTTCCTCCCTTCCTCTCTTCTTTCCTTCTTTCTTCTCTCCCTTCCTTCCTCGCTTCCTTCCTTGCTTCCTCTCTCCTTTCCTCCCTTCTTTCTTCCCTCCCTTCCTTCCTCCCTCCCTCCATCCCTCCTTTCCTTCCTCCCTTTCTTCCTCCTTCTCTCCTTTCCTTCCTTCTTTCTTCCCTCCCTCCCTCCTTTCCTTCCTTCCCTCCTCTCTCATTTCCTCCCTTCTTTCTTCCCTCCCTTCCTCCCTCCCTCCTTTCCTCCTTTCCTCCTTTCCTCCCTTCTTTCCTTCCTTCCTTCCTTCCTTCCTTCCTTCCTTCCTTCCTTCCTTCCTTCCTTCCTTCCTTCCTTCCTTCCTTCCTTCCTTCCTTCCTTCCTTCCTTCCTTCCTCCCTCCCTTCTTTCCTTCCTTCCTACCTTCCCTCCTTCCTTCCTCCCTCCCTCCCTCCCTTCCTCCCTTCCTCCTTTCTCTCTTCCTCCCTTCCTTCCTCCTTTCTCTCTTCTTCCCTTCCTTCCTTCCTTCCTTCCTTCCTTCCTTCCTTCCTTCCTTCCTTCCTTCCTTCCTTCCTTCCTTCCTTCCCATTTAAAACATGGAAGTTTGAGAAGCGGTTTGATGTTTTTCTGCTCAGCAGTTAAGCACATCCATGCCTTGCTGGGTCTTCACCTCTTGTCAGAGGACAAACGAAGTGGAAAACACAACCTTTCGGGGGCAGCAGCAGGAAGAGGATAAAATGCTGCTGACCTCTCATCACTTGCGCCTGGAATTAGCATTTGGTTCCCCCTCGTTTGAGGCTCTGTCCCTGCAGGGCACGTCTGTGTCCGTGTGGTTCTCTTCAGAAACATGGTAACTTAGCAGCCAGCTTAATGGCAGCTTTAGTAGGAAAGAATATGAGTTGGTGGCACTTGACAAGAGGGAGATCTTTGGCTGTTTTTTTTTTCCTTGGAATCTCACTCATCCCACCCTTGGAAATACAGAAGAGGTGTGGCCAGGGCTGGGGGCTGTACCTGTGCTGATAGCTAATGAGTCATGGATTGCATCAGGTTGGAAGGGACCCTCAAAGGTCAATTTGTCCAACCCCTCCACAGTAAGCAGGGACATCTTCAACTGGATCAAGCTGCTCAGGGCCACCCCATGTTTGATCTCGAGTGTCTCCAGGTATGAGGCATCAACTACATCCCTGGGTAACCTGTTCCAGTGTATCACCACTTTCACTGGGAAGGGCTTCCTCCTCAGGTCCAACCTAAATCTCCTCTGCTCCAGTTTCAAGCTGTTGCCTCTAGTCTTATCACCACAGGCCTGACTAAACAGTCCCTCCCCAGCCTTCATGTAGGTGCCCTTCAGATCTATGCACTTCAGAAATGCTCTTAGGTCTCCCCAAAGCCTTATCTTTTCCAGGATGAACAACCCCAGCTCCCAGCCTGTCTTCACAGGAGAGGACTTCCAGCCTCCTGATCACCTTTGCCATCTCCTCTGGACCCATTACAACAGGTCCATGTCCTTCACTTGTTGAGAGTCCCAGATCTGGATGCATTGCTCCAGGTGAGGTCTCACCAGAGCAGAGGAGCAGATGCTCACACCTTGGACTGGTTTATCTTCTTCCCCTGTTCCACCGAGGGGGATCAAGATGTGGGATTTGCAGATTGTTGCATCTAAAAAGGATTTGGAGAAACAGCACCTTGGAATTGATGAGAGGCTGTGTCACCATCTGTCTGTCTTCTGCAGCCAAGTGAGACTGACAGAAATCATGGCTCTTGTTGTTTAAAACCAAGGAATTTCCCAGCCCTTGTTAGCATTAATTGCAGCCTTCATGCTTGACAGAATCTGATCCCCCAGCACAGGTGCAGTGAGCACTGGCATGGCCATGGCCAGACTACCCTGGAAGAAGGATATTAGCACAAGGGCTCATCCACTGTCTGTCCCAGACTCCCTTCTCCTCCTTGCCCTCCCCAGCTGACCATTTCTCAGCAGTTTTCTCCCACCAACACTACCAACATCTCCAAGAGGTTCTCAAGAGAAGGAATTCCTGGGAGCAAATCAGAACACAGCCTGTGGTGACCATCAGCTGGAGCACTTGCTTTGAATAAAGCCTGAAGGTCACTCTGCTTCTGGGCCTGTCCTTGTCCTCCTAGCTCCACAGACAACTTCTCTGGCAGTAGCTGTCTTGCTCTATGTGCTCATTTCCACTAGCACATGCTAATTGCTCTGGCTGAAGTTCAAGATCAGATCAGTGTGACCAGGAGGACAATCCTAGTCGATGACCATGAGCCAGCAATGTGCTCTGGTGGCCAGGAGGGTCAGTGCTGTTTTGGGGTGGATTAGAATGGCAGTGGTTAGTAGGTCAAGAGTTCTCCTGCCCCTATACTTTGTCCTGCATGTGGAGTACTATGTCCAGTTCTGGGCCCCCCAGTTCAAGAGGGACATGGAAATGCTTGAGAAAGTCCAGCAGAGAGCCATAAAGATGCAGAAGGGAATGGAACATCTCTGTTAGGAGGAGAGCCTGAGGCAGCTGGGGCTGTGCTGCTTGGAGAAGAGGAGCCTGAGAGGTGACCTCATCAATGGTGATAAAGATGTGCAGGGTGAGTGGCAGGAGGCTGGAGCCAGGCTCTGCTGGGTGATGCCCAGTGCCAGGACAAGGGGCAATGGGTGGCAGCTGAGGCATAGGAAGTTTCATGTAAACATGAGGAGGAATTTTTCCCTGTGAGGGTGACAGAGCTCTGGGACAGGCTGCCCAGGGGGGCTGTGGAGTCTCCCTCTCTGGAAATATTCAAACCCTGTCTGGATGTGTTACTGTGTGATGTGGTCTAGGAGATCCTGCTCTGTCAGGGGAGTTGGACAGGATGGGCTTTGAAGGTCCCTTCCTGACATTCTGTGATTCTGTAATGCTGGTCTCAGAGAGGAATGAGTCCCAGCTCAGCTTTCCATTCACTAAGCCAGCAGCCAGCCCATTTCACCCCAGGAAAGCAAATGAAAGCAACCAAACTCCAAATATCCCCCCTCAAAGCAGGTTGATGGGGCTGTTGGCAGCTCAGAGATGCTGAGCAGTCATCAGTCAGCCAGATCTGAGATCTGGAGAGCAGCCCTGAGGAAAAAGACCTGCGGGTCTGGGTTGGTGAAAAGTTCAGCATGAGCTGGCAGTGTGAGTGCAGCCCAGACAGCAACTGTGTGCTGGGCTGCAGCAAGAGCAGTGTGGGCAGCAGGGCAAGGGAGGGGATTCTGCCCCTTTGCTCTGCTCTCCTGAGACCCCACCTGGAGTCCTGTGTGCAGCTCTGGAGCCCCCAGCACAAGAAGGACATGGAACTGTTGGAGCCAGTCCAGAGGAGGCCACCAAGATGCTCAGAGGGCTGCAGCAGCTCTGCTGTGAGGACAGGACAAGAGAGCTAGGGCTCTGCAGCCTGGAGAAGAGAAGGCTTTGAGGAGACCTTGGAGTGGCCTTCCAGTATCTGAAGAGGCCTCCAGGAGGGCTGTGGAGGGACTGTAGACAAGGTCTTGTAATGACAGAATGCGGAGGAATGGGTTTGAACTGGCAGAGGGGAGACTGAAACTGGATGTTAGGAAGAAGTTGTTTGCAGTGAGGGTGGTGAGACACTGGCACAGGTTGCCCAGGGAGGCTGTGGCTGCTCCCTCCCTGGAGGTGTTCAAGGCCAGGTTGGATGAGGCCTTGGGTGACCTGTTCTAGTGGGAGGTGTCCCTGCCCATGGCAGGGGGTTGGAAGTGGATGAGCTTTGACATCCCTTCCAACCTAAGCCGTTCTGTGAGCCTATGATCCTAAGACTCTCTGATCTGCTGTGGAGACACCTGGAGAGAAGTAAGCCTCCTCCCATGGAACAGGGAACCCAGTAGTTTGGAAAATGAGCAGATTTATGGTGATTGTGTGATAACAACTCACAGCTTAAGCTGGATGGCAGCATTTACAACATTGTCTTCGTGCTGCCTGGGAACATCACAGGCAATGATGTTGTTTCCAGGCTCTCCATCAATCTCGCAGGGCCATTAAACTGAGCATTTCCATATCCACCACGACTCCAAGATTGCCTGTTTATTATCCACGTATTGTTCAGCACAGGAAATGCCAAGGATCTGGTTTGGACTACCTATTGTCACACAGGAGATGTGGACAGAGCATCCTTCTCCATCTCTCCCTTGTTATTAGCTGCTCTACATGTCTCCATGGGCAATTGCAGCAGGGGCACTGTGCTGGCAGCTCATCCCAATGCCTATTGCACCTCTGCACAAACCATCAGGGGGCTTCAAAATTACAAAAAACATTAATAATAGAACTTTCTCCAGGTCCTTTGCTGATCATACTCAGGATATCAGTGATCCTCCCCCTCTGCTCTGCACTGGGGAGACCCCACCTGGAGTGCTGCATCAAGTACTGGAGCCCCTGGGACAAGAGGGATAGGAAGGTGCTGGAAGGTGTCCAGAGAAGGGCCATGAGGATGATCAGAGGGCTGGAGCTGCTCTGCTGTGAGCAGAGACTGAGGGAGTTGGGGCTGTTCATTCTGGAGAGGAGAAGGCTTCCAGGTGACCTTATCGTGGCATTTCAGTATCTGAAGGGGGCTACAAGAAAGCTGGGGAGGGACTTTTTAGTCTGTCAGGCAGTGCCAGGACTGGGGGGAATGGAACAAAGCTAGAAATGGGTAGATTCAGAGTGGATGTTAGAAAGAAGTTCTTCAGCATGAGGATGCTGAGAGCCTGGCAGGGGTTGCCCAGGGAGATGATGAAAGCCTCATCCCTGAAGGTGTTTAAGGCCAGGCTGGATGAGGCTGTGGCCATCCTGATCTAGTGTGAGGTGTCCCTGGGCATGGCAGGGGGGGCTGGAACTGGCTGATCCTTGTGGTCCCTTCCAACCCTGACTGATTCTATGATTCTCTATCACTGCTGGGGCTGGCCAAGGGTGTGCAGGTCGCACCTGAGTCTAACCCACACACATACCCCTGAGAATTTAAGGAATAGTTACAGGCTCTTGGAGACAAAGGTCCACTAAACTGTTGGTATTGCCAGGTCCAAGATCCCCTCTCAGGCTACTCTTCCTCCAGCTCAACAGGCTCTCTCCAGGGCTCTCAGCCTTTCCTCCTCACAGAGCTGCTCCAGGACCCTCAGCACCTTTGAAGCCTCCAAAAGACTCTCTCCAACAGTTCCTTGTCTCTTTTGAACTGAGTAACCCAGAATTGTTCTCTAGATTCTAGCTATGGCCTCATCAGGGCAGAGCAGAGTGGGAGAAGAATCTCCCTTGACTTACTGACCACACTTATGTTCATGCACCCTAGGAGACCTTTTTGGCCATGAAGGCATATTGCTGACTCATGGTAAACTTGTCTCCCAGCACTGCCAGGTCCTTCTCCATTGACCTGCTTTCCAGTAGGTCACCCCCCACCTTGGCTAGTGCAGGAGGTTATTCTTCCCTACACCTTCCCTTGTTGAACTTCATGAAGTTCCCCTCTACCCTGCCCAGAACTGGAGAGAGTATCATAGAATCATAGAATCAACCAGGTTGGAAGAGACTTCCAAGCTCATCCAGTCCAACCTAGCACCCAGCCCTAGCCAGTCAAACAGACCATGGCACTAAGTGCCTCATCCAGGCTTTTCCTGAACACCTCCAGGGATGGCAACTCCACCACCTCCACCGATTCCAATGCCAATCACTCTCTCTAGCAACAACTTCCTCCTAACATCCAGCCTAGACCTCCCCTGACACAACTTGAGGCTGTGTCCCATTGTTCTGCTGCTGGGTACCTGGGAGAAGAGCCCAACCCCACCTGGCTACAGCCTCCTTTCAGGTAGTTGTAGACAGCAATGAGGTCTGCCCTGAGCCTTCTCTTCTGCAGGCTGCACACCCCCAGCTCCCTCAGCCCCTCCTCACAGGGCTGTGCTCCAGCCCCTCCCCAGCCTTGCTGCCCTTCTCTCAACATCTTCCAGCACCTCAACATCTCTCTTGAATTGAGGAGCCAGAACTGGACACAGTACTCAAGGTGTGACCTGACCAGAGCTGAGTACAGGGGCAGAATAACCTCCCTTACCTGCTGGCCACACTGTTCCTGATACAGGCCAGGATGTCAGTTCTCCAGATGTGGTCTCTCCAGGGCATAGTGGAACAGGAGGAGAGCCTATCTTGACCTGACAGTCAAGGGTTTATATCACAAAAGTATTTTTTTTGTCATAGAAGTTTTTTACTGATTTTTGCTGTTCATTAAAGAAAAAAAAAATAATCCAAAAGTAAATGGTTGGAAGTCTTCTGAACTCCTCCAAACTGAAGCAGAACTATTTCACTTTAACCTCAAACAGGTTTTCTTGTGTGGCTGCAGAGATGCAAATTCTGCTCTTTGCTCAAAACTGTTTAAACCCATTTCTGGTTCCCACCTCTGTGCCTCTGCAGCACCCTACACATCTCCCAGGCAACCCAGCCACCCTAAAGGAAATATGGAGACAGATTTACCCCAGCTGCCAAAGATGTGACTTCTTTTCTTCTTTCAGGCAAGCAAAGCAGGAAAGGCCTGGAACACAAACCCTGTGAGGAGAGGGTGAGGGAGCTGGGGGTGTGCAGCCTGCAGAAGAGGAGGCTCAGGGCAGAGCTCATTGCTGTTTGCAGCTCCCTGAAAGGAGGCTGTAGCCAGGTGGGGGTTGGTCTCTTCTTCCATACCACCAACAGTAGAACAAGGGGACACAGGCTCAAGTTGTGCCAGGGGAGGTCTAGGCTGGATGTTAGGAGGAAGTTGTTGGCAGACAGAGTGATTGGCATTGGAATGGGCTGCCCAGGGAGGTGGTAGAGGCACCGTCCCTGGGGGTGTTCAAGAAAAGCCTGGATGAGGCACTTAGTGCCATGGTCTAGATCACAGAATCATAGAATGATAGAATCAACCAGGTTGGAAGAGACCTCCAAGATCATCCACTCCAACCTAGCACCCAGCCCTATCCAGTCAACCAGACCATGGCACTAAGTGCCTCATACAGGCTTTTCTTGAACACCCCCAGGGACGGTGCCTCCACCACCTCCCTGGGCAGCCCATTCCAATGCCAATCACTCTCTCTGGGAAGAACTTCCTCCTAACATCCAGCCTAGACCTACCCTGGCACAACTTGAGACTGTGTCCCCTTGTTCTATTGCTGGTTGCCTGGGAGAAGAGGCTACCCCCCACCTGGCTACAGCCTCCCTTCAGGTAGTTGTAGACAGCAATGAGGCCTGCCCTGAGCCTCCTCTTCTCCAGGCTAAACACCCCCAGCTCCCTCAGCCTCTCCTCATAGGGTTTGTGTTCCAGGCCCTTCACCAGCTTTGTTGCCCTTCTCTGGACACGTTCCAGCACCTCAACATCTCTCTTGAATTGAGGGGCCCAGAACTGGACACAGTAACTCAAAAAATGGTGGTTCCCAGATGACTGGATAGGGCTGGGTGCTAGGTTGGACTGGATGATCTTAGAGGTCTCTTCCAACCTGGTTGATTGTAAGATTCTGTGATTCAGTTTTGCACTCAGCCCTTGCCTTATTTTCCCAAGCATATCCTCCCTGGGCAACTCAACCACGGAAAATCTGCAGCCATGGAGAGTTTGCAGCCATGGAGAATCTTCCTGAGCATGTAAACAAAGGCAGAGCTCAAGCAGGAGCCTTGGGAGGTGCATGAGCACTTTGTCATAGAACCACAGAATCATTAAAGTTGGAAAAGACCTCTATGGGGCTAAAGGCCAACCTTCCACTCCACACCTCCATGACCACTGGAGCATGTCTTGAAGAGCCACATCTGTTCAGGTTTTTTTACCACCTTGAGGGGAGCACCAGAAATATTCACAGCCACAGAAACTCTTTTGGACGCATGAAAAAAAGATCCAACAGGAAAAGGTAAATGTTGAAAGGGAATTTGGGTTCTTTTCAGCAGGTTCAAACAGGACTTTCTCAGAAATCTGCATTTTAGCTCAACAGAGGATGTGCTTCAAAGTTTGGCTTTCTCTGGAGCTGTGCTACCAGAGCCAGCTCCCAACTGCATAGACTCCTAGATTTGTAGGATGGTTTAAGTTGGAAGGGATCATAAAGACCATCAAGTTTCGACTCCCCTGCCATGTTGGTTGGACTGGTCTGGAAACTCAGAGGGGTTGCTCAAGGCCCCATCCAACCTGGCCTTCAACAGCCCCAAGCAGGGGACATCTACAACCTCTCTGGACAACCTGTACCAGTGTCTCACCACCCTCACTGGAAAGAATTTCTCCCTAATCTCCAGACTAAATCTCCCCTCCTCCAGCTCAAAGCCACTGCCTCTTGTCCTAGCACTACAAGCCCTCGTAAAAAGTCCCTCCCCAGCTCTTCTGTAGCCCCATTCAGGGTCTGGAATGCTGCCCTAAGGTCTCCCAGACCCTTCTGTGTTCCAGCCTGAACAGCTCCAATTCCCTCAGCCTGTCCTCATAGGAGAAGTGCTTCATTCCTCTGCTCATTTTTGTGTCTTTCTCTGTATCCCTTCCAGCAGTTTCACATCCTTGTGTTTGGGACACCAGGACTGGATACAATGCTTCAGGTGGGGTCTCCCCAAAGCAGAATAGTCTGGCAGAATCCTTTCCCTCCTCCTGTTGATCTGCCTGCTTTTGATGCAGCCCAGGACTCGGTTCCCCTCTAGGCTGCAGGCAACGATTGCTGGCTCAGGTTGAGTTTGTCATCTGCTAACACCTCCAGGTCCTTCTCCTCCGGACTGCTCTCAAGCCACTCCTCTCCCAGACTAGATTTGTGCTTGGGGTTGCCTTCACCCAGGTGCAGGACCTTGCACTTGGCCTTGTTGACTGGCCTGAGTTTGGACCTACCTCTCTAGCTCTCCAGCCTCTCCCAAGCTGGATTCAGCTGCTCAGAAGGTGAGAAAGAAGCTCCCAGTGAAATGCCCAACAAATGAGATTAATCAGAGCCGATAAGAATCAAGGGAGACAATTGTGCAGTGTGAACACGACTGCAAATTGTCAGCTAGCTGCTGAAGTATTCCAAAGCCAGCAGCTGATGAAAATAAACAAGTTATTATTTGCACAATAATTTGCCTCACGGTGCCACACTCTGCTCAGAGCGAGGGGAGACAAAAGCATCTTGGTGATCTAATTGCTTGAAAAATAATCCCATTAACATGCCAGTTCCAGCTGACTGTGCTTGAGGTGTCCCTGCTTAGAGCACCCAGCCCTATGATGTCACAACTCTTTCAAAAGGGCTTCCATTACTCTGGGACAGGGCACCATTCCAGAGAGGTGTCCTGCCCTTTCAGCCTCTCCAGTGGCATCCTGGGCTGTGGTAGAAGCAGCACAGCCAGCAGATGGACAGAGCTGATTCTGTTAACCTGATCTGCTCTGGTGAGACCTCACCTGCAGTGCTGTGTCTAGCTTGGGGATCCCCAACACAAAAAAAAGGAATGGACTTGAAGGAGCAGGTCCAGAGAAGGCCACAGAAATGATCAAAGGGCTGGAGCAGCTCTGCTGTGAGTACAGGCTGGGAAAGCTGTGGCTGATCAGCCTGGAAAAGAGAAGGCTCCAGGGAGACGTTAGAGCAGCATTGGAGAGGGCTACAACCTGTTCTGATGGGAGGTGTCCTTGCCTCTGGTGGGGAGTTGGAACTGGATGAGCTTTGACCTCCCTTCCAACCCAAACCATTCTATGATTCTGTGATTCTGTGATGAGGGGACTGGAGCACTGCCTGAGGAGGAGAGGCTAAGAGACCTGGGGCTGTTTAGTCTGGAGAAGACTGAGAGGGGATTTAATCAATGTTTATCAATACCTGAGGGCTGGGGGTCAGGAGTGGGGGCAGGCTCTGCTCACTTGCTCTCTGGGATGGGACAAGGAGCAATGGATGGAAGCTGCTGCACAGGAGGTTCCAGCTCAACACAAAGGGGACCTTCTTGACTGAAAGGGTCCCAGAGCACTGGTATAGGCTGCCTAGAGATGTTATGGAGTCTCCTTCTGTGTAGCCTTTCAAAGCCTGTCTGGATGTGTTCCTGTGTGACCTGAGCTGGATTGTATGCTCCTGTTCTAGTGGGAGGTGTCCCCGCTCATGGCAGCAGGTCAGAACTAGATGGTCTTTAAGGTCCCTTCCAATCTAAACCATTCTAGGAATTTATGGATCTATGTCTCTGCTCACTGCAGGTGGTGTTGTACTCTAGTCTGGTGGTGACACCTCACCTGGAGTACTGCATCCAGCTCTGGAGCCCCCATTACAAGAAGGATGTGGAGATGCTGGAGCGTGTCCAGAGAAGGGCCACGAGGGTTATGAAAGGGCTGGAGCTGCTCTGCTGTGAGCACAGAGTGAAAGAGTTGGGGCTGGAGAAGAGGAGGCTGCGAGGTGACCTGCTTGTGGCCTTCCAGCATCTGCAGGGGGCCTACAAAAAGGCTGGGGAGGGACTTTTTAGGTTATCAGGGAGTGACAGGACTGGGGGGAATGGAGCAAAGCTGGAGATGGGTAGGTTCAGAGAGGACGTGAGGAGGAAGTTGTTCAGCATGAGAGTGGTGAGAGCCTGGAATGGGTTGCCCAGGGAGGTGGTTGAGGCTCCATCCCTGGAGGTGTTTAAGGCCAGGCTGGATGGGGCTCTGGCCAGCCTGATCTAGGGTAGGGTGTCCATGGCCATGGTAGGGGGTTGGAACTAGATGATCCTTGTGGTCCCTTCCAACTCTGACTGATTCTATGATTCTATAATTCTAAGATGACCTTTAAGGGTTCTTTTCAACCTGATGAGATCTGAGATTCTGAATGAAAAAAAAACATCTGTTGAATAATTGAAGAGAAAAATGGAGTTCAGCAAACCCCTGCAAAGCCTGCAATTCAAATGGAAACAATCCCTTCAAGTCTCAGTTACAAAATATGAACCTTGAAGTCCCAAACCCCTACTTCTATCAAAATATGAAGTGAAGACCTCTCTTTGGCCACTGCCCAAGTGTAAATACTGTGTTTCCCAATTTCCTGAGCACACACAAATGAAAGTGGCCCAAGATTTTCTAGTCCTTACATTTTTCCACTCAATACTTCCATGGATAGGTGAAATCATAGAACTGCTTGGGTTGGAAAAGACTTCTGAGGTCATCAAGCCCAACCAACAATCAAACACCACCATGTCTGCTAAATCATGTCTCAAGTGCTATGTCCACACCTTTCTTGAACACCTCCAGGGGTGGTGACTCCATCACCTCTCTGGGCAGCTTGATGATTCTTGTAGGGAAGAAATTGTTCCTCATGTCCAACCTTGGGTCAGGTTCAGGGTTACTCCCCCTGGAGTGTTAACCCTATACAAACCTAAACCTCCCTTGGCACAATTTCAGGCCATTTCTTCTCCTTCTGTCAGCTGCAGCTAGGGAGAAGAGACCAACCCTGACTCTGCTCCAAACTCCTTTCAGGGGATTGTAGTGAGGGATTAGGTTTCCCCTCAGCCTCCTCTTCTCCAGACAAAAGAACCCCACTTCTCTCAGCTGCTCCTCACCAGACCTGCTCTCTGGATATTCCATAGGACACCTAAAATCTATTGATTTAACACTTTATTTTGAGGGCTCCTGAAGCAAAAGTTCAATTTGCAGCTAAAGATTAATCATGTCAACTCCTCTTCCCCCAAAAGACAGAAGAAAAGGCCAAGGCAACAGAGTGCAATTTCCAGCCCTTCAAGCACAAACCCTAAAGCTCATCAGCTTTGTGAAGTGGTGCCATAAAATATCAGTTAATCTGGGATAAAATTAAGCTCAATTAGACACAGAGCACTTGTGTGCTGAGCGAGAGTCAACACAGGATTGAAATGACAGCTAGCTTGCTTCAAGAGATAATGAGAAGTAAATGTTCTTCTGCATTTTTGGGGGGGAGGGGGGGCAGGCATTAAGGACACTCTTCCCTGGGGCAGAGGCCATGCAGCAGGGCAGTGGAGGGTGGAGGATGCTTTGAAGAAATGTGCAGGATGTTCTTCATCAGTGAGTAATCTGTGGCAGGAGGCTTCCAAAAACACCTCTGTGAGCAGAGATGGAGAGGCTGAGCTCAGCTGCTCATGTCCTGGTTCTGTCTGAGCTGTGGCTGATGCTTCTCCTGCTGCTGAGACCAACTTCCTCATAACCCCCATGGTTACAGGGAGAAGCTGTTGAGAGCAGTCAGTGTGAACATCTTTGGTTTATTCCCAAAGCAGCTCGTGGCTTGGGCAGATTCATTGTGAAATTAGTCAAGGACTGGCTGAAGGGCTGGGCCCAGAAAGTGGTGGTGAATGGTGCCACATCCAGCTGGCAGCTGTCACTAGTGGTGGGCCCCAGAGATCAGTGCTGGGCACAGTCCTGTTCTGTATCTTTATTGATGATCTGGACCAGGGGATTGAGTCCAGCATCAGTGAGTTTGCAGATGACACCAAGTTGGGAGCAGGTGTGGAGCTGTTGGAGAGTAGGAAAGCTCTGCAGAGGGACCTGGCCATGCTGGATGGGTGGGCAGAGGCCAATAGTATGAGACTGAACAAAGCCAAGTGCAAGGTTCTACACTTTGGCCACAAGCCCAAGCGGCACTACAGGCTGGGGACAGAGTGGCTGGAGAGCAGCCAGGCAGATAGAAACATGAGGGTGTTGGTAGGTAGTAGCTGAAGATAAGCCAGCAGTGTGCCCAGGTGGCCAGGAGAGCCAGTGGCATCCTGGCTTGGATCAGGAACAGTGTGGTCAGTAGGACCAGGGAGGTTATAAGGTTTTTCTTCCCCTATCCTCAGCACTGGTCAGGCCACATCTTGAATGCTGTGTCCAGTTCTGGGCTCCTCAATTCAAGAGAGATGTTGAGGTGCTGGAAGATGTCCAGAGAAAGGCACCAATGCTGGGGAGGGGCCTGGAGCACAGCCCTGTGAGGAGAGGCTGGGGGAGCTGGGGATGTGCAGCCTGCAGAAAAGGAGACTCAGGGGTGACCTCATTGCTGTTGACAACTACCTGAAGGGAGGCTGTAGCCAGGTGGGGTTGGTCTCTTCTTTCAGGCAACCAGGGACAGAACAAGGGGACACAGTCTCCAGTTGTGCTGGGGGAGGTCTAGGCTGGATGTTAGGAGGAAGTTGTTGCTAGAGAGAGTGATTGGCATTGGAATCGGTGGAGGTGGTGGAATTACCATCCCTGGAGGTGCTCAAGAAAAGCCTGGATGAGGCACTTAGTGCCATGGTCTAGTTGACTGGATAGGGCTGGGTGCTAGGTTGGACTGGATGATCTTGGAGGTCTCTTCCAACCTGGTTGATTGTAAGATTCTATGATGTCGTAGTATCACAGAATCATAGAATGATTTGGGCTGGAACAGACTTTTAAAGGTCACATAGTCCAAACCCTATTTAGACAGCTTCAATTAGAGCAGCTTGCTCAGAGCCCTGCCCAACCTGACCTTCCTTTCATAGTATTGAAGATGAAGCATAGCCCCTTAGGACCTCATGGAAGCTCACATCCTCCAAGCACGCAATCGCAGGCTTTACTCATGGATGAAAATCTGAAGGGAGAAGGATGCACGACCTGGTATGAGGATCAGGGGTTCAGCAGGTTTCATTCATGCTTGGCCTAGTGGGACCACCAAAACATCTCCTGAGGTGTGACAAGTGGCTGGCTCTGGGAGATGAGGGAGACCTCACCTGGAATACTGTTTGCAGTTCTGGGGTCCCTGACACAAGAAGGACATGGAACTGTTTGAGCCAGTCGAGAGGAGGCCACCAAAATGTTCAGAGGGCTGCAGCAGCTCTGCTGTGGGGACAGGCTAGGAGAGTTGAGGCTCTGCAGCCTGGAGAAGAGAAGGCTTCCAGGAGACCTTGGAGTGGCCTTCCAGTATCTGAAGCCCCCTTCCGGGCTGGGAAAGGACTATTGACAAGGTCTTGTAATGACAGGATGAGGAGGAATGGGTTTAAACTGGCAGAGGGGAGACTGAAACTGGATGTTAGGAAGAAGTTGTTTGCAGTGAGGGTGGTGAGACACTGGCACAGGTTGCCCAGGGAGGTTGTGGCTGCTCCCTCCCTGGAGGTGTTCAAGGCCAGGTTGGATGAGGCCTTGAGCATCCTTTTCTAATAGGAGGTGTCCCTGCCTCTGGTAGGAGGTTGGAAGTGGATGATCTTTGAGGTCCCTTCCATCATGTCCTAAACCATTCCATGATTCTGTTGTATGATGAAGGTATGGGCTGAGTGTGCAGCAACAGGGGCAGACACACTGGTGCCCCATCTCCACATCTCATCTCCATGCACTGAACAGCCTGAACACACATCCAGGCAGCATGAGCAGCAGCACTCCTTCTTCACCATGCTCACTTGATGAACACCCCAAAGTCCTGATGACTTCACTGTCATCTGGGGAGATGAGCCCCTGTGCACCCCTGTTGCGCACTGAAGGACCTGCACCTCATACTTGTTGTGCCAGGCTGGGCTAATTGACAATGTGCTGTAATGAAGAATGTTGCTATGGTGAGGCTGGTTTCAAGGTGTTTGCTAAAACCCAAAAAGCAGTAGAAGGGCAAATTGTCCAAAGTAGATCTATGGGAAAACCTCTTCTGGAGCTGCACAGGTTTCCCTTCCCCCCAGTTTTGGCTTAGCTGAGTGAAGAGCAGTTTGAACTGGGACTAGAAAGGGGAAGGTCTTCGTGGATTGTAACAGAGGGAACACATCACAGGGTCAGTGATGAATCAATGTTCAACAGCAGCAGAATCATAGAATCATAGTATGGTTTAGGTTGGAAGGGTCTCATCCAGTTCCAACCCCCTGCCACAGGCAGGGACACCTCCACTAGAACAGATTGCTCAAGGCTTCATCCAACATGCTTTTGAACACCTCCAGAGAGGTTGTGGATGACAGAATCACAGACTGTGATCAAAGATCACCTGTGCCAGTGTCTCACCACCCTCACTGCAAACAACTTCTTCCTAACATCCAGTTTCAATCTCCCCTCTGCCAGTTCAAACCCATTCCTCCTCATCCTGTCATCACAAGACCTTGTCAATAGTCCCTCCCCAGCCCTCCTGTAGCCCCCTTCAGTTACTGGAAGGCCACTCTAAGGTCTCCTGGAAGCCTTCTCTTCTCCAGGCTGCAGAGCCCAAACTCTTATAGCAGAGCTGCTGCAGCCCTCTGAGCATCTTCACAGCCTCCTCTGGACAGGTTCCAACAGTTCCATGTCCTTCTTGTGCTGGGGGCCCCAGAATTGTACACACTACTGCAGGTGGAGGCTCAGGAGAGCAAAGGGGCAGAATCAGAAAGATGCCATCAGAATATGTGAAGCTATAATGTGGTCATGGAGGTGTTGGACTTGATGATCTTACAGAAGTTTTCCAACGTTAATGCTTTCATTCTTCTCTTGTTACTTTGGCATTTCTGAGGCACTTCCAGCCACACTTCTTTCCAATCTGAATCTCTCTTGGTTTAAATCTATCAGATCTTCTCCTGTCAGAACAGGCCCTGATCAAAAGTCTGTCCCCAGCTTCCTGATCAGCCCACTTCAGGCACTGGAAGGCTGCAATAAGATCTCCTTAGATTCTGCTTGCCTGCAACCACCCAACAAACATGGCACAGCCCACCCATTCAATCCCCAGCTATCCAATTTTCTAGAATCAAAGACTCAGAGGATGGCAGGAATTGGAAGGGACCTTTGAAGATCATCATGTTCAACTCCCCTGCCTGAGCAGGATCAAACAGGAATGCATCCAGATAGATCCTTAACATCTCCAGAGAAGGAGACTCCACAGTCCCTCTGGGCAGCCTGCTCCAGGGCTCCAGCACCCTCACAGCAGAGAAGTTTCTCTTTGTGTGGGTTGCAGTCTGTGCCTGTTGCCCCTAGTCCTATCACAGGACACCACTGAAAAGAGACTGACCTACCCTCTTGGCACCCACCCTTCAGATATTTGTTAACATTCATAAGATCCCCTCTTAGACTACTCTGCTCCAAACTCCCAGCCTTTCCTCATCAGCCCCTTCATCATCCTCACAGCCTCCACTGGACTCTCTCCAGCGTTTCCCTGTCCCTCTTGAATTGGGGAGCCCAGATCTGGACACAGTTCTCCAGATGTGGTCTCACCAGGGCAGAGGGAGAGGGATGAGAGAGAAGAATTTTGAGAGGATGTTGTGGGGACCATGCCAAAGGCCTTGCAGGAGCCCAGACAGTCAACATCTGGAGCTCTTCCCCTGTCCACTGATGCAGTCACTCCACCAGATAAGGTTCCTAGGTCCATAGATGCTTAATTAACTTTTCTATTGTGTACCTTGATTAGATTTCTGCCCCTAGGCTACTTCTCCCACTTTATAACCTCCTTAAAATGCGGTGGCAAAGCTCCCTAAGTCACCCAGCACAATAAAAATCAGCTCTAACAGCTCCTTTTCCAGATTTATAACCTCTCCATTACTATGCACATCAGCAGAGCTAAACAAGCCTGGTTTGTGGTCAGGTCTTGCTATGACCAGACCCTTTTCCTCATCCCTGCACTCCCTGTAAGGTGGGCTTGGAGGAGGGAGCAGAGGAGCCAGGATGGGATCATAGAACCATAGAATGGCATGGGTTGGAAGGGACCTTAGAGATCATCTAGTTCCAACTCCACTGCCATGGGCAGTAACACCTTCCACTAGCCCAGGCTGCTCAAGGCCTCATCCAACCTGGCCTTGAACACCTTCCCATAGGGGTCATTCGAGACCTCCCTAGGCAACCTGTTCCAGTGCCTCACCTGCCTCACTGTAAGGAATTTCTTCCTAACCTCCAGTCTAAATCTCTCCTTCTCAACTTTAAGGAGGGATTGGTAGTAGGAACAATTCCACCTGACTGTCCTCCTTCTTCTGAATCATGGAATAACTGAATTTTGGGATTGTTTTGTTTGGAAAGACCTCCAAGATCATCCAGACCAACCATTAACCCAGCTCTACCAGTTCACCACTAAAGCATGTCCCTCAATACTGCATCTCCATGGTTTAGAAACCCCTCCAGGCATGGGGACTCCATCACTGCCCTGGGCAAGGCCTTGATAACCCTCAGGGGGATGAAATTGTTCCTCATGTTCAACCTAAACCTCTCTATGTGCAACTTGAGGCTATTTCCTCTTGTCCTGTCCCTTGTTCCTTGGAGAAGAGACCAACCCCCACCTGTGTCCAACCTCCTTTCAGGGAGTTGTAGATAGGCAGAAAGTCTGCCCTCAGTCTCCTGTTCTCCAGGCTGAACAACAGCAGGTTCCTCACCTCTACCATTGCTCTGGCTGCAGCTACTGGCTGAAAAAATCTGCTGTGAGATGCAGAAACTGCCATCACTGTGCAGAACATGCCCAGAGAAGGGCACCAAGGTTGGTTTGGGGGCTGGAGCAGAGCCCTGGGAGGAGTGGCTGAGGGAGCTGGGGGTGTGCAGCCTGCAGAAGAGGAGGCTCAGGGTAGACCTCATTGATCTCTACAGCTACCTGAAGGGAGCCTGTAGCCAGGTGGGGCTACAAAACAAGAGGACACAGCCTTAAGATGTGCCAGGGCAGGTTCAGGCTGGATGTTAGGAAGAAGTTCTTCCCAGAGAGAGTGATTGGCATTGGAATGGGCTGCCCAGGGAGGTGGTGGAGTCCCCATCCCTGGAGGTGTTTCAGAGGAGGCTGCATGAGGCATTTAGTGCCACGAGTTAGTTAATTAGGAGATGTTAGGTGCTAGGTTGGACTCAATGATCTTAGAGGTCTTTTCCAACCTGGTTATTTCAGTGATTCTGTGAAACAGAGCTCACAGCTCCAAACCAGAACCATCTCTGGCCCTCCCAAACCAGGACATCCTCCTGACACACATCTGCTTTTTCAGGAGGTATTTTTGCCACTTTTTGATTCCATGTTTGAAATTCCCACAGAAATTCATTGCATGATTAAACTAATTACGAAGGTGAAGGCACTTGTAATGGAAAAGAGTAAACACAGGAGGTTCCACCTCAACACAAGAGGGAACTTCTTGACTGTAAAGGTCTCAGAGCACTGGAACAGGCTCCCTAGAGGAGTTGTGGAATCTCCTCTAGAGCCTGTCATGGGCTGTCTGGATGTGTTCCTGTGTGGCCTGAGCTCGACTGTATGGCCCTGCTGTGGCAGGGCGGTTGGGCTTGCTGATCTCTTTGGGTCCCTTCCAGCCCCTGACATGCTGTGATCCAGTGAGATGGGGAATTAGTGTCACACTGCTTTGCTTATTTTTTGGTTTTCCTTTCCCCCCCCCCCCCCCCCCCCCTGCATTTCTTCTCCAGAGGCTTGTTTACACCAGACTTGGCTGATCAGATGCAGAAAACAATAATCTATTTTTAACCAATTAATTCCAAATGGTATTTGCAGCATCCTGGTTAATCATTCGCTTCTTGCCTACCTGAAAAGCAAACCAAACACCATCTGCATATTTAAAAGCCAAGCCAGGCAACATTCCTATCATACAATGTTAGTGGTGACCAAGGGGGGATCAGTAGTGTCTCTTTCCCTGACCCCAGGGCTGAGAAAGCAACAGGACTGGGTGGTGTGGGCTTGGTCTCCATATTAGTGTCATTGCTGGTCTCCTACCAGGGTGACTTGCCCTTAACCATCTTCCCAGCAGAGTATGGTCAAAGGAGCAAGACAGGACCAGTGACTCCACCACCTCCCCAGGCAGCCCATTCCAATGCCAATCACTCTCTCTGCCAACAACTTCCTTTAACATCCAGCCTATACTTCCCCCGGCACAACTTGAGACTGTGTCCCCTTGTTCTGCTGCTGGTTGCCTGGCAGAAGAGCCCAACTCACAGGGTTGGTGTTCCAGGCCTTCCACCAGGAGGGTGATGTGGTGGTTTGGGTGTTCCCCCCACACCCCACACCCTTTGGAAATCACCCAGACTAGACTTCAGCCAGCTCTAGAAAATGAATGAAGCTATTTATTTACAGTTTAGCTCAGTATTCAAGCAGCTATTTACAGTATATACAGTTATAGACAGAAATAGACAAGGTAAAAGGTAATACAGAAACACAACTCCCCTCCCAGAAACCTGAGTCCCCAGGAGGGGCTCCCAACTGCCCTTACACCTTCTTCCATCCCTCTCAACCTTACCCCAGTCCCAAGGAAGGATGGAGGCTTGGCCAGGGAGTTAGGAAGTAAAGTGGATTAAGCAGAGAGATGGCAGAGAGGCTAGAGAGAAAAATGCAGCTCAGAGCTCCCCAGCACAAGAAGAAAGACTCCCTTAACTGTGTTTGGATACTTGTTCTTATACCTCTCAGCAAGCCTATGAGTGAAGTAGACATCAGCACTGTTTCTCTTTCACAGCCTGTGATCTAATCCTTCTCAACAAAACATTCTAGCTAGCTTCAAACTAGCACATGTGACAAAGCTGGTGAAAGGCCTGGAGCACAGCCCTGTGAGGAGAGGCTGAGGGAGCTGGGGGTGTGCAGCCTGCAGAAAAGGAGGCTCAGGGGTGACCTCATTGCTGTCTGCAACTACCTGAAAGGAGGCTGTAGCCAGGTGGGGTTGGGCTCTGCTGCCAGGCAACCAGGGAGAGAACAAGGGGACACAGTTTCAAGTTGTGCCAGGAGAGGTCTAGGCTGGATGTTAGGAGGAAGTTGTTGGCAGAGAGAGTGATTGGCATTGGAATGAGCTGCCCAGGGAGGTGGTGGAGTCTCTGTCCCTGGAGGTGTTGAAGCAAAGCCTGGCTGAGGCACTTAGTGCCATGGTCTGGTTGATTGGCTGGGGCTGGATGCTAGGTTGGAGTGGATGATCTTGGAGGTCTCTTCCAACCTGGTCGATTCTGTGATTCTACGAAAATCAGCCTTTTAAAAGTAATCATTGTTCCTCTCAAGGGTATGAGCAAGCGTAGGAAGTGAGGATGTTTGCTCAAGTTCTTCATGCATCTTCTTTCCTCCCACTTTCTTGTGAGGGCTTTTGTGGCACCACACATGCTTCAGCATCTGAAAGATGGCTGAAAGGGGCTGTTGAGCCTGGAGAAGACCTAAAGAAGATCTTCTAAATGCTTATCAGTAGTGAAAGGGTCAGGAGGATGGGGCCAGACTCTTTTCAGTGGTGCCCAGTGACAGGATGCAGGGCAACAGGCACAAATTGGAACCCCAGAGGTTCTGCCACAACATTAGGAAAAACCTCTTGTGTGAGTGTTGGAATCCTCAAGCAGGCTTCCCAGAGAGATTGTGGAGTCTCCTCTGGAGAGCTTCCATACTCACCTGGATATTGTGATCCCCGACAAGCTGCTGTGAGTGCCCTGCTATAGCATGCAGGTTGGACTGGAGGATCCCCAGACATTCCTTCCAGCCCTCACCATGCTGGGATTCTGGGGTGTGCTGATCAGGAGCCAGATGCCCGCAGCACCACAGACCCTGTCTGGTGTCCCAGAGGATGCCAGCTCTCAGTGTGATGCCAGCAGACAGCCTGAACCTCAGCCCACATAGATAGAGCTTGGGGCTCTAATATTAAACTATTTTTTCCTAACTTGTTAATAGAAAAGCCACTGTTTCCTGACATGAGAATGCAGACTTCATAGAAATCAATCCCTATGTAACTTCTATATCCAGGAAGACAACAAAAATGAAAAGGATGGACTGAGCTGCAGATGTTAAGGAAGAACCATGGCTAAGTGAAACGCCACCCAAAGATGCAGTGACTGATGGTGACAAGCACCAGCAGCATCTGATTTCTTGACAAACGAGGCCAATCTACCAGTGCTGAAGCTTCCCAAGTCAGCAGGCTGGCCCAGCTGTGCAGACAGCTGGCCATAGCCCCACCAGAGCATCCAAGGGCTGCACCAGGATGGGAGGGAGGGCACAATCCCCACCCAATCTTGCGTCAAGGCACATTAACTCTAGCCGTGATGAATGTGTACTGGCAAGAGGTTGGAGAGAGCTCTTATTGCTGATGCCCAGACTGCATTTATTCTGTTGATAAAGATGATTCCTCATCTCCCACGACTGGCAAATGGCTGAGAGCAGCCCTGAGGAAAAGGCCCTGGGGGTCTGGGTTGGTGAAAAGCTGAACATGAGCTGGCAGTGTGAGTGCAGCCCAGACAGCAACTGTGTGCTGGGCTGCAGCAAGAGCAGTGTGGGCAGCAGGGCAAGGGAGGGGATTCTGCCCCTTTGCTCTGCTCTCCTGAGAGCCCACCTGGAGTCCTGTGTGCAGTTCTGGGGTCCCCAGCAGAAGAAGGACATGGAACTGTTTGAGCCAGTCCAGAGGAGGCCACCAAGATGCTCAGAGGGCTGCAGCAGCTCTGCTATGGGGACAGGCTGAGACAGTTGTGGCTCTGCAGCCTGGAGAAGAGAAGGCTTCCAGGAGACCTTGGAGTGGCCTTCCAGTATCTGAAGGGGGCTAGAGGAGGGCTGTGGAGGGACTGTAGACAAGGTCTTGTAATGACAGGATGAGGAGGAATGGGTTTAATCTGGCAGAGGGGAGATTGAAACTGGATATTAGGAAGTAGGGGAGCCCTGCAGAAGGACCTGGCCAGGCTGGATGGGTGGGCAGAGGCCAATGGGATGAGACTTAACAAGGCCAAGTGCAGGGTTCTGCGCTTTGGCCACAACAACCACAAGGAGCACTACAGGCTGGGGACAGAGTGGCTGGAGAGCAGCCAGGCAGATAGAAACATGAGAGTGTTGGTAGGTAGTAGCTGAAGATGAGCCAGCAGTGTATCCAGGTGGCCAAGAGAGCCAATGGCATCCTGGCCTGTATCAGGAACAGTGTGGCCAGTAGGACAAGGGAGGTTATTCTGCCCCTGTCCTCAGCACTGGTCAGGCCACACCTTGAGTCCTGTTCTGGGCTCCTCAATTCAAGAGAGATGTTGAGGAAGGTGTCCAGAGAAGGGCAGCAAGGCTGGGGAGGGGCCTGGAGCAGAGCCCTGTGAGGAGAGGCTGAGGGAGCTGGGGGTGTGCAGCCTGCAGAAGAGGAAGCTCAGGGCAGACCTCATTGCTGTCTACAACTACCTGAAGGGAGGCTGTAGCCAGGTGGGGTTGGTCTCTTCTCTCAGGCAACCAGGGACAGAACAAGGGGACACAGTCTCCAGTTGTGCTGGGGGAGGTCTAGGCTGGATGTTAGGAGGAAGTTCTTCCCAGAGACAGTGATTGGCATTGGAATGGGCTGCCCAGGGAGGTGGTGGAGTCTCTGTCCCTGGAGGTGTTGAAGCAAAGCCTGGATGGGGCACTTAGTGCCATGGTCTGTTTGACTGGCTAGGGCTGGGTGCTAGGTTGGACTGGATGATCTTGGAGGTCTCTTCCAACCTGGTTGATTCTATCATTCTATCATTCTAAGAAGTTCTTGACAGTGAGGGTGGTGAGATACTGGCACAGGTTGAGCAGGGAGGTTGTGGATGATGGAATCACAGAATCTTTGATTGCATTCTGTGATTCTGTGATCCTTAACCTCCCTGGACATGTTCAAGGCCAGGTTGGATGAGGTCTTGAGTGACCTGAGTGGCTACAGAGGGTCTGGGGAGGGACTATTGACAAGGTCTTGTAATGACAGAAAGAGGAGTAATGGTTTTGAACTGGCAGAGGGGAGGTTTAAAATGGGTGTTTGGAAGAAGCTCTTGACAGTGAGGGTGGTGGGACACTGGCACAGCTTGCTCAGGGAGGTGTTCAGGACCAGGTTGGTTAGGCCTTGAGTGAGCTGTTCTATTGGGAGGCATCCTTGTCTATGGTGGGGGGTTGGAACTGATGAGCTTTGAGGTCCATTCCAACCTAAAGCACTCTCTGATTGTCTGATGTGTTATGCCTATGCAGACCTTTCTCCTTCCATGCTGCCATGAAGAACAGCTTTGCAATTGACTTCAGCAGCAGCCTCAGCACTCTTGATCAGCATGCACCAACAAAGGGTTGAAAAGAGAAGCAACATCCTCAATTTATGCTCCAAACTTTCAGCTCCAGTCCTCTTTCTTCAAATCTGGGCCTAAGCTTAAAATTCACAGTGTGTGGAGAGAAGCAAAATAGAAAAGAACAACCCAAACCCAACCCCAGCCCAAGGTCTTAAATGGCACAGATCAACCAACACAGTGCTGTGTTATCAAATTAAAGATTAGAGAGAAAAGTGTTTCTGGTGAGGTCTAATCCTCACCTTGATCCATGTGTTTAAAAAAATCAATAAAATAATGTGCAACAACCATGCAAGGCTTCTTCTAATGACTTGTGTCTTAATAAATACCAGCTTCATTACCAACCTCCATCCAGATGTATTATCCACACTTGCCCACACGACTCTGCCTTGATTAGAAAGCTTCACCTTGCTAAAGCATGAAAAATGGATGAGGATGGGATGGAATACAAAAGGGCCACTCATTATTTGTCAGCTGTCAGGGTTTGCCCATTTAAAGCAGATAGCAACATTTCAAATGTGATCTTAGAACAGCAGCAGATTTCCTCTGGAGCTGCTTCTAGGAGTGCAGAATGCTTGGACATTGTTGTGTGAATTTAAAGGAAGCTCTGCCTTTTTGAGAGCCACAAGGCAATGAGTCCTGTAACCAGCAGGAAGGGTGAGATGATTCTGCCCATCTGATCTGCTCTGGCAAGATCTCAGCTGAAGTGCCATGTCCAGTTCTGGGTGCCCCTGACACAGGAAGAACATGGAAATGTGGAGTGGGTCGAAAGGAGGCCATAAAGATGATCAGGGGGCTGGATAACCTCTGTGGGGACAGGATGGGAGTGCTGGGGCTGTTCAGCCTGGAGAGTACAAGACTCCAGGGAGACTTTCTGGTGGCCTTCCAGAACTTAAAGGGGTGATCAGAAAGATGGGGACAGTAGTGGTAGGACAAGAGGTGATGGTTTGAACCCAGAGAGATTGAGATTCAGGCTGGAAAGAAGGGAGAAATGTTTGACACTGAGGATGGTGAGAGTCTAATCCAGGTCGGCAAGAGTGGTGTGAGATGCCCTCTCCCTGGAACCACTGCAGGTCAGGTTGTCTGGGGCTCTGAGCAACCTGCTCTAGTTGCAGCTGTCCCTGCTGACAACAGGGAGAGTTGGACTGGATGACCTTGAAAGGTCTCTTCCCACCCGAAATAGTGTGTGATTGATTCTGTGATTCCATGAGAGCAGGCAGAGAAGAGTTTGACCCCATCCTCTTGGCACCCACTCTTTAGATGTTGGTAAACACTGATATGATCCCCAAGATCCTGTTCCCCTGTGTCCCAGCGAGGAGTGTGATGGTCCTGTCCCCTGTCCCTCATCAAGCAGGGTGATGGTCCTGTCTCTTGTCTCTCAGCAAGCAGGGTGATGGTCCTGTCTCTTGTCTCTCAGCAAGCAGGATGATGGTTCTGTCCATTGTCCCTCATTAAGCAGCATGATGGTCCTGTCCCCTGTCCCTCATCAAGCAGGGTGATGGTCCTGTCTCTTGTCTCTCAGCAAGCAGGGTGATGGTTCTGTCCCCTATCCCTCATCAAGCAGGGTGATGGTCCTGTCTCTTGTCTCTCAGCAAGCAGGGTGATGGTTCTGTCCCCTGTCCCTCATCAAGCAGGGTTTTGGTCCTGTCCCTTGTCTCTCAGCAAGCAGGGTGTTGGTTCTGTCCATTGTCCCTCATTAAGCAGCATGATGGTCCTGTCCCCTGTCCGTCATCAAACAGGATGATGGTGTTGGTTTGTGTCCCTCATCTCAAAGGGTGGCAGTGCTGGGTGATTACTCTCTCCCTGCTATGAGGTAGCTCTGATCCAGCACCTCCTCAAGGGTGCTGACAGCTCCCCAGGTTTGTGTTTTCTCCCCATGCTGGAGGCATCTCTTCTGGTTCCTGCACAGCCACACCAGCTCCCACAATGTTCCCGGCTTGGTGTGGTCCCTGGCTGCAAGGTGTGTGTAGGTGCCTTCTGTTGGTGGTGTTTGCAGGTAGCACTCCATCCAATCCTTGACATAACAAACTCTGTTTGCTTACCTGAAAACCATCTGACTCCATCTTCCTCTCCTTGATACATGAGCACAAACGCAGGGAGACCTCGTTTCTCCAAGATATTTACCAAAAGATCTACCCATGATTGGATTGGGTTTATTGAAGAAAGACAGTGGGCTTTGTCTCCAGTGGTGCCAGAGACCCTCCTCCAGGCTGCCTAAAACATTTGCACTGATAATAAATTCCACAAAATGAGCAAACTGCTGAGATCAGCCATGGAAAAAAACAAACAACCTAAAAACCAACAACTCAGAGTGTCTTTCTGAAATAAAACCTGCAGGTTAGAATTAACCTTTATTGCTGCCCATGTGAATTCACCAACTTCATCAGCAAGATCTTGTAGATACATCCTCCTCCTCCTTGTCCCTGATCATTCTTTCAGAGAGAAAGGGAACATCCAACTTTGCTGTTTGATATCCAGACGCTGCATGATAGGCATGGGCAGGGCAGGTGACTCTCAACTGCCCAACAACGGAGTGCAGCCAACGGATGGCATCTGCAGGAGAAAGCTGAGGGAGCACCACAGACAAGCCTCTTCTTCCCTGGCTGGTGTTCCAGGAGGATATTGCCCCTTCTGTCTTCCATCCCCATCCCTGCATTCCTGAAGTCAGCTCTGGTGCCTATCTGCTCCTGAGACAGAATCACAGAATCACAGAATCATAGAATCACAGAATCAGTCAGGGTTGGAAGGGACCACAAGGATCAGCCAGTTCCAGCCCCCACTGCCATGGGCAGGGACATCTCACACTAGGTCAGGCTGTCCACAGCCTCATCCAGTCTGGCCTTTAACACCTCCAGAGATGAGGCTTCCACCACCTCCCTGGGGAACCCATTCCAGGCTCTCACCACCCTCATGCTGAAGAACTTCTTCCTCACATCCACTCTGAATCTCCCCATTTCTACCTTTGTTCCATTCCCCTCAGTCCTATCACTACCTGACAGCCTAAAAAGTCCCTCCCCAGCTTTCTTGTAGCCCCATTCAGATACTGAAAGGCCACAATAAGGACACTCCTGAGCCTTCTCCTCTCCAAGTCCAGGCAGGGACTTACCCAGCCCCTGCACCCAGCATCAGTGGTGTCAGTGGTGCCCACCATTGCCATCAGGGGTTGGGTTCCATATTGGTTTGTGTCTCTTTGTGTCTATTCCATGGCATTGTGCTTCTTTTCATCCCAGATGTTTCTTTCCCACCCTATCTGTCTCTCTCCCTTCTTCCCTTTCTCTTGCTTTTAGGAAGGCAGAGGGATTCAGGGAGAGTAAATGGCACTTGTCTGGTAGCTGGCCCAGCCCTCATCCTGGACACAATGGAAACACAAAAGTGGCCACTTGCAAGGAACCAGGTTCAGATTCAGTGGGACATCAGCCTACTCTTCTCTCTGAGCCCATTACCTCATCCACCAGCAGATTCCTGCTGTGTCATCAGAAGCTGCCACCAAGAAGAGGCTGACAGTGTGCCTTATCTGTGCTGCAAGGTGAGCAGCTCCATCATCATCATTATTGTGCTCATTGAGCATTGCCAGCGCTACAGCCCAAGCAGTCATCAAAGAGGCTTGGAGCCTTGTGGGTATCCTTAGCTCCCTTAGTGCAAAACCTCCTGTGGCTGCCTGTGGAATGGGAAGGACACAGTCAGATTGGGAGGATATCCCTGTGACACCTATCTGTCTTAAATCTCAGAATCATAACATCAAGAATCACTAAGGCTGGAAAAGACCTCTAAAACACCTCCCTGGAGGTGTTCAAGGCCAGGTTGGATGAGGCCTTGAGTGACCTGTTCTAGTGGGAGGTGTTCCTGCCTATGGTGGGGGGTTGGAACTGGATGAGCTGTGAGGTTCCTTCCAACCTAAACCATTCTATGATTCTATGATCATGGCCTCCAACCTTCTACCCAACACTATCATGACCACTAGACCATGTCTCAGAGTTGTTCAAGAAACACCTACTTGTTTCTGGAACATTTCCAGGGACAGTGACTCTACCACCTCCTTGGACTGGTTGTTCCAAGGCCTGAACAGCAAAGACCTTTCTTCCAGGAAAGAAATTCTTCCCAGCATCCAAGCTAAACCTGGTGCAGCTTGAGGCCATTTCCTGTAGCTCTGTCATTTGTTCCTAGGGAGAAGGGGCCAGCACCATCCTCACTGCAACCTCCTTTCAGGGAGTTGTGGAGAGCCAGAAAGTCTCCCCTCAATCTCTTCCTCCCCAGGAGCAGCTCCCCTCAGCTGCTCCTCACCAGTCCTGTTCTCCACACCCTTCACCAACTTCACTGCCCTTCTCTGCACCCTCTCCAGCATCTCAATGTCCTCCTTGGAATGAGTGACCCAAAAGTGGACACAGCATTTGAGATGCAGCCTCACAACTGCCTTCTTTAAAGGGCTTCTGAAGAATCCCAAGAAGACACAAGGAGGGGAAAAAAAAAAAAAAAGGAGAGAAAAAAAGAACCAGAAAAGGCAAATAAATAAAAGATTTGGGTTGTGGTTTTTTTTCCAGGCACTGAAGGGGATTAGTGCCAGTCCCACCCCTCTGCATCCCGCATTCTGAGGCACTTGACTCTGAAATCATTCCAGTAAAGCGGAAAATTAATATTCTAATATGTTTGCTTCTCCAGCAGCTAGAAATAAGTAAAGTGGAAGTGGTAGAAGCAGCAGCAGCAGCAGCAGCAGCAACGTTTCAGGATAAGCTCTCTACATGAATATTTATTGTCACTTGCCACCAGACACCTGCCTGCCAGGGTGCCTGCTCACTCGAACCTTCTCTCAGCCTCCGTGGGAGCCACAGCAGCAATTATTTCACTTTGTATCAAACAGAGAGGAACAATTAATTTCTGATGCTCCTCTGATGAGCTTCTACCACCACCATATTTTTTGCTCAAGTATTCAGTGTACCTTGAAAAGTGAACTAGGGTGGGGAGTGCCACCAGATGTCTTTGCTTCCTCACAGGTGTGCGTGGCTGTAGGTATGGGCAGGCAGGGCACCAAGGGGTGGGGCTGGGACCCTCACACACCCCAGGGCATAGCCTGGATGAAGTTGTGCCGGGGGAGGTCTAGGCTGGATGTTAGGAGGAAGTTCTTCCCAGAGAGAGTGATTGGCATTGGAATGGGCTGCCCAGGGAGGTGGTGGAGTTGCTGTTCCTGGAGGTGTTCAAGAAAAGCCTGGATGAGGCACTTAGTGCCATGGTCTGGTTGATTGGCTAGGGCTGGGTGCTGGGTTGGACTGGATGAGCTTGGAGGTCTCTTCCAACCTGGCTGATTCTATGATTTTCCGAGAGCAGGGGGTCTGCAGGTGATGTGCTCCCACGGATTAGCCCCTATGGGAGCAGAGCCACTGGCCAAGGTATGGCCACAGGCATAGATTGAGCAATTCCAGACTGATTTGTGTGGAGAAGGACCTTTAAAGTTCATCTAGTTCAATACTTCTGCAGTCAGCAGGGATATCTGCACTCAGAGCAGGATGCTCAGAGCACCAAACAACCTGACCTGCAGTGGTTCCAGGGATAGGACATCTCCCACCTCTCTGGGCAGCCTGGGCCTGGGCCTCAACACCCTCACAGTGAAGAACTTCTCCCTTCTCTCCACTCTGAAGCCCCCTCTTTTAGTTCAAGCTATCACTCTTTCCCCTGTCACAACAGGTCCTGCTCAAATGTCTGTCCTCAGCCTTCTGATTGACATCTTTAAGTACAAAAAGGCCTCCAAAAGGTCTCCCTGCATCCTTCTTTTCTCCAGGATGAACAAACCCAACTCTCAGTTTGGCTTCATTGCAGAGGACTTTCATCCCATTGCTGTGGCCTCTTCTGACTCGGCTCAAACAGGTTCATGTCTGTGCTGTGCTGAGGATTCCAGAGCCAGGACCTCAGATACTTTCTTCTTTCTCCAGAGCTTTTGGGCAGCATGGAATCTCAGAGTCACAGAAATAGGCAGGTTGGAAAAGCCTCTCAGCATCACCAAGTCCAACCTAGAACCCTGCTCTGCAAGATTCACCTTAAACCATAGCCCTGAGCACCACATCCAAATCACCCTTAAACACATCCAGGCTGGGGGACTCCACCACCTCCCTGGGCAGCTCATTCCACTCCCTGAGCACTCTCTCCATGAAAAACGTCTTCCTAATGTCCAATCTAAACCTGCCCAGCCTCAGCTTGAGGCCATTCCCCCTTGTTCTGTCTCCAATGAGCTGTGAGAAGAGTCCAGCAGCAGCCTCCCCACAATGTCCCTTCAGGTAGCTATAGACAGCAATGAGGTCTCCCCTCAGCCTCCTCTTCCTCACACTAACCATCCCCAACTCCTTCAGTCACTCCTTATCAGATTTATTCTCTTGGCACTTCAGTATAAGAAGAGAGCATCTGAGTGAATTGGAGCATTCACTCCAAGGAGGGCACTGAGGTGCTGCAGTGGGTTCAGAGAAGGACAATGAAGCTGGAGAGGAGCAGCTGAGGGAACAGGGGCTGTTTAGTCCAGAGAAGAGGAGGCAGAGGAAGACCTCATTGCTCTCTACACCTACCTGAAAAGAAAGTCAGAGGCAAGTGGGAGTTGGTTTCTTCTTCCTACTCTCAGTGGTAGAATGAGAGGAAATGGCCTGAAACTGTGCCAAGGAAGGTTTAGCTTGGATGTGAGGAACAAGTTCTTTCCTGCAGAGTGGTCAGGCGTTGGAAGAAGCTGGAGGTGTTCAAGAGCCATGTGGACATGGCACTCTGGGACATGGTTTAGTGGCCCTGGTGGTGTTGGGTCAATGCTTGGAGTCAATGATCTTGGAACTCTTTCCCAACCCAAACAATTCTACGATGCATCTCCCTCACCATCCTCCTTTCTCATTTCTTCCTCTCTTTTTCCCTTGACTGTTTTCTCCCCCTGCTCATCCTTGTCATTGTGACAAATAGAGTTTTACAGATTAAATTGCTTTTCTTGTTATAATTCCAGTGCCACAAGAATGTTAATATCCAATCTGAACCTGCCCAGCCTCAGCTTGAGGCCATTCCCCCTTGTTCTGTCTCCAATTAGCTGTGCCCAGCAGCAGCCTCTCCACAATGTCCCTTCAGGTAGCTGTAGGCAGCAATGAGGTCTCCCCTCAGCCTCCTCTTTTTCATACTTGGAGAGATGGCAGTGCTGAGTAATGGAGCAGTGATGTCTCCACTAGGTTCTGGTCCAATTTAGTGGCAGCAGGGTTGAGCACCTGCCTTCCAGCAGAGACAAACACCTTGACTGCTGTTGGCATCAAGTCTGCTCATGTTCCTTATGCTGGAATGAGAAGATCACAGTACTGCCACTCAGTGAGGCCACACCTGCATTGCATGTGGGATCACATCTGGAGGAGGGTCTGGAGAACAAGACTGAACAACCCCAGCTCCCTCAGCCTCTCCTCACAGGGCTGTGCTCCAGGCCCCTCCCCAGCATTGCTTCCCTTCTCTGGACACATTCCAAGCACCTCAACATCTTTCTTCAATTGAGGGGCCCAGAACTATACACAGCACTCAAGGTGTGGCCTGAGCAGTGTTGAGTACAGAGGCAGAAGGACTGCCCTGGTTCTGCTGGCCACATTCTTCCTGCTCCAGAACAGGATGCCGTTGGCCTTCTTGGCCACCTGGGCACACTGCTGTCTCATATTCACCTGCCAACCAGTACCCCCAGGAGCCTCTCTGCCTGGCTGCTCTCCAACCACTCTGTCTCCATCCTGTAGAGTGTTGCGTGGAGTTGTTTTTGGCACTTGGACTTGTTAGAACTCCTGGCATTAAGTCTATTGAATCTTTTACAAACCCAGGCCATGAAATCCACACTTTAAGGCAGGTTAGAATTAAAATCCAAGCTAAGCACTCAGACTCTTATGACACCATTAAATAATTATGGCTTCTGCCCATTTTTTCCCACATTCCAACGTCTGCGCAATACGATGACTGAAGATGCAGGAATGAATCACTCATCTCCCAGTCTAATACTTGCCTGTTGTAAAGGCTGAATAATTCATCACTCCTCTTCGCCCCTCTTCCTATTTACATTCTTGATCCTGAAAAAAAAAAAAATCATCTTCAAAGATGAATTTTGGCAGTTAAAGTTTAAAGACCCAACCTGACAATGCGCATTATTAAATCATCACAAACCAGGACACCACCAACTGGAGATGTGGCAGGTGGCAGACAGCAGCGATGTCAGGAGCTGTCGTGAAGTGGGTCACAGCTTCCCAACCTTGATGGAAGAAATTCTTAACAAGGAGGGTGGTGAGACACTGGCACAGGTTGCCCAGAGAGATTGTGGGTGATCTCTCCCTGGTGTTGTTCAAAGTCAGGATGAATGAGGCTTGAGCAACCTGAGCTGGTGGAAGGTTTGACCTTCCTGTGTGACCTCTTCTGAGTGAATCTATCTCAGCAGAGGTTTGGACTGGATGATCTCCAAGAAGTCCCTTGCACCATTCTGTGATTCTGTAGTTTTGAGGCTCCATCCTCATTATGTTCATGTATTCAAGGAGGGTGGTGAGACACTGGCACAGATGTGCTAGTTTGAAGCAGGCTAGAATGTTTTGGTGAAAAGAACTAGATCATAGGCTATGAAAAGGAAAACAATGGTGATGTCTACTCCCTTCACAGTCTCACTGAGAGGTATGGGAACAAGAAGGGAAAACATTAGATAACATTTTCACCATTTTGTCTTCACTTTCGGGCTGGGCTTTGACTGAGCTACATCTCCCTAACCTCATCTGCCACTAACCTTGCTTCTTAACCTCTTGGCTGAACCTCTATTCTTCCTTAGGACTGGGGTAAGGTTGAGAGGGGCAGGGGGAAGGTGCAGGGGTGGTTGAGAGCCCCTCCTGGGGACTCAGGTTTCTGGGAGGGAAGTTGTGCTTCTGTATTACTTTTACTTTGTATATAACTGTATATACTGTAAATAGCTGCTTGTATATTGTGCTGCTGTAAATAAATAGCTTCATTTATATTCCCAGAACCGGCTGAGTCTAGTTTGGGTACCTTCTAAAGTGTGGGGGTGCAGGGAACACCCAAACCTCCACAACAGGTTACCCAGGGAGGTTGTGGATGATCCCTCCCTGGTGTTGTTCAAGGACAGGATGAATAAGGATTGAGCAACCTGAGCTGGTGGAAGGTTTGACCTTCCTGTGTGACCTCTTCTGAGTGAATCCATCATAGCAGAGGTTTGGACTGGATGATCTCCAAGAAGTCCCTTGCACCATTCTGTGTTTTGAGGCTCCATCCTCATTATGTTCATGTATTCAGACAGGCTGATTAACCGGGGCAGAAGAGAATAACTGGATTAGAACTGATGGGGGAATGATTAAATTATGTAAATTCAGGCCATAGCTGACTTGTGAATGCAGATGGTTTAAAAAATTGAGACCTGCCCTGGCTCAGGACCCTGCCCAAGCCCATCAGACCAGAGGACTGTGCTACACACCATCGGGCTGGAAGGAAAACTGAGACTCAGGCACTGAGCAGCAGCAGCCTTCTTGTGATGAGCCAGGGAACATGGATCACAGAATGGTGAAATGGTGTGGGTTGGAAGGGACTTTAAAGACCACCTAGATCCAACTCTCTGCCATGGGCAGGAACACCTTCCACTAGACCAGGTTATTTAAAGCCTCATCCAACCTGGCCTTGAATGCCTCCAGGGAAGGAGCATCCACAACTTGCTTGGGCAACCTGTTCCAGTGTCTCACCAACCTCACTGGAAAGAACTTCTTCCTAATATCCAGTCTCTATCTCCCCTCTTTCAGCTCAGAGCCATTGCCCATTGCCCTGTCACTACAAGGCCTTGTAAAAAGTCCCTCCCCAGCTCTTCTGTAGCTCCCTTCAGGTACTAGAAGGTTGCTCTAAGGTCTCCCTGGAGCTTTCTCTTCTCCAGGCTGAACAAACCTCCTAAAACTTAGCTAGATGTCCAAACCCTGCCAGCATGCCTTACTCCAGCTTTAATTTCCTCTTGAAGAGGAATAAAACCATTCAGAATTTCCACACCTCTAAAACAACAGTGGTTCACAGCAGGACTGTGACCTTTACATCCACTTGGATGAGGTGGGAACTCAGAATCTTGCCATCTTTAGGTGCTTTCTCATGGACTTTCCTAAGGCTGGCTGGTGACAAGGCAGCCACCTCCGCAGCTGGAGATCATTCCTGCTCACAGCAGGGCCAGTGCAAGAGATGGTAGTCATGGAGCAGTTCTAACAAGCCTGAGAGGTAGGGAGGGGGCATTTTATGCAAATTTAATCAAAACCTCCTCAGGATTAATTGGCTGCAGTGATTAGGAGATTCAATGGTGCATAATCACCCTGGAGACTTCCTGGCTCTGGGCAGGAGTGGCTGACGTGCTGGCACTGTGACCATCTGGGGCTCCCATCCCAGGGTGGCAGACTCACTAAATTATACAATGGTCTGGGGCAGAAGGGATCTGATCTTAAAGATCATCTGCTCCCTGCCCAGTCTGGGCAGCACCTGCCACGGGTAAAGGCACTTTCCACTAGACCAGGCTGCTCAAGTCCCCACCCAACCTGGGCATGGACAGGGGACATTCTCAACCTGCATGGGGCAACCTGTTCCAGCCTCTCACCACCCCCACCAGAAAGAATTTCTTCCTAATCTCCAGTCTCTCTCTCCCCTCTTCCAGCCCAAAGCCACTGATGCTGATCCTGTCACTACAAGCCCTTGTAGAAAGTCCCTCCCCAGCTTTCTTGTAGTTCCTCCTGCAGTGGGTGTCAGACGGATGGGACCAGGCTTTCTTCAGCAGAGCACAGTGACAGGAGAAGGGGTAATGAGCACAAACTGGAACATCAGAACATCCATCTAACCATGAGGAGGAAGTTCTTTAATTTTAGGGTGCTGGAGCCCTGGAGCAGCTCTGGAGACCTTCAAAACCTGCCTGGACATGTTCATGTGTGACCTCCTCTAGGTGACAGCCTTAGCAGGAGGGCTGGACTGGATGATCTCCAGAGGTTCCTTTGAACACCTACCATGCTGGGATTGGCTAAGATTCCCAAAATCCCTTCCTTCAGTGCACAGGCCCCCAGGTTTTGGGAAGTTCTAATTGCTCCTCTTTTTATTCCACAGAGCCTTTGGTGTCTAGGAGCTCCTGTAGAGAAGACAGGGATGGAAATTTCCAGCAGAACTGTGGGAAGAACTGGAATTTCTTTGTTCTTGTGACTCTTAGAAGCACTTTGGCAGACCCTAAACTGGTGAGTGAAGCTTCGTTTTCTTTTCATGCTACCCACAGGATGAAAGAAAAAAAAATGTATAAAAGTGAAGAAGAAAAAAAAAGGAAAAAAATGTGAACCCCCCAAACTCAATCTTCAAATCTGAGGAGCACTTTCTTTTTGGCACCAGCAATGGTGGGAGTTGCATAGGAAGGTGAAGAATAGTGTGTGATCTTCCAGTACATTTTTAAATAGCTTCTGAAACATAAGCAACCTTAATTAACATTCTTGTGGCACTGGAATTATAACAAGAAAAGCAATTTAATCTGTAAAACTCTATTTGTCACAATGACAAGGATGAGCAGGGGGAGAAAACAGTCAAGGGAAAAAGGAGGGAAGAAATGAGAAAGGAGGATGGTGAGGGAGATGCATCGTAGAATTGTTTGGGTTGGGAAAGAGCTCCAAGATCATTGACTCCAAGCAATGACCCAACACCACCAGGGCCACTAAACCATGTCCCAGAGTGCCATGTCCACATGGCTCTTGAACACCTCCAGCCTCTTCCAAAGCCTGACCACTCTGCAGGAAAGAACTTGTTCCTCACGTCCAAGCTAAACCTTCCTTGGCACAGTTTCAGGCCATTTCCTCTCATTCTACCACTGAGAGTAGGAAGAAGAAACCAACTCCCACTTGGCTCTGACTTTCTTTTCAGGTAGGTGTAGAGAGCAATGAGGTCTTCCTCTGCCTCCTCTTCTCTGGACTAAACAGCCCCTGTTCCCTCAGCTGCTCCTCTCCAGCTTCATTGTCCTTCTCTGAACCCACTGCAGCACCTCAGTGCCCTCCTTGGAGTGAATGCTCCAATTCACTCAGATGCTCTCTTTTTATACTGAAGTGCCAAGAGAATAAATCTGATAAGGAGTGACTGAAGGAGCTGGGGATGGTTAGTGTGAGGAAGAGGAGACTGAGGGGAGACCTCATTGCTGTCTATAGCTACCTGAAGGGACATTGTGGGGAGGCTGCTGCTGGGCTCTTCTCACAGCTCATTGGAGACAGAACAAGAGGGAATGGCCTCAAGCTGAGGCTGAGCAGGTTTACACTGGACATTAGGAGGACGTTTTTCATGGAGAGAGTGTTCAGGGAGTGCAATGAGCTGCCCAGGGAGGTGGTGGAGTCCCCCAGCCTGGATGTGTTTTAGGGTGATTTGGATGTGGTGCTTGGGGCCATGGTTTAAGGTGACTCTTGTAGAGTAGGGTTCCAGGTTGGACTTGGTGATCCTGAGGGGCTTTGCCAACCTGCCTGTTTCTGTGATTCTGTGTCCTGCTCAGTTGCTGTGGCTTCCAAAGCACTCTTTGGCCAGAGCTCTAGCATCTCTACAACCCCAGCAGCATCACTTTCTTCAAGAAAAAGGGCTCAATGTTGATACTCTCTACCCACTGTGATTTATTGACCTGACTCCTGCTGGGCTCTCTGATGGGAACTCACTGGTGCAAATGGCTCCATTTTTATTTTTTTTTCTTATCTTCCTGTCCCCACAGAAGGGTCCTCAGCAAGAGGAGCACCTGGCTGTGGAGGCATTGCTCCCTCCTCTGAAATGCAGATTGATGCTGATCTTGCTGCCTCTGCAGATGCTGCTGCAGTGTTTATTCAAGCAATGTCCTCCATGCACCATGCATCATCTCCAGCTAGAAACCTGTATTACTCTTTAATAAATATTTCGCCTCTAATGTCTTGGTGTGAGGAGATTTATGCACTGATTACTTCTTTCATCTTATTTGTCTAAGGAGCTCTTGTTTACAGAGCCCCTGACAGAGCTTCACAGGTTGCAAACTGTGCTGAACACTCCTGGGTCTTTCATCTCCAGCAGACATCACCTACACCTGCTGCCCTGGCTCTGCAAACACCATCCAAGTGCCAAAAAGGGGGATCCTGTTCTTGGAAAACCTGCTCTGGGGACCTGTGATCCTGGGCAACTGCCCTTCCTTTGTGTGGGATCATTCTGTGCCCTGCAGAACCTCCAGCAATATATCATCCATTTTGGTCAGGCAGCTTCTCACACTGCCTGACATGAGACACTTCTAAAGAGGGCAATTGCCTCTCATTTCTCTGCAGAGAGAAACTGCTAGGAACAGCTGCCAAGGGTTCAAAAACACCTTTTGGCCTCAGGTCCTCTCCTCCTGGTGATGTCTGCCTTCTCCATGGAATGCCATGATTGACAGAATCCCTGAGTCCCAGCATGCTGGAAGTGAGAGACCTCTGGAGATGATCCAGTCCAACCTCCCTGATAAAGCAGCCTGCCCAGAATCACAATGCCTAGCTGGAGTTGGAAGCTCTCTAGACAAGGAGACTCCACAACCTCTCTGGGCAGCCTGTTCCAGGGCTCCAGCACCCTCCCAGCAAAGAGGTTTGTCCTCATGAATTCTCCAGACTCATCCATCTGACTGTGGTGTTGTCCTGCTTGCAAGTGGTGGGAAAGTCAAATCCCACCAGATATCAAAGACAAAAGAGGCAGACAAATCACACGTGATCATGGAATGGCAATATGGGCAAGCAGTGGCTGCCCCTGCTTTAGGAGGGGGGGTTGGACTGGATGATCTCCAGAGGTCCCTTCCAACCCCCAGGCTGCTGGCAGTCTGTCAATAGAATGACCATGTCACTCAGCACACTGTGCTGTTCAGTTCTCTGAGGAGCATCTCATTATCAGGAGCACAGTGTCTGCCAGCAAGGCCTCCTGTTTGTCTGGGGCAGATGTCCTCATCACAGGAACAGCCCCAGCTATGCACTCCCACCAGCAGCCCTAGCTTTGCACACCCGTGACCAGCCAGGTGCTTCTTCATGAAATGCAACTGGTTTCACAGAATCCCTGAATCCAGCATGCTGGGGGCTGGAAGTGACCTCTGGAAATCATAGAATGATAGAATCAAGCAGGTTGGAAGAGACCTCCAAGATCAGCCAGTCCAGCCTAGCACCCAGCCCTAGTCAGTCAACCAGACCATGGCACTAAGTGCCAAACCCAGGCTTTGCTTCAACACCTCCAGGGATGGTAACTCCACCACCTCCCTGGGCAGCCCATTCCAATGCCAATCACTCTCTCTGCCAACAACTTCCTCCTAACATCCAGCCTAGACTTCCTCTGACACAACTCGAGGCTGTGTCCCCTTCTGTTGCTGGGTGCCTGGCAGAAGAGACCAACCCCCACCTGGCTACAACCTCCCTTCAGATAGTTGTAGACAGCAATGAAGCCTGCCCTGAGCCTCCTCTTCTCCAGGCTGCACACCCCCAGCTCCTTCACCCTCTCCTCACAGGGCTCTGCTCCAGTCCCCTCCCCAGCCTTGGTGCCCTTCTCTGGACACCTTCCAGCACCTCAACATCTCTCTTGAATTGAGGGGCCCAGAACTGAACACAGCACTCAAGGTGTGGCGTGGCCAGTGCTGAGCACAGGGGCAGAATAACCTCCCTTGCCCTGCTGGCCACACTGCTCCTGATAGAGTCATCCAGTCCATCCATCCTGCCGAAGCAGGGGCACCCACAGCAGCTTGCCCAGCATCACAATGCCTAGCTGGGCTTGAAAACTCTCCAGAGCAGGAGACTAAGCACCAGGCAGGATCTGGGTGCTTTGCAGAGCATCAAAGCCCCATCCCTGTCATTGACAGTTTCCTTGTGAGCACTTTCCAGCCAAATCAAGAGATTGTTCTCCAAAGACAGGCAGCTGGGTAAATGTCAGCAGCTCCGACAGTAAATTATAGTGCAAACAGGTTTGATATTTCTATGAGATGAAAGCTAAGCACATTTCTTTGGAAAATACTGAATTTTATTTAAAGCAAGTGGGGAAAAAAAATAACTGAAAGAAAAACCCCAACCCAACCTTCTCTCCTGACCTTTATGAGATTCCAAACAGTGACAAATTTGGTCATTACAAATAACCTTTTCCTAGCAAGAGCCTCTCCAATGGGGACTTCCCTGCAGTAATGGATGAAAATTAATTTCCAGCCTACCAGACAATAAATAAGACTCTTTGAAGATTATAGAATCATGGAACAGGATGGGTTGGAAGGGACCTCAAAGATCTTCCAGTTCTAACCCACTGTAAAAGCTTTGAGGAAGGAGATGGAAAATTTAGTCTGGAGCTTAGGAAGAAATTCTTTCCATTGAGAGTGGGGAAATACTGGAACAGGTTGTCAGGGAAGCTACGGATGTCCCCTCTCTGGAGGTGTTCAAGACCAGGTTGGATGAAGCTTTGAGCAAGCTAATTGAGTGGCATGAGTTGGAAGTAGATGATCTTTAAGCTCCCTTCCAGTCCAAACCATTCTATGGTTGAGAACAAGGACAAATTCCAGCTAATGTCCAGGGCTTGAACAATGAGAGCACAGGAATCATGTCCCAGGCCTCAATGATTCACAAAATCACAGAAGGTCAGGGGCTGGAAGGGACCTCCAAAGCACATCCAGTCCAACCCTCCTGCCAGAACAGGATCTCCTAGACCAGATCACACAGGAACACATCCAGGAGGGGTTGGAATATCTCCAGAGAGAGAGAGACTCCACAACCCCCCTGGGCAGCCTGTTCCAGTGCTCTGTCACCCTCACAGGGAAAAAAAATTCCTTCTCATGTTCACATGGAACTTCCTATGCCTCAGCTGCCACCCACTGCCCCTTGTCCCATTGCCCCTTGTCCTGGCACTAGGCAGCACCCAGCAGAGCCTGGATCCAGCCTCCTGCCACTCACCCTGCACATCTTTATAACCATTGATGAGGTCACCTCTCAGTCTCCTCTTCACCAAGCAGCACAGCCCCAGCTGCCTCAGGCTCTCCTCCTAACAGAGATGTTCCATTTCCTTCAGCATCTTTGTGACTCTGTGCTGCACTCTCTCAAGCACTTCTATGTCCTTCTTGTGCTATGGGGCCCAGAACTGGACACAGTACTCCAGATGTGGCCACAGCAGGGCAGAGTAGAGAGTCAGGAGAACCTCTCTAAATCTACTAGCCACAGCCCTTCTAATCCACCCCAGAATGGCATTGACCTTCCTGACCATGAAAGCACATTGCTGGCTCATGGTCAACCTCCCATTCTCTGCCCATGGTTTTGATCCCTCCATCATGGCAATAGCATTTTTGATGAGACACAACAGCCTGATATGAGGCTCTCAGATGCAGAATGAGTTTTTTTCCTCTCCAAGTTCTAACCACTCAACTACAGCTACAAAAAAACAAACATTGGCAACTTTTTAATGACATCCTTAATCTAATAATTGCAGGAGCAAAGCCAATAAAAAAAGGAACTTATTGTTTTGAACAGCACAAATTTAATATATTGGGGAATTAAAGTTTGAGCTTAATGAAGAAAACTAATTTAGATGTAAACAAGTGGCCTGAGACAAGCCTGGGGTCTGTGCAGCAGAACACCACACATCACAGTGGCGGCTTCTAAAACCAGCTGGGATCCCTGAAGGCTTCACAGCAGCTCCCAAAATGACTGAACTTGTCTGTGTTAGGCTGCTCCTAGTTTCATGGAATGGTTTAGGTTGGAAAGGACCTTAAAGATCATCCAATTCTAGCCCCTTGCCATGGGCAGGGACACCTCCCACCAGCCCAGGCTGCTCGAGGCCTTACCCAACCTGGCCTTGATGAGCTTTTACAGCTGTCTGTCCACAGCTGGAACACAAAGGTGACAGCTTTACCTTTCCCTGCTCCTCAGTGCTGGAGAGCATTCCAGTGGCCTTCCAGTATCTGAAGTGGGCTACAGGAGGGCTGGGGAGGGACTATTGACAAGGTCTTGTAATGACAGGATGAGGAGGAATGGGTTTAAACTGGCAGAGGAGAGATTGAAACTGGATGTTAGGAAGAAGTTGTTTGCAGTGAGGGTGGTGAGACACTGGCACAGGTTGTCCAGGGATCTTCAATCACATATTGTGATTCTGTGATCCACATCCTCCCTGGAGGTGTTCAGGACCAGGTTGGATGAGGCTTTGAGTGGGAGGTGTCCCTGCCTATGGTAGGGAGTTGGAACTGGATGATCTTTGAGGTCCCTTCCAACCTGAACCTTCTATGATTCTATGTTTGGAAGGGGTTGCTTAGAGAGGTCATGGAGTCACCATCCATGGAGGTGTTCAAGAAACATGTGGACAGGACACTTGGGGGCATGGTTTAATGGCTATGCTTGTGCTGGGTTGATGGTTAGACTCCACGATCTTAGAGGTCTTTTCCAACCAAAGCCAACTCTATGATACTAAGACACCATGACATGGAAAACTTCATTAGCTGCCTTAATTATAGAATCATACAGTGGTTTAGGTTGGAAAGGAGCTCAAAGCTCATCCAGTTCCAACCCCTTGCCATAGACAGGGACACTTCCCACTAGAACAGGTCACTCAAGGCCTCATCCAGCCTGGCCTTGAACACCTCCATGGAGAGAGTAGCTACAACCTCCCTAGGTAAAGTATCCCAATTAGCATAAGACACACAGGGATACAGACCATGTAGAACATTTGTGGATGTGCTGCTCCATTTGTGGATCCCTTTTTGTTTTCAAGTGGCCTATCAGGAGACTGCATTGGCAAGGAATCCATGAGCAGCTCCACTTTCCTCCCCTTTCCACAGCCCTGCTGTGGAGTGGAGCTGATAGAAGGATATGGAGGAAAGCCCATTTTTATTACAAACTAATGAAACCAGTGAGGTCAAAAGTCCAAAGTGCTGTGCTTATTGCCTGGGAGCTTGTTCAGAGCTGCTCTGAGGTCTCTGCTCCTGAGCTCCTTTGTCTTGCTGTGCTGTTGCACCCTGAAGGTACTAAGTGAGCAGCAACAGTGTTGGGAGTCCTGCAGCATTCAGGTCCTCTGCTCTAGAACAACATGAGACTCTGTGCTGGGATATTGGGTTTGAGTGTGACAGGGTTAAACTGAGCTCCTCCAGGCACCTGTGGTGGAGAGTGTGGCTGTGAGCCCATACATTCACCCTGACTTCCCAAATTCCTTCTCTGCAGATGCTGAAGGAGACCTGCTTTGACCAAGCTTATCCAGGAGCTCTTTGCCATCCCTTCTTTCAGTCCAGAAGTTTTTCCACGTCTCTCATCAGTTTGGAACAGGAAGTTGGGAGCAAATTAGGTGCTAATTATAGCACTGCTTAGCATCTACTTCTTCAAACTGTTGCGCACAGGAATAAGGCTGTCAAAATGATGTGAACAAATGAGGACTTGTCATGGGGAAAAGCTCTTCCTTGTACAAGCTTTATAGAAGATGTGCATCTTCCAAGTCATTATTTCAGCTATGAAAATGATTCCTAAATACATTGCCCTGAGGAAAAATGTGAATATTTATCTTCAAAGTCAATAAGAGAAGTCTGGATGCCAGGGCATGTTGGCTGTTGGAAGGCACCTCTGGAGCTCATCCAGTCCAACCCCACTGCTAAAGCAGGGGCACCCACAGCAGCTTGCCCAGCAGCACAATGCCCAGCTGGGTTCTTTCCTGAGAAGACCTCTCTGGGCAGCCTGCTCCAAGGATCCACCAGCCTCAAAATCAAGATGTTTCTCCAGATGGAACCTCCAGGATTCCATTCTGTGCCTGTTGCCCCAATGTCCTGCCACAGGGCATCACTAAGAAGATTCCAGCCCCACCCTCATGACCTCCTGAGGTGTGTGGTTTCATGGAGTGCAGCTCCCTGCACTGCAAAGCCCCTTTAGGGAATGGCTTTAGGATCACAGGTATGAAAGTGTTCTGTTAAATGGCTCAGGCTGAGCTCATGGTGAACCAGGTTGTCCTCCCAGTTGCATATGGTCATAATTCCAATGTCAAGGTGGGGGCTGCTTCCTGGTGTGATGAGATTTGTAGCTGAGGTACAAAGATTGGTCCCCTCCCATCTGGTCAGTCAGATTTGAATTACAAGGGAATGTAGCAGAGAGGAATGGATCTGCATGTCCTGTGCCGGGGCACCACTGACAAGAGTCTGGCCCCATCCTCTTGCCCCTCACAAGTCCCTTTGCTCTTGCTGAGCATTGCTCAGCTCCTTTATGGGGCTGCTCTTCTGCAGGCTCAACTGCCCCAGGGCTCTCAGCCTTTCCTTCTCACCCAGGCCCAGGCCCCTCAGCATCTTTGAAGCCTCCACAGGACTGTCTCCAGCATCTCCTTGTCTCTCTCGAACTGGAGAGCCTGGAATTGGGCACACAGGATTGCAAATCCCTTAGTCCTCCACATCCTTGCAATTTGTATTAGCCAGCTTTAGAGGGCTTCAGAAAGACCTGCATGCAACTGAGTGCTTTCATCTGGTTGTCTGCCTGGGTTTTGTCACTATACATATTTTTATATCAAAGAAGTAATTTTCACCCCCTCTCAGTGTTTGCTGTGGATCTATCCATATGTGCTCTCCATTGCTTCCCTGCTGCCATGAGTGGAATTATTAATTCCCAGCAGGGATTTTGATTTCCATTTTATGGAATCAGAGAATGGTTGGAGTTGCAAGGGGCTTTAAAAATCATCTAGTACCTGAAGGGAGGCTGTAGCCAAGTGGGGTTGGTCTCTTCTGCCAGGCAACCAGCAACAGAACAAGGGGACACAGCCTCAAGTTGTGCTGGCAGAAGTATAGGCTGGGTGTTAGGAGGAAGTTGTTGGCAGAGAGAGTGATTGGCATTGGAATGGGCTGCCCAGGGAGGTGGTGGAGGCACCATCCCTGGGGGTGTTCAAGAAAAGCCTGGATGAGGCACTTAGTGCCATGGTCTAGTTGACTGGCTAGGGCTGGGGGATAGGTTGGACTGGATGATCTTGGAGGTCTCTTCCAACCTGGTTGATTCTATGAATAATTCTATGAATAACCCTCCACCATAGGCAGGGATACCTGCTACCAGATCAGGTTGCTTAAGGCCCCATCCAACCTGGCTTTGAGCACTTTGAGTACTTAGGAGCCTCCACTCCTTCTCTGGGCAACCTGTTCCAGTGCCTCACTACCCTCTTGGGGAAAACAATTCTTCCTCATGTTTCATCTCAATCCAGCTTCTTCCAGGCTGACGCCACCAGCCCTTGTCCTGTCACTCCACATGCCCTTATCAAAAGTCTCTGTCTCTCCTGTAGCCCACTTCAAACATCAAAGGCTGCTCTAAGGTCTCCCTGGTGGCTTGGCTTCTCTTCTCTTCTCTTCTCTTCTCTTCTCTTCTCTTCTCTTCTCTTCTCTTCTCTTCTCTTCTCTTCTCTTCTCTTCTCTTCTCTTCTCTTCTCTTCTCTTCTCTTCTCTTCTCTTCTCTTCTCTTCTCTTCTCTTCTCTTCTCTTCTCTTCTCTTCTCTTCTCTTCTCTTCTCTTCTCTTCTCTTCTCTTCTCTTCTCTTCTCTTCTCTTCTCTTCTCTTCTCTTCTCTTCTCTTCTCTTCTCTTCTCTTCTCTTCTCTTCTCTTCTCTTCTCTTCTCTTCTCTTCTCTTCTCTTCTCTTCCCTTCCCTTCTCTTCCCTTCCCTTCCCTTCCCTTCCCTTCCCTTCCCTTCCCTTCCCTTCCCTTCCCTTCCCTTCCCTTCCCTTCCCTTCCCTTCCCTTCCCTTCCCTTCCCTTCCCTTCCCTTCCCTTCCCTTCCCTTCCCTTCCCTTCCCTTCCCTTCCCTTCCCTTCCCTTCCCTTCCCTTCCCTTCCCTTCCCTTCCCTTCCCTTCCCTTCCCTTCCCTTCCCTTCCCTTCCCTTCCCTTCCCTTCCCTTCCCTTCCCTTCCCTTCCCTTCCCTTCCCTTCCCTTCCCTTCCCTTCCCTTCCCTTCCCTTCCCTTCCCTTCCCTTCCCTTCCCTTCCCTTCCCTTCCCTTCCCTTCCCTTCCCTTCCCTTCCCTTCCCTTCCCTTCCCTTCCCTTCCCTTCCCTTCTCTTCTCTCCCTTTCTGTGGTTATGGATCGATGTCTTTCCAGGGGACTGTTTTTATCCAGGTAGAATAAATATGTACAAATGAGAGCTCTAAACTCTTGAAAGACTAAAAATATCCCCCTTTGCACTTCTAAGAGCAGTTTAGGCCTCTCTAAATGCATTTCTAGCAGGTGTGTGTCCTCCCTGTTGACTTCCATTGCATGTCAGACATCTCCACTTGTACAAAGAAGGGTTAATGCCCCAGGATCCTGCCTGCAGAATGCTGCTGGGAACTCACTTGGGACAGCTGGGATTGGTTTGTTCTTTTTACCAAGGTGAAGTGCTGCAAAAGGCTTTTATGAGTCAGCCCCTAGCTCAGCAATCTCATCTTGCACTTCATTTCAGTTTACAAGCTGCAGGTAGTAAGTGCTGGAGGCCAAACAAACAGGCACCGCATTAGAGGGTGGGAGGGAGATGGAGCTGAGTTCTTCTGAAAGCCACAGAAAGCTGTCTTAAGACCAGCATTAACTGGGCTATGACCCTCATCCTGAGTCTTTAGAACTCTGAGGTTTTCTGAAAGCCAGAAAGCTCTCCTTACCCAAACATTAATGGGCTGCAGCTCACATCCTGGTCTTTGGAAGCTCTGAGATCTCTTCTGAAAGCTGGAGAGCTGTTCTAACCCAACAGTAACGGGCTAAGCCCACACCACGAGTCTTTGGAAGCTCTGAGACATCTTCTGAAAGCCAGAGAGCTGCCCTAACCCTAACATTGATGAGGTACAAGACAAAGGCTCACATTCTGAGCTCACATCCTGACCTCACATCCTGAGCCTTTGGAAGCTTATTTGCTGATGAGTGATGCAATTTGCCAACAAAACTGCATCTTCTCTTTTGTGTATGAATTTGAAGGAGGATTTCCATCAGTTTTCCTATACCTGATGGCAGTAGAGGACCTTATCCAAATGAATTCCATCTAATAATTGCAGCATATAATGTTTATTTTGGAAGGCAGGGCTTTGTCACACACAGGACTGCTTAGGGAGATGGATAATGCTCTTGCACAAATAAAATCACAGACTGGGCTGGAAGGAACCTGGAAGATCATCTAGTTCCAACCCCTTGCCATGGGCAGGGACATCCCTTACTAAATGAAGTTGCTCAGGGCTCCATCCAACCTGGCCTTCAGCATTGCCAGGCTTGGAGCCTCCACAACTTCTCTGGGCAACTTGTTCCAGTGCCTCACCACCCAGTCTTACAACTGTGAGTCAGACAGGGGTCATACTTCATCCCACCCTTCCAATGTGGTGCTGGTCAGCTGGGGCTGCCCTGTTACCCACCACTGGGCTGTGATTCATGGCAAGATGCTCCAAGACATCTCAGCTGTGGGCTGGATGCTCAACCTGAGGGATGTGGGGTCCATCAAGATCACAAATGTCTAATGCTAGGACCCAAACCAACAAGTAGGAGGTTTTAGGTCATGCAGGTAACTGAGCATCTGCTGTCTGTTGTGCACTGCCAGTTCTGTCATCACCTAACTTGTTCAAAGCTTGCTGCTGCTCATTAGCTTGATTAAGCCTGCAGCAACCTTCAGCCACAAGCAGAGAAAACCAAGGTGGTATCTGCTCCCTTTCCTGAGAAGTGTTGAAATGCCCTTTAGATACTGAACAGATCTCTTCTATTCTGACTTGTGCTTGATACAGATCCCATCCTGGACCTGCTGTTCATCTGCCATGCTGGAAGCTCATAAGATATGATTGCAAACACAACTTCCATTGATTGACAGAGCTGTGTGTCCATGTCGTGGTGGGTTCCAGGGGAAGGCAAGGAGGTCAGACCACAGCAGCTAGGGAGGAGAAAGATGTTGCTAGGGGAGAAGGAGAATATCACTGCCTGCTCCCCAAAGTGCTTCTGTAGGCTGGGAAGAGAGAAGATCCACAAGGGCCATGGGTGGGCAGTCACAGAATGACAGAATGTCAGGTTGGAAGGGATCACAAGGATCATCTGGTCCCACCTTAAACACTGGAAAATGCTGCTTGTCCTTCAGATGCATCTCTCCTGATATTTCTAACACCCAGGACTGTAGAAAATTGAAGACTGTGGGTCTAAGAGTCATCTTGTGGTGGTAGTGTCCTGAAGACTGCTGGAGCAGGGCAGGGTTGGTTCACAGAAAGCAGTGTTGCCTGAAGCCATCTCCATCCACGTTACCCCTTGCTCTGTCACTCCATGCCTTTCTACAAAATCCCTCCCCAGCTCTACTGTAGTCACCTTCAGATATTGGAAGGCTGCTCTAAGGTGTCCCCAGAGCCTTCTCTTCTCCAGGCTGAACCAAAATCATCTACAGAGTAGTTTAAAACCCAGTGAACCATCCAGCAAAGGGCACACAGCCTACAAACTAAGCAGCCCCCCTAGAGATTGGTGCCCAGTTTCACAGATTCACAGAATGGTTTGAGTTGGGATGGACCTTAAAGACCGTCTAGATCCACCTCCCCCTGCCATGGGCAGGGATACCTTCCATTAGCCCATGTTGCTCAAAGCCTCATCCAGCCAGGCCTTGAACACCTCCAGGGAGGGGACAGTTTCACCAGCTTTCTTCACAGATGGTTTGCTTGTAGATGCATGAGCAAAGTGGTGGAGAAACACTTGTTGGCTAAATGGCAGCACCAGAGCTGAGACTGTGTGAACTCTCCAATTAAACTTGACACCATCTTCCAAAATGGAATCCCACAGATGCCAGATGACAATTCCCCAAGTGTAGCATGAACGTGGGATGTTATATTCAGCTGCTGAAGCAGAAGAAGGTGGAGAAAATTCAGTCAACACATTGCCACCATATGTAGCAGCCTGTTTGTGTCACTGGGGTGTCAATTAAAATGATTTAGGACTCCAGTGTTTACCAACGGGCTTCATTCTCCTTTCATCTGCTGCTCAGTGAGGGCAGCACCAACAAGACTCAAAAAGCCTCACAGCAACTGACAAATGGCTGCTCCTTTGAGAAGATGTTCTTCTCTGGATGGCCTTCTCGGGGCCTCTGAGGGTGATAAAGGGATTGAACCACCTTTACAGTGAGGATGGCAAGACACTGGAACAGGTTGCCCACAGAGGTTGTGGATGCCACTTCCCTGGAAGAATTCAAGGCCAGGCTTGAGCAACCTGGGCTAGTGGGAGGTGTCCCTGCCCTTGACAGAGGCATTGGAATTGGATGATCTTCATGTCTCTTCCAACCCAAACCAGCCTATGAATCTGTGAGAGGCACATGGGGGGGGCTGGTGGATGAGAAGCTCAGTCTGAGCTGTCAGTGTGCTCTTGCAGCCCAGAGAGCAACCAGAGCCTGGGCTGCAGCAAGAGAAGTGTGGGCAGCAGGGCCAGGGAAGGGATCCTCCCTCTCTGCTCCGCACTGGGGAGACCCCACCTGGAGTACTGCATCCAGTTCTGGAGCCCCTGGGACAAGAGGGATATGGAGGTGCTGGAAGGTGTCCAGAGAAGGGCCACGAGGATGATCAGAGGGCTGGAGCTGCTCTGCTGTGAGGAGAGACTGAGGGAGCTGGGATCTTAGTATTCTTTCTAAGTATCTGAGGGTGGGTGCCAAGAAGAAGGTGTGAGTCTCTTTTCAGTGCTGTCCTGTGATAGAACAAGAGGCAATGAGCACAAGCTGGAACCCAGGAAGCTCCACCCCAATATGAAGAAAAACTTCTTTGCTGTGAGGTTGTTGGAGTCCTGAAGAAGGTTGTCCAGAGAGGTTGTGAAGACTCTCTGAAGACTTTCAAGACCCATCTGGATGCAGTCTTGTGTGACCTGCTGTAGGAGATCCTGCTTTGGCAGATGGGTTGGACTCAGGGTTCTTCAGAGGTCCCTTCCAATCCCCACTGGCCTATAAATTCTCTATTTGAATTAGGAAATGTCATGATGCAGCAAGAAAGAGAGAAAGGCAGGAGATGAGCTCTTCCCTGCCAGAAGACAACTGGCACTGGTTTTTAAAGTGCTCCTTAATTTACCTCAAGGCCTCAAGTGTTTAATTTAAACTTTCCAGTCGTGGTGGTTTTGCATTCTCCCCAGGTATCCGGGATGTGCAGTGTGGTGATTAATTGGGCAGGCATGATTTCTGGTATTTAGAGACCACTTGAAAGTGGAAGTGAGAAATGAATTGCACCAGAAGGGTTTGGTCTATTTTTATTAATAGAGCAGATTAGATGGATCATGAAAACAACCCTCCTCATTTGTAAGAGTCAATCCCACCTCTTGCTCAACAGGAGCTGTGGTGATTAAGTTTGAGCCCCTGAGGTGCAGTCACAGAATCCCAGCATGGTGGGGGTTGGAAAGGACCTCTAGAGATCATTCAGTCCAATCCCCTTTCCCAGGCAGGGGCAACCACAGAAGCTTGTCCAGGACCACAATGCCCAAGTGGCTTTGGAATATCTTCAGAGAAGGAGACTCCACAACCTCTCTGGGCAGCCTGCTCCAGGGCTCCAGCACCTTCATGCCAAAGAAGTTTCTGCTTATTGGTGTGAAATCCCATTTTTATAGGTTGCAGTGCACCATTTCATTTGCAGATTGTAAGGAAAAATAGTCAAAATGTTATCAGTTGGAGAAGAAAATGCAGCAGGATTCATTTCCTCCTGCAACTGTGCTTCCAGAGATTCATGGAATTGTTTGGGTTGGAGAGGACCTAAAAGATGTCATGTGGAGGGACAGCTTCCACTAGACCTGGTTGCTCAAAGATCCATCCATCCATCTGGCCATCCATCCATCCATCCACCCCTTCACCCCCCCATCCATCCACCCATCCATCCATCCATCCAGACCTCAAGAAGCCCATTGCCATGTTTTTAATGGGTGAACAGAGCTGGCAAAAGGCTGAAGCTTGGTTTATGCATCTGAAAATGGGTGAATGACCCTCAGGTCTTAGGAGAGAGTGGGACAGGTCTTCAGCGCAGTTTGCATGCTGGATTTTGCTGGATAGATGAAGAGTTAGCAAAAATTGAAGGGAACAAACATGTCAGGTCAGCATCACATGAGACGCTGGAAGAGGTTGGTTGCCCAGGGAAGTCATGGATGTCCCCTCTGTGCACAAGGCCAGGTTGGACAGGGCCTTGAGATGGTCTAGTGGAAGATGTTCCTGCCCATAGCAGGGTGTCTGGAATTGGATGAATCTTCAAAGTCCCTTCCCACCAAAACTATTCTATGAATCTCACCCAAACCATTCCATGAATCTGTGAATATTTGACCTTGCTGGGAAAGCTCCTGAGGACAAGCTTCATGTAACTGGGTTCTTTCAAACACTTGCTGAACTTAACTGGAAGGCTCTCAGGCTTTGAGATATAAATGAGGGATCACCCACAGAGGGATGATGGACCTGGACTACTGTGTGCAGTTCTGGAGCCCCCAGCACAAGAAGGACATGGAACTGTTGGAGTGAGTCCAGAGGAGGCCACCAAGATGCTCAGAGGGCTGCAGCAGCTCTGCTATGAGGACAGGCTGAGAGAGTTGTGGCTCTGCAGCCTGGAGAAGAGAAGGCTTCCAGGAGGAACTGGAGTGGCCTTCCAGTATCTGAAGGGGGCTCCAGGAGGTCTGGGGAGGGACTATTGACAAGGTCTTGTAATGACAGAATGAGGAGGAATGGGTTTGAACTGGCAGAGGGGAGATTGAAACTGGGTGTTAGGAGGAAGTTGTTTGCAGTGAGGGTGGTGAGACACTGGCACAGGTTGCCCAGGGAGGTTGTGGATCAAAGATCACATTCAGTGATTCTGTGATCCACTACCTCCCTGGATGCGTTCAAGGCCAGGCTGGATGAGGCCTTGAGTGACCCTTTCTAGTGGGAGGTGTCCCTGCCCATGGCAGGGGGTTGGAACTAGATGATCTTTGGTGTCTCTTCCAACCTAAACCATACTATGATTCTATCATCCTATGCTGTGGCAGTCATGCCTGCTCAGATGGCTGACCTCAACCTGAAGCAGTGGCTGGTCACCCTCACAGGTGTTTGTGTCTGTGTCTTGCATCCCTCAAGGGTGCTGCTCAACATTCACAGAACAAACATCACTCTACCTCATTTCCAACTTGGAAATCTAGTCCTAAGGATCCTCATTAACCTTGTCCCAACACCTCCTGGTGTCTTTCTCAGGCATACCGAGGAGCACACTGCCACTTTCCATCCCCAGGACATTTCCATGCCGACACTGGGAGTGATTAATTGCTGTAACCTACACTTCTGAAATGCAGAGGCAATTAAATAAATCTCTTTATGTACACTCTGCTCCATATGAATCAATGGATGCTAAACTGTCCCCAAAGCCTTGTTTATCTTGCACTAAATCAGCTGGGATTGTGAAAATGTTCCTCAGCATCTGTGAGCCGAATGTTGTCACCTGTTTGATCCCTCTCAGTCCCTGTTTGTGTGCAAGGTTCTCACTCATACAGAGCTCTGATCTCCATGAACATTATGAATCATAGGATTGCTTTGGTTGGAAAAGACCTCTAAGATTGAGTCCAACCATTGACCCAACAGCAGCAGGTCCATTAAACTATCTCCACACAAGCCACATCTACACATTTCTTGGACACCTCCAGGGATGTTGTGTACTAGAAAGGGTGTGGCTAGTAGGTTGAGAGAGGTTCTCTTGCCTCTCTACTCTACCCCTCTGCCCTGCTGAGGCCATATCTGGAGTACTGTGTCCAGCTCTGGGCCCATCAGTTCAAGAGGAATGTAGAAATGGTTGAGAGAGCCACAAAGATGCTGAAGGGAATGGAACATCTCTGTTAGGAGCAAAGCCTGAGGCAGCTGGGGTTGTGCTGCTTGGAGAGGAGGAGACTAGAGGGATGACCTCATCAATGGTTATAAAGATGTGCAGGGTGAGTGGCAGGAGGCTGGAGCCAGGCTCTGCTGGGTGATGCCCAGTGCCAGGACAAGGGGCAATGGGTGGCAGCTGAGCCGTAGGAAGTTTCTTGTTTAAACATGAGGAGGAATTTTATTCCCTGTGAGGGTGACAGAGCACTGGAGCAGGCTGCCCAGGGGTGTTATGGAGTCTTCCTCTCTGGAGATATTCCAGCCCCCCCCCCCGGATGTGTTCCAGTGTGATCTGCTCTAGATGATCCTGCTCTGTCAAGGGGGTTGGACTGGATGAGCTTTCGAGGTCCCTTTCAGCCCCTGACATTCTGTGATTCTGTGTGATGGTGACTCCACAACCTCCTTTCCAGGCCTGTCTGGATGTGTTCCTGTGTGACTTGTGCTAGCTTGTATGGTCCTGCTCTGGCAGTGGGGTTGGACTCAATGAACTCTTTGGGTCCCTTCCAGCCCCTGACATCCTATGAGCCTGTGATCCACTCCAATCCCCTTTCCAAAGAAACAACAGCCACAGCAGCTTGCCCAGGATTACAATGGCCCTCCAGAGAAGGAGACTCCACAACCTCTCTGGGCAGCCTGCTCCAGGGCTCCAGCACCCTCACAACAAAGAAGTTTCTCCTCATGTTCAGATAGAAGCTTCTGGAATCTAATTTGTGCCCATTGCCCCTTGTCCTGTCCCTGAACACCATGGAGAACAGTCTGGCCCCATCCTCTTGCTCCCAGCAGGTCCTTCAGCTCTTGCTGAGCATTGAGCAGATTCCCCCCTGGGCTGCTCTTCTGCAGGCTGAACAGCCCCAGGGCTCTCAGCCTTTTCTGCTCACAGAGATGCTCCTATCCCTCAGCAGTAGAGCATCAGAAGGTGTCTCCTCAGCCTCTTTTCTCCAGGCTGAAGAGCTGCAATTGCCCTACGTTTATCTCAGCTGATATTTGTCAGAATGTAGAGAACAATAGAGAGCAGCATTAACTGTTCCTTTTACTGTCTCTGAAAGCGAGGCATGAAAGTTGGAGAAGATGATGTTGCCCTCAAGACAAATGGAAGAGATTTCCTGTAGCTGCAGGGATTTACACAGAGTCAGGTGCTGGAAGCTTGATGCCTTCAGCAGAGCTGTTGCTTCCCCCTGCAGCCTGGCACCCTGGGAGGAGAGGATAGGATAAAGCTTCTGCATGAGCCTGGGCCCACTTCTGCTCTTTCCAGCAGGGACAAACAGTCAATTTTGGCCACTGCCATCCTGGGGAAATGAACACAAGTATCAATTCTACCTTATCTTGTCCTTCCTTTCGTTTGGAGAGAGGACTGGGGTCTCTGAAGCAAGGTCAGCTGTACTAAACCCACCGCTGCCCATGTTCTGCTGATGACCCCCATTGCTGTTCATGGAGCCCCAGCAGGTGTTTCCAAGCCAATTGATGACCTCCTGGCCTCCTTCCAGTGTTGGATATTGCTCTGAATGGCCTCTAGCTTTCTAATCCACTCCTCTCTCCAGCCCTTCATCACAGGCACTTGCAGTCCTTGCTGATCTTCCTTGTCCTTTCCCATTGCTTGTCTACTTCACAACTCTCTTAGAATGGATTTCAATGGACTCCAAAAGGTGCTTAGTGTATCTCAGACCTCTTCATCTGCCAAACTTGGCTGAGGGGACAAACCTCTGCAGTTAAAATAAATCTCAACTGCTCATCATCCACAGTTCTTTTATGAGGAGTTAAATTGTCTCACTTTGACCCTCTCTGGGCCATCATCCAGCTATGGACTCGTGTTTTGCTTCATCTTTCTCTTCCAATATGCTTCACAGATCCCAGAAAAGTGACTTAAGTTGCCAGAAGCAGCATGGAGCTTCCCTTCATGCTACTCAGACACAATGCTTACTTGCACACCCCCTCTATTGTGAGAAGCTAAGAAATATTGCTATCTAATATCATGCTTATTTTAGGAGGGGAAAAAGTCTTAGATAGAAAACAGAGAATACTATCTAGGTCTCAGCAGTGATTGAGTTCTTCATGTGACACCTATGAATAGAAACACAAAAGACTTTATGAAGATGAGACTCAAATAATGGCTTTGGGGAAAAGAAAACTGCTGGGTTTATTTTATAGATGGCTTTCAAACTCAAATTTGCTTATGTCTGCCTGCTTGCAGTGAGGGCTTGGAGGCAAAGCATGAACCTCTAGATTCTGGTTAGCAAACAAGCTCCAGGTGTCACAGAATATATGTTGGAAGGGAACCTCTGGAGATCATCCAGTCCAACCCCCCCCCTGCTAAAGCAGGGGCACCCCTAGCAGTGTGCCCAGGGTCACAATGCCCAGGTGACTTTGGAAGCTCTCCAGAGAAGGAGACTTCACAGCCCCTCTGGACAGCCTGCTCCAGGGCTTCAGCACCATCACAACGAAGAAGTTTCTCCTCTTGTTCAGATGGAACCTCCTGAGTTCCAGTTTGTGCCTGTTATCTTTTTTAATTTGAATTACCTAACAAATTAAGCCTCACTTGGGCCATTTCATACATTCCCAGAATCCTAGAATAATTGGAAACTTCTGCCCCGGTGAGACCTCATCTTGAGTACTGCCTTCAGCTTTCGGCTCCTCAGTTTAAGAGGGGCAGGAATCTGCTGGAGAGGGTCCAGCAGAGGGCTACGAGGACGATTAGGGGACTGGAGCACTGCCTGATGAGGAGAGGCTGAGGGACCTGGGGCTGTTTAGTCTGGAGAACAGAAGACTGAGAGGGGATTTAATCAATGTCTATAAATCTCTGAGGGCTGGGGGTCAGGAGAGGGGGGATAGGCTCTGCTCACTTACTCTCTGGGATTGGACAAGGAGCAATGGATGGAAGCTGCAGCACAGGAGCTTGCAGCTCAACACAAGGGGGAATTTCTCGACTGTAAGGGTCCCAGAGCACTGGCACAGGCTGCCCAGAGAGGCTGTGGAGTCTCCTTCTCTGAAGCTTTTCAAGGCCTGTCTGGATGTGTTCCTGTGTGACCTGAGCTAGGTTGTATGCTCCTGCTGTGGCAGAGGGGTAGGACTTGCTGATCTCTTAGGGTCCCTTCAAACCTCTGATATCCTGTGAGCCTGTGTAAGAGAAGGAACCTTAAAGATCACCAAGTTCCAACCCTCTGCTGTGGGCAGGGGCACCTTCCACTGGACCAGGTCACTCCAAGCCTCATCCAACCTGCCTTTCACAGGCTAAAAGAACAAAATTGCATGTCTCACTTTAAGAAGGAAAAGCACTAAGTGGAGAGCATCCAAACTCTTCCAGAAGTTGTTGTGTTTAGCTCTGGAGTGTGATCTGTGCTGCTGGCCACATTACATCATCTGTTTTTTTTTCTAACAATCTATGTAAATGTGACAAGATTCAAATTGGTGCCTTACAGTGCCAGCCTAATTTTACTGTATTTCCCTGATTGCACCTTATTCTGTGCTCTTTGGGAGTATTTGTGTTTGATCTCCTGAATGCTAATTGCTACCACATCTTCGTGTTGTTGTTCATCAGCACTCTGTGCTTCATCTTTAAATCTATTTTCAGGCTGCAGAAGGGAAAGTCCTTTCCCTCCAAAGCTGATGTCTACTAAGAGCCTCATTTTGTCTAAGGCTAAACTGCATTCTGTGAGTTGTGGAATGCTTTGGGTTGGAAGGGACCTTAAAGATGAGTTGGTTGCCACCTCTGAACCACTTAGACCTTTTATTTTTTTAATCTTTAAACCAATTTTGAGATAAAGAATACTTTTTGATAGGTGGTTTTTTTTTTTTACACAAGCTTACCAGCTTGCTGTTTTCAGATGTGCTGAAAATTTAGGAGGATGCTCAGATGCTTCTGTTGATGCTGTCTTAAACTCTCTTGTGAAAAGCTTATTTTTATTATTATAGAAGTGAACATGCAAGTTGCTCTCATTAATGGGGTCGTGTGAAATGGTAGCATTTAGCATCATGCTAATGGTAGCACATGACAAGAGCTGAACTGGTTGCAGGCTGGGGACAAAGCAGCTGGAGAGCGGCCAGGCAGAAAGGGACGCGGGGGTACTGGTAGATAGTAGCTAAAGATGAGCCAGCAGTGTGCCCAGGTGGCCAAGAGAGCCAATGGCATCCTGGCCTGTATCAGGAACAGTGTGGCCAGTAGGACAAGGGAGGTTATTCTGCCTCTGTACTCAGCACTGGTCAGGCCACACCTTGAGTGCTGTGTCCAGTTCTGGGCCCCTCAATTCAAGAGAGATGTTGAGGTGCTGGAAGGTGTCCAGAGAAGGGCAACAAAGCTGGTGAGGGGCCTGGAACACAGCCCTGTGAGGAGAGGCTGAGGGAGCTGGGGGTGTGCAGCCTGCAGCAGAGGAGGCTCAGGGGTGATCTTATTACTGTCTACAACTACCTGAAGGGACACTGTAGCCAGGTGGGGTTGGTCTCTTCTCTCAGGCAACCAGCAACAGAACAAGGGGACACAGTCTCAAGTTGTGCCAGGGGAGGTCTAGGCTGGATGTTATGAAGAAGTTGTTGGCAGAGAGAGTGATTTGCATTGGAATGGGCTGCCCAGGGAGGTGGTGGAGTCTCTGTCCCTGGAGGTGTTGAAGAAAAGACTGGCTGGGGCACTTAGTGCCATGGTCTAGTTGACTGGACAGGGCTGGGTGCTAGGTTGGACTGGATGAGCATGGAGGTCTCTTCCAACCTGCCTGTCCCCACCAGAACTCTAAATCCTCATAGGAATCATAGAGCAGTTTGCATTGGAAAGGGCTTTAATGATTATCTCGTTCAACCCCCCTGACACAGGCAAGGACACCTACTAGAGCAGGTTGCAGGATGCCCTCTTTCCAACCTGGCTTTCAGTGTTTCCTGCGTTAGAGCCTCCACCTCTAACCTTGCAGTGGAGCTGGTTAACTTTCCAGAGCAAGGCTCACTCTTGGCATTTGTCCCCCTCAACCCAAGCATGTCTTTGCCCCATGCTGCTGAAAAATCATAAGCAGATTCCTACAAGATTGCATTTACAGAATTCCAACATGGTGACATTGGAAGGGACCATTTAGAATCATAGAATCATAAAAAGTTAGGGGCTGGAAGGGACCTCAAAAGCTCATCTGGTCCAGCCCTCTTGCCAGAACAGGATGACCTAGAGCAGATCACACAAGAATGCATCCAGACTGTTCTTTAATATTTCCAGAGAGGGAGACTCCACAGCCCCCCAGGGCAGCCTGTCCCAGTGCTCTGTCACCCTCACAAGGAAAAAAATCTCCTCATGTTTACATGAAACTTCCTATTCCTCAGCTGCCACCCATTGCCCCTTGTCCTGGCACTGGGCATCACCCAGCAGAGCCTGGCTCCAGCCTCCTGCCACTCACCCTGCACATCTTTATAACCACTGATGAGGTCACCTCCCAGTCTCCTCTTCTCCAAGCAGCACAGCCCCAGCTGCCTCAGGCTCTCCTCCTAACAGAGATGTTCCATTCCCTTCAGCATCTTTGTGGCTCTGTGCTGGACTCTCTCTGTCCTGTCACTGGGCACCACTGAGAAGAGTCTGACTCCAATTTTTTTTGCCCCCCACCCTTTAGCTCTTGCTGAGTACAGAGAAGATCAATTCTTCAATTTCTGCAAGTCCTGCCTTAAGTCCTGAGGGGTGCTCCTACCAGCTTAGCAGTGGAGAAGTCCCTGCCACAGAAAAGCACCCGAGGAGAGTGATTCTTTTTGAAGATCACTGAGCAAACCCAAATGTGGGCTGGTGGAGCCCAAGAGCAGCTTTGCACTCTCCTGTACCAGTATAGGTCACTGGAAGGTGTCCATGTGGGAGGGACCATGAAAAACAGAGGGAGGCAAAACCAGACAAGACAAAACAACCAGGAGGATACAGCAATAAACTGAGACCCAAATCACTCATTCCTTTCTCTTAGGTTTTAATCCTGCTTTCAATAGGGATAACTAAAGCTAGCAGTAGGTGATGTCTGCTGCTCAAAATCCACATTTGGGGGACATGGGGAGGAGAAAGCAATTCAGAGGGTTATGTTTTAACAAAGTAAAATCCCAGCTGGCTGAGGAGTGGTTTGAGAGTGATCTTGAGAAGGACTTGGTGGATTCAAGTTGATGAAAAACCAAACAGGAGTTAATAATGGTTGTTTGCAGCCCAGAAGGCCACTGGGTCCTGGGTTGCAACAAGAGAAATGTGACCAGCAGGACAAGGGAGGTGATTGTATCACTCTGCTCCCCAGGCAGAGAGACACAAGGAGACACTGGAGAGAGTACAGTGGATGTGAAGAGGTCCAGAGCATGCCTATGAGGGGGGAAAGGCTGAGAGCCCTGGGGCTGTTGAGCCTGTAGAAGAGCAGCTTGAGAGGGCATCTGAGCAATGCTCAGCAAGAGATAAAGCACCTGTGGGGAGAAAGAGGTTGGGGCCAGACTCTTCTCAGTGGTGCCCAGGGACAGGACAAGGAGCAATGGGCACAAAGTGGGACCCAGGAGGTTTCATCTGAATAAGTGGAGAAACTTTCTTGTGAAGGTGCTGGAGCCCTGGAGCAGGCTGCCCAGAGAGGTTGTGGAGTCTCCTTGTCTGGAGAGCTTCGAACCCCAGCTGGGCATTGTGATGCTGGGCAGGCTGCTGTGGGTGCCCCTGCTTTAGCTGGGGGGTTGGAGTGGATGATCTCAAATGCTTCCTTCAACCCCACCATGCTGGGATTCTGGGAGTCTGTGGCTTGTTTGTTACACAAGGCCCCAGTTCCTGTCACTCCTCACAGCAGCCCTCTGATCATCCTTATGGCCCTTCCCTGGACACCTGCCAGCACCTCCATATCCCTATTGTCCCAGGGCCTCCAGCACTCCAGGTGGGGTCTCCCCAGTGTGGAGCAGAGAGGGAGGATCACTTCCCTGGCCCTGCTGCCCACACTTTACTTGCTGCAGCCCAGGCTCTGATTGCTCTCTGGGCTGCCAGAGCACACTGACAGCTCAGATTGAGCTTCACATCCACCAGCACCCCCATGTGCCTCTCACAGATTCATAGGCTGGTTTGGGTTGGAAGGGACATAAAGCATGTCCATGAGCACCCCCAAGTCCCTCTCCTCAGGGCTGTAGCAGAAATGGTGTGGTTTGCTTGGATGTGTGTCTTCAGTGGAGAAATGGAGCCAGCATTTTATTTCCTCCTGTCCTTCTCATGATGAAACTTCAAGGACAGAGTCTGTCATAGAATCATAGAATCATAGAATCAACCAGGTTGGAAGAGATCTCCAAGATCATCCAATCCAACCTAGCACCCAGCCCTATCCTGTCAACTAGACCATGGCACTAAGTGCCTCAGCCAGGCTTTTCTTGAACACCTTCAGGGACAGAGACTCCACCACCTCCCTGGGCAGCCCATTCCAATGTCAATCACTCTCTCTGGGAAGAACTTCCTCCTAACATCCAGCCTAGACCCACCCTGGCACAACTTGAGACTGTGTCCCCTTCTTCTATTGCTGGTTGCCTGGGAGAAGAGGCCACCCCCCACCTGGCTACAATGTGCTTTCAGGTAGTTGTAGACAGTAATAAGATCACCCCTGAGCCTCCTCTTCTGCAGGCTAAACAACCCCAGCTCCCTCAGCCTCTCCTCATAGGGTTTGTGTTCCAGGCCCCTCACCAGCTTTGTTGCCCTTCTCTGGACACCTTCCAGCCCCTCAACTTCTTTCTTGAATTGAGGGGCCCAGAACTGGACACAGCACTCAAGGTGTGGTCTGACCAGTGCTGAGTACAGGGGCAGAATAACCTCCCTTGTCCTACTGGCCACACTGTTCCTGATGCAGGCCAGGATGCCATTGGCTCTCTTGCCCACCTGGGCACATTGCTGGCTCATCTTCAACCTACTATCTGTCAGTACCCCCGGGTCCCTTTCCTCCTGGCTGCTCTCCAGCCAGTGTCGGTGCCTCAGCCCCACCACTGCTGAAGCCAGTTTCTGGGTGATCTCCATGGTAAAACTGCTAGAAAAAGAGATGTGTTCTGAGCCTTTGGGTCTGGTTCCTAAAGCAGGAGGAGCTAGAAGACAAAAGCTGTGCTCAGGGCTTTCAACAGTCAAAGGGCTTCGTGGAGAGCCTGTCGTCAAACTTAGATCTTGTGCCACAAATCTGTGTGTCGGTCCTGAAGTAAGAACCACACATTGATGTTTTTTGGAGACAGTGACAAAAATCATCCAAGTCTAGAAGGTAGAAGCTGCTTGTTCAGAGCTTTGGGTTTTTTTTCCCTCTAAAAATACTTTTTAGCTGTCTGGATGTGGTGTTCATTACTGCAGGCAAAATGGAATCTGCACACCTTGGATCGCCTCTGGCTAGAAAATGTGTTGCTGGGGTACAAAATGTTTTAAGCAGGTAGCAGAGAACAAACCTACAGCTCAATCTGTCTACAACCCATCACATATGCACAGTATTCCTCCAGCAAAATCATTTCCAAGGCCAAAGTCATTTGCCAGTCACTAACAAGCAGGGAGACAAATTGAAGCAGTGATGTCTGAAGCAAAATTAAGAGGTTTACAGTGTGATTTCTATTAAGGAAAAAAAATCAGCTGTAGCTTGTTAAAAAGATCTCTGGTCCCTGCACTGCTGGAAAAATCTATCAGTGGAGTGTGCTTTTAATGAGGTTTGTGATTTTGATGACTAAGGGATGTAGCTTGTACTGAGTTGTAGTTTCAGCTGACCCAGACACTGCATCTCAATTTGGCCCAGGTAAGCATTTTGTCTCTCCTTGTACCATCCCCAGAGTGGGCTTGGTGAAAAATTACCCTCTTCTGCCAAGAAGTCTTTGCAAATACCCCCATGTTTGAGCCTTTAATGATAGGATCACAGAATCATTAAGGCAGGAAAAGGTTGTTAAGATCACAGAATCATAGAACAGTTTAGGTTGGAAAGGACTTAAAAAATCATCCAGTTCCAACCTCCTGCCATAGGCAGGGACACCTCCCACTCAAGGCCTCATCCAACCTGGCCTTGAACACCTCCAGGGAGGGAGCAGCCACAACCTCCCTGGGCAACCTGTGCCAGTGTCTCACCACCCTCACTGCAAACAACTTGTTCTTAACATCCAGTTTCAATCTCCCCTCTGCCAGTTTAAATCCATTCCTCCTCATCCTGTCATTCCAGGACCTTGTCAATAGTCTCTCCCCAGCCGTGCTGGAGCCCCCTTCAGATACTGGAAGGGCACTCCAAGGTCTCTCTTCTCCAGGCTGCAGATCCCCAACTCTTGTAGCCCATCCTCACAGCAGAGCTGCTGCAGCCCTCTGAGCATCTTGGTGGCCTCCTCTGCACTGGCCCAAACACTTCCATGTCCTTCTTGTGCTGGGGGCTGCAGAACTGCACACAGGACTCCAGGTGGGCTCTCAGGAGAGCAGAGCAAAGGGGCAGAATCCCCTCCCTTGCCCTGCTGCCCACACTGCTCTTGCTGCAGCCCAGCACACAGTTGCTGTCTGGGCTGCACTCACACTGCCAGCTCATGTTCAGCTTTTCATCACCCCAGACCCCCAGGGCCTTTTCCTCAGGGCTGCTCTCAGCCATTCCCCACCCAGCCTGGAGTTGTGCTTGGGATTGCACCCACCCAGGTGCAGGACCTTACACTTGGCCTTGTTGAATGTCATGAGGTTGGCCTGGGCCCACCTCTGCAGCCTGTCCAGGTCCCTGTGGATGGATCCCTGCCCTCTAGCAAGTCGCCTGTGCCACACAGCTTGGTGCCATCTGCACACTTGCTGAGGCTGCACTCGATTACTCTGTTCACATAGCTGACATTGAGTCCAACCATAGCTCAACTACCACAACCAGGAATCATCCTTCACAAGGACCTTCTCTGATACCTGTTCCACCACACAAGAAAAGCCTTGCAGTGTGTGGTCCAGGTGTAACTTTTCACCTGTATTTACAGATCTAACTTTCCCCCAGTGCTTTAGGCAGCAGGATTCTCTGCCACAAGTGCAACTCTGTGTCCTGGGTGGGCTTCTGAGAATCACATAGTGGTAGGGTTTGGAGGGGAACTCTGGAGAGTGCCCCGAGGCAAAGCTGGGTCACCTTGAGATGGTCACACAGGGACATGGTCCAGTGGGTTAGGAATGTCTCCAGAGATGGAGACTCCACCTCTCTAGGCAGCCTGTTCCAGGGCTCAGTCACTCCAGTTTGTGCACACTGACCTTGTCACTGGGCACCTATGTTCCAGCTTGTGCACATTGTCTTCTCACTGGGCACCACTGAAAAGAGCCTGGTCTCACCCTCCCCCACCCACCCTTGGAGCATGGATCAACACTGATGAGGTCCCCTCTCAGGCTGCTGCTTTCCAGACCAAAAGGCCCCAGTTCTCTCAGTCATTACCCACAGAAACTTCACAGGATTAACCAGATTGGAAAAGACCTTCAAGATCATCCAGTCCAACCTATCACCTAACACCTTCTAATTAACTAACCCATGGCACTCAGTGCCTTATCCACCCTCCTCTTAAACACCTCCAGGGATGGAGACTCCACCACCTCCCCAGGCAGCCCATTCCAATGCCAGTCACTCTTGCTGTGAAGAACTTCTTCCTAACATCCAGCCTGAACCTGCCCTGGCACAGCTTCATGTTGTGTCCTCTTGTTCTATCCCTGGGTGCCTGAAAGAAGAGATCAACCCCCCCCCCGGCTACAACCTCCCTTCAGGTAGTTGTAGAGAGCAATGAGCTCTGCCCTGAGCCTCCTCTTCTGCAGGCTGCACACCCCCAGCTCCCTCAGCCTCTCCTCACAGGGCTGTGCTCCAGGCCCCTCCCCAGCCTTGCTGCCCTTCTCTGGACATCTTCCAGCACCTCAATATCTTAAATTGAGAAGCCCAGAACTGGACACAGGACTCAAGGTGTGGCCTGAGCAGTGCTGAGGCAGAAGGACTGCCCTTGCCCTGCTGGCCACACTATTCCTGATGCAGTCCAGGATGCCATTGGCCTTTTTGGCCATCTGGGCCACTGCTGGCTCATGTTCAGCTGCCAATCAGCATCCCCAGGTCCCTCTCTGCCTGGCTGCTCTCCAGCCACTCTGTCCCCAGCCTGTGTCACTGCATGGAGTTATGGTGGGTAAAATGCAGAACCTGGCACTTGGGCCTGTTAAAACTCCTGGCATCAGACTGTTCCCATCTGTGCAGCCTGTCCAGGTCCCTCTGCAGAGCCCTCCTGCCCTCTGACAGATCAATACATGCTCCCAACTTGGTATTGTCTGCAGACTCACTGATGGAGGCTCAATCCTCTCATCCAGGTCGTCAATGAAGATACTAACCAGGACTGGGCCCAGCACTGATCCCTGTGACAGCTGCCAACTGGATGTGGCTCCATTCACCACCACTCTCTGTGCCCTGCCATCCAGCCAGTGCTTAACCCAGCACAGAGTGCCCCTGTCCAAGCCATGGGCTGCCAGCTTGGCCAGGAGTTTGCTCTGGCAGACAGTGCCAAAGGCCTTGCTGAAGTCCAAGCAGACTACATCCTCGGGCAGTCTGGTCTAGTGGAAGGTGTCCCTGCCCACAGCAGGGGATTGGCACCAGATGATCTTTAAGGTCCCTTCCAGCCCAACCCATTCTATGAATCTACAAAGAGAAGCTGATGTCTGTCCCCCCCCATACACACCCCCCCTGACAGCCTGCTCAGGGCTGCACCAAGCTGCCTCCCTGGGAGTGCTGAGCACTGAAAGAAGAGAACAACTCAGTGTAGATGGCACCATGCAATCCACAGCTACAAAACCATCAAAACACTCCAAATACTTCAGGCTTGAGAGGGAAAAAAAACCACCAAACACCAAAAAAAAAAAAGCAGCATTGTTGGTGCCATCTGTTATCCAGCTGCATAAAGGCAGTTGAAAAATGTGTATATTCCCCTTCGTTTTAATAAAGACAGATTAAAACCCTCCGAGGAGATGTGCTGCTGAGCTGGAGAGCTGCAATAAGCTCTGCAGATAGTTTGTGCTCAAATCTAATTGATGTGGCTTCGTTACTGGGATGGGTCAACACGAAAGGCATGCAGAGTTATTAATATTTCTGGTAAATATTGAGGCTCTTCTGCTTTTTTTCCACTCAGACACCTCAGATGAAGGCAATCTGTCTCTAATGCTCTCCTCACCTGCTCTGTTAGTACTCTGCTAAGTACTGATGGCATCAGAGCAGGTAATGAACTTGCCTTCTGAAGGATGGTGCCATCTATCACCCTGACAGTGCAGAGGCTTCATGGATGGGTTTGTGAGCTGCTGCACAACAGCAGAGATGCCTTGTGGAAGAGCTTCTCAGTTTTATGCCTGACACCACAGACAGATGAGGATTAGGGCACTTGAGGTGACAGGCTCATTAGTGTCTGGAGAGACAAATGGAGAAGAGCAGTAGTGCTGAGAGGCAGACTTAGGATCACTGAGGCTGGAAAACCCCTTTAAGATCAAGTCCAACCATTAACCCAGCACTGCCAGGTCACCACCAAACCATGTGCCCCAGCACCACATTTCCACATCTTTAAAACTCCTCCAGGGATGGGGACTCCACCACTGTCCTGGGCAGCCTGGGCTAGGCTTTGACAACCCTTTTGGGGAAGAAATTTTTACTCATGTTCAACCTGAATCTCTCCTAGTGCAACTTGAGGTCATTTCCTCTTGTTCTGTGCTTGCACCTTGGAAGAGACCAATCCCCATCTGCCCTCAACCTCCTTTCAGGGAGTTGTAGATAGCCAGAAAGTCTCTCCTCAGCCTCATTTTCTTCATGTTAAACAACTCCAGTTCCCTCAGCTGCTCCTCATAAACCTTGTGCTCCAGACCCTTCACCAGCTTTGTTGCCATTCTCTGGACTTCCTCCAGCCCCTCAAATCCTTTCTTTGAGTCAGGTCACTGTAACTGAACCCAGGATTCACAGAATCACAGAACGTCAGGGGCTGGAAGGGACCTCCAAAGCTCATCCAGTCCAACCCCCCTGACAGAGCAGGATCACCTAGACCAGATCACACAGCAACACATCCAGGGGGGATTGGAATATCTCCAGAGGAGACTCCACAGCCCTGGGCAGCCTGTTCCAATGCTCTGTCACCCTCATGTTTACATGAAACTTTCTATGCCTCAGCTGCCACCCACTGCCCCTTGTCCTGGCACTGGGCATCACCCAGCAGAGCCTGGCTCCAGCCTCCTGCCACTCACCCTGCACATCTTTATAGCCACTGATGAGGTCACCTCTCAGTCTCCTCAGCTCCGAGCAGCACAGCCCCAGCTCCCTCAGGCTCTCCTCCTTGCAGAGATGTTCCATTCCCTTCAACATCTTTGTGGCTCTGTGCTGGACTCTCTCCAGCACTTCTATGTCCCTCTTGAACTGGAGGCCCAGAACTGGATACAGTACTCCAGATGTGGCCTCAGCAGGGCAGAGTAGAGGGGCAGGAGAACTAGGCACAGCCCTTCTAATCCACCCCAGAATGGCATTGCCCCTCCTGGCCACCAGAGTACATTGCTGGCTCATGATCAACCTCCCATCCTTTTCCCCTTCACTGCCTTCCAACACCTCAGTCCACGACCTACACGGATCCCTGAGGTTGTTCTCTCCCATGTGCCAGACTCTCCCATTGCCCTTGTTGAATTCCATTCCATTTATCCCTGCCCACCCCTCCAGCCTGGCCAAGTCTCTCTGAATGGCAGCACAGCCTTCTGGGGTGGCAGCCACCGCACCCAGTTTGGTGTCATCAGCAAACCTGCTGTCAGTGCCCTCATCCAGGTCATTGATGAATATGTTTAGATCTGGTCCCACTGCTGACCCCTGTGGGACCCCTCTCGTCACAGCCCTCCAACTGTATTCCATCCCACTGACCACAGCTCTCTGGCTTCTTTCCTTCAACCAGTCCTCAATCCACCTCACTACCTGATCACCCAGACCACACTGCCTCAGTTTATCTAGAAGGATGCTGTGGGAGACACTGTCAAATGCTTTATTGAAATCAAGATAAACCACCCCCAGGTTATTCCCTACTGGGCAACTGTTCAGCTACTCTTGTCCAGGCTTGAAGCATTTCATGGGGTAGCCAACATATTCCAAATGACAGCATACCCAAAGAGAAGCAGAAAGCAGATGGATGCAGGGTGAGACTTGCTTTCAGTTGGCTAAGGGACAGAAAAGTTCTGTTTCGCCCTCATTCAGATCCTCACAGTCTTACTAAGCTACAGTAGGTGGAGGTTCTGGTCATGTTTACAAGCCCTGGTCCTGGGAGGAGCTCACTTGCTCAGCTCAGTGAAGATCTCTGTCTCTCCAAAGCAGCAAACCAAGGGATACTCAGGGAATCCCTGCTGACCCTCTCCCATTGTTCTACACCTTCAGAGGGCTGCATGGCCAGGACCACACTCACAGCTCCAATTCCTGGGGAGGTTCAGTCAAAACCCTTTAAAAGATGATTGCATTGTGGCTGAACCCCCAGCGCGATGCAGCAGGACACTTAGGTGGCCACCTACTGATGCAATGTGATGTCATCATGGATGCTTCCACAGCCCCTAATAAAAACCTTGGTTTTCACAGTCAAATACAGGGCTAAACTGTTGGCAGTAGCCATTTGAAGGCATCACTGGCAGTGTCAACCTGGTTATCCCATTTGGGATAACCTGGAACTCCTCAAACCATGACTTCCAGGCGCTACCTTGCCAATAGATGACTCTCATCTCTTTTCTCCCTCTGGGATAGACAAGGAGATGCTTTGTTGCCCTCTGGAAGGCAGCATTCCTGACAAGCATCCAGTTGTGCAATTGAGCTGTTGATCAATGAAAGGCAACAAACCAGATCTGAATTTTATGGAATTAATGTCTAGCAGCTACTTTTAAACCACCTCAGGTCCCAGCTTGGCTGGCCTGACCTCATCAAAGCTGCTTCTGTGGAAACCACTCTGGCTGCATTGTGAGGTGATCTTGCTTGATTTATGCACCTAGTTTTAAGGGAGAATGAAGTGTTTTCTGGTCTTCCTTAAATTTTCCTTTCCCTTGTGCAGCTGCAGGATTTTTTCTGGTGCCTGTGTGCCATCTCTGCACAGATTTTCCTCATGCTTCCCCAGGAAATGTCATTGTGGCAGTGTTCCTTAAGCACCCCTCAGAAGAGTTGTGCTGTTGCTGCTGAAAATACTCAAAATACAACACATAGTTCACTCAAAGAAGCCAAGATTTGCTTTATAGAAATCAGTGACAGCTCCCAGAAAAGCATAATGACCTGAGGGTGTTGGTCAGCAGCTGCCTAAGGATGAGCCAGCATGTGTCCAGGTGGCCAAGAAGGCCAAGAGCATCCTGGCTTGGATCAGCAATGGTGTAGCCAGCAGGACCAGGGAAGGGATTGTCCTCCTGTGCAGGACACTTTGAATCCTGGGTTCAGTTTTGGGCCCCTTGCTCCAAAAGTGAGGTGCTGGAGTAGGTCCAGAGAAGGGTCTGGAGAACAGGTCTGGTGGGATGCAACTGAGGGAACTGGGGTCATTCAGCCTGGAGGAGGGACTGAAGAGAGACCTTCTCTATCTCTATAGCTCCCTGAAAGGAAGCCAGAGACAGGTGAGAGTTGGTCTCTTCCCCCAAGGAGCAAGTGACAGGACAAGAGGAAACAGGGGTGTGTTAGAAGGCCTGTGGTTAGTAGGCCAAGAGAGATTCTCCTCTGTGGCCATCCAGAGAGACTTGGACAGACTGAGAGCTGGGCACAGAGGAACCAAATGAAGTTCAACAAGGACAAGTGCAGAGTCCTGCATCTGGGCAGGAATAACAAACTGCACCAGTACAGGCTGGGAGGTGATCTGCTGGAGAGCAGCCCTGTGGAGAGGGACCTGGGAGTGCTGCTGGATAACATCCATGGCACAGCAATGTGCCCTTGTGGCCAAGAGGGCCAGTGGGATCCTGGGGTGTATTAGGAGGAGTGTGTCCAGCAGATGGGCTGCCCGGGGAGGTGGTGGAGTCGCCGTTCAAGGGAGGTTCTTCTCCTCCTTCTCTACTCTGCCCTGGTGAGACCTCATCTTGAATACTGTGTTCAGTTTTGTGTTCTCCAGTGTAAGAGGGACAGGGATCTGCTGGAGAGAGTCCAGAGGAGGGCTGCAAGGATGATTAGGGGACTGGAGCACTGCCTGAGGAGGAGAGGCTGAGGGACCTGGGGAGAGTCTGGAGAAGAGAAGACTTAGAGGGGATTTAATCAATGTTTATGAGTATCTGAAGGCTGCCAGGAGCAGGGGGGGACAGGCTCTGCTCACTTGCTCCCTGGCACAGGACAAGGAACAATGGGTGTAAGTTGCAGCAAAAGAGGTTCCACCTCAACACAAGGGGGAACTTCTTTACTGTAAGCATCCCAGAGCACTGGCACAGCTTCCCCAGGGAGGTCATGGAGTCTCCTTCTCTGGAGACTTTCAAGGCCTGTCTGGATGTGTTCCTGTGTGATCTGTGTTAGATTGTATTGTCTTGCTCTGGCAGGGGGGTTGGACCCAATCGTCTCTTTGGGTCCCTTCCAACCCCTAACATCCTGTGATCCTATGATCCTGCCTCTCTACTCTGCCCTTCTGAGGCCACATCTGTGTCCAGTTGATATGGGAAAAGAGCTAGAGAACATAGAGTGTAGAAACCTAGTTAGATCAGTCACTGTGTGACTAATATGAAGTATCATCAATCAGATAAACACAAAGGAAGGGAGGTTAAGCTTGAGAGGGTCTTGGAACACTCTCATGGAGAAGAAGAATATTGTGTTCAAAGTTGAGAACATTGGAAACTCCAGCCAAGAATGTGACCCACAGCTAATACCAGGTGGACAAAAGGTAGAGAGGTCAGAGTGAGGAGGACATTGGCCTTCCTCCCAAAGACCCCAAAAGACGACCAGCAGGTGGCATTGAGCATGTGGGAAGAGGTGGGACAGTATGGAAATGAGTGCCAGGAATTCACTGTAATATCTCCTCCTATTCCAAGAACTATTTGTAATATCCCTACCCCTCTACTGAATATGCATGGTTTTGTAGCACAAATATTCTACCTGAACCAGGTGAAGGTGTTCAAGGGCTTCCAGGAGGACCTGACCCTGTCACCCAGCACTGATTAAAACATATCTTCCCTGATACCACTCTCTGTGTTGTGAGGTCTCATTCTTCGTACATCACAGTTCTGAGCCCCCCAGCTCAAGAGGGACATAGAAGAGCTGGAGAGAGTCCAGCACAGAGCCACAAAGATGCTGAAGAGAATGGAACATATCTGCTAGGAAGAGAGCCTGAGGGAGCTGGGGCTGTGCTGCTTGGAGAAGAGGAGACTGAGAGGTGACCTCATCAGTGGCTATAAAGATGTGCAGAGTGAGTGGCAGGAGGCTGGAGCCAGGCTCTGCTGGGTGATGCCCAGTGCCAGGACAAGGGGCAATGGGTGGCAGCTGAGCCGTAGGAAGTTTCTTGTTTAAACATGAGGAGGAATTTTATTCCCTGTGAGGGTGACAGAGCACTGGAGCAGGCTGCCCAGGGGTGTTATGGAGTCTTCCTCTCTGGAGATATTCCAGCACCCCCCCCGGATGTGTTCCAGTGTGATCTGCTCTAGATGATCCTGCTCTGTCAAGGGGGTTGGACTGGATGAGCTTTCGAGGTCCCTTTCAGCCCCTGACATTCTGTGATCCTGTGAAACAACCTCCAGTGGCTCTGGGGCAGGTTTAGGTCAGACATGAGGAGCAATTTCTTCCCCTTGAGGGTTATCAAGGCCTGACCCTGGCTTCTCAGGGCAGTGATGGAGTCCCCATCCCTGGAAGGGTTTCAAAGCTGTAGAGATGTGGTGCTGAGGGACATGGTTTGCTGTTGACCAGGTAGTGCTGGGTTAATGGTTGGACTGGATGATCTTGGAGGTCTTCTCCAACAGAAATGATTCTATGAAATTCTGGTGATAGAAATTGGGGTCTGAGTATTAGAAATCTATGGTTTGCTCTTTTCTGTTTTCTCTTCTGGAAGTGTTTGCAAGCTGCTGTGCAATGGACCTGGACTCAGCACTGGTGAGGCTACATCTTGAATCCTTGGGTCCTGGAACTTGGACATCCAAGATCTCCTGGCCCTGTAACTGTGGGAGGCTAAAAATCTCCAGTGCCACCTTTTCCTTCCTGTGCTCTATCCTGGGATTGATGGTGCTGCCTTTTTGGCAGGCCAGCTTGGGAAGGAGAGGCACAGCAATTAGGAGCCTGTGCTAACTAATCCATTCTAATTAGAGGTTGTAATCAGTGTTTGCCTTCTTGTAATTGTGCCCAGCCTCCTGAAGGAGACTTGAGGAATGTTGATGTGGCCACCACCTGTCATAACAGCAACATGCTCAGTACCTGGTGCTCAGCAGAGGACTTGCCTCTTGGAAAGTGATGATCTTGAAACCACAGGTAAGTGAAGAAAAATTAATTAGAGTTCCACATTGATTGATTTCACTCTATTAGATGTCCCTGCAATGAAAATATCATAGATCAAAGTGATGAGCTGAGTGGGGGATTTTAATTCCACAGCTTTCAGGTTTTGCTTCACTGGGATATGTCCTGGGTGAGGTGGGACACAGTGCTGCTGGAAAGTAATTCTGATGCTTCCCTGGATTTTATGGGATCCATCCAAATTCCTGTGTCAGGCTCTTTATTATTTTGTATGTGTAAAGCACTTTTAGAATCATGGGATCACAGGCAAATTAGGGTGAGAAAGGACCTTCAGAAGTCATTCAGTCCAACCCCAGGCAGATAGCAACAACATCTGCAACTACAGCAGGTTGCTCAGAGCCCCAGACAACCTGGCCTGCAATGGCTCCAGGAATGCAGCATCTCCTAGGTCTCTGGGCAACCTGGGCCAAGATCTCACCACCCTCAGTGTCAAACATTGCTCCCTTCTCTCCTTCTTTGAGTTCAAACCATCACCCCTTGTCCTGTCACAACAGGCCCTGCTCAAAAATCTGTCCCCATCTGGAGAAGGTGGCCTTGAAGGTCTTTGCCAACAGAAATGATTCTATGGCAATGTGGTGGTTTGGGTGTTCTCTGCCCCCCCCACCCAGACTAGACTCAGCCAGCTCTGGAAATTTGAATGAAGCTGTTTATTTACAGCTTAGCTCAGTATTCAAGCAGCTGTTTACAGTATATACAGTTATAGACAGAAATAGACAAGGTAAAAGGTAATACAGAAACACAACTCCCCTCCCAGAAACCTGAGTCCCCAGGAGAGGCTCTCAACCACCCCTGCACCTTCCCCCCGCCCCTCTCAACCTTACCCCAGTTCCAAGGAAGAATAGAGGTTTGGCCAGGGGGTTAGGAAGCAAAGTGGGTTAGTCCAAAATGGAGGGTGAGGTTAGAGAGTAAGATGCAGCTCAGCCAGCAGCTCCAGCAGCAGCCCAAGTGAGAGAGGTTATCTGTGTTTTTTTTCTTGTTCCTATACATCTCAGCAAGCCTATGAGTGAAGTAGACATCACCATTGTTTCCCATTCACAGCCTGTAATCTAGTTCTTCTCACTAAAACATTCTAGCCTGCTTCAAGGTAGCACAGGCAAGAGAAATGAGGCTGATGGAGCAGGCAGTCCATGGATATAGTGCTGACAAAGTCCACATTCACAGGTAGAACCACAGAGAGATCATTGAGTCCAATCATTCTCTGCCAAGGATTGTGCTAAACAATGTTCCTCAGCACTCCCATCCCCATGCCCAGGGTTGGGGATTCAACCAGCTCCCTGGGGAGGCTGCTCCAGTCTTTGAAAACACTATTGATGAAAAAGCTTCTTCTCATCCAATCTAAACCTCTTGTGGTGAACCTTGAGGCTGTTTCTTCTTGTCCTATCCTTTCTTTGGAGAAGAGACTGACCCCCACCTGGCTCCAGTCTCCTTTCAGGGAGTTGTAGAGAGCCAGAAGGTCACACCTCAGCCTTTTTTCCTGCAGGATGAGGAACCTCAGGTCCCTCAGCTACTGATCACCAGCCCTGTTCTGCAGAACCTTTACCCATGAAGCTCATTACCATACTCCAGACCTGCTCTAGCATCAAGATGTCCTTCTTGGAGATAGTGGCCTGAAACTGACCCAAGGATACAAGGTGTAGCCTCAGTGCTGAGTCCAAGCCCATAACACAGCTCAGTAAATAAGGTTTGAGGCAAAAAATATCATAGAATCATAGAATCATGGAATGATTTAGGTTGGAAGGGACCTCAAAGATCATCCAGTTCCAACTCCCTGTCATAGGCAGGGACAATTCCCACTAGATGAGGTCGCTCAAGGCTTCATCCAACCTGGCCTTGAACACCTCCAGGGAGGCTGTGGATCACAGAATCACAGAATGTGATATTTGATAAGATCCCTGGGCAACCTGTGCCAGTGTCTCAACACCCTCACTGCAAACAACTTCCTAACATCCAGTTTCAATCTCCCCTCTGCCAGTTCAAACCCATTCCTCCTCATCCTGTCATTACAAGACCTTGTCAGTAGTCCCTCCCCAGCCCTCCTGTAGCCCCCTTCAGATTCTGGAAGGTCACTCCAAGGTCTCCTCGAGGCCTTCTCCAGGCTGCAGAGCCCCAGCTGTCATAGCCTGTCCTCATAGCAGAGCTGCTGAGTATCTTGGTGGCCTCCTCTGGACTGGCTCCAACAGTTCCATGTCCTTCTTGCGCTGGGGGTGCATGGACTGCAAACAGTACTCCAGGTGGGTATCCATCAGGGGCTGAAAAAAAAAAATGCAGTAAATAAAGCACCTTTTATGCCCCAAACCTGCAGGCAATTAAATTGGCCAACAGCAGCCATAACTCAACAACTGCTGTTGGTAGCCAATAGCTGCCCATTAGTGTTTGCAAGCCCCTGGTGATGTATGGTGAAATGCATGCAAACAGCATCCTCTAACCAATGCCCTGCACCACCAGCATTTATAACAACTGTCCAAACCAGGGTTTTTTAAATCTCAGAATTATTACATTTTTCCTGTAAGTGCCTCTAAAATGTTGAACAACCTCCATCAAAGTGGCATTTTTTAGTTAACAAGTATTTTCCATGCATGTGGAAGCCACCTCTATTTCATGCTGGACCTGCCTTTCATTTCTGGAAATGGTTCTCATTGATTTACTCTTTGTGCTCTTTGGAAAGGGGATTTAGGTTATTTTTTCTGCTCTCTGTAACTCTGGTTTCTAGGAGTCGTAGTTGGGGTTTTGGATTTCATAAAGATGTTGGACAGACTGAGAGCTTAGGCACAGAGGAACCAAATGAGGTTCATAAGGACAAGTGCAGAGTCCTGCATCTGGGGAGGAGTAATAAACTGCACCAGTACAGGCTGGGAGGTGATCTGCTGCAGAGCAGCCCTGTGGAGAGGGACCTGGGGGTCCTGGTGGATAAGGCACAGCAACGTGCCCTTGTGGCCAAGAGGACCAATGGGATCCTGGGGTGTATTGAGAAGAGTGTGTCCAGCAGATCAAGGGAGGTTCTCCTCCTCCTCTGCTCATCTTGAGTACTGCCTTCAGTTTTGGGCTCCCCAGTTTAAGAGGGACAGGGATCTGCTGGAGAGGGTCAAGCAGAGGGTTGCAAGGATGATTAGGGGACTGGAGCACTGCCTGAGGAGGAGAGGCTGAGGGACCTGGGGCTGTTTAGTCTGGAGAAGAGAAGACTGAGTGGGGATTTAATAAATATCTATAAATCTCTGAGGCCTGGGGGTCAGGAGGGGGTGGAATGGACAAGGAGCAATGGATGGAAGCTGCAGCACAGGAGGTTCCAGCTCAACACAAGGGGGAACTTCTTGACTGTAAGGGTCCCAGAGCACTGGCACAGGCTGCCCAGAGAGGCTGTGGAGTCTCCTTCTGTGGAGCCTCTCAAGGCCTGTCTGGATGTGTTCTTGTGTGACCTGAGCTTGATTGTATGGTCCTGCTGTGGCAGGGGAGTTGGAGGCTGTAGCCAGGTTGGGGGTGGCCTCTTCTCCCAGGCAACCAGCTATAGAACAAGGGGACACAGTCTCAAGTTGTGCCAGGAGAGGTATAGGCTGGATGTTAAAGGAAGTTCTTGCCAGAGAGAGTGATTGGCATTGGATTGGGCTGCCCAGGGAGGTGGTGAAATCACCATCCCTGGAAGTAGTCACAAAAAGCCTTGATGAGGCATTTAGTGCCATGGTCTGATTGATTGGACAGGTCTGGGTGCTAGGTTGGACTGGATATCTTGGAAGTCTTTTCCAACCTGGTTGGTTCTATGATTCTATGATTCTATCTCTTTGGGTCCCTTCCAATCCCTGACATCCTGTGAGCCTGTAATGTTGCAGTGATTACATTGGGCTTAGGGTTGGCTGAATGCTCACAAATGGGGGTTCTGAATGTCTCATGTATGCTGCATGCTCACATCCTCAGACACAACGTGCAAATAAAATCTCTGGGTATAGAATCATTGATTCATTGAATGGTCTGGGGTGGAAGGGATCTCAAAGATCATCTGGTTCCCACCCTCTGCCATGGGCAGGGACACCTTCCACTAGACCATGTTGCCCAAGACCTCATCCAGTCACCATGAACATCTCCAGGGAGAGGGCATCCACAACCTCCCTGGGGCAGCTCATTCCAGTGCCTCACCACCCTCATGGGAATGAATTTCTTCCTCATGTCTGATGTAAATCTATTTTTTTCCAGTCTGAAGCAGTTGCCCCTCATCCTAGCACAGAATCACAGAACCTCCAGAGATCATTGAGCCCAAGGAGAGAAGGAGACTCCACAACCTCTCTGGACAACCAGCTCCAGGGCTTTGTCACCCTCGTGGTAAAAAAAGTTTCTCCTAATGTTGAAGTTTGTAGCTGTTGCTCCTTGCATTATTGCTGCTGACCAGCTAAAAGAGATTGGCCCCAGCCACTTGGCACCCACCCCTCAGATATTTGTATACATTGATTGATCACTACAAGCCTTTCTAAAACTCTCTCCCCAGCTCTCCTGTAGACCCTTTCGGTACTAGAAAGCTACTTCAAGGTCTAACTGGAGCCTTCTCTTGTCCAACCCTAGAGATTCATTCAGCTGAGATACTAAACAACTGAAATTGCAGTTTTTTAACTGGAATAATGAGAGAACTAAGAGTCTCTAGGTTTTCCCTGACATAAAAAGTCCCAGTTAGACTTCTTTTCTCTTTTCCTGTCACTTTGCTTTTTTTGAAGCAGCGCAACACCCTAAATTAAGGGTTGACAACCTAATTAGATGTGATTGATATGCTTGTTTTGAGGGGGTTGCTCCCAGAATGTAAACTGGAAATGCCATTCTTCTTTGCATCTGCAAGTTAAGGCAGAGAAGAACATGCTTCAATTCCAGAGCATCTGACAGGCTCCTACAGGCAAAAGAACATGAAATGGAGGCATCCTGCAAAGCCAAAACTGTCCCTGGCCAAGTGATCTGGAGTAGTGTGTGCAGTTCTGGAACCCTCAAAACAAGGACATGGAACTGTTGCAGCCTGTCCAGAAGAGGCCACCAAGATGCTCAGAGGGCTGCAGCAGCTCTGCTATAAGGACAGGTTATGAGGGTTGGGGCTCTGCAGCCTGGAGAAGAGAAGGCTTCCAGGAGGCCTTAGAGTGACCTTCCAGGATCTGAAGGGGCCTATGGGAAGGCTGGGGAGGGACTATTGACAAGGTTTTGTAAAGACAGGATGAGGAGGAATGGGTTCAAACTGGCAGGAGGGAGATTTAAACTGGATGTTAGGAAGAAGTTGTTTGCAGTGAGGGTGTTGAGACACTGGCACAGGTTGCCCAGGGAGGATGTGGAGCACAGAGTCACAGAATGTGATCTTCAATCTTCGCTCTTCAATCACATTCTGTGATTCTGTGCTCCACAACCTCCCTGGAGGTGTTCAGGACCAGGTTGGATGAGGGCTTGAGTGACCTGTTCTAGTGGGAGTTGTCCCTGCCTGTGGCAGGGGCTTGGAATTGGATGAGCTTTGAGGTCCCTTCCAACCTAAACCATTCTATGATCCTATGACATACCTGGAGATCCATTCACCCAGCATAGTGTCTGGCCATGAGTTGCTCTGAACATTGTGCTTCTTAGGAATGAAGGTGAACTGGACTCACAGGTGTGGGTATGGAAAATGTTGACCAGGAATTTGCTGCTTGCCCTGCAAAGGTTAGCAGATGCAAACCAGAGTGGAAGGAATGACATGAGCATTGGTCCTCTGATAGGGTCAGGAGCACCAAGCCCAACTCATTGAATAATAGAATGGTCTGGGTTGAAAGGGACCTTAATGATCATCAAGTTTCCACCCTCCTACTAGACCAGGTTGCTTGAAACTCCATCTAGTCTGCCTTTGAGCACTTCCAGGCTTGGAACCTCCACAATTTCTCTGGACAACCTGTTCCAGTGCCTCACCACCCTCATGGAGAAGAATTTCTTACACATGTCTAATCTAAATCCAGCTTCCTCCAGGATGAAGCCATCACCACTTGTCCTGTCACTCTATGCCTTTGTCCAAAGTCCCACTTCAGCTCTCCTGGAGCCCCCTTCAAATCCTGGAAGGCTGCTCTAAGGTCTCCCTCTCTCTTGCATTGGGATGTCCAAAACTAAACACAACACAACACAACACTCACCAGAGCTGAGTCCAAGGTGACAATCACCTCCCTGCTCCTGCTGGCCACAGCATTTTCAATCCCAGCCAGGATGCCCTTGGCCTTCTTGGCTGCCTGGGCACACTGCTGGCTCCTTTTCATTTCCCATCTATTACAACTCCCAGATCCCTTTCTGCCAGCAGCTCTCCAGCCACACTGCCCCAAGCCTGTAGCGTTGCTTGGGGTTGTTGTTGCCCAAGTGCAGGACCTGGCATTTGGCCTTGTTAAAACTCATTCCATCACTGTTGGCCCATGGAGTTAAGCCTATCCATGTCCTTCTGCAGAGCATCTCTACCCTCAATCAAATCAGCACTGCCATCTAACTTGGTGTTATCTGCAAACCACTCTATGATAACAATGAAATGGTTAAGTTTGGAGAGAGATGAAGCTACTTTTTGCTTGAAGCTTCTCTCCTGTCTGATTCAAAATCAACAGGAGGGATGGCTGCAATGGCTGCTGTGCGGAGGTAGAAGGATGAGGTTTGGCTTCACAGCTGCTCTGAAGGCTCAGTCTTCTCTGGAGGCATGTCACTCCTCATCCATCTACTGTCACACGTGGGCTAATGTTTGTGACACGAGTTTTGTCATGTCCCAGGAGCAGAGAGCTAGGACTGAAATTTTTGGCATCGTTCCTTCCAGTAAATGAAGTAGTCCTTGAAAGCTTAAGTAACTGCTGCTGAATTGTCAAGGCTTTTGTGCTTTCAGTCTTCTGAAAGGCCTAGAACAGACCCTGAGACCCTGTTTGATCTTCCTTCAAGCCACCCCAAACACGTGGATGGAACATGTGCCTTTCTCCATAATTCAGGGCAGAATCATCACAGAATCACAGAAGTATCTTGGTTGGAAAAGCCTGTTAAGGTCATCAAGCCCAACCCTTAACCCAGAACTGCCAGGTCACTGCTAAACCATGGCACTCAGCACCACATCTCTACAGCTTTGAAATTCCTTCACAGATGGGGACTCCACCACTCTCCTGGGCAGCTTGGGCCAGGCTTTGGCACACTTTCGCACAAGCTGTTTCTTATGTCCAACCCAAACCTCCTCTGGTGCAACTTAAGGACATTTCCTCTCATCCTGTCTCTTATGCCTTGGGAGAAGAGACCAAACACCACCCAACTCCAACCTCCTTTTAGGTAGCTCTAGAGAGCCACAGAAGTTGTGGAGTCTCCTCCTCTGGAGAGATTCCAAACCACCTGGACATTGTGACCCTGAGCACACTGCTGTGAGTGACCCTGATCTTGCAAGGAGATTGGACTGGGTGATCTTCAGAGACTCCTTTCAACCTTCTTCATGCTGAGATTTGGGGATTTCTTTCCACAAGGACGTTTTTACTTTGTCACTGTCGTCCCCACCACACACTCACTACATGCCCCACCACTTGTATGAAGTGAAGACCTCTCTGCTTCAGCCCATTTCGATTAAAATCATATAGAATCACAGAATGATGAGGACTGGAAGTGACCTATGAAGATGGAGTCCAACTTCCCCCTGCTAAAGCAGGATCAGCAACAATTTTCTGATGACCTCAAGAACCACATGCAGGTAGCAGTGGTCCTTCTGGGGTTTATAGTTCTTGTCTTCTTTATAGTGAGAAATCCAAGGTTCATCTGGGGTGTGTGTGCTTCACTTGGCTGATGACAACATGACAAAAGATGTCTGAGTCCTCCCCCTCCCTTCCCACCACGGCTGTCACACATATGTGCTTTCAGTGGGACCTATGCCAGCAAGGGAGGAGCTTTCCCTTTGGCAGTTGCTGTCTCTCAACCACCATGAGTGAGGCTCTTTCTCTAGTTATAACACCAAAAAGTTGTTTAAATTGTTCTAGGATTAAGATAGCAGAAATTCCTGATTGATGGATTTTCAATCATCACATGACTGGAGAGCTGCTGAGTCTTTGGAGGATGCTCAGATATTGACCTAAATTCCTCCTTTTGCTCTGCTCCCAGCTTTTTGCCAAAATCGCAGCTATTTTTGCATCTCCCTGAAGATGGAACACCCCTCCCATGTGTTTACTCCCTAGGAGGCTGAAAGCACAGACTGTGGGTGAAGTTCCATCAGTGCAGTGTGAGAAAACACAATGATTACACAGCTACAAGTACATTCCTCCCTCTGATTTGGGATTCTTTTTTTCCCACCAAAACTTATTGAATTGTAAGTTTCAAAAGTCATTTGAACTGAATTTGAAGGGTAAAAGATGAAAAGGTAAAAGAAACACCTACCTAAATTAAGGGCCCATGGGGGTGGTGGAGTCACCATCCCTGGGAGTATACAAGAATCATAGAATCAACCAGGTTGGAAGAGACCTCCAAGATCATCCAGTCCAACCTAGCACCCAGCCCTATCCAATCAACCAGACCATGGCACTAAGTGTCCCATCCAGGCTTTGCTTCAACACCTCCAGGGACAGAGACTCCACCACCTCCCTGGGCAGCCCATTCCAATGCCAATCACTCTCTCTGCCAACAACTTCCTCCTAACATCCAGCCTATACCTCCCCTGGCACAACTTGAGACTGTGTCCCCTTGTTCTATTGCTGGTTGCCTGGGAGAAGAGACCACCCCCCACCTGGCTACAGCCTCCCTTCAGGTAGTTGCAGAGAGCAATGAGGTCTGCCCTGAGCCTCCTCTTCTGCAGGCTGCACACCCCTAGCTCCCTCAGCCTCTCCTCACAGGGTTTGTGGACAAGGCACTCTCGGACACAGTTTAATGGCCATGGTTTAATGGCCATGATTGTCTGAGCTTGAAAGTTGGACTTGGCCTTAGAGGACATTTGCAAAACAAACTCCTCTATGGTTTAGTGGCTATGTTGGTGTTGGGTCAGTGGTTGGACTCAGTGATCTTAGAGGTCCTTTCCAATCCAAACGATTCCATGTCAGTGGCATGGGCAGAGGAATTGAGTGCAGCCTCAGCAAGTGTGCAGGTGGCACCAAGCTGTGTGGCACAGGTGACTTGCTAGAGGGCAGGGATCCATCCACAGGGACCTGCACAGGCTGCAGAGATGGGCCCAGGCCAACCTCATGACATTCAGCAAGGCCAAGTGTAAGGTCCTGCACCTGGGTTGGCACAATCCCAAGCACAACTCCAGGCTGGGTGGGGAATGGCTGAGAGCAGCCCTGAGGAAAAGGCCCTGGGGGTCTGGGGTGATGAAAAGTTCAACATGAGCTGGCAGTGTGAGTGCAGCCCAGACAGCAACTGTGTGCTGGGCTGCAGCAAGAGCAGTGTGGGCAGCAGGGCAAGGGAGGGGATTCTGCCCCTTTGCTCTGCTCTCCTGAGAGCCCACCTGGAGTCCTGTGTGCAGCTCTGGAGCCCCCAGCACAAGAAGGACATGGAAGTGTTGGAGCCAGTGCAGAGGAGGCCACCAAGATGCTCAGAGGGCTGCAGCAGCTCTGCTATGAGGACAGGCTATGCAAGTGTTGGCAGCCTGGAGAAGAGAAGGCTTTGAGGAGACCTTGGAGTGGCCTTCCAGTATCTGAAGAGGCCTACAGGAGGGCTGGGGAGGTAATACATAGAAAGTCTTGTAATGACAGGATGAGAAGTGGTTTAAACTGGCAGAGAGGATGTTAGGAAGTTGTTTGCAGTGAGAGTGGTGAGACACTGGCACAGTCTGATTCCATGATTCTAATAAAAGCAGATGAAAACTTGTGTTTTGCATTCTGGATGGTTAAGGATCAGTTGCCTTCCCATGACACTTGCCTCTTAATAAAGCTACATGACCAAAGGCTCTTCCAGAGGTGTGGAGAGCAGCTGACTTCCACACTTCTTAGTTTACACACAGAGAGGACAGAAATTGATAATATTTACTGCTCAGTAACACTAATGTGAGTAAGGAAATGTGAATTTAAGACAGAAACAAAGCCAGAAATGGGTAGATTCAGAGTGGATGGTAGAAGAAGTTCTTTAGCATGAGGGTGGTGAGAGCCTGGAATGGGTTGCCCTGGGAGGTGGTGCAAGCCTCATTCCTGGAGGTGTTTAAGGCCAGGCTGGATGAGGCTCTAGGCAGCTGGATGTAGTGAGAGGTGTTCCTGCCCATGGCAGGGAGCTTTGAACTAGAGGATCCTTGTGGGCCCTTCGGACCCTGTCTGAGTCTGTGTTTCCATGAACTCACTTGAAGACAACTGCCTTCAAGAGAAAATAAAAACAGGAGCAAAGGTAAATATGTGATGGGGAGAAGCTGAAAATGTAATCAGGTGCAAAGAGGTTTCCCTAAAAACTGAAACCTGTGTATGTATTAAAAAGAGAGGACCCCAGGTTGAGGCAGGTTCTCCTCCCTTTGTGCTCTGCACTGCTGAGGCCACAGTTGGAAGACTGGGTCCAGTTCTGGGCTCCCCCAGCTCAAGAGAGACAGGGAACAACTGCTGAGTGTCCTGAGGAGGCTACAAAGAGGCACCTGAAGCATCACTGTGAGGAGGAAAGGCTGAGAGTCCTGGGGCTGGTGAGCTTGCAGAAGAGCAGCCTGAGAGGGGAGCTGAGCAATGCTCAGCAAGAGAAAAAGGACAAGAAGATCATCATAGTATCATATCATAGTATCATCAGGGTTGGAAGAGACCTCATAGATCACTAAGTCCAACCCTTTACCACAGAGCTCAAGGCTAGACCATGGCACCAAGTGCCACGTCCAATCCTGCCTTGAACAGCCCCAGGGACAGCGACTCCACCACCTCCCCGGGCAGCCCATTCCAGTGTCCAATGACTCTCTCAGTGAAGAACTTTCTCCTCACCTCCAGCCTAAATCTCCCCTGGCGCAGCCTGAGGCTGTGTCCTCTCGTTCTGGTGCTGGCCACCTGAGAGAAGAGAGCAACCTCCCCCTGGCCACCAGACACTTCACAGTGGTGCCCAGGGACAGAACAAGGAGCAATGGACACAAACTGGAACCAAGGAGGAAAAGGTACTCTGTTGTAAGGCTGCCAGAGGCCTGGAGCAGGCTGCCCAGAGGGGGTGTGGAGTCTTCATGTCTGGAGAGCTTCCAACCCCAGCTGGGCATTGTGATGCTGCTGGGCAAGGTGCTGTGGGTGCCCTGCTTTCACAGCCAGGGGGGTTGAACTAGATGGTCTCCAAAGGTCCCTTCCAACCCTCACCATGCTGGGATGGTGGCATATTTTGGAAACTGTAGTGATAAGGAAGCTTCTATAAATGTATCAGTGAAACCATGTGGCTGCTGAAAATATTTTCTTGAGCTGGTTTCTATTATAATGCAGAACTTTATTTCATTCCTTTCAAGCCATACTAAAGATTTATTTTTTTCTAAGTCATGACAAAAAGATGTGTCTCATTCTGGATCTAAGGTGCTTTATTTTCTTCCCTGTGCTTCCCACTGTATGTCAAATCATAGAATCATTGAATGGTTTCATGTGGAACAGAACTCAAAGCTCATCCAGTTCCAACCCCCTGCCATAGGCAGGGACACCTCCCACTAAAAGAGGTTACTCAGGGCCTCATCCAACCTGGCCTTGAACACCTCCAGGGAGGGAGCAGCCACAATCTCCCTGGGCAACCTGTGCCAGTGTCTCACCACCCTCACTGCAAACAACTTCTTCCTAACATCCAGGTTAAATCTCTCCCCTGCCAATTTAAACCCATTTCTTCTGTCATTATAAAACCTTCTAAGTATCCCTCCCCAACCCTCCTGTAGGCCTCTTCAGATACTGGAAGGCCACTCCAAGGTCTCCTCAAAGCCTTCTCTTCTCCAGGCTGCAGAGCCCCAACTCTCTTGTCCTGTCCTCATAGCAGAGCTGCTGCAGACCTCTCAGCATCTCTGTGGCCTCCTCTGCACTGGCTCCAACACTTCCATGTCCTTCTTGTGCTGGGGGCTCCAGAACTGCACACAGGACTCCAAGTGGGCTCTCAGGAGAGCAGAGCAAAGGGGCAGAATCCCCTCCCTTGCCCTGCTGCCCACACTGCTCTTGCTGCAGCCCAGCACACAGTTGCTGTCTGGGCTGCACTCACACTGCCAGCTCATGTTGAGCTTTTCATCAGCCCAGACCCCCAGGGCCTTTTCCTCAGGGCTGCTCTCAGCCATTCCCCACCCAGCCTGGAGTTGTGCTTGGGATTGCACCCACCCAGGTGCAGGACCTTACACTTGGCCTTGCTGAATGTCTTGAGGTTGGCCTGGGCCCACCTCTGCAGCCTGTGCAGGTCCCTGTGGATGGATCCCTGCCCTCTAGCAAGTCACCTGTGCCACACAGCTTGGTGCCATCTGCACACTTGCTGAGGCTGCACCCAATTCCTCTGCCCATGTCACTGACAAAGGTGTTCAACAGCACTGGTGCCAGCACTGACCCCTGAGGGACACCACTTGGCACTGGTCTGCAGGTGGACATTGTGCCCTTGATCACCACTCTCTGTGTGTGTCCATCCAGCCAGTTCCTTACCCAGCAGTGCTGCACCCAGCAGGTCTGTGTTTTTCCAGTTTGGTGACCAGGGTTTCATGTGGGACAGAGTCAAAGGCCTTACTCAGGTCCAGGTAGATGATGTCAGTTGCCCTTCCCTTGTCCACTGTGGCTGTGACTATATTTGTCAGCCATGATTTGCCCTTGGTGAAGCCATTGCTGGTTACTACCAATCACCTTTGCTTTGTTTTCTGCTTGCCTTAGCAGAGCCTTCAGGAGGATCTGCTCCATGATCTTAGAGCAGGGAATAAGGAAGTGCTTCCATATTCCTTTCTTGAGTTAAGCATCTGCCTACTCATGAGGATAACACATGATGGGGGAGACACAAAGTGACTCTACCATTCAGCAAAGGAAAGAATCTTCAGTGAGTGGCTTTCCATACTTGGCCCTAAGCAGGCTTCCTAGATGGACAGACTTGTTACTCCTTGTTGGAGGGACTATGGATGGCCAGAAGCAAGCTCTTGCATCTGAAAGTTGATGTTCCTGGCAAGGTCTAGCATTTTGTGATCTCTGTATCATAGAAGGAGCCCATGGATTGAGAGTTTCCACGCTGGCTCACCCACAGCTGGATTCTCTCCACCAATTCCCCACCTCTCTTGAACTGGGGAGCCCAGAACTGGCCTCAGCACTTCAGCTGTAGCCTCACTGTGGCATGACCCATTCTATTTGAGCTCCACTGTACCTTCAGACTGCACACCAGTGTAGAAGCATTCCTGAGCTTCTGGTGCATGGTAACCGCTGGGAGCCATGAGTGACACATCATTCCTTGTGTACCAGAGGTGTGATTTCAAACTGCTATGGCTAATTACCAACAAATGATGAGAATTTGAACATCAATTACCAGCTTTTGCTGCAGGCAAATCCACTTCTCATAAATCTTCTGTGGTTTGTTTCCTGGAGGGGGTCAAATGCTGCCAGCGTTCGTTGTAGTTGCTCATTCTTCTGCCTTTCTGTGTGCACAGAGAAGCCACAATTAGTTCTAGGAATTCAATCAAGCATTGAAATTAGGTCCCAAATGAGTTAAAGTAATACTTATTTATTTATTTGCACTGTTTCAAATAGTCTTTTCCTGCTGACCTGTCAGGCTCAAGCATTTCATCCCTGTGCACATGCAGAAGCAGAATTTCTCTGCCTATACACCAAAAAATCCTATTAGTGCTTAAAGTTTACCATTGTCATCATCACCTGTGAATTATTCCTGACTGTCTAGTACCCTCATATGTTGGAGTTCACCATTTAAGCTGTAAGTTCATCCTCCTCTTATTATGACTTCCAAAAACACCAGTCATGAAACCCAGTAATGCCTTCTTAGAGGCCACAGTAATTCCTTTGGAGAGCCACAGGCTAAGTGCATGCTGAATTTCACAGCATCACAGGATCACAGAATTTTAGGGGTTGGAAGGGACCTCTGGAGATCTTTGAGTCAAACCTCCCTGCAAGAGCAGGACCAGAGATTCTAGTGCAGGTCACACAGGAACGCATCCAGATGGGTCTTGAAAGGCTCCAGAGGAGACTCCACAACCTCTCTGGGCAGCCTGTGCCAGTGCTGTGACCCTTACAGTCAAGAAGTCCCCCCTTGTGTTGAGCTGGAACTTCCTATGCTGCAGCTTCCATCCATTGCTCCTTGTCCTATCACAGCGCACAAGAAAGAATCACAGAATCACAGCCACATGCAGGTTGGCAAAGCCCCTCAGCATCACCAAGTCCAACCTAGAATCCTACTCTACAAGAGTCACCTTAAACCACCCTTAAACACATCCAGGCTGGGTGACTCCACCACCTCCTTGGGCAGCTCATTCCACTCCCTGAACACTCTCTCCATGAACACTCTCTCCAATCTAAACCTGCCCAGCCTCAACTTGAGGCCATTCCCCCTTGTTCTGTCTCCAATTAGCTGTGAGAAGAGCCCAGCAGCAGCCTCTTCACAATGTGCCTTCAGGTAGCTGTAGACAGCAATGAGGTCTCTCATCAGCCTCTGTTTCACACTAACCATCCCCAGCTCCCTCAGTCTCTCCTCATAAGATTTATTCTCCAGGCCCTTCCTCACCTCAATTGTCCTTCTCTCAACCTGTTTCAGCACCTTCATATCTCTCCTGTATTGCAGTGCCCAAAATTGAGTATAACGCTCAAGGTGTGGCCTCACCAAAGCTGAGTCCAAGGGGACAATCACCACCCTGGTCTTTCTGGTGAAGAGGAGGCTACAAAGCTCCACATCACCCAAGCGTGGTGGGGTTGGAAAGGAACCTTTGGAGATCATCCAGCCCAACCCCCTTGCTAAAGCAGGGACACCCACAGCAGCTTGCCCAGCAGCACAATGGCCAGATTGGTTTGGAAGCTCTCAAGATAAGAAGACTCCACAACCTCTCTGGGCAGCCTGCTCCAGGGCTCCAGCACTCTCCCAGCAAAGAATTTTCTCCTCTTGTTCAGGTAGAACTTCCTAGGGCCCAGTTTGTGCCCCTTGTCCCTTGCTCTGTCACTTGACACAGCTGAGAAGTGCCTGGCCCCATCCTCTTGTCTCCCCACCAGGTATTTTATGTCTTACTGAGCACTGAGAAGATTCCTTTCAGTCTTTTCTCTATGTCTCTGGGATTAGTGTGTCCAAGAATAGAATCTGAATCTCTCTTGTGATTTAAGTTCATAGATCTCTGAAGAAAACAAGATTGTTCTTGCTGGCATTGGACCTGAAGACATAAATTTTGTGGATGTTTACATGTAAACTGTGAAGTACCAAGAGATGAGGCAGCAGGATTGAGATTCCTGATTTGAGCAAAGCAGTGAAGTGTGAGGTGGCCCTGCTCACGGCAGGGGGGGTTAGAAGTAGATGATCCCTGTGGTCCCTTCCAATCCTGACTAATTCTCTGATTCTATGTGGCTGTAGCAGTGATTGTTGTGCCATGTTGTTTGGATAGGGCTGGGTGATGGGTTGGACTGGATGATCTTGGAGGTCTCTTCCAGCCTGGTTGATTCTATGACCTATGACCTAATAGTAAATATTGCTGGAAAATTATGTCAAAGAAGGAGTCAAGGTCTGAAAAATGGTTTCACAAGGACAAGATGCTCATTGCCTCCCCATGCCTCCATTTCTGATGGTACCGTAGAATGATGCCTTGAGTGACCTGTTCTAGTGGGAGGTGTCCCTGCCTATGGCAGGGGATTGGAACTGGATGAGCTTTGAGAATCATTCTATGATTCTATGAACGATTTCATCACCATTATTTCTGATGGAATCAATGAATGTTTGTGTTGGAAGGGACCATTCATGGTCACCCAGTCCAATCCCTGTGCAGTCAACAGGGACAATTCCAACTAGAGCAGGTTGCTCAGATCCCCAAACAACCTGACCCATAATGGTTCTAGAGAAGGGGCAGCTATAACCTCTCTGGGCAACCTGAGTCAGTGTTTCACTGTCCTCAGTGTAAAAATTTCTTCCTCTCCCATCCCAGGGAGCAAGTGAGCAGAGCCTGTCTCTCCCCTCCTGACCCCCAGCCCTCAGATATTGATAAACATTGATTAAATCCCCTCTCAGCCTTCTTTTCTGCAGACTAAACAGCCCCAGGTCCCTCAGCCTCCCCTCCTCAGGCAGTGCTCCAGTCCCCTCATCATCCTTGTAGCCCTCTGCTGGACTGTCTCCATCAGATCTCTGTCCCTCTTACACTGGGGAGCCCAAAACTGAGGGCAGTACTGTAGCTGAGGTCTCAGACACCAAGAATTATGGCAGCAGCAATGGCATCCCGGCAAATATTTGCCATTTCTCATACCAAGTCCCTATCTTAAATTTCTCAGACCAATTATTTGATATTTGTCCATTTGTTTTAAGTCAAGATGTAATTCCTGCTGCATGCAAGCTCAGCTTCCCGTGACTTTGCATTTCACGACTGAGTTCTTGGTGTGTCTCATAATGGACCAGCTCATGTTGCCTTTCCTCTCTGAAGTGCAGCTCTAATAGAGTGGCTCTGGTTACTTAATTTCATAATGTTGGTGGGAACATATTATTGTTTAGACCTTTGTCTTGATGTCAAATCTGATTGGAATCAGTCAGCCGCTTCCCAAGCCGTTCACAGTGGCTGGGCACACAAATACCATCAGAGCTGGTGACATCAGCCTCATTTCATTTAAAACAAGGGGGGGATAAAACCAGAATAAAAATTATCCTGAAGCTTAAACAGGTTTATACTCAATATAAAATGCTTCGTGATGCTGTGCTGTCACAGGTCAGGGGTGGTTCGCCACCTTACAAGTTCCAAAGCTTCTCTGTGAATCCCTCTGCTTCCCAAAGGGAAGAAGTAAGAGAGACTGATGGAGTGGGAAAGGAACTAACCCAGCTGGGGTGGAAAGAAGAACAATCCTGTGGAACAGAGACATGGAGACACAAACCAACATGGAACCCAACCCCTAATGGCACCACTGGCACCACTGGCACCACTGATGCTGGGGGCAGGCACTGCACAAATCTCAGCCTGGATGCAGCAGCAGGTGGGAACCAGATTCTGGAGCTGGACTCGGGAACAGAGGGATGGGGAAGGAAGGCAGAAGGGACAAGAGTCCTCCTGAGAAACTAGCTAAAGAAGAAGAGGCTTGACCCCGATGCTCCCTCAGCTGTCTCCTGCAGATGCCATCCATGAGCTGCAATCCTTTGTTGAGCAGTAAAGGGTCCCCTGTCCTGGCTTCTCCTCCCCACAGGGGCCACCTTTTCCTTCCTGCTCCCAGTGTGAGGCACAAGCTGTGGCAATGTCCTTGGTGTGGGCAGAGGCATGTCCAAGGCAGAACTTTTCTGCAGTACAGCCCAGGCAGTGCCTCTCCCCACCACCTTCTCACTGCTGGCAGCAGCCCCTGGCTGCAGAAGTGCACCCTGAGCTGCAGACAGCACTGGCCCTGACGTGGATTGAGCTCAGCAGCCACAGCTCTGAGCAGAACCAGCTCTGTTTTGACTCAGACCAGGACATAATATCAGTTATTTTATTGACATTTCAGTTTGAAGAAGTAGTAATTTTACAAACTGTAGGCAAGGTAGGAGAGCTGCTCACTTTTAGGACAAGAGTATCTGAGTCACTCTCTTAAAGTTCCTGCAATTTGAAATTTAGATTGACTATTTAAAAAGGTGCAAATGAGGCTGTTTGATTGGTGGGTGTTAAGTGATCTTTGAGGGGCTTCTGGAATGTCAAAAAAATGATTGATTTTGATTGATGTTGAATCATAGAAATGTAGAATTGTTTCATTTGTAAAAAGACCTCTAAGATCCAGTACAACCTTCAACCTTCACACCTTGAGTGCTGTGTCCAGTTCTGGGCTACTCAATTCAGGAGGTATGTTGAGATACTGGAACATGTCCAGAGAAGGGTGACAAAGCTGGTGAGGGACCTGGAACATGAACTCTATGAGGAGAGGCTGAGTAGCTGGGGCTGTGCAGCCTGCAGAAGAGGAGGCTAAGGGCAGAGCTCATTGGTCTCTACAGCTACCTGAAGGGAGATTGTAGCCAGGTGGGGTTGGTCTCTTCTGCCAGGCAACCAGCAACAGAACAAGGGGACACAGCCTCAAGCTATGCAAGGGGAGGTCTAGGCTGGATGTTAGGAGGAAGTTCTTCCCAGAGAGAGTGATTGGCATTGGAATGGGCTGCCCAGGGAGGTGGTGGAGTCAGTGGCCCTGGATGTGTTCAAGAAAGCCTGGATGAGGCACTTAGTGGCATGGGCTAGTTGCCTGGATAGGGCTGGGTGCTAGGTTGGACTGGATGATCTTGGTGGTCTCTTCCAACCTGTTTGATTCTATGATTCTATGATTCCTATGATCCATAAACCAGGAGCTGTGATATGAGAGACCCTCAGTGCCTGAACTAAAGCTTCAGCTCAATCATCCTCCCCCCAGCCATGTCCACAGGTTTCTTAAACACCTTCAGGGATGGTGACTCCAGCAAGTCCCTGGGCAGCCTGTTCCTGCTTCAAAATTTCACCTTTGAGACCAATTGCTTTGTCTTCATCACCTTCAGTTGATGTCTCCAGTCTACACCGGAACAACATCTGTTCAGATCACATCATTTGGATCTCTCTACAGGAAGCAGATAGAATCATAAAATCACAAAATCAGTCAGGGTTGGAAGGGACCACAAGGATCATCTTGTTCCAACCCCCCTGCCATGGGCAGGGACACCTCACACTACATCAGGCTGCCTAGAACCTTATCCAGCCTGGCCTTAAATGAATCTTTGAGGCTGTAAGGATGCATGCACCTTACATGTGAGGTGGGAAGTATCAGAAACAAGAAGTACTTCTGCTGGCAATGTGTAATTTTGTGATGAATTATGCTTATTTTGTAAGTCTTGTAGATCCCAGCAGATTGTGGCTCATTTCTCGTGGTTGTTTGAGTTTATTTGACAGCTACAGGGTTATTTAATGGTGCCATGCTGAGGGTGCAATGTGAATATTGAAAGGATGGGTGTGCTTAGGACTAGCGACATCATCCAAGAATCCTAGAATGGTGGGGGTTGGAAGGGACCTCTGGAGATCACTCAGTCCATCTCGCTTGCTTAATCAGAGGCACTCACAACAGCTTGCTTAGGATCACAATGGCCAGCTGGGTTTGGAAGCTCTCCAGATAAGAATCACAGAACCACAGAACTTTAAATGTGGGAAGGGACCTCCAGAGATTGAGTCCAACCCCCCTGACAACACAGGATCAGCCAGGGTAGTTCACACAGGAATCCATCCAGGTGGTTTTGAAAGTCTCCAGAGAAGGAGACTCCACAGCCTCTCTGGACAGCCTGTGCTGGTGCTCTGTCACCCTCATTGTAAGAAGACTCCACAGCCTCTCTGGGCAGCCTGTGCCAGGGCTGCAGCAGCCTCATGTCAAAGGACTTTCAGGTGGAGCCCCCTGGGTTCCAGTTTGTGCCCATTGCCCTTCGTCCTGCCATTGGGCACCACTGAGAAGAGTCTGGTCCCATTCTCTTGCCCCCCACAGGTCCTTTAGCTCTTGCTGAGCATTGAGAACATGCCCTCTCAGGTTCCTCTTCTCCAAGCTCAAAAGCCCCAGGTCTCTCAATCTTTCTTCCTCACAGAGAATCACAGAATCATAGAATCATAGAATCAAACAGATTGGAAGAGACCTCCAAGATCATACAGTCCAACCTAGCACCCAGCCCTAACCAGGCAACCAGACCATGGCACTAAGTGTCTCAGCCAGGCTTTGCTTCAACACCTCCAGGGACGGTTCCTCCACCACCTCCCTGGGCAGCCCATTCCAATGCCAATCACTCTCTCTGGGAAGAACTTGCTCCTAACATCCAGCCTGTACTTCCCCCAGCCCAACTTGAGACTGTGTCCCCTTGTTCTGTTGCTGGTTGCCTGGGAGAGGAGACCAACCCCACCTGGCTACAACCTCCCTTCAGGTAGTTGTAGAGAGCAATGAGGTCACCCCTGAGCCTCCTCTTCTCCAGGCTTAAGCAACCCCAGCTACTCAGCCTCTCCTCACAGGGCTGTGTTCCAGGCCCCTCACCAGTTCTGTCACCCTTCTCTGGACACCTTCCAGCACCTCAACATCTCTCTTGAATTGAGGAGCCCAGAACTGGACACAGCACTCAAGGTGCAGCCTGAGCAGTGCTGAATGCAGGGGAAGAATAACCTCCCTGGTCCTGCTGGCCACACTGTTCCTGATACAGGCCAGGATGCCATTGTCCGTCAGTTGCAAAGAGCCATAAGGTCTCCCTCAGCCTCCTTTTCTCCAGGCCCTTTCCTGAATTTCACAGAATCACAGAATCAACCAAATTGGAAAAGACCTCTAGGATTATTAAGTCCAACTTATCCCCTAACCCTTCTAATTACTAAACCATGGCACTAAGTGCCTCATCCAGCCTCCTCTTACACACCTCCAGAGACAGTGGCTCCACCACCAAGGGTAGGGCTTTGAGCAGCCTGCTCTAGTTGAAGGTGTGCCTGCCCATGGAAGCAGGGTTGGAGCTGGCTGATCATCAAGGTCCCTTCTAACCCAGCCCATTCTGTGAGTCTATGAAGGCAACTCTTTTAATCCTCCAAGGGCTAACTAGTCTCAGCTAAGGGTACCATGAATTTCCATTTCCTCCCTGAACCAGCACCGTGGCCACAGTTGACTGTATTTCCATGATGAGAGAAAGGCACGACTAAACTAATGTCCTAATTCCATGTTTATTATTGAACCCCAGTGGTTCAGGTGCTGTTTCACTTACCAGCTCCGTGTGGAGCGCAGATTGATTTTCCAGGGGAAGTGCTGAGCCTCTGAGGGCTGCTTCCCCTCCACCTGTGCCGCTCCGAACCCCCCTGTTGTTCACCAGAAGAAATGACTGATATGCAAATATTGTTTCCTATAGACTCCAGCAGAGCTGGGATTCGAGCATCAATTATGGAAGTGCTATAGGGCATCTCTTTGTAACGCTGCTCAGAGATTTACAAAGTCACTAGCTTGGAGATTCCTCCCGTTTTTAATCTTAGCACCTGGGGAGAAAACATGCAATCCACACAGACTTCCAATCTGATATTTTATTAACAAGATTAAATGAGTAAGCTAAATTATACATGTTAATCAAATAGAGAACAGAGCAGGATAATAAGAAGTCAGCACATGAATCAATTTACCGTGTTGCTTTATTTGATATCCTGTGATCAGTGGCCTGCATATTCTCCGTCCGCTGTGCTGTGAGGCAAAACACATCCCAACATCATAGGTTCATGGAATGGTTTCAGTTGGACAGGACCTCAAAGATCATTCAGTTCCAACCAAAAGCCATCACAGAATGATAGAATCAGTCAGGGTTGGAAGGGACTAGAAGGGTCATCCACTTCCAATCTCCCTGCCATGGGCAGGGACACCTCACACTAGATCAGGCTGGCCACAGACTCATCCAACCTGGCCTTAAACACCTCCAGGGATGAGGCTTGCACCACCTCCCTGGGCAACCCCTTCCAGGCTCTCACCACCCTCATGTTGAAGAACTTCTTCCTCACATCCGCTCTGAATCTACTCATTTCTAACTTTGTTCCATTCCCTCCAGTCCTAGAACTACCTGACAGTCTAAAATGTCCCTCTCCAACTTTTTTGTAGCCTCCTTAAGATATTCAAAGTCCACAATAAAGTCATCTGGGAGGCTTCTCTTCTCCAGACTGAACAGCCCCAACTCCCTCAGTCTCTCCTCACAACAGAGCAGCTCCAGCCCTCTGATCATCCTCGTGGCCCTTCTCTGGACACCTTCCAGCACCTCCATAGCCTTCTTGTCCCAGGGGCTCCAGAGCTGGATGCAGTATTCCAGGTGGGTTCTCTCCAGTCCAGAGCAGAGTGGGAGGATCACTTCCCTCCTCCTGCTGCCCACACTTCCCTTGCTGCAGCCAATCATCATAGAATGGTATGGGTTGGGAAAGATCTTAAAGATCATCTAGAGGGGTTGGAACTAGATGATCTTTAAGGTACTTCCAACACAAACCATTCTATGAATATGGATCTGGTTCCAACCCCTACCACGGTCAGAGACGCCTTCCACTTGACCAGGATACTCAAGGACCCATTCAACCTGGCTTCAAACACTTCCAGGGAGAAGGCATTCACAACCTCTCTGGGAAAACTGTTCCAGTATCTCATTACCCTTCCCCTACTCCTTAAAAAAAAAAACAACAAACACATTTCATGTCATATCCCCAAATCCCAGCATGGTGAGGGTTGGAAGTGACCTCTGAAGATCATTGAGTCATAGAATCATAGACTCATCGAATGGTTTAAGTTGGAAGAAACTCAAAGCTCATCCAGTTCCAATCCCCTACCATAGGCAGGGACACCTCCCACTAGAACAGGTCACTCAAGGCCTCATCCAACCTGGTCTTGAACACCTCCCTGGGCAACCTGTGCCAGTGTCTCACCACCCTCACTGCAAACAACTTCTTCCTAACATTTAGTGAACTCTGCCAATTCAAACCCATTCCTCCTCGTCCTGTCATTACAAGACCTTGTCAATAGTCCCTCCCCAGCCTTCCTGTAGCCCCCTTCAGATACTGGAAGGCCACTCCAAGGTCTCCTCAAAGCCTTCTCTTCTCCAGGCTGCAGAGCCCCAACTCTCTCTCAGCCTGTCCTCATAGCAGAGCTTCTGCAGCCCTCTGAGCATCTTGGTGGCCTCCTCTGGACTTACTCCAACAGTTCCATATCCTTCTTGCTTTGGGAGCTCCAGAAATGCACACAGTACTCCAGGTGGGAGTACACAGAAGCTTGCCCAGCATCAGAACTTCCAGATGGATTTGCAATCTTTCCAATGAGAGACTCCACAACTTCTGTGGGCAATCTGCTCCAGTCCTTCAACCCCCTCACACCAAAGAAGTTTCTCCTCAGCATGCTGGGATTCTGCAATGCTGGGATTCTGGGATGGTGCAATTCTGTGTGGTGCTTTTCTGCCAAGTTCAGAACCTTTGGATGCGATGTCAGAGCTTATTTAGTCAAAATTCTCCCTGATAAACTGATGAAATCCAAATAGGAAGGGATGATGTGGGCTGCTGAGCACAGAGTCACAGATTGTCCACACTTGTTAGGTTCTGCTGGGTGGCACATCCCATGCTGTCCAAGTAATAAACTGTGATTCTACCAGAGAAGAATCTCCACACCAGATATGCTTTGTTTGATAACAAAAATGCACAGCATGAGCCTTGGTGTCATGAAATGGTCTTGTCTCTGAAGCAAGGATCCTTGAGAAGATGTTTGTGCACTTAGAATCACAGAATCATAGAACAGTTTGGGCTTGAAGAGACCTCTAGGATCCTCTAATCCAAGCATCAGCCTAAGACAACCATGGCCAATAAAACACTTCCTAAAGTGCCATGTCCTCACTTTTCTCAGACACCTCTTGAGCACCTCCATTTACTTAACACTGAGAAGCTTTTAGTTTCTGAGCACCACACCTGAAGGCAGCATCCTGACTTCTCTCCATCGTGAGTTGCAAATTGCCGCACCGCAAACTCCAGGCTTCCTTCCTCTGCTCCACTTCCAGACTCGGCAAGGAAGGTAGATGCCCCCTCCCTGGAACCATTCCAGATCAGATTGTCTGGGGCCCCGAGCAACCTGATCTAGCCATAGATGTCCCTGCTGACTGCAGGAAGGTTGGACTGGAAGAGCTTCAATGGTCCCTTTTTACCCAAATTCGTCCATGTGTCTATGATGCCACTGTAGAGCAGAAGCCACAAGAAGGTGCTGCTTCTAGGAAGGTGAGGTGGTTCTGTCTTGTCATAGGCTCTTGTCTCTGGCTACCTCTTTGCATGTCAAATTCTGCTCTTTACACTCCGGAATTGTGAACAATCAGAAGGTCCCAACTCACAGAACCACAAAATCAATCTGGCTAGAAAAGACCTTTGAGATCACCAAGTCCAACCTATCACCCAACACCATCCAATCAACAAAACCATGGTACCAAGCACTTTTCCCAAGCCTGGTGGGAATCTGCATCTTCAGGGAGTTCTTTGGTCTGAAGCTTTTTGGTCTTGAAGCTTCTTGCTCTGAAAGTCTTACAAGGAGCTGCTAAGGGACTTGAGGCTTTCCAGCCTGGAGAAAAAGAGACTGAGGGGAGATCTCCTGGCTCCCTACAACTTACTAGTGTGGCCAGCAGGACCAGGGAGGTTATTCTGCCCCTGCATTCAGCACTGCTCAGGCTGCACCTTGAGTGCTGTGTCCAGTTCTGGGCCCCTCAATTCAAGAGAGATGTTGAGGCATTGGAACATATCCAGAGAAGGGCACCAAGGCTGGGGAGGGGGCTAGACCACAGCCCTGTGAGGAGAGGCTGAAGGAGCCTGGAGAAGAGGAGGCTCAGGCAGACCTCACTGCTCTCTACAACTACCTGAAGGGAGGTTGTAGCCAGTTGCGGTTGGTCTCTTCTGCCAAGCACCCAGGGATAGAACAAGAGGACACAGTCTCAAGCTGTGCTGGGGCAGGTTCAGGCTGAATATTAGGAAGAAGTTCTTCACATCAAGAGTGATTGGCATTGGAATGGGCTGCCCAGGGAGATGGTGGAGTCCCCATCCCTGGAGGTGTTTAAGAGCAGACTGGATGAAGCACTTAGTGCCATAGTTCAGTTAATTAGAAGGTGTTAGGTGGTAGGTTAGACTCAGTAATCCCAGAGGTCTTTTTCAACGTGGTTAATTCTGTGACTCTGTGAACTCTCTGAAGGAAGGTTAGAGACGAGTGGGAGTTGATCTCTTCTTCCAAGGAACAAGTGATACCATGAGAGAAAATGGCCTCAAGTTTTACTGAGGGGGGTTGAGGTTGGATCTTAGAAGAAACTTCTTCACTGTAAGAGTTCCCAAACACTGTGACATGCTTCCCAAGGAGATGGTTGTATCCCCATCTCTGGAGGTGCTTAAAAACACAGAGTTGTGGTGGTGCTGACAGGCAGAGTTTAGCACCAGCCTTGGCTGAGTCAGAGAACGGTTGGACTGGATGATCACAAAGGTCTTTTCCAACCAAAATGATCCTGTGATTCTCTAATTCTAGAGGATGTTTTCAAACTGCACTCACTTGTGTATCTTAAAATAGGAAGCTGTGGGTTGATGGCAGGGTGACAGCATTATCTGTGTATTTGGCATCAGCATTAGCGAGCTTCTGGCACTGGCAATTATTCCCCTAGTAGAACATACGGCGAAGAAAATGTTTGCCTTCACCCACATATGACTAAATTTTATTGATAGCCCTTGTGCTGCATGCAGTCCTGTCCCACAGAGGGCTGGTGAAGCCAGCCAAGAACTCGAAGATGTACGTGAGCTCCCATCAAGCAGAGGGGTCTGTGTGTGAGCAGGAGTATCTTGTGTAAGGGTAGCATTTCCATGCCTCTCTTGGGTGAGAAAAGCTGATTTTTGAGGTGCTGTGTCAGCACTGCTCTTCCTGATGCCTTTGTAGATGAGAAGGGACAAATTGTTCCACCTCTTGTTTGCTTCTTTGTGCTGTTGAGTCTTCCTGCTTGAAGGATGAAGGGCAATGCTTTAAAACTGGAGCAGGGTAGATTTTGGTTGGGCATCATAGAATCAGAGAACGTCAGGGGCCAGAAGGGACCTGTCAGGTGCTGGTCCAGCCCCCCTGCCAGAGCAAATCACCTAGAATAAATCACACTGGAACACATCCAGACAGTTCTTGAATATCTCCAGAGAAGGAGACTCCACAACCCCCCTGGGCAGCCTGTTCCAGTGCTCTGTCACCCTCACAGGGAAAAAATTCTTCCTCACATGGAAACCCCTATGCCTCAGCTGCCACCCATTGCCCCTTGTCCTGTCACTGGGCAGCACCCAGCAGAGCCTGGCTCCAGCCTCCTGGCACTCTGATCTCCTCTTAGTCTCTTCCTTTCCAAGCAGCACAGCCCCATCTCCCTCAGGCTCCTCTCATAAGGAAGATGTTCCACTTCAATCATTTTTGTGGCTCTGTGCTAGACTCTTTCAAGCAGCTCCCTGCCCTTCTGGAGCTGGGAGGCCCAGAACTGGACACAGTATTTCAGATGTGGCCTCAGCAGGGCAGAGTAGAGGGAAAGGAGAACCTCCCTCATCCTACTAACCACAGCCCTTCTAATACACCCCAGAATGGCCTTGGCCTTTCTGGGCACAAGAGCACAGGAAGTTCCTTGCTGTGAGATTGGTGAAACTCTGGAACAGGTTTCCCAAGATTGAAGCCCCATCCCTGGAGACATTCAAGGTCAAATTTGGTGTGGCCCTACGTGCAGGTTTGGGAGTCACCTGCCCCTCCTCCCCTCCCCTGTCTAGGAATTCAGCAGACTAACTTATCTGGCTGGAAGTTAAGGAATGAAGCTCTACATTAGCAATGAGGCCCACTTTACAAGCATATATATGTATACAATATATGCAGATGTTTGTAATACAGAAATACACAACCCCCCCTGAGCAGCCAGACTGCCCAAGAGGGCTCCCAGCCAACCTCTCATCTTCTTTCCACCTCCTCTCTTATCTCAGAATCCCCCCTTACATGCAGGGAGAGCTGTGAAAGGTCAGCAAGAGGATAGAAGAAGGAACCAATTAGTTTGGGTTATGCAGGTTCAGGCAGAGATAGTGAAGCAGGCAAGAGCAGCCAGAGACTGGCCTGTCTTTCTTTGTGTTCTCATTTTTATATGCCTAAGCAAAACCAGTGAGTGAGATGGACATCACCTTTATCTCCTTTTCACAGCCAATAATCTAATTTCTCTCATTAAAATATTCCCATAAGCATCAAACCAGCACACCCTGAGCAGTCTGATCCAGTTGGAGGTGTCTCTGCTGACTGCAAGGGGATTGGACAAGATGACCTTTGAGGGTCCCTTCCAAGCTGATGCAATCTGTGAGTGATGGATGTAAGATGGAAATGACTTCTGCTGTGTGTCAGTGCATGTGTCTGCCTTTCACTGAGATGGAGACACACAGCACGAGTCATGTCTTCACAGGCAGGAGAGGAACCATGAGTGAAGTGACCTTCTGAATGTCTTGTGTATTAGAAAGGTATTGCTGGAGCTTGTCCTTTAAGCACCCATGGATCCATTCCTCCTTTCAGGGTTCTTTGTTACACACATGCTCTGATGTCTACTATGGGCTGAGCTGCTTCTGTAGCCCTGCTCTGTCAAGTTAAAAACTCAGCTAAGGCAATGATCCAAAACGATGGAATTGAGAATTGCAGAACCATAGAAGGATTGGATTGGAAAGGACCTTTCAAGGGCATCCAGTCCAAGCACTCCACAGTCAGCAGGGACATCTACAACTGCAGCAGGTTGCTCAGAGCCTCATCAAGCTTGACCTGGAATGGTTCCAGTGATGGGGCATCTCTCTGGGCAGCTTGGGCCAGAGTCTTACCACTTTCAGTGCCAAACATTTCTCCCTTCACTCCAGTCTGAATGTCCTCTTTTTACTTTCAAACTGTTACTCCTTGTCATGTAGGCCCTGCTCAAAATCCTGTCCCCAGCTTTCTGATTGGCCTGTTGAAACTCTGAAAAGCCACCAGAAGGTCTCCTGAAGCCTTCTCTTCTCAAGGCTGAACAACCCTAGCTCTATCCCCAGCTTTCTGACTGCCCCCTTTAAGTCCTGACAAAGCTCAGGTTGCTTTTCAGACACTGGGAGTGACATCAAACAAAGACACTTGGCAGCAAGGTGGAAACCCTTGAACTCTTTCAGAAACACCTATCTCCAAACCAAACAAATGTCTGCAAGGAAATGACCTGGTGGCTGCTGACACAGCTCTATAGAAAAGCTTTGATGAGAGCCATTAACAGCATTAGTGAGCACAGTTCCTTCCAGCACCATAGCCTGAAGACCTTGGGATCCAGTACCTTGACAATGCTGCTGCCATGAACATCTTTTGGAACAGGAAGTCTCGTGTCCACCTTCCAACAGAGGTTAAAACCTGTGGGAATAGAGCCAAGTCCCTGCCCACCTCTCGGATAATAAGGGTAATTAGTAGCTGGTAAGCTAATTAGTTGGGAAGCTGATTAGTAAACAGGGTCCAAAGTCTAAGGTGAGCTTATTGTGGCCTTTCAGTATCTTAAGGAGGCTTACAAGAAAGTTGGGGAGGGACTTTTTAGGCTGTCAGGACTAGGGGGAATGGAACAAAGCTAGAAATGGGTAGATTCAGACTGGATGTGAAGAATAAGTTGTTCAGCATGAGGGTGGTGAGAGCCTGGAAGGGGTTGCCCAGGGAGGTGGTAGAAGCCTCATCCCTGAAGATGTTAAGGCCAGGCTGAATGAAGCTCTGGATAGCCTGATCTAGTGTGAGATGTCCCTGCCCATGGCAGGGGGATTGGAATTGGATGATCCTTGTGGTCCCTTGCAACCCTGTCTGATTCTATGATTCTACACAGAGTAATTAAATGATCTGGAACTTCATGTGACCAGGAACTAAAACCAATGTGACTAATGCTGAAGAACAGCAACCCAACAACCACCTATCAGGACAGTGAGAAGGGTGTCCTTGAGGAGATTGTTTCACCAATGTGCTGCCTCTGGGTCAAGGCAGGACAGGACATGTCCCATGGTGTTTTACCTAGAGTGATCCACGGCTGTGCTAGGTAATGCCTCACTGTGCTCAATGTGGTGGAGAATCCCAGAATCCCAGTGTGGTGGGGGGTTGGAAGGGACCTCTGGACATCATCCAGATGTCCAGAGTTCAACTCTCTTGCAAAAGCAGGGACACCCACAGCATCTCAGCCAACATCAGTATGTCCAGTTGGATTTGGAGTCTCTCCAGTGAAGGTGACTTCACAATTTCTCTGGGCAGTCTGCTCCAGGGCTCCAGCATCCTCAAACAAAGAGGTTGCCCTTCCAGGTTACCTTAAGGCCTAGAAGAACCTGATCTAGTGGAAGGTGTCCCTTCCTATGGCAGGAGGATTGGAACTAGATGACTTTTAAGGTCCTTTCCAGCCCCAGACATTCTTTGATTCTATGTGTGCACAAAGAATAAAACTATTTCCATGGAGAGAGGATGGAAAACTTCCACATTATCCAGAGAACTATAGATTGCTTTTGGCTCCTCACATGCTGAGTTCACCTCACAGGTGGTTTTGCTTGCCTAAATAAATAAGCATTAAGTAAAGAAATAAAAGTATAATTTGGAACAAAGGAAGTTTCACCTGAACAGGAGAAAATTCCTTGGTAGGGGAGTGCTGGAGCCCTGGAGCAGACTGCACAGAGAGGTTGTGGAGCCTCATTCTCTGGAGAGATTCCAACCCCCCCCCCCCCCCCCCAGACATTATGATCCTGGGTAAGATGTTGTGGGTGCCCCTGCTTTAGCAATGAGGGTTGGACTGGAAGATCTCCAGAGTTCCCTTCCAACCCCCACCATGCTGGGATTCAGGGATTCTGTGCCAGAGCTGGGTTCTCCAAGCACAGAGGATATTTCTTGCAGCCCAACTGTACGTTTCTGTTTGGAGCTGCTCAGAACAGCTCCATTTATTTGTTGTTTGCAAGTTTTGGTTCAGCAGTTGGCACAAACACTCCAGACTGAGTCACTGGCTTCACACTTGGCTTTTTGCTTCGTTCCCTTCTGTGTGTTTAATTCTCCTGTAGCTGTTCCTTCATGCTTGTGACAAAATATGGGAGCTGAAGGGCTAGAGGAAACTCCAGAAGAATTGGTTTCATTTGGAAGCCTGGAGCATCTCTGTGAGAAGGAAAGGCTGGGGCTGTTGAGCCTGCAGAAGAGCAGCCTGACAGGGGATCTTCACAGTGCTCAGCAAGAGCTAAAGAGGCCAGAGAATGGGGCTTGGATCTTCTCAGTGGTGCTCAGCAACAGGACAAAGGACCATGGGTACAAACTGGAGGTTCCATCTGACAAGAGGATAAATTTCTTTGCTGTGAAGGCACTGGAGCCCTGCAGCAGGCTGCTCAGCCACTCCTCCCTGTTCTGCATCATCAAAAAGATCTTCTGAGGGTAGACTTTGTCTCTTCATTCAGGTTACTGATGAAGGACATTTCACTCTGGGATGTGGTTCAATGGCCATGGTGTTGTTAGGTCAATGGTTGGAGTTAGCAATCTCAAGGGTCTTTTCCAGATGAAGCAATTATATGATTCTATAAGGTACTGAACAAGACTGGACTCAGTGCAGGCCACTGGGAAATACTACAAGGTGTGGTACTTCAATTCTTTTCTTCATCAGGGAGAAGCTGGAGGCTTAGATACAGGCTCTGTAGTATCATGGAAGTGGAGGAAGAATTCCCTTCTGTGCACACTGGAATTTGTTGTGATAAATCTGGTGTGATGGGATGCACTGAAGAAGGGTAGAGTTAGAGGATGAAGAGGAGGAGGAGAGGTTTATCAAAGAACAGGGATTGGGAGCAGCATGATTCACAGATTCATAGAATGGTTTGGGTTGGATGGGACCTTAAAGACCACACAGTTCCAACCCCCACCTCCCACTAGACCAGGTTGATCAAGACCTCATTCAACATGGCCTCGAACGCCTCCAGTGAGGGGACATCCATGGTCCCCTGGGCAACCTGTTCTATTGACTCATCACCCTCATTGTAAATGACCACTGATGATTTTTTTTGTTGGGAATATTCTGCTCTCAGACCCTCCTGATTGGAATTGTGACTGGGGAAAGAAGAACAGCAGACAATTCTGTAGTGTGGCAGCTGATGAAAGGGAAAATGCTGTGGGGAACCTCACACTGGGGTGGCCAAGATGTGCTGAGTGAACAATGACAACGTTGTGAGGGCCAGATGTGTTTAAATTAGTCATGGAACGTTTAGGTAGAAGGGACCTTCAAAAGTCATCTAGTCCAACTCCCTGGAAGTGCTTTTGGATTTCAGTGGTGTTTGGCAGGGTGTGGAATCTGTATGGAGACCCGAGGTGGGAATGTGATGACCAGGAGCCACCCCTGAGAATGTGGCAGATCCCTGAGGATGTGGCATGCTGTGAGCAGTATTAAAGGTTCTGAATGCAGGACCTGAGGTGGGGAGGGTGGTCAAACCAGGACGATGAGGGGTGGGATGTGAGGGACTCTTGGATGGATCTGCCAGTACTGGGAGTGCATCTCACAGGCTCTGGGAAGGGGGGGCTGCAAACTGGGGTGTTGTTGGGGGTACACTGAGGGAGGGTCTGCTGATGCTGGATCAGGGGGGAGAGGAGAGAATGACTACAAGCTAGGATGTCAAGAGGTGGATCAAGAGGTGGGCACACTGAGGAGTCTTCTAGCAGTTCTGGATGAGCGCCCGAGGGTGGGGGGAATCACAGAACTTTAGAGGCTGGAAGAAGACCTCCAGAGATCATTGAATTCAACCTCCCCTAGGGTAGTTCACACAGAAGTGCATCCATGTGGTTTTGAAAGTCTCCAGAGGAGACTCCACAACCTCTATAGACAGCCAGCTCCAGGGCTCTGTCACCCTCACTGCAAAGAAGTTTCTCCTCAAATTGAGGTGAAACCTTTTCTGTTCCATAGCTCCTTGTCTTGTTGCTGCTGACCACCAAAAAGAGATTGGCCCCAGCCACCTGACACCCACCCCTCAGATAATTGTATACAGTGATCAGATCTCCTCTCAGCCTTCTCTTCTCCAGACTAAACAGCCCCTGCTTTCTCTGCCTCTCTACCTAGGATGTGCAAACGGTTCTGGCGGAGAGCAGGGGTACGCAGCCCAGGGGTGGGGGGCGGCCTGGAGGTGCTGTTTGGGAGATGTGGGGGGACATTTGCCAACCGGGGGACACCAAGGGCGTGCCTGCTGGTTCTGGATGAGGCTGCAAACTGGGATGCGTGGGGGGAGGGGGAGACAACACGCATACACACGCAAGGGGACACCGTGGGGGACTGGGTGTCTGCCGGTGCTGAATGGACACCTGGCGTCGACTCCTCACCGGCCAACAGAGATGTCGAGTTGGGAACACACCGAAGGGGATCTGCCGCTTCTGAGTGTGCACTCAGGGTGTGTGTGGCGGGGGTGGGGGGAGGAGGCTGCAAATTGGGATGTCAAGGGTGGAGGAAGTGCAAATTGGGATGTAACGGGGGATGGGGTGGGACAGGAAGGGGGGTGGGGGTGGGGTGTCCTGCAAGGGCTGGGTAGGCACCGGGGCAGGGGGGAAGACACCAAGGGGGAGATCTGCTGGTGTTGATGCGTACTAGTAGAGAGGCTGCAAACTGGGACACCGCGGGGGGGAGGGGGTGTTGGTGGAGTGGGGAGGTGTCTGCCCTTACTGAATGGACAGCAGGTTTGGGGGCACGTTTGCTAACTGAGATGCCAAGGCAGTAGAGGGGACACGGGAACGGGGGGAAGGCGCTGGCTGCGCAGCCGGCAGGCAGCAGGAGGAGGACGGAGGCTGCAAAGCAAAGCAGGATGCTGAGGGGCGGGCCAAAGGAGGCCTGGGAGGGGGGGTGGGGAGTGGGGGGGTGTGCTGGGCGGGAGGGGGGGACCGGAGGAAGGCGGTGCGCATCCCTCCGCCGCCGGGACGGTTGCCAAGGCGACGGCTGCGTGGCAACGGGGGCTGGCAGCGGGGGCCACCCGCTCGCCGCCTTGCTTGGGCGAGCCTGGGTTTCTTCTCTACCCCCTTTCCTCGCTGGATGCTGCGTTGGCAACACCTTCATTGCCCACCCCACCCCATCCTCAGGACCTCGGAGCTACCCAGGGTTGAGTGGTGGTGGCGGTTGGTGGGGTGGGGGACAACATTTGGGTCGCCCCACAAGGAGAAGAAACGCGGAGATGGTGCCGCTGGTGCGGAGCTCCGGGGGCTCCCACCAGTGGCTGACGATTGTGGTCCTCGGTCTGTGCTGGTTTTTAAGCCCTGGGAGATTGGCTGCTCCTGGTGGAGATTTCCCTGGAGCCACCGTGGACAATCTGGTGGTCAGGAAAGGGGACACGGCAGTGCTTAGGTAGGACGCGAATCCGCGGGGTATGGGGTGATGGGGGGGGTGGTGTGGAACAACCCCACGGTAATCGTGGTGGTTTGGGAATGAGCCCATCGCCACTGCAGCATCCCCTCGAGAGGGTCTGGGGCTCGTGGGAATGATTTCATGGTGGCCATGGCGGTTTGGGAATGACCCCATCGCCACCTCAGCACCCCCCTAAGAGGGGTTGAGGCTCCTGGTGGAGTCCGTTTGAGCTTCGCGGGGAGCCCCAACCCCTCCAAGGGGGGATGCTGTGGTGGTCCTGGATCCCATTATGGTGCTGGAGCTGGTTTACCCCTCTGTTTAGAAGTTTGGCAATCATCTGCTGGGGAACACGATGCAGTTTTGGGGTATTCCTGCAGCATCTGAACATTGCCGAGTCTCTACGGATGGTCCTCAGGCTGAGGTCTCGGTAGTGGAGTGGTTTGTCATTTTTCTCCCCCTTTTTTTTTATGTGGCAAATAGGATTTGTATCCTTAAATTGCATCCTAGAGCGTAGCTCTGTTACTAATGCTGCTAATGAACCCTCACGGTGTCTTCACTCTGGTTGAGTGGAGCAAAAATTTGTTTACCAGCAGTCGTGCATTCACCTCCTCAAATCCTCCTTAATGATTTGTGGCTGTCAGCTCACTGCCTTGGTTTGGTCTTGTTTCCCCCCCCACCCCCACCCCTGATTTTAACTTTTTTTATTTATCTGTTGTACTTTTCTCGTGATTTTTGTACTTGGGGAGGAGAGGGGAAAAAAAAAACAACCCACATTTCCTGACGGTCTGGGATCACAGCTGGGTGGAACCTTTGCGTGCTCCTGATAAATCTCTCGTTTAACTAGCAGCAATTGAAGTTATAAACTCTCTGCCTGGTCGATTTTCCTCTTGGGGTGGCCCTAACTCAGCCCTCCGAAGTATTTTAGCCCTATGCATCTTTCATGACCCCTCAACCCCCTGTTCAAACACCACATGAGGTATTTTCAGCAGCAATTTCGAGCTGTTTCGGAGCAAGTCAGCCTTGCTCCTGGTGTAGTAGCTACAGAAAATTCAGTAGATGTCTATGTAGGGCAGCTGAGCATTTTTTTCCCCCTCTCTACTCCGTGTTTTGAGGTGTCCTGAAGCCCTCATGCTTTTCTGGAATTAGAGAATCCAAGGAAATCAAAATAAAGTCTGCCTTATTTGTGCTGGGAAGCTGCAGAGGAGGTAACTCGGCGAGTTGAGAGGCAGGGAGGACACTTAGCCGGCGCTAAAAGCTCATTGAAGCCCAAACAAATGCAGCTTTAGAGCTAGCTAATCACAACCAAAACAAACCCAAAGCGACCAGAAGAGAGTAATTCCTGGGGTTACTCTGGAGGTGCCCTCCCGGGGGGGTTCAGCCGGAGTCCAAGCGGCGCTGGAGGCCCCGCGACTGCGCTGGAGACGCGGTGGCTGCGCAGCTGGATCGGTTACATAAATGAAATTAGAGCCGGAGGATTAAAACCTTCCTTTTGCCTCGGGGTGAGGGCTGGGGGGTGGGCAGGCAGAGGATGCGTTTGGTGGAGAGATGCTGCTGAAGGAGACCTCAGCACTGCTCTCCAGCTCTGGAGCAAAACCACAGGAGGGGGGAAACATTTAGGGTGACATTTGGGTTTCCATCTCTCTTGCTCTGCTGTTAACTTTTCTTTCATTTCACCTGCCTCTGGAAGGCTTCTCTGGAAAACCTGAGTTCAGTTTGCAGGCTTTGCTGGGAAACCAGAGTTGATTTTGTAGGCTTCTCTGGCAAACCAGGGTTCATTTTGCTTTCGACTGGTGTCAGTTGGGGAAATGCAGGGTTACTGGGAGAGAAAACCCTTCCAAGAGAATGCAGAGGGTGGGTAGAGCTGTTAATCTTGGGTCTTGTTGCACATCATGACTGCTCTTCTTGGCTTTTTGCTCGCTGTGTGTGTCAAAAATATCTTTTGATATACACTCAGTTCACTACTGTTAACATCCTAAGGATCAGTGACATTTGGGTTTCCATCCCTCTTGCTCTGCCTTTAACTTCTTCCATTTCACATGCCTTTTGCAGGCTTTTCTGACAAACCAGAGTTCATTTTACTTTCAGCTGGTGTTGACTGGGGAAATGTAGGGTCACTGGGAGATAAAACCCTTCTAGGAGCACACAGAGGGTGGGTAGAGCTGTTTATCTCGAGTCTTGCTGCACACCATCACTGCTCCTCCTGAGTATTTTCCTCACAATTTGTAGCATAAATGTGTCTTAATATCCATTAAGATCAATGTTGAAGAATCAGAAGCTGGGTGTGCATCTAAACACAGCCCCCAGTCAGCTGCCATTTGGGTGTTACAAAAGGAGGGGTTGGTTGGGTTTTTTTTGTACCCCAGCTCTGTAGCCCTCAGCCCTTCTCAGCCACTGTGCACTGCAGCATCCAAAGTTGGTTGTGCAAGGCAGTTGCCAGGTTCTTACAGCAAGATGGCCATCAGCTCTCTTTTGCTGGCACATGTTGATCCACCTCCCAGCATCCAGCTTCTCCTGTTTAATCTGTTCTCCAGCAGCCAGGTCTTTAAAACTTACCTCCTTTCTCTGCTTGAAGGCAGCACCATGCCTGAAGCACTGAGTGTTCCCTCAATAATTGATGCTGGAGCACGGCAGCAATGTCCTTCCTTTGAGTCAGCATCTTCTGGCTGCAGGAAGGTGATGGTGATGTCTGTGATGGACATTCTGGGGGAGGCGTCACCCAAGCAGGGGATGTTGGGGGAGGCTTCTGCAGCTCCTGCTTGGCTCACATGCTCTGCTGGGTCTCAGGGTTGTACTGAAGCTCCTCAGAGCTTCCACTCAGGTGTTCAGCTTCATTATGCTGTGCCAGGCTGGATGTTAGGAGGAAGTTCTTCCCAGAGAGAGTGATTGGCATTGGAATGGGCTGTCTAGGGAGGTGGTGGAGTTGCTATCTCTGGAGGTGTTCAAGAAAAGACTGGATGGGGCACTTAGTGCCATGGTCTGGTTGTTTGGCTAGGGCTGGGTGCTAGGTTGGACTGGATGATCTTGGAGCTCTCTTCCAACCTGGCTGATTCAATGATTCTGTGATTCTATGGTTATGCATTTATGCATGCTTTGAGTGGCAATCAACGGGAGAAACAAGGCTGTTAATTTGGAACAGGCTGCCCAGGGAAGTGCCCAGATAGCCCCCATCCCTGAAGGTGCTCAGGAAATGTGTAGACATGGCACTTGGTGACGTGGCTTAATGGCCATGGCGGTGTTGGATTGGTGGTTGGGCTCAATGATCTTAGAGGTCTTTTCTAACCCAACACTTTTACAGTTCTGTGATGTGACTCTGTAGGTAAATCAGCAGTTGATGGATTGTTTTGCTCCTTCTTCCTTGCTCTTGTTGATCATCTGCAGCTGTCCTGGTGGGATTTTAGGAACTCCAAACATTAGAGTGGCCAAACCCCTATTCCAGAAAGGCCTGCACAGTTCCTCTGGACCTCCCAGCATGTCCAAAAGCAGGGTTGAAGTCTCAGTGTGGGGATGTCTGTGTCATTTGCACTCCCACCGCCCCCCTGAAGTGCTTTTTGACTTTGCTGGTATTTGGCAGGGTGGGGAATTTGCACTGAAGCCCAAGGTGGAAGTGTAGTGAGCAAGAGCCACCCCTGAGCTTTTTGCAGATCCCAGAGGATGTGGCAGATCCCTGAGGATGTGACATGCCGGGAACAGGTTTGGGTGATCTAGATTCAGGAACTGAGGTGTGGAGGTGACAAAGCAGGGTGCTGAGGAGTGGGATCCTGTGTTCAGCCACAGTAAAATTTAGTTATGGGTCTTGTTTTGAGCTAAAATATTAGGGAAGAGAATGCGTCACCTGCCTGAATGATGGAGCAAGCCAAGTTCCGGTCTCAGTCCTCAATGTCTTTGCTAAAGATGAGGGATAAAAACCTCCTTTGGCTGCTGAGGCTTTCCAGGAACAGCTTGAAGTGTTAACAGCAAGTGAAATCAGTAGCAGAGCCCATTTTGGAATGGTTAATTTGTATGAGAGTGGAATTAATCAGCTCAGCTCCGAACGCGGGCGGTGTTGATCCAGTGGTGGAGAAGAGAAGCTCTGAGCATTGCTCCCTACCCTGTTCTCCTGCTTGTCCAGGGCCTTCCATCACCCCTCGCTGCACATTGTGGGGTGGAGTGGGCACACTCCCTGTCCTTTGCTGCCAGAGCCTCCACAGTGCTGGTCAATGCTCTCTGTTCTCCTTGTCCAGACCCTCACAGGGGTGGTCAGTGCTTCCCATGCTCACCACTGGATCCCAGCAGGGCTGGACCACACTCCCCATCCTCACCACTGGACTACCATGGAGTTGGTCAGTGCCCTCCATGCTTACAAATCCCCATCAGGGATGCACAATGCTCTTCATCCTAAACAGCAGACCACCACGAGGCTGGATCATACTCCCCCCGCCCCAGCCCCTCCCCCCATCCTCACCACTGGGTGTCCATGGTGCTGGGTCAACACCTCCCATGCTCACCAGACCCCACTGGCGTTAGATCAGACTCTCCATCCTCATGATTTGACCCCCATGAGGCTGAATCATACTCCCCATCTTCACCACCAGACCACTGCAGGGCTGGAGCACACTCCCCCAGTTCCCTGGCAGCATTGGTATACTCATGGGTCTCCTCAACCCCAGGAAAGGGCCTGGATACCCACATGGCACCCCACATCTGCCACCTTCAGACAACCTGGCTGAACAGTTTGCCAAGGACATCCCTTAGCACATGTTTTGGCATAGAAAACATCTTATAACACAAACCTCTCATTAGGCAACATGCTCCTCATGATGATGAGTTTGTCTGTGCTCTCAGTCATTCAAACCTGGTTCCTCATCTTGCTTCCAACATGGGACTGACCATAGGATTGTTTGGATTGAAAAAGCCTTCTAAGGTCATCAAGTCCAACCATCAACCCAACACCACCGTGGCCAATAAGCCATGTACCAAAAGTGCCATATGTATATGTTTCTTGAACACCTCCAGGGATGGCAATTCTACCACCCCCCTGATCACCACCTGCCCTGATCCATGCAGTCTCCATTCTGTTTGTGGCACCCTTTGTTGGAGTTCTAAGACATTCTTACCACTAATTCATCTCTTTTAGATGGAAAAATAATTCTGGGAAGCTGCTCAATTTCAGGAGCATAATCCTGTCCTACACCATGTTCTTCCCAGGCAACCAGTTAAGATTTAATGAGGACACAAGAGGAAGGAGAGAGCAAGTTGTAAAAACATGGTTTTATTAAAGGAATAAATTGCTGGGTTGTAAACTGCCAGAAGTATGGGATCACAGGATCACAGGGCATCAGGGTTGGGAAGAGACCCTAAGAGATCAGCAAGTCCAAGCCCCCTGCCACAGCAGGACCATACAGTCTAGCTCAGGTCACACAGGAACACACCCAGACAGGCCTTGAAATTCTCCACAGAAGGAGACTCTACAACTTCTCTGGGAAGCCTGTCCCAGTGCTTTGGGACAGTTGAGAAGGTCCTCTTTGTGTTGAGTTGGAACCTCCTGTGATGTAGCTTCCACTCATTGCTCCTTGTCCTATCCCAGGGAGGGAGTGAGCAGAGCCTGACCCCCTCTCCTGACCCCCAGCCCTCAGAGATTTATAGATACTTATTAAATCCCCTCTCAGTCTTCTCTTCTCCAGACTAAACAGCCCCAGGACCCTCACCCTCTCCTCCTCAGGCAGTGCTCCAGTCCCCTAATCTTCCTTGTAGCCCTCTGCTGGACCCTATCCAGCAGATCCCTGCCCCTCTTAAACTGGAGAGCCCAAAACTGAAGGCAGTACTCAAGATGAGGTCTCACCAGGGCAAAGTAGAAGCAGAGGAGAACCTCCCTTGATCTGCTGTAGACACTCTTCTTACTGCAGCCCAGGATCCCATTGCCTCTTTGACCAGAAAGGCACATTCCTGCCCCATGGATAACTTGGTATCCACCAGATTACAGGGAAGAGCCTGAATTTCAGGCTGAGTTTCTCTGGTGACCCCTTTCCAGACCTGCTGTAAGAATAATCACCATGGGCTTGCAGACCATGGACGCAGCAATTTTGGTTGTTTTGAGGTGATAAATGCCAAGCAATTTTATGGAACCACAGAATTGTTTGTATTGGAAAAGCCTCTAAGATCCAATGATCTATGCATTGCATCTATCAACCCAACACCACTGTAGCCATTACACCATGCCCCCAGGTGCCATGGCCATGTGTTTCTTGAACACCTCCAGGCATGGTGACACCACCACCTCCCCAAGCAGCCTGTTCCAGTGCCTGACCACTCCTGCAAGAAAGAAATTGTTCCCAACGTCCAATCTAATTTGTTTTGGACAGGCACATGCAGATTCCCCCCCCTTTGGGGGCTAATCTGATGTCCCCTTGCTGCTGGTGGCGTGATGCAGTGGGAGAATTTGCCTCTGTAGCTGCAGCAAGAGGAGCTTCTGCTTCCATGGAAAAAGATAAAACCAAGAGAGAAGATACAGATTAAATAAAGAAAGAAAAGATAATTTCTCTCTGGTTTCCTGTGCTGATGCTTAGCTGGGTTCCAGCTGATGTGTGACAAGGCTTACTTGGCTTTGTAAGTGTAGAAATGAAACCCCAAGTAGATGTTTCCTAACAGGTCCTACAGACCTTACCTGCTAGTTGTAAACCTCAAATCCCCTCAGATGTGGAAATGCACAGATCTGAGGGTGATCAAAATGGATTTCTCTGTCACACAAATTTTCTAGCTTACATTTTATTAGTCTTAAAGCTCGTTGCTGCCAAAAGCTGCTTTACATGAAAGTCCTTTTCTGTTGTGTCATCATGGTGAATGTCCAATCTAAACCTCCCCTTGGACAATCCCAGGTATTTTCCTCTTGTCCTGTCAATTGCCCCTTGGAAGAAGAGAACAACCCCACCTGGCTCCAACCTCCTTTCAGAGAGTTGTAGAGAGCCATTTGATCTGTCCTCAGCCTCCTTTTCTCCTGGCTGAACAAACCCAAGTCCCTCAGCTGCTCCTCACCAGCCCTGTTATCCAGACTCTTCACCAGCTTTGTTGCACTTCTCTGGACCTACTCCAGCACATCAATACCCTTCTTGGAGTGAGTGGCCTAAAACTTAACCCAGTACTCAAAGTGTGGCCTCACCTGTGCTCAGTCCATAGGGACAATCACTGCCCTGATCCTGCTGTCACACCATTGCTGATCTAGACCAGGAATGTGATGCACCCACCCTTTTTTATCCTGCTCTGGAGAGGAGAAGACTTTGAGGAGACCTTGAAGTGGACTTCCAGTATCTGAAGAAGGCCTAGAGGAGGTCTGGGCAGGGAATATTGATAAGGTCTTGTAATGACAGGATGAGGAGGAATGGGTTTAAACTGGCAGAGGGAGGATTGAAACTGGATGTTAGGAAGAAGTTGTTTGCAGTGAGGGTGGTGAGACACTGGCACAGGTTGCCCAGGGAGGTTGTGGATCACAGAATGTGATTGAAGATCGAAGATCACATTCTGTCATTCTGTGATCCACAGACTGCCTGGATGCGTTCAAGGGCAGGTTGGATGAGGCCTTGAGCAACCTGTTCTAGTGGGAGGTGTCCCTGCCTGTGGCAGGGCATTGGAACTGGATGATCTTTGAGGTCCCTTCCAACCTAAATCGTTCTACGATTCTATGATTCTGTGATTTTTTTTTGCCCTAAACCTTGTTTACTGAGCTGTGTTATGGACTTGGACTCAGCACTGAGGCTACACCTTGAGTCCTTGGGTCAGTTTTGGGCCACTCACTCCAAGAAGGACGTCTTAATGCTGGAGCATGCCTATGATTCTATGATTCCATGGTTCTATGTCTGCAGCAGCTCCAGCCATGGCTCTGCTGCAGCGTTTCTTACAATGCTGCTAGAGATTTGCTGCAGACTGACACATGAGAATGGCCCAGCAGTGAATTTCACACAACTTGGGATTTTTATACCTGCAAAACTGTGAGGAAAAATTTAAAAAGTAGGTACATTTAAGGGAAGCAGAGCAGGTCTTTCTGAAATAAAGCCCACCATCAATCTATTTGCACAGAGCTTCCCTAGGCTGCAGTGAACAGCCTGGTGGTTGGACAGCCAAGCAGCCGTCGTTAGTCATAATTAAAACAAAGAGAGTCTCCAACTGTTAGCAGGAGCACTCAAAAAGAAATAACCTAGCTGTGGGGACCTTCAGTTTGGATATCAGGAACAATTCCTTTCCTGCAAGAGTGGTCAGGCTTTGGAATAGGCTGCCCAGGGGATCACCATCCCTGGAGGTGCTCAAGAAACCTGTGGCCATGGCACACAGGGACATGGTCTAATGGCCATGGTGGTGCTGGGTTGATGCTTGGACTTGATCTTAGAGGTGTTTTCCAAGCAAAACAGTTCTGTGATTAGCATAGATTAGCATAGAGTACTTATGGCAGGAGCTGTTTTGGTGCAGGTGTGTGAGGCTGAAGGAGGTTCTCTGTGTTTGTGTGTTTGCTGTGGGGTTTTGCTGTGCTGTTGTAAATACAGAGGGAGGGGTTTCAGTTCAGGACAGCATCTGTGGCACACCTGCTATATTTGCATAATGCAAGGCTGTCAGAAGCAGGCAGGAGCCCTCTTCCCTCTAAAAAAACACAGGCAGACATCATTTAGTGAACAGTTTGATGTCTTTGGTGTTTTGCTGGCTTCACAGAAAAAAAAAAGTGATTTTAAACTGAGCATAGGCTCATGGAACTGGTTGGGTTGGAAAGCATCTTCATGATCATCCAGTTCCAACCCTTTTGCCACAGGCAGGCACACCTCGCACTGGACCGGGGTGCTCAAAGCCTCATGCAAACCAGCCCCAGCCATGCACACCTCCAGGTGGGGACCTCCACAATGGAATCACAGAATATCTTTGGTTGGAGGGCAACATCAAGATTATCTAGCTCAACTTTCAACCCTGCTCTGCAAGGTCAGCACTAAACCATGTCCCTAAGCACCAGGTCCACACAGCATTTAATCACTTCCAGGGATGGTGACTCAATGAGTGGTCTGGGGAGACTACTCCAATTTGTGATAACAACCTCCCTGGGCAACCTGTTCCAGTGTTTCACCACCCTCCCTGGAAAGAATTTCTTCCTAATCAGTAGTCTAAATCTCCTCTCTTCCAGCTCAAAGCCACTGCCTCTCATCCTAGCACTGCAAGCTCTTGTGAAAAGTCCCTCCCCAGCTCTCCTGTGGACTCCATTCAGTTACTGGAATGTTGCTTTAAGGTTATGTTGCGGAGGAGTTTGTCTCCAGGCTGAATAGCTCCAACTCTCCCAGCCTATCCCCATAGCTGAGTTGCTCCAGCCCTCTGATCATCTCTGTGGTCTCTTCTGGACCCACTTCAACAGTTCCATGCCCTTCTTGTGTTGCAGACTCATGAGAGCAAAGGGGCAGAATCCCCTCCCTGTCCTGCTGCTCTCACTGCTTTTGATGCAGCCCATGGCTGCCTTCTGGGCTGCAAGCAACCATTGCTGGTTCCTGTTGAGTTTTTCATCACCTGACACCCCCAAGAAAAAAGATATGCAAAGCTTCAGGAATTTATGTCATCCTTGTGCAGGGGCCATGCTCATCTGCTCTGTGTCTGTAGCTAAATCCCCACCACAAAGCAGCTCTGGAGGCTGCTGTCCTCCCTTCCCGAGAGCCACATCCCACACAATGTGAATGCTCCTGCTAAATTTATTCCAGGTCTGAAGGAGATGCTGCAGAACTTTGTCCTTCCTTCCTTGGGAACAACTGACTGACAGCTTTGTGGTCCTGCTCTGCAGGACTGTTTGGGCTTCAACAGATGCTATTATGTGTGGAGGAGAGATGTTTCTTTAGAGCAGGGTTCCCATATGGAGCTCCAGAGCTACTGGTGTTGGTGGTATGGTCGTTTTGTCAGTCACCATCCCTGAAGGTGTCCAAGAAATGTATGGATGTGGCACTTTGGGACATGGTTTAATGGCTGTGGTGGCCTTAGGATGAAGGTTGGGCTTGATGATCTTGGAGATCTTTTCCAGCCCAAACAATTCCATGATTCTAAAAGGCTTGTGGGCAGGTTGGTGCTCTGAACTGGTGGGAAGCAAGACCTAGTAAGAGTTATAAATACCCATCTAAAGAAGAAAACAAGGCTTTGAAACTCCCATTTCTTCCTAATTGGGGAGAGGACCATCTGTAAGCTGCAGGTCTGGAGGCTCGCTGTGGCTTTGCTGCTGGCTACAGACTTAATGAGCTTAATGAAGCAAGGACAACATGAGGATGGTTCCCTCTGAGGAAACAGGAGGGAGAGAGGGAGGGGGACATCTCAAACCAAGTTCTGGTTGATGTAGTCTGGTTAGGATGTTTGTGCTTATGAAAAGCAGGCAGCAGATATCATCCACCCAGTGCTAAATCAGCTTGCCCTGGATCACAATGGCTCAGTGGCTCTGCAACCTCTCTGGAGCAGCCTGCCTGCCATCCTCACAGAAAAGAAGTTCATCCTTATGTTTAGGTGGAACCTCCTGGATTTTGGTTTGTGTCTGTTGCCACTTGTCCTGTCACTGGGCACCCCTGTGAAGAGTCTGACCCCCTCTCCTTCCCTCCACTCTTTAGCTCTTGTTAAGCATTAAGAAGATTCCCTCCCAGGCTCCTCTTCTCCAGCTAAAATCCAATATCTTTTTCAGCAGGACTTAATAAGTTGCCAGCTCAAGTGCTGAGATATCTAAGGAGAGATTTTCCTTCCATTTTGCCAGCTCTGGGTTTTAGTAACCTGTGTGGATGCTCGCAGTGACAATGTCTTACAGCTCTTCACGCTCTGGGGATCAGGAGCAGAGGAACAAGCTGCACATCCTTGTTCTCTCTGATTTTGGGTTGGTTTCATTCAGGAAAGTTTACTTTTTTCCTTCAAAGCAGCAACAGCAACACTCTGGGGAAGGGTTCAGGAGCCCAACGAGCTCTTGATGCAAAGCAGTATCTTCACTTAACTTCAATGTTTGGAGCTCAGGGTGTATTGCTGCAGCCAGGAGCTGCTGCCAGCAGACAGAACGTGATAGGGAGAGGCACTGCCTGGGCTGGGCAGCAGAAAGGCTCTGCCTTGGGCTTGCTTCTGGCCACATCAGGAGCACTGCCACAGCAGGAAGGCAGAGGTGGCACCTGGAGGGAGGACCAGCCAGGACAGGCAGCCCTCAATTGGTAACCTGTTAGTGTTGGGTTAACAGCTGGACTTGATGATCTTAAAGATCTCTTCCAACCTAAATGACTTCATGATTCTGAGTCCTGAAGAGTCTGATCTGGGGGGTTCAGCTGGGTGACTGTGGTCTCTGCACCTTCTGATGTTTCTTCATGGTCCCTTGCTAGTCTGAAAAGCTCTCAGTGGCTGTGAGTTACCAGCTGGTGGTGACTCAGTCTGCCGGAAGGTGTGGAATGTGTAAGCGCATGGCAGAGAGCCTGAAGTGCTGCTGGGAGCAGGGTGTTAGGAGCTGGAGATGAGGCCTTTTGGGGCGTGTGGCTCCTCTGTAGGCTCACTGCCAAATACCAAACCACCAAATTCTGAGTTATAGTTATCAGAAGGAAGTTCAGTGGGGGAGGGTGTAACTGAACACACTACGCTTGCTTGGTCTTCATGATGCTCCCTACTAGAAATATTCAACATGATCTGGACAGCCTGGAAAAGTGAGCTGAGGAGAACCTCATGAGCTTCAGTAAGGCGAAGTGCAAGGTCCTGCACCTGGGTTGGGGCAATCCTCCATGTCAATCCAGGCTGAGGGATGAAGAGAACTTGAGAGGTGCTGGTGGATGAGAAGCTGGACATGAAGCAGCAGTAGGCATGTGCAGCCCAGAAGGCCAAGAGCATCTTGGGCTACATCACAAGAAACCTGGGCAGCTTATAGAGGTGATTCTGCCACTCTGCTCTGCTGAGAACTTTCATGGAGAGCTGTGGCCAGCTCTGGGGCCCCAACACAAGAGAGACATAGACCTGCTGGAGAGGGTCCAGAGGAGGACCCCAAAGATGGTGAGAGGGCTGGAGCACTGCTCCTGGCTGAGAGAGTTGGGGCTATTCATGTGGAGAAGAGAAGGCTTCAGGCTCCTATCAGAGCAGCATTTCGATATCTGAAGGAAATCTACCCTGTGTCCAATTCTGAGCCACTCAATTCAAGAGAGATGTTAAGGTATAGGAACATGTCCAGAGAAGGGCAACAAGGCTGGTGAGGGGCCTGGAGCACAGCCCTGTGAGGAGAGGCTGAGGGAGCTGGGGGTGTGTTTGTCTTTTGTGTCACAAATCTGAAGGACTGAGGCCTTCTCTGCAAGATAAATTATAGAATCATGGAGTCAACCAGGCTGGAAGATATCACCAAGCTCATCTGTCCAACCTAGCATCCATCCCTATCCAGGCAACCAGATCATGGCACTAAGTGCCTCATCCAGGCTTTTCTTGAACACCTCCAGGGACAGTGACTCCACCACCTCCCTGGGCAGCCCATTCCAGTGCCAATCACTCTCTCTGACAACAACTTCCTCCTAACATCCAGCCTAGACCTGCCCTGGCACAACTTGAGGCTGTGTCCTCTTGTTCTGTCCCTGGGTGCCTGGGAGAAGAGACCAACCCCACCTGGCTACAGCCTCCCTTCAGGTAGCTGCAGACAGCAGTGAGGTCACCCCTGAGCCTCCTCTTCTGCAGGCTGCACACCCCCAGCTCCCTCAGCCTCTCCTCACAGGGCTGTGCTCCAGGCCCCTCCCCAGCCTTGGTGCCCTTCTCTGGACACATTCCAGCACCTCAATTTCTGTCTTGGATTGAGGGGCCCAGAACTGAACACAGCACTCAAGCTGTGGCTTGACTAGTGCTGAGTATAGGGTAAGAATTACCTCCCTTGTCCTAACATTGGCTCTCTTGGCCACCTGGGCACACTGCTGGCTCATGTTCAGCTGCTCTCTACCAGCACCCCCAGGTCCCTCTCTGCCTGGCTGCTCTCCAGCCGCTCTGTCCCCAGCCTGCAGCGCTGGTTGGGGTTGTTGTGGCCAAAGTGTAGAACCCTGCTCTTAGCCTTGTTAAATCTCATCCCATTGGCCTCTGCCCATCCAACCAGCCTGTCCAGGTCCCTCTGCAGACCTTCCTACCCTCCAACAGCTCCACACCTGCTCCCAGCTTGGTGTCATCTGCAAACTTACTGATGCTGGACTCAATCCCCTGGTCCAGATCATCAATAATGATATTGAACAGAATTGTACCCAGCACTGATCTCTGGGACATACCACAAATGAATCCAGCTGTGGTCAGGCACTGGTATAGGTTGCCCAGGGAGGTGGTGGAGTCACCATCCCTGGAAGCATTCCAGAAATGTGTGGGGATGGCACTTGGGAGTATGATTTAATGACCATAGTGGTGTTGGGTTGACGTTTGGAATCAACAACCTTGGAAGTCTCTCCCAACCAAAGCAATTCTCTGATTGTGTGTCTCAAGTAGCTAACTCCATCAGGTCCAAAAGCAATTGTTTCAGTTATTCTGTTCCCAACCACCATAATGCAGCTGGTTTTAATGAGAGATATGGAGCAGATGAACTAAATTGGTTAAAAACTAAGCACAAGTGTATGAGGATGTCTGAGAAAGAACTCAACATGATCAGATTGGCTGATGAAGTATTGAGTTAGCTCAGTTCTGTGCTTTAACAGGCATGGTGGAAGATCTCATCTTGGATGGCAGTCAAAGGTGCAGTGATTTTATGAGTTGGTTTGCTGCTGCTGAAATAATACAAAATAGCGTGGTGATTTAACACTTTTTTCTCTGCAGGAGCCATAAATATTATATAGCTATGTAAATAAATATATAAATAGATCCATAAAATGAATATAAAAAGCAGTTACAAATTTAATGTGGTAGTACAATATATTCACACAATTCCAAGTTACCAAATCCCAGCATGAAGAAGGTTGGAAAGGGCCTCTGAAGATCATCCAGCCCAAACTGCCTGCTAAAGCAGGGGCACCCACAACAGCTTGCCCAGCATCACCATGGCCAGATGGGTTTGGAAGCTCTCCAAAGAAGACTCCACAACTTCTCTGGGCAGCCTGCTCCAAGGATCCACCAGCCTCAAAATCAAGATGTTTCTCCAGATGGAACCTCCAGGATTCCATTCTGTGCCTGTTGCCCCAATGTCCTGCCACAGGGCATCACTGAGAAGATTCCAGCCCCACCCTCATGACCTCCTGAGGTGTGTGGTTTCATGGAGTGCAGCTCCCTGCACTGCAAAGCCCCTCTAGGGAATGGCTTTAGGATCACAGGTATGAAAGTGTTCTGTTAAATGGCTCAGGCTGAGCTCATGGTGAACCAGGTTGTCCTCCCAGTCGCATATGGTCATAATTCCAATGTCATGGCGGGGGCTGCTTCCTGCACTGCAAAGCCCCTTTAGGGAATGGCTTTAGGATCACAGGTATGAAAGTGTTCTGTTAAATGAATCATAGAATCATAGATTCATAGAATCAACCAGGTTGGAAGAGACCTCCAAGATCATCCAGTCCAACCTAGCACCCAGACCGATCCAGTCAACTAGACCAGTGCCTCATCCAGTCTTTGCTTCAACACCTCCAGGGACAGTGCCTCCACCACCTCCCTGGGCAGCCCATTCCAATGCCAATCACTCTCTCTGTGAAGAACTTCCTCCTAACACCCAGCCTATACCTACCCTGGCACAACTTGAGACTGTGTCCCCTTGTTCTATTGCTGGTTGCCTGGGAGAAGCTCATGGTGAACCAGGTTGTCCTCCCAGTTGCATATGGTCATAATTCCAATGTCAAGGTGGGAGCTGCTTCCTGGTGTGATGAGATTTGTAGCTGAGGTACAAAGATTGGTCCCCTCCCATCTGGTCAGTCGGATTTGAATTACAAGGGAATGTAGCAAAGAGGAATGGATCTGCATGTCCTGTGCCTGGGCACCACTGACAAGAGTCTGGCCCCATCCTCTTGCCCCTCACAAGTCACTTTGCTCTTGCTGAGTGTTGCTCAGCTCCCCTCTCAGGCTGCTCTTCTGAAGGCTCAACAGCCCCAAGTCCCTCAGCCTTTCCTCCTCACAGAGCTGCTCCAGGCCCCTCAGCAGCTTGATTTAATTAATTAAAAGTGTTTATCTCACTAGATTTACTTCGATGTGTTCTGCCATAATTACCTTGAATTTACCACAGGAATTCTATCACTAAACTGGCCAAATCAGGTGCTTTAAAATGTGCTGGAGGGCGAGAAGGGTTGAAGTGTTTCGCCATCTAGTTGCTACTTTAGGTCATCTTGATATTAGTTAAATTGTATTGCAGCACTTGAGGCAAACCCAGTTATGATTGGACTCACCAGGGCACTTGTAATCACCCTCCCACTTCATTCTCTTAATTCTGGCTGAAGACAGTTATTAAGGAAATCTAAAATTAAAGATTAAAAATGTCATTGAAATGCCAATAGAAACAGTGTGTGGTGGTGGTGGTGGGGGGAGGCTGATTGAGCTGATGCTTTAGTTCAGGCACTGAGGGTCTCTCTTATCACAGCTCCTGGTTTATGAAGTGTAAACAGCTCACAGAATGACAGAATTGTTTGGGTTGGAAATGGCCTTCATGATCATGAACTCCAACCTTCAACCCAACAACACCATGGACATCAAAGCATGGCCCCAAGTGCCATGACCAAATATTTATTGAACACCTACAGGGCTGGTGACTTCACAAGCCCCCCAGGCAGCCTTTTCCAGTGCCCTTTCTGCTAAGAAATTTCATAGAATCATAGAATCAGTTAAGGTTGGAAGGGACCACAGGGATCAGCCAGTTATACTCCCCCTGCCATGGGCAGGGACACCTCACACTAGATCAGGCTGGCCACAGCCTCATCCAGCCTGGCCTTAAACACCTCCAGGGATGAGGCTTCCACCACCTCCCTGGGCAACCCCTTCCAGGCTCTCACCACCCTCATGTTGAACAACTTCTTCCTCACATCCGCTGTGAATCTACCCATTTCTAGCTTTGTTCCATTCCCTCCACTCCTAGCACTACCTGACAGCTTAAAAGTCCCTCCCCAGCTTTCTTGTACCCCCTTCAGATACTGAATGGCCACAATAATTTCATCTGGGAGCCTTCTCTGCAAACTGAACAGCCCAAACTCCCTCAGTCTGTCCTCACAGCAGAGCAGCTCCAGCCCTCTGATCACCCTCATGGCCCTTCTCTGGACACCTTCCAGCACCTCCATATCCCTCTTGTCCCAGGGGCTCCAGAACTGGATGCAGTACTCCAGGTGGGGTCTCCCCAGTGCAGAGCAGAGGGGGAGGATCACTTCCTTCGCCCTCCTGCCCACACTTCTCTTGCTCCAGCCCAGGATTCCCTGACCAGTAGCATGACTCTCCCACCACAGAATTGTTGAATCACACAACTGTACTTGGAAGAGACCTTTCAGATAATCAAGTCCAAAAGACTGTGGGCCTAAAGCTCACAATCCCACCATATTCTGGCTCAGACAGAATGTCCCATGAGATTCTCCCTGATGAGGAGAGGCTGAGGGACCTGGGTCTGTTTAGTCTGCAGAAGAGAAGACTGAGAGGGGATTTAATCAATGTTTATCAGTATCTAAGGGCTGGGGTCGGGAGAGGGGGGTCAGGCTCTGCTCACTTGCTCCCTGGGATAGGACAAGGAGCAATGGATGGAAGCTGCAGCACAGGAGGTTCCAACTCAACACAAAGGGGAATTTCTTGACTGGAAGGGTCCCAGAGCACTGGCACAGGCTGCCCAGAGACGTTGTGGAGTCTCCTTCTGTGGAGCCTTTGAAGGCCTGTCTGGATGTGTTCCTGTGTGACCTAAGCTCAATTGTATGCTCCTGCTGCGGCAGGGGGGTTGGACTCAGTGATCTCCTTGGGTTGCTTCCAACCCCTGACATCCTGTGAGCCTGTGATCTTGGGGCAGCCCCAAGATGTACATCAACCCAAACATCTTATTTATCCCAATTTAGTATCCAAATGCAATTTGCAGGCTAGATTTTATCTTCAGTTCCAGCACCTCCCTTCCACTGGAAATGCAACATAGAGAAGGTTCATGCAGATATAAAATAAGGAATTGAATGCAATTAATTCAATTAATTCTACACTCATTTCCAGCCTGTACTAGACTCTCTGCTGTGACAAGAGCTGTATTTGGTCCTTTCTTCCTCTGCTGTTTAATAGTCTCTGAATTAAAAGTCTGGTCCAATTTTCTAGTCCAGTTGTTCCCAGCCAAGCTGAAGCTTGTCATAATTAGGTCACTTTCATAACATATTTACTCATCACCTGGTCTCCTGTGAATGTGACCAAACCTCCTCACCCATGTGTTGGTGACCTGTTCCTTCACCACTGGACATTTTCTCATCATCTTCTTCCCTGATTTGAAAGTGTGCAGAGGTCAGGGACAGAAAAGCAAAGTCCATCAACTACAGAGAAAATTACATAGCTTCTTTTTATTAAGTTCAGCTTCTTAGGACCATGGGATCTGTACATGTGGTTTGCACAGAACGTTTTGCAGGACTCTGTGGCCCCCCATAACCACTACCCACAGCACCTGAATATCTAATACTGCCTTCAGTTTTGGGCCCCTCACGCCAGGAAGTGTTATTGAGAGGCTGGAGTGGGTCCAGAAAAGGGCAAGGAAGCCTCTGAAGAGTCTAGAGAAGAGCTGCTGAGGGAAATGGAGTTGTTTAGTCTGCAAAGAGAAGGCTAAGGAGAGACCTCATTGCTATCTACAACTCCCTGACAACAGGTTGGAGCCAGGTGGGTGTTGGTCTCTTCTCTCCACTATCAGGTGATAGTAGGAGAGAAAATGGCCTGACATTGTGCTAGGGGACATTAAGGCATGGAGTGCTGTGTCCACTTCTGGAGCCCCTGATACAAGAGGGATATGGATGTGCTGGAAGGCATCCAGAGAAAGGCCACCAGGATGATCAGAGGGCTGGAGCTGCTCTACTATGAGGAGAGGCTGAGGGAGTTGGCTGGTTTTACTCCCAATGTGTGTTTTTCTCCTGTCCCTGTGGCCTCCAGTCCCCAGCAGCAGTGCTCCTTTTCCTCCCTATCACCTATTCCCCCATCAGTGTCCCCACCATGAAGCTCTTCATGTCTACAACACACATTATTCTCTTTATGAAACCAGGAATAATCCTGAGCACTGCAGATCTATTGGGCACTTAATTAAAACCACTCTTAAAACACCCCCATTCCTGTGGGTCCTGCTTGTTTCCTGGGGTGGTTTAGGTAAGCGAAGTGATTAGCCAAGGAGAAAGTTGGTTTTTTTTTTTTCATATACCATTGTTTACCCTTAGCAAGTTTGCTGCTGATACTGAGCTGTGTGGTGCAGCAGACATGCTGGAGGGCAGGGATGTCATCCAGAGGGACCTGGAGAGGCTGGAGAGGCGGGCACAAGCCAAGCTCATGAGGTTCAACAAGATCAAGTGCAAGGTCCTGCATCTGGGTCGAGGCAGCCCTAGGCACAACTACAGGCTGGGCAGTGACTGGCTGGAGAGCAGCCCCGAGGAGAGGGACCTGGGGGTGCTGGAGGATGAGAAGCTCTACGTGAGGCAGCAGTGTGTACTTGCAGCCCAGAGGGCCAGCCAGATCCTGGGCTGCATCAGAAGTGTGGCCAGCAGGTTGAGGGAGGTGATTCTCCCCCTTTACTCCGCTCTGGTGAGACCCCACCTGGATCACTGCAACCAGTTCTGGAGCCCCTGGGGCAAGAGGGATGTGGAGATGCTGGAGTATGTCCAGAGAAGGGCCACGAGAGTGATAAGAGGGCTGGAGCTGCTCTGCTGTGAGCACAGAGTGAAAGAGTTGGGGCTGGAGAAGAGGAGGCTGTGAGGTGACCTGCTTGTGGCCTTCCAGCATCTGAAGGGGGCTACAAAAATCTGGGGAGGGACTTTTTAGGCTCTCAGGGAGTGACAGGACTGCAGGGAATGGAGCAGGTTCAGGCTGGACACGAGGAGGAAGTTGTTCAGCATGAGGGTGGTGAGAGCCTGGAAGGGGTTGCCCAGGGAGGTGGTTGAGGCTCCATCCCTGAAGGCGTTTACGGCCAGGCTGGATGAGGCTCTGGAGAACCTGATCTAGTATGAGGTGTCCCTGCCCATGGCAGGGCAGTTGGAACTGGCTGATCCCTGTGGTCCCTTCCAACCCTGGCTGATTCTATGATTCTATTCTATGATTCTGTGGTTTATCCTTAATTTGAATATGATACTTCTGGAATGTCTGTCTTGGAAAGCACAGCTTTTAATATTTCAGACACATTCAACTACGTTTGCTTTTTACAAGATTAACCAAGTGAAGGATCAGAAGGAACATTGTTTTGAAGTGCTCACAGAAATAATGCTTCTGTAGAGCAGTGGAATGCAACAGCAAGAATGGTTCAGTGCCTTTATCTCTGTGACTTCAAACACAGAATCTCCAAATCCCAGCCTGCTGGTACTGGGATAGGACCTCCAATCTTCATACAGTTCAATCCCCATGCTAAAGCAGGAGTACCCACAGCAGCCTGACCAGGAGGATCACAATGCACAGCTGGGTTTGGGAGCTCTCCAGACAAGGAGACTCCACAACCTTTCTGGGCAATCTGTTCCAGGGCTCCAGCACCCTCACAGGAAAAGTTTCTATATCTGCTGAATCCTCATGCTCTGTGGGGTTGTGGTAGACCTGGGAGCCACACAAGTGCCTTGTCTATACAGTCATAAGACACCCCAAACAGTTGCTCATGTAGCCCCCTCCTGGTCGGATGGAACCTCGTGGGTCCCAGTTTGTGCCCATTGTCCCTTGTCCTGTCACTGGGCATCACTGAGAAGAGTCTGGCCCCATCCTCTTGCCTGCCCCCCACAAGGTCCTTTAGCGCTGACTGAACATTGATCAGATCTCCTCTCAGGCTGCCCTTCTGTAGGCTCAACAACTCCAGGGCTCTCAGCCTTCCCTACTCACAGAGATGCTCCAGACCCCTCAGCATCTGTGGAACCTCCCCTGGGCTTTTCCCAGTATTTTCCTTTCTCTCTTCAACTGAGGAGCCCAGAACTGGACTCTGTTCTCCAGCTGTGGCTTTCTTTGGGCAGGGTAGAAAGACAGAAGATCTCCCTTGACCTGCTGCCCACACACTTCTTAATGCTCCTTTGAGCAGGTTGTAGCTCTGAATAGAGCCAAGTCAGCTCAGGAGCCAAAAACCTAACACTGAGCAAGTAGTAGGAGATACTCAGGTGGTCATTCATAGAGTCCAAACAGTTATTTTGATGTCCTGTTTGTGGTCATCCAAGCTGCTTATGATAGCTGTGATAAATCCTGAGGAGAAAACACTTTCTCCCTAAGACTACAGGTCATACAATCACAGAATTCTTCTGCCAGACACCCAGGGACAGAACTCTTCTGTCAGCCACTCAGGGACAGAACAAAAGGACATGGCCTCAAGCTGTGCCAGGGCAGGTTCAGGCTGGATGTTAGGAAGAAGTTCTTCACAGCAAAAGTGATTGGCATTGGAATGGGCTGCTCGGGAAGGTGGTGGAGCCCCCATCCCTGGAGGTGCTTAGTGCCATGGGTTAGTTAATTAGAAGGTGTTAGGTGATGGGTTTGATGTGATGATGTCAAAAGTCTTTTCCAACCTGATTAATTCTGTGATTCTAAATTATCTGTCTTGGAAAAACCCTCTATGGTCAAGTGCAGCCATCAACCCACCACCACCACCATAGCCATGGAACCATAGCCCAAGGTGCAGTGTCCCCATTTGAGGGGATAATTTTGGGAGTGCAATGCTTAGAGTTGCAAATGCTTAAAGCAAAACCAAAGAGCAAACAAAACCCGGACTGAAAGCTTTGGATGCTTGTTAAATAGCAGCACATTTGAAATTCTTCTGATTCAGTGTGGGGAGGCAGAGGGGAAATGGAATCAGTTTGCATCTGAGGGTTTTTTTGTGAACCTTTCGAGTCCTCAGCTGGAAGAGAACATGTTGGAGCTGTACAAAGTGATATTGTAAATGCTGCACAATGTTTCCTGCTGATCAAAGTTTGTGTTACCCAGAATACAGCTTCTGTGCAAATGTTTGCTGTCTTTGGAGAGGACCCAACACATTATTCAGGAGTCAGAAGCAGATAAATTATAATATCCCAAGCATATCTACCAGGGAGAAGCTTGGGTGCAGAAGAGCAATATAAATACATTCAGAGAATCATAGAATTGTTTGGGTTGGAAGAGACCTTTAAGATTAAGTTCAATCATCAAACCAACACCACCATGGCCATTAAACTGTGTCCCAAAGAGCCATGCCCACAGGTTTCTTGAATGCCTTCAAGGATAAAATCTCCACCACCTCCTTTGGGTAGCCTCTTCCAATGCCTGACCACTCTTGCAGGAAAGAAATTCACAGCAGAGTCAATGATTCCTTTTTTTTATCTGCTTCAGAATGTTACAGAATCACAGAATGGTTTAGGTTGGAAGGGACCTCAAAGATCATCCATTTACAAACCCCTGCCATAGGCAGGGACACCTCCCACTGGAACAGGTCACTCAAAGCCTCATCCAACTTGCCCTTGAACACCTCCATGGAGGGAGGGAGCATTGACAGCCTCCCTGAGCAGCCTGTGCCAGTGTCTCACTACCCTAACATCCAGTTTCAATCTCCCCTCTGCCAGTTTAAACCCATTCCTCCTCATCCTGTCATTACAAAACCTTGTCAATAGTCCCTCCCCAGCCCTCCTCTAGCCCCTTTCAGATACTTCAAGACCGCTCCAAAGTCTCCTCAAAGCCTTCTCTTCTCCAGGACGTGGAGCCTCAACTCTCTCAGCCTGTCCTCATAGCAGAGCTGCTGCAGCCCTCTCAGCATCTTGGTGGCCTCCTCTGGACTGGATCCAACAGCTTCATGTCCTTCTTGTGTTGGGGGCTCCAGAACCACACACAGGACTCCAGGTGGGCTCTCAGGAGAGCAGAGCAAAGGGGCAGAATCCCCTCCCTTGCCCTGCTGCCCACACTGCTCTTGCTGCAGCCCAGCACACAGTTGCTGTCTGGGCTGCACTCACACTGCCAGCTCATGCTGAGCTTTTCATCACCTCAGACCCCCAGGGCCTTTTCCTCAGGGCTGCTCTCAGCCATTCCCCACCCAGCCTGGAGTTGTGCTTGGGATTGTGCTCACCCAGTGCATATATTTAAGATCATGTATTTGAGTACATGTATGTGCTGCATAACAATCACAGAAGCACAGATTGGTAGGAGTCAGAAGGAACCTATGGAGATCAAGTCCAACCCCCCTGCCCTGGCAGGGGCAAACAGAGAAGATCACACAGGAACATGTCCAAGTGGGTTTGGAAAGTCTCCAGAGATGAGGATTCCACCATCTCTCTGGGCTGCCTGCCCCAGAGCTCTGTCATCCTTAAATAAAGCATGTTTCTCCTTATGTTTGCATAAAACTTCTTATGATCCAGTTTGTGCCCATTACCCCTTGTCCTGTCACTGGGTCCCACTGAAAAAAGCCTGGTCCCATTCTCCTGACACTCATCCCTCAATTACTCATCAGCACTGATGAGATCCCCTCTCAGGCTGCTCATTTCCAGACTAAACAGCCCCAGGTCTCAGACTTTTCTCCTCAGAGGGATGTTCCTGCATCCTCAGCACCTCTGCAGCTCTAATAACCCACATCTAGGCCTGTGCGTTGGCACCATCAAGAGCATTCTGTGGCCGTCCTTCTCTTCTCTTCTCTTCTCTTCTCTTCTCTTCTCTTCTCTTCTCTTCTCTTCTCTTCTCTTCTCTTCTCTTCTCTTCTCTTCTCTTCTCTTCTCTTCTCTTCTCTTCTCTTCTCTTCTCTTCTCTTCTCTTCTCTTCTCTTCTCTTCTCTTCTCTTCTCTTCTCTTCTTCTTTCTTTCTTTCTTTCTTTCTTTCCTTCTTTCTTTCTTTCTTTCTTTCTTTCTTTCTTTCTTTCTTTCTTTCTTTCTTTCTTTCTTTCTTTCTTTCTTTCTTTCTTTCTTTCTTTCTTTCTTTCTCTCTCCCTCTTTCCCTCTTTCTTTCTTTCTTTCTTTCTTTCTTTCTTTCTTTCTTTCTTTCTTTCTTTCTTTCTTTCTTTCTTTCTTTCTTTCTCTCTCCCTCTTTCCCTCTTTCTTTCTTTCTTTCTTTCTTTCTTTCTTTCTTTCTTTCTTTCTTTCTTTCTTTCTTTCTTTCTTTCTTTCTTTCTTTCTTTCTTTCTTTCTTTCTTTCTTTCTTTCTTTCTTTCTTTCTTTCTCCCTCCCCTCCCCTCCCCTCCCCTCCCCTCCCCTCCCCTCCCCTCCCCTCCCCTCCCCTCCCCTCCCCCTCCCCTCCCCTCCCCTTCCCTTCCCTCCCTCCTCCCTGCCTTCCTGTTGTGGAGGCAAGGAGTTAATGTGGCTGAGGCAGGAATATATACAAAAGTAGAATTATTTTATTTTCCTGAAACCAGCCCCCAAAATTACATACAGAAATTCATTTTGTCTTCATTAGCAGATTCCCTTTGAGAAGATCTTACAAGGATACCATAGGTAAATTTGACTGTTTTAGAAGTCAGGAGATGGAAAAGGCTAAGCTTCTAAACATAGCACCCCCCACTATTAATCAGGCTGAGGCAAAAGTTTGCTCACAGGTGAGCCAGGCTGGCTGAGAGAAAGGGCACTCTGGATGCTTGTCTGTGTGGTGGTTTGGTTGTTATCTGCCCCCCCACACTTTAGAAATGCCCCAGCTAACTCAGACGGGCTCTGGGAATATGAATGAAGCTATTTATTTACAGCAGCACAATATACAAGCAGCTATTTACAGTATATACAGTTATAGACAGAAATAGACAAGGTAAAAAGTAATACAGAAACACAACTCCCCTCCCAGAAACCTGAGTCCCCAGGAGGGGCTCTCAACCACCCCTGCACCTTCCCCCTGCCCCTCTCGACCTTACCCCAATCCTGAGAAAGAATAGAGGTGCAGCCAAGAGGTTAAGGAGCAAGGTTAGTGGCAGTGAGGTCAGGAGATGTAGTTCAGTCTGAAGCCAAAAGCAAAGTGATAAAATGGTGAATGTTATCTAATGTTTACCCTTCTTGTTCCCATAGTTCTCAGCGAGCCTGTGAGGGAAGTTGACATCACCATTGCTTTCCTTTTCACAGCTAAATTATCTACTTTCTCTCACCAAAACATTCTAGCCTGCTTCAAACTAGCACAATCTGCTTGCTTTCAAAAGACATCCCAGGATCCTTAGGCCTACCAAGCTTGCAAAAAGGGAGTGCTAATGGTGGGGAGCCATCCAAAGCAGGGACAGTCCTGTCCCTCAGGAGCACCAGGGCACTCTTTCTGCAGGAACTAGCCAGGTGGGGGAGAACTCTAAGGCAGGAATCCCAAGGAGGGAAGTCCCCCAGTATTTATACCCTCCCTAGACAAAGAGCAGAGTTACCACTGCCTGGGTGTGAAGACCACAGCCAATCCCAGCCCGATTCCAGCGTGGGCACTGCATGGGCACGCCTCGTGGCAGAAGGGCCCCTTGCTCCCCTCTTCATGCCTGTAGTGGGGGGGAAACAGGTTTTTCTTGCCTTTTCTCTCCCATTCAGACCACAGAGGGAGAGGAATTTTGGGGTATGCAGGACACCAGGACACACATTTCCTTCCTTCCTTCCTTCCTTCCTTCCTTCCTTCCTTCCTTCCTTCCTTCCTTCCTTCCTTCCTTCCTTCCTTCCTTCCTTCCTTCCTTCCTCCCTCCCTCCCTTCCTTCATCCCTAGCCCCCTCCTTTCCTCCCTTCCTTCCTTCCTTCCTTCCTTCCTTCCTTCCTTCCTTCCTTCCTTCCTTCCTTCCTTCCTTCCTTCCTTCTCTAAGGAACTTTACTTGTAGGGACCTTTATTTTTTAGGAATCTTAACTTTTTGGGGACTTCTATTTTTTGAAGCACCTTTACTTTTTAAGGGACCTTTAATTTTAAAGCATCTTTGCTTTTGGGGACCTTTATTTCCCTGGGGACCTTTATTTCCTTAGGGACCTTTATTTCTCAGTACCTTTATTCTTGGGACCTTAACGTTTTGGGAGCTGTATTTATCAGGAGCTGTACTCTCTGGAAGGTGTACTTTAGGAGCTGTACATTTGAGCATTCATCTGTCTTTAACACAAAATAGATCGTTCCTGTAATGGGTCCAAAAACATTTTCAGTGGCAGAAAACTTCTTAAAATAGGACTCCCTGAGTGAAGGCTCTAATTTGCATGGCAGCTTGATTAAATGCAACCTGGTTCCACCCTTAATTTATTTTGAAGCTGTCCAACATTGTAATTCCATCCTGTTAACTTTAAATTAGCAGACTGCCTTGATTGGATTAAATAAGAAGAATCTTCATGTCTGTAAGTACAAATCCATACTCTAAAGTCACCTGGAAGTTGTTGTAAAGAAGAAAACTCTCTGCACCAGCAGAAAGATCTATTGAGCCTGGTGGTGTGATGCAGAGTGAAACAAAGAATTAGGTCTTGTAATGATCATCTTCAACTTCAGCAGCCACCTGGGTTGTAAGTTTGAGTCCATTTTAAAAATCTATGTGGTGTTTGAGGGAAATGAACCTGGAAAGATAATATTTAAGAGTGCATTTTATAGAGATCATCACAATGACTCCATTTTAATAGAAAGGGGGTTTTCAGCCAGAGGAAGTTCTTTTGGAGCTGGGTTGTGATGATTACATGTGAGGTTGGAGTTGGATTGTGACTACAACCAACCACAAGGACATGCCACAAGAGTTGGGGCTCTGCAGCCTGGAGAAGAGAAGGCTTCGAGAAGATCTTGGAGTGGCCTTCCAGTTTCTGAAGGGGGATCCAGGAGGGCTGGGGAGGGACTATTGACAAGGTCTTGTAATGACAGGATGAGGAGGAATGAGTTTAAACTGGCAGAGGGGAGATTGAAACTGGATGTTAGGAAGAATTTCTTTCTGGTCAGAGTGGTGAGTCAGTGCCACAGGTTACCCAGGGAGGGTGTGGAGCACAGAAGCACAGAATGTGATCTTTAATCTTCAATCATATTCTGTGATTATGTCATCCACAATCTCCCTGGAGCTGTTCAAGGCTATGTTGGATGAGGCCTTGAATGACCTATTCTAGTGGGAGGTGTCCCTGCCTATGGCAGGGGGTTGGAACTGGATGATCTTTGAGGACCGTTCCAACCTAAACCATTCTATGAGGCTGAGGGAGCTGGGGGTGTGCAGCGTGGAGAAGAGAAGGCCCAGGGCAGACTTCATTGCTCTCTACAACTACTTGAAGGGAGGTTGTAGCCAGCTGGGTTTGGTCTCTTCTCCCAGCAACCAGCAACAGAGAAAGGGGACAGAGTCTCAAGTTGTACCAGGGGAGACATAGGCTGGATGTTAGGAGGAAGTTCTTGCCAGCAAGAGTGATTGGCATTGGAATGGGCTGCCCAGGGAGATAGTGGAGTTGCCATCCCTGGAGGTGTTCAAGAATAAACTGGCTGAGGCACTTAGTGCCATGGTCTAGTTGACTGGCTAGGGCTGGGTGCTAGGTTGGACTGGATGATCTTGGAGGTCTCTTCCAACCTGGTTGATTCTATGATTCTAAGAAGTTCTTCTCAGAAAGAGTGATTGGCATTGGAATGGGCTGCCCAGGGAAGTGGTAGAGCCACCATCCTTAGAAGTGTTTAAGAAGAGACTGGACCAGGCACTTAGTGCCATGATTTAGTTGATTAGATGGTGTTGGGCAATAGGTTGGACTTGATGATCTCAAAGGTCTTTTCCAAACTGATTGATTCTGTGATTCTGTGACAAGGCATTTGGGAACATGGTTTAATGGCCACGGTGGGCTGATGTTGAAGGTTAGACTTGACAATCTTGGAGGTCTCTTCCAAGCTAAATGATTCTATGATTCACACCCACTTCTAATTTTTGCAGCAGGGGTAAATCTTTCAGCACTTCCTTACCCTGCTGTGAAAACCAGTGTGGAAACTTCATGCTCTTAAAATTACCATGGCATGGTTGGAGAACTTGTTTAGCATCTCCTTAGTAGCTTCCCTTGATCTCACCACTTTAATTAGCTGCTCCAGACTGAGATTTACCAATGGCTGTCATGGGTGAGGAGTACTAACTAATGAATTATTCAAAGCAAATTAAGAGACTAAGGGAGTTCTCTGCCTGTCCTGGGCTAACACTCACCTCATTAGGAGATCTTCTCACCTGTGACAGTGGTAGGTACCTTGCAGAGTGAATTTTACAGCCGCCCGAAATGGATTCTGTCCATGTCCATGTTCGTGTCAAACCTGGAGTTTTGCTTCTATAGCAATTCCATTAACAGTGACAGTGAGTGAATTGGATCTTGCAGATTAGAGGATATCTTCATTAAACCTGAGAGATGCTGGGGACAGGAGGTAGGCAGATTTGTATCACCTTCCAAGTGGCCTCAGTGCTGCCAGGCAGGATAGCTTGAAGAAAAGAAGGCTTCAGGAAGACCTTAGGACAGGAACTGAAGTGAGCTACAGGAGAGCTGGGTAGGGACTTTTGTCAAGGGCTTGTAGGCTGAAGGAAAATGGTTTTGAGCTGGAAGAGAGCAGATTAAGATTGGATATTAGGAAGAAACTGTTTCCAGTGAGGGTGATGAGACACTGGCACAGGTTGCCCAGGGAGGCTGTGGATGCTCCCTTGCTAAACTGTTCAAGACCAGATGGTTGAGGCCTTGATCAAGATGGTCTGATGGAAGATGTGTAGTGGGAGGTGTCCCTGCCTATGGCAGGGGGTTGGAACTAGATGACCTTTGAGGTCCCTTCCAAGCTAAACCATTCTGTGATTCTATAGCCCTGCCACTGCAGGAAGATGGAACTGGACTATCTTTAAGGCCCCTTCCAACCCAAACTATTCAATGAATCTATGATCTCACCATGCAATTTGCCACCACCATTACAACAGACCTCTGGGTACCTCACTTGAAAACTTCCAGCAGTATTTTAAACTGTGCAAGCATGAAGAAAACTTGAAGCATGTTCAGCAAACTTCACCCTGTGCCAGCCTACATCAAGATCTGCCCCCCACCATGCCAGGCAGTACACCCTCATGGCAACATTTTGCTGGCTGTGAAAACTGAGTCTCAACAAGCATTTCAATGAGACCAGAGCAGCAAAACAAGAACTTCACTGACATCTCTGTCAGTTTTGTAGGCAGGAATCCATCGCAGTGGAGTCAGCAGAAACTGTGTGTTCCTGCAGTGTCTGCTTGAGGATGCTGATGGGCCACAGACATCTCTGTGAAGAGGAAAGGCTGAGAGCCCTGGGGCTGTTGAGCCTGCAGAAGAGCAGCCCCAGAGGGGATCTGAGCAATGCTCAGCAAGAGCTAAAGGACCTGTGGGGGGCAAGAGGATGGGACCAGACTCTTCTCAGTGGTTCCCAGTGACAGGACAAGGGGCAATGGGCAGAGGAGGAGAAACTTTTTTGTGAGGGTACTGGAGCAGGCTGCCCAGAGAGATTCTGGAGTCTCCTTCTCTGGAGAGCTTCCAACCCCAGCTGGACATTGTGATTTTGGGCAAGCTGCTGTGGGTGCCCCTTCTTTAGGAGAGGGGTTAGACTGAGTGATCTCCAGAGATCACTTCCATGCTGGGATTCTGGGATGACTCTATCCTCTGCAGGAAGGGAATCAACCTCAGGCTCTCATCTTCCCAAAGTTCAATGTAAAAGGTTGAGTCACTGCCACTGGAAGTGTCCAAGAAAGGTGTGGACACAGCACTTTGGGACATGGTTTCATGGCCATGGTGGGGCTGGGCTGAAGGTTGGACTTGATGAGATCTTATCAGTCCTTTACAGCAAGAAAATCTTATGGTTCTATAAACACAGTGCTCAGGGAAGGACCCAAAAACAAAGCTGAGGAAGGCAAATGTTATTCTGAAGGCTGGGCAGCTGTCATGATAAAATCCCCAGTGCTGTGTTCATGTCCCTTCCAGATTTTCCCTTGAACCTAAGGAGAAACTTACTTGCTGTGAGAGTGCTGGAGCCCTGGAGCAGGCTGCCCAGAGAGGTTGTGGAGTCTCCTCTAGAGACCTTCATCCTGGCTTGCCTTAGAAATGCTGTGGCCAGCAGGGCAGGGGAGTGATTGAACCCTTGGACTCAGCTTTGGTGAGGCCACACCTTGAGTGCTGTATTCAGTTTGGGGCATTACAACACAAGAGAGATGTGGAGGTGCTGGAGCAGGTCCAGAGGAGGGCAACGAAGCTGGGGAAGGGCCTGGAGAATAAATCTTATGAGGAGAGACTGAGGGAGCTGGGGATGGTTAGTGTGAGGAAGAGGAGGCTGAGGGGAGACCTCACTGCTGTCTACAGCAACCTGAAGGGAATTGTGGAGAGGCTGCTGCTGGGCTCTTCTCACAGCTAACTGGAGACGGAACAAGGGGGAATGGCCTCAAGCTGAGGCTGGGCAGGTTTAGATTGAACATTAGGAAAAAGTTTTTCATGGAGAGAGTGTTCAGGGAGTGGAATGAGCTGCCCAGGGAGGTGGTGGAGTTCCCCAGCCTGGATGTGTTTCAGGGTGGTTTGGATGTGGAGCTCAGGGCTATGGTTTAAGGTGAATCTTGTAGAGTAGAGTTGTAGGTTGGACTGGTGATGCTGAGGGGCTTTGCCAACCTGCATGTTGCTGTGATTCTGTGATCCTGTGATTATGAGGGTGATGGAGCCCCAAAGCAGGCTGCCTAGAGAGGTTGTGGAGTTTCCTTCTCTGGAGATTTTCAAAACCCACCTGTGTGTGGCCTGCCATGGGTGGTCCTGCTCTAGCAGGGGAGTTGGACTTGATGACCTCTGGAGGTGCCTTCCAGCCTCTAACATTCTGTGATTCTGTGTCACTCCAGAGAAGGCCATTGTGATGCTGGACAAGCTGCTGTGGGTACCCCTGCTTTAGCAGGGGGTCTGGACTGGGTCATCTCCAGAGCTGCCTTCCAACCCCCACCATGTTGGGATTCTGTGACACCAGCATCTTCAGGAAGGTTCTGTCAGTGGAGCAGAGACACAGCCAAGTTGCCAGGTTTTCTGGAGTGAGACAGGAGCCCAGCACACAGGAATGTCATTCAGGTTTTTTTTTTTTCCCCTGGTAGAAGCTTGTGCCTCTAAAAAGTGCTGCCTGCCACAACCTAAAAATAAAATTGACTATTAAAGATGGATTGAGCTGTTTACCTACAGAAAAGATTTATAGGTTTATGAGCAGAGGAGGCATGGAGAAATTGTTTGCTAAATAAATTAGTCTGGGGCCCTCACTACAAGAAGAACATTGAGGTGCCTCCCAAATTTGAATCCCTCTTCAGCCTCAGGATTGCTGGAGAGGGACTTTTGACAAAGACATGCAGTGACAGGAGGAGGGATGATGGCTTCAGGCTGAAAGAAGCTGGATTGAGATGAGCCATGAGGAAGACATTCTCTCCAGTGAGGGTGATGAGACAGGCTGCCTGGGGGAGGCAGTAGATGCCTCCTCTCTGGAGGTGTTCAAAGCCTGGTTGGATGGGGTCTTTGGCAATCTGGTCTAATGGAATGTGTCACTTCCCATGTCAGGATCTGGATGATCTTTAAGGTCTCTTCCAGCCCAAACCATTCTAGGATTCTGTGATTTATCTAAAATGGTGACCTTTGAGACTGTGCCTCTCACTCTTCATGTGTGACCCTCTTGTTCTTCTCCTGTTCTTCTTTTTTCATCATAGTTCCTTCATATTGGTCTGGGAAATTTGAACTCTTCCACGAGGCATTGTCTCAGTTCTAATTTAAATTTCCTCTCCCACTCTGATGTCCACTGGTTGGGCACTTTGGGGGTGCTGGTTGACACCTTATGAGTATGAGCCAGCAATGTGCTCAGGTGGCCAAGAAGGCCACCAGCATCCTGGCCTGCATCTCCAGCAGTGCTGCCACCAGGTACAGGGCAGGGAATGCTCACTCAGGGTGAGGCCACACCTCGAGTACTGGGTGTCTTGGTTCTCATTTAAATTCCCAGAGACTCAGATAAATTTGATAGAACCACTTTATAAAGTGCCCTTCCCTCTTCCCCTTCTTTCCCAAAAGACAGGGATTAGATGGAGAGAGAGGAAAGGTAAAGCACACCCAAATAAATGAATCTCACTGCAATTTGGAAGTTAAGAAAAGTTTAACAATAACTTACAAAGGTATCTGAGGTAGGGAAGTTACAAAAGGTTAGGGAAGGGAAAATAGCAAATACAAAATGGTATAAATACAACCCAGTTGTGATGGTGATGGCTTTGTCTGCCTCGTGGGTGATGGCTACATGGTGAAACAAAGAGAAACCAGGAACAGATGGTGATGGTGGTGTGCAGGGAGCAGAGTGTGCAGAGAGAGAGAAACAGGCAGTCCCCCTGCTTTTATGGGACAGGAAGGGGGAGTGGGCTAATCATCACCTGGTGGTGTTCAGAACCAGCCCTGGGGAGGGGTCAAGACCACCGAGGGTCAGGTTCAGGGTTACTCCCCCTGGAGTGTTAACTCTATACAGGCATCTGCTGTCCTCCTAAAAGTCTACTCATGTCATCCTCATTGCTGGTTCATGAGCAATTCATTGACCACCAGCACTCTCAGACTGTCATAGAATCATAGACTCATAGAACTGTTTTGGTTGGAAAAGACCTCTAAGGTCACCAAGTCCAACTGTCAAACATCACCAGGCTTAGCTACACCTTCTGCTTCCAGGCCCAGGAGAGAAACAGCACTTGTTCCATCAAGCATAAGAAAAATATTTACACACTTCCATTTATTTACTCAATAATGGGATGTTCAAATGCCCCAGTAATCACCACATAAAGATTAAACATGAAGCCTTCTTCGCCACCTCGGGAAAATTAGCTTCCCGATGAAATATGGCCTGACCTTCAGCTGCTTTTATTCCCAGGAGAGCCTCTGCTCTCATCTATTCATCAACACAGAACTTGTAAATTACATCATAGGATGGATGCAGCCCTGCTGAAGGCTCAATTCCATCCTTCCCTTCTGCACATCCATCACACATGAATATTTACCGTGGTAGCTCCTGCAGCACTGGCTCAGCCCCTGATGCAATGCGGGTGGCTGCCGTACGCCACTGCGAGGGAATTCGGGAAGGGAAAAGGGAGCTAGGAAATAAATTAGCTTTTAGAAGGGTATTTAGTGTCACCTGTCTGGGTCCTCTCATTCAGATGGAAAATGGTCTCTCCTCTGTCTTCATTAGTTTCCATCCCATCGTCATAAAACTTGCAGCCAGAGATACAAGCAGAGACCTATGGAGGGCTCCACTCCTCAGCACAGGCAATGAGCTACCTGTGTCACTGTCACATCCAGGGCAGTGGCCAAATGAGGACAGGCTCATCTCCTATGAGGACAAGCTATGAGAGTTTGGGCTCTGCAGCCTGGAGATGAGAAGGCTTTGAGGAGACCTTGGAGTGGCCTTCCAGTACCTGAAGGGGGCTACAGGAGGGCTGGGGAGGGACCATAGACAAGGTTTTGTAATGACAGGATGAGGAGGAATGGGTTTGAACTGGCAGAGGGGAGATTGAAACTGGGTGTTAGGAAGAAGTTGTTTGCAGTGAAGGTGGTAAGACACTGGCACAGGTTTCCCAGGGAGGTTGCGGATGACAGAAGCACAGAATGTGATCAAAGAAAAGAAATCACATTCTGTGATTCTGTCATCCACAACCTCCCTGGAGGTGTTCAAGGCCAGGTTGGATGAGGCCTTGAGCCACCTGTTCTAGTGAGAGATGTCTCTGCCTGTGGTGGGGAGTTGGAACTGGATGAGCTTTGAGGTCCCTTCCAACTTAAAACATTCTAAGATTCTATGATCATGACCTGATAACCTGGATGATGAGACAAATACCACTGATGGGGTGGAGAATGTGGAGCGAGAGGAAACTGGAGCAGAAAGCCAAGAGGATCATAGACCCACAGACCTACTGAGGTTAGAAGAGACCTTTGAGATCAGGTCCATCCACTCACCTAGTGCTCACAACCCCACCAATACTGCTAGGCCACCAGCACTAACCTCCATCCCTCACACCACATTCTTGCACCTTTTAAATACCTCCAGGGATGGTGGCTCTTTCACCTCCCTGGGCAGCCTGGGCTGGTGCATGAGATCCCTGCCTGACACCACTGAGAAGAGTCTCATCCCATCCTCTCATCTTCCTCCTCCCCCCCCAGATTCTTAGCATTGATCAGATGCCCTCTCAGGCTGCTCTTCTGCAGGTTCAACATCCCCAGGGCTCACAACCTTTTCTCCTCACAGAGGTGCTTCAGGCCCCTCAGTATCTTTGCAGCCTCCACTGGACTCTCTCCAGTATTTTCCTATCTCTCTTAATCTGAGGAGCCCAGAACTGAAGTCCAGACTCCAGATGTAGCCTCACTAGGGCAGAGTAGAGCAAGAGGGAGCCTCCTCTGACCTACTGGCCAGATTCTGCTTCCTGCATCCCAGAATCCCACTGGCCTTCTTGGCCACAAGGGAACATTGGGGTACTTGTCCACCAGGACTCCTAGGTCCTTCTCCATAGAGCTGCTTTCCAGAGTGCCTCACCTGTACTGTGGAGCCTGATGGCACAGACTGGTTTAGTGATTCTTAGGCTGCAGCCTGTCTTTCACTGTGCCCATCACCTTTAAAAATCAGTCTGCAACTAACAAATGAGGGTGACCTCGTTGTCCTCTACAACTACCTGAAGAGAGGCTTTAGCTAGCTGGGGTTGGTCTCTTCTCCCAGGCAACCAACCACAGAGCGAGGGGACACAGTTTCAAGTCGTGCCAGGGCAGGTTCAGGCTGGATGTTAGGAGGAAGTTGCTGCCAGACAGAGTGATTGGCATTAGAATGGGCTGCCCAGGGAGGTGGTGGAGTCGTAGTCCCTGGAGGTGTTGAAGAAAAGCCTGGATGAGGCACTTAGTGCCAAGGTCTAGTTGACTGGCTAGGGCTGGGTGCTAGGTTGGGCTGGATGAGCTTGGAGGTCTCTTCCAACCTGGTTGATTCTATGATTCTGTAAAACCAGAAGTTTTAAGTGGTCAGCTGGACATTTTGACACCAGTTTGTGAGTTTAGACTATGGTGACCCCTGGCAGACTGGGCTTGGGGTGGTGAACCTGGGCAAGATCTCTGTGAAGATGAGGAAATACTCATCTGGCAGATCTGTACTGAAGTTTGTTGAACAGGATCTAGAAGAAACCTGGGGAGGGACTTTTCTACAAGGGCCTGTAGTGGTAGAATGAGAGACTGTGGCTTTGAGCTGGAAGAGGGGAGACTGAGACTGGAGATTAGGAAGAAATTCTTTCCAGTGATGTCTTGGGTTCTAATCCAAATTCCCAGAGACTCTAATAAATTTGATAGAACCAATAACAATTTGTAGAGTGCCCTCCCCTCTTCCCCCTCCTTTCCCAAAGGAAGGGATTAGATATAGGGAGAGAGAGAGGTAAGCACACCCGAATAAACCAATCTCACTCGATTTGGAAGTTAAAAGGGAAAGTTTAACAATAACTTAGAAAGGTATCTGAGGTAGGAAGGTTTACAAAGGATAGGGAAGGGGAAAACAGCAAAATACAAAAGGTATAAATACAACCCGAGTTGTGTGCTGGTGGCTTTGGCTGCCTCCTGTCTGCCACGTGGTGTGCAGGTATGCAGGCAGAGATGTGCAGCCTGAGGTGTGTGGTGAGAGAGAGAACAGGAAGTGCTCCTCATTTTATAGGCCAGGAAGTGGGGGGGAGTGGGCTAACCATCACCTGGAGTGTGACCCACCCCTGGGGAGGGGTCAGGACCCCTAGGGTCAGGTTCAGGATTACTCCCCCTGGAGTGTTAACCCTATACAAGTGAGGGTGCGGAGACACTGGCACAGGTTGCCCAGGGAAGTCATGGCTGCTCCTTCCCTGGAGGTGTTCAAGGGCAGGTTGGATGAGGCTTTGAGCACCCTGTTCTAGTGGGAAGTGTCCCTGCCTATGACAGGGGGTTGGAACTGGATGCTGGTGAGAGGCCTTGAGCACAAGCCCTATGAGGAGAGGCTGAGGGAGCTGGGATTGTTTAGCCTGGAGAAGAGGAGGCTCAGGAGTGACCTCATTGCTGTCTACAACTACCTGAGGGGTGGTTGTGGCCAGGAGGAGGTTGCTCTCTTCTCTCAGGTGGCCAGCACCAGAACAAGAGGACACAGCCTCAGGCTGCGCCAGGGGAGATTTAGGCTGGAGGTGAGGAGAAAGTTCTTCACTGAGAGAGTCATTGGACACTGGAATGGGCTGCCCGGGGAGGTGGTGGAGTCGCCGTCCCTGGGGCTGTTCAAGGCAGGATTGGATGTGGCACTTGGTGCCATGGTCTAGCCTTGAGCTCTGTGGTGAAGGGTTGGACTTGATGATCTGTGAGGTCTCTTCCAACCCTGATAATACTCTAATACTGTGATACTGTGATCTTTAAGGTACCTTCCAAGCTTTATGTGATTCTGTGTTGGTTCCATGCACTGCAGATGGAGAGCAGGCAGGGTGATTTAAAACGACAGCAGCTTCTGCAGATCAATAGGGGCTATATAAAAAGAGTTGGAAATGATAATGCCAATTAATCCTGGAGAGGAATATTCATGGCAGTGATGATTGGCTGGTTTCTGCCAGTCACAGCCTGATTGAATTTACAGCTAGGCTGATGGTGCTCTCAATAAACCCACGACTGGGAGATGATGCCCACATTTGCACCAACTGCACCTTCACCAGCGCCTTCAGAGCACAAAATCCAAAGTAAAACTCACACCTTGCCTCTGTGCTCATTGAAGGGTTTTCTGGGCTTGCTCCAGCCATGACTTTGCACTCAAGCAGCTCTGCTTCAGCAAATCAATCCCAGCCCAGGCTGGACCTCCAGCTTCATCCCCTAAGGCTTTTAGCCTCTGTTGACCTCAGCAATCCATAAGTGTCTGCTGCAGTTTCCCAGCAGTAGATTAAAAAATAATCAGGTCGATAGCTGGAGCTGTGGATGGGAGGGTGCTGGGAGGAGAGCAGGCTCCTCTGGCCAGCATCCTGTGCTGGAGGGTGAAGCCAGGCTGGGCTAGAGGGAGCAGCATCCTGGGGATCTTCATAAGGCTTCTAAAGATAGTGCTGGAGCAGGTGAAGCCAGCGAAGGGTCTGGAGGACAGGTCTGGTGAGAAGCAGTTGAGGGAACTGTGGTTGTTTATTCTGGTGAAAAAGAGGCTGAGGGGCAGAGCCTCTGGCTCTCTAAAAGCCCCTGAAAGAAGATTGGAGCCAGGTGAGGGTTAGTCTTCTTTCCAAGGAACAAACACCAGGACAAGAGAAAATTATTTCAGGTTGCCCAAGGGGAGGTTTAGTTCGGACATGAGGAACAATTTCTTCGGTGAAATTTCTTCTGAAATGCTGTTCAGTTCCTCCTGACCTCTCTTTGTGCATCATCACCCTTGGGAGTGGATGCCTGTGGTGGCTGGGGACTGTCGTAAGGATTCTCCATCCATGACTCATGGGGTGGGAACACTGAGCATTCCTACCCTGTAAACTCAACTCCCTCCTGACTGGGATCTGCTCAGGAAAGGCAAATGTCATGTTTCAGCACAGCACAAAGGCTGTTTTGATTACCATTTCCAAAACAACTCAAAAATGAGGAAACTCTTAATTTTGGGTCCCTAGCTGCACTTGTGCAGCCTCACGAATACACCAGGGGAAGGAACCTCTCAGAAGATGGTGGAGAGCTGTGCTTTCTGCGGCCAAGCTTTCCTTGGAGCATTCTGTGAGCTCTTGGATCTTCATTCTTTAATTTCTGCCACTCACACAGAAATATTTCTGATGAGTCAAGGGAGGACAGCAAGTGACAGCAGGGGTGCTGATGAAGGAACAGATTTATTATGGTGACCCTTACAGGATCATGGAATTAGTCAGGTTGGAAAAGACCTTTGAGATCATCGAGTCCAAGCTATGACCTAGCACTTTTCAGTTAACTAACCCATGGCACTAAGTGATCATTTAGCTTCCTCCAAAACATCTCCAGGGATGGGGACTCCACCACCTCCCTGGGCAGCTCATCCCAATGCCAATCACTCTTGTTGTGAAGAACTTCCTCATAACATCCAGCCTGAACGTGCCCTGCCACAGCTTGAGACTGTGTCCTCTTGTTCTGGCCCTGGGTGTCTGGCAGAAGAGACCAACCCCACCTGGCTACAGCCTCCCTTCAGGCAGTTGTAGAGAGCAATGAGGTCTGCCCTGAGCCTCCTCTTCTGCAGGCTGCACACTCCCAGCTCCCTCAGCCTCTCCTCACAGGGCTGTGTTCCAGCCCCTCCCCAGCCTTGGTGCCCTTCTCTGGACATGTCCAAGCACCTCAACTACTGTCTTAAATTGAGGGGCTCAGAACTGGACACAGCACTCAAGGTGTGGTTTGACCAGTGCTGGGTACAGGGGCAGAACAATCTCCCTCGTCCTGCTGGCCACACTGTTCCTGATCCAGGCCAGGATGCCATTGGCTCTCTTGGCCACCTGGGCACACTGCTGGCTCATGTTCAACTGTCAACCACATCCCCAGGTCCCTCTCTGCCTGGCTGCTCTCCATCCACTTTGTCCCCAGCCTGTAGTACTGCTTGGGGTTGTTGTGGCCAAAGTGCAGAACCCAGAAATGACAATGCCTCACAAACAGCACAGCCAGCAGCTCTGGGGATGGAATTACTCCCCTACATTCCACACTGCTGAGGCCACACCTTGAATCCTGTGCTCAGTTTTGGGCCCCTTACTCCAAGAATTTCACTGAGGTGCTGGAGCAGGTCCAGAGAAGGGCTATGAAGCTGGTGAAGGGTCTGAAGAACAGGGCTGGGGAGAAGAGGTTGAGGGAGCTGGTGTTGTTCAGCATGGAGAAAAGGAGGCTGAGAGGAGACCTTCTGGCTCTCTATGACTCCCTGAAAGGAGGTTGAAGACAGGTGGGTCTTAGTCTCTTAGAAACATAGAATCATAGAATCAACCAGGTTGGAAGAGACCTCCAAGCTCATCCAGTCCAACCTAGCATCCAGCCCTATCCAGTCAACTAGACCATGCACTAAGTGCCTCATCCAGTCTCTTCTTGAATACTTCCAGGGACGGTGACTCTGTCCTCCCTGAACTCATCACCTCCCTGGGCAGCCCATTCCAATGCCAGTCACTCTCTCTGCAAAGAACTTCCTCCTAACATCCAGCCTAGACCTTCCCCTGACACAACTTGAGACTGTGTCCTCTCCTTCTGTTGCTGGGTGCCTGGCAGAAGAAACCAACCCCACCTGGCTACAACCTTCTTTCAAGTAGTTGTGGACAGCAACTTCTTCCAAGGAGCACTTGACAAGAGGAAATGATTTCAGATTGCCCAAGGGGAGGTTTAGGTTGGATATGAGCAAGCATTTCTTCTCTGAATGGGTTGCCTTCCTCAGAGGAGATCATGCTGCAGTGTACCCATCCAACCCTGCAAGGCTCCCAGAGAGCTGAAAAATCTCCAGATGGATTCCTGGAAGCTGCTGCAGCATGGATCTGGCCTCTGTGGGCAACCTGAGCCAGGTCTCACCACCCTGAGTGTCAAACATTTCTCCCTTCTCTCAAGTCTGACTTCAAACTACCACCCCTTGACCTGTCACAACAGTCTCTGCTCTAAATGAGTTGCTCACTTAACAGGACCCCACATTTCTGAAAGAGTGGGGGGGTTGGTCCCACCATGGCTCTGCACTAGACCCTCCCCTCCCACCACTGCCAGCCAGCATGTCACAACCATCCCAATGACACACAAACATCTGTATTTAGTGACAATTTCTGGCTGCTTGGTGTGGTGGGGCTGAAGGGAAGGGCAGCAGCACAAAGATAGTTTGGCCTCCACAGGGTCAATGCCTTCAGTGCTGCAGGCAGCTTTGGGAAGCTGGCATATGTCCAGCCTCTGAATGCTGCTGGATTGCCTCTAATTGCCTTGGAGATACCATGACTCCTGTGCTGGCTGCCAGCTCCTGTTTCCATGGGAGATGGTGACTTCTGATCCCCAGCATTTCAGCTTAGACACGTTAATAGTGTTTGGTTAGCAGGTGGTGGCACCTCCATTAATACACAGGGGTGCAGACTGTGTGTCCCTGCCATGGGAGGATGCATGGCACCTTGGGGTGATGCTCACCAGAAGAGGGAATGCATGCCCTGTGAAGTCTAGATTGCAGCATTTTAAGGGGAAAAAATGAGATTTTGTTTCTTTTCCACCAATTGCCTTTTGGTAACACAGTGAAGAACCATTCAAGAGCCATTCTGTCTACAACTACCTGAATGGACATTGTGGAGAGGCTGCTGCTGGGCTCTTCTCACAGATAACTGGAGACAGGACAAGAAGCAACGGATTCAAGCTGAGGCTGGGCAGGTTTAGATTTGACATTAGGAAAACGTTTTTCATGGAGAGAGTGCTCAGGGAGTGGAATGAGCTGCCCAGGGAGGTGGTGGAGTCACCCAGCCTGGATGTGTTTCAGGGTGGTTTGGATGTGGTTCTTAGGGCTATGGTTTAAGATGGCTCTTGTAGAGTAGGGTTCTGTGTTGGCCTTGGTGATGCTGAGGGGCTTTGCCAACCTGCATGTTGCTGTGATTCTGTGAAGACTGATTTGATCTTGGATATGTGGATGTTGTGGAGCCCAACCCCATGCCCATTGTTTGTTTGGGGCAGAAGCTCAGGGGATGGCTGCAGCTTCGTTCTGGTTTATGTTATCTAGAGATGGAATTCTGACTCCAAAACTGCCTAGCAGAATAGCTGTGCTGGTGTCACCCAGCCTGGCATCACTACACCTCACTCCAAGAAGGATGCTGAGATACTGGAGCAGGTCTGGAGGAGGGCAGCAAAATTGGTGAACTGTTGAGGTTTGGGCAGTGCTGAGTGATCTGAAAGAAGAAAGCAAGAGGGTAACATTAGGACACAGAGGAGGATGTGTTGTGCTGGGGAAAGAATTGGCTGGATGTTAGGAGGAAGTTCTGCACAGAGAGAGTGATTGGCATTGGAATGGGCTGCCCAGGGAGGTGGTGGAGTCATCATGCCTGGAGGTGCTCAAGAAAAGAGTGGATGGGGCACTTAGTGCCATGGTCTAGTTGCCTGGCTAGGGCTGGGGGATGGGTTGGACTGGATGAGCTTGGAGGTCTCTTCCAACCTGGTTGATTCTATGATTCTAAGAGTTGTGGTTGGAAAAGATCTAAGATCAAATCCAACCTTCAACCCAGCACCACTATGGCCAGAAATCCATGTCTCATTTCCCTCCTCTCCTCTTCATCTTGCTCCTTTTCTCTCAATCTCCTTCCTTTCCCTCCATCTTCCTCTTTTCACCTGCACCCTTTTTCTCTTCATCTCCCTCCTTTCAGCACCACCTCCCCTTCCCCACCCACTCTGGGCCTTTCCTGCCCCACACAGCAGAGGTTTATCCCCCAAACCCAGAGCAGCTGGGTGCTGCTGGAGTCTCCTCCCACCCCAGGTGTCACCACTTTGCCCTCCCTGCCCATCCCCTTTATAATCAGCCCCAGGAGAAGTAGAAGCCCCAAGCTTGCCCGAGTGGGCAGAGGGATCCTCCTCCTGGCATCACTGGTGAGTGCCCATGGTGCACCCTGGGTGAATGGGAGTGGGATCTAAAGGCCGGGGGGCCTGGTGGCCCCCCAGCCAGGTAGGGCTAGGCTTGCTGCTTACTCTGATGTCAGTGACCTCACTCCCAGGTGCTGGTTGGGCTTTCTTCCTTAGGCTGAGCTCCTCTCTGTTTAGCTGCTTCTTTCTGCTCACTCCTGATGAGCTGAAGGGCTTGGCTGAACAGGAAGCTCCTGGGGGAGCAGCTTTGTGTTGTCATGAAGTGTTTGGGTTGGAGAAGCAAGTTTTGGCTGGAGTGGCAGAGAGCAATGATGTCTCCCATCCACCTGCTCTTCTCTAGGTTGAGCAGGCTCCTCTCTGTCCCCTTCACCAGCTCTGTTGCCCTTCTCTGGACTTGCCCCAGCACCCCAGCTGCCTCCTTCCCTTGGGATGTTCAGCTGGAGTACAGCTGCTGTCACCTCAGGATTGCCCTTTCAGGTTTATTGATGCCCAAGGGGAGCAGCACATGGCAGCCTGGGCTGAAACCAGTCAGCAAATGCTGGAAATACCTGAGCTGCTTGTTCCTCTGCAGAGCTGCACTGCTGGGAGCCACCAGACCTGCTGCTGTCTCCTTGGGTCAGGTCTCAGCCTGGATCTGAAATCCCTGAGGTGTTCCCTTGGTGCTGGATGCTACAGAAACCAGTTCCTGTGGTGCCTGGGGTTGATTTCACAGCTACTGGGGTGCTGGTAGATGGCATCATTAATGCATTAATCTGCTTTTATTATGCTTTATTCGAGCAGCTGCTCCCAGGAAGGGAGCAAGAGCAGTTCACCCCCAGCCTACCCTAACCTTGTGGGGCACTGTAAAATCATGGAGTTACAGGATCATGGAATGGTGTGGGTGAGAAAGGTCTTTAAAGGTCCATCTGGTGTAACCTCCTGCAGGTTGCTCAGAGCTCCTGACAACCAGCAAGGGTGAGGGTAGAGTCTTGCACCTGCGAAAGAACAACCTCAGGGATCAGTATAGGTTGGGAACTGAGCTGTTAGAAGGTAGTGAAGGGGAAAAGGATGTGGAGATTCTAGTTGGTGGGAGGCTGACCATGAGCCAGCCTTGCAGACTTGGTGCAGAGGGTTGTGATTAGTGGTGACCTGGCAGTCCTGGGTTAATGGTTGTGCTTGATGACCTTGGAGGTCTTTCCCAGTCTGAATGTCTCTGTGATTCCAAGCAGAGCAGTTCCTTTGTTTTGAGCCCCAAAGTAATTACAGCTTGGGGAACACCAGAGTGGAATGAAGGTGAGCAAGAAAAAAACATTTCTTTCTCTCTCTCTCCTCCCTCAGAATGGCTTGGTTTTTATGGTTCTTTCTGGTCAAACCTCCAGTCCCAGTTGAATGCTTTAGGAAATTTAAGCATCTTTTTGATGCGGTACCCAAGTGAGAGAAGTCATCACCAAATGACCTGTTCTTTTAGCAGTAATGTGCTCCATGCAGCAGCACCTGCCTCTTTCTGCCTCTCCGCTCATGGCAGCAGCTGTTTGAGATGAAAACAAGAATGAAGCCTTGATGGTTTCCTGCTCTGGGCTGTTGTGCATTGCTATGGCACAGCCACGAGCGCATGATCTGCTTCTTGGGGCAGCTTCATGTCAGGATGGGTTTCAGAGGAGCTGGGGGCTATGAATGTACAAACTATTGAGAAGCTGGGGACAGACTTCTGAGCAGGACCAGTTGTGACAGGACAAGGGGTGATGGTCTGAATCAAAAGGGGGAGATTGAGACTGGACAGAAGGGAGAAGGAAGGCAGCAAAGGGGAAAAGGATCTGGGAGTCCTAGTGGATGGGAGGTTGACCATGAGCCAGTAATGTCCTCTTGTGACCAGGAAGGCCAATGTCATTTTGGGGTGGACTAGAAAGGCTGTGGTTAGTAGGTTGAGAGAGGTTCTCCTGCCCCTCTAAGGGAGGATGAGGCCACATCTGGAGTACTGTGTCCAGTCCTGGGTTTCCAGTTCAAGAGGGACAAAGAACTGCTTGAGAGAGTCCAGCACCAAGCCACAAAGATGCTGAAGGCAATGGAACATCTCTGTTAGGAGGAGAGCCTGAGGCAGCTGGGGCTGTGCTGCTTGGAGAAGAGGAGACTGAGAGGTGACCTCATCAGTGGTTATAAAGATGTGCAGGGTGAGTGGCAGGAGGCTGGAGCCAGGCTCTGCTGGGTGATGCCCAGTGCCAGGACAAAGGGCAATGGGTGGCAGCTGAGGCATAGGAAGCTTCATGTAAACATGAGGAAGATTTTTTTTCCCTGTGAGGGTGACAGAGCACTGGGCTGTGGAGTCTTTCTCTCCAGAGATATTCCAAACCCACCTGAGTGTGTTCCTGTGTGATGTAGTCTGGGAGATCCTGCTGTGGCAGAGGGGTTGGGCTGGATGAGCTTTGGAGGTCCCTTCCAGCCCCTGACATGCTGTGATTTTGTGAAGCTCTTTACTATGAGGGTTGTGAGACTGCTCTGTTGCAGAGAGATGGCAGATGCCTTATCCATGGAACCACTTCAGGTCAGGTTGTTTGGGGCTCCAAGCAACCTGCTTTAGCTGCAGATGTCTCTGCTGACTGCAGGGGGATTGGGTTGGTTGACCCTGAATGGTCTCTTTCCATGCAAAGCTGTCTGTAATTCCAAGATTCTAGAATGTTTTACACATATGAAGTAATAAAGAGTCTGACCCAGAAATGCTGATGATCTCTATAAAATCCAGGGAAGAATCAGAATCCCTCCCAGCCCAAACCACCCCATAGTTCTACTCAGGACAGTCTAGCATGCTGAGGACATTTCTCTTGTCCAGGTCATTTGCAGCACTGTTTTGTATTTCATGTTGCATTCTTACTCAAACTGAATGCTCTCCTTTGCTCTGCTTCCATGAGATAGTGTCACAGCCCTCACATTTTCCCTTGACCTGCATGAGGAATCTCTGCTAGTTTCTGTTGGAGAAGAAGGCTCTTGCAGAAGCAGTTCTCAATGTTTCCTTTAGATGAAGTGGTTCCTTCATGTGGGAGGTTTGCTGCATTTTTGCTTCAGGTGTCCACACACCCATCCTAGTGACTCTTCCTGAGAGACAACGAAGAAGATCCTGCTCATTACTGGCAGCTATTGGACACACAAAAGGTCTAGAGAACAACTGGAGTGGCTGAGAGAACTGGGGTTGATAAGTCTGGAGATGAGGAGGCTGAGGAGAGAGCTGGCTCTCTACAACTCCTTGAAAGAAAGTTGTAGCCAGCTGGAGCTTGGTCTCTTTTCCCTAGTATCAGGTGATAGGTTCTGCTCATTTGGTCCCTGGGATAGGGCAAGGAGCAATGGATGGAAGCTGCAGCACAGGAGGGTCCAGCTCAACACAAGGGGGAACTTCTTGACTGGAAGGGTCCCAGAGCACTGGAACAGGCTCCCAGGAGAGGTTGTAGAGTCTCTTTCTCTGGGGATGTCCAAGGCCTGTCTGGATGTGTTCCTGTGTGACCTGAGCTAGATTGCATAGTGTTGCTGTGGCAGGGGGGTTGGACTCACTGATCTCTTTGGGTCCCTTCCAAGCCCTGACATCCTGTGATCCTGTGAACAAGAGGAAATTGCCTGAAATTGCATGAGGAGAGGTTAAGGCTGGACATGAAGAACAATTTATTTGCTGCAAGAGTGGTCAGGCATTGGAACAGGCTGCCCAGAGAGGAGGTAGAGTCACCCACCACCTCTGGCCTTGTTCAAAAACCATGTGGCCATGGCACTTGGGGACATGGTTTGATGGCCATGGTGGTATTGGGCTGATGCTTGGACTAGGTGTTCTCAGAGGATTTTTCTAATCAAAGCAATTCTGTGGCTCTATATTTTCTGAGATGCCTTTCCAATGTGTGCTGAGGGTAGGAGCCATTCCCTGTGTCCATCTGTACCTCAAACACCAAAGCAGATCTGTAGGGCTTCCAGGTTTATGTGTCATGAAGAGAAGTGCAGGAAGGGATTCAGACTGGTGATCCACAATGTGCAATGCTCCTGAGATGCAAGTTGTAACATGGAAATGCTGGGCTCATTGGACCTGTACATCTTCCTCTGCTGAAGCACAGAATCACACAGAAGCACAGAATCACAGAAACATGCAGGTTGGCAAAGCCCCTCAGCATCACCAAGGCCAACACAGAACCCTACTCTGCAAGAGTCACCTTAAACCATAGCCCTGAGCACCACATCCAAACCACCCTTAAACACGTCCAGGCTGGGGGACTCCACCACCTCCCTGGGCAGCTCATTCCACTCTCTCCATGAAAAAAAACTTTTCCTAATGTTCAATTTAAACCTGCCCAGCCTCAGCTTGAGGCCATTGGTCCTTGTTCTGTCTCCAACTAGCTGTGAGAAGAGCCCAGCAGCAGCCTCTCCACAATGTCCCTTCAGGTAGCTGTAGGCAGCAATGAAGTCTCCCCTCAGCCTCCTCTTCCTCATACTATCCATCCCCAGCTCCTTCAGGTTTCCTCAGGACTGTTGTTTCTTGCCTGGCACCAGCAGCTTTCAGTTGTCCACATAATCAGATTGTAGGTTAGATTGGTTGACTTGTAAAGGGCACTTCCAATGCCAAAGGTTCTGTGATTCCATCCAGTTGTGGGGTTGCTCTTATTTATCCAATGCAAATGTTTCCAAGCTCGTAAGAGGGTGAGGGTGGTGAGACACTGGAACAACTTGCCTAGGGAGGCCATGGATTCCCCCTCCCTGGAGGTGTTCAAAGCTAGGTTGGATAAGGCCTTGAGCAATCTGGTCTAGTGAGAGGTGTCCCATGCCCATGGCAGGGGCCTTAGAACTAGATGATCTTTAATATCACATGAGGGTGGTGAGACTCTGGAATGGATTGCCCAGGGAAGTGGTTGAGGTCCCATCCCTGGAGGTGTTTAAGGCCAGGCTGGATGAGGCACTAGACAGCCTGATGTAGTGTGAGGTGTCCCTGGCCATGGCAGGGGGGCTGGAACTGGATGATCCTTGTGGTCCCTTCCAACCCTGACTGGTTCTATGATTCTAAGATCCCTTCCAATCCAAGTCATTCTATGAATCTAAGGGAAATTCCTCCATGGGAATCCAATTTGATGAGGGATTAAAGACGTGCTCAAACACTCCACCTCCCATAATTTCTTTTCCTAGATGTTCACAAGAAGAATTGAGGCTGTACAAAGTGTTCTTGTTCCTGGCCCTGGAGTGCATTAAGAACATGATGAGCCAGGAGTATCGGCGATGTTGCTTGGATAATGTCCATAACTGCTGAGCTTTTCTTCAGCTCTGCAACAATGGTCACACAACCTGTTAAGACTTTGCACACTTAGCTCAGTGCTGACAACTAAAGCATCTTAAAAATGCCACCTGCTGTGCTGCGCTTCCCTCTGTGCCCTCCCAGAGACCACAGGTGCCAGCCACAGGAGGGACATGGTCAATAGGCTCTGTCATCTCGCATGAGAAGGGACACCTTCATCATTACTCTGCTCTGGTGAGACCTCACCTACAGTACTGCATCCTGTTCTGGAGCCCTCACTTTAGAAAGGACATGGAGCTGATGGAGCAGGTCCAGAGGAGGCCACAGAAATGATCAGAGGGTTGGAGCAGCTCTGCTGTGAGGGCAGGCTGAGGGAGCTAGGGGTGTTCAGCCTGGAGAGGAGGAGGCTGTAGGGGGACCTAATATCAGCCTGCCAGTACCTGAAGGGGGATACAGGAAGGATGGAGAGAAGCTGCTTGCAAAGGCCTGCAGGGACAGGACGAGGGGCAATGGGTTCAAGCTTGAGAAGAGCAGATTTAGATTGGATGTTAGAGATAAGTTCTTTACTATGAGGGTGGTGGAGCACTGGAGCAGGTTGCCCAGGGAGGTGATTGAGGCTCTCTTCCTGGAGACATTCAAGGTGACGTTTGAGGGGGCCCAGGGTGACCTGGGCTGGTGGGGATGCCCCTGCTAACTGCAGTGGGGCCAGACTAGATGACCTCTAGAGGTCCCTCCCAGCCTGGAACATTCTATGTTGCCATAGATGGATGAAGATCCAGTATCTTCAGACCTTGCATTGGGAATAAATCCAAAAGAATGAATTCCTCCCCAATTCAGAGAATATTTCCTGCACAACCACAACATCTCATAACACCTCCCTCCCTGGAGGTGAGCAAGGCCAGGTTGGATGAAGCCTTGAGCGACCTGTTCTAGTGGGAGGTGTCCCTGGCTGTGGCAGGGATTGGAACTGGATGAGCTTTAAGGTCTCTTCCAACCTAAATCATTCTATGATTCTATAACCAGAATTTTCTCCACTGCTTCCAGACTGTCTTGCTTGTGTCTCCTCCTATCATCCTGTCCTTCAAATTCCCTCTTGACCTGCAAGAGGAGTCTCTGACAGGTAGTCTTGGAGAAGGCTCCCACAGGAGCAGTTCTCAGTGTTTCTTTCAGATGCAATGGTTCCTTCACAGAACCTCAGAGCTTGAGGAGACCACTGCAAGGCAGGAGGTTGGATCAAGTTTTTGTGACCTTGCCTGTTCTCTGGGTTGCAGTCATATGATCATAGGATTGTCCAGAGTGGAAAAGACATCTAAGATCATTGAGTCCAACCCTCAACCTAACACCACCGTGGCCATTAAACCATGTTTCCCAGAGCCATGTCCACACATGTCTTTGAGGCACAGGAGGTTCCATATGAACCTGAGGAAGAATTTTTTTCCCTGTGAGGGTGACAGAGCACTGGAACAGGCTGCCCAGGGAGGTTGTGGAGTCTCCCTCTCTGGTGATATTCAAGAACCATTTGGAAGCATTCCAGTGTGATCTGCTCTAGATAATCCTGCTGTGTCAGGGGGGCTGGACCAGATGATCTTTTGAGGTCCCTTCCAGGCCCTGACATTCTATGATTCTTGAACACCTCTAGGGATGGTGACTCCGCCACCTCACCTGTCAGCCTGTTCCAATGCCTGACCACTCTTGCAGAGAGGAACTTGTTCCTCATGGTCAACCTAAACCTCCTCTGGCACAATTTCAGACCATGCACTCTCATTCTGTCACTTGTTCCTTTGGAGAAGAGACCAATCCACACATTCCTCCAATCTCCTTTCAGAGACTTGTAGAGAACAGTGAGATCTCCCCTCAACCTGTTTTTTGCACAGGCTGAACACCCCCAGTTCCCTCAGCTGCTCCTCACCAGCCCTGCTCTCCAGACCTTACATCAGAATTGTCACCCTTCTCTGGAGCTGCTTCAGCCCCATGATGTCCTTGGAATGAGGGGCCAGAGATGCACTTAGAAGCTCTGTACCTCTTCCAACGATGTCTGTGTGTCTCTTCCATCCTCTGTTTGTAGAGATTTTTGTTATGGATTCCACAGAATCAGAGAATCATAGAATCAGTCAAGGTTAGAAGGGACCACAAGGATCATCTAGTTCCAACTGCCCTGCCATGGGCAGGGACACCCTACCCTAGATCAGGTTGGCCACAGCCTCATTCAGCCTGGCCTTAACTCCAGGGATGGGGCCTCAACCACCTCCATGGGCAACCCATTCCAGCCTCTCACCACTCTCATACTGAATAACTTCTGCTAAATGGCTGGTCTGAAACTACCCACCTCCAGCTTTGCTCCATTCCCCCCAGTCCTGTCACTCCCTGAGAGCCTAAAAAGTCCCTCCCCAGCCTTTTTGTAGCCCACTTCAGTTACTGGAAGGCCACAAGCAGGTCACCTTGCAGCCTCCTCTTCTCCAGCCCCAACTCTTTCACTCTGTGCTCACAGCAGAGCAGCTCCAGCCCTCTCATAACCCTTGTGGCCCTTCTCTGGACACGCTCCAGCACCTCCACATCCTTCTTGCCCCAGGGGCTCCAGAACTGGATGCAGTGCTCCAGGTGGGGTCTCGCCAGAGCGGAGTAAAGAGGGAGAATTGCCTCCCTCGACCTGCTGGCCACACTTCTGATGTAGCCCAGGCTCTGGCTGGCCCTCTGGGCTGCAAGTGCACACTGCTGCCTCGTGTCGAGCTTCTCATCCTCCAGCACACCCAAGTGCCTCTCCTCAGGGCTGCTCTCCAGCCACTCACTGCCCAGCCTGTAGTTGTGCCTGGGGTTGCCTCGACCCAGATGCAGGACCTTGCACTTGATCTTGTTGAACGTCATGAGCTTGGCTTGTGCCCACCTCTCCAGCCTCTCCAGGTCCCTCTGGATGGCATCCCTGCCCTCCAGCATGTCTGCTGCACCACACAGCTCAGTGTCAGCAGCAAACTTGCTGTGAGTGCACTCAGTGCCACTGTCCACGCCACCCCCAAAAATGTTGAACAAGACTGGGCCCAGGACTGATCCCTGAGGGACTCTGCTTGTCACTGGCCTCCACTTGGACATGGAGCCATTGACAGCCACTCTTTGGATGCGGCCATCAAGCCAGTTCTTTACCCATTTAGTGCTCCACCCATGTTTCACCAGCTTGGAGACCAGGATGTGGTGCAGGACAGTGTCAAAGGCCTTGCTCAGGTCCAGGTAAATGACTTCAATTGCTTGCCCCTCATCTATGAATGTTGTGACCTGTTCATAGAAGGCCACCAGGTTTGTCAGGCAGGATTTGCCCTTGGTGAAGCCATGCTGCTTGTAGCCAATCACCTCTTCACTATTCTCCTGTCTCAGTAGTGCCTCTGGGAGGATCTGCTCCATGATCTCACTGGGCACAGAGGTGAGACTGTCCTGGAGGTCGCTGGCTCCTCCTTCCTACCCTGTTTGAAAATGGGAGCTATGTTTCCCCTTGTCCAGTCAGTGAGGACCTCACCAGACTGCCATGACTTTTGGAATAGAATAGAGAGGGGTTTAGCAACCTACTCCACCAGTTCTCGGCACCCCTGGGTGTATCCCATCGGGTCCCATGGACTTGAACACTTTCAGGTCCCTCAGGTGATCACAAACCTGATCTTCACTTACGATGGGCAGCTCTTCCTTGCAGCCCCTGCACATGACTCCAGGAATGTGGCTGGAGGCCTTTGCAGTGAAGACTGAGGTAAAGAAGTCATTGAGAACCTCAGCCTTTGCCATGTCACTTGTGACCACTTCACCTGTTTCCTTTCTGAGGGGGCCCACACCCTCCCTAGGCTTCTTTTTACCATTAATATACCTGTAGAAATTCTTGGTGTTCCCTTTGACCTCCCTGGCTAGATTCAACTCCAACTCTGCCTTGGTCTTTCCTAACCAGATCTTTAGCTGCTGGGGCAGCTTCCATATATCCCTCCCATTCCAGCTGTCCTTTCTTCCACTCCTTGCAGAGTTTCTTTTTGTGTGCCAGCACATCCAGGAGCTCTTTGCTCAGCCAGGAAGGTCTCCTAGCACTCTTCCCCGCTTTCCTCTTTGTTGGTATACATTGCTCCCCATTCATCCTTTTATTCTCATCCTTTTACAAGGCACTGTTTGGATTTGTTTGGTATTTTGGGGCTTTTTTTAATGTTGCCATTCACCTTTTTTCTTCTTCATGGTGAATTTTTAATCCTCACCTCAGTGTCAGTGGGAGAAGCTGCAGTCACCTGCCTGTGGGTTACAAAGATTTACTTCTGTTGGGGTCCTGAGGCACTTTATTGCTCTAAAATGCAGTGCTGTGGAAAGAGCACAGGAAAAAATTAAGTTGGATAATTTGGGGGGGGAGGTGGGGAAGAAATCAATAAATGCATCCAGGAGTGCAGCTGCAGCTCTGTTTGAAGGCTGATGCACCACATCCATCAGTCCTCCTGGAACTTGGTCAGATGGAGCTTTTTTCTCTCCTCACGGGCAAAAGGCTGCACTTGCTTACAGAAAATAAATGTATTGACATCCTAGTGTGTATTGATTAAAGCCCAGCTCTCCTCTGGGCATGCATTTGCCTCTAGTTTAAGAATAAAATGTTATGGATAGTGACCTGAAATTAGGAGAGATGTGTCTCAGGGGCACCACTCTTCTCAGCGGTGCCCAGGCACAGGACAAGGGGCAATGGGCACAGAGCCCAGGAAGTTCCAGCTCAGCAGAACAAGAAAATTCTTTGCTGTGAGGGTGTTGGAGCCCTGGAGCAGGCTGCTCCCAGAACTTGGGGAAACTCCTTCTCTGGAGAGCTTCCAAACCCAGCTGGGCATTGTGATGCTGGGCAAGCTGCTGTGAGTGCCCCTGCTTTAACAGAGGGGGCTGGGCTGGATGATCTTCAGTGGTCCTTTCCAACTGCCATCCTGCTGGGATTCTGTGACAAAATAACATAAATAGAATCACATCTGCCTGGGGGGGGCAATGCTTTTTTCCCTTGGATATTCAACATAAACATAGAATCATAGAATGGCTTAAGTTGGAAGGGGCCTCAAAGATCATCTAATTCCAACCCCCTGCCATAGGCAGGGACACCTCTCTCTAGAACAGGTCACTCAAGGCCATAGAATCATAGAATGGTTTAGGTTGGAAGGGGCCTCAAAGATCATCTAATTCCAACCCCTTGCCATAGGCAGGGACACCTCTCTCTAGAACAGGTCACTCAAGGCCATAGAATCATAGGATGGTTTAGGTTGGAAGGGACTTCAAAGATCCTCCAGTTCCAACCCCAACACCTATACAATTAGTCCCAAATGCTGATAAATAAAGAAAAATGGACATTCTGGACAATGAGAGATGGGAGGTCAGCCATGTCTCTTCAGCTGTATAAACAGATTTTCCCAAGCAGGATCCTGTAGTCACAGAAGTGTAGTGACAGGGAAGGGGCTCTGGGGGTGACCTAGTCCAACATCCCTGCTAAAGCAGGGGCACTCACAGAAGCTTGCCCTGAATCAACAATGCCCAGCTGGGTTTGGAAGCTCTCCAGAGGAGACTTGGCCTCACCAAAGCTGAGTCCAAGGGTTCAATCACTTCCCTGTCCTGCTGGCCACAGCATTTCTAATGCAAGCCAGGATGAAGGTCTCTAGAGGAGACTCCACAACCTCTCTGGGCAGCCTGCTCCAGGGCTCCAGCACCCTCACAGCAAGTAAGTTTCTCCTTAGGTTCAAGGGAAAATCTGGAAGGGACATGAACACAGCACTGGGGATTTTATCATGACAGCTGCCTGGCCTTCAGAATAACTTTTGCCTTCCTCAGCTTTGTTTTTGGGTCCTTCCCTGAGCACTGTGTTTATAGAACCATAAGATTTTCTTGCTGTAAAGGACTGATAAGATCTCATCAAGTCCAACCTTCAGCCCAGCCCCACCGTGGCCATGAAACCATGTCCCAAAGTGCTGTGTCCACACCTTTCTTGGACACTTCCAGTGGCAGTGACTCAACCTTTTTCATTAAACTTTGGGAAGATGAGAGCCTGAGGTTCATTGCCTTCCTGCAGAGGATAGAGTCATCCCAGAATCCCAGCATGGTGGGAGTTGGAAGGGATCTCTGGAGTTCCACACCTTTCTTGAATACCTCCAGTGGCAGTGACTCAACCTTTTACGTTCAACTTTGAGAGCCTAAGGTTCATTCCCTTCCTGCAGAGGACAGACCCTTGGAAATGGCCCAGAAATTTGTACTGAAGTGATGAGCCCATAGCTCATTGCATATGCAAATTAACTAATTAGCAGAGTTGTAGAATGATTTGGGTTGAAAGTGAACTTAAAGGTCATCTGGTTCCAACTCCCTGCTATGAGCAGGACTACCTTCCACTTGGGCCCAGGTTGCCCAAGGCCTCATCCAGCCTGGCCTTGAACACCTCCAGATAGTGAGCATCCACAGCCTCCCTGGGCAACCTGTGCCTGTGTCTCACCATCCTCTCTGCAAAGAATTTCTTCCTAATCTCCAGCCTAAATCTCCCCTGCTCAAGCTTTATCCCATTCTCCCTCATCTATCACTACAAAACCCTGGTGGGACCTCCCACACATTTTTGTGTGGGTCATGGTTGGACTCGTGCCTGAGGATTTAAATCTTCATTTCTCTTTTCCCCACACACAGCTCAATTTTTTTTATTCGAATGCTCTTTTTTTTTTCTTTTTATCTTTGTCTTTTTTTTCCTCATACCCAAATCTATCTCTGCCTTGACGTGAGCCAAAAAAAAATTACACCCCTTGAAAACTCCCCACTGAGGTAGGCTGTAATTTTCCATAGGAGGGAAAAGCAGTTATTTTTATCTGTTTTCTTTTTTCCTTCTCTTTTTTTTTTTCCCTCATCCCTAGCTTGTTTTATAACAGGAATAAGCCCTTGGTAGAATATATGCAATAAAGAAGCTTTGAGATTGATTAAATGTCTTGGGTTCCTCCTGGCCGTTAAGTAAACTCGGCAGCAGTTATTGCTCTGAACAGGGCAAGGCAGTGGAGATAATCCTTTAAAAATAATAAAGTCTGTGCAGGATGGTGAGGTGTAAATACTCATGGGGTGGTGTGAAAGTTCTGTCTTTTAGTCATGACACAGTAATAACATATTATTAGTAACTGCTGCTCCCGGGTGTTAGACTCTTGACAAGCAGAAATTGTTTACTGGCAACATTTAGTTATCTGCAAACAGGTTTTACTGGGAAAAAATAGAATCAGAACTACCCTTTCATTTGGAGAGAGTTAGAAAAGGGAGGGAAAGGAAGAGAGGAAGGAGGAGAGGGAAAGATGACATGAGGAGAGGAGACTCGAAGAGAGAAGACTTGAGGAGAGGAGACTCAAAGAGAGAAGACTTGAGGAGAGGAGACTCGAAGAGAGAAGACTTGAAGGGTGGAGAGAAGACTCGAGGAGAAGAGATTTGAAGAGAGAAGACTTGAAGGGTGGAGAGAAGACTCGAGGAGAAGAGACTTGAGACTCAAGAAGAGACTCCAGGAGAGGAGACTCAAAGAGAGAAGACTTGAAGGGTGGAGAGAAGACTCGAGGAGAAGAGACTTGAGGAGACTCAAGAAGAGACTCCAGGAGAGGAGACTCAAAGAGAGAAGACTTGAAGGGTGGAGAGAAGACTCGAGGAGAAGAGACTTGAGGAGACTCAAGAAGAGACTCCAGGAGAGGAGACTCAAAGAGAGAAGACTTGAAGGGTGGAGAGAAGACTCGAGGAAAAGAAACTCGAGGAGAGGAGACTCAAGGAGAAGAGACTCCAGGAGAGGAGAGGGGAGGGAAAAGGGGAAAGCTGGATAAAAAGAAAGAGGAAAAACCTCATGTACTCCTACAAGGCCTCCCTCCCCACCCCCCAGGACAGTGCTTTTATTCAGATCACATCAAACCCCCTCAAAGCTTTGTTCTCTCATCAGTTCCAGAGAGCAGCTCTTTATTTTCAGTGCTGCAGAGGCTCTGGCATTGGCCAGAGTTTCCTTGCCGGGTGCAGATTGGCAGCTCAGCAGCTGGCTGGGTTCTGGTCCTCTCACAGTGGCCAAGACCTTCAGTCCCACAATCCAAAGAGAAGTAGCACTGAGTGAGCATGGAGTACTGAGTGGAGCACTGCATGGTGGGGGGTTGCAGCTAGGTGACTTTTCAGGTCCTTTCCGTCCCAAACCATGCTCTGATTCTATGACCTTTAAAGATACAATCCAATTCATTCTATAATCTTAGAGATCTATTCCAATCAAAGCAATACTACTATTCTGTGAGTTCATTCTCTTCTCATTTTTTCATCATCAAATTAGAATCATAGTATGAGTCAGGGTTAGAAGGGACCACAAGGATCATCCAGTTCCAACCCCCCTGCCATGGGCAGGGACACCTCACACTAGATCAGGCTGTCCAGAGCCTCATCCAGACTGGCTTTAAAAAACTCCAGGAATGAGGCTCCCATAGCCTCCCGGGGCAACCCCTTCAGGCTCTCACCACCCTCATGCTAAAGAACTCCTTCCTAACATCGAGGCTGAATCTACCCATTTCTAGCGTTGTTCCATTCCCCCCAGTCCTAGCACTGCCTGACAGCCTAAAAAGTCCCTCCCCAGCTTTCTTGTAGCCCACTTCAGATACTGAAAGGCCACAATAAGGCCACCTGGGAGCCTTCTCCTCTGCACACTGAACAGCCCAAACTCCCTCAGTCACTCCTCATAGGAGGTTGTCTCCTCCAAAACTCAGTAGTAGCCACTTGCTGGACATGCATGTATCATCAAGGCCAGGTTGGATGAGGCCTTGGGCAACCTGGGCTAGTGGAAGACATCCCTGCCCATGGCAGTGGATTGGAACTAGATGATCTGTAAGGTCCTTTCCAATCCCAAACATTCTGTGGTTTTGTGGTTCTGCCATTTTGAAATTTTAAAGACAGAAAATGAGTTGAGTGTAGAAGCACAGACTGGGTCAGCTTGGAAGAGGCCATTAAAGGTCATCTTGCCTGATGCCTCCACAGTGAGCAGGGACATCTGCAACTAGATGAGGTTACTCAGGACTCCATCAAGCTTGACCTGAAATGTTTCCAGGGATGGGGCCTCAACCACATCTCTGTGCAACATGTTTCAGTATTTCAGGTTCAGACAACACATGGATAACATGTTAGAAATAAATTCATCCCAGTGAGGGTGGGGAGGTACTGGAACAAGTTGCCCAGGGAGGTTGCAGGTGTTTCTTCCCTGGAGGTGTCCATGGCCAGCTTGGATGATTCCTTGAGCAACCTGAGCTAGTAGGTGGTATCCCTGCTGATACCAGTGGGGTTGCAACTAGATGATTTTTAAGGTCCTTTCCAACCCAAACCACTCTCTGAACCTTAGATGTTGTCTGAGAAATTAAAGTCATCACCTGTAGTGGACAATATTTACAGTATCTCCAGTTTTCTTCCCCAGCCTGGGTGTAAATCCTCCCTTCCACATCAATTTATTATTTACCTTTTGTCTCTGGAGACCTTGCCTCACATTATTTATCATCTCTATCGTGCAGGATGATATTTCAGCCTCAAATGACTGCTGGCAGACATGGCTGTTTCTTGGCACCTCTCTTTATTACACTTTGTCCTCAGCAATTCATTTCTCCTGATCAAGTCAGGGTGTCAGACGTGCAGGTTTCAGGATTTATTGCTGTGCCTTGAGACTTTTCTATTTTTTTTTGGTCTTGAGCATCCAGCTGTTCTCCAGCTGTTCTGGTAGCACATGCCTCACTTGCAGAAGGTTTTCCCTGTGCAACAACAAATCACAGAACCTCAGGCTGCCTCATGTGTAAAGGGACCCTCAAAGGTCCATCTTTTGAAACTTCCCTGCAGTCAGCAGGGACACCTCCACCTGGATCAGATTTCCACCATGAAGTTTGACTTTGAATATTTCCAGGGATGAGACCTCAACCACATCCCTGCACAACCTGTTCCAGTGTTCCATGGCCCTTACAGCAAAGAACTTCCTTTTGGTGTCCAACCTAAATCTTTCCTCCTCTAACTTCAAACCTTTGCCCCTTGTCCTGTCACCATAGGCTCTTCTAAATAGTCCCTGCCAAGCCTTTCTGTAGGTGTCCTTCACATAATGAAATACAGCTCTAAGGACTCCCTGGGGTCTTCTCTTCTCCAGGCTGAACAGCCTCAACTCTCTTAGCCTGTTCATATAGGAGCAGTGATCCAGACCTCTGAGCATCTTGGTGGCCTCCTCTGGACCCATTCCATCAGGTCCACATCTTTCTTGTGTTGGAGGCTGCACAGCTGGACACAGCACTCTAAGTGAGGTCTTAGCAGAGCAGAGAAGCAGAATCATAGAATGGTTTAGATTGGAAGGGACTTCAAAGCTCATCCAGTTCCAACCCCCTGCCATAGGCAGGGACACCTCCCACTAGAACAGGTTGCTCAAGGCCTCATGCAACCTGGCCTTGAACACCTCCAGGGAGGGAGCATCCACAGCCTCCCTGGGCAACCTGTGCCAGTGTCTCACCACCCTCACTGGAAAGAACCCTCTCCTAACACCTAGTTTAAATCTCTGCCAGTTTAAACCCATCACTCCTTGTCCTGTAATCACCTCTCTCCATCTGCTGCCCTCACTTCCAGTGCAGCCCAGGGTATGATTGTCTTCCTGGGGTGCAAGTGTTCATAAAAAGCTCTGATGTTATTAATCTCCACAATCCAGTGGGATTAGAGTAGGTACTGGAATCACTCCTGTTTTTTTCTTTTCCTGTTCTTTTCTGTTTGAGTACATTTTTAACTGATAACAAACGACAAATGTTTCTGGTTCTGCTTGGTTGGGGCATCAAAGGAAACTAAATTTAGTGCATGGAGTTTGGAGGTCACAACCAACAATACTTAAACACCCAGAGAGCAGTCAGCAAAGCTTTTGTGACTCTCACTGAGGAGATACTGTTCACATATTGCATTGTGGTCTGCAGAGGCTTCATGAGGAGGAACTTTAATTTAAGGGCAGCAGAACCCTGGAGCAGGCTGGCCAGATAGGTGGCAGAGTCTTCATCTCTGGAGATATTCCAAACCTGCCTGGACAAGTTCTTGTGTGACTTTCCAGAGGTGAAGCTGCCTTGGCAGAAGAACTGAACTCAATGGTCTCCACGAGGTCTCTTCCAACTCGGATTCTGGGAATCTGTTGTTCATAGCAATGGTTTAAAGGCTTGTTAATTGTTTTAAGCATCACCAGATGCATTTATTTAAATATGTGTGCTTTGTTTGGGGTATAATTTAACAATTTGACTACATCTTGAGTTGCTCATCCTAATTCAACCTGGGACAGAGCCAAGGAAATTCTTCTGGAAGAGGAGGGTTTGGGGTTTTTTTTCCCCTCTCAAAACATTTAATAATTTAAGTAAATAAGCACTGATTTTATTCCATACACAGTCAAATGCTGCCTGATTTGTGCCTCCAGGGAAAAGAGGACATTGTCAAACCCTGGCCCTGATTGCCCAGTTTTAGGTTGGAGGTGAGCAATGTGTCCAGAGAAGGGCCATGAGGGTGATCAGAGGCCTGGATCACCTCTGTTATGAGGAGAGACTGAGCGAGTTAGGGCTGCTCAGTCTGGAGAGGAGAAGGCTCCCAGATGACCTTATTGTGGCCTTTCAGTATCTGAAGAGGGCCACAAGAAAGCTGGGGAGGGACTTTTTAGGCTGTCAGGTAGTGACAGGACTGGGGGCAATGGAACAAAGCTAGATATTCAGACTGGATGTTAGGAAGAAGTTCTTTAGCATGAGCCTGGTGAGAGCCTGGAAGGAGTCGCTCAGGAAGGTGGTGGAAGCCTCATCTCTGGAGGTGTTTAAGGCCAGGCTGGATGAGGCTCTGGACAGCCTGATCTAGTGTGAGGTGTCCCTGGCCGTGGCAGGGGGGTTGGAACTGGATGATCCTTGCAGTCCCCTCCAACCCTGACTGATTCTATGATTCCAACAATTTCTTCCCCTCAAGAGTTATCAAAGCCTAGCCCAGGCTACCCACAGCACGGGTGGAGTCCCCACCCCTGGAGGGGTTTCAAAGTCACAGAGATGTGATGCCGAGGCACACGGTTTAGTGGCGACCTCGCAGTGCTGGGTCTTGATGTTCTGAAAGGTCTTTTCCAGCCTAAACTATTCTATGATGACATCAGACTAATAGCAGATTTCAGGGTTTTTTTTTCTGCCACATTTCATCAAAAAGCTCATTTAGTTTACTCCAGAGCCTTTCTTTTGCTTGGTCCCATGACAGTGTTTGGTGTTGTGGTTTGGGGTTTGTGGTTTGGGTTTTTTGGTGTTTTGGGCTTTTTTTTTCTTCAGGACAGTAGGCTGACTTTAGGAGATAAAGGAAAACAACCTGATTTGCAATCAGGACACCTAAAGGTGGGGAACAGTCACCCCAGCTCCCAGTAACTGTTTAATGATTTTGGTATTTGGGTTAGATGACTATTTTGGAGGAGAAAGAAAGGATTTTTGTGAAGTTATCTATTCATCTTCAGAACTTTTTCTGTCCATGCCAGTAATGTTATTAATTTTTGACCACACAAGCTTAACAAAGTAGATGAAGTGAGGTTTTTCAGACAGTTTCAGGTCCTGTTGTGAGCCATTGGTTGTGTGTCCAGTCAGACAGGTGGTGGTCCAGCTGTAGTCATGCTGGTGTCATTGGCTTGATGTTGTGTGATGTCAGCTTGGAGCCCACAGCTCAACCTGTCTTGCTGACAAGTGTCCTTAAAATAGGCTTAATGACTTCACTTAGGTTCTGGGAAATGGGCTCGAATGCAGATTTATCACATTAATTATTTATTAATATAATATATAATTGATTACATTTTCTAGTAGACAGTAAGTGGTGATTGTGTCCCAGCCAATGCCGCAGGCAGGAGTGATTAGTGATGGACTCAGGGAAGTGTAGAATGGTTTGGGTTGGAAGAGACTTCTGAGTCATGAAGTCCAACCATAACCCAACACCACCATGGCCATTAAACCATGTCCCCAAGTGCCAAGTCCACACATTTCTTGAACACCTCCAGGGATGGTGACTCCACCACCTCCCTGGGCAGCCTCTTCCAGTGCCAGTCAGAGAGCAGTCAGGACTGCTCTTGCAGAGAATAAATTATTCCTCATGTCCATCCTAAATGTCCTCTGGCACAGTTTGAGACCATTATTTCTCCTGATACTAGGGAAAAGAGACCAACCTCCACCTCACTCCAACCTCCTTTCAGGGAGCTGAAGAGAACCAGATGTCTCCTCAGGCTTCTCGTCTCCAGACTAAACAACTCCAATTCTCTCAGCTGCTCCTCACCAGACTTGCTCTTCAGACCCTTCATCAGCTTCATTGCCCTTCTCTGGACATGCTCCAGCCCCTCACCTCCCTTCTTGTATTGAGGGCCCCAAAACTGAACCCAGGGTTCAAGGTGTGCCCTCACCAGCGCCCAGTACAGGGGCATGATTACTGCCCTATTCCTACTGCCCACAGTACTGCCGATCCAGGCCAGGATGGCAGGGTCTGATGGCAAACCTGGTCACTGCTAGGTTGGATTTGGGGGGGAAACAGTAAAAATTGCAGCTGCCCACACCTTCCTGAAGACCTGATCCATGGAGCTTGCTCTCAGAAGAGTCAGAGCTCCCTCTGCCTGCAGGCAGTTTATGTACCACGTTTATTGCATCGGTGTGTAAAGTCACAGCATCACAGAGACAGGCAGGTTGGCAAAGCCCCTCAGCATCACCAAGTCCAACCTAGAGCCCTGCTCTGAAAGACAACCCTACCCTTCAAGAGCTTAAACCATAGCCCTGAGCACCACATCCAAACCAGCCTTAAACATATCCAGGCTGGGGGACTCCACCACCTCCCTGGGCAGCTCATTGCAGCCCCTGAACACTCTCTCCATGAAAAACATCTTCCTAATGTCCAATCTAAACCTGCCCAGCCTCAGCTTGAGGCCATTCTCCCTTGTTCTGTCTCCAATTAGCTGTGAGAAGAGCCCCGCAGCAGCCTCTCCATGATGTCCCTTCAGGTAGTTGTAGACAGCAGTGAGGTCTCCCCTCAGTCATCCCATGAGAGACAGACCTAGTTAAGGATAACACTGAGTAAGAGTAAAAACAGGAAAATATAAAGTGAGAAACCAGGGTGCATATGCCCAGACAGCAACTGTGTGCTGGGCTGCAGCAAGAGCAGTGTGGGCAGCAGGGCAAGGCAGGGGATTCTGACCCTTTGCTCTTCTGAGACCTCATCTGGAGTCCTATGTGCAGTTCTGGAGCCTCCAGCACAAGAAGGACATGGAAGTGTTCGAATGACACCAGAGCAGGCCACCATGATGCTCAGAGGGCTGCAGCAGCTCTGCTATGAGGACAGGCTGAGAAAGTTGTGACTCTGTAGCCTGGAGAAGAGGCGGCTTTGAGGAGACCTTGGAGTGGCCTTCCAGTATCTGAAGTGGGCTACAGGAGGGCTGGGGAGGGACTACAGGCAAGGCCTCGTCATGACAGGATGAGGAGGAATGGGTTTAAACTGGCAGAGGGGAGATTGAAACTGGATGCTAGGAAGAAGTTGTTTGCAGGGAGGGTGGTGAGACACTGGCACAGGCTGCCCAGGGAGGCTGTGGCTGCTCCCTCCCTGGAGTGAGTATCCTCCCTGCTCTAGTGGGAGGTGTCCCTGCCTATGGTGGGGGTTTGGAATTACATGATCTTTGAAGCTCCTTCCAACCTAAACCATCCTATGAGTCTATGTGACCCTTCAATCTGGTTGTAAAGTTTCCAATATGATAGAACCAGAGCAGTGGATTGGTTGGAACAGGCCACTAAGATTATCAATTCCAACCATGAACCTGTCACCACCATGGCCGTTAAACCATGTCCCCAAGTCCCATGGCCACAGGTTTCTTGAACACCTCCAGGGATGGTGACTCCAGCACCTCCTTGGGCAGCCTGTTCTAGTGCCTGACCACTCCTGCAATTTTGTTTGCCATTTGCATTAATATTGCCAGTGAGTTAGGAAGAGCAGAGCTTGGTGCCTCTTTCAATCTGCAGTCCAAAGTACAATTAATCCCAAAAAGTAATTTCAATATGATCAATTTAAACTAGCAGGTGGACCAAGCTCTGATTTTATTAATGAATCTAATGTAATTAATGACTTTGGTGATACCTTGTTTAATAGTAGCTCAGGGTAGTGTCCAAAATTTCTCAAGTGAGGGCTTTTTTTTTTTTCCTAACCTTTTTCTTAATGTACAAGAGAAAAATCTCATCTGGAAACTATCTTGTTGCATCAGATTGGAACTGACTCCTGCATTAAACTTATCAGAGAAGGCTTTTTTGTGCTTTAATTATCCAAAGACAGCTCGTCTGTGGTGCTGTCACATTGTGTTCCCTGGCAGGACTTCTCTGGATTTCCATCTTAGGAAGTGGGAAGTAGTTCAGCAGGGATTCATAGAAGGGTTTAGGTTGGAAGGGACATCAAAGCTCATCCAGTTCCAGACCCCCACCACAGGCAAGAACACCTCCCACTAGAACAGGTTGCTCAAGGCCTCATCCAACCTGGTCCTGAACACCTCCCTGGTCAACCTGTGCCAGTGTCTGACCAATTTCTTCCTAACAGGCGGTTAAATCTCCCCTCTGCCAGCTTAGACTCATTGTTCCTCGTCCTGTCATGACAAGACCTTCTCAATAGTTCCTCCCCAGCCCTCCTGTAGCCCCCTTCAGATACTATAAGGCCACTCCAAGGTCTCTTCAAAGCCTTCTCTTGTCCAGGCTGCAGAGCCACAACTCTTATAGGCTGTCCTCATAGCAGAGCTGCTGCAGCCCTCTGAGCATCTTCATGGCTCTCCTCTCCATGGCAGTGCAAAGACAGCCACCCCCTCTTCTCAGCCAGCCCCACAAAGCTTTATTCCTGAGAATAAACAGGAAGTTTGGTCAAGGCTTGGCATGTGAATTGAATCATAGAGTCATACAATCATGCAATCATACATTGTCAGCCAGGTGGCTGAAGAGACCTCCAAGCTCACCCACTCCAACCGAGCACCCAGCCCTAGCCAATCAACCAGACCATGGCACCAAGTGCTCCATCCAGTCTTTTCTTGAACACCTCCATTCCACTGTCAATCACTCTCTCTGTGAAGATCTAAGCCCCTCTGCCAGGAGCTGGCAGGATGTAGTTCTGCAGGGTGTGGTGTTGTGAACAAGGGTCTGAGAGACCCATAGCTGGAGATGAAGCATCCTGCTTGCTCATCAGCTCTAGAATTTCCCTTTTGCCAACACTGCAACATCAGAGAGTTAGAAATGAGAACAGCTTCTGAGAGCTGTGACTCTAGGTGCTGGATGTGTCCACACATCTCAAATCCTGACTTCAGTTTTGGGCCCCTGACTCCAAGGGTGTTGAGGTGCTGGAACAGGTCCAGAGAAGGGCAACAAGTATGGGGCTGGAGAACAGGTCTGCTGAGGAGGAGCTGAGGGAGCTGGGGTTCTTCAGCCTGGAGAAGAGGAGGCTGAGAGGAAACCTTCTGGCTCTCTACAACTCCCTGGAAGGTGGTGGGAGTGAAGTGGAGGTTGGTCTTTTCTCCAAAGGAACAAATGATAGGACTAGAGGAAATGGCTTCAATTTGGAGGATTAGGCTGGACATGAGAAAAAACTTCCATACCAAAGAGCTGCCAAAGGCTGGAACAGACTTCTCGGGGCAGTGTGGATTTTCTTCCCTGGATGGATTTAAAAGCCCTCCAGATATGCTGCTCAAGGATGTGGGGTAGCAGTGGCCTTGGCAGAGTTAGGTAATGGTTAGACTTTATGATCCTAGAAGTCTTTTCCAAACATAGTGATTCTGGGTGATTCTGTGAGGTGGAGAAAAGGTGTCCCAGGCATATGTCTTGGCCTGGAGAGCTATGGAGCAGGCTTGTCCTATGTGCCCTTTGTGATCCTGCTTTGTCAGGAGGATTGGGCTTGATCTTCAGAGGTCTCTTTCAAGCTCTAACATTCTGAGTCTATGATTCTATGAGTCTGATCTCCACCATAGATGCTGTGATCTTATGTCTTCTCTCCAAGAAGGTAACTGAGATCTTTAGTGGTTCAGGTCACTGAAATCTTTATTTTAGAGCACTGAATTGTTCTGAAGACTTTCACTCAGCACATGGCACCTCCTTTGATGAATACCAGGGGGAATTAGGAAGTAAAATTGGCTCTACATGTAGGCAAAGTGTTGTCTTTGGGGTACCTCTGCTGGGCTTGTTCCAGGCTAAGAGCTTTATGTTCAGTAAGGAAAGGAACTGCCCTAAATGGGTGCAAAACTGAAGGAAAATTATTAAGAGGTGTCTCTGCCTATGGCAGGGGCTTGGAACTAAATGATCTTTGAGGTCTCTTCCAACCTAAAACATTTTATACATTCTAAATAAATTGACATTTTTAGGCATAGGAAATAAATACTCTGGAATGCTTTGTGCTCCAAAATGCACAGTAAGAGTGTAAAATCATGGAATTCTTTGGGTTGGAAAAGATCTCCAAGATCATTGAGTCCAACCTTCAACCCAACACCACCATGACCATCAAACCATGTCCCACAGTGCCCCACCCACATGTTTGTTGAACACCAGCAGGACCAGGAAACTCCTTCTGCCTCTGTACTCATCACTGGTTAGTCCACACCTTGAGTGCTGTGTCCAGTTCTGAGCCCCTCAATTTAAGACAGTAGTTGAGGTGCTTGGACATGTCCAGAGAAGGGCACCAAGGCTGGGGAGGGGCCTGGAGCACAGCCCTGTGAGGAGAGGCTGAGGGAGCTGGGGGTGTGCAGCCTGCAGAAGAGGAGGCTCAGGGCAGACCTCATTGCTGTCGACAACTACCTGAAGGGAGGTTGTAGCCAGGTGAGGTTGGTCTCTTCTGCCAGGCAACCAGGGACAGAACAAGAGGACACAGCCTCAAGATGTGCCAGGGGAGGTTCAGGCTGGATGTTAGGAGGAAGTTCCTGGCAGAGAGAGTGATTGGCATTGGAATGGGCTGCCCAAGGAGGTGGTGGAGTCCCCATCCCGGGAGGTGTTTAAGAGCAGGCTGCATGAGGCACTTATTTTAGTTAATTAGAAGGGTAAGGTGATAGGTTGGATTTGATGATCCTGGAGGTCTTTTCCAACCTGGTTAATTCTGTGATTCTGTGACCCTGTGATTCTCCAGGCATGGTGACTGCAGCACCTCCCTGGGAAGCCTGTTCCAGTTCCTGCCCACTCTTGCAGCAAAAAAATTGTCCCTCATGTCCAAGCCAAACCTCCTTTGGCACAATTGCAGGCCACTATTTCTCCTTCCCTCACTCCAAGCTCTTGTCAGGGATTGCAGAGAGCCAGAAGGTCTCCCCTCAGCCTCCCTTTCTCCAGGCTGAACACCCCCTGCTCCCTCAGCTGCTCCTCACAAGACCTGTGCTCTAAGACTCTGGGGCAGGGTTATGTAAAACCTTCTGAATGCTTTGGCTTTTTTTTTCCTCTGCAAAAGCTGAAGCCAGCAGCCAGCAACTGTTGAGGAGCTGGTAGGAAATCAGCTTGAAGGGTGGCCAGGGCTTCCCCTCCCCATTGGAATTCAGGTCAGGACTCTGCAAAATAACAGGCACGGGGCATGGTCCAGCACTGCTGAGCACTGTGGAGTGGAAGAGATGGAGCAGTTAAAAAGGAAGGAGAGGAATTGCCTACAGCTCATCCCAAAGTACAGAGTGGCAGCTTGTATCCCTGTTGGTCATAGTTATTAATTGCTCTGGTTCTAACCCACTTCATGAAGCCTCAACAGATTGGTCAGTGTCATTAATCAGGTTAGAACTGCTCTGAGACAGAGGAGAAAGGAGAGGAAAAATGAAGGGATTCAAGAAACTCATTGGCATGACACTATGGACAGGGGTTCTTGGCCATGCTGATGTTGGCTTGATGGTTGGACTTGATGATGTCATAGAAGTCCTCATCCATTCCAGTGAGATGCTCATGTCTCTGTAATTAATTGCACCTTAAGAATTTGGGGTAAATGTTACCCCTCCCTTTCTCTCACCCTTTAATCATCAGAAATCATTATGATATATTCTAGCTAAAGTTCTCCCCCTCTGCTCTCTCCTGCTGAGACCACACTTAGAGCATTCTGCCCAGCTCTGTCAGGAGATTGTTTTTTCTAAATCCAACCTAAATCTCTCTTGGTGCAGCATGAGGCCATCTCCTCTTGGTCCCTTGTTGCACCTAAGAAGAGGCAAACTCCCACCTCATGCCAACCGCTTTTGAGGCTGAGGTTGAGGAAGAGTTTCTTAGAATCATAGACTGGTTGAGGTTGGAAGTGACATCAAAGATCATCCAGTTCCAACCCCCCTGCCATAGGCAGGGACATCTCCCACTACAGCAGGTTGCTCAAGGCCTCATCCAACCTGCCCTCGAACACCTCCAGGGAAAGAGCAGCCACAGCCTCCCTGGGTAACCTGTGCCAGTGTCTCACCACCCTCACTGCAAACAACTTCTTCCTAGCATCCAGTTTCAATCTCCCCTCTGCCAGTTCAAACCCATTCCTCCTCATCCTGTCATTACAAGACCTTGTCAATAGTCCCTCCCCAGACCTCCTGTAGCCCCCTTCAGATACTGGAAGGCCACTCCAAGGTCTCCTCAAAGCCTTCTCTTCTCCAGGCTGCAGAGATACAACTCTCAGCCTGTCCTCATAGCAGAGCTGCTGCAGCCCTCTCAGCATCTTGATGGCCTGCTCGGGACTGGCCCAAACACTTCCATGTCCTTCTTGTGCTGGAGGCTCCAGAACTGCACACAGGACTCCAGGTGGGCTCTCAGGAGAGCAGAGCAAAGGGGCAGAATCCCCTCCCTTGCCCTGCTGCCCACACTGCTCTTGCTGCAGCCCAGCACACAGTTGCTGTCTGGGCTGCACTCACACTGCCAGCTCATGCTCAGCTTTGCATCACCCCAGACCCCCAGGGCCTTTTCCTCAGGGCTGCTCTCAGCCATTCCCCACCCAGCCTGGAATTGTGCTTGGGTTTGTGCTCACCTAGATGCAGCACCTTGCACTTGGCCTTGTTGAATGTCATGAGGTTGGCCTGGGCCCACCTCTGCAGCCTGTGCAGGTCCCTCTGGATGGATTCTTGCCCTCTAGCAAGTCAACTGTGCAACAGACCTTGGTGTCATCTGCAAACTTCCTTACCTATAACCTAGACCTAGCCTCTTGCAGCTGAAATCTATTACCTCTTGTGATAGTCTTCTCCATGCCCTTGCAAAAGGTCCCTCTCCAGCTCTTCTGGACCCCCCTTTTTCCACCACACTAAAGAGGGCATGGATAATAGAAGATAGAAGTCTCTTGGAAATGCTGTTTTCATAGAACCATAGAATCACAGAATGTCAGGGGCTGGAAGGGACCTCTAAAGCCCATCTGGTCCTGCCCCCATGCCAGAGCAGATTCACCTAGAGCAGATCACACTGGAATGCATCCAGGTGGTTCTTGAATTTCTCCAAAGAGGGAGATTCCACAACCCCCCTGGGCAGCCTCTCCCAGAGCTCTGTCACCCTCACAGGGAAAAAAATTCTTCCTCAGGTTCACATGAACCTCCTATGGCTCAGCTGCCACCCAGTGCCCCTTGTCCTGTCACTGGGCATCACCCAGCAGAGCCTGGCTCCAGCCTCCTGCCACTCACCCTGCACATCTTTATAAACATGAATGAGGTCACCTCTCAGTCTCCTCTTCTCCAAGCAGCACACCCCCAGCTCCCTCAGGCTCTCCTCATGATGAAGATGTTCAATTTCCTTCATCATGTTTGTGGCTCTCTGTTGTACTCTCTCAAGCAGCTCTCTATCCTGAGCTGGGGGGGGGGCAGAACTGGACACAATACCCCAGATAAGGCCTCACCAGGAGAACCTCCCTCCACCTACTAACCACAGCCCTTCCAATCCACCCCAGAATGGCATTGGCCTTCCTGGCCACTAGAGCACACTGCTGGCTCATGGCCATCCTTCCATCCACCAGGCCCCTCAGTTCTCCTCCCCTTTGCTGCTCTCCAGCAGCTCAGTCCCCAACCTATACTGACCCCTGGGCTTGTTCTTTCCCAGGTGCACAACTCTACCCTTGCCCCTGCTGGTCTCCATTACATTTCTCCCTGCTTCCAACCACTGTGTTGTGAGTTCTGCATGTGGCACAGGTGGTTAGCCTTAGATGTGGTGGGTTACAGGAAGGCTTTACGAAGGGCTCCACACGCAGGGTGCCCTGCGCAAAGCACAGCTCCTGTGAGAGCTTCAGCATGTTCCACCACTGAGCTCTCCAGTCAGAACATCATGCAATAAAATGGGAGTCCTCATAGCTCTTTTTTTTTCCCCCAGATATGGCAGGTTTTGACCTCAAGTGGCCTTTCTTCTTGTCAGATAAGGTTGCTGTATTTTAAGGAGGCCCCCGAGACTTCCATATGGCAGGTCTGCAGGAGGACCGTAAGTCTATTATGTGTGGTAGTAGCCTCTTAATGAAAGACCTCGAGGGCAGCAGGCACCAGCTGTATTTCCTGGGCAGGCTAATAGAGATGGTAATGGTAATCATGAGGAATATCTGATGTGGAGCCTTCTGCTGCTGTTCCCTTGCAGTCCTGCTGAGCAGGTGGGTTCCTGTGCTCCAGGCAAGCTCTCAGTAGGCTTCGGAGTGCACAGAAGGTGTGGGCAGAACAGGGGCTGCCAGCCAGCTGTGCCCAGTGCTCTGATGACAGTAAGGTGTAACAACCTCACTGGGTAGCACTGGGTTTGGGAGACTGAGTCAAAATTGCTGGTTGAATGTTGGTGCATGGAAGACTGGGAGCTGGAAGAAATCACAAGATCATGGAATCATTGAATGGTTTGGGTTGGAAGGGATCTTAGAAGTCAACAACTGTGCCCAGGTGGCCAGGAATGCCAGTGGCATCCTGGCCTGGATCAGGAATAGCGTGGCCAGCAGGACAAGGGAGGTCATTTTTCCTCTGTACTCAGCGCTGGTCAGGCCACACATTGAGTGCTGTGTCCAGTTCTGGGCCCCTCAATTCAAGAGAGATGTTGAGGTGCTGGAAGATGTCCAGAGAAGGGCAACGAAGCTGGTGAGGGGCCTGGAGCACAGCCCTGTGAGGAGAGGCTGAGGGAGCTGGGGGTGTGCAGCCTGCAGAAATAGAGGCTCAGGGCAGACCTCATTGCTCTCTACAGCTACCTGAAGGGAGGCTGTAGCCAGGTGGGGTTGGTCTCTTCTGCCAGGCAACCAGCAACAGAAGGAGAGGACACAGTCTCAAGCTGTGTTGGGGGAGGTCTAGGCTGGATGTTAGGAGGAAGTTGTTGGCAGAGAGAGTGATTGGCATTGGAATGGGCTGCCCAGGGAGGTGGTGGAATCTCTGTCCCTGGAGGTGTTGAAGCAAAGCCTGGATGGGGCACTTAGTGCCATGGTCTAGTTGATTCAACAGAGCTGGGTGCTAGATTGGACTGGCTGATCTTGGAAGTCTCTTCCAACTTGATTGATTCTATGCTTGTATGACTTCCAACCTCCCTGCAATGCACAGGGACACCTATTAGACCAGCTCATTCAAAGCCTCATCTGGCCTGGCCTTGAACATTTCCAGGCTTGGATCCTCCAAAGCTTCTCAGGTCAAGTTGCTGAAGTGCCTCAATGCTCTCATGGGGAAGAATCCCTTCCTAAAGAATCTCTTCCTAATGTCTCTTCTTAATCCAGCTTCACCCAGTGGGAAGCCAACACCCCTTATACTGATCCTCTCTTTGCAGTCCTGTGTCTGGGAGAGCTCACTGTTCTTAAAATTATAGAGTGATAAGGGTTGGAAGGGACCTCTGAGGATCATAAGATCTTCATAAGATCAAGACCTGAAAATCAGACCAAGCCTCCTGCCAAGGCAGGGTCCCTTAGAGCAGATCATAGAATCATAGAATCAAGCAGGTTGGAAGAGACCTCCAAGATCATCCAGTCCAACCTAGCACCCAGCCCTAGCCAGTCAACCAGACCATGGCACTAAGTGCCTCATCCAGGCTTTTCTTGAAGACCTCCAGGGATGGTGCCTCCACCACCTCCCTGGGCAACACACAGAACACACAGGAACACACAATCCAAATGTGTCCTGGAAGTCTGCAGAGCAGGAGACTCCACAACCTGTCTAGGCAGCCTGCTGCAGAGATCTGCCACCCTTACAGGAAAGAAGTTTTAACCTCACGTTGAGGTGGAAGTTGCTGTGATCCAGTTTGTATCCATTGTCCCTTGTCCTACCACAGGATGCCACTGAAAGGAGCCTGGCACATTTTTCTTGACACCCACCCTTCAGATATTTGTAACCACTGACCAGATCCCCTCTCAGACTGCTCTTCTCCAGGCTAAACAGCTCCACGTGTCTCAGCCTTTCCTCCTCCAGTTTCTCCATCATCCTCATTGGCTCTGTTGGACACTTTGTGGTGTTCCCCTGTCCCTCTTGAACAGGAATTATAGGCTTATAGAATGTCAGGGGCTGGAAGGGACCTCAAAAGATCATCTGGTCCAGCCCCTCTGCCAGAGCAGGATCACCTAGAGCAGATCACACTGGAATGCTTCCAGATGGTTCTTGAATATCTCCAGAGAGGAGACTCCACAATCCCTCTCAGCAGCCTGTTCCAGTGCTCTGTCACCCTCACTGTGGAAAGAATTCTTCCTCAGGTTCACATGGAACTTCTTATTTCTCAGAAGCAGTGAAGTGGAAGCCCAACAGTGGACATAATGCACCAAATGTGGTCTCACCCCCTCAGAACAGAGGGGCAGGAGAACCTCCCTTGGCATTTCCTCACAAGAGAGATGTTTTAAACAGAGGAGTGCTTTGGAAAGACAGCTGTTAGGGCAGATGACATCTTCTAGTGTCCACACACAACCTGCTAGCCCTGTTGAACTGCTCTTAGTGGTGGGGACAAGCCTCCTTATATGCAGAGCTGGGGCTTGGTTTGGTTTGTTTAGTTCTGTTATTTGATTTTAATTAAATACAGTACTGAGTAGTGATGACTGCTGGTGTTGGCTCCACAGGCAAGGAAAGGATTCCATAGACTCAGAGAATTAGGTTCATGGAATGGTTTGGGTTGGAAGGTACCTCAAAGACCATCTAATTTCAACCCCCTGCCATAGGCAGGGACACCTCCCACTAGAACAGGTTGCTCGAGGCCTCATCCAACCTGCCCTTGAACACCTCCAGGGAGGGAGCAGCCACAGCCTCCCTGGGCAACCTGTGCCAGTGTTGGAATAGACCTCTGAGACCAAGTCTGACCATCGACCTACCACCACCATGGCCATCAAACTATGTCCCCAAGTGCCATGCCCACACTGTGCTTGAACAGAATGTGTAAATCCTATCCCCAGCCTTTCTGAGGAGGAGGAAGAACTCCCTTTTCCTGCTAGTTTAATTGTTGGTAGACTGGTTGTTTGTGAGCAGGTAATTCAGCAAGAATGACTGAGGCAGAGGAATTGCTGTGCTGAGCAAAGAGCAGTTATTTACCATGGTTACCTCGGAGATGGAGCAAAGACCAATTATTCTGAGAGGTGCCATAGATGCTGTTTACTTTTCATTCTCACCTCTTTCAACTCAGCTTTTCCCCTACCTCTGGACAAGCAAACAAACCCCAGCTAGGTGTATTTATCCCATTCTGTATTAATTTGCAATCAGAGAGCTTACTGCTTTTGGGGGGCTTGGCCAGGGAGGAGGGGAGGGAGGTGATTCTCATGGCTGGTTGCATAGGGAAGCCTCTTCTGTTTGAGGTCTGTGTGAAACCTCTTCTGTTTGATCCCATATCATGGAATGATTTAGGTTGGAAGGGACCTCAAAGCTCATCCAGTTCCAATCCCCTGCCATAGGCAGGGACACCTCCCACTAGAACAGGTTGCTCAAGGCCTCGTCCAACCTGGCCCTGAACATCTCCAGGGAGGTTGCGGATCACAAAATCACAGAATGATCTTTGATCACATTCTCTGGTTCTGTCATCCACAGCACTTCTGGGCAACCTGTGCCAGTGTCTCACCACTCTGACTGGAAAGAACTTCTTCCTCACACCCAGTTTAAATCTCCTCTCTGCCAGTTTAAACCCATTAATAGAATCATAGAATGGTTTAGGTTGGAAAGGAAAACTGCATCATGATGGGGAGGGAAAGGACCTCTGGAGATCAACCACTTCAATTCACCTGATAAAGCAGAGCCACTCACAGCACTTGCCCAGGACCACAATGACCAGCTGGGTTTGGAAGCTCTCCAGAGAAGGAGGCTCCACAACCTCTCTGAGCAGCCTGCTCCAGGGCTCCAGCATCTTCACACTAAATAAGCTTCTCCTCCTGTTCAGGTGGAACCTCCTGGGTTCCAGTTTATGCTCATTGCTCCCTGTTCTGTCACTGGGCACCACTGACAAGAATCTGGCCCCATCCTCTTGACCACCACAAGTCCTTTAGCTCTTGCTGAGCATTGATCAGATTCCCTCTTAGGCTGCTCTTCTGCTGGCTCAACAGCCCCAAATGGGGCTATTTAATCTGGAGAGGAGAGGACTGAGAGGGGATTTAATCAATGTTTATCAGTATCTGAGGGCTGGGGGTCGGGGTGGAGGGGACAATGACACAGGTCCCTGGGATAGGACAAGGAGCAATGGATGGAAGCTGCAGCACAGGAGGTTCCACCTCAGCAGAAAGGGGAACTTCTTGACTGGAAGGGTCCCAGAGCACTGGCACAGGCTGCCCAGAGAGGTTGTGGAGTCTCCTTCTGTGGAGCCTTTCAAGGCCTGTCTGGATGTGTTCCTGTGTGACCTGAGCTCGATTCTATGGTGCTGCTCTGGCAGGGGGGTTGGACTCAATGATCTCTTTGGGTCCCTTCCAACTCTGTGATCCTGTGAAATGTCTCTGCAGAAGACACAGGTTTTGAACAGTTTGTGTTCTCTTAGTGGCATGCAGGTGCTGGGTCTCCTCAGATGCTCTGTATTCCAGAGGTGGAGGAACACTCTGGGCTGGCCAGTTCACTGGAAGGAGACACATCTCAGGATGTTGAAACCAACAAAAATGACACACAATGAATCAGTTCTGAAGTGCTGCCATAAATTATTACAAAATGGGCTTTTACTTGGACACTTTGTCAAATCTCAATTCCTCCTTCCCCAAAAAGGTTGCCAAGGCCTGGACCAGACTGCCTAGGGCAGTGTTGGAGTCCCCATCCCTGGAGGGATTTCAGAGCCATGGAGATGTGGTGCTGAGGGATGTGGTTTGGTTGTGACCTGGCAGTGCTGTGTTAATGGCTGGACTCCATCATCTGACAGATCTTTTGCAACCAAATTAATTCTGGGATTCTCTAAACCATTCTGAGATTTAGAGTCTGTCCAGTATCAGGTCCTGCACTTGTTTAGGTCTCCCCTTTTTTCTTTTCTGTGCCCAACCCTTCCATGTGGAGGATTACAGAATCACAGAATGTCAGAGGCTGGAAAGGACCTTGAAAGCTCATCCAGTCCAACACCCCTGCCAGAGCAGGATCTCCTAGAGCACATCACACAGGAACACAACCAGGGGAGGTTGGAATATCTCCAGAGAGGGAGACTCCACACCCTCTCTGGGCAGCCTGTTCCAGTGCTCTGTCACCCTCACAGACAAGAGATTCCTCCTCATGTTTACATGAAGCTTCCTATGCCTCAGCTGCCACTCATTGCCCCTTGTCCTGGCACTGGGCATCACCCAGCAGAGCCTGGCTCCAGCCTCCTGCCACTCACCCTGCACATCTTTATAACCACTGATGAGGTCACCTCTCAGTCTCCTCTTCTCCAAGCAGCACAGCCCCAGCTGCCTCAGGCTCTCCTCCTAACAGAGATGTTCCATTCCCTTCAGCATCTTTGTGGCTCTGTGCTGGACTCTCTTCAGCAGTTCCATGTCCCTCTTGAACTGGACACACTACTGCAGATGTGGCCTCAGCAGGGCAGAGCAGAGGGGCAGGAGGACCTCTCTTGAGCTACTAACCACTGCCCTTCTAATCCACCCCAGAATGGCATTGCCCCTCCTGGCCACCAGAGCACATTGCTGGCTCATGGTCAATGTCCCATCAATTAGGACCCCCAAATCCTTTCCCAAACCTATTGTCTCCTGCTGGAAACACCAGCAGTCCTGCTCCTCATACTTTCATCCTGATGTTAACTGTCAGCCTGGTAGTTCTTCTGTGTTTTGCCTGTCTTTCTCCCCTTCTTTCCCCCTGCATCCTCTATGCCATTACCTTCTGCAGTCCCCTGCTTGGTGTTTCTGATGAGGATCATCTTTGTCAGCTCCTGAGCACTCCCAGCTGCTGTGAAGGAGCCAGATAGGAATGCAGTAATCCCATAAAAGCTCTCCTGTGTGACCTCTGCACCTCTTGCTGTTGAGTGTGCAACCTTCATTTGAGGTGAAGGTTTCACAGATTTGAGCTTTCTTTGTCTTGCATCCCCATTTAGCAGACATGGGTCTGATCAGATTCACTAAATGTAGAAATAAAAGGATGCTTTTTACCCCGGGAGAGGGGGGCAGTTGTCACTGCAGGGGAGCAGGTCAGTGGCAGGATTTCAGAGGAGCTGCTCTCTTACAGAATCAGAGAATCGTTTCAGTTGAAAAAGACCTCCAAGATCATCAAGTGCAACCATTAACCCAACACCACCATGGACTAAACCATGTCCCCAAGTGCCATGTCACAGGTTTCTTGAATACCCCCTGGCATGGTGATTCCACCACCTCTCCAGGCAGCCTTCTCCAATGCCTCACCACTCTTGTAGGGAAGAAATTGTTCTTTATGTCCAGCCTAAACCTTCCCTGGTGTAATTTCAGGCCGTTTTCTCTCCTATCATGTGATACTAGGGAGAAATTACCAACTCTCACCTCACCTCACTCCAGCCTCCTTTGAGGGAGTTAGTGACTAATTGCCTGGTTGGAAAAGACCTTAAGATCAACAAGTCCAACTACAATCCAACATCTGCCTGTACACAGCTGTTGCATGACATCCCTCAGCTCCTCATCCAAACATCCCTCCAGGGACAGTGACTTCACTGCTGCCCTAGGCAGCCTGTTCCAGTGCCAGATGGCCCTTTAGGTGAATTATTTTCTAACATCCAATATAAACCTTCCCCCTGTGCAACTTGGGTTTGTTTTTACTTTTCCTTATTACCTGGGAGAAGAGGCTGGCACCCACTTGGCTCCATCCTCCTTTCAGGGAGGTTGAAGAGAGCCAGAAGGTCCTCCCCTCAGCCTCTTTTTCTCCAGGCTGACAAAGCCCAGTTCCCTCAGCTGCTCCTCACAGGACTTGCATTCAAGACCCCTCACCATTATTGTTCCCCTTCTTTGGACAGATGTAGAGAGCATTTTCTCCAGGCTGAACAATCTCAGCTCCCTCATCTGCTTCTCACCAGACCTGCACGCCAGACTCTTCACTACCTTCACTCCCCTTCTCTGGACCCACTCTACTCTTTCAATATCCTGCTTGGTGTAAAGGGTGCAAAACCAAACCCAGCAGTCAGTATGACCTCAATAGTGCCCAGTACAGGGGCACCATCACTTCCCTGGTCCTGCTGGACATGCTATTGCTGATCCAAGCAAGGATTCTCTTGGCCTTGTTGGCCACTTGAGCACATTACTGGCTCATGTCTGTGTTTGTTGGTGCCCCTTCTTCATCCTGAGCATGGTGAAGTCAGCAGAATGGAGAAAAGGGAGATGAGTTTGCAAGAAAATAAGTGATGAGGTCCTGTCTCCAGCCAGCAGGACCTTGCTGGTTAACACTGCAATTAAGCCACAATTATCATCCATTGGTGCTTGGGAAATTTCTACTATGAGATGTTTGGAGACAGAATTAAGTCCAGTAATGGAGTGGGTTGTGACTTCTGCTTGGCTTTTCTCTCTGTGAAGTTTTGTTTTAATATTTAACAATATTTTAATATTTAATAGAAGCAGAGTTTTCCAGAAGCTTGTTATCCCAGCTCCTCTTGTGGGAGGCTAATGGGGTCATTAATATGGTGGATATGTTGTGGTTTGGCCAGTCAATAAGGTACCTGTCTGTGAACAAAGCTGGTTAGACACAAGCAGGGCTCTGCTCTTCTTTTTCTTTTGCCACTCACTCTCCCAAGAGTTTGGGGTTCTGGTAAGAATTGCATCTTAGAACAGTTTGGCTTGAAAGAGATCCTGAAGATCATCCAGTTCCAATCCAGTTGCTCAAGACTTCATCCAGCCTGGCTTTGGTGAGACACTGGCACAGGTTGCCCAGGGAGGTTGTGGATGACAGAATCACAGAATGCGGTCTTTGATCTGTGATTCTGTCATCCACAACCTCCCTGGAGGTGTTCAAGGCCAGGTTGGATATGGCTTTGAGTGACCTGCTCTAGTGGGAGGTGTCTCTGCCTATGGCAGGGAGTTGGAATTGGATGAGCTTTGAGGCCCCTTCCAACATAAACCATTCTATAACACCTCCAGGCAGGGGACATCCAGAAGCTCCCTGGACAACCTGTTTCAGTTTAGCTGGTTACTGTGGATAAAGTTCATCTTCCAAGGTATCAAAGGGAGGGAGCCTGCTTCTGATTGCCCTCTAAACAGCAGGAAGAATAGAATCACAGCCTGGTTTGGGTGGGAATTGGAGTGACTGAACTCATTTCTGTTTGGTGTTGTGATAGAGAAAAACATTTGAAACTATGTGATACAGAAGTCTTCAAACTTGTTGTACTCCATGTAACATGCATGGAGGCTGTGAAAGTGCTGAGGGGCCTGGAGCATCTCTATCAGGAGGAAAGGCTGAGAGAACTAGGGATGCTGAGCCTGGAGAAGAGCAGCCTGAGGGGGAAGCTTCTCAATACTCATCAGGACCTAAATGGTGAGGGGCAAGAGGATGAGGCCAGACTGCTGTGAGTGGTGCCCAGTGACAAGACAAGGGACAATGGCCACAAACTGGAACCAGGGAGGTTCAACCTGAACAGGAAGAGAAACCTACTTGGTATGAGGGTGCTGGAGAGATTCCACCTGGCCATTGTGATCTTGGGCAAGCTGTGCTGGGTACCCCTGTTTTAGCAGGAGTGTTGGATTAGATTATTTCAGAGGTCTCCTCCAACTCCTACTGATCTGTGACTCTGATTCTGTGATATATAAGATGCATTTCTCTCCCATGACAGACCATCTCTGTTTTTTCATAGCCTTTCTAATAAGTATTACTTCTTCTCCATTAATTTATAGCTCATGGAATTCATCCTTTCAAGTGCTGTTGGTCCTCACATTGCCTCCAGCCCAGCATTAGTGAAGTCATGAGCCATTTAAGTGTGATTTACTATGAGAAGATCCAGAACCGATCTCTATCTGACATCTTCAGGCTTAATGAATTCCAAACAATTCAAGCATATCTTTTATTCCCCAGACAGGGAAAACAGAAGAAACCACAAACAGTTGATATTAAAAATGCAATAAAAAATAAGGCTAAAAAAAACGTGAAAGGTGATACTTACAATTCACTGTTTCTAAGGATTATCTGCACAGTAGCAACATAAATCTCCTCTCCTCTTAAATTTCCTCTCCTCTCCTTGAGTCTCCTCTCCTCAAGTCACCTCTCCTCCCCTCAAGTCACCTCTCCTCTCCTCAAGTCTCCTCTTTTCAAGTCTCCTCTTCTGAAGTCTCCTTGAGTCTCCTCTTCCCAAGTCTCCTCAAATCTCCTCTCCTGGAGTCTCCTCTCCTCAAGTCTCCTCTTTCCAAGTCTCCTTGAATCTCCTCTCCTCGAGTCTCCTCCCAACTCTCCTCTTACCAAGTCTCCTTGAGTCTCCTCTTCCCGAGTCTCCTCTTCCCAAGTCTCCTCAAATCTCCTCTCCTTGAGTCTCCTCTCCTCGAGTCTCCTCTTCCCAGGTCTCCTCAAATCTCCTCTCCTTGAGTCTCCTCTCCTCAAGTCTCCTCTTCCCAGGTCTCCTCAAGTCTCCTCTTCCTGAGTCTCCTCTTCCCAAGTCTCCTTGAATCTTCTCTCCTCAAGTCTCCTTTCCTCAAGTCTCCTCTTCCCAAGTCTCCTCAAATCTCCTCTCCTTGAGTCTCCTCTCCTCAAGTCTCCTCTTCCCAGGTCTCCTCGAGTCTCCTCCCCTCGAGTCTCCTCTCCTTGTGTTTCATCTCCTGGCATTTCCTCTCTCCTCGAGTTTCCTCTCCATTCTGAAGAGGAGGCTGAGGGGAGACTTCTCTACAGCTCTCTCCAACTCCCTCAAATGATGTTGGAGTTGGGTGGGGCTTGGTCTCTTCTCCTTAGTATCAGGTGACAGAATGAGAGGAAATGGCCCTAAAGTTGTGCCAGGGAAGGTTTAGGTTGGATAAACAGGAAAAAAATTCTTTCCTGCAAGAGTGGTCAGGCACTGGCACAGGCTGCCCAGGGATGTGGTGGAGTCACCATCTCTGGAGGTGTTCAAGAAATGTGTGGCCATGGCACCTGGGGACATGGTTACAAGACTGAAGATTGGACTCAATGATCTTGGGGATCTTTTTCCAGCCCAAACTATTCTATGACCCAATGAGTTATTATTATCTTTGGAATTATACAGAAATGCAGATACAGATGCTGACATGGAAATATTTACCCTGGAAAAGGCATTTAAGATCATTAGGTTCAACATTAACCCAATGCTAGACAGCATTGGAGACATCCATAGGACAGCAGATATGAATATATATATAAAATAGTTATTAAAAAGAAACAATCTGAGCCTGTTTAACCCAAAATGGACATTTTCCAGCAAACCTTTGGGGAAGAGTAAATTTACTACTCTGTGTATGTAAAGAATATATTCCTCTGAGCTGGAGATGACCTAAGCCAGTTGCTGGAAGTTGAGCTCAGCATAGGCTGATTTTGTTTTCCATGCAGCAGTAAGTAGGTTGCTTCTAATCCCAAAGCTGGCATCGTCTGCATCCAGGACAGATGCTCTGAGAGCATTGGATCCCATCCAGCAGGCAGACCCACTCACAGTAGTGGATGAATATCTGGGAGTGTCCTGCTTTGGGTGAAGCTGATCAGGTTCTGCTCAGAGCTATGGCTGCTGAGCCCAGCCCCTGCTCAGGGCCAGCACTGACTGCAGCTCAGGGTGCATTTCCGCAATCAGGGGCTGCTGCCAGCAGTGAGAAGGTGATGGGAGAGGCACTTCTGGGTTGGGCTGCAGAAAGTCTCTGCCTTGGACTTACTCCTGCCCACACCAAGGGCACTGCCACAGCTTGTGCCTCACATTGGGGCCAGCAAGGCAGCGGTGGCACCTGTTGGGAGGATTGGCAAGAGACCCTCTACTGTCCAGCAAGGGATTGCAGCCTATGGATGGCGCGGGCAGGAGACAGATGAGGGAGCACCAGAGTCAAGTCTTTTCCTTGGTCAGTGTCCCAGAAGGGCTCTGTTCCTTCTGCCTTCCAGACCCATCCCTATGCTCCTGAATCCAGATCCAGAATCCAGTTCCCACCTGCCACTGAATTCACACTGGGACTTGCCCAGTTCCTGCCCCCAGCATCAGTGGTGCCCATGGTGCCATCACTGCCATCAGGGGTTGGGTTATGTATTAGTTTGTGTCTCTGTGTCTCTATTCCATGGTATTGTCCTTCTTTCCAGCCTAGTTGGTTAATATCTTTCCCACCTCTTCAGTCTCTCTCCCTTCTTCCCTTTGGGAAGCAGAGAGGCTCCTGGAGAGCCTCTGGCACTGCTTTGGTGACCAGCACAGTCCTAATCCTAGGCAGTATCTCCAGGCATGATGTCAGAAAGCTGATTTCTGATGGGGTTATGACAATGAGTTGTATTCAAAAAGAGTAAGGAAGTCAACCCCCAGTGATTCTGGAAATCAATCTAAAGACCAAGAAGGTCCTTTCAGAACTCTGTGTCACTGGAGACCACCAACTTCCCACCAGCTTCCAGTGGCTGAACACAGCAGTGTTAGCAGTGCTGAGCATTTGGGTGGATATGCAAAGGTGCTCCTCCTAACCTCTATGAATCCACTCAACTTTATAGAATTGCCCTTACTTTTCATGACCTACTGATTTTAATTCCAACAAGTTTTCCCTTGTGACAATTCCAGTTGTTAGTGACCTGTAACACAGGGCAACCTCATCCAGGCTCTCACCAGCTTCATGCTGAAGAATTTCTTCCTCACATGCAGTCTGAATCTACCCATTTCTAGCTTTGTTCCATTCCACCCAGTCCTAGCACTACCTGACAGCCTAAAAAGTCCCTCCCCAGCTTTCTTGTAGCCCCCTTAAGATACTGAAAGGCCACAATAAGGTCACCTGGGAGCCTTCTCCTCTCCAGACTGAACAGCCCCAACTGTCTCTCCTCACGGGAGAGGTGCTCCAATCACTTCTCAGGCTTGGACACCAGGTAGAGATCAATAATGGTTCCATCCTGTTGTTTTCTCTTGCAACTTCTCTTTGCTTCCCCTCTCCCAAATACCAAATGTTTTTTCTGCTCAGCTTGTGAAAAGCCACTCTTAAATCTCCCTTCCAGTCAATTAAATTCATTAATTAAAAGAAGATAAAGATCAATGAGTGGAGGCTGAGCTAATATATGCTCAATGCATTGTTACACCATGCTTTGTCAAGCACACCAGTAATTGCTCACTTAATTTATTCATTTCATCATTCCTGGTTTTTTGTTGGAGTCAGTTGTCATTTGTTTAATGTCTGCTGGTTGCTCATCAGAATGTCACTTTATTGTGCTCAATGCATTATCTGCGACTTCAGCTTCCTCAAACCCTCTAATTGATATGACAGGTCTCACCCAAATTTAGTCCTGAGCTGAGGATTATTTCAGTCTTAATAGGAAAAGGCAGCTCCTGTTGCCTGGGGGTTTCATTTGGATGTCACCTTTGCATGACTGAAGTGTCACAGGGACTCTTCCTCTCCTGGCCACTTTGCTTTCCAAAGCAGTTTTGAGGATAGTCACAGTCTTTATGAGGTCAAGTCATGAGGCCCTTCAGATAAATCTCCTGGCATGTCCTATCAACTCATTTGCTTCTTTTGGCTTGTTATTTGTGTGCAAAAGAATGTGAGTCACCACACTACAAAGTAGCTGCTCCCTGTGATAGGACAAGGAGCAATGGATGGAAGCTGCAGCACAGGAGGTTCCACCTCAACACAAGGGGGAACTTCCATATTGTGAGGGTCCCAGAGCACTGGCACAGGCTTCCAGAGAGGATGTGGAGTCTCCTTCTGTGGATCCTCCCAAGGCCTGTCTGGATGTGTTCCTGTGTGACCTGAGCTCGATTGTATGGTGCTGCTCTGGCAGGGGGGCTGGACTCGATGATCTCTTTGTGTCACTTCCAACCCTTACATCCTGTGAGCCTGTGAAGTAGTGTGAGACATCTCCTGCTGCACACAGAAAAGCTGATAAATCACAGAATCATAGAATCAGTCAGGGTTGGAAGGGACCACAAGGATCATCTAGGTCCAACCCCCCTGCCATGGCCAGGGACACCTCACACTAGATCAGGCTGTCCAGAGCCTCATCCAGTCTGACCTTAAACACCTCCAGGCATGAGGCTTCCACCACCTCCCTGGGAAACCCCTTCCAGGCTCTCACCACCCTCATGCTGAAGAACTCCTTCCTCACATCCAGTCTGAATCTACCCATTTCTAGCTTTGTTCCATTCCCCCCAGCCCTAGCACTACCTGACAGCCTAGCTTGGGTTGAGTTGAAAGGGACCTTAGAGATTGTCTAGTTCCAAGCCCCTGCCAAAGGGGCTTCTAGACCAGCTTTCTCAAGGCCTCATCCAAAATGGCTTTGAGCACTCATTGCCTTGGAGCCTCCGCATCTTCTTTGGGCAACATCTTCCAGTGCCTCATCACCCCCATGGAAAAAAATTCTTCCTAATATCTCATCTCAATCCAGCTTCTTCAAGACTGGAGTCATTGCCCCTTGTCCTGTCACTGCAAAATCTCAGGGATTCTCTACATGTGGCCATGGGAGAAAGAAATGCAAAGTTTCAGGAGTGATTTGAGCCCTTGCAAAGCCTGAGAGCAACCAGAATTGCATTGGCAGCTGTTGGAGAATAACAACTTGAAAAGCTTCAGTGAAACGAACAGATTGCCCAGAGAAGTTGTGGATGTCCCCTTTCTGGAAGTGCTCAAGGACAGCTTGGATGAGACCTTGAGCAACCTGGTCTAGGGGAAGGTGTCCCTGGCCATGGCAAGGGGGGTTGGGAATAGATGACCTTTGAGGTGCCTTCCAACCCAAACCTTTCAAGGAGTCTATGAGTGGGGAAAGATCTGCTTAGTGTTGCAGAATGTGGGCTCCCGAGCAAGGAATTAACTCAAATGTCAGATCTTATTCCATCTTCAGGAAATGTCTAATGAAAGTCTAGTCCACAGCAGGAGACTTTACAGGAAATGTTAAAATAATTTATTTTTACAGGAGATTGAAAGAAAAAAAAAAAAATATTTGGTAAAAGGTCAATTTCTTAAAGGTCTTCAGAGAAATTGATCACTGGAGAACAGAGAGCTCAGTGTTAGGGGCTGATGGTGAGGAGAGATGGAAAGATTTAGAACTAGTTGATGAACAGAGGGTTGTGATCAGACATTCAGAGTCCACACAGAGGCCTGTAGCTCCCAGCATCCCCCAGTAATCAGGACTGGGTCCCGTCTTGTTCAGCATCATCATCCACCTGGATGAAGGCACACAGGATGCTCTCAATCAGCTTGATGATGATACAACATCAGTAATGGAAAACAGCCCTGAGGAAAAGGCCCTGGGGGTCTGAGGTGATGAAAAGCTGAACATGAGCTGGCAGTGTGAGTGCAGCCCAGACAGCAACTGTGTGCTGGGCTGCAGCAAGAGCAGTGTGGGCAGCAGGGCAAGGGAGGGGATTCTGCCCCTTTGCTCTGCTCTCCTGAGAGCCCACCTGGAGTCCTGTGTGCAGTTCTGGAGCCCCCAGCACAAGAAGGACATGGAGCTGTTTGGGACAGTCCAGAGCAGGCCATGACAGGCTGAGAGAGTTGTGGCTCTGCAGCCTGGAGAAAAGAAGGCTTGGAGGAGACCTTGGAGTATCCTTCCAGTATCTCAAGGGGGCTCCGGGACATCTGGGGAGGGACTATTGACAAGGTCTTGTGTGATCTTTGATCACATTCTTTGATTCTGTCATCCACAACCTCCCTGGAGGTGTTCAGGACCAGGTTGGATGAGACCTTGAGCAACCTGTTCTAGTGGGAAGTGTCCCTGCCTATGGTGGAGGGTTGGAGCTGGATGAGTTTTCAAGTCCCTTCCAACCTAAACTATTCTGTGATGCTATGACACCAAACCAGGAGGAGCAGCTGACACCCCAGCCAGGCTGTGTTGCCATTCAGCCAGACCTGGACAGGATGAGAGCTGGGTGAGGAGCCACATGAAGGCTAAGGTAGGATCATGCACCTGGGGAGGAATAGCTGCCCATAGCAGTACAGATGAGAGGGTCCCTTGCTGAATAGCAGCTTGTGGAGAAAGACCTGGGAGTTCTGGTGGACAGCAAGTTCACCATGAGACACCAAGGTGCCCTCATAGCTAGGAAGACCAGAGGTCTGGGATACATTGATTTTGTCCAACCCCACCTGCTAAAGCAGGGGCATGATATCCAGCTGGGGTTGGAAGCTCTCCAGACACGGAGACTCCACAACCTCTCTGGGCAACCTGCTCCAGGGCTTCAGCACCCTCATACCAAGAAGCTTCTCCTCCTATTCAGGTGGAACTTCCTGGGTTTCAGTTTATTGTGCCCATTGCTCCTTGTCCTGTCCCTGGGTACCACTGAGAAGAGCTTTGCCCCATCCTCTTGCCCCTCACAGGCCCTTTAGCTCTTGCTGAGCATTGAGCAGGTCCCTTCTCAGGCTGCTCTTCTCCAGGCTCAGCTGCCCCAGGGATCTCAGCCTTTTGTCCTCACAGAGGTGTTTCCAGACGCCTCAGGAGCTTCAGACCTTCCACTGGACTCTGTCCAGTACTTCCCCATCTCTCTTGAACTTAGGGAGTCCAGAAAATCATAAAATCATAGAACATCAGGGGCTGGAAGGAACCTCCAAAACTCATCCAGTCCAACCCCCCTGCCAGAGCAGGATCTCCTAGAGCAAATCACACAGGAACAAGTCCAGGTGAGTTTTAAATATTTCCAGGGAGGGAGACTCCACAACCCCCCTGGGCAGCCTGTTCCAGTGCTCTGTCCCCCTCACAGGGAAAAAAATCTCCTCATGTTTACATGAAACTTCCTATGCCTCAGCTGCCACCCAGTGCCCCTTGTCCTGGCACTGGGCATCACCCAGCAGAGCCTGGCTCCAGCCTCCTGCCACTCACCCTGCACATCTTTATAACCATTGATGAGGTAGGCAAGGTTAATAATAAAAATAAGGCTAAAAGTAGTGCTATAGGTTAGAAACCTCCACCAGACAGAAAGAAGGGATGAGCATAAAATGCAGAAGGACATCCACAGGTGAAATGCAGGTGTTGCTGCTGGTGTCCTCTCCTCCAGAGTCTAATTGCTGTGGCTGGAGCTCAGGCTGAGAAGTCGCCAGGCACTGTCAAGGACACTGATATTTAGTGCTGAATGTCAGGCTTTGATTTATCATCCCCTGCAAGATGACTTGAACCTGGGCTGGCAAACAATAATTGCCTCTTGTCCCGTTGGCTGCTGCCACCCTGCTCTGTGCATATCAGCCTCTTGCAGCTCCCTCAGCTATCTTTGATCCACCTCCCGTAGCTGCTCCTACTCTGTCTGGTAATAAAAGTGAAGGATGCAGTCCCTTTGTACCTTGAGTATGGGTATCCTATTGTGGAGGTAGCTTACACCCAAGGTCACCCTGGTACTGAAGCCTTCATAGAAACACAGAATTGGTTTGGTTGGAAAAGACTTCTAGTATCATGTCCAACCACCAAGCCAACACCACTGTGGTCATTAAACCATGTCCCCAGGTGCCATGTCCACACATTTCTCAAACACTTCCAGGGATGGTGATTCTACCACTTCCCTGAGCAGCCTGTTCCAATGCCTGACCACTCCTGCTGGAAAGAAACTGTTCCTAATTGTTCCACCTGGAGTACTGTGCAGAGTTTTGGAGCCCTCAACACAGGAAGGATATTGAAGTGTTGGAGCAAGTCGGGAGGAGGTCACCAAGATGCTCAGAGGGCTGCAGCAGCTCTGCTATGAGGACAGGCTGAGAGTTGGGGCTCTGCAGCCTGGAGAAGAGAAAGCTTTGAGGAGACCTTGGAGTGTCCTTCCAGCATCTGAAGGGGGCTACAGGAGGGCTGGGGAAGGGCTATTGACAAGGTCTTGTCATGACAAGATGAGGAGTAGTGGGTTTAAACTGGCAGAGAGGAGTTTTAAACTGCATGTTAGGAAGAAGCTGTTTGCAGTGAGGGTGGTGAGACACTGGCACAGGTTGCCCAGGGAGATTGTGGAGCACAGAATCACAGAATCTGATCTTTGATCTTTGATCACATTCTGTGATTCTGTGCTCCACAACCTCCCTGGAGGTTTCCAAAGCCAGCCTGCTTGAGGCCTTTTCTAGTGGGAGGTGTCCCTTCCTATGGGGTGGGAACTGGATGAGCTTTGAGGTCCCTTCCAACCTAAGCCATTCTGTGATTTTGTGATTCTCTAATATCCAACCTGTCACAAGATTGACTCCAACACTCTGATGTCTTTCTTGTGCTGGGCTCCCCAGAGCTGGACTCATTACTCAGGGTGAGGTTTCATCATAGCATCAGGACAAGATCATCTGCCTCACACTGCTTTTGATGCAGTCCAGGACATGGTTGCCTTCTGGGCTGCCAGTGATCATTGCTGGTTCATCTTGAATTTTTCATCAACTAACCCCCTCAAGATTGCACTTGAGCCACTCCTCACCCAGCCTGGATTTATGCTTGGGCTTGCCCCTACCCCAGTGCAGGACTAATGAGTGCCAGATTTATCTTAGCCCAGTTAGTAAATGGCTTTCCCTTCAGTGCTACTCGCAGTCAAACACTGAGTTAAGAGTTGTAAACTCCCTACATATTTGTAAGAATTACTCCTGATTGTGACCTCATTAATGTTTATAAAGATGTGCAGGGTGAGTGGCAGGAGGCTGGAGCCAGGCTCTGCTGGGTGATGCCCAGTGACAGGACAAGGGGCAATGGGTGGAAGTTGAGGCATAGGAGGTTCCATGTGAACCTGAGGAAGAATTTTTTCCCTGTGAGGGTGACAGAGCACTGGAACAGGCTGCCCAGGGGGGCTGTGGAGTCTCCCTCTCTGGAGATATTCAAGACCCACCTGGATGCATTCCTGTGTGATCTGCTCTAGGTGATCCTCCTGTGGCAGGAGAGCTGAACCAGATGAGCTTTTGAGGTCCCTTCCAGACCCTGACCTTCTATGATTCTATGATAGCAAATGTCTAGTCATAGAATTACAGAATGGTAGGGATGGAAAGGGACCATTGGGATTGTTCAGTCCAGCCCCACTGCCAAGCCAGGATCATCTAGGTCAGGTCCCACAGGAACGCATTCAGACTGGTCTTGAAAGGCTCCAGAGAAGGACACCCCTTTTTGTGTTGAACTAAACAGATCAAAAACTGTGTGAGTCAAGCTAATGGAGAGCAAAGTTTGGATTCCTCAGAGCTGTTCCTTTTGGAATCCATAATTATGGCATTATGGTTATCTCCTCTGGGAACAAAAGGGTCCCTGTGGGCAGAATGCACAGCCCCAGAGAGTCTGGGAATTGAAACAGTGATGACCTTTGATGCTGTGTTACTGGTTCTGGAGAGGAGATCACTCTGTGTCAGCCCTTCATGGGGGCTACCAGAGGCTTAACAAGGTAATCTTTTATTCCCTTATTCTTCAAGCGTGTCTAAATCCTTTCCTTTTGTCTTTGTGCTGCGTTTGGAGAGATCTGACAGCTCAAAAATATCTGAAATGTCTTTCTTCCAAAGGAACAAGACTTTTAGATATTTGATGTCCTTAGATGATTCCCACAGAAATGTCACTCTCACCTTCCTGAGGAGTTCAACCAATGGCACATACACCTCAATTTAGGAAAACATTATCAAAGAAGGAGAAGGGCAAAGAGAAGAGATGATGAAAAAAAAAAAAAAGGAATTAAAAACAAAAAGGTTGAGATGAACTTGGAAGAGTCTTTGCAAAATAAAATGCCTGATTTGATTTTACTCCAAAGAGAGCTTTGCTTTCAAAGCTGGAAACACACCTAGGGGGTGCTGGTGGATGGGCACTAATCTACATTATGGTGAGAGGTGGTTTCAGATCATAGAATCACAGAATCAACCAGATTGGAAGAGATCTCCAAGCTCAGACAGTCCAACCTAGCACCCAGCCCTAGCCAGTCAACCAGACCATGGCACTAAGTGCCTCATCCAGGCTTTGCTTCAACACCTCCAGGCATGGGGACTCCACCACCTCCCTGAGCAGCCCATTCCAATGTCAATCACTCTCTCTGCCAACAACTTCCTCCTAACATACAGCCTAGACCTCCCCCAACACAGCTTGAGACTGTGTCCTCTCCTTCTGTTGCTGGTTGCCTGGCAGAAGAGACCAACGCCACCTGGCTACAGCCTCCCTTCAGGTAGTTGTAGACAGCAATGAGGTCTGCCCTGAGCCTCCTCTTCTGCAGGCTGCACACCCCCAGCTCCCTCAGCCTCTCCTCACAGGGCTGTGCTCCAGGCCCCTCATCACCCTTGTTGCCCTTCTCTGGACAACTTTCAGCACCTCAACATCTCTCTCGAACTGAGGGGCCCAGAACTGGACACAGTACTCAAGGTGTGGCCTGACCAGTGCTGAGTACAGGGGCAGAATAACCTCCCTTGTCCTGCTGGCCACACTGTTCCTGATGCAGGCCAGGATGCCATTGGCTCTCCTGGCCACCTGGGCACTGCTGGCTCATGTTCAGCTACTCTCTACCAGCACCCCCAGGTCCCTCTCTGCCTGGCTGCTCTCCAGCCACTCTGTCCACAGCCTGTAGCACTGCTTGGGGTTGTTGTGGCAGAAGTGCAGAACCCTGCACTTGGCCTTGTTAAATCTCATGCTGTTGGCCTCTGCCCATGTTGAGGACTTTTCTTCCCAGGGGAAAAAAAAAAAAAAAAAAGAAGTAAAAAGAGTAAGAAGTAACCCAAAGTGCAATCCCAGCATGGTGGGAGCTAGAAGGAACCTTTGGAGAGCACCCAGTCCAACGTCCCTGCTGAAGCAGGGGCACTCACAGCAGCTTGTCCAGTATCACAATGCCCAGATGGGGTTGGAAGCTCTTCAGAAAAGGAGACTCCATAGCCTCTCTGGGCAGCCTGCTCCAGGGCTCCAGCACCCTCACAACAAACAAGTTTCTCCTCCTGGCTTCCAGTTTGTGCCCATTGCTCCTTGTCCTGTTCCTGGGCACCACTGAGGAGAGTCTGGCCCCATCCTCTTGCCCCCACAGGTTCTTTATCTCTTGCTGAGTATTGTTCAGATCCCCTCTGGGGCTGCTCTTCTGCAGGCTCAACAGCCCCAGGGCTCTCAGCCTTTCCTCCTCACAGAGCTGCTCCAGGCTCCTCAGCATCTCCACAGCCGACACTGGACTCTCTGTTTTAGGGTAGAAGAGACCTGTCAAAGTCATCCAGTCCAACCCCCCTGCAGTCAGCAGAGACAGCTGCAGCTAGAGCAGGCTGCTCAGAGTACTAAACAACCTGACCTGCAATGGTTCCACAGATAGGATTATCTATCACTGCTCTGGGCAACCTGAGTCAGGCTTTCACCACTCTCAGTGTCAAACGTTTTTCTCTTTTCTCCAGTCTGAATCTTTCTCTTTTACTTCAAACCTCTCAGCCTCTCCTCCTCACAGAGCTGCTCCAGGCCCCTCAGCATCTCTGTAGCCTCAGTAGTTCTCTGTTTCTCTTGAACCTGAACTGGACCCAGGGCTCCAGATGTGGCCTCTGTAGGGCACAGTAGAAAGGAAGAGGAATCTCGCTTGACCTGCTGGCCATGCTCTACTTCATGCCCTCCAGAAGAGCAGTGTTGTAGTAGGAAACCAGGTTCAGCATCTTTGTAGCTGTTCTAGCTCTATCTCAGGGTTGTGCAGGTCAGCACAGCTGTTTCCTTGCATACTCTGCTTTCCAAACCCCTGAGTCCTGGACAGAGCCTTGTGCAATTCATTAACAGCTCCTTAAATTTATTGTGATTGCTGCTGTTTCATTTCCAGGGGAGAACATGCCCAGGCCTGGCCCAAACACAGGCTGATTATGCTAATGGCATGCATTAGAAACTAATTTCAAACATAAATAATGTATCAGTGGCCAGAAGATCACACTCCAGCTTAAATTTGATCCCTCCTTCATCATTGTGATGCTGGAACAAATGAAGCTGGTGGGAGGTTTAATTTGGGTCCCTTTGGGATCATGAAATCCAGCAGCAGAAATGAGTCAGCCCTTCAATGTCACATTCACATGCACCTTCAGACATCTCTTGAGTCATGGAATCACAGAATGCTTTTGGTTGGAAAAGATCTTTAAGGTCATAGATTGTATGGTGCTGCTCTGGCAGGAGGGTTGGACTAGATGATCAATTTGGTTCCCTTCCAACCCCTGACATCCTGTGAGCCTGTGATCAAGTTCAACCATTAACCTGACATGTCCAGGTCACCACTAAACCATGTCCCTCTGCACCACAGCTCTCTGTGCTGCTGAAATAAGAGCTTCCATTTCACATAGAGAAGTGCCCAAAGAGGTGATATTCAACCCATCTCCTCCAGCTCTAGCTGGAAATCAGATTTTCAGCTGCCATCAACAAGCACAGCCCTCACGTGCTGGACTTGGTGCCTTTCACATCAAAGCCTTGCAGTGCTGCAAATGCCAGCCCCAAACTCCTCTTTTTAATTGGGGTGGTTTTTTTTTCCTGGTATTTTCTTTAGGAAAGAATTCCATTCACACAGAAGCATTCCACAGAACAAGACCCAAATGTCATCTTTTATATCTTTTCAAGCCTTACATTGTGAGGACGTGCTGCAGCAAGGACAGCCCCTTCAGACCCAGAATGTTTCTGTGTGTGCAGAATTTCTCTCTCTCTCTCTTTTCTAAATCTTTTCTGTCTTCCCTAAATGTCAGCCTTTGTGCTGGGCTGAGAGTGGAAACGCCAAGTGGCACAGAAACCCCTCCTTCCTCATAGTGCCTTTGATGCTCTTAGGAATCCTGATCAGGAAATGGCCTGAAATTGTGCCAGGGGAGGGTTAGGTTGGACATGAGGAAAAATGTCCTTGCTACAAGAGTGGTCAGGCATTGGAACAGGCTGCCCAGCAAAGCAGTGGAGTCACCAACCCTGGAGGTGCTCAAGAGATGTGCGGATATGGCATTTGGTGACATGGTTTAGTGGCTGTGGTGGTGCTGGGTTGGCTAAGAGTTGGGGCTCTGCAACCTGGAGAAGAGAAGGCTTTGAGGAGACCTTGGATTAGCCTTCCAGTATCTAAAGGGGGCTACAGGAAGGCTGGGGAGGGAGTATTGACAAGGTTTTGTATACCCTCCTCAGCTTTCTTGTAGACACTCTTCAGGTACTGAAAAGCAGTTCTAGGATCTCCATGAAATCTTCTCTTCTCCAGGCTGAACAGGAGTTTTTTGCAATGCAGCAACCAGTCATAGTGTCACTGAATTTTTACTTACAAGGTGTTATAATGACAGGATGAGGAGGAATGGGTTTAAAGTGGCAGAGGAGAGATTGAAACTGGATGTTAGGAAGAAGTTGTTTGCAGTGAGGGTGGTGAGACACTGGCACAGGTTGCCCAGGGAGTTTGTGGATCACAGAATCACCTCTCTGGAGATGTTCAAGGGCAGGTTGGATGAGGCCTTGAGTGACCTGTTCTGATGGGGGGTGTCCCTGCCTATGTCAGGGGCTTGGAATTGGATGAGCTTTGAAGTCCCTTCCAACCTAAACCACTCTATGATTCACTCTACGATTCTACGACTTGATGACCTTAGAGATCTTTCCCAGCCCAAACGATTCTGAGGTTCAGGCTGGGAGAAGATACTGGGCATGAGAGGAGCTCCAAATCTGACAGTGTGGGAATGAAAGTGGCCATGACACAGAGCTTCAGTGAAGTTCAGGAAGGACATGAAGGTGAGGAAAGGTATCTCTGGTCCCAGTATCAGGGATCACAGAATCACAGAATGTCAGGGGCTGGAAGGGACTTCAAAAGATTATCTCCAGCCCCAGTATCATGGAATCACAGAACCATAAACTGTTTTGGGTGGATAGGGTCCTCTCAAGGTCCATTCAGTCCAGTCCCCCCTGCAGTCAGCAGGAACTTGTGCAACTGGAGCAGTTTGCTCTAAGCCTCAAGCAACCTGCCCTGCAATGGTTGCAGGGGTAAGGTGTCTCCTGCTTCACTGGGCAGCCTGGGCCACGCTCTCACCACCCTCAGTGTCAAACATTTCTCCCTTCTCTGCAGTCTGAATCTCCTTCTTTGAGTTCAAACTATCACCCTTTGTCCTGTCACAGCAGGCTCTGCTCAAAGATCTGTTCCCAGCTTTCTGCTCAGTCCCTTTAAGCACTGAAAGGCCACCAGAAGGTCTCCCTGATCCCACAGAGGAGATGCTCCAGCACTCTGGTCATCTGTGGGCTCCTCCAGACCTAGTCCTTCAGTTCCATGTCCTCCTCAGGACTTCAGACTCCTGACCTCCTTTGCTAGCAGGTCTGCAGTTTGGAAAGAAATCAGGGTAATGCTGCTTTGCCCACAAATCTTCCTACTTGTGTCACAGCTGGAGAGGTTGCAGCTTCCCAGCTTTCTGTAGGTGTCTTGGGATGAAAAAAGGAAATCCTGGGTGTGAGATACAGCCATTACAAGAGGAATTGCAATTTTGCAGGGGCTAGGAAGCAGCATTAAGCTATAATTAAAAAGTTATTGGAAACCTCCACAAGGCTCCAATTCAATTTAATTAAGGCAGCTCTTCCTCCAGCAGCAATCATTACAGTGGCATTTCAGAGCCTGCACAAATCTGGGGCTTTTTCCTACCTATTTCGAAGGTTGGCTGTAATTATCGTTTTCTCAGCCCCATCCTGCTTTGCTTAGCAGGAGTTAGGGCGCTGCAGAACTGGACTTGGTGGTGTGTTCAGCGTCACTCGTTGTTGCTGCAGCCTCCTGCTGGCTAGGAAGGAGATTTTAAAGCAGTATAGTCCCAAGTTGTTCTGCTGAGAAGGCAGGACATGGCACAGCTTCTGCTGTTCTGCACCACAACAAGGACTCTGAGGGGCTGGAGCATGTCAGCGAAGGGCAACAAAGCTGGAGAAGCATCTAGAGAACAGGGCTGCTGAGAAGCAGCTGAGGGAGTTGCAGTTCTTCATCCTGGAGAACAGGAGGCTGAGGGGAGATCTTCTGGCTCTCTGTGATTGCCTGGAAGGAGGCTGGAGCCAGGAGGGTGCTGAGCTCTATTTTCAAGCAACAAGTGGCAGGACAGATGGAAATGGGTTGAAGTTGCACCAGGGGAGGTACAGAATCACAGAAACATCCAGGTTAGAAAGGACCAAGACAGCTGGGTACAGAGGAACCAAAAGAAGTTCAACAAGGACAAGTGCAGAGTCCTGCATCTGGGGGGAAATAACAAACTACACCAGTACAGGCTGGGAGGTGATCTGCTGGAAAACAGTCTTGTGGAGAGGGACCTGGGGGTGCTGGTGGCTAACAAGTTAACCATGGCACAGCAATGTGCCCTTGTGGCCAAGAAGGCCAATGGGATCCTGGGGTGTATTAGGAAGAGAGTGTCCAGCAGATCAAGGGAGGTTCTCCTCCCCCTCTGCTCTGCCCTGGTGAGACCTCATCTTGAGTACTGCCTTCAGTTTTGGGCTCCCCATTTTAAGAGGGACAGGGATCTGCTAGAGAGAGTCCAGCAGAGGGCTACGAGGATGATTAGGGGACTGGAGCACTGCCTGATGAGGAGAGGCTGAGGGACCTGGGGCTGTTTAGTCTGGAGAGGAGAAGACTTAAAGGGCATTTGATAAACGTTTATAAGTATCTGAAAGCTGGCCAGGAGGGGGGACAGGCTCTGCTCACTGCTCCCTGGGATAGGACAAGGAGCAATGGATGGAAGCTGCAGCACAGGAGGTTCTGCCTCAACACAAGGGGGAACTTCCTTACTGTAAGGGTCCCAGAGCACTGGCACAGGCTCCCCAGAGAGGCTGTGAAGCCTCCTTCTGTGGAGCCTTTCCAGGCCTGTCTGGATGTGTTCTTTGTGATCTGTGTTAGATTGTATTGTCCTGCTCTGGCAGGGGGTTTGGACTTGATGATCTCTTTTGGGTCCCTTCCAACCCCTAACATCCTATGATCCCATGACCCTCAGGATCACCAAGTCCAACCTGTAACCCTACTCAACAAGACTCACCTTAAACCATATCCTTAAGCACCACATACAAACAACCCTTAAACACATCCAGGGTCAGTTTAAGTTGGACGTGAGGAACAATGTCTTTGCTGCAAGAGTGATCAGGCATTAGAACAGGCTGCCCAGGGAGGTCGTGGAGTCACCATCCCTGGACATGTCCAAGAAGGGTATGGATCTGGCACTCTAGGATGTGTTTTAATGGCCATGGAGGTGTTGGGTTGATGGTTGGGCTCAATGTATTTTCCAACCCAAACAACTCTATGATTCTATATTAATTAAAAGGGGGGGGGAAGGCTGCTGAAACCAAGGATTGAAGCCCACTGTTGATTAGCTTCATCATTAGCAATCAGAGTCTGTTGTTTCTCTGTCAGACCTCTTTCTCCTACAGCTTTTCAGAGACTGTTTAATAATTAGAGGAGCAAAGATGAGAAGAGTGTTGATGGTCTGGGAACAGAGAGAGTGCAGCTTCTGCGTTGCTCATATTTTCCACATCCACCTTAGGGATCTGATTCTCAGAGTGCTCCTCAAGTAAACTTATCAGCTTCTTTATGCCTAATATAATTGTTGGTCTTGGTGATCTGAAAGGTCTTTTCCAACTGTGGTGATTTGGTGATTCAGTGGTGTGGGGGGTTTTGGAAGAGTGTGTGAAATTCAGATGGGTCACTTGTTGAGTCCAGGAGGCTGGTCACCTTAGAGACAAAAAGGTTTTCTATCTCTTCTGTGAAACACAAAGATGAATTCTCACAACATCACAGAACTCCTGGGTTCCAGCATGGTGGTAGTTTGGAAGTGACCTCTGGAGATCATGCAGTCCAACACCCCTGCTAGAGCATGTTGCACAGGTTGTGCTGTATAGCTCTGGTATCAGTTTATTAACTCTTAGTAGAGTCAGAGAAATCATAGACTCACAGAATGGTTTTGGTTGGAAGAGCCCTTAAAGCTCATGAGGGCCAACAACTGTCCCAGTACTACTGGGTCATCACAAAACCATGTCCTTCAGCACTACATCTCCATGGCTTAGAAACCCCTCCACAGATGAGGACTCCACTACTGCCCTGGGTAGTCTGGGCCAGGCCTTGGCAACCCTCAAGGGGAAGAAAATCACAGAATCACAGAAACATGTAGGTTGCCAAAGCCCCTCAGCATCACCACGTCCAACCTTGAACCCTACTCCACAAGAGTCACCTTAAACCATAGCCCTGAGCACCACATCCAAACCAGCCTTAAACACATCCAGGCTGGGGGACTCCACCACCTCCCTGGGCAGCTCATTCCACTCCCTGAACACTCTCTCCCTAAAAAAATTTTCCCTGATGTTCAATCTAAACCTGCCCAGCCTCAGCTTGAGGCCATTCCCCCTTGTTCTGTCTCCAGTTACCTGTGAGAAGAGCCCAGCAGCAGCCTCTCCACAATGCCCCTTCAGGTAGTTGTAGGCAGCAATGAGGTCTCCCCTCAGTCTCCTCTTCCTCACACTAACCATCCCCAGCTCCCTCAGTCACTCCTCATAAGATTTATTCTCCAGGCATTATACTCCTCATGTCCAACTTAACCCTCCCCTGACACAACTTCAAGCCAAGTCCTCTTGGTCTATCACTTGTTCCCTGGGAAAAGAGACCCACAAACACTTGGGTCTAACCTCCTTTCAGGGAGTTGCGGACAGCCAGAAGGTCTCCCCTCAGCCTCCTCTTCTCCAGACAAAACAACCTCAATTCCCTCAGCTGCTCTTCACCAGACCTATTCTGCAGACCCTCTGCCAGCTTTCTTGTCTTTCTCTGGACCTGCTCCAGCCTCTCAATATCATTCTTGGAGTGAGGGTCCCAAAATAAAACCCAGTATGTGAGGTGCAGCCTTACCAGTGCTGAGTATGTGAGAGAGTTTGGGGTGGTTCCTAGAATCCATTATTACCTTCTAAGACATTGATGGCATTTTGCTGCTGCAGCTTCCCAGGCTGCCAAACTGTAGGCACAACCTCTAAAGGGTGCAAAATGCCTGTGCTGTGAGATGTTTACTGAAGCAGTAGCTTTGCCAAGAAACATATCTTTTGGATTTCACATCTTAATTATATATATATATATGTATATATATATTATCCCTGCACATGTCTCAGAGTTACATCCCACTGCTGCAACTCGTAAATCAGGAGTAAAATAGCCAAGATACATTCAATGTGCTTAATAAAAAAGATTCACTTGCACTGACAGCATTTCCTAGAGCAGGAATTTTTCCTTCCCTCTGCTACTGACTAAGAAGGCTACCAGCATCATGGCCTGGATCAGCAACAGCACAGCCAATGGGAGTAGGGAAGTGATTGTCCCCCTGCGCTGGCCACTGGTGGGGCCACATCCTGAGCACTGGGTTCAGGTTTTGATCCCTTGTTGGAAGGAGGATGTTGAGGGGCTGAAGCACGTCCAGATGAGGGCAGCAAAGCTGGTGAAGAGTCTGGAGAATAGGTTGACTGGTGAGTAGATGAGGAAACTGAGATTGTTTAGCCTGGAGGCTCAAAGGAATCATAGAATCATAGAATAAACCAGGTTGGAAGAGACCTCCAAGCTCATCCAGTCCAACCTAGCACCCAACCCTATCCAGTCAACCAGACCATGGCACTGAGTGCCTCATCCAGTCTTTTCTTGAACACCTCCAGGGATGGTGACTCCACCATGTCCCTGGGCAGCCCATTCCAATGGCAAGATCTCATTACTTTCCACAACTCCCTGAAAAGAGGTTGGAGCCAGGTGGGACTTGGCCTCTTTTGCCTAGTGTCAGGTGATACAAGTGAGGAAATGGCCTGAAATTGTGCCAGGGAAGGTTTAGATGGATATTGGGAGCAGTTTTTTTTCCTGCTAGAGTGGTCAGGTGTTGGAACAGGCTGTCCAGGGAGGTGGTGGAGTCACCATCCCTGGAGGTGTTCAAGAAACCTATGGACATGTCACCTGGGGACATGGTTTATTGACCATAGTGGTGTTGGGTTGGTGGTTGGACTCGATGACCTTAGAGATCTTTTCCAACCAAACAATTCTATGATTCTATGATTAAAATTCCATGTAAACATGAGGAGGATTTTTAGCCCTGTGAGGGTGACAGAGCACTGGAACAGGCTGCCCAGGGGGGTTGTGGAGTCTCCCTCTCTGGAGATACTCAAACCCTGCCTGGATGTGTTCCTGTGTGGTCTGGTGTAGGAGATTCTGCTCTGGCAGGGGGGTTGGACTGGATGAGCTTTCAAGGTCCCCTCCAGCCCCTGACATTCTGCCATTCTGTGATTCTGCTGTGATTTTTCTTTCCCCATGCTACCCCTTTGCAAACTTGGGGTTAAACTGTGTGCCTTTGGAGTAGCTTGCACTCAGCACTCTCGACTCTGCTGGAACACAGGGTGCCAGGAATCTAGGGATGTCACTTGCTGTCATTTGGTTCCTGTCTGGATTTGAAATTACCAGGCAAACTCTTTTCAATTCAGTGTGACTTTTTTTTCCCACCTTGCTAAACCAGCTCGAGCTGTCATCATCTCCCCACAGTAAAACCCCCTCAGCAAAACCCCTCTCAGCATAATAGGGATTTGCAGGAGATGCACTCCACACTGCCCAGGTTGGTGTCCCTCAGTGGAATCAGGAAAAGATGAATAACTTTGCAGTGTGATCTGCCCCCAGCCATAGACAACAGCCTCCTCCAGCAGCTCTCTGCATGGGCCACTGTGGTAGGGGTAGGGATGGGGAACAGAAGCAGCCTTGGGTGGTGGCAGAAGAAATTTGCAGAATCATAAAATCCTAAAAATGTTTTTAGTTGCAAGGGACCATCAAGATCATCTTGTTCCAACCCCCCTGCCATGGGCAGGGACATCTTCCACTAGAACAGGTTGCTCAAGGCCTCATCCACCCTGACCTTGAAGACCTCCAGGGAGGGGGTAACCACAGCCTCTCTGGGTAACCTGTGCCAGTGTCTCACCACTCTCACTGGAAAGAACTTTTTCTCATCTCCAGTCTAAATCTCCCCTTTTCCAGCTCAAACCCACCCCCCCTCAACCTGTCATTCCAAGCCCTCATAACAGGTCCCTCCCCAGCTCTCCTGTAGCCCCCTTCAGGGACTGCAAGGCTGCTCTTTGGTCTTGGAGCCTTCTCTGAGCTGAACAGCTCCAACTCTCTCAGCCTGTCCCCATAGGGGTGATGCATCAGCCCTTTAATCATCTTTGTGGCCTCTCTGGACCTGCTCCATCAGTTCCATGTCCTTCTTAGGACATTGATGGACTATGGACTTTGGACCCTTGATGTCCTTCTATAGCAGGTCTGCAGTTTGGAAGGAAATCAGGGTAATGTCACTTTGCCCACAGCTCTTTCTACTTGTGTCACAGCTGGGTGGGTTACAGCTTCTCAGCTTTCTGTAGGTGTCTTGGGACAAAAAGAGGAAATCCTGGGTGTGAGATACAGCCACTAAAAATCAGATTTACAGGCAAATAAATGAAGGAATTAATCACCAAATCCCACAACTTGAGGCAGTTTCCTCTTGTGTCACTTGTTGAATGTGAAAAGAGCTCAGAGAATCATAGAATGGTTTAGTATGGAAAGGACTCCAAAGCTCATCCAGTTCCAAAACCCTGCCATAGGCAGGGACACCTCCCACTAGAACAGGTCACTCATGGCCTCATCCAATCTGGTCCTGAACACCTCCAGAGAGGTTGTGGATGACAGAATCACAGAAAGTGATCTTTGATCACTTTCTGTGATTCTGTCATCCACAACCTCCCTGGGCAACCTGTGCCAGTGTCTCACCATCCTCACTGCAAACAACTTCTTCCTAACATCCAGTTTCAATCTCCCCTCTGCCAGTTCAAACCCATTCCTCCTCATCCTGTCATTACAAGACCTTGTCAATAGTCCCTCCCCAGCCCTTCTGGAGCCTCCTTCAGATACTGGAAGGCCACTCCAAGGTCTTCTCAAAGCCTTCTCTTCTCCAGGCTGCAGAGCCACAACTCTTTCAGCCTGTCCTCATAGCAGAGCTGCTGCAGCCCTCTGAGCTTCTTCATAGACCACCAACTGGCTCCAACTTCCTTTGGGGTAGTAGTAGAAGGCAAAGAGGTCTCCTCTCAGCCTCCTCCACTGAAGGCTAAACATCTCCAGTTCCCTCAACCATTCCCATGCTGCCTTCCCTTCCCAGTTCCCATGCTGCCTTCCCCATCTGGCTGGGAAATGACATTTCCAAGGGGCACTTGCTAGGACAGAAGCTCTGGATGGTGGCTGAGGATCACTGGGTCAGTAGTCTGAGCTGCCTCTTTGTGCTCGACATCCTTTACTTCCATTTATTTTGCCTAATTGCTTCTCAAATCTGTTTGGTTCTGTGTTTGGCCCTCACAGCATCCTCTGGTAATGAGCTGAAAGCTTTAATTAGATGCCATGTGAGAAAATACTTCCTTTTCTTTGTGTTGCCCCTACTAATTCTTGCCTGACAAGCCTTTGTTCCTGCATTTTGAGGCCCAGCCAGTGATGGTTGGCCTGTCTCACTGTACCTGATTTTCTATACATCTGCCACTCTGTCCTCTCCTTCCCAGGCTGAAGAGCACTTTATTTTATCTCCTTTTCAACAGAACTTCTTCCAATTAGTTGCCCATTCTTGTCACATTCTTTATACCTTTTCTAAGGTCTTCTAAAGCCTTTGCAGATAAGGTGCCAGATATGCAAATTGTGTCTCTCCAGTGGAGTTTTATTGGCATGGTGACATTTTATGTTGTCATCAGAGCCTTCCTGTATAATGTGATGGCTTCTGCTTCATTTCCCTTCTCCCCTCCTGAGCACTGTGCTGATGCTCAAAACCTGACTCTATCAGCAAGGGAACTCTCAGCTTCCCTTTTGGGGGAGAATTTCCTCCTCATGTCATAGAATCATTAAGGTTGGAGAAGACCTTTGTGATCATCAAGTCCACTAGACCATGTCCCAAAGTGCCACATCTATTCATGTTTTGAACACCTCCAGGGATAATGATTCAAGCACCTCCCTGAGCCTGGGGGTACTGGTTGACAGGTGAGAGAACATGAGCCAGCAGTGTGCCCAGGTGGCCAAGAAGGCCAATGGCATCCTGGCCTGGATCAGAAATAGTGTGGTCAGCAGGACCAGGGCAGTCCTTCTGCTTCTGTACTCAGCACTGGTCAGGCCACTCCTTGAGTGCTGTGTCCAGTTCTGGGCTCCTAATTTCAGGAGAGATGTTGAGGTGCTGGAACATGTCCAGAGAAGGGCGACAAAGCTGGTGAGGAACGTGGAACATAAACCCTATGAGGAGAGTCTGAGGAGCTGGGGTTGTGCAGCCTGGAGAAAAGGAGGCTTAGGGCAGACCTCATTGCTCTCTACAACTACCTGAAAGGAGGCTGTAGCCAGGTGGGGTTGGTCTCTTCTCCCAGGCAACCTGCAACTGAACCAGAGGACACAGACTCAAGCTGTGCCAGGGGAGGACTAGGCTAGATGTCAGGAGGAAGTTTTTGGCAGAGAGAGTGATTGGCATTGGAATGGGCTGCCCAGGGAGGTGGTGGAGTCACTGTCCCTGGAGGTGTTTAAGAGAAGGTTGGATGAGGTACTTAGTTCCATGGTTTAGTTAATTAGAAGGGTTAGGTGATAGGTTGGACTTGATAATCTTGAAGGTCTCTTCCAATCTGGTTAACTCTGATTCTGATTCTTTCACTATAGATTTTTTTTCCTAATATCCAAGAATCTTTCCAAATATGCAAACCTAAACATTCCCTGGTGCAACCTGAGGCTATTTCCTCTTATCCTATTGTTCCTTGAGAGAGGAGAGCAATCTCTGGGTCCAATCTGTCTGGATGCAATGCTGTGCTATCTGATCTAGGTAAACCTGCTTTAAACATAACTGAACTGAATGATCTCCAGAGATCACTTCTAATCCTCACCATGCTGGGATTCTGGGATGCTGGGATTCTGGGATTCTGTGAGGATGAAACAAATTGGTAAGAGAAAACAGATGTAGCAAAAAAGTCAGCTTCAGATTAGGAAGAAATTCTTTACAGTGAGGGTGGTGAGACACTAGAACAGGTTGCCTAGAGAGCTTGTGGATGTCACCCTCCTTAGAGGTGTTCAAGGCCAGGCTGGAAGGGTCCTTGATCAAGCTGGTCTAGTGGAAGGTCTCCCTGCCCACTGCAGGGGAGGTTGGAACTGGATGATCTCCAGGGTCTCTCCCAACCCAAACCATTCTGTGATTCCATGAAAAACTTGAATTAATGTAACAGATGTTATGGTGCCTTCACAGAACCACAGCAACATGCAGGTTGGCAAAGCCCCTCAGCATCACCAAGGCCAACCTACAACCCTACTCTACAAGAGTCACCTTAAACCATAGCCCTGAGCACCACATCCAAACCAGCATTAAACACATCCAGGGCTGGGTGACTCTACCACCTCCCTGGGCAGCTCATTGCACTCCCTGAACACTCTCTCCATGAAAAACTTCTTCCTAATGTCCAATCTAAACCTGCCCAGCCTCAGCTTGAGGCCATTCCCCCTTGTTCTGTCTCCAATTAGCTGTGAGAAGAGCCCAGCAGCAGCCTCTCCACAATGCCCCTTCAGGTAGTTGTAGACAGCAGTGAGGTCTCCTGCCATTGATGAGTCTCTAAGCTGTTGAGGCTTCTCAACCCAGTTCACAATTATCATCATGCAGAAGTCATCAGATTAAAGAAGGAACTTCTGTAGGTTCAGAAGAGAGCAGTGTTGGTATTGCTCCAAAAAGACTCTGCAGCCTCTCATGCTTAAGTACTTCATCTGGATGCAGGACCTCAGAGGTTCTGCTTAGAGACTTCTGCTTTTCCACTCCACCCCTTAGCCCTAGAAAATGGAGAGGACACTCTTCCAAGTCCTTCTGACCCAAGCAGTGATGGGAAGGAAGAACAGCTCCAATTATTTCATTATGGATCTCATTACAATCATTTCCATATTTAGCAGTCCTAAGAGGTACCTCCTACCTCTGAGCACTTACCAAGAGCCTCCCACTGACCCTGCCAGCACAACACTCTGCATTTAAAGGGTGCTGCGTTTTAAGTGACCTCATTTGAATTTCTTTGTCATCTGAATGTCTGTCAAAGAGTTCACATTTCTTGTATTTCTTTCAGTAGACAGATATATTTTACCTCATGGAACACAGATGTTGGGTTGTCCTCCTTACTCAAGCACTGGTGAGGGCACACCTCAAATCCTGGGTTCAGTTTTGTGCTGAGGACACTGAATAGCAGAAGCAGGTCCAGAGAAAGGCGATGAAGCTGGTGAAGGGCCTGGAGAACAGGTCTGGTGAGGAGCAGCTGAGGGACCTGGGGGTGTTCTGCTTGGAGAAGAGGCTGAGGGGAGACTTCACTGCTTTCTACAACTCCCTGAAAGGAGGTTGGATCCAGGTGGGGGTTGGTCTTTTCTCCCTAGTATCAGGTAATAAAACAAGATGAAATGGCCTGAAATTGTACCAGAGGAGGTTTAGGTTGGACATGAGGAACAATTTATTTTCTGCAAGAGTGGTCAGGCACTGGAACAGGTTGTTTAGGGAGGTGGTGGAGTCACCTTCCATGGAGGTGTTCAAGAAGCCTGTGGACATGGCACTTGGGTGTATGGTTTAATGACCATGGTGGTGTTGGGTTGAGGGCTGGACTCAGTTATCTTAGAGGTCTTTTCCAACCTTAACAACTGTATAATTCTTCTTCGGTTTGCTCTCCCAGCGACTTCGAGATCGCTTTTGAGATTGTCTTTGACTGTTTAGATGTAGTCCTACAGCAGGACCTAGCATCATCTTTGTTGGAGTGGGAAGCATGAAGGAGGACAGGGAACACATTTGTCTTGAAGAGTTTAGAAGAGCAAACTAAAACAGCTCTTTCAACCACATGGGAGAAGGTTTAATAGCTCTGTAGAGCACAGGGCAGCAATTATTTTCCAACACAGTCAAAAATGCTTCATCCCATCAGATTATGTGAGACAAGCAGAAGCTGCCATGGGCTTGTAAAAGCTTAGCTGAGCTTGTTAAGGACAAGGACAGAGCCTTTGCCTAAATCTTGAGTAAATACAGTTGAAAGCTGCTCATCAGCATCGAATGAAGGCTCCTCAGCTGCTGTACAAACAAAGGGTCACTGAAGCTCTGAACCTGCCCAAGCCCAAGCATACCTCCAAAAGGCAGTCCTCCGAAGGGCAGGTTTGTTTTGGATTGCTCTCAGAACTAACTTTGATGTGTGAATTTACTGAAAAGCAAAAAAACCTACTTTTTCTGCCTTGGAGGGATCTTTGACAGTGGCCACCCATGGGTGATATGCCATGGTGGTATTATCCACGGGTGATAAGAGATCATCATCCCAAATGCTGAACCAGAGAGTCACAGAATGCTTTGGGTTGGAAGAATCATAGAATTGTTGAGTGATTTAGCTTAGAAGGGACCTCAAAGCTCATCCAGTTCCAACCCCTTGCCATAGGCAGGGACACCTCCCACTAGAACAGGTTACTCAAGGCCTCATCCGACCTGGCCTTGAACACCTCCAGGGAGGGTGTGGATGACAGAATCACAGAATGTGATCAAAGATCACATTCTGTGATTCTGTCATCCATAACCTCCCTAAGCAAGCTGTGCCAGTGTCTCACCACCCTCATTGCAAAGAACTTCTTCCTAACATCCATCTTCAATCTCCCCTCTGCAGTTGAAACCCATTCCTCCCCATCCTGTCATTATGAGACCTTGTCAGTAGTCCCTCCCCAGTCCTTCTATATGCCCCCTTCATATTCTGGAAGGCCACTACAAGGTCTAAGAGATCCTAAAGATAATCTAGTTCCAAATCCCCTTTCATTGGCAGAGACACAGGATCACAGGCTCAGAGGATGTCAGGGGTTGGAAAGGACCCAAAGAGATCAGTGAATCCAACCCTCCTGCCAGAGCAGGACCATACAATCTAGCTGAGGTCACAGAAGAATGCATTCAGACACCTTCTACTAGACCAGGTTGCTCAAGTCCTCATTCAACCTGAGCTTGAATACTGTCAGGTTTGATCCTCCACATCTCCTCTGGGCAAAATGTTCCAGTGTTTAACCAACCTCACTGAGAAGAATTTCTTCCTAATGTTGTCTGTTCTGAATCTCCTCTGTTCCAGCTTCAATCCATTCTTCACCATCCTACCACAACAAGGCCTTGTATAAAATTCTGTTTCATCTTCCACATGTGCTTTGGAAAAGAAATCCATCTTCTCCTGGAGACTCACATGTGCCACAGGAAGCCTGGCATGGACTCTGCCAGGGGTAAACTGAATCTCTCTTGAAGTTTCAGTCCCTGAATCCCATATTTTGGCTAAAAGTCATCTCCTTTCAGAAACATTTTCCCTCGAGTGAGAACTTTTTGAGGTCAAGCTGTGTCTAATGACAGGGTGTTATAAAATCTTTCATGCCCATTTTAGACAGGAGATGGTAGAAGAGTTTTTGTCCGTGTGGTATCACCTAAGCTTGGTTGTCCATCCAAATTCTCCTGATAACTCTGTGTGTTATCATCACATTCTGATCTGGATACTGGAAAAGAAAGGCAGTTCCTGGGTTAAGTGAAGAAAGTTCAGTGTGGAGAAGAGGCAGATCTTATACAACCTTCCAGTAGCTGGGGTGGGGCTCCAGGAAAGATGGAGAGAGACTTTTGACAATGTCTCGTAGTGCTGGGATGAGGGGCAATGGCTTTAAGCTGGGAAAGGGGAGATTTAGACTGGAGATGTCGAAGTTTCTCCTCCTGGGTTCCTGTTTGGAAACATTTCCCCTTGTCCTATCACAGCACAGCATTGAAAAGAGCTTGGCACCTTCTTCTTGGCACCCACCCTTCAGATATTTGTGAATCAGTGCTGGGCCCCATCCTCTTTAACATCTTCATAGATGATCTGGATGAGGGCATGGAGTCAGTCATCAGCAAGTTTGCAGATGACACTAAGCTGGGGGCAGATGTGACTGAGTTGGAGGGCAGAAGGGCTCTGCAGTGGGACCTTGACTGCCTGGACAGATGGGCAGAGTCCAAGGGGATGGCATTCAATAGCTCCAAGTGCAGGGTGCTGCACTTTGGCCACAACAACCCCATGCACAGATACAGGCTGGGGTCGGAGTGGCTGGAGAGCAGCCAGACAGAGAGGGATCTGGGGGTGCTGATTGATACCCGCCTGAACATGAGCCAGCAGTGTGCCCAGGTGGCCAAGAGAGCCAGTGGCATCCTGGCCTGCATCAGGAATGGTGTGGTCAGCAGGAGCAGGGAGGTCATTCTGCCCCTGTACTCTGCACTGGTTAGACCACACCTTGAGTACTGTGTTCAGTTCTGGGCCCCCCAGTTTAGGAGGGACATTGAGATGCTTCAGTGTGTCCAGAGAAGGGCGACGAGGCTGGGGAGAGGCCTTGAGCACAGCCCTACGAGGAGAGGCTGAGGGAGCTGGGATTGGTTAGCCTGGAGAAGAGGAGGCTCAGGGGTGACCTTATTGCTGTCTACAACTACCTGAGGGGTGGTTGTGGCCAGGGGGAGGTTGCTCTCTTCTCTCAGGTGGCCAGCACCAGAACAAGAGGACACAGCCTCAGGCTACGCCAGGGGAAATTTAGGCTGGAGGTGAGGAGAAAGTTCTTCCCTGAGAGAGTCATTGGACACTGGAATGGGCTGCCCGGGGAGGTGGTGGAGTCGCCGTCCCTGGGGCTGTTCAAGGCAAGGTTGGACGTGGCACTTGGTGCCATGGTCTAGCCTTGAGCTCTGTGGTAAAGGGTTGGACTTGATGATCTATGAGGTCTCTTCCAACCCTGATAATACTGTGATACTGTGAATATTAGTAAGATCCCCTCTCAGCCTTCTCTTCTTCAGGTTAAACAGCCCCAGGGCTCTGCTTTTCCTCATCAGATGCTCCAGTTCCTTCATCATCCTTGTAGCCTCCAGTGGATTGCCTCTACCCTATCCCTGTCCCTCTTCAACTGGGGAGGCCAGAACTGGACACAGTCCTCCAGATGTAGAACTGGACACAGTCCTCCAGATGTAGTCTCACCAGGGCAGATTAATGGGGAGGAGAGCCATACTCAGACTGTTAGAGCTCCATGCGATTCTCTCACTGAATCAATTTGCTTGCACAGCTACTTAATTTCTATTATTCTATTAGCATTAGAATAAGAGAATAAAGATGCATAAATTAAAAGTTATGTTCAAATAAACCCAAGCCAGCAACTATTTTTTTCCCAGTGATCAAAGCTAATTAAAATGAGTCACATGTTACTGTTTTTCCATAGAAGAACTCTCAAAACCACCTCTAAAATGTATTTTAGTTCCAGTTCCTGTATTATATTAATTCATTACAAAGCCTTTTAGTTAATTCACTTTATCCTTAAAGGTTTACGACTTCAACATGTTAATTAAATTTCATTTCATATACCAGACTCATTAACATATTCCCTTAAAAGCCTTTCTAATTCCTTCTCTTTATCCATTTTACAGTTAAAAATGTTACTGTGCTTCATATCTGGGTGAGAAGCAGCAGCCACCACCTCTCCCAGCAGCACTAAAAAGAGCTGAAAAACCTCCAGCTTTATCTCCACCTTCCTTTCTTACTCCTCCTGCCCTAATCTGTGCTTCCAGACTTGTCAGTGGTTCAAACAAAGACTCATAGAAACATGGAGTTGTTTGGGTTGGAAAAGACCTCTATGACCATCGAGTCCAACCACCAACCCAACACCACCACGGCTGTGAAACCATGCCCCAAGTGTTGCACCCACAGGTTTCTTGAATACCTCCAGGGGTATTGACTTCATCACAGAATCTTAGAATCACAGAATCATAGAATCAGTCAGGGTTGGAAAGGACCACAAGGATCAGCCACCTCCGACTCCCCCTTCCATGCCCAGGGACACCTCACACTAGATCAAGCTGGCCACAGCCTCAGCCAGCCTGGCCTTAAACACCTCCAGGGATGAGGCTTCCACCACCTCCCTGGGAAACCCCTTCCAGGCTCTCACCACCCTCATGCTGAAGAACTTCTTCCTCACATCCAGTCTGAATCTACCCATTTCCAGCTTTGTTCCATTCCCCCCAGTCTTAGCACTACTTGACAGCCTCCAAAGTCCCTCCCCAGATTTCTTGTAGCCCCCTTCAGATACTGAAAGGCCACAAGAAGGTCACCTGGGAGCCTTCTCCTCTCTAGACTGAACAGCCCAAACTCCCTCAGTCTTTCCTCAGAGCAGAGGTGCTCCAGCCCTCTGATCATCCTGGTGGCCCTTGTCTGGACACCTTCCAGCACCTCCATATCCCTCTTGTCCCAGGGGCTCCAGAACTGGATGCAGTACTCCAGGTGGGGTCTCCCCAGTGCAGAGCAGAGGAGGAGGATCACTTCCCTGGCCCTGCTGCCCACACTTCTCTTGCTGCAGCCCAGGCTCTGGTTGCTCTCTGGGCTGCCAGAGCACACTGACAACTCAGATTGAGCTTCCTGTCCACCAGCACCCCTAAGTCCCTCTCCTCAGGGCTTTTCTCAAGTCAGGCACTGCCCAGCTTATATTGACTGCTCACCTCCCTGGGCACTCTTGCAGGAAAGAAATTGTTTCTTGTTTAGCCTAAACCTCCCCTGGTGCAACTTGAAGTCATTTCTTCTCTTCCTATGATTTGTTCCTTGGGAGAAGGAACGAATCCCCACCTCACTCCAACCTCATTTCAGGGAGTTGTAGAGATCCAGAAGGTCTCCCCTCAGCCTCTTTTCCTCCATGCTGAAGAACCCCAGTTGCCTCAGGTGTTTCAGATGATCCTTGAGGTTTCTTCCAACCCAAAGGGGCCTCTGAATCTATGAAATACCTGAAGGGTGGGTCTCAAGGGGTTAGTCTTTTTTTCAGTGGTTTCCTCTGATAGGACAAGGGACAATAAATACAAACTGGGACACAGGAAGTTCTACCTCAACATGAGGTGAAATTTCTTTCCCATAAGGATGGCATATCTCTGGAGCAGGCTTCCCAAAGAAGTTGTGAACTCTCCTTCTTTGGAAACTTCCAAGGCACATCTGGCTGAATTCCTGTGTGACCTGCCCTGGGTGATCCTGCTCTGCCAGGGTGTTGGGTCTGGATGATCTTCAGAGTTCCCTTCCAACCCCTGACATTCTGTGATTCTGAAATTGACTTCATCCATCTCTGAGGAGCCTGAGAATAGCCTGAGGAGCCCCTGGCTGGCATGTCTCAGTGATGTTATGTAAGGGAATATATGAATAAAATCATGTGAGGAGCCATGGGAGTAGCTGGTGACTCTGTCACCACTGATCCTGTCATGAGCAGCAGTGACAGCTCAGGGAAGGCTCTCCCTGCATCTGAGGACACTTCGTTAACATTGCCAGAGGTGCCCACATTGCTCTTGGGTGCTGCTGGGGCTGGCCTAGGCTTTGAGCAAAAATGATCCTTTTGGTTTTGAGCAAATAATTTCTTTGCCCTTTATGCTTGATGGTTCCTTTACCTTTTCCCAGCCTGCAAATGTTTGTGTGTAGGGAACCAAAGCTCTTTCAAGCTCTACAAACACTGGTCTCTCAGTGTGGCTAATCTTCATCTGATCTGAGCATGGAAGTTGGCTGAAGGATGCTGCTCAGTAAAACTTACAGCTGCAGGAGAAAGCATCCTCTGCAAAGACTGTCCTCTGCTCTGGCAGTTTTGCTCTGAAACAGAGTAAAAATCAAACCAGTGGCATGGTCTTATTACTGTCTACAACTACCTGAAGGGGCATTGTAGCCAGGTGGGGGGTGGCCTCTTCTCCCAGGCAACCAGCAATAGAACAAGGGGACACAGTCTCAAGTTGTGCCAGGGTAGGTATAGGCTGGATGTTAGGAAGAAGTTCTTCACAGAGAGAGTGATTGGCATTGGAATGGGCTGCCCAGGGAGGTGGTGGAGGCACCATCCCTGGGGGTCTTCAAGAAAAGACTGGCTGAGGCACTTAGTGCCATGGTCTAGTTGATTGGCTAGGGCTGGGTGATAGGTTGGATCTTGGAGGTCTCTTCCAACCTGGTTGATTCTATGTGGATTCTATGTGGATTCTCTGGTTTAGACTTTATCCTGCAAGAAATAACATTTCTCCAACCTCTACTTGGCAAAAGCCTCCAGTCTAAGTGTTCATTGTCTTGGGCTTGCTCTGCTACCTTCAAACTATCTTCTTTTCAACTTGAATATTCCTCTTCAGCCTCTCTGGGCAGCCTGCTACAGGGCTCCAGCATCCTCACAACACAGAATTTCCTCCTCCCGTTCAGGTGGAACCTCCTGGGTTGCTCTTTGTGCTCATTGCCCCTTGGCTTGTCACTGAGCACCACTGAGAAGAGTCTGGCCCCATCCTCTTGCCCCCACAGGTTCTTTATCTCTTGCTAAGCATTGTTCAGATCCCCTCTGGGGCTGCTCTTCTGCAGGCTCAACAGCCCCAGGGCTCTCAGCCCTTTCTCACACAGATGCTGCAGGCCCTTCAGCATCTCCACAGCCGACACTGGACTCTCTGTTTTAGGATAGAGGCTACCTTTCAGAGTCATCCAGTTCAACCCCCCTGCAGTCAGCAGAGACAGCTGCAGCTAGAGCAGGCTGCTCAGATCCTCAACCAACCTGACCTGCAATGGTTCCACAGACAGGATTATCTATCACTGCTCTGGGCAACCTGAGTCAGGCTTTCACCACTCTCAGTGTCAAACATTTTTCCCCTCTCTCCAGTCTGAAGCACAGAATGACAGAATCATAGAATGATTTTGGTTGGGAGGGACCACAAAGCTCGTCCAGTTCCAACATCGTGCCACAGGCAGGAACATCTCCCACTAGAATAGGTCACTCAGGGCCTCATCTAACCTGGTCCTGAACATCTCCAGGGAGGTTGTGGATCACAGAATCACAGAAAGCGATCAAAGATCAAAGGTCGCATTTGGTGATTCTGTGATCCACAACCTCCCTGGGCAACCTGTGCCAGTGTCTCACCATCCTCACTGCAAACAACTTCTTCCTAACATCCAGTTTCAATCTCCCCTCTGCCACTTCAAACCCGTTCCTCCTCATCCTGTCATTACAAGACCTTGTCAATAGTCCCTCCCCAGCCCTCCTGTAGACCCCTTCAGATACTGGAAGGCCACCCCAAGGTCTCCTGGAAGCCTTCTCTTCTCCAGGCTGCAGAGCCCAAACTCTTGTGTCCTGTCCTCATAGCAGAGCTGTTGCAGCCCTCTGACCATTTTTATGGCCTCCTCTGGACTGGCTCCAACATTTCCATGTCCTTCTTGTGTTGGAGGCTCCAGAAATGTACAGAGAATCTTTGTCTATTACTTCAAACCATCACCCCTTGCCCTGGACACAGGCTTTGTTCAAAAGTCCGTCACTGTCTTGCTGATTAGCTTCTTGAAGCACTGAAAAGCCACCACAAGTGCTCCTTGGAGCCTTCTCCTCTCCAGACTGAACTTGTTTACATTGTTATGCATTTATTATTCACAATACTCATTCTTCCAAGCCAATATTTCTGGTGAAGTGGTGACACAGAGGCAGAACTGTGCAGCCCAGGCTGTGTGCTTTGTGTGGGATTATTGCAGGACATGATTTAATGCTCAGGGTGGTCTTAGTGTGATGGTTGGTACTGATGGCCTTAGAGGTGTTTTTCAACCAAAATGGCTCCAGGTTTGTATGACATGGAGGACTTTGAGTGTGGTGTTCAGCTTTGGGTACTGCAATGCAAGAGAGATGTGGAGGTGCTGGAGCAGGTCCAGAGGAGGGCAATGAAGTCAGGGAAAGGCCTGGAGAATAAATCTTATGAGGAGAGACTGAGGGAGCTGAGGATGGTTAGTGTGAGGAAGAGGAGGCTGAGGGGAGTTGCTGTCTACAACTACCTGAAGGGACATTGTGGAGAGGCTGCTGCTGGGCTCTGCTCACAGCTAATTGGAGACAGAACAAGGGGGAATGGCCTCAAGCTGAGGCTGGGCAGGTTTAGATTGGACATTAGGAAGAAGTTTTTCATGGAGAGAGTGTTCAGGGAGTGGAATGAGCTGCCCAGGGAGGTGGTGGAGTCCCCCAGCCTGGATGTGTTTCAGGGTGGTTTGGATGTGGTGCTCAAGGCTATGGTTTAAGGTGGCTCTTGTAGAGTAGGGTTCTGGGTTGGATTTGGTGATGCTGAGGAGCTTTGCCAACCTGCCTGTTGCTGTGACTCTGTGACTGTGATTCTCAGGCTGTGGAGTATTTACTGAAAGATTGATAGACCTCACGCTTCTGACTTCATCTCTGTTGGAGCCAAGCAGGCTTGAATTGTTTTGTTCTAACTCTCAAGTGGCAAATTATTTCAGCATCTCCATGAGCAGCCACATTTGCACAGCCTGATTGGCTACCCCAAAGGCAGAACCAATTTAATTATGCTAATATGCTAATAGGGACAGAATTATGGCCTCACCTTCTGAAACATCAGAACTGAGAGTCTTTTTAAAGCAAGGAGGTTGGAGTGGTCAGATTTGATGTCAGAAGTGATGGTCTGGAATTGTCGGATTTAGCAAGGCAGCACCACTCAGATGTTTCCTAATCATGATGAAGCAATTCATGGGGCAATCAATCCCATGCTGAGCATGGTGATCACTGTGATGGAGTCTAGTAAAGCTCTGGATGCTTTCCAGAAGATCAGGGTTTGCATCTTTATGTGCAAATCATAGAATCATAGAATCAGTCAGGATTGGAAAGGACCACAAGGATCATGCAGTTCCGACTCCCCTGCCATGGGCAGGGACACCTCACACTAGATCTGCCTGCCCAGAGCCTCATCCAGTCTGGCCTTAAACACCTCCAGAGATGGGGCTTCCACCACCTCCCTGGGCAACCCCTTCCAGGCTCTCACCACCCTCATGCTGAAGAACTTCTTCCTCACATCCAGTCTGAATCTACCCATTTCTAGCTTTGTTCCATTCCCACCACTCCTATCCCTACCTGACAGTCTATGATGTCCCTCCCCAGCTTTCTTGTAGCCCCCTTCAGATACTGAAAGGCCACAATAAGGTCACCTGGGAGCCTTCTCCTCTCCAGATTGAAAGACACCTTGTAACCAAGAGAAATTCATCACAAAATCTGCCCATTAGAAAGTCAGTATGAAAACATGGAATCATAGAAAGGTTTAGGTTGGAAGGTCATCCAGGCCCAACCCCCCTGCCATGAGCAGGGACATCTTCCTGAGGACTAGGCTGCTCCTGGCCTCATCCAATCTGGCCTTGAACACCCCCAGGAAGGAGACATCCACAACCTCCCTGGGCAACCTGTGCCAGTGTCTCACCACCCTCACTGGAAAGAACTTCTTCCTCATCTCCAGTCTAAATCTTTCCTTCCAAGGCTGATAACACCTACCTGTGAATATTGACTTTTTCCTGGGGTGGGGATTTTTGTGCTCAAAATGTTTTGGCAGCTTTGTGACACCTCTTGCTGAGAAGTGATGTTTTATGTACTAAATATCATAGACTCACAGCATGTCAGGGGTTGGAAGGGACACAAAGAGATCATTGAGTCCAGTCCCCCTGCCACAGAAGGAGCATACAATCGAGCTCAGGTCACACAGGAACACATCCAGACAGGCCTTGAGAGGCTCCAGAGGAGACTCCACAGCCTCTCTGGGCAGCCTGTGCCAGTGCTCTGGCACCTTTCCGGTCAAGAAGTTCCCCCTTGTGTTGAGGTGGAACCTCCTGTGCTGCAGCTTCCATCCATTGCTCCTTGACCCATCCCAGGGAGCAAGTGAGCAGAGCCTGTCCCCCCCTCCTGACCCCCAGCCCTCAGATATTGATAAACATTGATTAAATGCCCTCTGAGCCTTCTCTTCTGCAGACTAAACAGCCCCAGGTCCTGCAGCCTCTCCTCCTCAGGCAGTGCTCCAGTCCCCTCATCATCTTCAAATCCCTCCAGTGGACCTCCTCCAGCAGATCCCTGTCCCTCTTAAACTGGGGAGCCCAAAACTGAACTCAATATTATGGTCAAAAAAAAGTTTGCTCCCAAGACGCAGGAAAGAACTCTGAGAGCATTGGGATGAGAGTCCACTGTGGCTGTGCAGCAGTTTTATCTGGTCACTACTGTTTCTGATCATATCCATGCCACCAGCACCTGACTTGGGTCAGCAGTGGCATGGCTGGTAGGACCAGGGCAGGGATTGTCCACCTGTGCTCATCACTGGTGAGACTGCAGCATCAATAGTGGGTTCAGTTTTGGGCCCCTCACTCCAAGAAGAACACTGAGATGTTGAAGTAGAGAAGGACAACAAAGCTGGTAAAGGGTCTGGAGAACAGGGCTGGTGAGGAGCATCTGAGGGGACTGGGGGTTGTTCAGCCTGGGGAAGAGGAGGCTGAGGGGACATCTGACTCTTGTTGGAGATCAGTGGGGGTATTGGTGCCTCTCTCAAGGGACAAGTGGTAGAGCAGGAGGAAATGGAATCAAGCTGCACCATAGGAGGTTTAGGTTGACCGTGAGGAACAATTTCTCCCCCTTGAGAGTTATGAAGGGCTGGCCCAGGCTGCGCAGGACAGCAGAGGAGTGCCCACCCCTAGAGAGGTTTGAAGCCAGAGAGACATGGTGCTGAGAGACATGGTTTAATGGTGACCTGGCAGCATTTCTTATTTCCATGATGGATTTTACACTTCCTGTCTCCTCTTCCCATGTCCTCTCTGTATCTCTGCAGTCAGCTGCTGAGCAAAGCCAGGTAGGGTACTATGTAGCATAGGAGCTGAGCATGAAAGGGAAGCTGCAGCATCCATGAAACTGTCTCTTTCCAAGTGCCACCTCACTGCCTAGCAGTTAACATCTGGAAGATGAGAGGCAGCCCTGCTGGGCTCCTGCTTGCCATGCAAATACATCTGACACATCCCTGTTTTATCTCCACCATGCCTCTGCTCAGCTTTCCCCATGCTCTGAGGAAGTGCTACTCGTCAAGTGTCACCTGCTCGTTCACCTGCTGAGCAGCATTTCTCTCTGAAGACCCCCAAGAGGTTAAATTTCTGTCATCTCAGCCTGTTTTCTCCCCGTGAGCATCACCCCTCATCTGGCTGCCACCTTGCAGGAGGTGGCTAGCCGTGGCCCTCACAGATGTGCTGTGCACACCACTGCTTCCTCCAGCTCTGCTGTTATTTCTCCTCCCGCTCTCTGTGGAGTCAGAATTCTCATCAGCACCTGCTGAGCCAAGATTGATGTTTGCTGAGTTGATCCAGGTCAGCCAGAGGGGATTCGTGGAATGTTGGTAGAACTCATGGGCAGAGCATTGCACTTCTTTAGCCTCTCTGTTTTCCTTTGAAAATCCACTGTTTGGCAAGATGTGTGAGACATCTTCCAAGGCTTTTCTCTCTTGGCTCTTAGTGTATTTAGGAGAGACTTCTCATAATTACTTATCCAGATTTAGAGCTGAAGAAATTACACTAAGCTCATCTCTACCACACCTCCAAACCCTTGTTACCCAGGACACCTCAAAGGATGCAAAGGAGAATCAGAGAGAAAAAAATCAATAGGAGGTTTCATCTGTGCAGAAGCTCCCACTGTGGCAAATGCCAGTAGGAGTGGACTTTGCAGAGAGCCCTTCCCCAGATGAACTTCCCAAGATGAACAAGTGGGAAAGCTGTGAAGGATGGGGCCAGACTCCACTCAGTGTCCAGTGACAGGGCAAGAGGCAATGGGCACAAACTGGAACCCAGGAGGTTCCACCTGAACAGGAGAAGGAACATGTTTGGTGTGAAGGTACCAGAGCTCTGGAGCAGGCTGGCCAGAGAGGTTGTGGAGTCTTCTTGTCTGGAGAGCTTCCAAAGCCACCTGATCATTGTGGCCCTGGGCAAGCTGCTGTGGGTGCCCTCACTTTAGCAGGGGGGGTTGGACTGGATGATCTCCAGAGGTCCCTTCCAACATCCACCATGCAGGATTGTGAGTAATTCTGAGGAAATAAGTGCTACAGACAAAGCCCCTCAGTAGATATGAACATGTAACAGAAAGAGTTAGGACTTGGTGATCTCCAGAGGTGCCTTCCAACCCTGCCACGCTGGGATTCTAGGTTTCTGTAGACCCATTCCAAGAGAACTTTTGGATTTTTAAAGACTCCCTGACCAGAAGTGGATTGACATTCCTTGCTGAAGGCTTGCTGCAACAATCTTGTCTCTTCGCTCATGCTAGAAGCTGAGATGAGCAGGAGCAGCCTGCGAGCAAAGGAGAGGAGCAGAGTGCCCAAGCCTGTCTTTCAAAGTGACAAGGTTATTGATGACTTTGAGCAAGTCCAGATGTTAGGCAAAAGAATCCAGCCCCTTGGTTACTTGAAGAAGAAAACCACACTCTTGCCAAACACTGCTAGGTGAAATTCCATCATTAGAACCTGATCTTCAATAAATAGTTCCATACTTATTTTTATGCCTGTCTCTGGGGGGCAATCAAAAAGCTGAGGGCAGAGTTTTGATCAGGCTCTGTTGTGACAGGACAAAGATTGATGGTTTGAACTCAAAGATGGAGAATCAGACCAGAGAGAAGGGAGAAATGTTTGAAACTGAGGCTGATGAGAGGCTGGCCCAGGTTGGTCAAAGAGGCAGGAGATACCAGATCCCTGCAACCACTGCAGGTCAGGTTGCCACCTGATTCTATGATTCCATCATCTGCAACTAGAATCATATGATTCTGTGATCTGCAGCTAGAGCAGGTTGCTCACAGCCCCAAACAACCTAACCTGCAGTGCTTGCAGGAATCCACATATCTCCCTGCAACCACTGCAGGTCAGGTCATCCCTGCTGACCTCAGCGGGGCTGGACTGGATGACCCTGAGGGTCCTTTCCCACACAGAGCATCTGGGATTCTGTTTCTAAGATGTTATGGTAAATGTATCAGTCAGCTGAGGTGTTCTGTGTTCTTGAGCAGGGAATGGTGGTCTGTCCATTGCTGAGAAGATGAGATGTGGGGACAAGCATCTTTGGCATGACTCAGTCATGGAATCACAGAGTTGTTTTGGTTGGAAGGGATGTCTAAGACCATTGAGTTCAACTGTCAATCTGAGCATGGTCATTGAACTGTGTCTCCAAGTGCCATGTCCACATGCTTCTTGGACACCTCTGGGCATGGTGACTCCACCATCAGCTTGGGCAGCCTGTTCCAGTATTTCAACACCCTCATGGTGAAAAATTTCTCCTGATATCCAACCTTAATCTAACCTACTCCAGTTTCAAACCCTTGCCTTTGTCCTATTTCACTGCAGGACATGGTTTATTGGCCTTGGTGGTGCTGTGTTGAGGTTGGACTTGTTCTCAGAGGTCTTTTCCAGCTATAATGATTCTATGAATCTGTGATTTCAAAGAGATTTCACTTCAGGACATGGTTTAGTGGCCTTGGTGGTGCTGTGTTGAGGTTGGACTTGTTCTCAGAGGTCTTTTCCAGCTATAATGATTCTATGAATCTGTGATTTCAAAGAGATTTCACTTCAGGACATGGTTTAGTGGCCTTGGTGATGTTGGGTTGGAGTTGAACTTGATCTTAGAGGTCTTTTCCAATCTTAGAGGTCTTTTCCAGCTTTAATGATTCTATGAATCTGTGATTTCAAAGAGATTTCACTTCAGGACATGGTTTAGTGGCCTTGATGGTGTTGGGTTGGAGTTGGACTTGATCTCAGAGGTCTTTTCCAATCTTAGAGGTCTTTTCCAGCTATAATTGTGCTGGGGGAAGTATAGGCTGGATGTTAGGAGGAAGTTCTTCACAGAGAGAGTGATTTGCCACTGGAATGGGCTGCCCAGGGAGGTGGTGGAGTCACCGTCCCTGGAGGTGTTCAAGAAAAGACTGGATGAGGCACTTGGTGCCATGGTCTAGTTGACTGGATAGGACTGGGTAATAGGTTGGACTGGATGATCTTGGAGGTCTCTTCCAACCTGGTTGATTCTATGATTCTCATGATTTCATTTCAGGACATGGTTTAGTGGCCTTGGTGATGTTGGGTTGGGGTTAGACTTCAGCTTGGAGTTCTATTCCAATCTTAGAGGTCTTTTCCAACTTTAGTGATTCTATGAATCCTTGATTTCAAAAGGATTTCATTTCAGGACATGGTTTAGTGGCCTTGGTGGTATTGGGTTAAGCTTAGACTTGATGATCTTGGAGTTCTTTTCCAGCTTTAATGATTCTATAAGTATGATTTCAAAGGGATTTCACTTCAGGGCAAGGCTGAGTGGCCTTTGTGGTGTTGGGTTGGCATTGGATTTGATGATCTTGAAGGTCACAGGATCACAGGATGCTAGGGGTTGGAAAGGGCCCAAGGAGATCATCGAGTCCAACCCCCCTGCCAGAGTAGGACAGTACTATCTAACACAGGTCTTCTCAAAGCTTAGAGGTCTTTTCCAATTCTAGGGGTGTCTTCCAATTCTAGAGGTCTTTTTCAGCCTTCATGATTCTATGAATCTATGGCTTCAGCTTTTTTTTCCCCCCTTCACCCTAGATTTTGCTTTATTTTGGGCTTCTGTTGTTGTTTTAACCAACGTCAAACCCTCAGTTTTCTAACACTTTCCACCAGCCCTTTTTGTGATTTTCTGCTCTGCTGCATTAAGATGCAATTATGTACTTTAGTTAATTGCTAGTTACTTAATGTCAAAATGCATAATGTGTCTGAAATGTCCTCTGTTTCTCTTGTCAAAATCAGGAGGAAAGAGAAAAAAAAAAAATCCAGCTCTTAAGGTTGGCTCTTGTCAAAAATATACCTTAAAAAAGATCATTTTTTTCCTGATGGAACAAATGTCACAATTTTGAGCAGAACGTTATGATTAGAGGAATTTAAAAACATATAAACTGTTTCTGATATCTGTTCTTAGCTGTTGAGGGGCTTTGTGTGCAGCACTTATTTCCTCAGAATTACTCACAAGCCCAGCACGGTGGATGTTGGAAAGGACCCCTGGAGATCAACCACTCCAACCTCCTCCCCGCTCCTGGCTAAAGCAGGAGCACTCACAGCAGCTTGCTCAGCAGCACAATGCCCAGGTGGCTTTGGAAGCTCTCCAGACAAGGAGACTCCACAACCAATCTGGGCAGCCTGCTCCAGGGCTCCAGCACCTTCACACCAAACAAGTTCCTCCTTCTGTTCAGATGGAACCTTCTGGGTTTCAGTTCATGCCCATTGCTCCTTGTCCTGTCACTGAGCACCACTGAGAAGGTTCTGGACCCATCCTCTTGTTCCTCATACTTTATCTCTTGCTGAGTATTAAAAAGCTTTCCTCTCAGGCTGCTTTTCTGCAGGCTCAACAGCCCCAGAGCCTTTCCTCCTCTCAGAGCTGCTCCAAGCCCCTCAGCATCTTTGGAGCTTCCACTGGACTCTATCCAGCAGTTCTGTCTCTCTTGAACTGGGAAGCCAGGAACCCAAGACTCTAGATGTGGCCTCTATAGGGCTGAGTAGAATGGGAGGAAATCCTTGCTCCACCTGCTGGCCACATTCTTCTTCATGCCCTCTAGGAGATTGTTTGCCTTCTTGGCAGTGAGAGGACATTGCTTGTTCATGGTGAACTTCCTGCCCTCCAGCACTCCCAGGTCCTTCTCCATGGAGCCACTTCCCAGCAGGTCACCCCTTCACCTGTACTGCTGCAGAAGATTCTTCCTTCCCAGCTGCTGGGCCCTCGACTTGCCCTAGTTGAACTTTGTGAGGTTACTCTCCTCCAAATCTCATCCTGTCCATCAGTTCCCATTTGCTTTGGCACATTCTTAGGGACTGACAGAGCCAGAAACATTTTTAGACTGATGGAGCTGGAGAGCAGCAAGTGCCAGAAAGCATCAGGAGGGTGGAAATCTGTCATTTCACAGCTGAATTTCCTCTTTTATAGACACTGAATGTGCTTGGATATTTTATATCAGATATGCATGAGGTAGGTGGAAAAAAGTTGCATTAATGGCATCATTAATGGTATCATTAAGGGCAGCTATGATCATGGCACATGTAGCTGAAATATGTTTTCTGCAGGAGGGAAAAAAAAGAGGTTTTTTTTTTTTCAGTTCAGAGTGGGAGAATTATTTACTTAAGAGATTTTGGCTGAGGTTGTTTTTTTTTCCTTAGTTTTTATTTGAGAGCTCTTACTTCACTTCTTGACACGTAATAATTAATTCTAAAAAGAACTTTAGGAAAGTCATTGACAATGTTTGTGTGAGGAGTGGTCCTGTGGTCCTGGAGCACTTTTCCATAGACTCTTTTGCCTCAAAGACATGAAAAATCATTTTGAAATTTACTGGGGGGGGGGAGAATCAAATTCTTCATTTAAATAGATTCTGCTTCATACTCCAGGTAACAGGAGGCCAGCTTAAGGCTTCGAGGAAAAGAACAACTTGTGCTAGTTTGAGCCTAGCTAGAATGTTTTGGTGAGAACAACTAGATCACAGGCTGTGAAGGGGAAACAGTGGCGATGTCTACTTCACTCATAGGCTTGCTGAGATGTGTAAGAACAAGAACCCAAACATAGATCAGACACTTCTTCTGCCTGGGAACTCTGAGCTGCATTTCTGTCTCTAGCCTCTCTGCCTTCTCTCTGATTAATCCACTTTGCTTCCTAACCCTCTGGCTGAACCTCCACACTTCCTTGGGACTGGGGGAAGGTTGAGACAGGTGAGAGAGGGGGTAAGGGCAGTTGGGAGCCCCTCCTGGGGACTCAGGTTTCTGGGTGGGCTGTTGTGTTTTTGTATTACCTTGTATATTTCTGTATGTAACTGTATATACTGTAAATCTCTGCTTGTATTTTGAGCTAAGCTGTAAATATAAGCTTCATTCAATTTCCAGAGCAAGCTGAGTCTAGTCTGGGTGATTTCCAACGTGTGGGGGGGCAGGGAACACCCAAACCATCACACAACTCAAGAAAGCTTTTACAGTGAGGATGGTGAGACAGTGGAACAGGTTGCCCTGGGAGGTTGTTGATGTCCCCTTCCTGAAGGTGTTCAAGGCCAGGTTGGATGGGGCCTCGAGAAACCTGGGCTAGTGAAAGGTGTCCCTGCCCATGGCAGGGGGTTGGAACTAGATGGTCTTGAAGGTCTCTTCCTACCTAAACCATTATATGGGTTCTATATTCCCCATTTGGGAAAGATTACTTTGAAGTTAGGTATTTGTGGTGTAGAACTTGATACCTAGATTCAGCAGGCTCTCGTGAGCAATGTCTGCACCATGGCTAGAGGAAAAGCATCAGCCATGGGCATAAAAAAGAGTGGTCAGGCACTGGCAGAGGCTGCCCAGGGAGGTGGTGAAGTCACCAACCTGGGAGGTGTTCAAGAAACCTGTGGACATGGCTCTTGGGGACATGCTTTAGTGGCCATGGTGGTGTTGGGCTGTTGGTTGGACTCAATACTCTTAGAGGCCATTTCTAACCCAACTGAGAACGAGAACCCAATGAGAATCGATCTCATTGCCCTAGAGCAGCACTTTAAGTCCAGGCTCTCCATGCCCAGCTCTGCTCTCCCTTTTTCCCTGATCCCTTAAACCATGCTGGTTTTGGAGGCTTTACCACACTGCAGCTGCTCTGCTCTGCCAAGTGAAATATTGATTTTTACAACAAACTCTGTAAATATCAATATTTTTGTCCTGCAAGCAGCTGAGTGAAAGGGACCCTGCCAGCCAGAGACACTGGGTCAGGCCAGGGGAAGCCAAGACAAGTTTAATGAGAAACTTAAACAGACAGGAAGAAAAAGAGCTTGGAAAGAGAAAATAAGCTGTGGAGAATGAGATGAGATGAGATTCCACCTTGATTCGGATGGAATAGAGGAGAGGTAGGCTGAGAAACCACAAAGACTCTGGGGGTGTGCCAAGCCTGGGAGAGAAACAGGATTGACAGACAGAGGAGGGAGCCACAGGAAGAGCACCAGGGCTTGGATCAGCAGGAGCAGCCAGCAGGAGCAGGACAGGGATTTTCCCCTGCACTAGGCAGTAGTGAAGCCACATCTCTAATATTGGGTTCAATTTTGGGCCACTCGCTCCAGGAATATTGAGAGCATCCAGGCAGAGAGGGACCTGGGGGTCCTGGTTGACAGGTGATTGAACATGAGCCAGCAGTGTGCCCAGGTGGCCAAGAAGGCCAATGGCATCCTGGCCTGGGCCAGGAACCATGTGGCCAGCAGGACAAGGGAAGTCCTTCTGCCTCTGTACTCAGCACTGCTCAGGCCACACCTTGAGTGCTGTGTCCAGTTCTGGGCTCCTCAATTTAAGAAAGATGTTGAGGTGTTTGAAGGTGTTCAGAGAAGGGCACCAAGGCTGAGGAGGGGCCTGGAGCACAGCCCTGTGAGGAGAGGCTGAGGGAGCTGGGGGTGTGCAGCCTGCAGAAGAGGAGGCTCAGGGCAGAGCTCATTGCTGTCTACAGCTACCTGAAGGGAGGCTGTAGCCAGGTGGGGTTGGTCTCTTCTGCCAGGCACCCAGGGACAGAACAAGAGGACACAGCCTCAAGCTGTGCCAGGACAGGTTTAGTAAGAAGTTCTTCCCAGAGAGAGTGATTGGCATTGGAATGGGCTGCCCAGGGAGGTGGTGTAGTCTCCATCCCGGGAGGTGCTTAAGAGAAGGCTGCATGAGGCACTTAGTGCCATGATTCAGTGTTAGGTGATAGGTTGGCCTTGATGATCTCAAAGGTCTTTTCCAACCTGATTAATTCTGTGATTCTCAGAAGCTAGAGTAGGTCCAGAGAAGAGCAACAATGCTGGTAAGGGCTCTGGAGAACAGGTCTGGTGAGGAGCAGTTGAGAGACCTAGGGTTGTTCTACCTGGAGAAAAGAAGACTGAAGGGAGACCTTCTGGCTCTCTACAACTCATTGGAAGGACACTGGAGTGAGGCAGGGGTTGGCCTCTTTTTAAAAGAAACAAGTGAAAGGACAAAAGGAAATTACCTCAAGATGTGCCATGGATGGTTTGTGTTCTACATAAGGACACAGGCTGCACAGGGAGGTGGTACAGTCCCCAACCCCAGGGGGATCTCAAAGATGTGGAAATGTGGTGCTGAGGGCTATGGTTTAGTGGTGACCTGGCAGTGCTGAGTTAAAGGTTCAACTCCACGATCTTGAAGATCTTTTCCAGTCTAAATCGTTCTATGACCCCATGACTGGAGGATTGGGCAGTGAGGTTTTATCATTTTCATAGAATCACAGAATGTCAGGGGCTGGAAGGGACCTCCAAAGCTCATCCAGTCCAGCCCCCTGCCATAGCAGGGTCTCCTAGAGCAGATCACACAGGAACACATCCAAGCAGGTTTTGATTACCTTCAGAGGGGGAGATTCCACAACTCCCCTGGGCAGCCTGTTCCAGTGCTCTGTCACCCTCACAGGGAAAAATTCCTCCTCATTTTCACATGAATATTCCTGTGCCTCAGCTTCCATCCAGTGCCCCTTGTCCTGGCATTGGGCATCACTGATCAGAGCCTGGCTCCAGTCTCCTGGCACTCACCTTTACATCTTTATAACCATTGATGTGGTCTGTTTAACCAAATCCTACTTGTCTGTCTATGATAAGCTGCAGGAATTGGCCTCATTTAGTCATGTTCTGTGATTCTGTAGAGCAGATAAGTCCTATAAAACAGAAGCACTTGGAGCTGTGTGCCACTTACTCCATGGTTGAGATACTCCAGTGGACACAGAGCCATCATCTTCCTCACCCTGGCCCAAGTGTGGGCTTCAGTTAACTGGCCAATGTCATCCTGTTGCAGAGTGAACATTAAACAGGGTGATTTGGACAGGATTCAGAGCCTGTGGTGGGCTGGCTCAGGAATCACAGAGTTATTCCTGTTGGAAAAGACCCCCAGAGTCACAGAGTCCAACTGACATCCTTACTCTACAGAGTTCATGCTTAAAACAAATCATAGAATCAGAGATGGTTCCTAATCATCCAGCCTGAGCCTGTCCTGTGTGTCCTCTTGTGCTGTCCCTGGGTGCCTGGCAGAAGAGACAAACCCCACCTGGTTACAACCTCCTTTCAGGTAGTTGTAGACAGCAATGAGGACACAACTGGATCATCAAGTCCAACTGCTATCCCTACTCTACCAAGTCCACCCTTAAACCATAACCTCAAGCACCACATCCAAGTGACTTTTAAACACATTCAGGCTTGGTGACAGGGTCTTGAGTTGGCCCAGGTTCTTTGCAGAGAGGTTTACGAGGTCCCTGGAAGCTAAGGAAGCTTCACCTCCTGCCACACTTGTCAAATCTGTGACACATCAGCCTTGAAACGTGCCCCTAGGTTTGTCATATCCTATAGGGATGACTTCTCTCTGTGCTTAAAGATCATGAAACCAAAGAGGGGTGAGAAGCAGCCCTGATAGTGCCTTCAATGAGGGGAAACTTTATGAAGGAGGCAAATTACATCCCCTTCCAGCCTTCACCATGCTGGCATTCGGTGCCAAGGTGAGGGAGAGCCCAGCCCAGGAGCAAACCTTTCCTAATTACCACTTTGTCACAATATCTGAAATTCCACTTTGCCTATGTGCTGGGTAGGTTGGCATTTCTCCATTTGAAGCTGCCTTAGGGAAGCCTGAACTGAGACATCATTTTTTACTTAATTTCTCCTCATTCAGGGCTAGGTGCTCCTTGCTCATTCAAGATACTTCATGAAAATGAGATGAAAGTGCTCTAGTCACACTTTTCCAATCCACATTATGAAAATATCATTTCTACAGCACCATCCCCTGAGGAACTGAGTCTTTAAAGTGATAGAACCTTTCATAGCACTCTACCTTTCCAGACACATCATCACCTGGTGGTTAGACCTTAATGCAGGAACCTCCCTGAGCTATTTCACTGTTTTCCTATTTCATTAATTCCCTTGATTAATCTTCACCAGTACCTGCTGCCCTGCTTTCTCTGAAGCCTCCACAAGCTTTTTGCTTGTTTGCTTGTTTTTAAATCCTGAAACACCTGCAATAGCTAAAAGCTGATTAATTCCTCTCTAAGAGCTGACATGTTACACAGAATCACAGAAAGCATCAGGTTGGAGGTGAGCCTCGAATGCTACCTTGTCTGCAGTCAGCAGAGACACTGCCAAGCAGATCAGGTTGCTCAGGGTCCCATCATGTTTGACCGTGAATGTCTTCAGGGATGGGGCTTCACCTACATCTCTGGGCAACCTGTTCATATTTTCTTCTTTCTATTTGGCCCTCCTCTCCCTTTCCCTCCCATTCCCTTCTCTTCCTCCTCCCCTTCCCTCCCCTCCCCTCCTCTTCCTTCCCCTTCCCTCCCCTTCCCCCCCTCTCCTCTCCCCTTCCTCCCCTCCTGTTTTCTTGCCTTCTCCCTCCCCTTCTTCCTTCCCTTTCCTTCCCATTCTTCCTTTCCTTTCCCCTCCCATTCTTCCTTTCCTTTCCCCTCCCCTTCCCTCTCCCCTTCCCTGCCACAGAATGACCACTCAATATGCTCATCTAGAATAGAACGTATTTGGAAGGTTTCTTTCTTTGCCCAGTTCCTCTGTTGACTTCTTGAGTCTGCATCCAGCAATTTTAAGGGACCTGGTGTGAGAAGTTGAAGCAGGTCTTGGACAAGGAGCTGCCACATACAATCATAGAATGGTTTAGGTTGGAAGGGACCTCAAAACTCAGCCAGTTACAACCTCCTGCCATAGGCAGGGACACCTCCCACTAGAACAGGTCACTCAAGGCCTCATCCAACCTGGCCTTCAACACCTCCAGAAAGGCTGTGGATGACAGAATAACAGAATGGGCAACCTGTGCCAGTGTCTCACCACCCTCACCACAAACTTCTTCCTAACATCCAGTTTCAATCTCCCCTCTGCCAGTTCAAACCCATTCCTCCTCATCCTGTCATTACAAGACCTTGTCAATAGTCCCTCCCCAGCCCTCCCGTAGCCCCCTTCAGGTACTGGAAGGCCACTCCAAGGTCTCCTTGAAGCCTTTTTCTCTCCAGGCTGAAGAGCCCAAACTCTTGTAACCATATCTGACAGGCTGGCATGGCCAAGGGAGTTAATTGGGACTTTGGTTCCCAGACTGGTTTCAGTTGTGACCAGACAGATTTCTCTGCAGAAAACTTCTCCTGGCAACAGAGAATCCATTTCTCCCTTTGCCTTGAGAGGGGTTTTAGTTGGTGAGGAAGGCAGGCAACTGCTGCTATGTTTTGTGGAAACAGGTGACAGGAGGACACGAAGTTTTGTGACAGTTCAGGGAAGGGAGTTTGACATTTGTGGGGTTTCAGGCAGAGCACAGTTTGTGATGTGCTGCTGCTGCTGTTTGTGAACTGAGCTGAACTGCATTTTTACTTCTTTGTCAAGGGCTCGCCGAGCCTTGGGAATGGATTATTTTATGGGTTCATAGGTGGAAATCTGAATAGCTACCTGTGGCTGGGAGCTGAAGTGGCTGCCTGCACGCTGTGCAACGGCAGTTCCAAGGCTTTGGTGCGTTGGAAAAGTGTGGCAGGTAGTCCCAGCAGCAGGTGGAACAATGGCACAGCTCACCTGCAGCCAGGCAGCCCATTTCACTTGCCTACCCTCCACTCTAATGAAGATTGACAAGGTTATCCAGGGGAGGAGAAGAAATGCTGCAGGGATTCCATCTATGTTGACACACGACTAAAGAGCTGGAAGAAATCAGATTTCTGGACAATAAATATGCAGACAATTAAGATGAGGCCGCTCAGAAAATGCAGGCACTAGCAGTGAAGAAATACCTGGGCCAGGAACTGATTTTCCTGCCAGATTGCTTGAGGCTGTGTCCAACCTGGCCTTCAACACTTTCGGGGAGGTGGCATCCACAGCCTCCCTTGGCAGCCTGTGCCAGTGTCTCACCACCCTCCCTGGAAAGAATTTCTTCCTCTTCTGCAGTCTTGGTGAGGTCTTTGCCTTGCTAGTTCACTGGCTCCTGAAGCAGAATGGGGTCTTGAGGAGCAGCCCCACTCCTGATTCCAGTAGTGGCAATCCCAGCATGGGGAAGGTTGGAAGGGACCTCTGGAGCTCATCCAGTCCAACCCATCTGCTAAAGCAGAGCACCCACAGCAGCTTGCCCAGCATCACAATGTCCAGGTGGCTTTGGAATGTCTCCAAAGAAGGAGACTCCACAACCTCTCTGGGCAATCTGCTCCAGGACTTCATAATGGAACTGGTGTCATCTGGGAGAGGAGACATGCAAATGCCATGAGCAGGTTGTGGAAGGGGAGGATGGTTTCCTTTGATTCTCTCGAAGGGAAAGAACAATTACTGGTCAGAAATTTGACTGTTCACAGAATGACAGAATGACAGAATGCATCCTGGCCTGGATCAGGAATAGTGTGGTCAGCAGGACCAGGGAACTCCTTCTGCCTCTGTACTCAGCACTGCTCAGGCCACACCTTGAGTCCTAGGTCCAGGTCTGGGCCCCTCAATTTAAGAAAGATGTTGAGGTGCTGGAAGGTGTCCAGAGAAGGGCACCAAGGCTGGGGAGGGGCCTGGAGCACAGTCCTGTGAAGAGAATCTGAGGGAGCTGAGGGTGTGCAGCCTGGAGAAGAGAAGGCTCAGGGCAGACCTCATTGCTCTCTACAACTACCTGAAGGGAGGCTGTAGCCAGGTGGGGTTGGTCTCTTCTGCCAGGTACCCAGGGCCAGAACAAGAGGACACAGCCTCAAGGTTCAGGAAGAAGTTCTTTACAGCAAGAGTGATTGGCATTGGCATTGGTTGCCCAGGGAGGTGGTGGAATCCCTATCCCAGGAGGCTGCATGAGGCACTTAGTGCCAGGGTTCAGTTAATTAGAAGGGTTAGGTGATAGGTTGGACTGGATGATCTCAAAGGTCTTTTCCAACCTGATTAATTCTGTGATTCTGTGGTTCATTGGGTTGGAAGGGAACTCTCAATGGCCAAAGCCCCTCAGCTGCTCCTCACCAAACCTGTTCTCCAGACCCTTCTCCAGCTTTGTTGCCCTTCTTTGCATCTTCTCCAGCCTCTCAGTGTCCTTCCTGTATTAATACTTCAAGGGTGGGTATCAGGAGGACAGGAGCAGGCTTTTTCCAGTAGTGCCCAGTGACAGGACAAGAGGTAACAGGCACAGATATGAACATAAGAAGTTCCATCCAAATGTGAGGAGGAACTTCTTCAGTTTAAGGATGACAGAGACCTGGAACAGGTTGGCCAGGGAGGTGGTGTTGTCTCCATCTCTGGAGATATTCAAGACGTGTTCCTGTGTGACCTTCCCTATGTGAACCTGCTTTAGCAGCTGGATTGGACTCAGTGATTTCCAGACACCTCTTCCAACCCTGACCGTGATGGGATTGTGTGAGGATGGTGTCACAGTTCAAAGCTAGGTCATTATTTTCTACCATGATCTGTGAATTATGCACCTCAGTTCTCCATCTCCCCTCAACAAAACCAACAAACACCCTCTGTGTAACAAACCATGCTGATCCAAGTCTCCCCTCTCCTGGCCAGCAGCTCCATCTCTTGAATCTGAGGATGGAAATCTTGGTCATCAGGCTCAGGGATTCTCTTCCCACAAGATGTGTAAATTTATTGTCACCATGTGTCATGGTCCCATCCATGTTGGCATGTCCCTCCCATCCAACATGTGCCTCGGTTTGGAGCGGTTGTCATTTGGCTGCTTTATGCAGGAGGATGTCAAGTGAGGTTTAATCCTCTCCAAAATGGTCTCTGGGCTGGCCCAAGATCCCGCCAGCTGGGCAGGATCCCCGCCAGCCTTCCACCCTCCTGCATTGCCATCCAGAGCAAAGCCTGGAACTCAGCCACTCCTGAAGCGTGACTATCCTGTCACAATAACAGAATGGCTTATCTGAAACTGCTCCACCACTGCTGCCATGGGCTGAGGCTTCTCTTACCCAGGATTTCTCCTCCCTCTACTTCCACCTGGAGCTTTGGAAAGATGGAGCTGGTGGATATGATGATCAGAGAAGGACGACAAAGCTCCTGAAAGGTTTGGAGAATAGGTCTGCTGAGAAGCAGTTGAAGAAACTGGGGTTGTGTAGTCTGGAGAAGAGCAGGCTGAGAGGAGACCTTCTGGTTCCCTGCAATTCCCTGAAAGGAGATGGGAGCCAGGTGGATGCTGACCTCTTCTCGCTAGTATCAGGTGATAGAAGGAGAGGAAATGGCCTGAAATTGTGCCAGGGGAGGTTTAGGTTAGACATGAGGAACAATTTCTTGCCTTCTAGAGTGGTCATGTATGACAGCAGGCTGCCCAGGGAGGTGGTGGAGTACCCATCCCTGGAGATGTTCAAGAAAAGTGTAGACATGGCACCTGGGGACATGGAGTAATGGCCATGGTGATGCTGGGCTGATGGACTCTTAGAGGGCTTTTTCAACCCAAACAATTCTTTGATTCTATGACCCTGTGATTCTATGGCTGTGTGTGGCACTTTTGTCCGGAGAAGCAAAGCAAGCTCTGAAATGAGCAGGGCAGCAGGCTCTTCTGATTGATCAATGCCATACAACATTAATTACTGTGTTTAATTGTCCTGGTTTGGGCTGGCCCACAATTCTGCTGGAGCTCACACTGGATTCCTGCAGCCTTCTGCAGTCCTCCCCAGCTAGGATTAATACTAGGAGTTGCTCCTACCCTGAAGGACCTTTGGACAGGGTAAGGTCTTTGTTCCTGATCAGTACTTGTTGAAGCAACCCCTTGAGAAGAAACCTTCATGAGATTAGGCTGGAGTGATGTTGATGGTGGTGGTCTGGGGTTGATGTTGGTGCTTATTGCAGCTCCATAGGTGCTTGAGAGCAACCATTTGTCAATGGCCTTGTTCCATAGGTGCCTGAGAACAACCATTCCTCAATGGCCTTGTTCCATAGGTGCCTGAGAACAACCATTCCTCAATGGCCTCGTTCCATAGGCTCCTGAGAACAACCATTCCTCAATGGCCTCGTTCCATAGGCTCCTGAGAACAACCATTCCTCAATGGCCTCGTTCCATAGGTGCCTGAGAACAGCCATTCCTCAATGGCCTCATTCCATAGGTGCCTGAGAACAACCATTCTCAATGGCCTTGTTCCATAGGTGCCTGAGAACAACCATTCCTCAATGACCTCGTTCCATAGGCTCCTGAGAACAACCATTCCTCAATGGCCTTGTTCCATAGGTGCCTGAGAACAACCATTCCTCAATGGCCTCGTTCCATAGGTGCCTGAGAACAACCATTCCTCAATGGCCTTGTTCCATAGGTGCCTGAGAACAACCATTCCTCAATGGCCTTGTTCCATAGGTGTCTGAGAACAACCATTCCTCAATGGCCTCATTCCATAGGTGCCTGAGAACAACCATTCCTCAATGGCCTCGTTCCATAGGTGCCTGAGAACAACCATTCCTCAATGGCCTCGTTCCATAGGTGCCTGAGAACAACCATTCTCAATGGCCTTGTTCCATAGGTGCCTGAGAACAACCATTCCTCAATGGCCTCATTCCATAGGTGCCTGAGAACAACCATTCTCAATGGCCTCGTTCCATAGGTGCCTGAGAACAACCATTCCTCAATGGCCTCGTTCCATAGGTGCCTGAGAACAACCATTCCTCAATGGCCTCGTTCCATAGGTGCCTGAGAACAACCATTCCTCAATGGCCTCGTTCCATAGGTGCCTGAGAACAACCATTCCTCAATGGCCTTGTTCCATAGGTGCCTGAGAACAACCATTCCTCAATGGCCTCGTTCCATAGGCTCCTGAGAACAACCATTCTCAATGGCCTTGTTCCATAGGTGCCTGAGAACAACCATTCCTCAATGGCCTCGTTCCATAGGCACCTGAGAACAACCATTCCTCAATGGCCTTGTGTCTGTATCTGGATATTTCTGCCATCTACACACAACTGCTGTGTTAATCATAGTATAATTTGGACTGGAATGTCATCTAGGTCCAACCCACTGCCATAGGCAGGGACATCTTCCACTAGCCCAGGTTGCTCAAGGCATCATCCAACCTGGCCTTGAACACCTCCAGGGAGGGAGCAACCACAGTCTCCCTGGGCAGCCTGTGCCAGTGTCTCACCACCTTCACTGGAAAGAATTTCTTCCTAACCTCCAGTCTGTTTGAGCTCTATTCCAGCTCAAAGCCACTGCTCCTCATCCTATTACTACAGCCCCTTTCAGAAAGTCTCTCCTTGCTTTCCTGTATTAATTAGTGAGTAATGTCTATTTCAATTAATTAATAACGTATTATGGCTATTAATAGAAAGCAACCAAAGCTGAAGGCTGAGTGGAAGCAGGTGAGCAGCTGCCTGTCCCTGGGCTCTCTGGTGCTTGTCTGGGAGGGAGCAGGGCTGTGGATCAGCAATCACAGGAGATGGAGTTGGTTTTAATGAAGTTGCTCTCTGCAAATGTCACGGTGAGGTTCCACCTGCAGTTTCAATTATTTCTGCCCAAAAAACATGGTCAGGTTTCAGGTTGGGTTTGTTTGATTTCTTCCCTTTCCCAGCACCCTGCATTCAGCTTACCTCTGACAGACAAGCTGAATTCTTTCCAGTTACAAGGAATATATATACAAAAAAAATAAAAGCTGGTGAGTTTTGGGTTTTTTTTTTCCTGTAACAGAGCTTTCAGCAAACGTTTCTCTTCATGCTCATGGTGGAGCAGAGCTGTGCTTGCTGAACAGCTCAGGAAATTGAAGAAGTCAACATATTTTGGCCATTCATTTAAATAAAGCATGATAAATAGCTGTGCTTGGGGGAAGGAGGGGATGAATTATTAAGCAAGATCATCACAGAATCACAGACTGCATTGGATTTGAAGGGACTCTCAAAGGTCATTTTATCCATACGCTCCAGAATGGTATCTTATCGATGCCATTCTGGGGCGTATTAGGAGGGCTGTGGTTGGCAGGTCAAGGGAGGTTCTTCATCTCCTCTGCTCTGCCCTGCTGAGGCCACATCTGGAGTACTGTGTCCAGATCTGGGAACCCCAGTTCAAGAAGGACAGGGAGCTACTTGAGAGAGTCCAGCACAGAGCCACAAAGATGATGAAGGAAGTTGAGCATCTTCCTTGTGAGGAGAGCCTGAGGGAGCTGAGGCTGTGCTGCTTGGAGAGGAGGAGACTAAGGGGAGACCTCATTCATGTTTCTAAAGATGTGCAGGGTGAGTGGCAGGAGGCTGGAACCAGGCTCTGCTGGGTGATGCCCAGTGACAGAACAAGGGGCAATGGGTGGAAGTTGAGGTATAGGAGGTTCCATGTGAACCTGAGGAAGAATTTTTTCCCTGTGAGGGTGACAGAACACTGGAACAGGCTGCCCAGGGGGGTTGTGGAGTCTCCCTCTCTGGAGATATTCAAGAACCACCCGGATGCATTCTTGTGTGATCTGCTCCAGGTGATCCTGTTCTGGCAGGGGGGCTGGACCAGATGAGCTTTTGAGGTTCCTTCCAGCCCTTGGCATGCTGTGATTCTATGATTCTATGATCCTGTGATCCAGCCCCTCCACAGTCAGCAGAGACACCTCTAAGTAAATCAGATTGTTCAGGGTCCCATCAAGTTTGACCTTGAATGTCTCCAGCTGTGGGGCCACTGCCACTTCTCTGGGCAACCTGCCTTCAGAGCAGTATTCCATTATCTCACTTGAGCTCATAGAACCATAGAATGGCTTGGATTGGAAGGGGCAAGAATCACAGAATCATAGTAGCATAGGGGTTGGAAGGGACCTCTGCAGATCACAGAGTCCAACCCCTCTGCTAAGGAAGGGTCACCTAGACATGGTCACACAAGAACACAAACATCTGGGTTTGGAATCGGTCCAGAAATGGAGACTTCATTGCCTCTCTGAGCATCACCCATCACCCTTAAAGTAGTTGCTCCTCATGTTTAGATGGAACTTCTTGTGTTCAAGTTTTTCTCTCTTACTCCTTGTCCTGCCACTGTGCACTACTGGGAAAAAAAGCTTGCTCCAATCCTCCTGACACTCACCCATCAGCACTGATGAGATTCCCCTCAGTCCACCCTTTCCACACTGAAAATCCCCAATTCTCTCAGTCTTTGCTCATAGGAGAGATGTTCCAGTCCTCTCAGTACCATTGTAGGCCTTTGTAGACACAAATCCTACCAAAAAAACCCCAAACCAAACCAAACCAAGACACTGAAAAAAACCCCGACAACCCCAAAAACTTTAAGAAGATGATTCCCAGTGACAATCAGAAGCAGACACAAACCTGCTGGCTGGGTAGATAGAATCATAAGATGGTTTAGGTTGGAAGGGACCTCAAAGATCATCTAGTTCCAGCCTTTATGTTAAGATTTTTTTTTGTTCCCAGTATTATAGAATCATGGAATGGTTTTGGTTGGAAAAGATCTCCAAGATCATTGAGTCCAAGCTTCTATAAAATCATAGGACCATTAAGCCTGGAAAAGATAGAATTGTAGAATGGTTTAGGTTGGAAGTGACCTCAAAGCTCATCCAGTTACAACCCCCAGACATAGGCAAGGACACCTTCCACTAGAACAGGTTGCTCAAGGTCTCATGCAACCTGGCCTTCAACACCTCCAGGGAGACTGTGGATGACAGAATCATAGAATGAGCACAATCTGTGATTCTGTAATCCACAGCCTCCCTGGGCAACCTGTGCCAGTGTCTTTCCACCCTCACTGCAAAGAACTTCTTCCTAACATCCAGCTTAAATCTCCCCTCTGCCACTTTAAACCCCTTTCTCCTCATCCTGTCATTACAAGACCTTGTCAATAGTCCCTCCCCAGTCCTCCTGTAGCCCCCTTCAGATACTAGAAGGCTACTCCAAGGTCTCCTCAAAGCCTTCTCTTCTCCAGGATGCTCTCTAGGACCTGCTCTAGAAGACAGTGGCAGCTTTTGCAGCCAAATCAGCGTGTCAGCATCAATAGCTGTGATTATCCCACAGTAACTATGCTTTAATGGTCGTGGGCCGTGTTCCTCGGGCTGGATTACAGAGGCAAGGCTGGGAGAGAGTCTGCTGTGAGAAGATAAAGAGCAGCAGTTGAGTGGAGATGGCGTTGCGCTAAGTAATCGACTTCCCTGGCTGCCTTCTGCACAAAGCTGAATTCCTCCGGTGAAAATTTCCTTTCACAATGAGTGAGTCAAGTGGAAATGCAGCATGAGAAAGGAGAATAGGCTGCTGAGGGGCTCACAGAGATCTTCATCCTCTTAGCAGGGCAAGGGGAGGAAAAAAACAAGCCAGGCAGAGCAGCTGAGGCTTTGCAGTGCTGCTCAGAGAGTCGTGGAATTGTTTGGGTTGGAGAAGCACTCTAAAATCATCAAGTCCAAACATCAACCTAAGACCACAGTGGTCATTAAAACATAGAATCATAGAACTGCTTGAGGTGGAAGAGACCTCTAAGATCACAGTGTCCATCCACAAACCCAACAGGTAAGGGTCACAGCACTGGTACAGGCTCCCCAGAGAGGTTGCGGAGCCTCCTCCTCTGGAGCCTTTCAGGGTCTGTCTGGATGTGTTCCTGTGTGACCTCAGCTCCACTGTATGCTCCTGCCGTGGCAGGGGGGTTGGAACTGATGATATTTTTGGGCCCCTTCCAACCTCTAACAGCCTCTAAGCCTGTGAACAGCACCATGGCCACTAAACCATGACCCGAAGTACCATGTCCACATATTTCTTGAACCCTTCCAGGGATGGTGACTCCAGCACCTCCCTGAGCAGCCTATTCCAAAGCCTGAGCACTCTTGCAGGAAAGAAACTATTTATAATATCCATCCTAAACCTCTCGTGGTGCAACCTGGGCCATGTTCTCTTGTCCTATCACCTGACACTACGGAGAACAGACCTAAACCACCTCACTCCAGTCTCCTTTCAGGGAGTGATAGTGAGCCAGAAGGTCTCCCCTCAGCCTCCTTTTGTCCATACTGGACAACTCCATCTCCCTCAGCTGCTCCTCACCACACCTGCTCTCTAGAAGAAGAGGCTTGACACTGGTGTTCCCTCAGCTTTGTCCTGCAGATGCCACAGAACCTTAGAATGGTTTAGGTTGGTAGGGACCTCAAACTCATTCAGTTCCACCCCCCTGACACAGGCAGGGACACCTCCCACTAGAACAGGTTGCTCAAGGCCTCATCCAACTTGACCTTGAACATCCCCAGGGAGGGAGCCGCCACAACCTCCCTGGGCAACCTGTGCCAGTGTCTCACCAACCTCACTGCAAAGAACCCTGTCCTAACATCCAGTTTCAATCTCCTCTCTGCCAGTTTAAACCCATTGCTCCTTGTCCTGTCATTACAAGACCTTGTCAATAGTCCCTCCGCAGCCCTCCTGGAGATCCCTTCAGATACAGAGCTGCTCTCAGCCATTCACCAAGGCTTCTCTTCTTCAGGCTGCAGAGCCCCAACTCTTTTAGCCTGTCCTCGTAGCAGAGCTGCTGCAGTCCTCTGAGCAACTTGGTGGTCTCCTCTGGACTGGCTCAAACACTTCCATGTCCTTCTTGTGTCGAGGGCCCCAGAACTGCACACAGGACTCCAGGTGGGCTCTCAGGAGAGCAGAGCAAAGGGGCAGAATCCCCTCCCTTGCCCTGCTGCCCACACTGCTCCTGCTGCAGCCCAGCACACAGTTGCTGTCTGGGCTGCACTCACACTGCCAGCTCATGTTGAGCTTTGCATCACCCCAGACCCCCAGGGCCTTTTCCTCAGGGCTGCTCTCAGCCATTCACTATCCATGGGCTGCAGTCCCTTCTTGGGCAGCTGAAGGTCTCCTGTCCTGGCCTCTCCTCCCTGCAGATGCCAGCTCTGCCTTCCTGCCCTGCAGCAGGGTGCAAAAGCTGTGGCAGTGCCCGTGGTGTGCCCAGGCTCAAGGCTGAGCAGAAGCAGTTTGACTCCACCCAAACTGCAACAAGTGTGTTGAGTTAGCTCAGCTCTGGGCTCAGGTGGAGGACTCTGTTTCACGAAAGCCTTTTGAGATTTCTCAGATTTATTTTCATTTTGCAAAGGCATGAAGGTAACTCCTGAAGTATTTCCACAAAACCTGGAATTGTTGGAATGACCTGGCCCACCAGCTGCTCTCTCCTGACTGCCTTCTGTACCAAACTGCCCTGCAGCTCACCTCTGCAAGGTCTCTGCTTTACCCCACAAAGAGCAAAGATCTGCCATAGATCATTTGGGCTTTGGAGAGGGGACTAAATCCGAGCCCAAAATAATGTCAGAAAGTTCAGAGAACTTGGAGGCTTCTCTCCTGCCTTTTGGCTGCTTTTCAGCATGATGAACAAAGCCTCAGTGGCTGGACACATGCTGCCAGGCTGCAGAGGATCTGCTGCAAGGAAACGTGGTCCTTTTAAAAGTGCCAAAATAGGTTATAGGAGGCCAGGGGCTCTGATTTTCAGAGAGGTTTTAACATATTTCCTTCATTTCAGAAATCCAGGGAGTACTGAAACATAGAGCCATAGAATCAACCAGGTTGGAAGAGACCTCCAAGATCATCCAACCCAAACTAGCACCCAGCCCTAGCCAATCAACTAGACCATGGCACTAAGTGCCTCATCCAGGCTTTTCTTCAACACCTCCAGGGATGGTGACTCCACCATCTCCCTGGGCAGCTCATTCCACTGCCAATCACTCTCTCTGGGAAGAACTTCATCCTAACATCCAGCCTAAACCTGGCCTGGCACAGCTTAAGACTGTGTCCTCTTGTTCTGTTGCTGGTCACCTGGGAGAAGAGACCAACCCCCATCTGGCTACAGCCTCCCTTCAGGTAGTTGTAGAGAGCAATGAGGTCTGCCCTGAACCTCCTCTTCTGCAGGCTAAACAACCCCAAATGATGATCTTCCAGGTCCCTCCCAATCCAAACCGTTCTATGAATCTGTGGGTTTGTGAAGTAAGTTGTCTTGGTTGGACGTGCAGGCACCTCTGTGGCTGGTTATTTCTTTCTGAAGGTGCCATCTCTTCTATAAAAAGGTTGATAATCCCCCCCAATAATAAATGCATTAATCACCACATCTTCTGTAATCACCAGGGCTCCTGAGCTGCTATTTGGCACTCATTAGCTGCAACTCCTATTCACCTCTAATTTCTCAGAAGCATACAATTAGGTGTTATCTCCACTTCAAGTGATTACTACACTGTATGTTTTGAAGATAATGGCATGAAACACTCCATGATGAATTACACCTCTCCAGGCAGCTTTGCTGCTCTCATTAACTCCATTATTTTACTTAAACCAACCTGGAGAGAACCACGTGGCAGGGTTGGTATTGCTTCCTCGGAGAAGGGTCCCAGGTCAATGCGGATCCAGCAAAGCACGCGACACGGCACACAATTATCTCCCACCTCCTGTGTCCTCCCTGCCAGGGCAGGCATCAGGAGAAGGAAATCCTAAAAGCCAGCTTGAAAAGTGTGTTATTTTTGTTGAACTCTGCTAGGGAAAAAAAGCCTATTTAGGAGGAACAGAAAACCTGAATATTAGGAGGTACTGGCCTCAAGTCAGACATTAGGATAAACTTCTTCCCTGAAAGGATTCTCATACACTGGCACAGGCTGCTCAGGGAGGTGGTGGAATCCTTATCCCTGGAGGAGTTTAGAAGAGACAGAGAAGCGGTGTGGAGGGACATGGGTCAGCCTCAGATATGGTAGAGTCAGAGAGTGATTGGACTTGATGGTCTTAAAGGTCTTCTCCAACCAAATGGATCCTGTGATTTTCCAAACTTCAGAGCCAGTAAGATGCAGCCTGAAGAATGGAAAGGTGATGCTCTCAGAGCTCTACTGTGGAGCAGCAATACCCAAGCCTGTCATAGAATCCCAGAAGGGCGACGAGGCTGGTGAGAGGCCTTGAGCACAGCCCTATGAGGAGAGGCTGAGGGAGCTGGGATTGGTTAGCCTGGAGAAGAGGAGGCTCAGGGGTGACCTCATTGCTGTCTACAACTACCTGAGGGGTGGTTGTGGCCAGGAGGAGGTTGCTCTCTTCTCTCAGGTGGCCAGCACCAGAACAAGAGGACACAGCCTCAGGCTGCGCCAGGGGAAATTTAGGCTGGAGGTGAGGAGAAAGTTCTTCACTGAGAGAGTCATTGGACACTGGAATGGGCTGCCTGGGGAGGTGGTGGAGTCGCCGTCCCTGGAGCTGTTCAAGGCAGGATTGGACATGGCACTTGGTGCCATGGTCTAGCCTTGAGCTGTGTGGTAAAGGGTTGGACTTGATGATCTGTGAGGTCTCTTCCAACCCTGATGATACTGTGATACTGTGATACTGTGGGTTGGAAGGCATCTCTGGAGCTCATCCAGTCCAACCGCCCCTGCTAAAGCAGGGGCACCCACAGCAGCTTGCTCAGCATCACAATGCCCATATGAGGTTGGAAGCTCTCCACAGGAGACCCCACAGCCTCTCTGTGCAGCCTGCTCTGGGGCCCAGCACACTTACAATAAAGAAATGTCTCATGCTCAAGTTTAAATTCTTGTGTTCCAACTCACATCCTTGTCCTGTCAATGGGCATCATTGAGAAGAGCCTGGCACCTTCATCTTGGTACCCACCCTTCAGACATCTATGCACATCAATAAAGTTTCCTCTCAGCCTTCTCATCTCAAGACTGAACAGCTCAATTCTCTTAGTTTGTCATAGAATCATAGGATCATAGAATCATAGAACCATAGAATCAGTCAGGGTTGGAAGGGACCACAGGGATAATCCATTTACAACCCTTCCACCATGGGCAGGGACACCTCACACTAGATCAGGCTGTCCAGAGCCTCATCCAGCCTGGCCTTAAACACCTCCAGGGATGAGGCTTCCATCACTTCCCTGGGCAACCCCTTCAAGGCTCTCACCACCCTCATGCTGAAGAACTTCTTCCTAATATCCGGTCTGAATCTACCCATTTCTAGCTTTGTTCCATTGCCCCCAGTCCTATCACTACCTGAGAGCCTAAAAAGTCCCTCCCCAACTTTCTCATAGCTCACTTCAGATTCCGAAAGGCCACAATAAGGTCACCTGGGAGCCTTCTCCTCTGCACACTGAACAGCCCCAACTCCCTCAGTCTCTCCTCAGAGCAGAGGTGCTCCAGACCTCTGATCACTCTTGTGGCCCTTCTCTGGACACCTTCCAGCACTTCCATATCCCTCTTGTACCAGGGGCTCCAAAACTGGACACAGTACTGCAGGTGGAGTCTCAACAATGATGAGTAGAGAGGGAGGATCACTTCCCTGGCCCTGCTGCCCACACTTCTCTTGCTGCAGCTCAGGCTCTCATTGTTGCCAGAGCTTCCAGAGCACACTGACAGCTCAGATTGAGCTTTGTGTCCATTAGCACTCTCAAGTCTCCCTCCTCAGGGCTGGTCTCAAGCCAGGCACTGCCCAGTCTATATTGGTGCTTGAGATTGCCTTGAGCCAGCTGCAGAACCTTGCACTTGGTCTTGCTGAACTTGATGAGGTTGGCTTGTGCCTACTTCTCCTGCCTGTCAAGGTCCTTCTGGATGGCATCCTTGCCCTCCAGCATGCCAGCCACACCATAGAAGAGATGTTCACCTCCCTTGATCATCCTTGTAGCTCTCCTTTGGACTCTCCTGTTTTCTCTTGAAAGGCTCAGGAGCAATATCAGCCAGTATCATTGGTTCCAACAGCCCAGGTTTCATTTTCAGCCAGTAACTCCCAGTTTAATCATTTTATTCAAACTATTAAAAAAGGAGGCTGGCTGCTGCACTTGATATTTATTAATTCCTGAAGATTTATGATCTAGAAACACTGAGTTCCAGGAATTATAAAGCAGAAATTGCCAGTGCAGCAAAGTAAAGTTGTGTTTCACTACAGGGTTTCTTTTCTTTATTATTTTGCACCTTTCATAGACTCACAACATAATGGAAATGTTTTGGCTGGAAGAGATCTAAAAGGTCATTCACTTCCAAACCTCTGCCATGGGCAGGGACACCTTTCCCTAGACCAACATGTTCAAGGCCTCATCCAGCCTAGCCTTGAAGACTTCCACAGAGGGGGCATCCCCAACCTCCTCGGGCAACCTGTGCCAGTGTCACACCACCTTCACTGGAAAGAATTTCTTCCTAATTTCCATCCTAAATCTCCCTTCTCCCATCTCAAAGACATGCCCCTCATCCTATCCCTGCAAGCCCTTGTTAATACAAAACCCTCCCCAGCTTTCTTGTAGGCACTCTTCAGGTACTGAAAAGCAGCTCTAAGATCTCCATGAAATCTTCTCTTCTCCAGGCTGAGCAGGAGCTTTTTGCAATGCAGCAACCAGTCACAGTGTCGTCGAATTGTTCTTTACAAGGTGTTGTAATGGCAGGATGAGGAGGAATGGGTTTAAACTGGCAGAGGGGAGATTGAAACTGGATGTTAGGAAGAAGTTCTTTAAGTGAGAGTGGTGAGACACTGGCACAGGTTGCCCAGGGAGGTTGTGCCATAGATCAAAGATTACATTTTGTGATTTTGTCATCCACAACCTCCCTGGAGGTGTTCAAGGCCAGGCTGGATGAGGCCTTGAGCAACTTGTTCTAGTGGGAAGTGTCCCTGTCTATGGCAGGGGTTTGGAGCTGGATTACCTTTGAGGTCTTTTCCAACCGAAACCATTCTATGATTCTATGAATTCTTCTGGTTGGAAAAGATGTCTAAGATCATCAAGTCCAACCCTCAACCCAACACCTCCATGGCCATTAAACCATGTCCCCAAATGCCATGTCCCAATATTTCTCTGACACCTCCAGTGATGGTGACTCCACCACTTCCCTGGAGAGCCTGTACCAGTGCCTGACCACTCTTACAGCAAGGAAATTGTTCTTCATGTCCAACCCAAACTTCCCCTGGAGAAATCTGAGGCCATTTTCTCTTGATCTCTCACCTGATACTATGGAGGATAGACCAAAACCCACCTCACAGACTGGCTTGTGTTGGAAGGCAGCCTAAAGATCATCTAGTCCAACCTCCCCTGCCATGGACAGGGTTACCTTCCACTAGACCAGGTTGCTAATGGTTAATAAACTAAAGGTTGCTTCTCCAAAGTGGTGGAAGTGGCATGGGAGCAGAGCATGGAGGTTAATTATGCTAATCATCAAAGAAAATTCAGGTGGCATATCTCCTCATTTACCTTGGGCAAGGTGCCAGATGAAAAGCTCAGGCTGTTATCTGCTCCTCTTGGAAAAGTCCAGAGATCAGCAAATATTTAATGAATTGCCCTGGTTTCTCCCTAAGTTTGCAGATCTCCAATTTGGAGCTGCTGGCTTAGAAAGTGATGCCAGGGAGTGCTGAGAGGGGCAGGGAGCAGAGAGAGGTAGTTGTGGAGAACATCTTTATTTGAAGGAGGTCATTAGGGAGAATCACAGAAACATCCAGGTTGGAAAAGACCCTCAGGATCGCCAAGTCCAACCTATCCATATGGTGCTAAATGAATTGTTTGACTGCCCATGCTGGGTAGAACAACTCAGGCATGTCTGGTCAGCTTGGGCAAGGAGAGGACACCATGACGTGTAATGGTTGGACTTGATGAGTTGTGGAGAGCAAGGAAGACTCCTCTCAGCCTTCTCTTCTCCAGACTAAACCACAGTTCCCTCAGCTGCATCTCAGCCAACCTATTCTCCAGACCTTTCACAAGCTTTGCTGTCCTCTGGACCTGCTCCAGCTCCTCAATATCCTTCTTGGAGATTATGGCCCCCGAAGTGAACCCAGCACTCAGGGTGTGGATTTACCAATGTCCAGTCCAGAGGGACAATCCCTGCCCTGGTCCTGCTGGCCACACTACTGCTGATCCAAGCCAGGATGCTGCTGGCTTTCTTGGCCACACACTGGTTCATCTTCAGCCATCTGAGGTGGATTAATAGGGCAGTGGTTAGTAGGTCGAGAGAGATTCTCCTGCCCCTTTACTCTGCTCTGCTGAAGCCACATCTGGAGTACTGTTTCCAGTACTGGGACCTCAGTTCAAGAGGGACATAGAACTGCTGGAGAGAGTCCAGCACAGAGCCACAGAGATGCTGAAGGGAATGGATCAGCTCTGTTTGGATCAGAGCCTGAGGCAGCTGGGGCTGTGCTGCTTGGAGAAGAGGAGACTGAGAGGTGACCTCATCAGTGGTTATAAAGATGTGCAGGGTGAGTGGCAGGAGGCTGGAGCCAGGCTCTGCTGGGTGATGCCCAGTGACAGGACAAGGGGCAATGGATGGAAGCTGAGGCATAGGAAGTTTCATGTAAACATGAGGAGGAATTTTTCCCTGTGAGGGTGACAGAGCACTGGAACAGGCTGCCTGGGGGGCTGTGGAGTCTCCCTCTCTGGAAATATTCCAGTCCTCCCTGGATGTGTTCCTGTGAGATCTGCTCTAGGAGATCCTGCTCTGTAGGGGGGATGGACTGGATGAGCTTCTGAACTCCCTTCCTGCCCCTGACATCCTGTGAGTCTGTGATCTGTCAACCAGAATCCCCAGGTCCCTTTCCACCAGGAGAAAGAGAGAGGAAGAAGCTGAAATCAAAATGCAAACCCTTCAGAACCACCTTTCTTTAACCCACACTTACCAGGTGAAATGTCAGAAAGGCAGCTCAGGGTGGGTTTGGTGTTCACTGTGGCAGGAGAGGGCTAGTGGCTCAGCACCTGGGGTGAGCTGATGCTGGAAAAGTGCAGGTTCACACAGGGAAGCCTCATCTCACCTCAGCTGGGTGCTGCTGCCCTTCTCCAAGCAGAAAGCACTTTAGAAAGGTGGAAGGCTTCTCAGGCATGGAATCAGGCTGCCCAGGGACATCCCAGGGAGGTGGTGGAGGCACTGTCCCTGGGGGTCTTCAAGAAAAGACTGGATGAGGCACTTAGTGCCATGGTCTAGTTGATTGGATAGGGCTGGGTGATAGGTTGGACTGGATGAGCAGGGAGGTCTCTTCCAACCTGGTTGATTCTATGATTCTATGATTCTATGCTGGAGGCACCATCTGCAACAGGATTCCCACCACCCCCAGAGGCATTGAGAAGCTGTGTGGATGTGGTGCCGATGGGCACCGTTTGGTGGCAGTGGTGATGGAATTGTGAGCTTTGGACCTGGTGATCTTAAAGGTCTCTCCCAACCTCAGCAGCTCTGAGGTTCTGCTATTCTTTCTCAGAGTGCTCACAGAAGGGACCCGCCTGGACAAGCAGAGCCAGGCTGGCTGCTTTAGGGCTGCTCTGGCTGCTCCAGGGCAAAGGGTTGGGGTCTGGTTTGGAAACTTTGCAGGATGTTTGGAAACATCTCTCTCCCCTTGTCACCTCTGTTTTCCAGTTCTTCTGTTCTCAGCTGTTGCCCGAAACCCTCTGTGCAAAGTTCTGTCCCATTCACCACAGGAGAGGCTCCCTCTGGAGGAAACAGCTGATGTTGGCATGCTCCATAAAAACATCTCAGGCCTTTCTTTGAGCTGGAAGAGAGGAGATTCAGACTGCAGATTAGGAATTTCTTTCCATCAAGGGTGGTGAGACACAGGAACAGGTTGCTCAGGGCAGCTGTGGATGTCCCCTTCCTAGGGGCATTCAAGGCCAGCTTGGATGAGGCCTTGAGCTACCTGTTCTAGTGGGAGGTGTCCCTGCCCATGGCAGGGAGGTTGGAACTGGATGAGCTTCCAACACAAACCATTCTGTAAACCTCGGAACTCTCCCAGCCTGGCCTCCAAGCAGAGGGCTTCCAGCCCTTTCATCATGGCTCTGGGCTTCTCTGGCCTCATTCCAACAGGTTCATGTCTCTGCTGTGCTGAGGACTCCAGAGTTGGCCCCAGCACTGCAGGAGGGGTCTCACCAGAGCAGAGCAGAGCAGAGCAGCAGGATCACCTTCCTCTACCTGGTGCCCAAGTTGCTGGGGATCAGCCCAGGATAGAGCAGTGTCCCGGGTTTGGGCTGATCCCTCCCCTGGGAAGAAAACAGACCCCCCACTTGTTTGAAAGTCAGGGAAAGATGAAATTGTATTTTCTTATAGTATAAGTACAACAATGTAAAGAGAGATAATAACTAGAGAAGGAAAGAAGGAAAAAATAACCAATACAATAACCTTAAGGGAGATGGGGGAGGGGTCAAGCGGTGGCGAAGCAGCAAAGCAGCAGTAGCCAAAACAGCAGCCGGGGAAGATAGGCGAAGCTGCAGCAGCAGAAGCCAGCGGGAGAAGGGGCAGAACAAGCTGTGCTTCCAGACATTAAGTTCTTGATGCTCCAACGAAATTATATTAATTTATCTATTGTTGCCATTTATGTGACCTATCCCTGGAGTGTTCATCTCTCCCCCATGTCTGAGCTAGAGGAGCAGCTCAAACGGCCACAAGCAGGTTCTGGTCTGGCAGCTCAATGTGGCAGTTCATGTCCAGATATCCATCCACCAGCATCCTAAGTCCCCCTCACCACTTCCTTCCCCCCATTCTCTGCTCAGCCTGAGTCACAGGATCTCAGAATCAGAGAATTAACCAGGTTGGAAAAGGCCTCTAGGATCGTTGAGTCCAACCTATCACCTAAGCCTTCTAATTAACTAGACCCTGGCAATAAGTGCCCCATACAGCCTCCTCTTAAGCACCTCCAGGGATGGGGACTCCACCATTTCCCCGGGCAGCCCATTCCAATGCCAAGCACTCTTTCCATGAAGAACTTCTTCCTAACATCCAGCCTGAAGCTGCACTGGTACAACTTGAGGCTGTGGCTTGGATTTGTGCTCGGCATTTCTCTGACCCAGGTGCAAGTCTTGTAGTTGACCTTGTTGAAATGAATGAGGTTGTCACCTCTCCAGCCAGTCCAAGGCCCTCTGGAGGGATCCCTTTCCTCCAGCATGTCAACAGTACCATACAGATCATTAGTAAAAGTATCTTGGGGTGTACCAAGAAGTGTGTCCAGCAGACCAAGGGAGGTTCTCCTCCCCCTCTACTCCACCATGGTGAGACCTCATCTTGAGTACTGCCTTCAGCTTTGGGCTCCCCAGTTTAGTAGGGACAGGGATCTGCTGGAGGAGGTCCAGTGGAGGGATATGAAGATGATGAGGGGACTGGAGCACTGCCTGATGAAGAGAGGCTGAGGGACCTGGGGCTGTTTAGTCTGGAGAAGAGAAGGCTGAGAGGGGATTTAATCAATGTTTATCAATATCTGAGGGTTGGGGGTCGGGAGAGGGGGGACAGGCTCTGCTCACTTGCTCCCTGGGATAGGACAAGGAGCAATGGATGGAAGCTGCAGCACAGGAGGTTCCACCTCAACACAAGGGGGAACTTCTTGACTGGAAGGGTCCCAGAGCACTGGCACAGGCTGCCCAGAGAGGTTGTGGAGTCTCCTTCTGTGGAGCCTTTCAAGGCCTGTCTGGATGTGTTCCTGTGTGGCCTGAGCTAGATTGCATGGTTCTGCTGTGGCAGGGGGTTGGACTTGATGATCTCTTTGGGTCCCCTCCAACCCCTAACATCCTGTGATCCCATGCTTTTGTGACTTTGTCAGTGTTCTTAGCACATTTCTGGTGTGATTTTCTGACTCAGAGCTTGGGCACATCATTCCATGTTCTGAGCTTCTGGGTATTTTTTCTAGCCTGAACTCTGACCCACTTGTTTCTCTCCTCACTGGCTGCTTAGCTTCAAGCCAATCTCCTGTGAAGCAGAGAAGTCCTAGAAAACACTGTTTTTTTCCAGAGTTTCCCTGTGCTCCAAGCAAAGCAGCTATAACTCAATGCCAAAACCAATCTCCCTGGGAAAAGGAAGATGCTGCAGTAAGCAACAACATTAAGTACTTCACATCTGCTCTGGTGAACACTCATCCACTGCAGGGTGGTGGGAAGAGGAGGTTGTCATCCCTGCTGGGGGTTTCTCTTGGCTCCTCCAGCACCCAAAGCACCAGTTATGTAAAGTCAGAAAAAATCACAAGGCACATGCTTTGAAATGATGCCTCAGACAGTGGAGAAAAGTGAGAGAGTTCCTGAGATTGTTCTTAGGGGTTGGACCAGATGAACTTAGAAGGTCACTTCCAACCTAATGCAACCTAATGAATCTGAGGGATCTGAGGGAGGAAGGGACCCGAAATTGCACCAGAGGAATATCAGGTTGAGCATGAGGAGCAGTTTCTTTCCTGCAAGAGTGGTCAGGCATTGGAACAGGCTGCCCAGAGAGGTGGTGAAGTCACTGTTGTTGGAGGTGTTCAATAAATATGTGGACAAGGCACTTAGAGACATAGTTTAGTGGCCATGGTTGGACTTGATGATCTTAAAGCTGTTGCCCAAGCAAAACAACTCTATGATTCTATATGTTTTTCTTGCTCACTTTCATGGTCTTACTTGAGGAGGTAGGAGAATAGAAATCATTGAGGTGAGAGCACTAACTGGAGGCCCATAGGGATGGCATTCAGGTTTTTGGATGGGTTGAATTTAGCTATGCATTTATAAGATATAAGCTACTTATGGAAACTTAGAACCAATCAGGGTTGGAAGGGATCACAAGGATCATACAGTTCCAGCCTCCCTGCCATGGCCAGGGACACCTCACACTACATCAGGCTGTCTGGAGCCTCATCCAGCCTGGCCTTAAACACCTCCAGGGATGAGGCTTCCACCACCAACCTGGGCAACCCCTTCCAGGCTCTCACCACCCTCATGCTGAACAACTTCTTCCTAACATCCAGTCTGATTCTCCCCATTTCTAGCTTTGTTCCATTCCCCCCAGTCCTAGCACTACCTGAGAGCCTAAAAACTCCCTCCCCAGCTTTCTTGTAGGTCCCCTTCAGATTCTGAAATGCCACAATAAGATCACCTGGGAGCCTTCTCCTCTCCAGACTGAACAGCCCCAACTCCCTCAGTCTCTCCTCAGAGCAGAGGTGCTCCAGCCCTCTGATCATCCTTGTGGCCCTTGTCTGGACACCTTCCAGCACATCCATATCCCTCTTGTACCAGGGGGTCTGGAACTTTAGCTTTCCCATCTGGATAAGCTGCACAAGAGGTGAGGATAACAGGAGCTTTAGGTCTTACCTGAAGGAAGAGTGCTCTCATTCTAAGTGTTAAGTGGATTGAACCAAAGAATTGTTGAGGTTGCAGGAGACTTTTGAGATCATCGAGTCCAACTGCTCACCTAAAACAGTGCTCCTAAGCCACTGCCACTGAACCATGTCCCTCAGCACCACATCTTTCAAACACCTCCAAGTGACTTTAGCACCTCCCTAGGCAGCCTGATTCAGTGCCAGGGAACCCTTTCTGTGAAGGTTTTTTTTCCTAATGTTATAGAATCATAGAACTGTTTTGGTTGGTCAAGACCTCCAAAATCATTGAGTCCAGCCTTCTGTAGATCCATAGGATCATTAAGCTTGGAAAAGACCTCTAAGAGTCATAGATACATAGAATGGTTTATGTTGGAAGAGGCCTTAAAGATCATTAATTCCAACCCCCCCTGCCATGGGCAGGGTATCTTCTGCTAGATCAGGTTGCTTAAGTCCCCATCCAACCTGACATTGAACAACCTCCTGGGAAGGGGCATCCACAACTGCCCTGAGCAACCTGTTCCTGTCTCATTGTAAAGAAATTCATCCTAATCTCCTTGGAGGTGTATCTTCATCCAAACTTCTATCCAACACCTCTATGACCACTAGGTAATGCTACAGGCTTGGGGCAGTGTGGCTGAAGAGCTACTTGGCAGAAGGGGATCTGGGGGCTGTAATAGACGGGAGTTGAATATGAGCCAGCAGTGTGCCCAGGCAGCTGAATAGGAGCCAGCAGGTGGCCAAGGCCAATGGCATCCTGGCTGGGATTAAAAATGCTGTGGCCAGCAGGAGCAGGGAGGTGATTGTCCCCTTGGACTCTGCTCTGGTGAGGCCACAACTCGAGTGTTGTGCTCAGTTTTGGGCACCACAATACAAGAGAGATGTGGAGGTGCTGGAGCAGGTCCAGAGGAGGGCAACAAAGCTGGGGAAGGGCCTGGAGAAGAAATCTTATGAGGTGAGACTGAGGGAGCTGGGGATGGTTAGTGTGGGGAAGAGGAGACCTCATTGCTATGTACAACTATCCAAAGAAACATTGTGGAGATGCTGCTGCTGGGCTCTTCTCACAGCTGATTGGAGACAGAACAAGGGGGAATGGCCTCAAGCTAAGGGTGGGGAGGTTTAGGTTGGGCATTTAGGGAAAATTTTTTTTCAGGGAGAGAGTGGTCAGGGAGTGGAATGAGCTGCCCAGGGAGGTGGTGGAGTCCCCCAGCCTGGATGTGTTTCAGGGTGGTTTGGATGTGGTGCTCAGGACTATGGTTTAAGGTGACTCTTGTAGAGTAGGGTTGTAGGATGGACTTGGTGATGCTGAGGAGCTTTGCCACCCTGCCTGTTTCTCTGATTCTGTGCTCATGCCCCAGCTCCACTTAGGGAAGGCTTTGTGGAGATGGACATGTCAACCATCCATCCCTGGAAGATGGGAAGGTTTGTGTGTAAGCCCCTGCAGATGGTTTCAAGGACAGCAAAGTAGGAGCCCCAACCTTGGCTGTGCTACAAAAGCTCTGGTGGAGATCCACCATGAGCGGTTTTAATTAAGCAAGGGAGAGGAACTGTTTTCACCAAGATTAATAGGTCTATGTTTTAATTATGGGGAAATGATAGACTGAAGAGCTTGGAAAGTAGGAGGTAGCACCAAAAAAAAAAAAAAAAAAAGAAAGGATTAAAAACTTGGAGGACTCTTGGTGAGACCATATTTTTCTGTACTTACAAATTAGAGAAGCTCATTCCCATTAATAACAGTTGGGAGAATAATAAAATCCCTTCAGCCCTCTATGACAGCCAACAGGAAAATCTATTTTTTATGCTTGTGGAGGAGAGAATTTCTGATTACAATCATCAGTTAAAAACCAAATTGTTCTTTTTTTTTAAAATTATTTTTCTTCTTGTTGTTTTTCTTTCCCCAAATCTTTGGGGTTTAAAAATAGAGTAATTATCTTCTGAGTTCAGCCATAGTTTAATCAATATTTTAAAATCCAAGCTGGGAAAAAAGGTAAAAGAGGAGTAAAAGTCACTTTTTATTTAATGGTTGTTATGATTTCTTTAATTGTGCTGCAGGGTTATTAATAACTTCTAAAAATAATTGGTGCTCTGTGTAGACTTTTTTTTTTCCCTTTTAATATATTACATTGCAGAAAATGCTGCAGTGAGTGCAAAAAAAAGAAAGGACCAAAATCAGAAGAAGGGAAGGCCACTAATATTTGGAGTTGCTACTGGATGTCTTCTCCTCAATGAATGATTTCCCTGCTATTCTGTCCATGTAGAATCATAGAACCATAGAGTAGTTTAGGTTGGCAGGGACCTCAAAGATCATAGAGTTCCACCTCCTTGCCACAGGTAGGGACACCTCTCACTGGAACAGGTCACTCAAGGCTTCATCCAACCTGGCCTTGAACACCTCCAGGGAGGGAGCAGCCACAACCTCCCTGGGCAACCTGTGCCAGTGTCTCACCACCCTCACTGCAAAGAATTTGTTCCTAACAGCCAGTTTCAATCTCCTCTCTGCCAGTTTCAATCTCCTCTCTCCTCATCCTGTCATTACAAGACCTTGTCAATAGTCCCTCTCCAGCCTTTCTGTAGTCCCTTTCACATACTGGAAGGCCACTCCAAGGTCTTCTCAAAGTCTTCTCTTCTCCAGACTATACAGCCCCAACTCTCTCAGCCTGTCCTCACAGCAGAGCTGCTGCAGACCTCTGAGCATCTTGGTGGCCTCCTCTGGACTGGCTCCAACACTTCCATGTCCTTCTTGTGCCGAGGGCTCCAGAACTGCACACAAGACTCCAGGTGAGGTCTCAGGAGAGCAGAGCAAAGGGGCAGAATCCCCTCCCTTGCCCTGCTGCCCACACTGCTCCTGCTGCAGCCCAACACACAGGGTTGCTGTCCGGGCTGCACTCACTCTGCTGGCTCACTTTGAGCTTTTCATCACCCAAGATACTGCTGTTATTCCTCCCCAGGGACAGGCTCCTACATTTGCTCGTGTTGGACAAATGTCCTACAAAGCTCATGTTGAGCTTTAAGAAGTTCTTCTCCCACAGCTCTCCAGCCCGTCCATGTGTCTGAACATCAGTGCAGACTGATGGGATGTTAGCCTCTCAAACCTTCACCCTGTTTTCAAAGATCCTTACCTGGAGCATCATCTTGATTTGGTGTGCTGCAGAACAGAAGAAGCTTTGTCAGGCTCTGAGCACAGCTGAGAGCTTCTCCCCTCGTCACAGTTCTGCAGCCACATTTTGGGGCTAATTTTTTCATCTGACTTGAAAAAAAAAATCTCTCCCAGCATGCAAACATCTGCTCCATTTTTAGTCCTTGGGATTCAGCTTTTCTGTGGTGATTGTGCTCTGCAGACTTGTTCTTAATTAGAAGGAAAGAAAAGAAAATTGATTTAAGGTTTTCGTCTCCAGCTTTGGTACCCATGCACCTAGGAATTAATAAAGTGAAATGCCTTCTTTATTTTAGGGAGAGATTTTTTAAGTGCATTTCAAGGAGAACAGCAAGAGGTCTTCTTGTTCCCTTCTGCTCTGCTGTACCTCCTCCTTCCCACAGCAGGAAAACCCCAACAGCAAAAGGGCTGTCTTTATGTGAGGCGTTTGGGGGGGAATATTTGAGGGGTTTTTGGTAGGTGTCATGAGGAGACTGCCAGGATGCATTGGACATCCTGTGATGGCCTTCCCCAGCCCTGCCCTTCCCAGCCTGGGGTCCCTGAGGCTTTGTGTTTCAGAGAATCGTAGAGTGGTTTGGGTTGGAAAGGAACTTAAAGCTCATTTAGTTCCAGCCCCCCCTAGCATTGGCAGGGACAGCAGAACTCAATTTTTCTTTAATGAATAATCCAAAATGTCTACTTTTGCTTTAACTTAAAGAATGCTAATTTTTTATGCTCACAACTGCACAGGCAGCAGGGAGTTTGAGGCTCATTTTGTGTGCTGAGTGAGGTGGAGGTTGTTTTCCTCCTTTGTGGGAAGAAGCCACAGTGCCCTCTACTACTACTCCACTCTACTCAACCATACCCTACTCTACTCTGCTCTACCCTACTCAACTCCACCCTAGTTTACTTCCCATCGCTCCTCTCTGCTCTACTCTTCTCCACTTTACCTCTACCCTACCCTACTCTCTCTCCCTCTCCTCTGCCCTAGCTGGAGGACTGGGTGCAGTTCTGGGCTTCCCAGTTCAACAGAAACAAAGAATTACAGGAGAAAGTCCTGTAAAGACTCCAAAGGTGCTGAGGTTCCTGGAGCATCTCTGTGAGGAGGAAAGACTGAGAGCCCTGGGGCTGTTGAGCCTGCAGGAGAGCAGCCCCAGAAGGGATCTGAGTAATGCTCAGCAAGAGCTAAAGGAACTGTGGGGTTCAAGAGGATGAGGGCAGACTCCTCTCAGTGGTGCCCAGTGACAGGGCAAGTGGCAATGTGTACAAAGTGGAACCCAGGAGGTTCCATCTGAACAGGAGGAGAAACTTGTTTGTTGTGAGGGTGCTGAAGCAGTAGAGCAGGCTGCCCAGGGAGGTTGTGGAGCCTCTTTCTTTGGAGAGCTTCCAAACCCAGCTGCCCATTTTGATCCCGGTCAAGCTGCTGTGGGTGCCCCTGCTTTAGCAGGGGGTTGGACTGGATGTTCTCCAGAGGCCCCTTCCTTCTGTGCTAATGTTTTTGCCTGTCATGTGTGTCTACAAACACCGAGGGAGTGAAGTGAGAAAGTAAATGTTCACTGACACCACAGGCCACCTCCAAAAACACTCATTTATCACTGCCTGTCTCCAGCTGGTACAGAAATACCAGTAGGAAAGAAACACTTTGTTGAGAAACATCAGTAAATCAGTGGTATCTCTGCTTCTCCCCAGTCTTCTGTTCATTAGAATCAGTTTGAAAATGTCCAGAAGACTTTGAAAGTGGCTCCTTGCCTTCTCCAAAAGGAGACCAGAAAGGAACCCAACCCCTCGAAACTGCTCCTGCAGGGCTGCACAGAGCTCAGCTGTGCTTGCCCTCCTCAAAGTGCTGCTTCCCCACGACATCCCAATTCTCTGCTACATAAACCCCCTTTTTTAATCCTTTCTCATCCTCAGCTTCTCTCAGAACTCTTTCAGATCTCATCCTGAGATCGTTAATTAAATGAACATTTATCTTCATGATCCATTTCTGCAGAATTTCAGCCTGATGCTGCTAGCTTCTTCCTCCTAAAAGAGATGTCATTTCCACACACACACACATCCCCCCTTAGACAATGCCACTGCGTGCTCAAGCCATGAAATCATCATTTCCCCCACCCAACAGGTTCCAAAGTTGGGTTATTTTAATGTTTTATCAAAGAGATGAGATCTGCTGTGTTCTCTTCTTCTCTTGGCTTTCCTTCATCTAAAAAAACCTGAAAAATGCCCCATTAGTCAGTTCCACATTGTGTTACCTTCCTTCAACCTCTAAAGCTCATAGATTCTAAGATTCATAGCAAGGTTTGGGTTGGGAGGGACCTTAATGATCACCTAGTTCCAACCCTCCCTGCCGTGGGGAGGGATGCCCTCCACTAAACCAGGACTTAAATTCATCTGTGGGCAAGGTGGTTGGCCTCAGAGTTACTTGCTTCCATCCCCACGTTTCTGGTACCACATTTCTGATGCCCATTCACATCACAGCATCCTTTCAATGGAAACTCCTGGATTCACACTGCTATGTCCTCAAACGTGGCTCTGTTGAGGTCTTTCTCTGCCCTTAGCTCCAGGAACTGCTCTACCTTTTTCCTCCATTCTGGATGTCACATTCTATAGTCAGAACCAGAGTGCAATGTTCACTTAGGTTTTGAGCACTGGTGAAATATTCTCAGTCTCAGTCCAGATGAGCTTGGGTCTTCGTTGTTCACAGACTGATAGAATGCTGGGATCACAGAACCACAGAATGAATCAGCTTGGAAAGGTCCTGCAGGATCATTGAGTCCAGCCTGTCACCTAAATATGAAGAAGATCTACATGGAGTGATTGGCATTGGAATGGGCTGCCCAGGGAGGTGGTGGAGTCACCATGCCTGGGGGGTTTCAAGGAAAGACTGGATGGGGCACTTAGTGTCATGGTCTGGCTGATTGGCTAGGGCTGGGTGCTAGGTTGGGCTGGATGAGCTTGGAGGTCTCTTCCAACCTGGATGATTCTATGATTCTAACACCTTCTAATTAACTAAACTGTGGCACTGAGTGCCTCGTGCAGCCTCCTCTTAAACACCTCCAGGGATGGAGACTCCACCACCTCCCTAGGCAGCCTATTCCAATGCCAATCACTCTTGTTGTGAAGAACTTCTTTGTAATGCCCAGCCTGAACCTGCCCTGGTGCAGCTTGAGACTGTGTCCCCTTGTTCTGTTGCTGATTGCCTGGGAGAAGAGCCCAACCCCACCTGGCTACAGCCTACCTTCAGGTAGTTGTAGACAGCAATGAGGTCTGCCCTGAGCCTCCTCTTCTGCAGGCTGCACACCCCCAGCTCCCTCAGCCTCTCCTCACAGGGCTGTGCTCCAGCCCCTTTCCAGCACCTCAACATCTTTCTTAAATTGAGGGGCCCAAAACCAGACACAGGACTCAAGGTGTGGTCTGACCAGTGCTGAGCACAGGGGCAGAAGGGCTGTCCTAGTCCTGCTGACCACACTGTTCCTGATGCAGGCCAGGATGCCATTGACTTTCTTGGGAAGGGAACTTAAAGTTCATCTAGTTCCAAACACCTACCATGGGCAGGGACACCTTCCAATAGACCAGACTGAAACCTGGCATTGGACACGTCCAAGCTGGGGTCATCCACAGCCTGCCTGATTAACTGCTTCAATGTCTCACTGCTATAAGAGAAGTAAATTTCCTTTTGTGTGCTTTCTGTTCTTCCATCTTCTCACTTCTCAGACATCAAGAAGGGTTCTTCTTGTTGGCTGTTCTTCCTGGAATATTCCTCCTTTATCCCAGCCTAGTTTTCACATTCACAGAATCACAGAATGCCAGGGGCTGGAAGGGACCTTGAAAGCTCATAGAGTCCAACCCCCCTGCCAGAGCAGGATCTCCTAGACCAGATCCCACAGGAACACATCCAGGGGGGCTTTGAATATCTCCAGAGAGGGAGACAAGATACCACCATTTCCTTTTGCTCAGATCTCATCTCCTGCCTCTAGTTCTCTTTTTTTTCACAGAATCAGACACTCATTCTGCTTGGAAAACACCTTGAAGATAACTTTGTCCTACTGTTAACCCAGCACTGCCAGATCACCACTAAACCACGGCTGTCAGCACCACATCTCCAGAGCTTTGAAACCCCTTCAGGGGTGGGGACTCCATCACTGCCCTGGGCAGCCTGAGCCAGGCAATGACAGCCCTGCTGGGGAAGGAATTGTTCCTCATATCCAGCCTAAACCTGCCCTGGGGTAACTTGAGGCCATTTGCATCTGTCCTATCAAACTATGATAAAAATTTCCTTGTCTGTGGTACTTGAAATATCTCCAGTGTTTGTATTCTTCCTGTGCTCTCATAGACCACACAGTCCTGTGCTCTTCTGCTGCTTACTGGTTTTCTTTATGTTATTATTTAACTTAGAGTATAGGAGGCTGAGGGGAGACTTTCTGGTTCTTTATAACTCCCTAGAAGAAGGTTAGAGACAAGTGAGGGCTGGAATGTTCTCCCAGGGAGCAAGGGATAGAACTCTTCTCAACACTCAGCAAGAACTGAAGGGTAGGGGACATAAGGATGAAGCCAGACTCTTCTCAGTGGTGCCCAGGGACAGGATAAGGGGCACCAAGCACAAACTGGAACCCAGGAGGTTCCACCTGAACAGGAGGAGCAGCTTCTTTGGTGTGAGGGTGCTGGAGCCCTGGAGCAGGCTGCTCAGAGAGGCTGTGGAGTCTCCTTTTCTGGAGACCTTCCAAACCCAGCTGGGAATTGTGCTGCTGGGCAAGCTGCTGTGGGTGCCCCTGCTTCAGCAAGGGTGTTCGACTGGATGACCACAGAATCACAGAATCACAGGGGCTGGAAGGGACCTCCAAAGGTCATCCAATCCAACCTCCCTGCCAGAGCATGATCTCCTACACCAGATCACACAGGAACACATCCAGGTGGGTCTTGAATATCACAGGCACACAGAATGTCAGCGGTTGGAAGGGACACAAAGAGATCAGTGAGTCCAACCGCCCTGCCACAGCAGGACCACACAATCTAGCTCAGGTCACACAGGAACACATCCAGACAGGCCTTGAGAGGCTCCACAGAAGGAGACTCCACAACCTCTCTGGGGAACCTGTGCCAGTGCTCTGGGACCCTTCCAGTCAAGCAGTTCCCCCTTGTGTTGAGGTGGAACCTCCTGTGCTGTTGCTTCCATCCGTAGCTCCTTGTCCTAATATCTCTAGAGGGGGAGACTCCACAGCTCCCCTGGGAAGCCTGTTCCAGTGGTCTGACCTCCACCATGCTGGGGATTCTGGGAGAGAAATGATGGACATTTCCAAGTCCACGCTGCAGGATCCTGACAGGAGCAGCACATCGCAGCTCTTCATCGCCTGAGCAGAGCTGCTGCTTCTGCCTGCCTCAGTGGTTTGTTTCTCGTGGCTGCTTATCTAGAGAAAGGATTTTCAATTAACAGTGACCTTTAATACTCCAGCTGGGTTTTGGTTCTGCAGATGGGGAAACAGGCTACAAATTAGATTTTGCAACATACACCTTGTTCTTTGTGCTTCTCGGCTGATTGGTTTCAGACACCTTGTGGTGCGTGCAACCCAGAATTCCATCACAATCTCTGGTTCTCACGTACAAGCCCCCAAGATATTGTCTAGAAATGCTGTCAACCACCTCTCAGACCTATGTTTTTTTCATTCTCCAGCTGTACTTTTTACAAACCTAAAACAAAACAGCAAGAAAAGAAAAGAACAAACCAGAACAAGGTTCAGCCTGGAGAAGAGAAGGCTTCGAGGAGACCTTGGAGTGGCCTTCCAGTATCTGAAGGGGGCTCCAGGAGGGCTGGGGAGGGACTATTGACAAGGTCTTGTAGTGACAGGATGAGGAGGAATGGGTTTGAAGTGGTAGAGGGGAGATTGAAACTGGATGTTAGGAAGAAGTTGTTTGCAGTGAGGGTGGTGAGACACTGGCACAGGCTGCCCAGGGAGGTTGTGGATCACAGAATCACAGAATGTGATCTTTGATCACATTCTGTGATTCTGTGATCCACAACCTCCCTGGAGGCGTTCAAGGGCAGGTTGCATAAGACCTTGAGCAACCTGTTCTAGTGAGAGGTGCCCCTGCCTGTGGTGGAGGGTTGAAACTGGCTGAGCTTTGAGGTCCCTTCCAACCTAAACCATTCTATGATTCTATAATACTCACTGTGATAAATACATCTTCAGTCCAATAATTACATTGGGGTGCTGGAATAGGTCTAGAGAAGGGCATTGTCACTTATTTCTGTTTATTACCTTCTTATAAGATAAGCTTTTGTTTTGGTGATGAGTTATGAGTTAAGAAATTACTGAAGTCTGGGGGACTAAGGCTAAGATATTCCAGAGGGCCCTCAGTGGGCTGGAGAAGTCAGGTAAGGAGAACACCATAGGTTCAATCAGGTGAAGTGCAAGGTCATGCACCTGGGTTGGGGCAATCTTTAATTCAGGCTGGGGCATGATGAGGTTGAGAGCAGGACATGGAGGTGCTGGTGGATGACAAGCTGGACATGAGCCAGGAATGGCCACTTGCAGGCCAGAAATTCAATTGCTTCCTGGGCTTATCAGAATCAGAGTGGCCAGCAGGTGGAGAGAGGTGATTTTGCCACTCTACTCTGGTCAAACCTCACCAAGGGTGCTGTTTCCAGCTCTAGGGATCCCAAAATAGGAGAGACTTGGACCTGCTAAAGCAGGTCCAGAGGCCAAAAAGATGATCAGAGGGCTGGAGCACCTCTCCTTTGACAACAGGCTGAGAGAGTTTGGGCTATTCAACCTGGAGAAAAGAAGGATCCAGGGAGACCTTAGAACAGCATTTCAGTATCTGGAGAGGATCTACAGGAAGGCTTGAGAGGGGTTGCTTAGAAGATAGAGTGAAGAGAAATGATTTGAAACTGGAGCAGAGGAGATTTAGGTTGGAAATCAGGAGGAAGGAAGTTCTTCACAATGAGGGTGTGAGATACTGGAACAAGTTACCCAGAGATGTGGTTGAGACTCCACTCCTGGGTCAAACCTGATGGGGCCCTGAGAAGCCTGCTCTAGTTGGAGGTGTCCCTGCTGACAGCAGGAGGTTGGACAGATGACCTCTGAGGGTGCCTTCCAACCCATTGCATTCTGCAACTCCGTGATTCCTGCTGTATTTGATCTAAGAATCAATAGGAAGTAACTGGTGTTGAAAAGCTCCTCCATCCCTTGGCTGATGGCTTCACCTCCTTTCCCAGGTGTTACTTGGAGGATGGAGCTTCCAAAGGTGCCTGGCTGAACAGGTCGAGCATTATCTTTGCTGGAAGCGACAAGTGGTCAGTGGATCCCCGCGTGTCCATCGCAACAGCCAACAGGAGAGAATACAGCCTGCAGATCCAGGACGTGGACGTGACAGATGATGGACCCTACACTTGCTCTGTGCAAACCTCACACACCCCTCGAACCATGCAGGTGCACCTAACAGTGCAAGGTATGTGGCCAGACTGCTGGCACTGGGGGGCACAGGGGAAATCTGGGTTAATACACAGGAAATATTAGCTAAACATATGTGAAGCTTTCCTTCCTTCCTTCCTTCCTCCCTCCCTCCTTTCCTTCCTTTGTCCCTAGCCCCCTCCTTCCCTTCCTTCCTTCCTTCCTAGCCCCCTCCCTCCCTTCCTCCCTTCCTTCCTTTGTCCCTAGCCCCCTCCTTTCCTTCCTTCCTTCCTTCCTTCCTTCCTTCCTTCCTTCCTTCCTTCCTTCCTTCCTTCCTTCCTTCCTTCCTTCCTTCCTTCCTTCCTTCCTTCCTCCCTCCCTCCCTTCCTCCCTCCTTTCCTTCCTTCCTTCCTTCCTTCCTTCCTTCCTTCCTCCTTCCCTCCCTTCCTTCCTTCCTTCCTTCCTTCCTTCCTTCCTTCCTTCCTTCCTTCCTTCCTCCTTTCCTTCCTTCCTTCCTTCCTTCCTTCCTTCCTTCCTTCCTTCCTTCCTTCCTTCCTTCCTTCCTTCCTTCCTTCCTTCCTTCCTTCCTTCCTCCTTCCCTCCCTTCCTTCCTTCCTTCCTTCCTTCCTTCCTTCCTTCCTTCCTTCCTTCCTTCCTTCCTTCCTTCCTTCCTTCCTTCCTTCCTTCTTCCCTCCCTTCCTTCCTTCCTTCCTTCCTTCCTTCCTTCCTTCCTTCCTTCCTTTCTTCCTTCCTTCCTACCTGTGAAATGACCCCCAAAACTGCTGCAGAGTTATGCAGCAGGTATGTTTTACTACAGCACTGGGTGCAAGCAGGATGGTTCCATCAATCCTGCACACCCCATGCTGGCACAGGCCACAGTTTATGTCACAAGAGCAGGCATATGCATAATAGGAGGTAGGGTTCTGACAATTATTTCTTGGAGCTCACTAACATAAGTGTTTTCCCATTCTCCACCCCAATTCCAACAGTTCCAACCCTGGTGGTCTGGAATGGTTATCTGCAATGAACATCCCACACAGTCTTCCTTCCAGGGTCTTTCTCATCTCTGGTCAAGCAGACCCTTCTTTGTTGCTGATGTCAGGATATCCTTGCTTCTCCTTTATCTCCTTCTTGCTTTCCTTAGTCACTGCAGGCCTGGGTCTTTACAAGATTGCTTATCACAGATCTCCAGCAAGTAGCTGCAGACACTCCTACAGTAGCCCTTGTTTAGGTTTGCAGATTATCAACTGATTACTAGAAACAAACATCTCTACAGAGTTTGCTACTTTACAGTTTGTCACAGACACCCTCAAAATGAGCATCTGGTCCAGGAGACATTTTTACCAGCACTCCTTGATTTTTCTTATATCCCTCCCTTCCTTCCTCCCTTCCTACCTTCCTCTCTCCCTTCTTCCCTTCCTACCTTCTTCTCTCCCTTCCTCCCTACCTTCCTACCTTCCTCTCTCCCTTCCTCCCTTCCTCCCTTCCTCCCTTCCTCCCTACCTTCCTACCTTCCTCTCTCCCTTCCTCCCTTCCTCCCTACCTTCCTACCTTCCTCTCTCCCTTCCTCCCTTCCTTCCTCCCTTCCTACCTTCCTCTCTCCCTTCTTCCTTTCCTACCCTCTTCTCTCCCTTCCTCCCTCCCTTCCTCCCTACCTTCCTCCCGTCCTTCCTCCCTTCCTATCTTCCTCCCTTCCTCCTTGGATTTATGGAGCCACAGACCAACCGTGCCATTGTGTCTGTTTCCCTGCAAGTAGCTTATCACCCCAGAGGAGTCTCCAGCTTGACCCAAACCAGGTTTAAGTACTTGTTACAAACCAAATAATTAACTCATAGTCTTAAAATTAGAATTAATAGAACTGACTCATCACCTTAGTGATGACCTTACCATGCTGGGTTGAAAGTTGGCCTAGGTGCTCTTGAAGCTCTCTTGCAACCCTGTGATTCTGTGGGGAAAAGAAAGGAAAGGCAGAATTGTTCAGAAATAGGAATTCTTTGAGCTTTAGGAATTTAGTTTGGATTCATTCCAACTGAGATAAATGAGTGAGGACAAAAGAATTTTAGAATCATAGAATCAACCAGGTTGGAAGAGACCTCCCAGGTCATCCACTCCAACCTAGCACCCAGCCCTGTCCAGTCAACTAGATCATGGCACTAAGTGCCTCATCCAGGCTTTTCTTGAACACCTCCAGGAACAGCGACTCCACCACCTCCCTGGGCAGCCCATTCCAATGCCAATCACTTGCTCTGGCAAGAATTTCCTCCTAACATCCAGCCTATACTTCCCCCAGCACAACAACATTCCATAGGTTTTGTTTCCCTAGACCAGTTTCCCCACAAACCCCACTAAGATCCCAACGTTATTGACATGGAAATTCCACTCCCGTGGGCTCTTTGCTCCCTTTGAGGGTTTTCCAGCACTGCAGAATTGCAGGTTTAGATTCAGGGAGATAATATTTATGATGTTGTTTCAGCATGAATAATAATTTGTAGTTCTGATTGTCTCCCTCGTAGTTAATGCCCCCACGTAAGGGGCTAAATAATAAAAGATTGGAAATTAATTGCCTGTAGAAAATATATAAACAGGAGCTTCAAATCAATTAGGCTAACGAGGAGTGTGCAGAGAGGTAATAACTCAGGAGTTCTAAATCTGCATCCTCACGAAGCCACTGCCGCTGGATCTTCAGGAATGCAAAGTATAACCTGAGGGTTTCACTTATTAGTCCTGGGTGTAATCATCATTAACATCTTCTTTTGCATCTTTATGACTAATGATGCAGCTAATGTAGAGCAGAAGTATAGAAATCCTGATCTCTATTAATCCAGCTGTCCCACCAAAATACCTCACTGAGGCACTGGAAGAGATTTCCCAGGAAGGTTCTGGATGTCCCCTCCCTGGAGGTGTTCAAGGCCAGGCTGGAGCAACCTGGTCTCATGGAAGACATCCCTGCCTGTGGCAAGGGGTTGGAAACAGATGATCTTCAACATTGTTTCCACCCAAACCATTCTATGATTCATGGACAAGAGGAGGCTCAGGGCAGACCTGATTGCTCTCTACAGCTACCTGAAGGGAGGTTGTAGCCAGGTGGGGTTGGTCTCTTCTGCCAGGCACCCAGAGACAAAACAAGAAGACACAGCCTCAAAATCTGCCAGGGCAGGTTCAGGCTGGATGCTAGGAAGAAGTTCTTCACAGCAAGAGTGACTGGCATTGGAATGGGCTGCCAGGGGAGGTGGTGGAGTCCCCATCCCTGGAGGTGTTTAAGAGGAGGCTGCATGAGGCACCCAGTGGCATAGGTTAGTTAATTGAGCGGTGTTAGGTGCTAGGTTGGACTGGATGATCTCAGAGGTCTTTTCCAACCTGATTAATTCTGTGATTCTGTGAAATAAGCTGCATGAATTGTTTCTCAAATTGTTCTTAACCACTGGATCTTTAGATCCCCATAGTCCATGTAGTCCATGGTCCACAGGTGGCCTTTGGATAGATTCCAAACCTACCTAGACATTGTGATCCTGGGCAGGCTTTAGCAGCAGAGTTGGATTGGATGATCTCCAGAGGTCCCTTCCAACCCCACCACCCCCACCCCCATGCTGGAGTTCCATGCAGACATATGTTGAACATTGGGATGTTTTTTTCCCACTGGATTCAATTCCTGAGCAGCAAATGCAGATTTGGACAGGGATGTGGCTGGGGCACACTCATGATCTGAGAGCTTAACCTCAGCGGGAGGGCTCTGACCGCAGTCCTAGGAACATTCATCATCTTCTCCTTCAGAGTCACTTGCAGAGGATGGGAAGATGTCATCAGGTATGAAAGTGTCATAATCTGCTCTTAAGTGATTGCATTAGGTATCAATAATCATCAGCTGTGCAATGAAGGGGCTGAGGGTGCTAGGCTTCTTTTTTTTGGACAAGAGTAGGTTGAAGAGAGACCTTCTGGCTCTCCCAACTCCTTGAAAGGAGGTTGGAGCCAGATGAGGGTTGGTCTCTTCTCCAAGTAACGAGTAACAAGTGATAGGATGAGAGCAAATGGCCTCAAGTTGCCCCAAGGGAGGATTATGTTGGATATGAGAAGAAACTTCATCACCAGAGGTCTCAGTGGAAACTGGTCCAGGCTACCCAGGGTAGTGGTGGAACCCCCATCCCTGGAGGGGTTTCAAAGCCATGAAGATGTGGTGCTGAGGGACATGATTTAGTGGTGACCTGCCAGTGCTGATGAGGAGCTCAAGGACATGGTCTAGGAGTTGCATACAGGCAGATGTTAGCTGATGGTTGGACTTGATGGTCTTAAAGTCACAGAAACACAGAATCACAGAAAATATCTGGTTGGAAGAGATCATCCAGTCCAACCTTCTACCCAGCACTGAAGAATCAACACTAAATCATGTCCCTGAGTGCCAGCTCCACAGGCTGCTGGAACACCTCAAGGCATCTCCACCACTGCCCTGGTCAGACCATTCCAATGTCTGGCAACCCTCTCTGTGAAGAAGTATTGCCTAACATCCAGCCTGAACCTCCCCTGGCACAGCTTGAAACCCTTTCCTCTAGTCCTGAGGTCTCTTCCAGTCAGGAGATTCTGTGATTCTTTGGATGCTCCCTGGATCAGGTGTGAGTCACACCAACACAGCTCGATGCCCACATCACTCTGTCTGCTCTCATTCTGTATCTGGTGGACTTGTGGATCTCAGCACTTCTAATCAGGTCACCTCCTACTTACACTGCTAATAAAGCCATCGCTTCACCTTCCCTAGGCTGAGGCACGGGAGGTGAGGATGCAAGATTCATACCTCCTTTGAGATGGAGATTGACCTGTCTGAGGCTGTATGGGGACCATCCACCAGCTAATTGGTGCTGCAAGCTGACAGAGCCTCTCCTGCTGGGCAGGGTTCAGAGGGATGAGAGAACAACACTTTATGGAAGCAATTTTATGTTTCCTTTTAGTATTGTTCACGGCTTTGCTTTTCCAGATTAGAAACAACTTCTGCTGACGGGGAAGACTAAATGAAGGCAAAAGCAGGTCCTTTGCCAACCTAGCATCGTTCCGGGGCTAGGTTTCCTTTTACAATGCGTTACCGAGTGGCAGCAGAGCTACAGCAGCACATCAAATACCAGGAGAGGAAAAAAAACCCAGAATCTTTAAAAGCAAAATCGCAGCCCTTTCAAATTCCTCTGCCCTACAGGCTACCTTCTGTGGAGTGACATTGAAAGAAGATGTTCTCAAGCTGAAAAGAGCAGAGCTGGAGGAGCCGGGGTGTGAGCACTGTGGCACAAATTAAACGAGGAGAAAGCTTCTGGTTAGCCAAAAGCTCAGACTCTAGATTGCAAAACTATTTGCTGTGAAACTCCACTTTCAGAGCTGTGTAAATCCAGCTGTCTCTCTTTTATCCTTTGTGAGGTCTCTCTGTACACAGACCCAGGAGCTCTCCTTTTGAATGACTTCTCTGCAGCTTGGATCGACAATTTCTGAACGTATTCATGGAAAGCTTTCAGAGAATGAAAGGCATTTTAATGGGTTAAAGATGCTTTAACCAATGCTGATCAATATCTAAATGATGGGAGGCAAGAGGATGGAGCCAGACTGTTCTCTGTGGTGCCCAGGGACAGGATAAGGAGCAATGGGCACAAACTGGAACCCAGGGGGTTCCACTTGAACAGGAGCAAATTCTTTGGCGTGAGGGTGCTGGAGCACTCGAGCAGACTGCCCGGAGAGGCACTGGAGCCTCTTTCTTTGGAGAGCTTCCAACCCTAGCTGGGCATTGTAATGCTGTGGGTGCCCCTGCTTGAGCAGGGGGGTTGGAGTGGATGATCTCCGAAGGTCCCTTCCAATCCAGACATTCTGGACTTTAGGATTTAGTGATTAATTTCCAGGAGTAAAAGATATCCAGGTAACATGACGAGTAGCTAACCATGGCTGAGGAGAAGGAGCAGCTTCACCACCTCTCCTCACCAGCAGTCAGACCCACTGGAGTTTGACCACAGTCAATCATGAATTTCTGGCAGAGCCTGAAGCTGAATTTCAGGCTCCCAAATCTGTTCTCGGTTGCTTTAATGAGACCACCAGGTCAAACTTAAATCACTGCTACTTAGGACATAGTAACACATTTTTGTACCAAGAAAATTACTCAAGATAGTTAATAAGTCAAAAGGGAAGCAAAGCTGGTGAAGGGTCTGGGAAGGAGCAGATGAGGGAATTGGGGTTGTTGAGCCTGGAGAAGAGAAGGCTCAGGGGTGATCTCATTGCTCTCTACAACTACCTGAAGGGACATTGTAGCCAGGTGGGGGTTGGCCTCTTCTCCCAGGCAACCACCAATAGAACAAGGAGACACAGCCTCAAGTTGTGCCAGGGTAGGTATAGGCTGGATGTTAGGAGGAAGTTCTTCCCAGAGAGAGTGATTGACATCGGAATGGGCTGCCCAGGGAGGTGGTGGAGGCACTGTCCCTGGAGGTGTTTAAGAAAAGCCTGGACGAGGCACTTAGTGCCATGGTCTAGTTGACTGGCTAGGGCTGGGTGCTAGGTTGGACTGGATGATCTTGGAGCTCTCTTCCAACCTGGTTGATTCTATGATTCTAAAATTCTTCTGTCTCTATACAACACCCTGAGAGGAGGTTGGAGTGAGGTGGGATCAGTCTCTTGTCCGTGGTATCAGGTGACAGAACGAAAGGACGTAACCTGAAACTGTGCCAGGGAAGGCTTAGGTTGAACAAGAGGAACATGGTTTAATGCACATGGTGTGGTTGGGTTGATGGTTGGGCTTAATGATCTTGGAAGTCTTTTCCTATCCAAACAATTCTATGATGTATTGATCCTAGCAAAAGCCTCTGATGTGTCCTTAGCCTGTAATTACACAAGGGAAAGAAAAAACAGCTGAGAGAGAGGACAAGGATGCAGCAAACTCTATTTTAGTCAACTTATTAAGGAGAAGTGAGAACTAGAAAGTAATTAATTAAAAGTTTAGAAGGTAGGAGTTTGTAATCAACTCAGTCTACCTTGCTGCCAGATGCTTGATCTGCAAAGTCATGAGCTGCAGATGATTTACATGTCAGATGTTTGCCAGTCTGAAGGCACACAATGAAATCCCTCTCGCCACACCATGCTGCTCCTCATTTTTCCAGCAAAAGGTTGCAATTTCTGCTGTTTCTAATCTCACATTTATTCTATCAATGAATAAATTTCATCTTCCAAGCTCTCTTTCCTTTTCCATTTACAAAAAAATATTAAGATATCTTCACCAGTGTCCTTCGGAATGAGTTTTGCTGCATGGCAGAGGGATGGGTCACAGTTCAAAGCCTTCCAATCTCTCCATCGGTCAGGATGTGGGTTCCAATCTCTCCATAGGTCATGATACTCTTGTAGCATGTGGAGTAAAGGCAAGTTGGGCTCCAGGAAGGGAGAGGCTGGAATAGTGTTCAGAAAGAACTCAGTCACCAGGGAAGGGCTATCAGGATGATTAGAATTAGAGAATCAGGGAGTCATTTTGGTTGGAAGAGACCTTTAAGGTCATCAAATCCAGCCATTAACCCAGCACTGCCAGCTTGCCACTAAACCACATCTTTGTCATCACATCTTCATGGCTTTCAAACCCCTCCAGGGATGGGGAACTCACCTCTGCCCTAGTGGTGGGGTAGCCTGTTTCAGGACTTGGAAACCCTTTTGCAGAAAAATTGTTCCTGATGTCCACCCTAAACCTTTTCTGGTACAACTAGAGGTTATTTCCTCTTGTCCTGTCACTTCTTCCTTTGTAGAAGCAACCAACCCACACCTGGCTTCAAGATCCTTTCAGGAAGAATAAATAACCAATTAAAGACATTTATTAGGAGAATATAAACCCAGCTGTAAGAGATTTCTTTGTTTAACCCAGTGAAATGAGGGCCTGGGGAGACTTTTGTTCTTCTTATTCATAGACTTGGTTTGATCTCAGGAAGGAAGAACAAACACCCCAGCTAAGAGAGATCACTTCTGCAAGAGTAGGCAAATACCACATGTGGATTTTAATACAGGATGAGGGGAAGGTGTTGGTCACCACCACAATGTAGTTGGACTGTCCAGGGGGAGTGGTTGGTGCTCTGGATGTTGGCTCCTTGGGATTTGGTGGGACAGAATCATAGAATGTCAGGGGCTGGAAGTGACCTCAAAAGCTTATCAAACACAGCCCTCTGCCAGAGCAGGATCACCTATACCAGATCACACAGCAACATGTCCAGGTGGGTTTTGAGTATCTCCAGAGAAAGAGACTCCACAGCCCCCCTGGGCAGCCTGTCCCAGTGCTCTGTCACCCTCACAGGGAAAAAAATCCTCCTCGTGTTTATATGAAACTTCCTATGCTTCAGCTTCCATCCATTGCCCCTTGTCCTGGCACTGGGCATCACCCAGCAGAGCCTGGCTCCAGCCTCCTGCCACTCACCCTGCATATCTTTATAACCATTGATGAGGTCACCTCTCAGGCTCCTCTTCTCCAAGCAGCACAGCCCCAGCTGCCTCAGGCTCTCCTCCTAACAGAGATGTTACATTCCCTTCAGCATCTTTGTGGCTCTGCTCTGGACTTCCTCAAGCAGTTCTATGTCCCTCTTGAACTGAGGGCCCAGAACTGGACACAGTACTGCAGATGTGGCCTCAGCAGGGCAGAGCAGAGGGGCAGGAGAACCTCTCTCGACCTACTAACCACAGCCCTTCTAATCTACCCCAGAATGGTATTGTACATCCTGGCTACCAGAGCACATTGCTGGCTCATGGTCACCCTCCCATCCACTAGGACCCTCAGAGCCTTTTCCCCTTTGCTGCCTTCCAACAGCTCAGTCCCCAACCTATACTGATCCCTGGAGTTGTTCTTTCCCAGGTGCAAGACTCTACCCTTGCCCTTGTATTTCATTCCATTTCTCCCTGCCCACCCCTCCAGCCTGGCCAAGTCTGGCTGAATGGCAGCACAGCCTTCTGAGGTGGCAGCCACTCCACCCAGTTTGGTGTCATAGGAATGATCACAACGTTGCTGAGTGGAGCTTGTGACATATCCCGAGAAGTGGAGAGGTTTAGGTTGGACATGAGCAACAATTTCTGTCCTGCAGGAGTGGTCAGGCATTGGAAGAGGCAGCCCAGGGAGGTGGTGGAGTCATCGTCCCTGGAGATGTTCAAGATACTTGTGGACATAGCACCTGGGGACGTGGTTTCACGGTCATGCTGTAGTTGGGTTGATGGTTGGAATCAACAATCTTAGAGGTCTTTTCCAACCCAAACAGTTTGATGAGTCTCTGATTTGATCATCTAATTTCTGCACCTAATCTCCACTTTACAGGACATGCATGTAAATAATTCATTTATATGTGGAAATGAGAGTTATAGATTCAGTCAGCAACAGCAACCCATATTTTTCCCTTTTAACATGGGTAATATTTTCCAAAGTACCACTCAAGGCACTTTTTTTCCTGTTTAATAAACCTCCTTAATGTCCCCTAAATATTAATGTATTGATTTAGTCTTCCCAATGTTTGCAAAGTCTAATTTGTTTCCTCAATCAGGCCAAGAGGGACTCACATTTGGCGCTAACGAGATAAATCTCACCCAAATTTATTTAAAGTGGGTCAAAATAAATATGCAAAAGACTTCTAAAATCATCTAAGGAGCTCTTTCCAGCTCAAACTGACAATCCATTACACTCCTAAATTGCCAGCGCTGGAGTCGGGTGTCACTTTGTGTTATTAAATTAACTCGCCAGTGCCACCACTGGCACCGTCTTGTCCCTGCTCAAAACCAGAACTAAAGGACTTTCAAAACCTGTTCTGGAAGTGCAGGTGGTGGATGATGACAGAGATAAAGCAGCCAAGTGAACAACTCCCTGTAGTAAACAGCATCCTTGAGCTTGCTGCTGCCAGCCCTAGGGAGAAGCAACTCCCTGCACCACTACAAGTAAGGAGGTGACCTGCTGGGAAACAGCTCTATGGAAAAGGACCTGGCAGTGCTAGTGGGCAACTAGTTTGCAATGAGCCAGCAATGTGATCTCACAGCCAAGGAGGCCAGTGGTCTCCTGGAGTGCATGGAATGTGACCAGCAGATTGAAGGAGGCTCTCCTCACTTTCTACTCTGCCTTACTGAGGCCGCATCATAGAACTGGGCCTAATTCTGGGCTTCCCAGTTCAAGAGAGACAGACAACTACTGGACAGAGTCCAGTGAAGGCTGAAAAGATGCTGAGGGACCTGGAGGATCTCTGTGAGGAGGAAAGGCTGAGGCCCTGGGGCTCTTGAGCCTGCAGAAGAGCAACCACAGAGGGCACCTGATCAACCGTCAGCAAGAGCTAAAGGACCTTGAACTTGATGATCTCTTTGGGTCCCTTCCAATCCCTAACATCCTGTGGTCCTGTGACCTGTAGTGGACAAGAGGATGGGCCCAGATTCTTCTCAGTAGTACTAAGTGACAGGACAAGCAGCAACAGGCACAAACGGGAACCAGAAGGTTCCATCTGAACAGGATGGAGGGTGTGAGGGTGTCAGGCAGGCTGCCCAGAAAGGTTCTGGAATCTCCTTCTCTGGAGTGAGTTCACTGTGATGCTGGGCAAGTTGCTGTGGGTGCCCCTGCTTTAGCAAGGGGGGTTGGACTGGATGATCTTCAGAGATCTCTTCCACCCCAACCATGCTGGGATTGTGTGATTAATGCACCATTAATGACTGCTCAGCATGTTTTCTCCTGGATTTGTGGGTTTTAGCCATTCATTGAATTCCTCCCACGTTTGTACCTCTCAGCGCTCAGAGGAGCTGCAGGGGCTCTCTTGCTCTCTCTCTCTCTCTCTCTCTCTCTCTAAACTATCTACAAATGGCTTTTCCCCTTCTTTAAAAGACTTAAATCGTGGAAAATGTGTGCGTTAGCAGGCGATCTACAAGGATGTAAATCAGGAGTATTTTATCTGAGGTAGAGCAAGGCTGTACTCATCTGAAACTCATAATTCTGCAGCGTTGGAGGTTGCTTTAGCAGCTGTCCTGGCTGCAACTGAATTTCCATTAGAAGCCTGAAATTTCCATCTTCTGAGACCTGCAGGCAAAGGATAATCTACACAAAATAATCATTTGCTCTCTGGTCTGAAGCGTATTAGCTCTGCCACATTGGAATTAAGTCCAATGAGTTGCTTTGTGACCTGAGACTCTTGGGAGGGGCATGTTCAGCAGAGTCCAAAGTGTCTTAAAGGAACTGGTCTCATTATTTGGCAGAAGAAGGAGGAAAAAAGAAGGGGAAAGGGAAAAATACAACCACCCAACAGTTTAGGTTAAGAATTACAATAATTCAACACTAAGGCAAAAATGTAGATTGGCTGAACATCAGCCAGCATGTGCTAGGTGGCCAAGAAGGCCACCAGCATCCTGGACTGGATCAGTAACTGTGGCTAGTAGCACTAGGGCAATAATTACCTGAAGGGGTGGTTGTGGCCAGGAGGAGGTTGCTCTCTTCTCTCAGGTGGCCAGCACCAGAACGAGAGGACACAGCCTCAGGCTGCACCAGGGGAAATTTAGGCTGGAGGTGAGGAGAAAGTTCTTCACTGAGAGAGTCATTGGACACTGGAATGGGCTGCCTGGGGAGGTGGTGGAGTCGCCATCCCTGGGGCTGTTCAAGGCAAGGTTGGACGTGGCACTTGGTGCCATGGTCTAGCCTTGAGCTCTGTGGTAAAGGGTTGGACTTGATGATCTATGAGGTCTCTTCCAGCCCTGGTGATACTGTGATACTGTGATTATCCCTTTGTACTGAGTGTTGATGAGAACATACCTTGAATTTTGGGTTCAGTTTTGGGGCTCTCACTCCAAGAAGGACATTGAGGGGCTGGAGCATGTCCCAAGGAGGGTCTGGAGAACAAGACAGATGAGGAGCAGCAAGAAACTGATATTGTTTAGTCTGGAGAAAAAGAGGCTAAGGGGAGATCTTCTGGCTCTATCCAACACTCTGAAAGGAGGATGCAGCCAGGTGGGGTTTGGTCTCTTCTCTCAAGGCCAAGAGGAAATAGCCTGAATTGTTCCAGGGGAGGTTTAGATTGGGCATGATGAACAATGTCTTCTGTGCAGGAATGGTCAGGCATTGGAACAGGGTACCCAGGAAGGTAATGGAATCACCATCCCTGGAGGTGTTTAAGAAATGTGTGGACATGGCACTTGGGGATGTGGTTTATTGGTCATGATGGTGTTGGGTTGATGGTTGGACTCAATGATCTTGGAAGTCTTTTCCATGCCAAACAATTATCTAATTTATCTGGTTGCCAAGAGCAGGGGCTCTGTCACTCTTCCTCTTAATGCCTCATCCCCATCCCATTGATCCAAATAACTGGGCTGGTCTGGAAGAGCTGGAGCAGTCATTATTTAGTTATTCATCTCCATCATTTCCAACTTGCCAGTGTTTTTGCAGCCCTGTACCCTGAGCATGCAGCGTCACATTTTCATTGAGCTTTCTGCCACCCATCACTCTCATCACTGTGATTACTGTGATTCCTCAGGGCTTTATTTTTCATTGGATTTCCTCTTATTTCAGCTCCTCTGTAGGCTGTCAGTTGTTAGGAGGAAAGAAGCAGTAAAAAAAAACAACAAAAAGAGGCATCCCATGTTTCAAAGTTTGTTTTTCTTTAGCCTGGGGTGATGTTAACATGGTTAAATAGTCTTGGAGGGTGTTAGAGACCAAGTTCTGCCACGCTTCCTTTGGGGGGGGGAGTGTCACCTTTTTTATCACTAAGATTTGAAAAAGGATGTGAAAATGTGCCCCCCCCCCCCCCGATGCAAGGTAGATCTGGAGTATGCTGGTTATGTTGTTTTTTACCTTGCACAAGGAGGGTTTAGTGTAAATAGTCAGTAAAGTCTTGCTAAGGAGGTGCAAAGCAGAAACAGTGATTATCCTCAAATGAGTTGGAGCTGTTTAGACTGGAGAAGAGAAAGCATAGTACCTGAAGGGGGCTACAGGAGAGCTAGGAAGAGACTTTTGATAAGAGCTTGTAGTGATAGGATGAGGTGCAATAGTTTTGAGCTGGAAGAAGGGGAGAGTGAGAGTGGAGATTAGGAAGAAATGCTTTGCAGTGAGGGTGTTGAGACACTGAAACAGGTTGCCTGGGGAGGTTGTGGAATGCAGAAGCACAGAATGTGATTTTGGATCACATTTGTCATCTGTAATCTTCAATCACAGTCTGTGATGCTGCAATCCACAACCTCCTTGGAGGTGTTTAAGGCCAGGTTGGATGAGGCCTTGAGTAAGCTGGTACAGTTGGAGCTGTCCCTTCCTATAGCAGGGAGTTGGAACTAGATGATCTTTGAGGTTCCTTCCAGCTCAACTCTTTCCAGCATTCCCTGAATCTATGAATAAATCAAAAGGCAACATTCTCAAGTGCTGCAGTCATGTCCCTTCATCCCATGACCAAAGCAGCACATCTCATGGGTCTCTGCCTGATAAACCATGGTCAACATCTTGCTTTTACTCTGATTAAAACTAATAACAACTGACATGCTAAATATCCTTGCTGAAATGTTATAATCTGATCAAAACCCTTTGTCAAGTCCAGTTAATGTTCAAAAAGTGAGAGAAAGAGGAACAGCTCTGGACTTACAGGTTTCCCAAGGAGCAAAACTTTCCCTGCAGCATCCCTTGGCTGCTGATGTCACCAAAGATACAGCATCATAACTATGTCCATAAGTATTTCTAGAATCAATCACTCATTTAAAGTAATAAATCCCAGAATCCCAGCACAGTGGGATTGGAAGTGACTTCTGGACATTCTGGAGTCCAATCTACCCTGCTAAAGCAGAGGCATCCACAGCAGCTTGCCCAGCATCACAATTCCCAGCTGGGGTTGGAAGTTCCCCAGGGAAGGAGACTCCACAGCATCTCTGGGCAACCTGCTCCAGGGCTCCATCACCCTCACAACAAAGAATTTTCTCCTCCTGTTCAGATGGAACCTCCTGGGTTCCAGTTTGTGCTCACTGCCCCTTGTCCTGTCACTGGGCACCACTGAGAAGTGTCTGGCCCCATCCCCCTGACTCAACCTGAGGAAAACTGCCCTGGGATGTTCTAAAATGGCTTTCACATGAGCTAGCACAGAAAAAAAAAAGCAGTTCTGTCCCACCTTAAATTTCGTGATAAATATTTGGTCACTGCTCTGCACAAGATAGACACACATTTAGCATGCAGTTGATAGGCATTCCTGAGGAGAATAAAATACATTGGAAGTGCAGAAGGACAACGGAAGGGACATATCCCTCGTTACTATCTAAGGGGGCATTTCCATTTACAGTATGACCTTTGTCATTGGAGATGTCCCAGGGTGAAGCAGAGTGAACTGCTGGTTGAACAGCTAACCACAAAGGCCAAGGAAGTAGAACTAAATGAGGAGGAAAATGTAAAGGACCTTCTCCAGATATCTTTCTACCAGCCAGAATCAGCAAAGCGTCCTAATGAAATAACAAACGGTTTTAATGCAGAGCATGTCCCCTTTTGGGGTGGTTTGAAATGCTTTGCTATTCATTTTTCTCTCTCAGGCTCTTCCTACACTCTATTTTCTCCTTTCTTTGAAGAAGCATCAGCTGCAGGAGTGAAACTAGGCTAAGCAGAAGTAGAAATGCAGTTAGAAGCAGGGAGAGACATTGAGGTGATGGAACATGTCTAGAGAAGGGCATCAAAGCTGGCAATCATCCAATCACCCTGCCAAAGCAGCTTCACCCAGAGAAGCTTGTCCAGGATCACAGGCTCACAGGATGTCAGGGGTTGGAAGGGACCCAAAGAAATCAGCAAGTCCAACCTCCCTGCCAGAGCATGATCTCCTATACCAGATCACACAGGAACACATCCAGGTGGGTCTTGAATATCACAGGCTCACAGGATGTCAGGGGTTGGAAGGGACCCAGAGAGATTGAGTCCAACCCCCCTGCCACAGCAGGAGCATACAATCTAGCTCAGGTCACACAGGAACACATCCAGACAGGCCTTGAAAGGCTCCACAGAAGGAGACTCCACAGACTCTCTGGGCAGCCTGTGCCAGTGCTCTGGGACCCTTCCAGTAAAGAAGTTCCTCCTTGTGTAGAGGATCACAATGTCCAGGGATGTTTGGAGGCTCTCCAGAGAGGGAGGCTTCACAACCTCTCCTCACAGCACAGGAATTCAACCTCATGTTTATGTGGAACCTGCTGGGTTCCAGTTTGTGCCTGTTGCCTCTTATGCTGTCACTGCCCACCACTGAGAAGAGCCTGGCCTCATCCTCTGTGCCCAACCTTTAGCTCTTGCTGATCATGAAGATCCCCTCTCAGGCTGCTCTTCTCCAAAGCTCTTTAAATCCCACTTCCAGTCCATGAAGCTGTGCTTCTTCTCTTGGATTTTGTTAGATGGTTCATCTTCTACTTGTTTTTACAAGAAGAAGGAAAATATTTAGTACTGTGAGCTGTGTTGAGTAGATGGTAAAAGGAGGATTGAACGAGCCTGAGGATGGATTTATTGAAGCAGTTCCTTCTCACACACTGCCTTCTTTCGTTCTTATTTTGTCTTTGGAACCCTCTACAGCTTAATTTTGATTTTATAGCTTAAGAGGGGATGGTGACAATAGCTGATATTCACAAGCAGCAAAATCCAGTGGTTGGAAAGAGCCAAATCAAATACATTGTCTTGAAAAAAAAACCCAAAAAAGAGCTCAAAGTGCTAATTTAGGACAATTTCTGGAAGGGGCTGAAAACAAGTGAAAAGCGAAGGCGCAGATCCCTGCTGTAAGATTGAATTGTAAGAAATCCGAAAGCAGGCTTGAAAGGATATGGATTAAATGTTTCCTGCCTGGAAAAAATCTCCATTTGAAAAAGTCCACCTTTGATGGTCCAGCTTTCATAGCCCTGTGAAGAAAATTGTTTCACTTGCTCTAAGTCTGAGGATCGTAGGAGAGGAAATGCAGAGGTCGCCTAACCTGAGCCATCTGGCAAGGATGCGGGGGTGAATTCTCTGTAGGGGAAGTAAAGATGCTGCTCTTGCCTGTTTTAGCATCTGAGGCACCTTCATACTGAGGTTTAATTTAGGAGGCTTTAGGTTTTTAAAGTGGACTTCCAAAGAGAAAGATTCTACTCCTCTCCAGCTTCAGGTAGAAAGAGGCTTTCAATATCTCCCCCCACAAAGTTTGGTGGTTTGGGCAGGCTGTGCTCCAAACAAGCTACTCTTCCCCAGGCTGCATGATCCCACCTCCCACTCTGATGTCCACTGGTTGGGCACCTTGGGGGTGCTGGTTGACAGCTTATGAGTATGAGCCAGCAATGTGCTCAGGTGGCCAAGAAGGCCACCAGCATCCTGGCCTGCATCTCCAGCAGTGCTGCCACCAGGTACAGGGCAGGGAACGCTCACTCAGGGTGAGGCCACACCTCGAGTACTGGGTGTCTTGGTTCTCATTTAAATTCCCAGAGACTCAGATAAATATGATAGAACCAATAACAACTTTATAAAGTGCCCTTCCCTCTTCCCCTTCTTTCCCAAAAGACAGGGATTAGATGGAGAGAGAGGAAAGGTAAAACACACCCAAATAAATGAGCCTCACTCGATTTGGAAGTTAAAAAGAAAACTTACAAAGGTATCTGAGGTAGGGAAGTTACAAAAGGTTAGGGAAGGGAAAATAGCAAATACAAAATGGTATAAATACGACCCAATTGTGATGGTGATGGCTTTGTCTGCCTCGTGGGTGATGGCCACGTGGTGAAACAAAGAGAAAGCAGGAACAGATGGTGATGGTGGTGTGCAGGGAGCAGAGTGTGCAGAGAGAGAGAAACAGGCAGTCCCCCTGCTTTTATGGGACAGGAAGGGGGAGTGGGCTAACCAGCACCTGGTGGTGTTCAGAACCAGCCCTGGGGAGGGGTCAAGACCACCGAGGGTCAGGTTCAGGGTTACAGCCCCTGGAGTGTTAACCCTATACAGTGGGTTCAGTTTTGGGCCCTTCACTCCAAGAAGGACAGTGAGGGGTTGGAGCAGGTCCAGAGGAGGACAACAAAGCTGGGGAAGGGTCTGGAGAATAGGGCTGGTGAGGAGCAGCTGAGGGAACTGAGATTGTTTGATCTGCAGAATTGGAGGCTAAAAGGACATCTCAGTACTCTCTACAACTGCCTGAAAGGAAGTTGCAGTGAGGTGGGGTTGGTCTTTTCTCCCTAGGAACAGGTAATAGAACAAGATGAAATGGCTTGAAATTTTGTCAGAGAGGCTTAGGTGGGAAGCAAGAAACAGTTTCTTGGCTCCAGGAGTGGTCAGGCATTGGAAAACTGTCCTAGGCAGTGGTGGAGTCACCATCTCTGGAGGTGTTCAAGAAATGTGTGGACAGAGCACTCTGGGACAGGGTTTGACAGGCATATTGGTGTTAACTTGATAGTTGGACTCAGTGGCCTTGGAGGTCTTTTCCAACTGAAATGTTTCTCCAATTCTCTGGCATCTTCACAGTCTCAAACCAGGGTTTTACCTCTAGTGGCTCATCTGCATGTAATTGAATATACAGAAGTAGTGAACTACTGCAGGGAAATCTCTCCTCCTTTGGGCACACCTCAGTGTTTGAGTAATGCAGGAACTGTTAGATGTGCAGAAGTGGCCATGTTGTCCTGTTTCTGGTGGCTCACCTGAGGTGACCAAGCAGCAGTACATTGGATCTGGAACTTGCCCACATGCGATAGATGAAGCAATAATTACAGTGTCAGCAACGAGCTGGGACACACACTTCAGTGGTGACTGCAAGTGTGATTCCCTCTGCTAGCTCTGAACAGCGAGAACAAAGAAACACCATTTGTTGTGTGACTGTGTCTTACTTTGATTTCACAGTATCCACAGAAGCACAGGATCCCTGCATGGTAGCTTTGGAAAAAAACTAATCAGAGAATCATAGAATGGTTTAGGTTGGAAGAGACCTCAAAGCTCATCCAGGTCCAACCCCCCTGACATAGGCAGGGACACCTCCCACTAGAACAGGTTGCTCAAGATTTCATCCAACCTGGCCTTGAACACCTCCAGGAAGGAAGCATCCACAACCTCCCTGGGCAACCTGTGCCAGTGTCTCACCACCCTCATTGCAAAGAATCCTTTCCTAACATCTAGTTTGAATCTCCCCCTTTCCAATTTAAACCCATTCCTCCTCATCCTGTCATTACAAGACCTTATCAATAGTCCCTCCCCAGACCTCCTGTAGCCCTCTTCAGATACTGGAAGGCCACTCCAAGGTCTCCTCAAAGCCTTCTCTTCTTCAGACTGCACAGCCCCAACTCTCTCAGCCTGTCCTCATAGCAGAGCTGCTGCAGCCCTCTCAGCATCTTGGTAGCATCCTCTGGACTGGCTCAAACAGTTCCATGTCCTTCTTGTGCTGGGGGCTCCAGAACTGCACACAGGACTCCAGGTGGGCTCTCAGGAGAGCAGAGCAAAGGGGCAGAATCCCCTCCCTTGCCCTGCTGCCCACACTGCTCTTGCTGCAGCCCAACACACACAGTTGCTGTCTGGGCTGCACTCACACTGCCAGCTCATGTTGAGCTTTTCATCACCCCAGACCCCCAGGGCCTTTCCTCAGGGCTGCTCTCAGCCACTCCCCACCCAGCCTGCAGTTATGCTTGGGATTGCACCCAGGTGCAGGACCTTACACTTGGCCTTGTTGAATGTCATAAGGTTGGCCTGGGCCCACCTCTGCAGCCTGTCCAGGTCCCTGTGGATGGATCCCTGCCCTCTAGCAAGTCGCCTGTGCCACACAGCTTGGTGCCATCTGCACACTTGCTGAGGCTGCACTCAATTCCTCTGCCCATGTCACTGACAAAGATGTTCAACAGCACTGGTGCCAGCACTGACCCCTGAGGGACACCACTTGGCACTGGTCTGCAGGTGGACATTGTGCCCTTGATCACTACTCTCTGTGTGTGTCCATCCAGCCAGTTCCTTACCCAGCAGGTCTGTGTTTTTCCAGTTTGGTGACCAGGATGTCATGTGGGACAGAGTCAAAGGCCTTACTCAGGTCCAGGTAGATGATGTTGGAGGCAGATGATCTCAGAGATCATCTAATCCAACCCTCCTGCTGAAGCTGCTTGTCCTCCTGTTTGGCATCCCTGACAAGAAAAGACCATGAAGATTATGAAGTCCAGCCCAGCACTGCCAGGTCACCACTAAACCACATCCCTCAGCATCACACCTCCATGGCTCTAAAACCCCTACACATCCCCAGAGGTCCTTTAGCTCTTGCTGAGCACCCCTCTCAGGCTGCTCTTCTGCAGGCTAAACAGCCCCAGGGCTCTCAGTCTTTCCTCCTCACGGAGGTGCTCCAGGCCCTTTAGCATCTTTGCATCCTGCGGGGGATTCTCCAGCAGTTCCCTGTCTCTCTCAAACTGAGGAGCCCAGAACTGGAGACTGTTCTCCAACTGTGGCCTCATTACAGCAGAGGAGAAGAGGAGGAAATGAGCAACCAGCAGGCATTAGCAACCAAAGCGTACAGAGTGGGTCTTGTTGGGCAGCACTCACTGGTCTTTAACAAGCAGATTCATCAGTGGTTTGTTAGTGCCACTGGACCAGATCCAATTAGCCCTTCTTTTGTAAAGAAAATTGCCAAAATAAATCAGCTGTGCAGAGTTCATTCTGATGGCACAGTTTGAAGCAGCTCTTGGAGGTGTCCTAAGACTCTTTGTTCTGTTCAGAGAAAGACAACATTTGTGGTAGAGTATAATCCAGATTGCTCTTGCCTCTTCTATCTCTTTATTACAATGATTCATGTTTTTAGGGTACCAAGAAATGATTTGGGTTTTTTCCCCCAGCAGATATGGTTGTCAAAGTCTTCTAAGTGATAGAATCACTTAAAGATCAGATAGTTCCAATCCCCCTTGCCATGGGCAGGGACACCTTCCACTAGACCAAGTTGCTCAAGACCTCACTCAGATTGACCTTGAACACCTCCAGGCAGGGAGCACCACAACCTTCCTGGGAAACCTGTTCCAGTGTCTCACCACCCTGACTGGAAAGAAACTCTTCCTAATCTCCCCACTTCCATCTCAGGTTACTACAAAGCCTTGTAAAAAGTCCCTCCCCAGCTTTCTTGTAGGCTCCAGTCAGCTACTGGAAGGGTGCTTTCAGGTCTCCTTGGAGCCCCTTCTTCTAGTTCCTCTTCTAGTCCAACCTTCACAGACAGAAACCATCTTAGAGAAGGAGCTGAGGGAATCAATTCCAGAAGAACAGCTCAACAAGCTCCAAACATCTCCACACTCCAGCACAGCTGCAGGCTCACAGGAGAAACTAAATTAGAATAATGTTTGTAGCAAACAGTAAATCGAAGCCCTCTTTGAGGCAATTAGCAAAATCAGAGCATCCTTTGATGCACAGAGAGGAGAAAACGCTGCTCTTGCACTGATCAGTGAAATCCTTCCTGCTGCTGCTTTCTTGAGTGCCTTCCACTTTGGTCAAAGGAAGGCTCTGGAGAAGAAGTCTTATGAGAAGCTGAGGGAAGTGGGGCTGCTCAGGCTGTTGAAAAGTAGGCTGAGGGGAGACCTTCTGGCGTCTACAACTCATAGAATCATAGAATTAGGCAGGGTTGGAAGGGACCACAAGGATCACACAGGACCACAGGCTCACAGGATGTCAGGGGTTGGAAGGGACACAAAGAGATCATTGAGTCCAATCCCCCTGCCAGAGCAGGACCATATAATCTAGCTCAGGTCACACAGGAACACATCCAGACAGGCCTTGAAAAGATCCAGAGAAGGAGACTCCACAACCTCTCTTGGGACTCTGTGGCAGTCTTTTCCTAACAAAAGTTCATCCAGTTCCAACCCCCTGCCATGGGCAGGGACACCTCACACCAGATCAGGCTATCCAGAGCCTCATCCAGCCTGGCCTTAAACACCTCAGGGATGAGGCTTCCACCACCTCCTTGGGCAATCCCCTCCAGGCTTTCACCACCCTCATGCTGAAGAACTTCTTCCTAACCTCCAGCCTGAATCTACCCATTTCTATCTTTGTTCTTCTTCCCAGTGCTATCACTACCTGACACCTAAAAAGTCCCTCCCCAGCTTTCTTGTAGCCTCCTTAAGATACTGAAAGGCCACAATGAGGTCATCTGGAAGCCTTCTCTCCAGACTGTACAGCCCTAACTCCCTCAATCTCTCTTCAAAAGAGTTTGGAATAAGGTGGGGGGCTTGGTCTCTTCCCCCAGAGAAGATGTGACAGGACAAGAGGAAAGGGTCTCAAATTATGCCAGAGGAGGTCTCAGTTGGACATGAGAAAATTTCTTCCCTGAAGGGGTTGTCAGAGGTGAAGTCCCCATCCGTGGAAGGCTTTTAGAGCCATGGAGGTGTGATGCTGAGGGACATGGTTTAGTGGTGACCTGGCAGTACTGGGTTGGACTTCATAATCTTCAAAGTCTTTTCAACCAGAAGGGTTCCACGAGTGTGCATTTGTCTCCTTTTATCCTGCTAAGAGATCTGTTTCCATTAAAGAATCAGCTATGGAACACTAACTGCTCATTTACAGGAACAAATCCTTCCCAGAGACTTTGCAAACAGCTTCCTTAGAGGAACTCCACAATGAAAACCATGTGACTGAAATTGCTAGGTCTGAGTTTCCTGGAGATTATAATTGATGAAGCAGTAATGAGGTTAATAAAGGGTACAAGATCTTCTGCTCCAGAGGAGAAACCTCTACAGCAAAATGAAATCCATAAAGCATTGATTCTTAATACAGCCCTGGAATATGACTCTTAAGTTCTTTCATACCTGCTTCACAGATGACGTGAAATTGAGTGGGGTTGTTGATCTGCTGGAGGATAGGAAGGCTCTGCAGAGGGATCTGACAGGGCTGGATCTATGGGCTGAGGTCAGTGGGATGAGATTCAACAAGCCCAAGTCTTAGGTCCTGCACTTGGGTCACAACAACTCTATGAAGGCTCCAGGCTTGGGGTGAATGAGTGGAGGGCCGGACCCAGAGAGTGGTGGTGAATGGTGCCACATCCAGCTGGCGGCTGTCACTAGTGGTGTCCCTCAGGGATCTGTGCTGGGCCCCATCCTCTTTAACATCTTCATAGATGATCTGGATGAGGGCATGGAGTCAGTCATCAGCAAGTTTGCAGATGACACTAAGCTGGGGGCAGATGTGACTGAGTTGGAGGGCAGAAGGGCTCTGCAGCGGGACCTTGACTGCCTGGACAGATGGGCAGAGGCCAATGGGATGGGGTTCAATAGCTCCAAGTGCAGGGTGCTGCACTTTGGCCACAACAACCCCATGCAGAGATACAGGCTGGGGTCGGAGTGGCTGGAGAGCAGCCAGACAGAGAGGGATCTGGGGGTGCTGATTGATACCCGCCTGAACATGAGCCAGCAGTGTGCCCAGGTGGCCAAGAGAGCCAGTGGCATCCTGGCCTGCATCAGGAATGGTGTGGTCAGCAGGAGCAGGGAGGTCATTCTGCCCCTGTACTCTGCACTGGTCAGACCACACCTCGAGTACTGCGTTCAGTTCTGGGCCCCCCAGTTTAGGAAGGACATTGAGATGCTTGAGCGTGTCCAGAGAAGGGCGACGAGGCTGGTGAGAGGCCTTGAGCACAGCCCTACGAGGAGAGGCTGAGGGAGCTGGGATTGGTTAGCCTGGAGAAGAGGAGGCTCAGGGGTGACCTTATTGCTGTCTACAACTACCTGAAGGGTGGTTGTGGCCAGGGGGAGGTTGCTCTCTTCTCTCAGGTGGCCAGCACCAGAACGAGAGGACACAGCCTCAGGCTGTGCCAGGGGAAATTTCGGCTCGAGGTGAGGAGAAAGTTCTTCACTGAGAGAGTCATTGGACACTGGAATGGGCTGCCCGGGGAGGTGGTGGAGTCGTCGTCCCTGGGGAAGTTCAAGGCAAGGTTGGATGTGGCACTTGGTGCCATGGTCTAGCCTTGGGCACTGTGGTAAAGGGTTGGACTTGATGATCTGTGAGGTCTCTTCCAACCTTGGTGATACTGTGATACTGTGATACTGTGAAACTGCCCAATGGAATAGGACTTGAGTATGTCAGTTGACAGTGGCTGGAGATGAGCCAGCGTCTGTCCATGTGGCCAAGAAGGCTACCAGCATGGTGGCATGGATCATCAATAGTGTGGCCCCCAGGTCCAGGGAAGGGATCATCCCCCTGTGCTGGGCACTAGTGAGGCCACACCTTAAGTGCTGGGTTCCATTTTGGTCTGCTCAATCCAAGAAGGATATTGAGGGATTGGAGAAGACCCAGAGAAGGACAATAAAGGTGGTGAAGGGTCTGGAGAACAGTTCTGGTGAGTAGCAGCTGAGGAATCTGAGGATGTTTGGTCTTCACAAGAGGAGGCTGAAAGAAGACCTCATTGGTCTCTACAACTCACTGAAAGGAGGTTGCAGTGAGGTAGGGGTTGGTCTCCTCTCTCTAGAAACAGGTGAAAGAACAAGAGGAAATGGCCTGAATTGAGCCAGGAGAGGTTTTGATAGGGATGTGAGGAACATTTTTTTCTTCCAGAGTGGTCAGGAACTGTAACAGGCTCCCCAGGGAGGTGGAGGAGTCACCGTTTCTGGATGGGCTTAAGAAATATGTGGACGTGGCACTTTGGGACATGGTTTAGTGGCCATGGTAGTGTTGGGTTGATGTTTTGACTCAATGATCTTAGAGGTTTTTTCCAACAAAAACTATTCTATGAGACTATTCTTATCACAATTCTTATCACATTCTTGTCATTAATTGTGGCTGGGTGGGTGCAATCCCAAGCACAACTCCAGGCTGGGTGTGGGGAATGGCTGAGAGCAGCCCTGAGGAAAAGGCCCTGGGGGTCTGGGGTGATGAAAAGCTGAACATGAGCTGGCAGTGTGAGTGCAGCCCAGACAGCAACTGTGTGCTGGGCTGCAGCAAGAGCAGTGTGGGCAGCAGGGCAAGGGAGGGGATTCTGCCCCTTTGCTCTGCTCTCCTGAGAGCCCACCTGGAGTCCTGTGTGCAGTTCTGGAGCCCCCAGCACAAGAAGGACATGGAACTGTTGGAGCCAGTCCAGAGGAGGCCACAATGATGCTGAGAGGGCTGCAGCAGCTCTGCTATGAGGACAGGCTGAGAGAGTTAGAACTCTGCAGCCTAGAGAAGGCTTTGAGGAGACCTTGGAGTGTCCTTCCAGTATCTGAAGAGGGCTACAGGAGGGCTGGGGAGGGACTATTGACAAGGTCTTGTAATGACAGGATGAGGAGGAATGGGTTTAAACTGGCAGAGAGGAGATTTAAACTGGGTGTTAGGAAGTTCTTTGTAATGAGGTTGGTGAGACACTGGCACAGGTTGCCCAGGGAGGCTGTGGATAACAGGATCACAAAATCACACTATCACAGTATTATCAGGGTTGGAAGAGACCTCACAGATCATCAAGTCCAACCCTTCACCACAGAGCTCAAGGCCAGACCATGGCACCAAGTGCCACGTCCAACCTTGCCTTGAACAGCCCCAGGGACGGCGACTCCACCACCTCCCCGGGCAGCCCATTCCAGTGTCCAATGACTCTCTCAGTGAAGAACTTTCTCCTCACCTCCAGCCTAAATCTCCCCTGGTGCAGCCTGAGGCTGTGTCCTCTCGTTCTGGTGCTGGCCACCTGAGAGAAGAGAGCAACCTCCTCCTGGCCACAACCACCCCTCAGGTAGTTGTAGACAGCAATAAGGTCACCCCTGAGCCTCCTCTTCTCCAATGAGATCTTTGGTCACGTTCTGTGATTCACAGCCTCCCTGGAGGTGTTCAAGGCCAGGTTGGATGATGCCTTGAGCAACCTGTTCTAGTGGGAGATGTCCCTGCCTACGGTGGGAGGTTGGAAGCAGATGATCTTTTAGGTCCCTTCCAACCTAAACCATTCTCTGATTCTATGATTCTATTTGATAAAAGCTTAGGAGTTTTTTGAAACCAAAGAGCCTGGTCTCATGGGCAAATTTGGAACACTGCACAAGGAGATGTAAAATCTGACCATTTGCTAAGTGCTTTGGTGTTATTATTTTCTCTTCTTCCACGTGAAAGCATGGCAACATTCGTTTTCCATTTGAAGATTCATCCCTTTGGGTGAATACTTCCTTTTAAAAGGAAAAGAAAAAAAATAGATTAAATTAAACAAGAATCTCACAAGAGAGATGTGAACTTGATTGGGAGTGCCCAGATTTGAGTGGATAAAAAGGCTCTTGGGGAGCTGGATAAAAATAAGAACAGTCCTAAGCCTGTATCTTTCAAACCTCCCTTGGGGACAAGAGTTGTGAAGGTATTTGAAGGAGAGAAAAACAAACAGTTAATTTCCTCCCCCCCCCCCCCCTTACTTCCCAGGCTTCCTAAGGGCTAAAAGAGGGGATTTTGAGGTAGTTATTATGTTGTCCCCAGCAGATTACTTGTTTTGTTGTCTTTAGGATTCAGCAATGCTCTTATTTTCTTTAGACTGAAATTTTAATCACCCCCACTTTGCATTTAAAACATGATTTTATTTCCCTTCCTATCATCTCTAAGAGAAGACCTGAAAATTGCCTTAATAGTTGACAGATTTGCTTTGTTATGTAAAACAGATCCTTGGCCAAGAAAAAAAAAAAGAAAAAGGGGGGGGGGGGGGGGAAGATAATTAACAGAATGGTTCCATTGTGCAAAAAAAGGGCTGTTTTATATAGGAAAAAAAAAAGAAATGCACCCAAACCTTTCTGTTTGAAACACTTCAAAGGGAAGACATTGTTTGCTTTTCCCGGTGAGCTGAGTGGCAGGAGCACACAGAAATATTTTCCCATCCATGTTCAGAGAATCAGAGAAATGTATGGGTTGGAAAAGAGCTCCGAGGTCATCAATTCCAAGCATCAACATAACAGCCCCATGGCATTACACTATGTCCCAGTGTGCTATGTGCATGAAGTTCATGCATGGGAGTTGGACTCAATCACCTCTTTGGGTGCTGCCCAATCCCTGACATCCTGTAAATATCAAGTGCAAGGTCCTGCAGCTGAGTAGAGGAAATCCCAAGCATCAACGTAGGGACTTGGGGGTGCTGGTGGATGAGAAGCTCAGTCTGAGCTGTCAGTGTGCTCGGGCAGCCCAGAGAGCAACCAGAGCCTGGGCTGCAGCAAGAGAAGTGTGGGCAGCAGGGCCAGGAAAGTGATCCTCCCCCTCTGCTCTGCACTGGGGAGACCCCACCTGGAGTACTGCATCCAGTTCTGGAGCCCCTGGGGCAAGAGGGATATGGAGGTGCTGGAAGGTGTCCAGAGAAGGGCCACGAGGATGATCAGAGGGCTGGAGCTGGTCTGCTGTGAAGGAGAGACTGAGGGATTTGGGGCTGTTCAATCTGCAGAGAATAAGGACCCCAGGTGACCTTATTGTGACACTTCAGAATCTGAAGGGGGCTACAAGAAAGCTGGGGAGGGAGTTTTTAGGCTGTCAGGCAGTGCTAGGACTGGGGGGAGTGGAACAAAGCTAGAAATGGGTAGATTCAGACTGGGTGTGAGGAAGAAGTTCTTCAGCATCAGGATGGTGAGAGCCTGGCAGGGATTGCACAGGGAAGTGGAGGAAGCCTCATCCCTGGAGGTGTTTAAGGCCAGGCTGGATGAGGCTCTGGCCAGCCTGATGTAGTGTGAGATGTCCCTGCCCATGGCAGGGGGGTTGGAACTGTATGATCCTTGTGGTCTCTTCCAACCCTGACTGATTCTATGATTCTATGTCCCCTTGTTTCCTGAACATCCCCAGGCTTGGTGATTTCACCACTTCCCTGGCCTTTAATCAGTTTCATTTTTCTTCTCTGGACCCATTCCAGAACCTTGTTTCCAACCTCTCTCCATGTCCCACCAGCTACCTTGAGGTGCAGCATTTGTCTGCTTGCCTGCAGGTAATGCCCCAGGTCTGCAGTTAGAAGTGTTGGCCAAAAGTCACTTTGCAGATGAAAGCTTCTCTTTGAGTTCATCCATTTTCTGCAGAGAGAATCCTGCATGGAAACCTCAAATTAAAGCATCAAAACATCAAAAGCCATATTTAGTGATATGGCTCTAATTAATTCTGCCTTTCAGACATCTCTGTTGACTTTCAGAATGCAATCAGAAGGTATCCTACAGAACTAATGCCTTCCAGTATCATATATCCCAAATTTCAGCATGGTACCAGTTGGAAAGGACCTCTGGAGATCATTCAGTCCAGCTCACCTGCTTAAGCAGGGGCACCCACAACAGCTTGACCAGGATCAGAGCACCCAGTTGGGTTTGGAAGCTCTCCAGACAAGGAGACTACATATCCTCTCTGGGCAGCCTGCTCCAGGGCTCCAGCACCCTCACAACAAAGAATTTTTTTCCTACTGTTCAGATGGGACCTCCTGGGTTCCAATTTGTGTCCAGTCAGGACACCACTGGAGAAGAGTCTGACCCCATCCTCTTGTCCCCCACCCTTCAGCTCTTGCTGAGCTTCGAGTAGATCCCCTCTCAGGCTGCTTTTCTGCAGGCTCAGCATCCCCAGGGCTCTCAGCCTTTCCTCCTCACAGAGATGCTCCAGGCCCCTCAGCAGCTTTGTAGCTTCTGCTGGACTCTCTCCAGTAATTCCCTGTCCTTTTGGAATGGGGGAGCCCAGAACTGGAACCAATCCTCCAGCTATGACCTCAGAATATTGATTTATTCCCAGCTCTTCACATGAAACTTTTCAGATCCTACTGAGATCAGCTGATTTCTTGATGTGCTTCACCTAGCACAGCCCCTTCTTGCCAGGGCAGGGAGCCAAGGAGCTCCACGCCGTGGTTAACACATTGTCTTTTCCTTCAGCCATGATCTCATACTCCCTCCTAAATGAGTTTTAAAGCATTCATTTGGTCACAAATAAAAAGTTCCCTGCCTGATTCACAAGCTGACATCAGAATCCTATCTGCTGTTGTAGGGGAGAAAATATCTCAGCCGGTGGAAAAGCTCTTAACTCTGTCAGCTTGGGCTTTCCAGCATGGAGAAATTCATTAATATGGAAAAATATGGTCTAGTTGACTGGATAGGGCTGGGTGATAGGTTGGACTGGATGATCTTGGAGGTCTCTTCCAACCTGGTTGATTCTGTGATTCTAATCCCAGCACTTAATATTTCACAGGATGCTCTTCAGCAACCTCTATTGCTGTGCAGTGGGAAGAGTAAACTCAACATGGAGTAAATCCTCCAACCCCACATTGCAAAGATCTCTTTCATCCTGACAGAAGCATCTGTTGATGATGATGAGGTGTTGTCACGAGGCTTTCACACTGCCAAGACACCTTTTAGCAGCTGGAGAAGTTCTGCCATGGCTCAGTGTTGATTAAAACTGAAAATTTCCATAGCAACCTCCCAGTCCTGAAATGTCCTAACTGTGCAGAGCCTCCTCAGCCACCAGGTTCTCCACTCCTCATAGGAGTCATAGAATCATAGACTTACAGAATGGTTTGGGTTGGGAGATCAGGTTGTCCAGTGCCCTGTCGAGCCCCATCTTGAATCTCTCCGAGGATGGGGCCTCCACGACCTCCCTGAGCAAGCTGTTCCAGAGTTCCACTCCACTCACTGAAAGGAACAGGGATGTTGGTGGGTAAGGGGCACAAGAAATTTGTCCGCTCTGTGCTGCCTCACTTTTTCTTGAGGTAAGATGAATGACAGAGGTGTGGGTTAAGAGGATATCATGAAAGGCCACCAGGATTTCACTTTATGCACACACTCATGACTGCCCTTGAAAATTCCACAGAGGCTGTAGAACATCAGCAAACATCTTCTGACTTCCACATCAGTTTCCCCAGCTCCAGTATTCTTTGTGTTGACAGCAACCTCTTTCTTCTGCTCTTCCCTGTGCCATCAGTCATGGGTGATCCTGCTGTGAGCCAACCACAGAATCCTAGAATCACAGAATCAGCCAGGTTGGAAGAGACCTCCAAGCTCACCCACTCCAACTGAGCACCCAGCCCTAGCCAATCAACCAGACCATGCCACTAAGTGACCCATCCAGGCTTTGCATGAACTTGGACTTGATGATCTGTGAGGTCTCTTCCAACCCTGATGATACTATGATACTATGATATGATACCTCTAGGGATGGCAACTTCAACACCTCCCTGGGCAGCCCATTCTAATGCAAATCACTCTCTCTGGCAACAACTTCCTCCTAACATCCAGCCTGTACCTCCCCTGGCACAACTTGAGACTGTGTCCTCTTGTTCTGTCACTGGGTGCCTGGGACAAGAGACAAACCCCAGATGGATGCAATCTCCCTTCAGGTAGCTGTAGAGAGCAATGAGGTCTGCCCTGAGCCTCCTCTTCTGCAGGCTGCACACCCCCAGCTCCCTCAGCCTCTTCTCACAGGGCTGGGCTCCAGCCCTCTCATCAGCCTTGGTGCCCTTCTCTGGACACGTTCCAGCACCTCAACATCTCTCTTGACTTGAGGGGCTCAGAACTGGACACAGGACTCAAGGTGTGGCCTGAGCAGTGCTGAGTACAGGGGCAAAATAACCTCCTTTGCCCTGCTGGCCATCTCCAGAGGTCCCTGCCAGACCACAGATTCTAAGATCTGCTGTCCTGTAATGTGTCAGCTCTGCCTTAGGTTGTCCTTTCCTTCTCCCTTATGGTAACCTCACTGACTTCTGCCAGCAGGACTCCAATTTTTGCCCATTGTCCCTTGTCCTGGGTACCAACAACAAGAGATGGAGCCCATCTTCTTGTCTCCCACCCTTTAGCTCTTGTTGAGCATTGAGCAGATCCTGCCTTAGGCTACTCTTCTCCAGGTTCAACAGCCTCAGACCTCTCAGTCTTTTCTCCAGGCCCCTGATGGAGTGGACTCCTTAGAATGGTTATGATCTTAGCCATACTTTTGCATGCTAGGATTTGAGTTGATTTATTCGTTGTTCTTGGAGTCTTTAATAAATAATCAGTGTAATTTATAGGGACAAGTGCATGGAGTCCTTTCACATGCCTCATTTTTATGGATTTCTGTCAGCAGAGACATTCAGGCTGGTGATTGTCTTTTGGGATGTGGGGTCCATCTATCACTCTAACAGGGAAACTAGAAATTGAATCTCTTGCTGTGATCCTATGGCTGAAATGATTGTAAAATTTCCCCCTGGACCTTTGTCACTCAAATAAAATACCCCAGGAGGGAGCTGGAATTCACTTGGCATTCAAACATGTGCTGGCCCTGAGACTGAGCTCTAGGACTTTGCTTTAAAACATCAGAAATGGAACTATCAGCACAAAGGTCCTCTGGAAGTGCTGCTTCTGTTCATGAAAATGCACAAGGTGATCTTGTCAGCATCTCAGGGTTATGCTGGGCTGAGAATGGCCATAAAGGAGAGTTTTCATAGAATTATTCCTGATATCATAAAATCACAGAATCAGTCAGGGTTGGAAGGGACCACAAGGATCATCCAGTTCCAACCCCCCTGCCATGGGCAGGGACACCTCACACTAGATCAGGCTGGCCAGAACCTCATCCAGCCTGGCCTTCCACCACCTCCCTGGGCAACCCCTTCCAGGCTCTCACCACCCTCACGTTGAACAACTTATTCCTCACATCCAGTCTGAATCTACCCATTTCTAGCTTTGTTCCATTCTTCTCAGTGCTATCACTACCTGACAGCCTAAAAATTCCCTCCCCAGCTTTCTTATATCCTCCTTCAGATACTGAAAGGCCACAATAAGGTCACCTGGGAGCATTCTCTGCACACTGAACAGCCCCAAATCCCTCAGTCTCTCCTCAGAGCAGAGGTGCTCCAACCCTTCTCTGGACACCTTCCAGCACCTCCATATCCCTCTTGCCCCAGGGGCTCCAGAACTGGATGCAGTATTCCAGGTGGAGACTCCCCAGTGCAGAGCAGAGGGGGAAGATCACTTTCCTGGCCCTGCTGCCCGCACTTCTCTTGCTGCTGCTCAGGCTCTGGTTGCTCTCTGGGCTGCCAGAGCACACTGGCAGCTCAGACTGAGCTTCTCATCCACCAGCACCCCCAAGTCCCCCTCCTCAGGGCTGCTCTCAAGGCAGGCACTGCCCAGCCAATATTGGTGCTTGGGATTGCCTCCACTCAGCTGCAGGACCTTGAACTTGGTCTTATGAACCTCAAGAGGTTGGGCAGGGCCCAGTTCTGCAGCCTGTCAAGGTCTCTCTGGATGGATCCCTGTCCTCCAGCTGTCAGTTGCACCACACAGCCTGGCACTGTCATGACTTCTGTGTCAGAAGAAACCATCAAGACTATAAGGAATGTCTCCTTCTCTGGAGAGGTTCCAAGACCACCAGGCCATTGTGATCCTGAGCAATCTGCTGTAGGTGACCCTTCTTTAATTCTGGATGATCTCCAGAGATCACTTCCAACTTGGACCATGCCAGGATCTAGTGGGTTGCTGGCACTTTGGAGAAACACATGGAGTGACAGTCCTCAGGGTGATGACTTCAGGCTGGGAGAAGATGGATTAAGATCAGACATTAGGAAGAAATTCTTCCCTGTGAGGGTGGTGAGGCACTGGAACAGGTTGTTGTGCTAGTTTGAAGCTAGCTAGAATGTTTTGGTGAGAAGAACTAGATTACAGGCTGTGAAAGGAAAACAAGGGTGATGTCTACCTCACTCATAGGCTTGCTGAGAGATACAAGAACAAGAATCCAAGCATTGATAGGGGAGTCACTTCTGCTTCTTCTGGGGCAACTGTCTGAGCTGCTCTTCTCTCTAGCCTCTCTCTGACGTCTCTCTGGTTAATCCACTTTGCTTCCTAACCTCCTGGCTGAACCTCCATCCTTCCTTGGGACTGGGGGAAGGTTGTGGGTTAGGGGGAAGGTGAAAGGGTAGTTGGGAGCCCCTCCTGGGGACTCAGGTTTCTGGGAGGGGAGTTGTGTTTCTGTATTACCTTTTACCTTGTATATTTCTGTATATAACTGTATATACTGTAAATATCTGCTTGTATATTGAGCTAAGCTGTAAATATAAGCTTCATCCAAATTTCCAGAGTTGGCTGAGCCTAGTCTGGGTGATTTCCAAAGTGGGGGGGGGACACCCAAACCATCACATCCTTTTGTTTTGGTGCCCAACGTGGGGCTCGAACCCATGACTCTGGGATTAAAAGTCCCATCCTCTACCAACTGAGAATCCTGGGTGTCATCCTTCTCCTCTTTCTCTTGTTATTCTGGTTGTCCCTGGCCTAGAAACAGAACTGTTTTCCAGAGAAGGCAGCTCCAAGTCTGAAAGTGTTCAAGGCCAGGCTGGATGAGGTCTTGAGCAGCCTGGCCCAGCAGAAGGTGTCCATGCCCACGGCAGGGGGTTGGAACTACCTAATGTTTAAGGTCCTTTCCAACCCAACCCAGTCCATGATTCTGTGATTTTGGAAGTGTTTTAGAAACAAGCCACCATTTACCTAGCATCATTGCTGGTAATCATTTTTAAAAGCTACATCAAAACCATCCCCACATTGCTAATTAGGAATCTGGAGCTAATTTATTTTTAACACGTTCTCCTTTTGCATGGATGTTGACATAGTCCCAAACCCCAGGGTAACATCTGGATCTGTCAGCAGGACACATCTGCTGGCCCTCTCCAGCTTCTCCCACAGCAGCTGAAAACTGAACTGCTGCTCTGAGATGTTTTCTGTGGTTGAGCATCCAAAACTGCTAGGCAGGTAGCAGCAGTTTGCTTTTCATTCAGTGCTAACTGCCTGTAAAATGTGACTATTAATAATCTCATTAATCCTCATTAATCCTCATGCTCCTCATGTCATTGGCACCTCATGAAGATTAAATCATCCTGCCCGCAACGCATTCACCTGCCATGGGGCAGCCCTGCAGAACCTCCAGAGGAGGAATTAATCATGTGGAAGGCAATTCCAGGTTTAAATGATAGGCAGTTGGCACAGGCTGGAGAGCTGTGTGGGGAGAAACCCAATGAAGTTCAATGAGGGCAAGCATCAAGCCCTGTGTCTGGAAAAGAGCAACCCCATGGATATAAGCAGAAGTTGGAGGATTAGTTGTTGGAGAGCAGTTCTGGGAAAAAGGACTTGAGGGTGCTGGTGGACAGCAGGATGACCACGAACAAGCAATGTGCCCTTGTAGCCAAGTAGGCCAATGGCATCCTGGGCTGAACCAAGAAGAGTGCAGCCAGCAGGGAAAGGGAGGTTGTCATGTCCCTCTGCTCTGTCCTGGTGAGGCCACATATGGAGTCCTGGGCCCAATCCTGATGTCCCCAGTTCAAGAGAGACAGGGAACTATTGGAGAGCATTCATCTGTGTTCAACCTGAGCAAAACAGGGAGGATGAGCAGCATGTAGGCTGCTGGAGCTGCTCTGCACATTCGTTTCCCAAACTCATAGAATCCCAGGACAGGGGACATCAAAAGGGACCTCTGGAGATCAACCACTCCAATTCGAGTGCTAAAGCAGGGGCACCCACAGCATCTTGCCCAGAATCACAATGCCCAGATGGGGTTGGAAGCTCTCCAGGCAAGGAGACTCCAGCACTTCTGTGGGCAGCCTGCTCCAGGGCTCCAGCACCCTCACACCAAATAAGTTTCTTCTCCTGTTCAAGTGAAACCTCCTAGCTTCCAATTTGTGCCCATTGCTCCTTGTTCTGTCACTGAGCACCACTGAGAAAAGTCTGACTTCATCCTCTTGCCCTCCACTTTATCTCTTGCTAAGCATTGCTCAGATCCCCTCTGGGGCTGCTCTTCTGCAGGCTCAGCAGCCCCAGGGCTCTCAGCCTTTCCTCCTCACAGAGATGCTCCAAGCCCCTCAGTATCTTTGTAGCCTCCCCTGGACTCTTTCCAGTAGTTCCCTGTCTCTCTTGAACTGAGGAGCCCAGATCTGGATGCAGTACTCCAGATGTGGTCTTACCAGTGCAACATACAGCAGAAGGGGAATTTCCCTTGACCTGCTGGCCACAGAATTCTTCATGCACTCCAGGAGACCATTTAGTTTATTGACCATGAGGGTACATTGTTGGCTCGTGGGGTACTTGTCCACCAGCACCCCCAGGTCCTTCTCCATATCAGACAGAAATGCTTGTTAGAATCCAAATTAAAAGTACATTTGCCATAATTTACCAAGGAAATAATTAAAGAGATCTCATTTTTAATGATCTGAGAGTTCTGATTTTTTCAGAGCACTTCCAGATCAGTGTCTGCTAAATGAGCCTAAACAATGCAACTAAAATAGGACATCATCCACGGCTCAGACCTTCTACTTAGGCAGCAATCAGTCACCAACTGGGAGAACTTTCATTGTAGTTACTAAGTTATTACCTTTTTTTTCTATTATTTTACATTTACATGATTAAGTCCTTAGCTGTGGCTTGATTGAAGAATCTTGCTTACAGAAAGGAGCTTCTGATCTGCCTGCAAGCTTTTCCAGGGAGTGGGGAAAACAAAGTCTGAGAGATGAGAATCATAAAATCATAGAATGATTTGGGTTGGAAGAGACCTCCAAAAGTACTGTGGCAGTTTGGGAGTTTCCTGCCCCACCACAAATACACCTGACTGACTCAGCTACCTGGAAGTTAAGGATTGAAGCTTGTATTTACAGCTTGGCACAATTTACAAGCATATATATATAATACATACAGATATTTACTGCTGTATGCAACTACATACAAGTTAAAAGTAATACAGAAAATATAGACTCCTTCCTGAACAGCAGAACTGCCCAGGAAGGCTTTCAAACCAACCCACAGAATCACAGCAACATGCAGGTTGGCAAAGCCCCTCAGCATCACCAAGTCCAACCTACAACCCTACTCTACAAGAGCCACCTTAAACCTTAGCCTTGAGCACCACATCCAAACCACCCTTAAACACACCCAGGCTGGGTGACTCCACTACCTCCCTGGGCAACTCATTCCACTCCCTGAACACTCTCTCCATGAAAAACTTTTTCCTAATGCCCAATCTAAACCTGCCCAGCCTCAGCTTGAGGCCATTCCCCCTTGTTCTCTCTCTAATTATTTGTAAGAAGAGCCCAGCAGCCTCTCCACAATATCCCCTTCAGGTAGTTGTAGACAGCAATGAGGTCTCCTCTCAGTCTCCTCTTCCTCACACTAACCATCCCCAGCTCCCTCAGCTGCTTCTCATAAGATTATTCTCCAGGCCTTTCCTCAGCTTTGTTGCCCTCCTCTGGACCTGCTCCAGCACCTCCACATCTCTCTTGCATTGCAGTACCCAAAGCTGAACACCACACTCAAAGTCCTCCATGTCATACAAACCTGGAGCCATTTTGGTTGAAAAACACCTCTAAGGCCATCAGTACCAACCATCACACTAAGACCACCCTGAGCATTAAACCATGTCCTGCAATAATCCCACACAAAGCACACAGCCTGGGCTGCACAGTCTTGTGGTGCCCAAAACTGAACACAATACTCTCTTCTTTTTTCCCACCTCCTCCTCCCTTATCTCAGAATCTCTTTTGTGCAAGGGGTGAGAATGCAGGCAGCCAGATAAAAACTTAGAAGCAGAATGATTAGTTGGGGTTATGCAGGTCCAGGCAGAGGCACCAGTGAAGCAAGCAGCAGCCAGACAGAGACTCAGTGACCTTTATTCATGTTTCTGTCCTTATATCTCTGAGTAGAACAAATGGGTGATGTAGACATCACAGTTAGTCTCTTTGCACTGCCAATGATCCAATTTCTCCCACAAAAGTATTCCAATTAGCCTCAAATTAGCACATGTACCACCCCCTCTGTGACAAGCAGGGCAGTGGAAGTCCTGCTCCACATTTTCTATATGCCTAAGGCACAGCCTCCTAGGACTCCTCACAGAACCGCAGAATGAATCAGGTTGGAAGAGACCCTCAAAGGTCATCTTCTCCAATCTGCTCTGCAGTCAGCAGGGACATCTTTTAACTAGAGAAGGTTGCTTCATGGCTCCATCAAATTTGACCTTGAATGTCTTCAGGGATGGATCCTCAACCACATTTCCTGGGCAAACTGTTACAGTGTTCCACCACTCTCACTGCAAAGAATTTCTTCATAATGTCCATCCCAAGTCTATCTCACTGCAGTTTCAAGCCGTTGCCACTTGCCTTGTGGTCACAGGCCCTTCTAAACCATCCCTCCTCAGCCTTCCTGTAGATCCCCCTCTGATACTGAAATGCTGCTCTAAAGTTTTCCTGGAACCTACTCTTCTCCGAGATGAACAGCCCCAACTCTCTCAGCCTGTCACTGCAGGGGAGGTGCTGCAGCCCTCTGATCACAGAATCACAGAATCACAGAATCACAGAATTCCTTAGATTGGAAAATGCCTTCAAGATCATCGAGTCCAATCACTAGCTTCACACTGACAAGTCCTTGATCATAGAATCATAGAATGTCAGGGGCTGGAAGGGACCTCAAAAGCTCATCTGGTCCAGTCCCCTGCCGGAGCAGCATCACCTAGAGCAGATCACACACATCCAGACAGCTCGTTAATATCTCCAGAGAGAAAGACTGCACAGCCTCCCTGGGCAGTCTGTTCCAGAGCTCTGTCACCCTCATAGAGAAAAAAATTCTTCCTCAGGTTCACATGGAACCTCCTATCCCTCAGCTTCCACCCACTGCCCCTTGTCCTGTCACTGGGCATAACCCAGCAGAGCCTGGCTCCAGCCTCCTGCCACTCACTCCTTACATATTTATGCAGATGAATGAGGTAAATGAATCATGAATGATTGTCTTCATGGCCTTCTCTGAACCCTCTCCAGCAAGTTTGCATCCTTCCTGGGTCTTTTTTCTTTGAGAGGAAAAGGTCTTTTTTTTTCTTTTTTTTTTCCTTTTTTTAAATGACCTTAAAGGTCATAAAAGATTATAAATCATAGAATCATAGAATGATAGAATCATAGAATCAACCAGGTTGGAAGAGACCTCCAAGGTAATCCAGTCCAACCTATCTCCCAGCCCTATTCAGTCAACCAGACCATGGCACTAAGTGCTTCATCCAGTCTCTTATTGAACACCTCCAGGGATGGTGACTCCACCACCTCCCTGGGCAGCCCATTCCAATGCCAATCACTCTCTCTGCCAACAGCTTCCTCCTAACATCCAGCCTAGACCTCCCCTGCCACAATTTGAGACTGTGTCCCCTTGCTCTATTGCTAAATGCCACTTCCCCACTGCCCACACACACAAATCTCACTCCCAACTGCGCAGGAGGAATCCCAGCACATAGTGGGGGCTGAAAGGACCCTCTGGAGATCAGCCAGTCCAATCCCCCTGCTAAAGCAGGGGTGCACACAGCCTCTTGCCCAGGATCACAATGTCCAGATGGCTCTGGAATCTCTCCAGAGAAGGACCCTCCACAGCCAAAAGAATTTCCACACGACACAGTCCTTTTTCTCTCCACCCTTATTTCGGATGAGGGCTTCTCTCCCAAGCTGGAATTCATCCCCTTTGCACCTGCAGCAGGCACACGTGCAGCCTGGGGGATGGGTTGCAGTTGCTGCTCCCCAGCTTGCAGCAGCATCTTCTCCTCATTTCCCTTGATTTGAGTTTTTCATCCCAGAAAGCCATAACACCACATCATTCCATTACAGTGCTGGGAGCAGCAGGATTCAGCACAGGGACTTTATTTTTTTTTTTGGTAAATCAAGTGATTTGCTTTTCATTTGAACCAATTTCCATTCTGCTTAGAAAAGTTAAGTAGAATCATTAGACAGCCAACAGAAAAGTACCTAATTACCACTGCCTTGCTCAGTGCAGCCGAGATTGGGAGCTCAAAACAAAATACAATCAAATGTGCTGAAGTTAGAGGAAAATGGACTCAGCCAAAATCAGGCTGTGCAATTGGGTGGCCATTGAACCAGCAATGGAATCACAATCACACACTGCTTTGGATTGAAGAGACCTGCCAGAGTTATCCAGCCCAACTCCCCTGCAGTCAGCAGGGACATCTGCAAACAGGCAGATTGTTGAGAGTCCCAGAGCAGTGGCAGTGCTGGTGGATACCAAGTTGTACATGGCACAGCAATGTGCCCTTGTGGCCAAGAGGGCCAATGGGATCCTGGGGTGTATTACAAAGAGTGTGTCCTGCAGATCCAGCGAGGTTCTCCTCCTCCTCTACTCTGCCCTGGTGAGACCTCGTCTTGAGTACTGTCTTCAGTTTTGGGCTCTCCAGTTGAAGAGGAACAGGGATCTGCTGGAGAGGGTCCAGCAGAGGGCTATGAGGATGATTAAGGAACTGGAGCACTGCCTGATGAGGAGAGGCTGAGGGACCTGGGGCTGTTTAGTCTGGAGAAGACTGAGAGGGGATTTAATAAATGTTTCTAAATTTCTGAGGGCTGGGGGACAGGCTCTGCTCACTGCTTCCTGGGATAGGTCAAGGAGCAATGGGTGGAAGCTACAGCACAGGATGTTCCAGCTCAACACAGGGGGGAAACACTGGGAAAGGATCCTTAGAGAGGTTGTGGAGTCTCCTTTTCTGGAGCATTTCAAGGCCTGTCTGGATGTGTTCCTGAGTGACCTGAGCTAGATTGTCTGGTCTTGCTGTGGTATGAGGGTTGGATGATCTCTTTGTGTCCCTTCCAACCCCTGACATCCTGTGAGCCTGTGATCTGACCTGCAGTGGTTCTGGGGATGGGGCAGCTCTCACCTCTCTGGACAACCTGGGTCAGCATCTCACCACTCTCAGTGCCAAAAGTTTCTCCCTTCAGTCTTAAATTCCCTCCTTTAGTTCAAACCATGACCCTTTGTCCTATCACAACAGTCCCTGCTTGAAAGTCTGTCCCCAGCTCTCTGCTCAGCAGTCCCTCAATATACTGAGTGATTTGCCATTGGAATGGGCTGCTTGGGGAGGTGGTGGAGTCGCTGTCCCTGGAGGTGTTCAAGAAAAGACTGGATGGGGCACTTAGTGCCATGGTCTAGTTGATTGGATAGAGATGGGTGACAGATTGAACTGGATGGTCTTGGTGGTCTCTTCCAACCTGGTTAATTCTGTGATTCTATGACAGGCTACCAGAAGGTCTCGCCAGAGTCTTCTTGTCTCCAGGCTGAACAGCCCCAACTCTCTCAGCCCAGCCTCCCAGCAGAGGGTTTCCAGTCCCCCCCAATCATCGCTGTGGCCTCCTCCAGGTCTCCTCCAGCAGGTCCTTGTCTTTAAAATCCTTCAGTCCTTGGAAGAGATTGGGCAAGGCAGAGAGCAGTGGTCCTTCCAGTATCAGGTGGTTGGAGCTGGCCTCTCACCACCTCTGCTCATCTTCCCTAGCCTTATCCTTCAGAGGATGGGGGCTTATCCTTAGCCTTATCCTTGAGGAAGGATAAGGGCTTTATCCTTCAGGATCAAAGTTCTATGTTTATTTAGGCAGCAAGACTGGAGAAAGGAAGGCTCCAGGGAGACCTTAGAGCACCTGCTGAATGGAACCTGCAAGAAAGTTGAGGAGGGACTTTTCACAATGGCTTGCAGTGATACGATGAGAGACAATGGCTTTGAGCTGGAAGAAGGGAGATTGAGATTGTAGATTAGGAAGAAATTCTCTCCAGTAAGGGTGATGAAACACTAGAACAGATTGCCCAGGAAGGTTGTGGATAGCCCCTCCCTGGAGGTGTTCAAGGCCAGGTCTGATGGGGCCTTGAGCAACGGTGTCTAGTGGAATGCAACAAGCTAGAAATGGGTGGATTCAGAGCGGATGTGAGGAAGAAGTTCTTCAGCATGAGAGTGGTGAGACCCTGGAATGGAATTGCCCAGGGAGGTGGCTGAAGCCTCATCCTTGGAGGTGTTTAAGGCCAGGCTGGATGAGGCTGTGGACAGCCTGATCTAGCGTGAGGTGTCTCTGGCCTTGGCAGGGGAGTCTTTGTGGTCCCTTCCAACCCTGACTGACTTCATGATTCTATGAAGGTGTCCACACCTATGGCAGGGGGGCTGGAACTAGAGGATCTTTGAAGTGCCTTCCAACCCAATTGAAACCATTACCTGAGTCTATGATTAGGATGGGGTTGCTCATTCTAATTGCTCCCTTTGCTTGATCCCAATCCAAGGGGGAGCAGGCTATATGGGGACCTGGACACCTGGCCGTGTCAATGCCCTGGGACTGGCTTTCCTGGAAAGGGAAAAAGATGGAAACCTTTGAACACATAAAAGATATTGCTGGATCCTTGGCTCAGAAATGTGTTGGATTGGAGGGGTTTTTTTGGTTGTTTTTTTGGTGTCTTTTTTATTTAGTGTGATTTAAGCCCAGATTTTTGCACATCAATTAACAGAAATGGCATTTTTTATTGTCTGCATTTCTCCTGCTTTCTCCAGCACCAAGCTGCTGATAACAAATCCATCTCGAGGCTGAGATGCAGCTTTTCTATTTCTGTGTTTTCTCAGTGATAAATTGAGTACAGTAATGAAAAAAAAAAGTAGGAGAAGTGATGAAAAGAACTGCCAAGAGAACAAGTGCTTGGCCTTTCCCTTCTCTCCAAACAATGTGAGTCATGGAAAACTGGGAAAATCTATGGCATCAGAAATTGAAGAAAGATTATCTGCAGAGAGCTTGCTTCTTCAGTGATGGAGCCATGGCTGCATGACAAAAGAGCTGTGGGGAAGGGATGAGGAGCCTTCGATTTGCTTGGGGGAAAGAAAGCAAGCTGTCGTGTTGTGACAGTCAAGGTCAAACTTGATGTGGCCCCAGGCAGCCTGCTCTAGTTGGGGCTGTCCCTGCTCACTGCAGGGGGGGGTTGTACAGAACAAGATGACTTCTGAGGGTCCCCTCCAACTCAATACATTCTCTGATTCTGTGTTCACCTTTCTAAGACTTTTAATAGGAGAAAGTTCTTCACAATGTGGCTGGTGAGACACTGGAACAGGTCACCCAGAATTATGGTTGAGGCTCCATCTCTGGAGGCATTCAAGGTCAAACTTGATGGAGTCCCGGGCAGCCTGCTCTAGTTGGAGATGTCTCTGCTCACTGCAGGGGCAGGGGGGGATAAGATGACCTATAAGAGTCCCTCTCAACCCAATGCAGATCATGAATCTGTGATTCTATGAACCTTGAAGGGGTTGTTCCAAAGGTGGAAACCCCTCCTTGACAATGTCTTTCTAAATTGGAGTCATATAGATTTGAAGGATGGATGGACTCTTTGGTGGATGAAGGCTTGGATGGATGGTGGCATCCAGAAAGTAGTGTTAAATGTCTACATGTCCACGTAGAGATTGGTGACCAGTGGAGTCACCTCAGAGATCCATGTTGGGATCAGTGGTGAGACAATAGCACAGGCTGTTCAGATAGGTCATGGATCCCCCATACCAGGAATCATTCCTGGTCAGGTTGTCACATTGTGACATTCAAGGTCAGACTTGATGTGGCCCTGGGCAGCCTGGTCTAGTTGGAGGTGCCCCTGCTCACTGCAGAGGTTTGGACAAGTTGACCTTTGAGGATGCCTTCCAATTGGATGCAATCTGTGAATCTGTGTTCATCTTTCAAAGAATTTTCAGCATCACATGAAATATTGTCCATCATCCATCATTCAGAGGACATCCTTCCCACCACCCAGAGAAGCACCTAGCTGTGAGGTGACACCATGGTACTACTCTTTACTCCTGTGGTAACATTGGGGTTTAGGCAAACATGCTTGTCCCAGAAGAGCTGCTCTTGGAGATGCATCACAGAATCACTGAATTAACCATGTTGGAAAAGACCTCTGAGAACATCAAGTCCAACCTATCACCCAAAACCTTCTAATTAACTAAACCATAGAATCATAGAATCAATCAGAGTTGGAAGGGACCACAAAGATCACCAGTTCCAAAACCCCTGCCATGAGCAGGGACACCTCACACTAGATCAGGCTGACCAGAGCCTCATCCAGCCTGGCCTTAAACACCCTGGAGGTGTTCAAGAAAAATCTGGATGAGGCACTTAGTGCCATGGTCTAGTTGACTGGATAGGGCTGGGTGCTAGGTTGGACTGGATGATCTTGGAGGTCTCTTCCAACCTGGTTGATCCTGTGATATTCTATTTGATGATGCACCTCCAGGGATGAGGCTTCCACCACGTCCCTGGAAAACCCCTCCCAGCCTCTCACCACTCTCATGCTGAACAACTTCTTCCTCACATCCAGTCTGAACCTACCCATTTCTAGCTTTGTTCCATTCCCCCCAGTCCTAGCACTGCCTGACAGCCTAAGAAGTCCCTCCCCAGCTTTCTTGTAGCCTCCTTCAGATACTGAAAGGCCACAATAAGTTCCCCTCAGAACCTTCTCCTTTCCAGACTATGCAGCCCCAAATCCCTCAATCTCTCCTCATAGCAGAGGTGCTTCAGTCTTCTGATCATCCTTATGGCCCTTCTCTGGACATCTTAGAATCATAGAATCACAGAATCAGTCAGGGTTGGAAGGGACCACAAGGATCATCCAGTCTGAATCTCCCCACCTCCAGCTTTGCTCCATTTCTCCTTGTCCTGTAACTACCTGATAGCCTAAAAACTCCCTCCTCAGCCTTTTTGTAAGCCCCCTTCAGATATTGAAAGGCCACAGTAAGGTCACCTCTTGTCCAGACTGAACAGCCCAAACTATTTCAGTCTGTTCTTACAGCAGAGCAGCTCCAGCCCTCCCATCACCCTCGTGGCTCTTCTCTGGACATGCTCCAGCATCTCCAAAACTTTTTTGTGATGGGGGCTCCAGAACTGGATGCAGTGCTCCAGATGGGGTCTCACTAGAAAGAGTAGAGGGCGAGGATCACCTCCCTTGACCTGCTGGCTACACTTCTGATGCAGCCCAGGATCTGGTTGGCCCTCTGGGCTGCAAGTGCACACTGCTGGCTCATGTTGAGCTTCTCGCCTAGCAGCACCCCCAGATCCCTCTCCCCAGGGCTGCTCTCCAGCCAGTCACTGCCCAGCCTTCCAGCACATCCATATCTCTCTTGTAAAAGAGGCTCCAGAACTCCAGGCAGTACTTCAAGTGCAGTCTCTCCAGTGAGGAGTAGAGTAGTAAGATCACTTCCATGGCATTAAGTGCCTCATCCAGTCTCCTTTTTAACACCTTCAGGGTTAAGGACTCCACCACCTCCCTGGGCAGCCCATTCCAATGCCAATCACTCTTGCTGTGAAGAACTTCTTCCTAACTTCCAGCCTGAACCTGCCCTGGCACAGCTTGAGGCTTTGTCCTCTTGTTCTGTCCTTGCTTGCCTTGGAGAAGAGACCAAATCCACCTGGCTACAGCCTCCCTTCAAGTAGTTGTAGCGAACAATAACATCGTCCCTGAGCCTCCTCTTCTTCAGGCTGAATCTCCATCCCTCCTTGCAGAAGTGGTGGTTTACTTACAGCTTAGGACCAAGCTCTCTCTCAGCCTGAAAAATGGCCTTTTAGGATGAGGGGAAATGGTCTCAATTGATACCAGAGGAGGTTTCGATTGGATCAAGAAAACCCACATGGAGACTTGGCACTTCAGAACACATTTGTAAGGGCCATGGTGGTGTTAGATTGGTGGTTGGACTTGATGATTTTAGAGATCTTTTTCAAGCAAAGCAATTCCATACTTCTATGAATAGAAGACTCTTCTTTGCTGAAAGGATTCTCAAACCCTGGGGCACGCTTCCCAAAGAAGTGCTTGAATCCTTGTCCATGGGAGGTACTGATGGACATGGTGCATCATCAGCCTTAATGGCTTGGACTTGATGAGCTTAAAGGCGTTTTCCAGCCAAAATGATGCTCTCATGCATGATAAATTTGTTATTTTGGTGAGTTATTTATTTACAGTCTATGGAGAACAAGCTTGGACCATGAGCATCAGAGGTATTGGCATCGAAGTGTAAAATTGTCCCTGAAGATCACTGTTAAGAACAAAACCATTCTATTCTAACCTATTGCTGGATAAAAATCCTGGATTTTAGTCAAATATTTATGAAAATACATTTTTGGTTTATTCACTGGGAGCAGATAACACATGGTACAAAGATCAGATCATATGTTAAGATGCTCAGAGGGCTGCAGCAGCTCTGCTATAAGGACAGGCTACAAGAATTGGGGCTCTGCAACCTGGAGAAGAGAAGCTTTGAGGAGACCTTGGAGTGGCCTTCCAGTATCTGAAGGGGGCTACAGGAAGGCTGGGGAGGGACTATTGACAAGGTCTTGTAATGACAGGATGAGGAGGAATGGGTTTGAACTGGCAGAGGGAAGATTGAAGCTGGATGTTAGGAAGAAGTGGTTTGCAGTGAGGGTGGTGAGATACTGACACAGGTTGCCCAGGGAGGTTGTGGAGCACAGAATCACAGAATGTGGTCAGAGATCTTTGATCTTTGATCAAAATCTGTGATTCTGTCATCCACAACCTCCCTGGAAGTGTTCAAGGCCAGGTTGTATGAAGCCTTGAGCAATCTGTTCTAGTGGGAGGTGTCCATGATTATGGCAGAGGTTTGGAACTGGCTGAGCTTTGAGTTCCCTTCCAACCTAAACCATTCTATGTTAATAAATTTCCCATTAAAACATCAAAGATACTAAATCAGTTTATAGAAATTCTGTTTATGCTGTTGATGGGACTGAAGTTGTGCCAGGAGAGGTTTAGGTTGGACACAAGGAACAATTTCTTTCTTGCAAGAGTGGGCAGGTATTGGCACAGGATGCCCAGAGAGGTGGTGGAGTCCCCATCCCCTGGAGGTGTTGGTGGACATGACACTTGGAGACAAGGTTTAGTTTCCATGGTGGTGTTGGGCTGATGGTTGGACACACTGAACTTGGAGGTCTTTTCCAACCCAAACAATTCTGTGATTCTGTGATACAAAAGAGGTAGAAGATTAATCAAGCACTTGTGAAAGTTTGATATTTCTGATGCTTTCCTTGCTGTTGACATGGATTGGGAATAAATGACACATCAAGGTGGAGCCATTTTTCCTCCCCTACCCATCATTTATCATCTCAGCAGCAGCAGCAGCAGCAGCAGCACACCAAGGCCTCTCCTGAGTAGAAGACAAAGTGTGTTTAATAAGAGGTGGGGACCTTTAGGCAACACTCTTCAATCAAAGCTCTGTGAAGGAACTAATCATGTAAATGCCAGAGGAAAAAAAGAAAATATCTTTACTTTGCGCAGCTGGGGACTGATTGCCACCTGAATGAGGGCTTGGGCCACGCCAGCACAGGTCCTTCTCCCCTTCTTGAGAGTATTTGCTGATTCTAAAACTTCATTAACTACACCAAGGAATGGGAGAACCAGCCAGGGGTGGAAGGGACCACAAGGAGCAGCCAGTTCCAAACCCCCTGCCATGCCCAGGGACACTCTACCCTAGGTCAGTCTGATCAGAGCCTCATCCAGCCTGGCCTTAAGCACCTCCAGGGATGGGGCCTCAACCACCTCCCTGGGCAACCCAGTGCAGGCTCTTACCACTCTTATGCTGAAGAGCTTCCTCCTCACGTCCAGTCTCAATCTCCCCACCTCCAGCTTTGCTCCATTCCCCCCAGTCTTGTAACTACCTGACAGCCTAAAAACTCCCTCCCCAGCTTTTTTGTAAGCCCCCTTCAGATATTGAAAGGCCACAGTAAGGTCACCTCTTCTCCAGACTGAACAGCCCCAACTCTTTCGCTCTGTGCTCACAGCAGAGCAGCTCCAACCCTCTCCTCACCCTCGTGGCCCTTCTCTGGACACGCTCCAGCATCTCCACATCCCTCTTGCCCCAGGGGCTCCAGAACTGGACACAGTACTCCAGTGTGGTCTCGCCAGAGCAGAGTAGAGGAGGAGAATCACTTCCCTTGACCTGCTGGCCACACTTCTCTTCATGCAGCCCAAGCTCTGATTGCTCTCTGGGCTGCAAGTGCACACTGCTGGCTCATGTTGAGCTTCTCACCCACCAGCACCTCCAAGTGCCTCTCCTCAGGGCTGCACTCCAGCCCAGCCTGGATTTGTGATTGGGATTGCTTCAACCCAGATGCAGGACCTTGCACTATGCAGGACCTTGCACTTGATCTTGTTGAACCTCATGAGCTTGGCTTGTGCCCACCTCTCCAGCCTGTCCAGGTCCCTCTGGATGGCATCCCTGCCCTCCAGCATGTCTGCTGCACCACACAGCTTGGTGTCAGCAGCAGACTTGCTGAGGGTGCACTCAATGCCACTGTCCATGTCACACTCTATAAATCTGATCTATTTTGGGGTTATTTTACAACTCCCTCAAGACTGGATGCCTCTGATTATTTCATTTTATCCAACATAAAAAAAAAAAAACAACCAACCAAACAAACAACCTGGGAGTAATATTTTTCAATACATTGTGCTTCTCTGGAGCAGGTCCACATGAGGGCAATTAAACTTGTGAAGAGTCTGGAGAACAGGTCTGGTGAGAAGCAGCTGAGGGAAGTGGGGGTGTTTAGTCTGCAAAAGAAGGGAATCAACAACTCTCTGAAAGGACACAGAACTGTTGGAGAAAGTCCAGAGGAAGCCACCACGATGCAATGACAGGGTGAGGAGGAATGGGTTTAAACTGACAGAGAGGAGATTTAAACTGGATGTTAGGAAGAAGTTGTTTGCAGTGAGGGTGGTGAGACACTGGCACAGGTTGTTCAGGGAGGTTGTGGCTGCTCCCTCCCTGGAGGTGTTCAAAGTCAGGTTGGATGAGGTCTTAAGCAACCTGTTCTAGTGGGAGGTGTCCCTGCCTATGGCAGGGGTTTGGAACTGGATGATCTTTGAGATCTCTTCCAACCTAAACCATTCAATGATTCTAAGTTGGAAGCTTTAATTTTCCTGTTATTTCCACATTTTCTGTTTCTTATCCTGGCTTTCAATGACTTCCTTCCCAAAGGAAAACCTTGTTTGCCCTTGCCTTAAGGTGGGAATTTGGGATAGGCCTTCATCCATGAAGGATTTCCTCTCTGAAACCTCAGACCCCAGAAAATGCAGCAATTTAAAACTCATTTCCAATTCAGCAGACTGCATACAAATTTAATTCTCTGCTGTTGATGTACTCTTGCTCATCTCCTGCTTGATGAGATGATCAGCTGGACCTTGTAAGACTCCCATGGCAATCCTAATGGTAGTGGCTGCTCTTTCCTGCTATGTGTCCTTCACAGAATCACAGAAGTACCTTAATTGGAAGAGACCTTTAAGAGCATTCTCATAGCTGAACTGAGGAGGTGTGGTCTGGCTGATGGAGTAGTGAGGTGGACTGGGAACTGGTTAAAGGAAAGAAGTCAGAGAGTTGTGTTCAATGGGACAGAGTCCACCTGGAGGCCTGTAACTGGTGGAGTCCCTCAGGGGTCACTACTGAGACCACTCTAATTCCACATATCCATTAATGAGCTGGATGAGGGCACAGAGTGCACTGTCCACAAGTTTGCTGGGGACACCAAGCTGGGTGGAGTGGCTGCCACAGCAGAGAGTTGTGCTGCCATTCAGAGGGACTTAGGCTGAGAGCTGGGCAGGGAGACACTGAATGAAGTTGAACAGGGACAAATGCAGAGTCTGGCACCTGGGAAAGAACAATCCCAGGGACCATTATAGGTTGAGGAGGGAGCTGCTGAAGAGCAGTGAAGAGGAGAGGGACTTGGGAGTCCTGGTGGATAGAAGGATGGCCATGAGCCAGCAATGTGCTCTGGTGGCCAGGAGTGCCAATGGCATTCTGGGGTGTACTTGAAGGGCTGTGTTGAGTAGGTGGAGGGAGGTTCTCCTGCCCCTCTACTCTGGCCTGACAAGGCCACATCTGGAGTATTGTGTCCAGTTCTGGGCCCCCCAGCTCAAGAAGGACAGGGAGGTGCTTGAGAGTCCAATGCAGAGCCACAAAGATGATTAAGGGAGTTGAACATCTTCCTTATGAGGAGCGCCTGAGGGAGCTGGGGCTGTGCTGCTTGGAGAGGAGGAGACTGAGAGGTGACCTCATCAGTGGTTATAAAGATGTGCAGGGTGAGTGGCAGGAGGCTGGAGCCAGGCTCTGCTGGGTGATGCCCAGTGACAGGACAAGGGGCAATGGGTGGCAGCTGAGGCATAGGAAGTTTCATGTGAACCTGAGGAAGAATTTTTTCCCTGTGAGGGTGACAGAGCACTGGAACAGGCTGCCCAGGGGAGTTGGGGAGTCTCCCTCTCTGGAGATAGTCAAGAACCACCTGGATGTGTTCCAGTGTGGTCTGGTATAAGTGATCCTGCTCTGGCAGGGGGGCTGGACCAGATGAGCTTTTGAGGTCCCTTCCAGACCCTAACCTTCTTTGATTTCATGAGTCTATGAACATTGAGCCCAACCCTTATCCCAGCACTGCCAGGTCACCACTCAACCATTTTCCTCATCATCACATCTCCATCACATCTCCATCACATCATTGAGCCCAACCCTTATCCCAGCACTGCCAGGTCACCACTAAACCATTTTCCTCATCATCACATCTCCATCACATCTTTGAAAGTGCTCCAAGGATGGGTGTCCTGGGCAGCATGAGCCAGGCCTTGATAACCCTTAGGGGGAAGAAATTGTTCCTCATGCCCAACTTAAACTTCCTCTGGTGCAAGCTGGGGATATTTCCTCTCATTATGGATTTGCTCCACTCGTTCCATCCTTCTCTTTCCCAGGAGGACTCAAGCCTCATCCCAGAACTTCAGATTCAGCACCATGAATTCTCTTGTGCAGCAACTAATGCATTTTGGGGAAAAAAATTGAATGATTATAAAAATCTAAAGCCACAATTATCTTTTTTTCTTTTAGATCCTATAGTGGACTATAAAATTCTATTGTAGGAAATAAAAACCATAAGTTAGGAAGTTTACAGTCGGATTAGCTTTAAAAGAAGGTGTTTAAGAAGTGATAACTCATGGAATTGTAGAAGTCTTTGGGTTTGAAAACACCTCTGAGATCATCAAGTCCAATCACCAACCTAATATCACCATGGCCACAAAACCACTTCCTGAATTTTTGGCTGTTTAGGGGATCAAAAATGTTTACAGACCTGAGGATAGAGAGGGTGTTAATGTTTGCCAGAGAGGAGAAGAGTTTATATGGCTATGAGTACTTGAAATTTTTTGGTAAAATGAAGGGTGGTTTGGAACAGTGGAAGAGCTATTTTGGGTCTCAGAGTGTTTGAAGCACATTGATTTATAACAAGAGCACCTTTGTGGGGAGGAAAGGCAGAGAGCCCTGGAGCTGTTGAGCTTGGAGAAGAGCAGCCTGAGAGATCTTCTCAGCACTCAGCAAGAGCTAGAGGACCTGTGGGAGACAAGAGGGTGATGCCAGACTCTTGCCAGTTGTGCCCAGTGACAGGACAAGGGGCAATAGGCACAAATTGCAACCTAGAAGGTTTGATCTGAACAGGAGGAGAAATTTCTTTGGTGTAAGGTGCTGGAGATCCAGAGCGGGCTGCCCAGAGAGTCTCCTTCTGAATAACTGGACTCCTGAAGTAGCAGATGGAGTCAGAGACCAGTATAGTCCCCCTGTAATCCATGACTCCAGACTAAACAGCCCCAGGTCCCTCAGCCTCTCCTCATCAAACAGTGCTCCAGTCCCCTCATCATCCTTGTAGCCCTCCACTGAACTCTCTCCAGCAGATCCCTGTCCCTTTTAAAGTGGGGAGCCCAAACCTGAAGGCAGTACTCAAGATGAGGTCTCACCATGGTGGCATAGAGAGGGAGTAGCACTTCCCTTGATCTGCTGGACACACTCTTCTTAATGCACCCCAGCATCCCATTGGCCTTCTTGGCCACAAGCTGCACATTGCTGTGCCATGGACAAGTTGGTATCCACCAGCACTCCCAGTGGTTTGGGACTCTTGCCCACCTGCTCTCTTTGCAGATGTCCCTGCTGACTGCAGGGAGGTTGGGCTGGATGACACTGGACTCCACTGGACTCCCTTGAGCAGATCCCCATCCCTCTTAAACTGGGGAGCCCAAACCTACCATGCTGTGGTCTATATCCAACCAGCGGCTTCCTATAGGATGGCTTAGAGCTGGGCTGAGGGTCAAGAGGAAGGGACGAAACTTCTGCAGCAGGCGCAGAGCCCTCACCGGCTAATTAGCCGCAGCGCTGGGCTAGCAGCCTCGGCTGCTGGGTGGGACCTCCGCCAGGGGAATCTCGGGGAAGTAAGTTACAGCTGCTGCTGCTGCTGCTGCTGAGTACCGCACCTCGCAGCCGCCGCAGCGCTGCGCTTGGCGCTGCTCTCCCTGCCTCCTCGCTTGCTGGTGCATATTGATGGCTCCTGCAGATGGGGGCCTGGCCCCCAGGGCACTGCGCTGGCTGCTAAGGCAGTCCTCTCTTCTCACTCGCAGAAGGTTCAAACCCGTAACTATACCCAACAACCGCATCTCAACCTGGGATTTGGTGGCTTGTGTCTTTTCACAAAAGCTTCCTTTTCATTAACTCTGTCAGAGTTTGCTTTTCTCTTTTCCTTTCCTTTCCTTTCCTTTCCTTTCCTTTCCTTTCCTTTCCTTTCCTTTCCTTTCCTTTCCTTTCCTTTCCTTTCCTTTCCTTTCCTTTCCTTTCCTTTCCTTTCCTTTCCTTTCCTTTCCTTTCCTTTCCTCCCCTTTCCCCTTTCCCCTTTCCCTTCTTTTCCTTTCCCCTTTCCTTTCCATTCTCCTTTCTCCTTTGCCTTCCTCCTTTCCTTTCCCCTTTCGTTCCCTTCCCCCTTCCCCTTTCTCCTTTCCTTCCCTTTCCTTTCCCCTTTCCTTTCCCCTTTCATTTCCCCTTTCTTTTCCCCTTTCCTTCCCCTTTCCTTTCCCCTTTCCTTCCCCTTTCCTTTCCCCTTTCCTTCCCCTCTCCCCTTTCCCATTCTCTTCCCTTTCCTTTTGTTTTAATATTATTTTTTTCACAGAAACAGGCAGGTTGGCAAAGCCCTTCAGAATCACCCAGTCCAATCTATAGCCCTACTCTACAAAATTCACCTTAAACCAAAGGAGTAGCATGGGGAAAGAAAAATTGCAGTAGAATCATGGAATTGTTTGGGTTGGAAAAGTTCTCTAAGGTCATCCAATCCAACCATTAACCCAGCACCACCACAACCATTAAAATACGTCCCCAGGTGCCATGTCCACGCCTTTCTTGGCCATGTCCAGAGTGGGTGACTCCACCACCTCCCTGGGCAGCTCATTCCACTCCCTGACAACTCTCTCCATGAATTTTTCTTTTTCTAATGTCCAATCTAAACCTCAGCTTGGGACCATTCCTCCTCTTTATGTCCCAAATGAGCTGTGAGAAGAGCCCAGCAACAGCCTCTCCACAGTGTCCCATCAGGTAGTTGTAGACAGCAATGAGGTCTCCCTTCAGCCTTCTCTTTCTCAAACTACCATCCCCAGCTCCTTCAGTAGCTCCTCACAAGGTTTATTCTCTGAGCTCTTTTTGTTTTGAGTGTTGTGCTTCTGTATGATTGCTTAAGCCAAAATTTCTTTTCTCTTTCTGAATAAAATGGAAAGAATAAGAGAAAAAAAAAAAAAAGAAATAAGACTAGAACCTGGCCAGGCTAGAGAAGAACATCATGAAGTTCAACCAGGGCACCTTGGTGGGAACACCTCCCTGCACCAGTACAGGTGAGAGGGTGATCTGATGGCAAGCAAGTCCATGGAAAAGGACCTGAGAATACTGATGGACAATGAGGTCACCACGAGACAATAATGTGCCCTGTCTCGGTTCTGATTTACATTCCCAGAGACTCAAATGTATATCTGACAGAACCAAATAACAATTTATAGAGTGCCCTTCCCTCTTCCCCCTTCTGTCCTAAAAGAAAAGATTTAGATGGAGAGAGAGGAAAGGGAAGCACACCCAAATAAAGAATCTCACTGTGATTTGGAAGTTAAAAGAAGAAAAGTTTAACAATAAATAAAAAGGTATCTGAGGTAGGGAAGTTACAAAGGTGTAGGGAGGGGAACACAAGATACAAAATGTGTAAATGCAGCCAGATTTTGATGGCAAAGACTTTGTCCACCTCGTGGGTGATGGCCACGTGGTAAAACAAAGAGGAACAGGATGGTGACGCTGGTAAGCAGGGAGGCAGGGAGCACAGAAAGAGTAAACAGGAGGTCTCCCCTGCTATTATGGATCTTTAGGCAGGAAGGGGGAGTGGGCTAAACATCAGCTGGTAGTGTTCAGACCCACCCCTGGAGAAAGGTCAAGGCCACCTAGGGTCAGGTTCAAGGTCACTCCCCCTGGAGGGTTAACCCTGTACATGCCCTCATGGCATAGAAAGTCAATAGTCTCCTGGGTGCATGGAGAGGAGTGTGGCCAGCAAGTCAAGGGAAGTTCTCTTCTCCTCATACTCTGCCCCAATTAGGCTGTTATCTGAAGTACTGGTTCCAGTTGTGGGCTTCCTACTTCAGGAGAGAGAGAACTACTGGACAGAGTCCAGTGGAGGCTGCAAAGATGCTGAGGGGCCTGGAACAGCTCTGTGAGGAGGAAAGGCTAAGAGCCCTGGGGCTGTTGAGCCTGCAGAAGAGCAGCCCCAGAGGGTACTGGATCAATGCCCAGCAAGAGATAAAAGACCTGTGGGGGGCAAGAGCATAAGGCCAGATTCTTCTCAATGATGCCCAGTGCCCAAGGGACAATAGGCACAAGCTGGCACACACGAAGTTTAACCTGAACAGGAGGAGAAACTTTTTGGTGTGAGAGTGCTGGAGCCTTGGAGCAGGCTGCCCAGAGAAGTTGTGGAGTCTCCTTGTCTGGAGAACTTCCAGCCCCAGCTGGGTATTGTGATGCTGGGCAAGCTGCTGTGGGTGTCCTGCTTTAGCAGGGGGATTGGACTGGATGATCTCCAGAGGTCCTTTGCAACCCCTGCAATGTGTGAAGTTGTGATTCTTTGTGATTTCACAAAGCAGTTGCCCTCAGGTCTATGTCTGGACCCCACATAGCTGGATGGCAAGAGGGAGAGACCTTCATGACCTTGGTTATCTTCTGCAGATGTGACAAAAATGAGGTGGAACATTGATTTCCCTCTGCAGACAGATTCATCTCTCCCTCTCCTTTCCTAATATGCAGATTGATTTCATTAACTTGTGGAATATCCAGAAATTGCCAACATGACATAAGAAATAGATTTTTGTTCCTCTATTTTATGGCTTGGACATAATAATTAGTTTTTATGACAAATATAGAGAATAATTAAAATGTGCTCATGAGGGTGATTACAGCCAGTGATGAACTCCATTCCCCACTAATTGAGAAGCTGTATGACTCCTCACTTTGCAATCATCACATCTTCCAGCATCTGGAAGAACTTCCACGTGACAAATGGTTCTCTTCTCCAAGAATTCTCTGACATGTTAGCATGTCTCTTTCCAGAAAGATTTCTTGGCAGAAACTCCTGTTTTTCTATAATCCCAGAACCCCAGCACAGTGGGACTGGGAGGCACCTCTGAAGGTCATCCAGTCCAAACTCTCTGCTCAAGCAGGGCACCCACAGCAGCTTGCCCAGTGGCACAATGTCCAGCTGGGCTTGGAAGCTCTCCAGAGAAGGAGACTCTTCAACTTCTCTGGGTAGCCTGCTCAAGGGCTCCAGCAACTTCACAACAAAGAAGTTTCTCCTGATGTTTAGGTAGAACCTCCTGGGTTCCAGTCTGTGCCCATTGTCTTGTGTTCTGTCACTGGGCACCACTGAGAAGAGTCTGACCCCATCCTCTTGCCCCTACAGGTCCGTTTAACCTTGCTGAGCATTGCTTAGGTTTCCCTCTCAGGCTGCTCTTCTGCAGGCTCATCAGCCCCAGGGCTCTCAGCCTTTCCTCTTTGCAGAGATGCTTCAAGCCCCTCATCACATTTGTAGTCTCCACTGGACTCTCTGCAGTAGTTCCCTGTCTCTCTTGAACTGGGGAGTCCAGAACTGTACTGTGTGACCATCTACAGATCTTCCTAGTGAAGCAACAGTGACTGGTAGGACTAGGACAGTGACTGGCCCCTGTACTCAGCACTGGTTAGATTGTACCTCAAATCATAGGTTCAGTTTTGGGCCTTTAACTCCAAGCATATGGAGGTGTTGGAGCAGGTCCAGAGAAGGGCACCAAAGCTGATGAAGTGTCTGGAAAGCATTTCCATTGAGGAGCAACTGAGGGAACTGGAGTTGGTCAGCTTGGAAAAGAGGAGTCTGAGGAGAGACTTCATTTCTCTCTATAGCTCTCTGAAAGGAGATTTGAATGAGGTGGGGGTTGGCCTCTTCTCCCAATGAACAACCTCAAGTTACACCAGAGGAAGTTTATTTTAGGTTGGTCCTTCTCTCAAGGAAACAACCTCACGTTGCACCAGAGAAGGCTTAGTTTGGACATTAGATTTCTTCAGGGGAAGAGCTCTCCAAGACTGTCCCAGGCTGCTCAGGGTAGTGGTGAAGTCCTCATCCCTGAAGAGGTTTCAAAGCTGCATAGATGTGACACTGAGGGCCATGACTTAGCAGTGGTGGCCTGGCAGTGCTGGGTTAGCAGTTGAGGCTGATGATCAGAAAGGTCTTTTCCAACCCAGGCAATTCCCCACAGTTCCATGGTGACTGCAGAGTCGGTTCTGCAGCAGCCCACTTCTAGTCCTCGCCTGAACTTCATTTTTCACACTGTTTGTTTTAATTGCTTTTGGAAACAGGAACAGATTTGTTTCTTTCTGTTATGCCCAGCCCAAGGGACCATCAACATCAGGCTGCATCCCTCATGCCACACTCCATCTCTGTGCACGTCCAATAAAGTTGATTTATTTGTTTCAGGCTGAGGTGGATGCAAGCTTTGGTAAATATTTAAACAAAACTCTGCAAACCAGCTCAGTAAATACCTTTTTTGAGCTTGTTCCCTGAGTTGGTTTGGGGTTTTTTTGCCATCCTATAATGTTGATAAATGACTTATTAAAGCAGAGCACAAGGACTGGTCTCAGTGAAGAATTTGAGGTGGGAAATATTGGAAACTGATGAAATTCTCCTATTATTGGGTAATTTACAGGAGTCTTTTTTAGACATTCACAGAATTACAGCACACATCCAGTTGGAAGAGACCTCAAAGATCAGCCAGTCTAACCCTTAACCCTGTACTAAACCATATCCCTAAGCACCAGGTGCACAGGCTGCTTAAACACCTCCAGAGATGGCAGCTCCACCACTGCCCTGGACAGACCATTCCAATGTTTGAGAACCCTTTCAGTGAAGGGATATTTCCTAAGGTGCAGCCTAAACTTCCCCTGGTGAAGCTTGAAACCATTTCCTCTAATCCTCTTATTTGGCACCAAGCAGAAGAGGCTGCACCCTCCTCACTCTTATCTCCCTTCAGGTAGTTGTTGAGACAGATGAGGTCTCCCCTCAGCCTCCTCTTCTCCAGTCTGAACAGCTCCATCTCCCTCAGACACTGCTCATAGGCAGCGTATTCTAGGTCCTTTGTGAGCCCTTCTCTGGAGACTCCTCAGCATCTGGGTGTCCCTCTTGTTGTGAGTGGCCCAGAATGGAACACAGTACTCAAGCCCCACCAGTGCTGAGTACTGAGGGATTATGATCTTCCTGTTTCTGCTGGCTGCAGTGTTCCTTATACAAGCTGGGATGGCACTGACATCCTTGGCCACCTGGGCACACTCCTGACTCACATTTAATCACCTCTAACCAATACCCCCAGGTCCTTCTCCAAGCTGCAGCATTCCAATCTCAAATGCCTATGTCTGTAGCTTACCATGAGCTTGTGACCCAGGTGGAGAATGCATTCACCCAGACATTTGGAGGGAGGGGGTGCTGGTGATCTGCACTCTGTAAGGGTGGGTTTGCTCACGGATCATTTGCAGCAGTGGGGATGTCTCACCGCCTGCATAGAACAGTTTGGGTCAGAAGGGCCCTTCAAAGGTCATCTACTTCAACCTCCCCCAGTGTGCAGGGACATTCTCCACTAGATCAGGTTGCCCAGAGCCCTGTTAAGCCTTATCTCTAATATCTCCAAGGATGGAGCCTCAACTACCTCCCTGGGCAACCTGTTCCACTTTTCCACTATCCTCATGGTGAAGAACTTCCTCCTAATGTGCAATCTGTGTCTACTCTGGATTTAAAAGTGTTGTCCCTCATCCTGTCACTCCAGGTCTTTGTAAACAGTCCCTTTCCAGCTTTCTTGTAAGCCAGTATAGACCAGTACAGGCCTTCAGTAAGCCAGTACCCTTCAGGTACTGGAAAGCCACTATTAGGTCCTGTGAGGGTTTATACTTCAAAGCTGATGGCAGGTTACTTAGAGGGGAAAAAAGACAAGTATCATTAAGAAACTGTGACCAAAATGTACTGCCCCCAGTACAGATCAGGAGCTGACTTGCTGGAAAGCAGCTCCATGGAGAAGGACCTGAGAGTGCTGGACAAGTTCTCCATGAGCCAGTGATGTGCTCTTGTGGCCAAGAAGGTAAATATTCTCCTGGGGTGCATGAAGAAGAATGCCCAACTCATCAAGGGAGGGTCTCCTGCTACTCTGTTCTGATGAGAGTATGTCTGGAGTCCTGTGTCCAGTTCTGGGCTCCCCCAGTCCAGAAGGACAAGGCTGTGCTAGAGAGTGTCCAATGGGTGTGAGGATCACAGAATCACAGAATTAACCAGGTTGGAAAAGACCTTCCAGGATCTTCCAGTCCAACCTATCACCTAACTCTTCTAATTAACCAAACTTGGAACTAAGTGCCCCATGCAGCCTCCTCTAAAACATCTCCAGGGATGGAGACTTCACCACCTCCCTGGGCAGCCCATTCCAATGCAAATCACTCTTGCTGTGAAGAAATTCTTCCTAACATCCAGCCTAGACCTCCTCTGGCACAACTTCAGACTGTGTCCTCTTGTTCTGCCCCTGGGTGCCTGGCAGAAGAGACCAACCCCATCTGGCTACAACCTCCTTTCAGGTAGTTGTACACAGCAATGAGGTCTGCCCTGAGCCTCCTCTTCTGCAGGCTGCACACCCCCAGCTCCCTCAGCCTCTCCTCACAGGGCTGTGCTCCAGCCTCCTCCCCAGCCTTGGTGCCCTTCTTCGGATGATGAAAGGACTGGAACATGTCTGATGAGGAAAGGCTGAGAGAAGAGACCTGAGGCTCTGCAGACAGGAGAAGACAAGACTGAGAGGGGATCTGATTAATGTTTATAAATATCTGAGGGTGAGTGTCATGAAGGGGACAGGCTCTCTTCAGTGATGTTCTGTGACAGAACAAAGGGCAGTGGATACAAACTTGAATGTAGGAGATTCCATCTGAGTGGGGAAGAAATGTCTTTGGTGCGAGGATGCTGGAGCCCTGGAGCAGGTTGCTCAGAGAGGTGCTGGAGTCTCCGTGTCTGGAGAGCTTCCAAACGCAGCTGGCCATTGTGATCCTGGGCAAGCTGCTATGGGTGCCCCTGCTTTAGCAGGGGGGTTGAACTGGATGACCTCCAGAGGTCCCTTCTAACTCCTACCACTCTGTGATAATTCTATGATTAACATTTGCTCCTCTCTGTTCCTGTTTTACTCTGTATATCTCTCTCAGTTAATCAGGTTTCAGTAAAGCAGTGGAGCAGACTGTGTCCTGAATGGAAAATGAAGCTTCACTGAACTGTGAATCTGTTTCCAAACTGACTAGAATCATAGAATCAGTAAAATTGGAAAAGACCTCTATGATCATCGAGTCCAAGTGTCAATCCAATACCTTGAAATTAACTAGGAAAAAAACCCTACCACCATCACGTTATTTTTCTCATTGCTTTTAGGCAACAGAAACTTCCAGCTCTGCTCTTGACTCATTTTCGTTCCCAGAAAATGATGGAAGGCTGAGGTGAATTTAATGTTTGAAGTGACCCAGGCAATTCTTTCATTACGATTTTGCAAGTGGGGAATTGGTCCCAAATCACTCAAAATATTTAAGTGCAAAATCAGACTGTACAATGGCTTAGAGCAGTCTATGGGCAGTGGCCACACAGTGGCTTCGCCATCACTTCACAGTGACTCCCCAGTCCCTCCAGATAACTGCAGTGGTTTCCATCTGCTCTTCTCCCACTGAGATGATGCTCTGTGTGATCACTGGTGTTTGGCAGCAGCAGGGGTCCTGTAACAAACTGTGCCCTGCATCAGCATCACAGCACCCACTGTGAGTGGCACCATTGCTTTTGCGGCTGCCTGTGATAGGGTCATGGAATCCCAGGCTGCTTTGGGTGGCAGACACACTTAAAGGTCATCCAGTCAAGCCCCCTGCCATGAGCAGGGACAGCTGCAGCTACAACAGATTGCTCAGAGCTTCAAACAACCTGATCTGGAATGGTTCCAGGAATGAGGCATCTCCCACCTCTCTGGATAACCTGAGCTGGGGTCACATCCCTCATCCCGCATGGTGCTCTGAGGGACACCTCCTGTCACTAATCCCCATGTGGACAACGAGTTGTTTGCCACTGCTTTCTGGATGCAGCCATACAAACAATTCTGCTTCCACCCAACAGTCCAGCCATTCTTCAAATCCATATCTCCTCAACTGAGATAAGGACGTGGTCAAGGGAGGGGTTCCAGGTTTGGGACAACCCCTGCCAAGATTCACAGAATGTACAGGGTTGGAAGGAACCCTGAAGGGTCGTCTTGTCCAACCTCTCTGCAGCCAGCAGGGACACCTTCAACTGAAGCAGCTTGCTCAGGGCTCCATCAGGATAGACCAGGGATAGGGCTTCAACCCCATCTGGCATTCACAGTCTGGGGAGGAGAAGGCACTGAGGTGATCTTATTGTGGCCTTTCAGTATCTGAAGGGGGCTACAAGAAAGCTGGGGAGGGACTTTTTAGGCTGTCAGGTAGTGCTAGGATTGGGGGGAATGAACAAAGCTAGAAATGGGTAGATTCAGACTGGATCTCAGAAAGAAGTTCAGCATGAGGGTGGTGAGAGCCTGGAAGGGGTTGCCCAGGTTGATGGTGGAAGCCTCATCCCTGGAGGTGTTTAAGGCTAGGCTGGATGAGGCTGTGGCAAACCTGATCTAGTGTGAGGTGTCTCTGCCCATGGCAGGGGGGTTGGAACTGCATGATCCCTGTGGTCTCTTCCAACCCTGACTGATTCTGTGATTTTATGATACTATGATTCTGTTCCAGTGTCTCACACCCTCATTGTGAAGAACTTCCTCCTGATATCCAACCTAAATCTCCCCTGCTCCAATTTCAGACCATTACCCCTCGTCCTATCCCCACAGGCCCTTCTAAACAGCCTCTTCCCAGCCTTTCTGTGGGCTCCTTTCAATTATAAATGATGCTTTAAGGTCTCCCTGGGTTGGACAGCCCCAACTCTCAAGGTTGAACAGCCCAAACTCCCTCAGCCTGTCTCCATAGCAGAGGTGCTCCAGACCTCTGATCATCTTTGTGTCCTCCCTTGAACCTGCTTTAGCAGATCCATGTCTCTCTTGTGTTGAGGGTCTCAGAGCTGGACACAGCTCTCCAGGTGAGTTCTCAGTGGAGCAGAGCAGAGCAGAGTGGCAGAATCCCCTCTCTCCATCTGCTGGCCACACGTCTTTTGATGCAGCTCAGGCTGTCACTGGCCTTCTGGGCTGCAAGTGCCCATTGCTGGCTCACATCCAGCTTCTCATCCAGCAGCACCCCCAAGTTCTGCTCTCACCCTGTCCCTTCACCCTACTGTCCCCACTGCAGGCAGTTTGATAAAACTAAATGAAGCAGAAGATGAGTTTTGATTGCCTCCTCTTTAATCTCTGCACTCTATAAACCTCGTCCTAAGTAGGAAATTAGCCACTTTAAACCATCTTAACAACAACAAAAAGTCCAATGGTCATAAAGTGCTTTTACTTGAGAGTTTATTTCATTTCTCATCCTTCCTTGCTCTCTTGTTCCTTTTGCATTCCATACTCTGCATAAATGTTTATTCACTGCTCTGTTTAATTTTCTTCCTGACCTTCAGAGTTGCCCTCTGGGATGGGTGGAAGTCTGTAGTTGTTGGAAGGAAGAGCAGATTTAATCTGCACTCAAAGCTCAGCACAGCAGATCTTACAAGCTAAATTTGCTCCTAGATCAGAGTCATTAGAGGGATCATAAGAAGAACAAAACCAAAACAAACATTTTTCTGTTCTGATTAAATATTAGCATTCCATTGTGGTTATGCATACATAGATTCTAGCCATCAGTAGGAAATTCTAGTCATAATTACTAAATTCCAGTCATAATTAATAATTTTGAGTTATAATTAATGCATTTCACAGATTTTACTCATCTGAGTTCAATGAGTCCCATCAGTCAGCAAACAGCAGAGAAATTAAGAGCATACTGAGAAAAACCAAATCATAGAATTACAGAATGGGAGGGGTTGGAAGTGGCCTCTGGGGATCATTGAGCCTAACCCCCCTGACAAAGCAGGTTCACCTACAGAACCATAAAATCAGAGAATCAACCAGGTTGGAAGAGACCTCCAAGATCATCCAGTCCAACCTAGCACCCAGCCCTAGCCAGGCAACGAGACCATGACACTAAGTGCCTCATCCAGGCTTTGCTTCAACACCTCCAGGCATGGGGACTCCACCACCCCCCTGGGCAGCCCATTCCAATGCCAATCACTCTCTCTGGGAAGAACTTCCTCCTGACATCCAGCCTAGACCTCCCCTGGCACAAGTTGAGACTATGTCCCCTTGTTCTGTTGCTGGGTGCCTGGCAGAAGAGCCCAACCCCACCTGGCTACAGCCTCCCTTCAGGTAGCTGTAGAGACCAATGAGGTCTGCCCTGAGCCTCCTCTTCTGCAGGCTGCACACCCCCAGCTCCCTCAGCCTCTCCTCACAGGGCTGTGCTCCAGGCCTCTCACCAGCTTCATTGCTCTTCTCTGAACACCTTCCAGCACCTCAACATCTCTCTTGAATTGAGGAGACCAGAACTGGACACAGCACTCAAGGTGTGGCCTGACCAGTGCTGAGTACAGGGGCAGAATAACCTCCCTGGTCTTGCTGGCCACACTGTTCCTGATGCAGGCCAGGATGTCATTGGCTCTCCTGCCCACCTGGGCACACTGCTGGCTCATCTTCAGCTACAATCTACCAGCTACTATCTACCAGCACTCCCAGGTCCCTCTCTGCCTGGCTGCTCTTCAGCCACTCTGTCCCCAGCCTCCATCACTGCTTGGGGTTGTTGTGGCCAAAGTGCAGAACCCTGCACTTGGCCTTGTTGAATCTCATCCCATTGGCCTCTGCCCACCCATCCAGCCTGGCCAGGTCCCTCTGCAGGGCTCTCCTATCCTCCAACAGATCAATACCTGCTCCTAACTTGCTGTCATAAGAAGGTCATACAGGAACATTTCCTGATGGGTTTAAAATGTCTCCAGGGATGGAGACTTTACCACCTCTCTGGGCAGCCTGCTCCAGGGCTCCAGCACTCTTATGCTAAAGAATTTTCTCCTCACATTCTAGTTTGTGTCTGTTACCCCTTATCTTGTCACTGGGTACCACTGAAAACTCCTGGCCCCATCCTCCTGACACCCACTCTTGAAGTATTGATCAGCATTGATGAGATCTCACTCAGCCTTCTATTTTCCCAGCTAAAAAGTCCAAATTCTCTCCTCACACGAGAGATGTTGTGGTCTCCTCAACATCTTTGTAGCCTTTTGCTGTACCCTCTCCAGCAAGTTCCTGTCTTTGGACTGTGGAGCCCAGAACTGGACACAGGACTCCAGATGTGGCCTCATCAGGACAGAATAGAGGGGAAGAAGAACCTTCCTTGACTCATTGGCCACACTCTTCTTGATCCATCCTAGGATGCCATTGGCCTTCTTGACCACAAGGACACATTGCTGGCTCATGGTCATCCTGTTGTCCATTGGGACTCCCAGGTCCTTCCTCACAGAGCTGTAAACCAAAAGCAAATGTGAACTTCCAGAAACTCTGCAGAAGCCAATTTCTGTCATGGCACAGAAGAGCTTCCCAGGAAATCATTGCATGAATGATGCAACTTAGGGTAACTTAGGGTGATAAGATGTCTCCTACCAGATTTTATGTCACCTCCAAAGTAGTTTAAGGAAAAGCCCAGTCAATTAGAGAATGAACAACACATCTACTTAGGAGAAAATGGTTTAATCTGCACTCTCTAATGGTGGGAAATTCATCATCTTCTACCACCCCCCAGTCTAAATCCTCCCTTGGAAATATTGCCAAATTCCTGATGATAAGTCCCAGTAAGAAACAAGTCTGGGCACCTCTTATGGATCCAAGCTTCCAGCCATCAGAGAAGACTAGAGGAGGTTTGTCTCAAACCTAACTCCCCCTGGCACAATTTCAGGCCATTTCCTCTGCTTCTACCACCTCATTCTAGGGAGAAGAGACTGATCCCCACCTAGCTCCAACCTCCTTATAGGAAGTTGTAGAGAACAATGAGACCTTCCCTCAGTTTCCTCTTCCCTCAGATTTGGATGTGGTGCTCAGGGCTATGGTTTTAGGTGAATCTTAGAGTAGAGTTCTAGAATCATAGAATCATAGAATCAAGCAGGTTGGAAGAGAGCTCCAAGATCATCCAGTCCAACCTATCACCCAGCCCTAACCAATCAACCAGACCATGGCACCAAGTGCCTCATCCAGTCTTTTCTTGAAGACCCCCAGGGACGGTGCCTCCACCACCTCCCTGGGCAGCCCATTCCAATGGGAAATCACTCTCTCTGTGAAGAACTTCTTCCTAACATCCAGCCTATACCTACCCTGACACAACTTGAGACTGTGATCTTGAAGGGCTTTGCTAACATATATGTTGCTGTGATTCTGTGACTGAGCAACCTCCCACTAAGCCAGGCTGCTCAAGGCTTCAAACACCTCCAGAGAGGCAGCATCCACAGCCTCCCTAGACAACCTGTTCCAGTGTCTCACCACCCTCACTGGAAATAATTTCTTCCTAATCTCCAGTCTAAATCTGCATGGGGGAGGAGAGGGAAAGAGCAGGAGCTGAATGCAGAAAATCCAGGGCTGGGAAGCTGATAACTGGGGTTAAAAAGCTGCTTTTTGTAAGGACACTTGGAAAGGAGCTGAAAGAGAGCAAATAATCACAGAATCATAGAATCACAGAATGTCAGGGGCTGGAAGGGACCTCCAAAGTTCATCTGGACCAGCCCACTGCCAGAGCAGGATCACCTAGAGCACATCACACTGGAATACATCCAGATGGCTCTTGAACATCTCCAGAGAGGGAGACTCCCCAACCCCCCTGGGCAGTCTGTTCCAGAGCTCTGTCACCCTCACAGGGAAAAAGTCTTCCTCAGGTTCACATGGAGCCTCCTATGCCTCAGCTTCCACCCATTGCCTCCTGTCCTGTCACTGGGCATCACCCAGCAGAGCCTGGCTGCAGCCTCCTGGCACTCACTCCTTACATATAAACATCAACAGTCACCCCTTAGTCTCCTCCTGTGGAAGGGCAGAGGCCAGTAAAGACAATGATTGTGTTAGCAGCAGAGAACAGTGTAGATCATGTTGGTCTGCCTGTTGGAAGAGAAATTGTGCTCATCTGGGCGAAGGTGATGAAATCTTGTTACTTCAGCTCAAGACTCCTGCCTGTGGCAGGGCTGTCATTGTCTCTTCTTAGGTAGTTCATATTGGGGCAGATTTGATTGCAATTATTTATATGATCCTGCTTGTCTGATGGATTCTCCTGCTACTGAGCTGAAGGACCAGCAACAAAGCATGCCACGAGCAACTTCTTCCCCCTGAAATGGATGTTGTCATATTCTAAATCTGCTTTCAGCAGTGACAGCAATTAAATCATTCTACTGAACAATGAGTGGGCACAAGAAGGACATGGATCTGTTGGAGATGGTCCAGATGGGGCCATGAAGATGATTAGAGGACTGGAGCATCCTCCCTGCAGGGACAGGCTGAGGGATTTGGGGCTGGAGAGACCTTAGAGCAGACTTCCAGTACCTGAAGTGGGCTACAGGGAGACATTTTTACAAGGGCTTGCTGTGACAGGATACCTCACACTAGATCAGGCTGGCCACAGCCTCATCCAGCCTGGCCTTGAACACCTCCAGGGATGAGGCTTCCACCACCTTCTTGTGCAACCCCTTCCAGCCTCTCACCACCCTCATGCTGAAGAACTTCTTTCTAACATCCAGTCTGAATCTACCCATTTCTAGCTTTGTTCCATTCTTCCCAGTCCTATCACTACCTGACAGCCTAAAGAGTCCCTCCCCAGCTTTCTTGTAGCCCCCTTAAGATACTGAAAGGCCACAATAAGATCATCTTGAAGTCTTCTCCTCTATAGACTGAAACCAGAGCAGGGGAGATTTATAGTGGTCTTTTGGAAGGAGTTCTTTACTATGAGGGTGGTGAGACTCTAGAACAGGTTGCTCAGAGAATTTGTAGTTGCCTCATCCCTGGAGGTGTTTAAGGCCAGGCTGCATGGGGCCTTGAGCAACCAGGTCTAGTGGAAAGTGTCTCTGACCATGGCAGAGGTTTTGGAAGTAGATGACTTTTAAGGTCCCTTCCAACATAAACCATTCTATGATACGGTTCTATGATGGTGGTTGATGCAGGGAAGAGGCTGGGATAAACCTAACCCAAACCCTGGCACAGCATGAGCACCAGGAGACCTCCAACTTTGCAGGTTCATAGACTGCATCAGGTTGGAAGGGACCCTCAAAGGCCATTATATCCAACACCCTCCCCCCGCCCCCCCCCCCCCCCCCCAGCGAGCAGGAACATCTCCAACTAGATCAGTCTGCCAGGGGCCATCAAGGCTGATCTTCAATGTCTCCAGGGACAGAGTCTCCACAACCTTTGAGTTGCTTTGGTTTGTACTGATCACCTAGCTACCAGCACAGGGGCTCAGCAGGCTGCAGCCATCTCCTCCATGTTAAATTGAATCAGGCTACAGGATTTGGGGCTCTGCAGTCTGGAGAAGAGAAGGCTTCAAGAAGACCTTGGAATGGCCTTCCAGCATCTGAAGGGGGCTACAGGAGGGCTGGGGAGGGACTATTGACAAGGTTTTCTAATGACAGAATGAGGAGGAATTGGCTTGAACTGGAAGAGAGGAGATTCAAACTGGATGTTAGGAAGAAGTTGTTTGCAGTGAGGGTGGTGAGACACTGGCACAGGTTGCCCAGGGAAGCTGTGGATGACAGAATCAGAGAACATGAGTGAAAGATCACATTCTGTGATTCTGTGCTCCACAACCTCCCTGAAAGTGTTCAAAGGCAGGCTGGATGAGGCCTTGAGCAACCTGTTCTAGTGGGAAGTGTCCCTGCCTATGGCAGAGGGTTGGAACTGGCTGAGCTTTGAGGCCCCTTCCAACCTAAACCATTCTATGATGCTATGTAAAGCCCCTGGACAAGGTGTCAGTGTGAGGGGTCCCTCTGTGCTGCTGCTTCCACAATGCCAGAAGATGATCAAATCTCTCTTTCATTTTCTACCTTCAAAGGTGTAGACCCTCAAAGAAGAAGTTTAATGCTCTTGCAAATATTACTCCATGAAATTTTCTTAACCTGGAAGGCATTTCCTCACAGTTCCAATGAAATATTGCCAGTCATATCTGTTTACTTGTGAGAAGAAGTGTTTTGAGTTGATGTGATTCCTTGGCTTGACTTTCTGGAAGTGCATTCACTTCTTGAAGGATAAAGAAATAAGTAGCTCAGATTTAGGAAGATATGTTGTAAAATACAGCAGAGTGAATAAAGCTGCTGTGTGTGCCCCATTATTCATCATATCCTGCTCCCAGATGGATTTCTGTAGCTCAGGTAGATGGATCCCTCACCAGGTGCCCTTAGCAAGTAGATTTATTTTTCATACCACACACACATCAATAAGAATTGCTTCCAGTGTTGTCTTCAGAGCCAGGCTGGAACCTTGACAGTCACAGAATCAAGGAATTACTTGGGTTGGTAAAGACCTCTAAGATCAGCAAGTCCAACCATCAACCCAAGTGCCATGTCCAAGTCACCATCCAGGGATGGTGACTCCACCACTTCCCTGAGCAGCCTGTTCCAATGCCCAGCTTTTGACACTGATATTGAACTTGGGCTGGGGTGAAGGGGTGGGGAACATCTGGAGTAACAAAACCCCTTTTCAGGGCATGGAGAACACCAAGAAGGGGTCAATACTGCACTGGTGAAGCCACACCTTGATTCCTGGGTTCATTTTTGGGCTACTCACTCCAACAAGAACATTGAGGTTCTGGAGAAGAACCAGAGAAGGGCAACGATGCTGGTGAAGGGTCTGGAGAACAGGATTGGTGAAGAGCAGCTGAGGGAACTGAGGTTGTTTAGTCTGGAGAAGAGGAGGCTGAGGGGAGATGTCATTATTTTCTACAACTCCCTAAAGGAGATTTGAGACAGGTGGGGGTTGGCTTCTGCTGCCAAAGAACAAGCAACAGAAGGGGAGGAAATGGTTTCAAGTTGATTCATGGAAGGTTTAAATTTCTTCACCTTGAGGATAGTCAAGGCCTGGCCCAGACTGGCCAGGGCAGTGGTGGAGTCCCCATCCCAGAAGGAGTTTCAAAGCTGTGTAGATGTGATGCTGAGAGAAGGGCAACAAAGCTGATGAGGGGCCTGGAGCACAGCCCTGTGAGGAGAGGCTGAGGGAGCTGGGGGTGTGCAGCCTGCAGAAGAGGAGGCTCAGGGCAGACCTCATTGCTGTCTACAACTACCTGAAAGGAGGCTGTAGCCAGGTGGGGTTGGTCTCTTCTGCCAGGCACCCAGTGACAGAACAAGGGGACACAGTCTCAAGCTGTGCCAAGAGAGGTCTAGGCTGGATGTTAGGAAGAAGTTCTTCCCAGAGAGAGTGACTGGCATTGGGGTGGGCTGCCCAGGGAGGAGGTGGAGTCCCTATTCCTGGTAGACTCTGTGATTCTGTGATGCTGAGGGCCATGGTTCAGCAGTGAGCTGGCAGAGCTGGGTTAATGGCTGGACATCACAGTCTCAAATTTCTCTTCCAATCTAAACGATTCTATGATCCCATGGTTGCTTCTCAGGCAGCAGCTTTCTACTCAAAGATTCCCCTTGTTTCGTTCCAGTTTCTCCGAAGATATTCCGCATCTCGAGTGACCTCGTTGTGAACGAAGGGAGCAATGTCACGCTGGTGTGCCTGGCCACGGGGAAGCCAGAGCCCTCCATTTCCTGGAGACACATCTCCCCATCTGGTGAGTACAGCTACCTCTCACCTGAACCTTTCCTTAGTGTTTGTGATGGTTTGGGCTCTTACCCGCCCCCCCACACTTTGTATTTGCCCCAGCTAACTCAGACGGACCCTGGGAATAGAGATGAAGCAATTTATTTACAGCTAGCAGAATTTACAAGCAGCTATTTACAATATATACAGTTATATACAGTTATATACATAAATATACAAAGGATAAACAATACAGAAGCACAACTCCCCTCCCAGAAACCTGAGTCCCCAGGAGGGGCTCTCAAACCACCCCAACACCTCCCCCGGCCCTCTCAACCTTACCCCAGTTCTCAGGAAGAAGAGAGGTGCAGCCAAGAGGTTAGGGAGCAAGGTTAGTAGGAGCAAGGTTAATGAGATGTGACCAGGTCTGAAGGCAAAGGCAGAAGAAAAAGACAAAATGGAGAAAGTTTACTTCTTCTTCCCAGAGGTCTCAGCGTAACTGTGAGAGAAGTTGACATCAATTGTTTTCATTTCACTGCCTGTTATCTAGTTCTTGTACCAAAACATTCCAGCTTGCTTCTAACTAGCACAGTGTTCCACCAGGGACAGGCTGCAGGAGTTTCAGAGTTTGCACACACACACACTAGATTAACCAGGCTATCTCAGCTGGATAGAAGTTAAGGAATGAAGATTTATATTCACAGCTTAGCATGATTTACAAGCATAGATCTACAGTCACAGAATCATAGAAGCACAGAACATCAGGAGTTGGAAGGGACCTCAAAAGCTCATCTGGTCCAGCCCCCCTGCCAGAGCAGGATCTCCTAGAGCAGATCACACAGGAACACATCCAGGTGAGTTTTGAATATCTCCAGAGAGGGAGACTCCACAGCCCCCCTGGGCAGCCTGTTCCAGTGCTCTGTCACCCTCTCAGGGAAAAATTCCTCCTCATGTTTACATGAAGCTTCCTATGCCTCAGCTGCCACCTATTGCCCCTTGTCCTGGCACTGGGCATCACCCAGCAGAGCCTGGCTCCAGCCTCCTGCCACTCACCCTGCTTGCACCAGAGGAAGTTTAAGTTGGGCATGAGGAACAATTTCTTCCCCCTGAGGGTTGTCAAGGCCTGGCTCATGCTGCCCAGGACACCCATCCTTGGAGCACTTTCAAAGATGTGATGGAGATGTGAAGATGAGGAAAATGGTTTAGTGGTAACCTGGCAGTGCTGGGATAAGGGTTGGGCTCAATGTTCATAGATTCATGAAATCAAAGAAGGTTAGGGTCTGGAAGGGACCTCAAAAGATCATCTGGTCCAGCCCCCCTGCCAGAGCAGGATCACTTATACCAGATCACACTGGAACACATCCAGGTGGTTCTTGAATATCTCCAGAGAGGGAGACTCCACAACCCCCCTGGGCAGTCTGTTCCAGTGCTCTGTCACACTCACAGGGAAAAAAATCTTCCTCAGGTTCACATGAAACTTCCTATGCCTCAGCTGCCACCCATTGCCCCTTGTCCTGGCACTGGGCATCACCCAGCAGAGCCTGGCTCCAGCCTCCTGCCACTCACCCCTTACATATTTATGAACATGAATGAGGTCACCCTTAGTCTCCTCTTCTCCAAGCAGCACAGCCTCAGCTCCCTCATGGTTTCCTCCTAGCAGAGATGTTCCATTCCCTTCAGCATCTTTGTGGTTCTGCACTGACCTCTCTCAAGCATGAGAGATGTCCCTCTTGAGCTGGGGGGCCCAGAACTGGATACAGTGTTCCAGATGTGGCCTTAGCAGGGCAGAGTAGAGGGGCAGGAGAACCTCTCTCAACCTGCTAAGTACAGCCCTTCTGATCCCCACCCCCCCCGAATGGCATTGTCCCTCCTGGCCACAAGAGCACATTGCTGGCTCATGGTCACTCTCCCATCCACTAGGACCCCCAGATCCTTTTCCCCTTCACTGCCTTTACAACTATATGCAGTAATACACAAGTTAAAAACAATACAGAAAAACAAAATCCCCTTCCTGCAGCCAGACTGCAGAGGAGGAGGAGATCCCAACCACTCTTCCACCTTCTTTCCACCCCCTCCCTCATCTCAGAATCTCCTTGATGTTCAGGGTCATCTGGAAAGGTCAGCAAGGGGTGTTAGAAGCAGAATGATTAGTTGGGAATGTGCATATCGAGGCAGAAGAGTTAATACCTCAATACTCAGGCACAGATTGAAGTTATTTTAGACTCAGCATTATAGAATTAACCAGGTTGGAAGAGACCTTTAAGATCTTCCAGTCCAGCTGGAACAGGCTCCCCTGGAAGGTGATGGATCCACCATCCCTGGAGGTGCTTAAGACACGTGCTTGTGGCACTAAGACATGCTTTAGTGGTAGTAGATCAGCAGTGCTGGTGAGATTGTGAACTCCAGGCAAGCAGCTGGACTCAATGATCTCAAACGTCTCTTCCCACCTCGACAGCTCTGTGATGCTATGATAAATACAAGTGTATTTTTCAGCTGGCTTTAACAGGCTGCAGTCATTTCTCAAACAATTCCAATTAAAAGCAAAATGAGGAAATAATCAAGGCCTCACCAGGCACTCTAGAAGCAGGAGTGGAAGTTAAAAGCATTAACACCTCACAAAATGGATTTAATTTGCTCTAACTCCCATTGAACCATTAGTCCATGATAGAGCACAGTTTGTTAAGTTTGGTTTGTTGGATAAATTAAATTATATATGAAAGAATGCACAGAAAATGACATCTAAAAGCATGGCTTCTATTTAATATTTCCATCTATGCTTTTAATTCCTCTTAACATGTTCAAAGGGAAACTTGGGCAATTAGAGGCATCTCTCCACTAAATGACTTGGAAGAGACCTTTGTGATCATCACATCCAACTGCTCACCTAGAGCTCATAATCCCACCACTGCTGCTAAACCACTGCCACTGCACCATGTCCCTCAGCAGCACATTGATGTGGCTTTTAAATACCTCGAGGGATGGTGACTCCACCACCTCCCTGGGCAGCCTGTTCCAGTGCCTGAGAGCTCTGGCAATGAAGGAATTATTCCTGATATCATAGAATCATAGAGGCAGTCAGGGTTGGAAGGGACCACAGGGATCATGCAGTTCCAAGCCCCATGCCATGGGCAGGGACACCTCACACTAGTTCAGCCTGTTCACAGCCTCATCCAGCCTGGCCTTAAACACCTCCAGGGATGAGGCTTCCACCACTGACCTGTGCAATCCCTTTCAGGCTCTCACCACCCTCACGCTGAACAACTTCTTCCTAACATCCAGTCTGAATCTACCCATTTCTAGCTTAGTTCCATTCTTCTCAGTGCTATCACTACCTGACAGCCTAAAAAGTCCCTCCCCAGCTTTCTTATATCCCCCTTCAGATACTGGAAGGCCACAATGAGGTCACCTGGGAGCCTTCTCCTCTGCAGACTGAGCAGCCCCAACTCCCTCAGTCTCTCCTCATAACAGAGGTGCTCCACTGGCACAGGTTACTCAGGGAGGTGGTGGGTGCTCTCTCCCTGGATGTGGTCAAGGACAGGTTGGATGAGGTCTTGAGTGACCTGTTCTAGTGGGAGTTGTCCCTGCCTGTGGCAGAGAGTTGGAACTGGATGACCTCTGAGGTCCCTTCCAACCTAAACCATTCTATGATTCTATGATCCAACCTGACCTTCCCTGGGACAACTTGCAGCAACTTCTTCTCACCCTGTTCCTTGTTTTTTGGGAGAAGATAGCAACCCCTGCCTCATCCAACATGCTTTGAGGCAGTTGTAGCTTGTGATGAGGACTCTCAGCCTCCTTCTCTGAACTTCTCAAATCATAAGAGCTTTTCTCCACACCTTTCACCAGCTCCATGAATCAGAAGTACTTGGCCTTGAAATCTTGGTGGACTTGTTTTGAAAGGGAGAGGTTCCCTGCTTCTATCTGGCTGCTTCATGCAAGATTGTCTTGCTCCTGTTCTTTATGCACTCTACAGTGGTGATAGATTCTCATAGCTTCGTAGAAGGATTCGAGTTGGAAGGGACCTTAAAGATCATCCAGTCCCAGCCACCCAGGGACAATTTCCACTAGACCAGGTCATTGTTTTCTCACAGAACTTCTCTGAAATCCATCTAATCACAGGGGGAAATGGTTTGGTGACTTTCCCAGCTCACTGCAGTGTCACTTAGCCCAGAGGAACAGTTTTCTTTACAAAGCAAGGTCTGAAAAATAACAACCAACCCACAACCCAAAACATTTGACCTTTAAGACAATGACAATAAATTCTGCTTGGAGTGTCCATCAAGGGACTAAGGGGAAAAAAAGTTCAGCTGGAGCAAAAGAATGGATTTTAACTAAATGTCAAATAAAATTTTATTGGAAGCCGTGGTGGTACTTTACAGTAACAGCTTAAAGCATCAGATTGTCTCCAGCAAGGAACTGTGACAGTTCTCCTGAGAGGATAAAAAGCTGAAAAGGAGAAATTAGTGCACTCAGAGTATCATAGACTCATAGGATGGTTTAGGTTGGAAGGGACCTCAAAGCTCAGCCAGTTCCAACCCCCTGCTATAGGCAGGGACATTTCCACTAGAACAGGTCTCTCAAGACCTCATCCAGCCTGGTCCTGAACACCTCCAGAGAGGTTGTGAATGACAGAACCACAGAATGTGATCTTTGATCATATTCTGTGATTCTGTCATCCACAACCTCCCTGGGCAACCTGTGCCAATGTCTCACCACCCTCACTGCAAACAACTTCCTCCTAACATCCAGTTTCAATCTCCCCTCTGCCAGTTTAAACCCATTCCTCCTCATCCTGTCATTACAAGACCTTGTCAATAGTCCCTTCCCAGCCTTCCTGGAGCCCCCTTCAGGTAATGGAAGGCCACTCCAAGGTCTCCTCAAAGCCTTTTCTTCTCCAGACTGCAGAGCCCCCACTCTCATAGCCTGAGTCTGAAGAGGAAATGGATCCTCTTCACCTGGAATTCAGACTAAATAGAGCATGCAATTGCAATGACTGTCAGTGAAACCCCCTGATTTTTTTGGGTCTTGACCAAAGGATGGGAAGGAAAATTGTCAAATTGTCCTCATTCAGCTGCAGCCTCATTATCACAGTGAGAATTGACAATGAAATTGGAGGAGAAGACTGATCAAAGAGGTCTTGATCAGAGTGGATCAAAGTGCTTGTGGAGCACTGATGATGTGTTCTTGCCAAGTGTCTAACACAGAAGACTGTGGGCAGACAGAGAACAGAATGCCCAGGGCAGTGGTGAAGTCTTCATCCCTTGAGGGGCTTCGGTGCTCTGGAGATGTGGCACTGAGGGACATGGGTTAGTGGAGAGCTGTCAGTGCTGGGTTATTGTTGGAATCAATCTTAAAGGTCTCTTCTAACTCAAACAATTCCATGACTCACAGCCCCTGCCCATCCAGGACAATAGAAAATGGATTGAAGCTTGAGAAGGGGAGACTGAGAGTGGAGATTAGGAAGAAATTCTATCCAGTGAGGGTGGTGAGACACTGGAACAGGTTGCCCAGAGGGATTGTGGATGCTCCTTCACTGGAGGTGTTCAAGGCCAGGTTGGATGATGCTTTGAGCAAACTGTTCTAGTGGGAGGTGTCCCTGCCATGTCAGGGGCATTGGAACTGGATGATCTTTAAAGTCTCTTCCAACCCAAACCATTCTCTGATTCTTCATTGCCCCTCCTGTACACTGTGTCCTATATTCCAACTTTTCAAGAACCACAGAATGGTTTAGATTGAAAGGGACCTCAAAGATCATCCAGTTCCAATCCCCCAACATAGGCAGGGACACCTCCCACTAGACCAGCTCACTCCAACCCCTTCTCCCACCCCAGCCTGTGCTCCTCTGCCTTCCTTCATTGTGTAACGACCCTAAAACTTTGCTGCATAGGTGATGACTGCTCTAGGACATACATGCCCAGGTTGATCAGTGGACAGAATTCTGTCTGGAGTGGGAGAACACAGGATCCAAATAACTTTTTTTTTTCCCTTTCCAAAAATCTTGTAAAATATGATAGGAGGACAGATATAACTTCCAGAATGGTTTCTGCCTGTGAGCCCACCAAATAAAGAAGGCTTTTTGCAGCCCAGCAGCACTCCTGTGCTCAGGTGGATGTTCTGGTGTGCAGACAGTTACAAATGGAACTCAAATCCAATTCAGCATCATCCTGGCAAACAAGAAGCCTGGATTTGTTAGAAAATAACGTGAAAACCACCAGAATTCTGCACAGGTTTCTCTTCAGCCTGCAGTAAATTACCTTTATCTGAGCACCAAGCTTCATCTGCACTTTGTAATTTCCACCAGTTTCCTCCTGTAATTCCCAGTGGCACTAATGAGGCTTCCATGGGAGCACCACATCTCCAATCCCACACTAAATTATATTAATGACTCGGATGGAGAAGATTCTGAAATTGTTTGTCAAAGCTGCTGCTAAAAGATAAGAAACTGAAATCTCTGAATACAAATGACTCAATGCAGACTAATTCCCAAATAATATCATGCCTCGCATCGCCGCAGCCTTCTTCTGGCTGAGGTTGGCTTCCAGATTATTTTTGTTCTCTCTCTCTCTCTCTCTCTCTTTTTTTTTTTTTGGAGCAGGAGATAAAATGAACCTGCTGTAGGAATAAAAATAAAATGCACTTAGAAGTGATTTTTTTTTTTTTTAACTCAGTACATAAATTATTGGCCTGGAATCTTTCTCGTGCATGTTTAACTTGCAGTCATTATGGAAATGCTTTGCGCTGTATAAATATTCATCCTCCGAGCCCATTATGCAAATCCAAACGTTCAGCCCCAATGCTGTGAGGAGCAGGATTGGGGGGGTTAGGGGGTGGACACACACACACACGACAGCTGCAGTTTGGAATCAGGAAATCTGGTACTGGGGAGATGGCATCAGAAGGAATTGCAAGAGTTTCTTGTTGTCTTCTGACATTTAAGAGCAAAGCGCAGCATTAATAGTTTAAGTTTGGGCCTCTCACTCCAAGAAGGACATTGAGGTACTGGGGCATGTCCAGAGAAGGTCAACAAAATTGATGAAGGGTCTGCAGAACAGAGCTGGTGAGGAACAGCTGAGGGAGCTGGAGGTGTTCAGCCTGGAGACAAAGAGACTGTGGGGAGATCTTCTGGCCCAGAACCCACTTGGCTCCAAACTCATTTCATGGAGTTGTAGAGTGTCAGGAGGTCTCCCCTCAGCCTCATTTTCTCCAGGCTGAACAACTCCAGGTCCCTCAGTTGCTCCTCTCTAGACCTGTTCTCCAGATCCATCACCAGGCCTGTTCTCCAGACCCTTCCCCATCTTGGTTGCACTTTTCTGGAGATGCTCTTCTTGTTTAACATGTTCCAAAGCCACCAGAGCATGAGTGTATGACACAACTTACAGGAACTCATAGCCCATCCTGTTGTTTCTGGTCAGCCCTGAAGCTGTGGAGATGCACTGCACGAATGCATCACTACAATGATGTCACTCCAATGATGGATTGGTCTAATTCATCTCTGGAGCACTGAAGAGATGAGGCTGGCTGGGAAGTGTGAGTCCAAGAGCGGATTCAATTCAATTACAGGACAAAAGGCAATGCTGGTCCCTGCACTGGCAGAGACTCATTCTGTAAGACCTTTCTTGAAGCAGACAGATGCTGAAAGCTGAGCCTGGTGGAGGTGAAACAGAAGCTCTCATAAAGCTCCTAGCTGCATTCTGGGAAGCAGAGCTGGATATGTGCACAGATAGGGGAAAATATTCTGCTACACTTGTGCTTCTGCTACAGAGCCACTGACTTCCACAGAATCATTCTGTTTGGAAGAGGCTTTCAAGATCAGAAAGTTCAATAAGGCCAAGTGCAAGGTCCTGCAGATGGGTTGAGGCAATCCCAAGCACAAATCCAGGCTGGGCACAGAACGGTTTCAGAACAGTATCAAGAAGAACTTGGGGATGTCAGTGATAGCAAACTCAACATGAGCTGGCAGTGGTCAATGGCAGCCCTGAAGCAAACCATGTCCTGAGCTGCATCAAAAGATGATGTGACCAGCAGGACATCAGTGGTCCTTGTTCTGCCCCTCTGTTCTGGTAAGCTCTGGAGTGCTCTGGAGCACTGTGTCCAGTTCTGGGGCTCAAGAAGGTCATGGAAGTGCTGGAGCTTGCCCAGAAGAAGCATCTTCCCTATGGGGACAGGCTAAGACAGGTGGGGCAGTTCAGGCTGCAGAAGGGAAGGCTCCAGGGAAAACTTATAGCAGCCTTCCATCACCTGAACAGAGCCTACAAGAAAGCTGGAGAGGGACTTTTTACAAGGGCTTGTAGTGATAGGATTTAAGCTGGAGGAGAGAAGATTTAGACTGGACATTGGGAAGAAATTCTTTCCAGTGAGGGTGGTGAGACACTGGAACAAGTTGCCCAGGGAGGTTGTGGATGCCCCCTCCCTGGAGGTGTTCAAGCTCAGGTTGGACAAGGCCTTGAGCAACCTGGGCTAGTGAAAGGTGTCACTGCTCATGTCTGGGGGACTGGAACTAGATGATCTTAAAGGCATCTTCCAACCTGAACCATTCTGTGATTCTATGTTCTGATGGGCTGCAGGGTGGAGCAAGCTCCTGTCCCACTCCAGAATTGGTATCTTGAGCAGCAAGGCCATGCAGTCACCTAAAAGGAGGCAGATTTATTGCTGCATTTGAGTGAAAGCCAAGCCAGGTCCCTTCAGGTGTCTGAGAAGCAGAATGTGAAATAATTCCATGATTTAACCTGATGAGCAGAGACAGTGATGTGCCTCCCTCATGCCATCATTACTCATCTTGCAGGCAACAGCTTCATTACGGCACCGTGCTCCTCATTCAGGTGAAGCATTACTGGACTGAGCTGAAGCATCTGTTCCTTGCAACCCAGCTGAAAGCATTTGGAGATGAGCCAGGAAACCTTCAGTGATAGACCAAGGCAGGGATGATCAACACTGATAGGTTGAGATTGACCATGGCGGCTTCACATTGCACTGGGGAGAGGTTTAGGTTGGGTATTGAGAGTAATTTCTGTCCTGAGAGTGGTCAGGCATTGGAACAGGCTACCAGGGAGGTGGTGGAGTCACCATCCTGGGAGGTGTTCAAGAAATGTGTGGACATGGCACTGTGGGACATGGTTTTAGTGGCCATAGTGATATTGGGCTGATGACTGGACTCAATGATTTTGGAGATCTTCCCCAACTCACACAATTTTAAGATTCTATGACTAAAAACCTGTTAAGTGATGTAAAAGAAACATAACATGAGAGTGCCTTGTGTCCAAGGACCTTCCTGATGCTTTTGTCAGAAGATATCTTGGCTAGACTTACTGTTGCACATGATGGTACCTAACTTACCAGCTCTGGATATGTTAGGTTAGAAGAGCAGGCTCTTCAGCCAGGAAGAGGAATACCTATGCAACAAAGGTCCAACACCTATTTTCTGTTGCTGCTGTGTGATGTGATGCCTGATAAATCCTCACATTGTTATTCCTCAGGAGAGGACACAATTACAACTGTGTTTTCTTCTCACCCATATGGTAGCTGGCATCAGGTGCAGCACACATAGACATTGCCATATGGACTCACTCGCAAAGGCTTGGATGGATGAGGTTTCCAAGGGCATCATTTGCCTCCCCTGGGGTTAAACATAAGTCAGGAAGAGGAAAAAATTCTGGTGCAAGTCCAGGGTAGCTCAAAAAAAAAAAGTGAAGACTTCATCTGAGCCAAGAGTTGTTTTTCTTTCATTCCCTGGGTTATTAAAAACACTAAAATACAGCTTCAGATTATGTTATGTAGGACATGGTCAATGATTTTATGGCTCAATCTTTGAGGCATCTCATCCTCCTAGAGTGAAGACCCTCCTAGGGCTTCCTTTTCTCTAAAATACTTTTGCAAGCTCCAAAATTGACACCATCTCTAGAAAGGCCCAGTATCTCTTAAAGTGGCTGTGAGAACACCACAGCAAAGGATGGGGAAAGCAGAAGTACTGCAGAGGCTATGAAGCTGCTGGGGGGCCTGAAGCAGCTCTGTGAGGAGCAAAGGCTGAGAGCCCTGGGGCTGCTGAGCCTGCAGAAGAGCAGCCCCAGAGGGGATCTGATCAATGCTCAGCAAGAGCTAAAGGACAAGAGCCAGACCCTTCTCAGTGGTGACCAGTGACAGGACAAGGGCAGCAGGCACATGGAAACATAGAATCATAGGATGGCAGGAGCTGGAAGGGACCTTGAAAGATCATTTGGTCCAGTGCCCCTGCCAGAGCAGGATCACCTAGAGCAGATCACACCAGAACGCATCCAGACGGCTCTTGAATATCTCTGGTAAGGGAGACTCCACAACCTCACTGAGCAGCTGTTTCCAGTGCTCTGTCATCCTCACAGTCAAAAAGAATCCTGGAGCCCAGGAGATTCTATCTGAACAGGAGGAGAAACTTATTTACTGTGAGGATGCTGGAGCCCTGGAGGAGGCTGCCCAGATAAGTTGTGCAGTCTCCTTTTCTTTGGAGAGATTCCAAACCTGGACATAGCAGTTCTGGGCAAGCTGTTGTGGGTGGCTGTGCTTTAGCAGGGCATTTGGACTGGATGATCCCTTCCAGCCCCCACCACTCCATAATTCATTCACCAGTGTTTTTACACAAGATTTATTCTCTCCACTCCTCATGAATATCCTTTCTGGAGCTGGAGGGGTGCCTGTGATGTAACAAACATCTTACATACACTGATGTATGTAGATCTTGCACACAACACGATTGAAGTTCTCCCACACAGCCCTGGGAGGAAATCTCTAGCACTAAAAACATACCAAGGAAGATGAAACAGAGTGCAGATGAGTAGGAGAGATGAAACGTGCTGCCTGTGTATTCCCCAAGAACAATATTTATCTCTAATATTTACTAAAAGTGGTCTCAGGTGAGCTGGATGCAAAATTCCTGGGGATGTGAGGGTTTAAAAATCACTTAATTTAGGTATTTTCAGATGTGTGTGTGTGAGCTGCATAAAATAAAGTTGAGTTTAGAGGACTATAAGCACTTGTGAGTAGTTTAGAGTGTAAATTGTAGCATCATAGAATCAGTCAGTCAGAAGGGACCACAAGGATCATCCAGTTCCAAACCCCCTGCCATGGGGGTCCCTTCCATTCTATGATTCCAATGGTCCCTAAACTATTCTATGACCTTTAAAGTCCTTTTTAAGCCAAACCATTGCATGAATCTACAAATCTTCTTTATTTGTGGCATCTGCTTTCTTCTTGCCATCAACATGTAAGAGAAAAAAACCCAAGTCAAATCACTTGCCATACCATTGCACATACCCCAGCCATTATTTCATTGCATTTTACCAGGGTTGCCCTCAATTCACACTGATTTTCCAGTTTCAATCTAATCTCTCCTCTTTGCAGCTCTGGTGCTGACGTGACTGCCGTGCTGTGGTGTGCTCATTAATGAGTGTTATCTCAGTGCTGTTCTAATTGATGTGTTGAACCTTGCACACATCAAAACATTAATCTGCAAGCAGATAAGCAAATGAAATTCTGTGGCGTGATGGATGTGGTCCCAAGGCTTCCGCTTGGTTCTCGCCACCTATTTGTCATTTCCCCATGTCCCCTGGAGTGAGGTTGGAGTGAGGTTGGGTTGGGCTCTTCTGGCTGGTATCAGGTAATAGAATGAGAGGAAGTGGTCTGAAATGGGAGGTTTAGATTGGATATTTGGAATTATTTCTTTCCTGCAAGAGTGGTCAGGTATTGGAACAGGCTGCCCAGGGAGGTGGTGGAGGCTCTACCCCTGGAGGTGTTCAAAAATCCCGTGGCCATGGCACCTGGGGACATGGTTTCAGGGCCATGGTGGTGTTGGGCTGGTGGTTGGACTCAACGATCTTAGAGAAGCTTTCCAACCAAAGCAATTATATGACTACATTTTCTGAGATGCCTTTCCAATGTGTGCTGAAGGTAGGAGCCATTCCCTGTGTCCATCTGTACCTGAAACATCAAAGTAGATTTGTAGGGCTTCCAGGTTTCTGTGTCATGAAGAGGAGTCACCACTCCTGGAGGTGTTCAAGAAATGTGTGGGTGCAGCATGTGGGGACACGTTTGGAGGTGGGTTGATGGTTGGACTCCATCAGCTTAGAGGTCTCTTCCAACCCAAACAGTTCTATGATTCTATGAAATTGCTCTTGTGGATCTGGGGGCTGCTTAGCTCAACAGTGGGGCTTGGTCAAAAGAGGATTCTTGACCAGTTCCTGTAGCTCAGGGTTGGGGTTGCAGCCCAGATTAGAACTACAGCTTCTGAGCAAATGCTGCCTCTGGATGCTCAGCTGCCCTTGGACATCTGCAGATTGAATAAACCTCCTCTCCAATTCCAGGTGTTTTGTGCTCAGCTGCCAATAATCTTTCTCTGATGATTTCATTTCAGCCAAACCCTTTGAGAGTGGCCAGTACCTGGACATCTATGGAATCACGAGAGACCAGGCTGGGGAGTATGAATGCAGTGCAGAAAATGATGTGTCAGTCCCAGATGTGAAAAAAGTCAAAGTCACAGTCAACTGTAAGTCCTGCTGGGTTTTAATCATTAACTCTGGTGGACAAGAGGGATCTGCCTGAGAAGAAAAGTCTTAAGGTGGAGAGCTGCTGCTGGTGCTGAATCTGTAGGTGGATGGGGGGTGTTTGGAGCAAAAATGACCTGTGCTGTTTGATGTATGAGTTGGCCTCACCAAAGGTGAGCTTAAGGTCCAAATCTTTCTTTTTCTCTGCCAGCATGATGTCATCAGCTTTGTGGCAGGTGCTCCTGCTGGGCTGTGGTGCTGAGAATGAGGTTTTGGAGTCATCTTTTGAGTTGTTATCTTCATAGCTTCTGATGGATGTCCTGGTTGTTGGGCTGAAGCGCTTCTGACTTAGTTTCTGCTGTGGCTGTGCAATAAGAGAAGAGAAGCTGTTTGATATCTGTTGGGTGCTTAGATGGTGATCAATCTATGTGGAAATCTGAGGAGCTCTCAGCAAAGGCAGCAAGGTTTTTCATATGATGCTCCCAGTTTGAAGGCAAGAAGGACTGTGCTGACTGTGAGTGATCTAGTTGCACCGTGGATCATACCCAGGAATGGCCAAGGTGGCCTCTTAGCTGTCCCTGCAGCCTGCCAAGTCTGACTGCTTGAGATTTTCACATCAAGGAGATGTTTCTAGCTCGGGATTGAATTTGGTTTAGCACTCAGTATGACCTGAATCATTCAGAAGTGTTCTTCATTGCTCCAGTCTCCACAAAAACATAGATAGAAAATATGTCTACTTCACTCTGAATTGTCTTGGTTTAAGTGTGGTTACCCAGCTCATAATTTCCATCAGTTTCTGGTCTGAAAACTTTTATCCTTACTGGCCACAAACTTTTGAGATATCAGCTTTGTATCTTTCTCAACAGATGTTGTCCCTTTTGATGAGCTTCTCATCCCCAGGTTGCTGGGAAACTGGAGTTGAGCTGCTGTGGGTGGGATGCTGATGGGGTTGACCACACAACCTGGGTACATATGGGACATTGCCACATATAGAAGATTCCCCAATGCTCTTTGTTGAGCAATGGGGTGGTAATAGGCTGCTCACAGTTCATATTGTTCTGGAACACGTTGGGTCAATGCACTAATGCTTAGAGAAGAGCTCGATCACAGATCTCACATGCAAGCCTCAGTGTTTGGTCATGTAGGCTGGGGAAGCTGGCTGCAGATCTTGCTTCCTCTCTGCTCCTCAGGCTTCTGCACTGAGGACCAGCACATGTCAACCACCAGCCCTTCCTTTGCAAGTCACAAGAGCTGATGTCAACTGCTGAGCAGCTCAAGGAGACTCATGCAGAGTCTCCACTGCTGCTTTGCCCTCGTTGACATCTTTCTGTGAACTGGAAGGTAAAGTGCACAGTGTTTCTAAAACCCAATAAAGACTTCCCTGAATCTTCCACAAGGTTTCTTGCCAGTCTTATTCCACTGGGAAAAGTGGTTTTTTTGGGGGGGAAAAAAGAGCTCCATGCCTCTCTAACATCCTTAAAACTCTGATTTGGGTATGTTGCATCAGGGTGTTTGTTCCTCAAGAAGCAGGAGCTGCCTGGTCCTTTACTGTCAGGGCTGTGTCACCAGTGACATTTGGTCTTCCTGGATGTCAGCTGTGGTCTTCTCCCACCAAGCTGGGATCTGTGGAGGGGTGATGCCAATCTGTACCTCAGTTCAGGGTTTCAGTAAAAACCAGGACTGACCCTTCTATCCCTCACCAAAAAAAAAAAAAAAGGAATCAATAGCTGGAAAACAACCATTTGGGATCCTCATCAGTGTTGCTCAATTCCCAAAAGCAGGCAATTCACTTAAAACTAGAGACCATGTGGAAGGAAACTCCCCAATGGATGGGTTCCTATGGAACAGATGACTGTTATTTACTGTGTGAGGAGCAGGGAGGTGATTGTCACCTTGGACACAGCTCTGGTGAGGCCACACCTTGAGCGTCGTGTTCAGTTTTGGGCACCTCAATACAAGAGAGATGTAGAGGTGCTGGAGCAGGTCCAGAGGAGGGCAATGAAGGTGGGGATGGGACTGGAGAATAAATCTTATGAGGAGTGACTGAGGGAGTTGGGGATGGTTAGTGTGAGGAAGAAGAGGCTGAAGAGAGGCCTCATTGCTGTCTACCTGAAGGGACATTGTGGAGAGGTTGCTGCTGGGCTCTGCTCACAGCTAATCGGAGACAGAACAAGGGGGAATGGCCTCAAGGTGAGGCTGGGCAGGTTTAGATTGGACATTAGGAAAAAGTTTTTCATGGAGAGAGTGTTCAGGGAGTGGAATGAGCTGCTCAGGGAGATGGTGGAGTCACGTACCCTGGATGTGCTTCAGGGTGGTTTGGATGTGGTGCTCAGGGCTACAGTTTAAGGTGAATCTTGTAGAGTAGGGTTGTAGATTTGACTTGGTGATGCTCAGGGGCTTTGCCAACCTGGGTGTGATTCTGATTCTGTGATACTGCAAAACTGTCAGTAAAAAGTTGGACAGATATCTGTAAAGATGTGTTTTGGGGTGACACCTTCCACACAAGCTGCAAGCCAAAGTGGTTGGTGGTGTTAGATCAAGACCCTGCAACAGGCCAGGGGAGGGAAGGAATGGTGAGCTTTGGGTAAACCAGTGTCACATCTGTGTTCTTTCATCCAGCTGTGAAACCAGCTGCCTGAAGATCTTTCTAAGTGCTCGTAGAAAGGAAAAGTTCATGCATTCATGCAATGATTTAGGCTGGAAGGGACCTTACAATGTATCTAGTTTCACCACTCCTGCTCCATGGTTGGTTTGATGTCTGGGTGTTTTGGTGAAGGTTTTAACCTTTTGGAATCTCTCTTGCCTTCCAAGCCAAGATCTAGATGTGCTTGACTCCTGGTTTGGATAACATCATCATCTTAGATGGCCAAAGCCAAAACTCAAGCTTAACTGCCACACACAGCTGATGGTTGATATGTGTCCTGCACCCACAGAAAAGAGACTGGCACCTTCTTGACACTCACTCTTCAGTTGAACAGTCTTGTTCATCTCTGTCCCTCTTCACAGTATCACAGTATCACACAGTATCACAGTATCATCAGGGTTGGAAGAGACCTCACAGATCATCAAGTCCAACCCTTTACCACAGAGCTCAAGGCTAGACCATGGCACCAAGTGCCACGTCCAATCCTGCCTTGAACAGCCCCAGGGACGGTGACTCCACCACCTCCCCGGGCAGCCCATTCCAGTGTCCAATGACTCTCTCAGTGAAGAACTTTCTCCTCACCTCCAGCCTAAATCTCCCCTGGTGCAGCCTGAGGCTGTGTCCTCTCATTCTGGTGCTGGCCACCTGAGAGAAGAGAGCAACCTCCTCCTGGCCACAACCACCCCTCAGGTAGTTGTAGACAGCAATAAGGTCACCCCTGAGCCTCCTCTTCTCCAGGCTAACCAATCCCAGCTCCCTCAGCCTCTCCTCGTAGGGCTGTGCTCAAGGCCTCTCCCCAGCCTCGTCGCCCTTCTCTGGACACGCTCAAGCATCTCAATGTCCCTTTTAAACTGGCAGCCCAGAACTGGACACAGTACTCCAGATCTGGCCTCACCAGGGCCAAGTAGAGAGGCAGGAGAATCTCCCTCAACCTACAGGACACACTTTTTTTCATGCACCCCAGGAGACCACTGGTCTTCTTGACCATGAGAGCACACTGATGTCCCATGGACAACTCAGTGTCCACCAGCATTCCCAGGTCTTTATCCTTGGAGCTGCTTTCCAGCAGGTCACCCTCCTCACATGCACCAGTGCAGAACCCTACACTGTCCTTGTTGACCCAATCTGCACGTGGAATCCTGCTGGCTTTGGGGAAAGTGCTGCCTGCTCTGAGGGTATACAGGGTGGCCATTTTTCAGTAGTTCTTGTAGCTAAAGAAGGGAATAAAATACAAGCCCTGTAAGATGAGGATGTGGCTGCAGCAAGAAGCAGTTCATACCTGTGAACAATTTGTCACAGTCAGCTAATTGCTCCTGCACTTCTGTGGGGATTTGTCCCTTGTCCCCACACCGCTTAAGCGCCGTGCAGGAGCACTCAGAACATCTGCTCCCTGCTGCTGATGCTCATCTGTTCTGACCAGGCAGAAAAATGGCTCATTGCCTTCAGGCAAGGCTTGTGCTGGAGCTGGGTGATGCTGGAGGAGCTCACCCAGCCGTGATCCGCCCCAGGGTGGGATGTTTGCTGCAGTGGCTGAAGCTCCTGGGGTGATCTTTGCTTCCCAGTACCTCAGCGCAGGCAGCCCAGTGCCAAAATGGATGTCGTGCGTGAGGTGGAACCAGCAGAAGAATGCTCCTTTGCTCTCCACTGAGCTGAGCTGTCAGGGCAGCTTTCTGCTAGGAAAAGCTTAATGTTTCCTTGAGGAGAGCTGGGATTTGTCTACCAGCTACAAGGACTTTGTATCAAATGGTATTCTCAAGCTTAAATCTGAAAGAGCTGTATCGATCGGGCATTGGAGAAGGCTGCCCAGATAGGTTGCGCAGTCTCCTTCTCTGGAGAGCTTCCAAACCCACCCCTCTGGGCATTGTGCTGATGGGCAAGCTGCTGTGGGTGCCCCTGCTTTAGCAAGGGGGTTGGACTGGGTGATCTCCAGAGGTCTCTTCCAACCCCCACCGCTAAGACTATGCGAAAACAAATGCTGATTTCATGATGTTGCCATCCCATTCCTCATCACCACAGCCTGGGCTCAACACTGCTGGAGATTCTCACATTTAGCAGCTGCCTTTCATATTTTTTAGGTATAAGGAGAGCAGAAGAGAGGCAGAGAAGCTCCAGCGCCACGTGGGCAGTTTCAAAGCAGCTTTCACACGAGATATTAAAGCCTTGCTAATCCAGATTCCTGGTTTGCTCAGCGCGGGGTTCAATATTATCACCTATAAATCAGTATTTGCTTTATAAAATGTAATGGAAAATGCTAATAAGATTTACTGGTGAAATGAAATTGGATTATCTCTGATCTATTTTAACTCGATTTGCTATAATATTCCTCCTTCATAAACCTACAGCCTCAATTTCTTGCTCTCCTTTCTTTTCTTCCTTGCCTTTCTTTTTCCTTTCGTTTTAATTTTCCTCTCATTTATTTCCTTTTTCTCTCCTTTATTCCTTTCTTCTTTTCTGTCATTCCTTTCTTTTCCTCTTTCTTTTTTTTCCTTCTTCTTTCTTCTTCCTTTTCTTTTTCTTCATTTTTTTCTTATTTTTTCTTCTTTCTCTTCTTCTTTTATTTTTTTCTCTTTCTTTTTTCTCTTTCTTTTTCTCTCACCTTTCTTTTTTTTCCTTTACTTTATTTTTTACTCCTCTTTTTCTCTTTCTTTTTCTTTCCTTCCACTCTTTCTTTTCCTCTCTTTTATTTCCTTTTTCTCTCGTTTCTTTGTTTATTTTCTTTCATTTCTTTCTTTTCCTTTTTTTCTTTTTTCTCTCCTTTTTTTTCTCTTTTTTCTCTCTCCTTTTTTCTCACTTCTCTTTTTGTCTTTTTTCTCTTTCTTTTCCCCCTCCCTCCCTTTTTTCCTCTTCCTTTTTTCCATTATTTCTTCATTCTCTTTTCTCTTTTCTATTCCTTCCCTCTCTTCCTCTCTCTTTTATTGCCTTTTTCTCTCATTTCTTCCTTTCTTTTCTCTCATTTTGTTCTTTTCCTTTCCTTTTTCTCTTTTCTCTTTTATTTTTCTGTCTCCTTTCTTCTTTCCTTTTTTCTCACTTCTCTTTTTCTCTTTTTTCTCTTTCTTTTTCCCCTTTTTTATCTTCCTTCTTTGTTTTCCTTTGCTTTCCTTTTTTCCCCTTCTTTCTTCCTTCTCTTTTCGCTTCTCTCTTCCCCTTTCCTTCCTTTCTTTCTTTCTTTCTTTCTTTCTTTCTTTCTTTCTTTCTTTCTTTCTTTCTTTCTTTCTTTCTTTCTTTCTTTCTTTCTTTCTTTCTTCCTTCCTTCCTTCCTTCCTTCCTTCCTTCCTTCCTTCCTTCCTTCCTTTCTTCCTTCCTTCCTTCCTTCCTTTCTTTCTTTCTTTCTTTCTTTCTTTCTTTCTTTCTTTCTTTCTTTCTTTCTTTCTTTCTTTCTTTCTTTCTTTCTTTCTTTCTTTCTTTCTTTCTTCTCTCTCCTTTCTTCTCTTCTCTCTCTCTCCTTTCTTTCTTCTATATCTCTTTTCTTCTCCTTTCTCTCCTTTCTTTTTCTCCCCTTCCCTTCACCTCCTCCTCCTCTCTCCAAATTTAGTCCACCAAACGCACTGCAGGTTCTCACACCACCAATTTGTAAATGGAAACTCTTTGGGACAGACATAAACTAAGCAGAAAAATGCAGATTCTGCCAATTTGAAGATATTTTATAGTGAGGAAAAAAAACAGGAAAAGAAAAGAAAACAAACCCATAAGCCTGTAAAGTCATTAGAGTTGTAGTGTATGTGCTGTAAGGCGGATAGCAAGGGGGTTATTTCTGTATGGTTGGAAGCTGCCCAGCCAAGAAAACTTGATATTCAGAAAGTAATTGAAACCTGGTAATTTTCTTGTCCTTGCTTGGGTGGGTGAGCAGCTCCCTGCGATGAATATCTGCAGTCAGAACTCTGTGTAGTGCCGCCGCAGCTGCTCAGGGCTCATTGGTCCCTTCTATGAGCTGGGCACAATAAAACCTTGATGTGTTCTGCAGTGATCAGGTCTGCAGGATAGAATAGGTCTTTGCATAACAGGGAAGCTGCAGAAAAGATGAGCAGAAGGAACAGTGATGTCATCAGATCCATGGAAATGTGCTGTGCCAGGAGAATGTGTGTCATCCTGCCGGGGGCTGCAGGACATGCTGGGCACTGAGGAATCTGTGTCACAGAATCTCACAATGGTAGAGGTTGGAGGGGACCCCTGAGACTAAGTCCAACCCTCCTGCCAAAGCAGGATCACTCAGGCCAGGTCAAAAAAGCAGGCATCCCTGTGAGTCTTGAAAGTCTCTAGAAGAGATTCCACAACTTCCCTGGGCAGCCTGCTCCAGGGCTCCAGTGGCCTCACAACAAAGAAGTTTCTCCTCCTCTTCAGGTGAAGTCTCCTGTGTTTGTGCCCATTCTCACTGGGTGCCACTGAGAAGAGTCTGGTTCCACCCTCTTGGCCTCAACAGGTCCTTTAGCTCTTGCTGAGCATTGAGCATATCCCCTCTGGGGCTGCTTTTCTGCAGGCTCAACAGCCTCAGGGCTCTCAGCCTTTCCTTCTCACAGAGATACTCAGGCCCCTCAGCATCATTGGAGCCTTCATTGGACTCTCTCCAGTAGTTCCCTATCTCTCTTGAATTGGGAGCCCAGAACTGGACCCACAACTCCAGATGTGGCCTCTCTAAGGCAGAGTAGAGAGGGAAGATAACTCCCTTGACCTGCTGGCCACACTCTCCTTCCTTCCCCCCAGGAGACCTTCTTGGCCACAAAGGCACATTGTTGGTTGATGGGGAATTTGTTATCCACCAGCACTGCCAGGTCCTTCCTCTTGGAGCTGCTTTGCAGACCACATCCATCAAGGGCATGGTTTTATGTCACTGCATCTTGAGTTACGCTGCTGAAGCTGCATCTTACAGATGTAGCTGAATTAGATCTCGTGGCTTTGGATGGGAGGAAGCCATTCAGTTGAAATTAAAAGAGGATCATTTAATTCCCTCTTTGTGAAATCCCATCATGCTGCAAATGGAAGGCCAGACTCACCAGTGCTTACTGGGGAGGTGAAAATTGCAGTTCCTGTACTGAGGAAGCCTACCTGGCACTGGGCAGGGTTGATGAGGTCTGGTCCTGGTGGGTGTGTTGGTCTGGATGCTTTGGAGTCTTCCTGGCAGCACAGGAGGGAGGACAAGTCTTCATTTCTGAGCCAAGACTTCCAGCAGTTTTTCTGGCACAAGTCACTTGGGAGGAAGTGGTGCTTGGACTCCACCTCCTGCCTCTATGGTGCTGAAGTCCAGAGAGGAGAAAAATCCACTGCCAAGTTTTTCAGACAGCAAATAAAAATGATATAAAGATAACTCAAAATGTTCTAGAGAGTGAGCCACCTCTTCTCCAACAGCTTCTCTTTGCACAGGTGGCTTCCACTAGATCTCAAAATGATTGAGAAAGAAAAATGGATGTGAAAAGGTTTTATTTGCTGAGAGACATGGTTTTATGGTGACCTGGAAGTGGGGGGTGAATGCTTAGGCTTGCTCTCGAAGGTGTCTTCCAATCAAAATGATTCTATTATTCAATGATGTGATAAGCTCCAAAAGCTCCTTGCCAGTCATGCCCCTGAATCAGAGTTGCCAAGAGATCTTTCCCCAGACCCCCCATATGACATCTTCACCAGTGGCAGCTCCATGGGTGGTGTTCTCTGCTCAATCATAGCCCTTAACACAAAGGTTTTCAGCGTCTGATGTGAACCTTCCTTGCAGAATCACAACCCCATCCCACCCCTGTCCTTCAAGGAGTGGAGAACTGGTCAGTAACAGAATCACAGAATTAACCAGGACGAAAAAGACCTCTAAGATCACAGGCTCACAGAATGCCAGGGGTTGGAAGGGACACAAAGAGATCATTGAGTCTAATCCCCCCTGCCACAGCAGTACCATACAATCTAGCTCAGGTCACACAGGAACACATCCAGACAGGCCTTGAAAGGCTCCACAGAAGGAGACTCCACAACCTCTCTGGTGAGCCTGTGCCAGTGCTCTGGGACCCTTCCAGTAAAGAATTCCCCCTTGTGTTGAGGTGGAACCTCCTGTGCTGCATTTTCCACCCATTGCTCCTTGTCTTATCCCAGGCAGCAAGTGAGCAGAGCCTGTCCCCCTTCTCCTGACCCCCAGCCCTCAGGTATTGATAAACATTGATTAAATCCCCTCTCAGTCTTCTCCTCTCCAGACTAAACAGCCCCAGGTCCCTCAGCCTCTCCTCCTCAGGCAGTGCTCCAGCCCCCTAATCATCCTTCTAGCCCTCTGCTGGACTGTCTCCAGCAGATCCCTGTCTCTCTTAAGCTGGGGAGCCCAAAACTGAAGGCAGTACTCAAGATGAGGTCTCACCAGGGCAGAGCAGAGAGGGAGGAGAACCTCCCTCAATTTGCTGGACACACTCATCTTACTGCACTCCAGGATCCCATTGGCACTCTTGGCCACAACATCCAGCCTGAACATGTTTTGACATAGCTTTAGGCTGTGTCCTCTTGTTCTATCCCTAGTTGCCTGGCAGAAGAAGCCAACCCCACCTGGCTACAGCCTCCTTTCAGGTAGTTGTAAGAACAATGAGGTCTGCCCTGAGCTTCCTCTTCTCTAGGCTGAGTACCCCCAGCTCCCTCAGCCTCTCCTCACAGGGCTGTGTTCCAGGTCTCTCCCCAGCATTGGTATCCTTCTCAGGTCACATAATCATAGAATCAACCAGGTTGGAAGAGATCATCCAGTCCAACCTATCAACAACCCTTTTGTCAACCAGACCATGGCACTAAGTGCCTCACCCAGTCTTTCCTTGAACACCTCCAGGGACAGTGACTCCACCACCTCCCTGGGCAGCCCATTCCAATGGGAAATCACTCTCTCTGGCAACAACTTCCTCCTAACATCCAGCCTAGACCTCCCCCAGCACAACTTGAGACTGTGTCCCCTTGTTCTGTTGCTGGTTGCCTGTGAGAAGAGGCCACCCCCCACCTGGCTACAACCTCCCTTCAGGTAGTTGTAGAGAGCAATGAGGTCACCCCTGAGCCTCCTCTTCTCCAGGCTCAAGAACCCCAGCTCCTTCAACCTCTCCTCATAGGGTTTGTGTTCCAGGTTCCAGGTCATGCTCAAGTCCAGCCATTGATCTACCAACAGCCATTAAAACATGTCCTGAGGTGCCATGTGGGGATCACAGAATCATTTTGGTCGAATGAAAGACCTTTAAGATCACCAAGTCCACCCATGAAAGGCAGGGCTGAGTTTGAGGGAGCCCCCAGCCGACTGCAAAAGCATCTGATAGGGAAACCTGGCATCCTCTCCTGCTCGTGTCCCTCCTGCTGCGATGGTTTGATAAGATATTTCTGCCAGGAGGGTTTTTTTGTGCAGGAACGTGCCAGCTCCTTGTATGAATTTTAAGCAGCATGTTTGTTTTCTGCTTGGCCAGGTTAGGGTTTGAGCAGAGCAGCTTATCTCATTAGCATTTCTTAGGAGCCTGCCTCGCTGTTGCTATGGTGCTTTGCATAATATTATGCATAATCCTCTGATTTAACTTGGAAATCAGACATAACTGTACAAGCCACTCTAACCTAATTATATCTGTAACCTTAAACCTACTGGGGAAAAACATGAGAGGACTCCAGTGCTCGGTGAGCCTCTTGATAGCTGGACGTGTTGCTGAGACTTTTTCCCTGACTGGCCAAAAATACCCCACAGCATTTCCACAACAGGGGAATTATTTTGGGTTCAGTAAAGAATATTCCACTCAACCAGTGATTGAGAATCATAGAATTGTCCTCCTCACAGAGATCTCGACACCTTTGGGGCTTCCACTGAACTCTGTCCAGTAGTTTCCTGTCTCTCTTGAACTGGGGAGTTCAGAGTTGGACAGAGGACTCCAAAAGTGGCCTGGCTAGGGCAGTGTAGAGGGAGACATCCTTCCTCAACCCACTGGCCACACTCTTCTTCATGCATCCCTGGAGTCCACCAATCTTCTTGATCAAAACTGTTTCCTGAAAAAAAGCTTAGTCCCATACTCCTGACACCCACCCTGGAAGTATTCAGAGAATCATAGAATGGTTTAGTTTGGAGGGGACCTCAAAGATTATCTAGTTCCAACTCCACCATAGGCAGGGACACCTCCCACTAGAGCAGGTCTCTCAAGGCCTCATCTAACCTGATCCTGAACACCTCCCTGGGCAACCTGTGCCAGTGTCTCACCACCCTCACTGCAAACAACTTCTTCCTAACATCCAGTTTCAATCTCCCCTCTGCCAGTTTAAACCCATTCCTCCTCATCCTGTCACTACAAGACCTTGTCAACAGCCCCTTCCCAATCCCCCTTTAGGCCCCCTTCAGATACTGGAAGGCCACTCCAAGGTCTCCTCAAAGCCTTCCCTTCTCCAGCCTGAAGACCTCCAACTCTTGTAGCCTAATTGATCAACACTGATGAGATTCCCCTTCTCCAGATTAAAAGGTCCCAATTCTCTCAGCCTTTCCTCTGAAGGTAGGTGCTCCAGTTGCTCTGAACAAAACAATTCTCCTCTCTGGTAGGGACAGAAGTCTCCTGTGAAAGTGCTGTTTGTCATTTTGTGTCCTTCAGATATTTTTTGATTAACATTTCAGAAATCAGATTAAAACAATATAGTTCAAGTTGCTGACTAGAGTGCAATTTGACTGCCAAATGAACATTGATTTCTCTCAGCAGTGAGGTGGTTTCCTATTAGGTGCTGCAAACCTGCTGAGCACTTGCTGCATGTCAGGCAGTGATAGGACTAGGGGGAATGGGACAAAGCTAGAGATGAGTAGGTTCAGACTGGATGTTAGGAAGAAGTTCTTCAGCATGAGGGTGGTGAGAGCCTGGAACAGGTTGCCCAAGGAGGTAATGGAATTTCCATCCCTGGAGGTGTTTAAGCCCAGGCTGGATGAGGCTTTAGACAGCCTGATGTAGTGTGAGGTGTATCTGGCCATGGCAGGGGGGTTGGAGCTGGATGATCCTTGTGTTCCCTTCCAACCCTGACTGATTCTTTGATTCTGTGATTCTGTGATTCTGCTGCCACAGCACATCGTGAAGGGCTCTGGCAACATGAGATGAGGGCTTGTGTTTGAAGAAGTTGGGAGTATGAGTACTCCAGATAAGGAGAACATTTTGCATCCTCTTACAGAAAATCTCTGCTTAGCACTGACAAGTGATTTAATGATTTGCTTCTGCAGGGGGAAGTAAGGGGCTGGTTGTCACTGGTGAGATGCAGATGTGCAAGGACAGCAGCTTCTTGGGCTGAGCTGCCTCTTCTTGAGCAACTTGGTCTAGTGGAAAGTGTCCTTGCCTATGGCATGGCAGCTGGAACTAAATGATCTCAAAGGCCTGTTCAATCCCAGGCCATTCTCTGCTCCTCTCCATGAACGTCTCTAGCTCACCAATTGTATGAGATTCAACAAGGCCAAGCGCTGCGTTCGGCACTTGAGTCACAACAGCCCCCTGAAGGCTCCAGGAGTGCGGCAGCCTGGCTAGAGAGTTGTTGAGTAGAAGAGCTGGGGATGCTGGTTAACAGCCAGCTGGAGATGAGCCAGTGTGTGAGCCCAGGTGGCCACGAAGGCCACCAGCAACCTGGCTTGAATCATCAATGATACTGAGCACATCTGAGGCCCAGGGAGGGAGTGGAGTTGCTGTCCCTGGAGGTGTTCAAGAAAAGACTGCATGGGGCACTTAGTGCCATGGTCTGGTTGACTGGCTAGGGCTGGGTGCTAGGTTGGACTGGATGATCTTGGAGGTCTCTTCCAACCTGGTTGATTCTATGATTCTATAGATGAGCTGGCCAAAACACACCTCAAATCCTGGGGGCAGTTTTGCCACCCTCACTCCAAAAAGGACATTGAGGAACTGTAGCAGGTCCAGATAAGGGCAGTGAAGCTGGTGAAGGGTCTGAAGAACAGGCCTGGTGTGGAGCAGCTGAAAGATCTGGGGTTGTTTAACCTGAAGAAGAAAAGGCTGAAGGGGAGACCTTCTAGTTCTCATTGGAGCCAGCTGGGGAACTGGTGTCTTCTCCCAAGGAACAAGTGATAGAACAGGATAAAATTGAGTCAAATTTTCTTGGGGCAGGTTAGGATGGATTTGAGGAAAAATTTCTTCCTTCCTGTAGGTATCCCAGGCTGCCCAGGGCAGTGGTGAAGCTCCCATCCCTGCAGGGCTTTTGAAGGTGTGGAAACAATGTGCTGAAGCACATGATTTGGTGGTGACTTGGTAGTGTTGGGTTAGTGGTTAGACTTCACCTAATGAGTTTCTCCCAATCAAAATGTTTTTGTGACTCTATGAGATGAATTTTTATGTCAAAATAAGATTACAGTCAGATTCTGGACACTTCTGCGCATCCACCTCTGCTGCCTTGCAGCCATTCCTGAGGCAGGAACGCGAACCTCTGGATGGGCCTGCTAGCTCCTTGGAACACTAGGGTGCAGCTCCTGGCCATCATCAGAGGTGCTGAAATTTCACCTCTGCACATGGGATCTCAACCCTCTCAAATTTACAAAATCATAGCATTGTTTTATTGGAAAAGACCTCTAAGATCGTTGAGTCCAGCCAACTGTCAACCCAACACCACCAGGATCATTAAACCATGGCCCAAAGTGCCATGTCCACACATTTCTTGAGTGCCTTCAGGGATGGTGACTCCATCACTTCTCTGGGCAGCCTGTTCCAATGCCTGACCACTCTTGCAGGAAAGAAATTGTTCCTAAACCTTCCCTGGCACAACTGCAAGCCATTTCCTCTTTTTCTGTCACCTGAGACTAGAGAGAAGAGACCAACTCCCAGCTGGCTCCAACCTCCCTTCAGGGACTTGTAGAGTGCTAGAAAGTCTCCTTTTAGTCTACTCTTATCATAGAATCATAGACCCATAGAATCAACCAGGTTGGAAGAGACCTCCAAGATGATCCAGTCCAACCAATCAGCCAGCCCTGTCCAATCAACTAGACCCATCCAGGCTTTTCTTCAACACTTCCAGGGATGATGACTCCACCACCTCTCTGGGCAGTTCATTCCAATGCCAATCACTCTCTCTGCCAACAACTTTCTCCTAACATCCAGCCTAGACCTCCCCTGGCACAACTTGAGACTGTCACTGGGTGCCTAGGAGAAGAGACCAACCCCACCTGGCTACAACCTCCCTTCAGGTAGTTGTAGAGAGCCATGAGGTTACCCCTGAGCCTCCTCTTCTCCAGGCTGCACACCCCCAGCTTCCCCAGCTTCTCCTCACAGGGCTGTGCTCCAGCCCCCTTGCCAGCCTCGGTGCCCTTCTCTGGATACATTCCAGTAAGTCAACATCTCTCATGAATTGAGGGGCCCAGAACTGGACACAGGACTCAAGGTGTGGCCTGACCAGTGCAGACTAAACAACACCAGCTGCCTCACCAGGCTTATCCTCAAAGTTGATGGGATCCAAAGCAAGGGAGTGTTTGTAGTGGCCAAGGAAAAGCATTACTGGGAAGCCAGTCCTGTCTGGATTCATAGATTCATTCACAGAATGCTTTGGATTGGAAGGGACCATAAAGATCACCCAGTTCCAATCCCCCTGCTGTGCACAGGGACACCTCCCACCAGCTCAGGTTGCTCAAGGCCTCATCCAACCTGGCCTTGAATGCCTCCAGAGAGGGGACATCCATGACACTCCTGGGCAACCTTTTGCAGTGCCTCAGCACCTTTTCGGAATGCCTTCTCCCAGGTCTGCACCTCCGCAAGCCCTTCAGTCTCCAGGTGATCCCAATTTTAAACACCCAACTGAAACATAGCTCAGGAAAAATTGAAGCCTTAATAGAAGATGAGTCATCTCTAAAGAGCTTTACGCATTTCAAGAAGCAATCTGAAGTGTACAGCAGGCTGTGTCAGACTCCAAACGAGAGCCAAAATTAATGGAGAGCTCTTCAGCTTCCAGGAGCCTTCACTTGCCCAGATTGCTCTTCAGCAAAAACAATTACTTAAAATATTTCTCCTAACAGTCAACATGTTGGAAAGCAATATTTCTGCAAGTAATTGTGTTCCTGCTTGCTGTTGGGGCTGAGGCTTTGTCTTCCCTGTCCTTTGCAAGCACAGCGCCTTTGAGATGATAGTCTGAAAAAAGAGGGTTGGAATGCAGCTGCTGACACCAACTGGGGTCATGAAAAGACAAGGCTGAAGAGTTTGTCAGTCTGGCAAAAGTCTTCAGCCCTTGATTTCATTGTTTTTTACTTCCCCCAGCAGCAGCCATTGCTGCTTTGAAATTGCTCTGCAAAAAAAAGTCTGATTGAGGGAGATGAGTCATGGGCACAGTGTGGTGGAAAAAGTCCTCTTCCTGGAATCATTCCAGGTCAGGTCGTTAAGGGCTCTGAGCAACCCGATCTAGGCTGAGAGAGCTGGGCTTGTTCATCCTGGAAAAGAGAAGGCTTCTGGTTGCCTTTCACTGTTTCAAGGGACCAATCAGAAAGCTGGGAACAGACTTTAGAGCAGGGCATGTTAAGAGGAAGCTGCATCAGGCACTTAGTGCTATTGTTTAGTTAATTAGAAGGGTTAGGTGATAGGTTGGACTCGATGATCCCAGAGGTCAACCTGGTTATTTCTGTGATCTGTGATCTGTGATGTGACAATGGGTGATGGCTTGAGCTAAAAGAGGGAGATTCATACTAGATAAGAAGAAACTCTTCAATACATGGGTGACCCCGGTCGCCCAGAGAGGTGGGAGAAGCCCCATTCACAGAGATCACAGAATCACAGCAACAGGCAGGTTGGCAAAGCCCCTCAGCATCACCAAGGCCAACCTCGAACCCTACTCTATAGGATTCACCTTAAACCATAGCCCTGAGCACCACATCCAAACCACCCTTAAACACACCCAGGCTGGGGGACTCCACCACCTCCCTGAGCAGCTCATTCCACTCCCTGAACACTCTCTCCATGAAAAACTTTTTCCTAATATCCAGTCTAACCCTCCCCAGCCTCAGCTTGAGGCCATTCCCCTTTGTTCTGTCTCTAATAACTTGTGAGAAGAGCCCAGCAGCAGCCTCTCCACAATGTCCCTTCAGGTAGCTGTAGACAGCAATGAGGTTTCCCCTTCAGCCTCCTCTTCCTCACACTAACCTTCCCCAGCTCCCTCAGTCTCTCCTCATAAGATTTATTCTCCAGGCCTTTCCCCAACATCAGTGCCCTTCTCTGGACCCGCTCCAGCACCTCCACATCTCTCTTGTATTGTGGTGCCCAAAACTGAACACAACGCTGAAGGTGTGGCCTCACCACAGCCTGGAACCACTGGAGGTCAGCTGTTTTGGGGCTCTGAGTAACCTGTTCTAATGGCAGAGGGGTTGCTCTGGGTTTGGAGAGACCATTAAAGGTCATCTAGTCCAATCCATGGTTCCATGAAAGGGACACCTCTGAGAAGCACTCGCTCCAGTATTAATCTTGCGGTGCCACAAGTGTGCACATTGCCTGAGCTAAGCGCAAAGTCCAGGGCACTGGGAAGCAGATGTCTGAGTTGAATGAGATGCTCAAGGAGGCCTGATTGTCCCTGGCCATGGGGTGGGATTGGTGGTCTTCTGTCTACAACTTCCTGAAGGGACGTTGTGGAGTGGCTGCTGCTGGGCTCTTCTCACAGCTAATTTGAGACAGAACAAGGGGGAATGGCCTCAAGCTGAGGCTGGGCAGGTTTAGATTGGACATTAGGAAAAGGTTTTTCAGGGAGAGAGTGTTCAGGGAGTGGAATGAGCTTCCCAGGGAGGTGCTGGAGTGTCCAATCATGGAATTATAGAATGTTGTGGGCTGGAAGGGATCTCCAAAGCTCATCCTGTCCAACTGTCCTGCCAGAACAGGATCTCCTGGGGTGGCATGAAGAAGAGTGCTGACATCAGATCAGAGGAAGTTCTTCTGCCCCTCTGCTCTGTGCTATGGAGGCCACATCTTGAGTCCTGGGTCTAGTTCTGGGTTCCCCAGTTCAAGAAAGTCCAGGGTAGGCTCCAGAGATGCTGAGGGGCCTGGAGCATCTCTGTGAGGAGGAAAGGCTGAGAGCCTTGAGGCTGCTGAGCCTGCAGAATAGCTAAAGGACATGTGGGGGCAAATGGATGGGGCCAGACTCTTCTCAGGGATGGCCAGACACAGGACAAGGGCAGTGAGCATAAAGTGGAACCCAAGAGGTTCCCCCCAAAAAGGAGGAAAAACTTCTTTGTTGTGAGGGTGCTGGAGCCCTGGAGCAGGCTGCCCAGAGAGGTGCTGGAGTCTCCTTGTCTGGAGAGCTTCCAAACCCAGATGGTCATTGTGCTGCTGGGCAAGCTGCTGTGGGTGCCCCTGCTTTAGCAGGGAGATTGGACTGGATTGGATGATCTCCATGGGTTCCTTCAAGCCCCATCACACGAGTCTTCTGTGACTCCAAGTAAAGGAGTGGAGTTCGTGTAGATCTATCTCCTCTTGCAGGCACCACCTTGGCCTAGGAGGAGGTCTGGAATGCCCCTGTAAGAGTTGCCCTGAGTTTTATTTCTGTGATTTAATTTCTGAACTTCGTTTTCAATTACTCAAAGTTCTCCTGAGAGTGGTGGAAAGCAACTTGGTATTGCTGTGGCTTTATTGCTTCTAGCTAGCAAAGCCCCCTTGGGCTTGACTCTACGTGCCTGCGGTTGTCACCTATCAATAGAGATCGTCCTGCTTCTATCAACTTACGTCTGCCAGAGATTGCTGCAGAGGGAAAGGGGGGAAACCAAAATCCCCTTTATGTAAACTTCACTTCTTTTTAATATGGAGGAATAGCTTCCAGCCCTTTTTCCTGGCTCTTTCTCATCCTTCATGAGCTACATATGGATATCAGCTCCACCACGCTGTCAGCGAGCAGTGGTTTTCCATCAAAAAGCCTGTCAGAGAAGCTGATTCACTAACAAGAAAGCTGTCAGGCAGTGACAGCTGCTGTCTTTGCAACCCCAAACAATCTGTTCGGCGCTAACTCCGACTTCTGCTTCCATTTATTATACAGTAGTAATGAGTTCTGTCCTTACAAGCACCATTTTGGTGAGCACACCTTGCTACTTTGTTAGGTGCCTGTGGAATATATCACCTCAGATCTGAAGCGTGTGTGAGAAGTTCTCTGCAGAAAAAGTTCTGCTTCTCTCCTCTCAATTTTTATTATTGATATAATCTCTTTTTTTTTTTCTTTTGTTCATTCCAAAGAGAGTTTCTGTGGTTAGCTCCTTCTTGTAGTTAAGCAGGAACCTGGAGATTCCATCACTGCTGGTCCAAGGAACTGATCCTCCCCCTCTGCTCCTCACTGGCGAGTTCCCACCTGCAGTACTGTGTCCAATTCTAGAGCCCCTGGGACAAGAGGCATATGGAGGTGCTGGAAGGTGTCCAGAGAAGGGTCACAAGTGCTGGAAGTTGTCCAGAGAAGGGTCACAAGTGTGATCAGAGGGCTGGAGCTGCTCTGCTGTGAGGAGAGACTGAGGGAGTTGGGGCTGCTCAGTCTGCAGAGGAGAAGGCTCCCAGGTGACCTTATTGTGGCCTTTCAGTATCTTAATGGGCCTACACAAAAGCTGGGGAGGGACTTTTTAGGCTGTCAGGTAATGCTAGGACTGGGGGGAATGGAACAAAGCTAGAAATGGGGAGATTCAGACCGGATGGTAGAAAGAAGTTCTTCAGCGTGAGGGTGGTGAGAGCCTGGAAGGGGTTGCTTGGGAAGTGGTGGAAGCCTCATCCCTGGAGGTGTTTAAGGCCAGACTGGATGAGGCTGTGAAGAGCCTGATCTAGTGTGAGGTGTCCCTACCCATGGTGGAAGGGTTGTAAATGGATGATCCTTGTGGTCCCTTCTAACCCTGACTGATTCTATGATTCTGCTGCAAGCTGGCAAGAGTATAAGGCAATGGTCAGCACAGAACCATAGAACTGTCGATGTTGGAAGAGACCTTCGAGATCACCAAGTCCAAGCAGTCCTCTAGAGCTCACAATCATAAAATCATGGAATCACAGAATGGCTCAGGTTGGAAGAGACCTCAGAAATTATCTACTCCAATCCTGTTGCCATGTACAGGGTCATCTTAGCTAGACTTGGTTGCCCAAGGCCTCATCCAATCTGGCCTTGAATACCTCCAGCAGGTCAGGGCTGGGCTGGCGATCAAATGAGTAGCAGAAACTCTCTCTGAATCCCTCAGTGAGCACCACTGAGGCTGTGAGCAGCAGCCTAAACTCTCCTTCTTTGGATATGTAGAGATGCTATAATCCCACAGAATGTTTATTGCCTTTTGTCAAGGGTCAGGGTGGGACTGGCCAACAAACAAGTTCCAGAGGTTCTCTGTGGAGCCCTCTGTTTCCCAAAGGGAAGAGAAAGGGAGTGAGGGAGAGAGACTCACGGGGTGGGAATGAAATTAGCTAGGATGGGAAGAAGAATAATCCCATGAAATAAAGATGTAGAGACACAAACCAGTATGGAACTCTGCCCCTGATGGCAATGATGGCTCCATTCACACTGGAATAAGTTGCCCACAGAAGTTGTGGAGACTCCAGACTTGGAAGTGTTGAAAGGAAGATTGAATGCAGTCTTGAGCAACCTGGTCCAGTAGGAGAAGTCCCTGCCAATGGCAGAGGGGTTTGAACTAGGTGAACTTTAAGGTCCTTTCCAACCCAAACCAGCCTGTGATATATGGCTCATTCCTTCTGGAGAAGGCAGACAATGTCATGTTTTGACACTTATAAGCTTTTGACTTGTGGCCCTAGTGGCCAGTGTGAGAAATGTAGATTCATAGAATGGTTTGGGATGGAAGGGACCTTCAGGTTTACCCCTGGATGAGGGAAAATGTTCATAATGAAGATGCAGACTTATTGAGAACACTGTCATCAGAAGGCTCCCTGCCAAGCCCAAAGAGATGTGGGTCCCCAGAGCTTGGTCTGGGTCCAGTGGTCAGGTTTTTGGTGAGTGCTGTGTTGTGCTTTCAGGTAGGGTCAAGCTGGAAGCATGGTGGTACAGAAGCACATCACCATGACTATTTCCATGGTGTAGGAACCACGCAGGGGTAGAACTGAGCAGCTGGGTACCCTTTTTCTTGAGGACTGGTCACCTACGTTTGGTGTGGCTTCTCCTTCTTGCTCTCACTGTCTCATGCCAGCTTTGTCTGCCTTTGGCCTTTGATGTCCTTCACAGACTTCATTGAGTTGGAAGGGAATCTCAAAGGTAAGCTTGTCTAACCCACTGCAGTCAGCAGGGGTATCAATTAGATCAGACTGCCCTGGGGTGACATTAAGGCTGATATTGGATGTCTCCAGGAACGGGGCCCAACCACATCTCTGGGCGTTCTGTTCCAGTGTCTCACCCTCATTGTGCAGAATTTCCTCCTGATGTCCAGCCCAAATCTCCCCTGCTCCAGTTTCTAACCATTGCCATTACCCCTCATCCTATCACCAAAGGCCCTTCTAAATACTCCCTCCCCAGCCTTCCTGTAGATCCCCTTCAGCTATTGAAATGCTTCTCTAAGGTGTCCCTGGAGCCTCCTCTTCTCAAGGCTGAACTGCCCCCACTCTCTCAGCCTGTCTTCATGGGAGAGGTACTCCAGTCCTCTAATCATCTTTGTGGCACATCCTTCTTACATTGGGAGCCCCATAGCTGGACACAGGACTCCAGCAGACATCTCACCAGAGTGGAGTAGAGTGGCAGAATCACCTCTCTTGACCTGCTGGACACACTTCTTGGATGCAGCCCAGAATGCTATTGGCCTTGTGGGCTGCAAGTGCCCATTCTTGGCTCATGTCCACCTTCTCATCCACCAGCACCCTCCCTGATTTGCTCCGGTGGGACTCGAGAAGGTCTCTTGCTGCACTTCTGACCTATGCTGAGGTATTCCACGTTTTTGTTCCAAACGTTGTGTCTTTGGAAAGCTACCAGCTTCAATTCACTTTCTCCTCAGCTTGCCTGCCAAAAAGATCTACTCAGTAATTCCTGGAATTTGCTGAAGTACATCACTTTTATCTTCCTTAAGGGAAGAGAAACAGCAAAGGAAATGTGCTGGTGTTTGTTAGCGCCCAGGCTCCCGGCCAACGCTTCCTTCTGGGTTGGCATCAGATGCACAAAAGCATCCCCTTTCCTCCTCCACCTCCTCCTTCCCAGCACTGCTCTGGGATGCTGCTGCTCGTTCTTCCCCTTTCACCTCCACACAAACGTTGGAATAATTTGCTGAGATAAAGGAGCCGCAGCAGAGTGTGAGGGCACAGGAATTGTGCAGAAGCTTCTCCAACAGCAGCTGCTGAAGGAGGGAGCTTTGCTGACAGAAGTACTTGGTGGGGTGGCTGCTGAGCCCAGCTCAGGTGGGTTGCCCAGCTCCCCTGGGCTAGCAACATGCCATCACGTCCTCCTTCTTGCCCCTACATCTCTCCACACTAGTGCTCCTGTCTCATGTGGAGACATCCCCTTCTCCAGCTAGCTCCTGCCCCTCAGCCTTACCCTAAGTTGTGCATCTGCTCCTCTACATCCAGCACTGCAATACTGAACAGCAAGCTTCCCTGGTGGAAAATGACTTGGGGCTGCTGGTTGACAGCAGCTGAAGACGAGCTAGTGTGTGTCCAGGTGGCCAAAAAGGCCACCAGCATCCTGGTCTGGATCAGCAGTAGTGCGGCTTGAAGGGCCAGGGCAGGGATTGTCTCTCTGGTATCATCACTGATGAGGCCACACCTTAAATCTTGGGCTCAGTTTTTGACCCTTCGCTCCAATAAGGACATTGAGAGGCTGAAGCAGGTCCAGTGAAGGACAATGAAGCTGGTGAAGGGTCTAGAGAGCAGGGCTGGTGAGGATCAGCTGAGGGAACTGGCGCGTTTAGTCTGGAGAAAAGGAGGCCGAGGGGAAACCTTTTGGTTGTCTGCAACTCCCTGAAAGAAGGCTGGAGTGAGGTGGGGGTTGATCTCCTCTCTCATGTAAAAACTGATAGGATGAGAGGAAATGGCCTTAAGCTGCCCCAGGGGAAGTTTCAATGGGCCATGAGGAGCAATTTCTTTCCCAAATAGGTTGTTGCTTCTGGTCCACCAACACCCGGGCTGCTCTCTAGCAACTCCTCCCCCAGCCTGCCCTGCCAGTGAGGATCTGTCCCACAGCATCACACCCACCCTTTCCGTGGGTGTCATTGAAAGCACAATGAACAAACATGGAACAAATCCAGCATTTGCTTAGGAGGCTTTGTTGGTAATTTAGGAGGAACAGATGCAAAAAACACAAATAGAGACAACAGTGCTCAGCACTGAGCAGCAATTGTTATGGTGGTGTTGGGTTTCATCTTCTGCTGGCCAGTGCAGCTTGATTCTCATTTCTCTGAAGTTAAATTCTTTCTACTGGCTTCAGTGGGATTTGAAAAAGGCCCAGAAAGATCTGCAGAAAAAGAGAATTTTATGATTTTCCAAACAAAGCTGAGTGAAACAAGCTCCTATGACTTGAAAGAGCATCAGTAAAACAGAGACGTCTATTCTCATGCCATCCCTCATCGCCGTGTGCTGTAGATCTTGCTGCTGGAATTCAGTGCAGAAGTGACCATTGGTACTTTCCCATCAGCAAAGAACAGGTAACAGTTTAGATGTTAGGTTTGATGTTAGGCATTGAGTGACCTGGTCTAGTGGAAAGTGTCCTGCACATGGTGGGGAAGTGGGAATTGGATCACAGACTCACAGGATGTCAGGGGTTGGAAGGGACACAAAGAGATCATTGAGACCAACCCCCCTGCCACAACAGGAGCATACAATCTAGCTCAGGTCACACCAGAGCACATCCAGACTGGCTTCACAGAAGGAGACTCCGCAACCTCTCTGGGCAGCTCTGGGATCCTTCCAGTCAAGAAGTTCCCCCTTGTGTTAAGCTGGAACCTCCTGCGCTGCAGCTTCCATCCATTGCTCCTTGTCCTATCCCAGGGAGCAGTGAGCAGAGCCTGTTCCCCTCCTCTTGACCCCCAGCCCTCAGATATTGATAAACATTGATTAAATGTTTATGACCTTAAGGTCCTGTCCAACCCAAACTGTTCTATGAATCTCTGAGTCTCTAATGACTTGAATTGAAAGAACAATCTCTGATGGCTTATGGCATAAAAAACACCCAAAACATATCGACAGCCCCCAGCAGGACCACTGATGGATTTTGCTGAGGGGGAAGTACAAGAATAAGGTGCAAAATTACAGTGTGGTATGTGGGGAGGCATCCAGGGATTGACAGCCCTCAAGGGAAATAAATGATTCCTCATGTCCAACCTAAGCCTCCCCTGGAGCATCTTGAAGCCCTTTCTTTTTGTGATGTCACTTGTTGCTTGAGGGAAGAGACCAACATCCACCTGGCTTCAGCCTCCTTTCAGGGAGTTGTAAAAAGTCAGAAGGCCTCCCCTCAGCCTCCTTTTCTCCAGGCTGAAAATCCCCAGTTCCATCAGAAGATTTCTTCTCTAGGTCTAGGTTTAAGATCATAAAATCATAGAATGGTTTAGGTTGGAAGGGACCTCAAAGCTCAGTTCCAACCACCTGCTATAGGCAGGGACATTTCCACTAGAAGAGGTCACTCAAGACCTTATCCAGCCTGGTCTTGAACACCTACCTGGGCAACCTGTGCCAGTGACTCACCACCCTCACTGCAAACAACTTCTTCCTAACAGCCAGTTTCAATCTCCCCTCTGCCAGTTCAAACCCATTCCTCCTCATCCTGTCATTAGAAGGTGGAAGAGGGGAGATTGAGAGAGGCTATTGGGAAGAAATGGTCAGAATGGTGAGACCCTAGAACAGCTTGTCCAGGGATACTGTTCATGCCCCTTCCCTGAATGTGCCCAAAGAGGTGGTGA